>NC_092050.1:112177396-113571601 GCF_003086295.3 Arachis hypogaea | reverse complement strand
ATTCATATGGAACGGAAGTGTCAGGCACGCGTTCATGAATGATGAGATTGTCACGTTCATCATATTCACATTGAAGTGCGAATATATCTTAGATAGAAAACAGCATGTTGAATGGAAAACAGAATTACTTGCATTAATTCATTGAGACACACAGAGCTCTCACCCAACAAGATTAGAACTCATGACAAAGGTAAAATTTCAGATCTAAAATGTCATGAGATGCGAATCCTTAAATATCCTCTAGTTGTTTTACTAACATACTATGATACGATAGCAAAAACTTAGTTGGTTAAGCAGAAATATGAGTTGCGTAGAGAAGCTCTCCACCCCTCGTAAAAATAGCAGTATTGAAAACTAGAGCAAAAAATATAGAAGCATAAGCATTGTGAATATTGAGCTTCAAAGAAAAATATAAAAAAAAAAAAAAAAAAAAAAAAAAAAAAAAAAAAAAAAAAAAAAAAAAAAAAAAAAAAAAAAAAAAAAAAAAAAATGTGAAAGCATGTGAATCGATTTTGATTTTTGGTTGCGTGGAATTGTTAAGTATGTTTCATTTTTTTATGTATATATTTTTGTGAAACTTGGGCTAATGGACTTTAGGATAAGTTTGAATTGTTGATGGTTGATGAATTATGATAGTGTTGTTGATATTCATGATGAATATTGATGATGATAATGGGTATTGATAATTATGGTTGATGTTTCTAACAATTGGTGGTGATTGTTAGTCTTAATGACGATTGAATTAAGGAATAAGAATTTTGATGGATTTGATTATTAGTGATGATGTTGATAAAAATCTAAGTAAATTGGTGACAATTGAATGGTTGAGATAGTGAATGAATGAGAAATGTTTGGTATGAGCTTTTGAGTTATTTTTGGGTATTAATAACTTAGTTTGGTTTTGAAGTTTTAGAAATCTAGAGAAATTTAGCAATTTTTGGTAAAACCTTATTTTTGATGAACTTTGACGAGGCATAATTTGGCCTCCAGACCCGCGTTTTAGATGAAATTTAGTTTAAATAAAAATTGGGTCCGAGAGCTTTAAGACGTTCAAGGAATAGGCGAAAAATATTTTAAAACGAAAAAGTTATGTGCGTTCAAAGTCTGGTATAAAATTATGAATTCTGCAGCTTTAAAAAAATTTTCAAGATTACAGGGCATGCATATGGGACTATTGCACACGACGCAGGATTGGCCATTGCCAAGCACCCGTGCATACGCGGCATAGGCATGCGTATGCGAGATTGTAAATTTTAAAGGCATGCATACGCGTCATGTTACACACGATGCAAGCCTCCTATGCTGTTTTGAGGTCTTGCATATGCGAGTGTAGCATGCGTACGCGACATGGGTTATTTGACACTCATGCGAACGCGGGACAAGGGCGTGTGTACGCATGACTCCTGTTTTGCTGAAAACTTATGTTTCTTCATTTTTAAGGGTTTTTGTAGATTTGTAAACTTCTTTAACTTTTATTTAAGGCTCTTAGCTAGTGATTAGACTTTGAGACTTGTGGAAATGATTTAGGTAACTTAAATTAGATGATTTATGTTTGATTTTAGAAGATGGAGACTTAGATTTGGGAAGTTTTGTGGATGGAATGACTTGAGTGGTTTGGCGGAGTGTTAAGATAATAATATTGAGAAATGATGATGAGCTTGAGACTTGGAAATGATAAATTATGATGAGATGAGAATAATAAACTTGCGCTTTGAGCAGTGATCACTGAGATTCTATACTATTGTTGTGCTGATATTTGGTAAGTCGCTATGCACCTGGCAAGGACGGTAGTTAATCCCGCTTACGTTGAGATGTGAGGTCTGAGACTGAGTATCCCACTCGCATCCTTTTTGGTCACAAGAGTGTGCTCGGGCACTGTATCCCGTAAGAGTATGCTAGGGCACTATATCCCAGGGGCCATATTTATATACGTGACAGAAAAGTGACATCCCGAGGGAATGTGTCGGGTTGGTAGTTGAACCGACAAGTGATATCACCGCCAATAGGACAGGCATTAATCATGTGCATCTTCTATGTGTTTGCTTGCTTTGTCTATTTGCATCTTTTGCCTAAATGTATAACATGCTTACTTGCTTCCTGAGTTACTTGCTATATATGAATATTACCTGTGTTTTACTTGATTGCAATTAATTGTGTTTTCTACTGGAATTGAGGAGGCTCGGTAGGCGGTGACGATGGGATTGCATGAAAGATAGGCTAGTGAAGGCTGTGGGACAGCAATGCTTACTGTTAGTTAGAAAATCCTTAGGATCTAGACAACCCTTTATGGTTTTTGCTTAAATATTTCTAAGTTTGAATCTTATGTTCGATGTGAAGTTCTAGGATTGTCTTTTGCATCCCGAAACCTTATATATTATATATTGGGCAATGTTACCATACTGAGAACCTTCGGTTCTCATACCATATGTTGTAGTTTTTCAAATGTAGGTCGCAACCCACCTCGGTGAGTTACAGGATGGTGACAGAGCGGAGGATGTCGTTTATCTTTTGGTCTTTTCGTTATCATGCTTTAGTAACTCTGACTTTTGTATATTGTATCTTGATGCCTTAGAGGCTTACTGTGAGAGTTAGGATGTTGCCGTTTTATTTGAAAAACTCTGTTATGTTTGTATTAACTAGTTGGCCTAAACTCCACGAGCTGAGGCTAGTATTCTTTTGGGTATTACACACATTTATATCTATATACCTTGTAATCTTGTATCTTTATCTTGTGTATCTTATCCATTGCATTTGTTTATCATGTGTAATGCTTTACATTTTTGTATCTCTATTTTCTAAGTTTTGAGTTTTATTTCTTCATCGGGCTTCTAGTATTATTATTTCCTTCTATATATATTTGGTGCACGAAATTGTGATCATCAACAATGGCGCCAAAGGCTTGGTGCTCTCAAACGTAAATCACACTTTGTCATAACTTCGCACAACTAACCAGCAAGTGCACTGGGTCGTCCAAGTAATAAATCTTACGTGAGTAAGGGTCGATCCCACGGAGATTGTCGGCTTGAAGCAAGCTATGGTCACCTTGTAAATCTAAGTCAGGCGGATTCAAATGGTTATAGAGAATTGATAATTAACATAATTAAAAGATAAACTAGGATAGAGATACTTATGTAATTCATTGGTGAGAATTTTAGATAAGCGTATAGAGATGCTTTCATTCCTCCTGAACCTCTGCTTTCCTGCTGTCTTCATCCAATCATTCCTACTCCTTTCCATGGCAAGCTATATGTTGGGCATCACCGTTGTCAATGGCTACATCCCGTCCTCTCTGTGAAAATGGTCCAATGCGCTGTCACTGCATGGCTAATCATCTGTCGGTTCTCGATCATACTGGAATAGAATTTACTATCCTTTTGCATCTGTCACTACTCCCAGCACTCGCGAGTTTGAAGCTCGTCACAGCCATCCCTTCCCGGATCCTACTCGGAATACCACAGACAAGGTTTAGACTTTCTGGATCTCAGAAATGGCCATCCATGGGTTCTAACTTATACCACGAAGACTCTAATATCTCGGACTCGGTCTCCAGTATTAGATATCTAAGAGATACTCATTCTATCTCATCTTCATGTAGAACGGAAGTGGTTGTTAGGCACGTGTTCATAAGTGAGAATGGTGATGAGCGTCACATAATCATCACATTCATCATGTTCTTGGGTGCGAATGAATATCTTAGAATAGGAATAAGCTTGAATTGAATAGAAAAACAATAATACTTTGCATTAATACTCGAGGAACAGCAGAGCTCCACACCTTAATCTATGGTGTGTAGAAACTCTACCGTTGAAAATACATAAGAACAAGGTCTAGGAATGGCCGAGAGGCCAGCCTCCATGATCTCAGAACTAAACATCCAAAGATCCTTGAATACAATAGTAAAAAGTTCTATTTATGCTAAACTAGTTACTAGGGTTACAGAGATAAGTAAATGATGCAGAAATCCACTTCTGGGGTCCACTTGGTGTGTGCTTGGGCTGAGCATTGAAGCTTTCACATGGAGAGCTCTTTCTTGGAGTTAAACACCAGTTTATAACCTGTTTCTGGCGTTTAACTCCACTTTGCAACCTGTTTCTGGCGTTTGACTCCAGAATAGGGCAGGGAGCTGGCGTTGAACGCCAGTTTGCGTCATCTAAACTCGGGCAAAGTATAGACTATTATATATTGCTAGAAAGCCCTGGATGTCTACTTTCTAATGCAATTAAGAGAGCGCCATTTGGAGTTCTGTAACTCCAGAAAATCTACTTTGAGTGCAGGGAGGTCAGAATCCAACATCATCTGTAGTCCTTCTTCAACCTCTGAATCTGATTTTTGCTCAAGTCCCTCAATTTCAGCCAGAAAAAATCTGAAATCACAGAAAAATACACAAACTCATAGTAAAGTCCAGAAATGTGAATTTTATTTATAAACTAATAAAAATATACTAAAAACTATGTAAAAATAATGCCAAAAAGCATATAAATTATCCGCTCATCACAACACCAAACTTAAATTGTTGCTTGTCCCCAAGCAACTGAAAATCAAATAGGATAAAAAGAAGAGAACATACTATAAATCCCAAATATCAATGAAACTTAGCTCCAATCAGATGAGCGGGACTAGTAGCTTTTTGCCTCTTGAATAGTTTTGGCATCTCACTTTATCCATTGAAGTTCAGAATGATTGGCATCTATAGGAACTTAGAATTCAGATAGTGTTATTGATTCTCCTAGTTCAGTATGTTAATTCTTGAACACAGCTACTTTATGAGTCTTGGCCGTGGCCCTAAGCACTTTGTTTTCCAGTATTACCACCGGATACATAAATGCCACAGACACATAACTGGGTGAACCTTTTCAGATTGTGACTCAACTTTGCTAAAGTCCCCAATTAGAGGTGTCCAGGGTTCTTAAGCACACTCTTTTTTTTTGCTTTGGACCTTGAATTTAACCGCTCAGTCTCAAGTTTTCACTTGACACCTTCACGCCACAAGCACATGGTTAGAGACAGCTTGGTTTAGCCGCTTAGGCCGGATTTTATTCCTTTAGGCCCTCCTATCCACTGATGCTCAAAGCCTTGGATCATTTTTATTACCCTTGCCTTTTGGTTTTAAGGGTTATTGGCTTTTTGCTCTTGCCTTTTGGTTTAAAGAGCTTTTGGCTTTTTCTGCTTGCTTTTTCTTTTTCTCTCTTTTTTTTTTGCCATTTTTCTTTTCTTTTTTTTTTCGCAAGCTTTTGTATTCACTGCTTTTTATTGCTTCAAGAATCATTTTTATGAATTTTCAGATTATCAAATAACATGTCTTCTTTTCATCATTCTTTCAAGAGCCAACATATTTAACATTCATAAACCACAATTTCAAAAGACATATGCACTGTTCAAGCATTCATTCAGAAAACAAAAAGTATTGTCACCACTTCAAAATAATTAAACTAGTTTTAAGGATGAATTCGAAATCATGTACTTCTTGTTCTTTTGTGATTAAAAACATTTTTCATTTAAGAAATGTGATGGATTCATAGGGCATTCATAGCTTTAAGGCATAGACACTAGACACTAATGATCATGTAATAAGACACAAACATAAACATAAAGCATAGTAAACAAAAAACAGGGAAATAAGAACAAGGAGATTAAGGAACGGGTCCACCTTAGTGAGGGTGGCGTCTTCCTCTTCTTGAAGAACCAATGGTGCTTTTGAGCTCCTCTATGTCTCTTCCTTGTCTTTGTTGCTCCATTCCTAGTAATTTTGGTGCTCCTATCCTTAGTTTCTCCCAATAGTTGTGTGGAGGAAAATGTATCCCTTGAGGTATCTCAGGGATTTCTTGGTGAGGGAATTCCTCATGCTCTTGTTGTGCAGTCAAATGCTCTACCACTGAGCTATGGACCCTTGAGATGAATCTCTCAATCTCCCATGACTCGGAGGTAGAAGCTTTTGTCTTTCCTTTCCTCTTTCTAGAGGTTTCTCTGGCCTTAGGTGCCATAAATGGTTATGGAAAAACAAAAGCAATGCTTTTACCACACCAAACTTAAAAGGTTTGCTCGTCCCCGAGCAAAAGAAGAGAGAAAGAAGGAGAAGAAGAAGAAAATAGAGGAGAGGGAGAGAAGTGTGTATTCGGCCAAGGGGAGAAGAAAGGGTTGTGTTGTGTGAAAATGAAGAAGGAATGAGGGGTTTATATAGGAGTGGGGAAGGTTTAGGGTTCGGCCATGAGGGTTGGGTTTGGGAGAGAAAAGAGTTTGAATTTTGGAGGTAGGTGGGGTTTATGGGGAAGAGTGGATGGATGTGAGTGATGTAGATATGATGGGGAAGAGTGAGTGAGGTGATTGGTGAAGGGTATTTGGGGAAGAGAGTTATGAAAAGGTGTGTAGAGGAGAGAAGAAGTGGTGGGGATCCTGTGGGGTCCACAGATCCTGTGGGGATCCTGTGGCATCCACAGATCCAGTGGGGCCAAGGACTTAACATCCCTGCTCCAATTAGGTGTGTAAAACACCCTTGCTGTGCAATCCTGGCGTTTAACGCCAGACTGCTGCTTGTTTCTGGCGTTAAACGCCCAAATGTAGTCTGTTTCTGGCGTTTAATGCCAGGTAGATGCTTGTTTCTGGCGTTAAACATCAGCTTGGTGCTTGTTTCTGGCGTTTAAACACCAGAATGCTCCTCCTCCAGGGTGTGCTATTTTTAATGCTGTTTTTCATTTTGCTTTTGATTTTTCAGTAGTTTTTGTGAATCCACATGATCATCAACCTAAAAGAATAAAATAAATAAAATAACAATAGAATAAAATAGATATAGTTAAATAACATTGGGTTTCCTCCCAATAAGCGCTTCTTTAATGTCAATAGCTTGATAGTGAGCTCTCATAGAGCCTCACAGATGTTTAGAGCATTGTTGGAACCTCCTAACACCAAACTTAGAGTTTGAATGTGGGGGTTCAACACCAAACTTAGAGTTTGGTTGTGGCCTCCCAGCACCAAACTTAGAGTTTGACTGTGGGGGCTTTGGTTGACTCTACAGTGAGAGAAGCTTTTCATGCTTCCTCTCCATAGTTACAGAAGGAGATCTTTGAGTTTTAAACACAAGGTTGTCCTCATTCAGTTGGAGGACCAACTCTCCTCTGTCCACATCAATCACAACTTTTGCTGTGGCTAGGAAGGGTCTTCCAAGGATGATGGATTCATCCTCATCCTTCCTAGTGTCTAGGATTATGAAATCAGCAGGAATGTAAAGGCCTTCAACCTTTACTAACATGTCCTCTACTTGTCCATAAGCCTGTTTTCTTGAGTTGTCTGCCATCTCTAAAGAGATTCTGGCAGCTTGGACCTCAAAGATCCCAAGTTTCTCCATTACAGAGAGTGGCATTAAGTTTATTCCTGACCCCAGGTCACACAGAGCCTTCTCAAAGGTCATGGTGCCTATGTTACAGGGTATTAAGAATTTACCAGGGTTTTGTTTCTTTTGAGGTAATTTCTGCCCATCCAATGCATTTAGTTCATTGGTGAGCAAGGGAGGTTCATCTTCCCAAGTCTCATTACCAAATAATTTGGCATTCAGCTTCATGATTGCACCAAGGTACTTAGCAACTTGCTCTTCAGTGACGTCTTCATTCTCTTCAGAAGAAGAATACTCATCAGAGCTCATGAAGGACAGAAGAAGGTTCAATGGAATCTCTATGGTCTCTAGATGAGCCTCCAATTCCTTTGGTTCCTCAGAGGGAAACTCCTTATTGGTCACTGAGCGTCCTAGGAGGTCTTCCTCACTAGGATTCACGTCCTCCTCCTCCCTTGTAGGTTCGGCCATGATGGTCAAATCAATGGCCTTGCACTCTCTCTTTGGATTTTCTTCTGTATTGCTTGGGAGAGTACTAGGAGGAGTTTCAGTGACCCTTTTACTCACCTGGCCCACTTGTGCCTCCAAATTTCTAATGGAGGATATTGTTTCATTCATGAAACTCACAGTGGCCTTAGATAGATCAGAGACTATATTTGCTAAGCTAGATGGACTCTGCTCAGAATTCTCTGTCTGTTGCTGAGTGGATGATGGAAAAGGCTTGCTATTGCTAAACCTGTTTCTTCCACCATTATTAAAGCCTTGTTGAGGCTTGTGTTGATCCTTCCATAAGAAATTTGGATGATTTCTCCATGAGGGATTATAGGTGTTTCCATAGGGTTTACCCATGTAATTCACCTCTGCTATTGCAGGGTTCTCAGGATCATAAGCTTCTTCTACAGAAGATGCCTCTTGAGTACTGTTGGATGTAGCTTGCATTCCATTCAGACTCTGAGAAATCATATTGACTTGCTGAGTCAATATTTTTTTCTGAGCCAATATGGCATTCAGAGTATCAATTTCAAGAACTCCCTTCCTCTGAGGCGTCCCATTACTCACAGAATTTTTTTCAGAAGTGTACATGAACTGGTTATTTGCAACCATGTCAATGAGTTCCTGAGCTTCTGCAGGTGTTTTCTTTAGGTGAATGGATCCACCTGCAGAATGGTCCAGTGACATCTTTGATAGCTCAGACAGACCATCATAGAATATATCTAGGATGGTCCATTCTGAAAGCATGTCAGAAGGACACTTTTTGGTCAGTTCCTTGTATCTCTCCCAAGCTTCATAGAGGGATTCACCTTCTTTCTGTTTGAAGGTTTGAACATCCACTCTAAGCTTGCTAAGCTTTTGAGGAGGAAAGAACTTGGCTAAGAAAGCCGTGACCAGCTTATCCCAAGAGTTCAGGCTATCTTTAGGTTGAGAGTCCAACCATACTCTAGCTCTGTCTCTTACAGCAAATGGGAAAAGCATAAGCCTGTAGACCTCGGGATTAATCCCATTGGTCTTAACATTATCACAGATCTGCAAGAATTCAGTTAAAAACTGAAAAGGATCTTCTAATGGAAGTCCATGAAACTTGCAATTCTATTGCATCAGAGAAACTAATTGAGGTTTAAGCTCAAAATTGTTTGCTCCAATGGCAGGGATTGAGATGCTTCTTCCATGTAAGTTGGAATTTGGTGCAGTAAAGTCACCAAGCATCTTCCTTGCATTGTTATTATTTTCGGTCATGTCTCCTTCTTTTTCGAAAATTTCTGTCAGATTTTCTCCAGAGAGTTGTGCTTTGGCTTCCCTTAGCTTCCTCTTCAGAGTCCTTTCAGGTTCAGGATTAGCTTCAACAAGAATGTTCTTATCCTTGTTCCTGCTCATATGAAAAAGAAGAAAACAGAAAAGAAAATATGGAATCCTCTATGTCACAGTATAGAGATTCCTTTATGTGAGTAGAAGAAGATAAGAATAGAAGAAGAGAAATTCGAACACCAAGGGGAAGAGAGGGTTCAAATTTTTGAGATGAAGAGAAGTGTTAGTGAATAAATAAATAATTAGAAGGAGATGAGAGAGAGAAAAATTTTCGAAAATAATTGAAAAGAGAAGAAGAATATTTTTGTTTTTAATTTAAAATTAAAATTAAAATTCGAAAATAAGAAAAAAATAAAATTAAAATTAAAATTTAAAATAATTAGTTAATTAAAAAGGAATTTTGAAAAAGAGGAAGGTGATTTTCGAAAATTAGGGAGAGAGAATTAGTTAGGTAGTTTTGAAAAAGATAAGAATCAAACAAAAATATAGGATTAATTTGAAAAAGATTTGAAAATCAATTTGAAAAGATAAGAAGTTAGAAAAGAAGTTAGAAAAGATTTTGAAATTGATTTTGAAAAAGATGTGATTGAAACTTATTTTGAAAAAGATTTAAAAAAGAAATTTAAAAAGATTTGATTTTGAAAATTAAAGTTGATTACTTGACTAACAAGAAACAAAAAGATAGTGTTTTAAAATTTAAAGATTGAACCTTTCTTACTAGACAAGTAACAAACTTAAAATTTTTGAATCAATCACATTAATTGTTAGCATTAATTTCGAAAATATGGAATAGAAATAAGAAAAAGATTTTGAAAATAAATTTTGAAATTTTCGAAAATATTAAGAAGAAAATTGAAAAAGATTTGATTTTTGAAAAATATTTGAAAAAGATAGAATTTTTAAATTGAAAATTTGACTTGACTCATAAGAAACAACTAAATTTTAAAAAGTTTTGAAAAAGTCAACTCAAATTTTCGAAAATTTAAGAGTGAAAAAGGGAAAGATATTTTTTTGATTTTTCGAAATTTTTAATAAAGAGAGAGAAAAACAACAAAAAGACTCAAAACATGAAAATTGTGAATCAAAACACATAATGCAAGCAAGAACACTTTGAATGTCAAGATGAACACCAAGAACACTTTGAAGATCAAGATGAACATCAAGACTTATTTTTGAAAATTTTTAAGGAAAGAAAAACATGCAAGACACCAAACTTAGAAATTTTCAAACTTTAGACACCAACAAATTGAAAATGCATATGAAAAACAAGAAAAGATACAAAACAAGAAAAATTAAAGATCAAGCATAGAAAATCATCAAGAACAACTTGAAGATTATGAAGAACACATGCATGAATTTTCGAAAATTTTAAGAAAAATTAAAAAGACGCAATTGACACCAAACTTACAAATTGACACTAGACTCAAACAAGAAACATAAAATTTTTGTTTTTTATGATTTTATAAGAATTTTTTTTTGTATTATTTTCGAAAATAAGAAATAAAAAGCTTAAAAATAAAATAAAATTACCTAATCTGAGCAACAAGATGAACCGTCAGTTGTCCAAACTCGAACAATCCCCGGCAACGACGCCAAAAACTTGGTGCACGAAATTGTGATCATCAACAATGGTGCCAAAGGCTTGGTGCTCTCAAACATAAATCACACTTTGTCACAACTTCGCACAACTAGCCAGCAAGTGCACTGGGTCGTCCAAGTAATAAACCTTATGTGAGTAAGGGTTGATCCCACGGAGATTGTCGGCTTGAAGCAAGCTATGGTCACCTTGTAAATCTCAGTCAGGTGGATTCAAATGGTTATAGAGAATTGATAATTAACATAATTAAAAGATAAACTAGGATAGAGATACTTATGTAATTCATTGGTGAGAATTTTAGATAAGCGTATAGAGATGCTTTCGTTCCTCCTGAACCTCTGCTTTCCTGCTGTCTTCATCCAATCATTCCTACTCCTTTCCATGGCAAGCTGTATGTTGGGCATCACCGTTGTCAATGGCTACATCCCGTCCTCTCTGCGAAAATGGTACAATGCGCTATCGTTGCATGGCTAATCATCTGTCGGTTCTCGATCATACTGGAATAGGATTTACTATCCTTTTGCGTCTATCACTACGCCCAGCACTCGCGAGTTTGAAGCTCGTCACAACCATCCCTTCCCGGATCCTACTCGGAATGCCACAGACAAGGTTTAGACTTTCCGGATCTCAGGAATGGCCGTCCATGGGTTCTAACTTATACCACAAAGACTCTAATATCTCGGACTCGGTCCCTTGTATTAGATATCTAAGAGTATTCATTATATCTCATCTTCATGTAGAACAGAAGTGGTTGTCAGGCACGTGTTCATAAGTGAGAATGGTGATGAGCGTCACATAATCATCACATTCATCATGTTCTTGGGTGCGAATGAATATCTTAGAATAGGAATAAGCTTGAATTGAATAGAAAAATAATAGTACTTTGCATTAATACTCGAGGAACAGCAGAGCTCCACACCTTAATCTATGGTGTGTAGAAACTCTACCATTGAAAATACATAAGAACAAGGTCTAGGAATGGCCGAGAGGCCAGCCTCCATGATCTCAGAACTAAACATCCAAAGATCCTTGAATACAATAGTAAAAAGTTCTATTTATGCTAAACTAGTTACTAGGGTTACAGAGATAAGTAAATGATGCAGAAATCCACTTCTGGGGTCCACTTGGTGTGTGCTTGGGCTGAGCATTGAAGCTTTCACATGGAGAGCTCTTTCTTGGAGTTAAACACCAGTTTATAACCTGTTTCTGGCGTTTAACTCCACTTTGCAACCTGTTTCTGGCGTTTGACTCCAGAATAGGGCAGGGAGCTGGCGTTGAATTCCAGTTTGCATCATCTAAACTCGGGCAAAATATGCACTATTATATATTGCTAGAAAGCCCTGGATGTCTACTTTTCAAAACAATTGAGAGCGCGCTATTTGGAGTTCTGTAGCTCCAGAAAATCCACTTTGAGTGCAGGGAGGTCAGAATCCAACAGCATCTGCAGTCCTTCTTCAACATCTGAATCTGATTTTTGCTCAAGTCCCTCAATTTCAGCCAGAAAATACCTGAAATCACAGAAAAATACACAAACTCATAGTAAAGTCCAGAAATGTGAATTTTATTTAAAAACTAATAAAAATATACTAAAAACTAACTAAATCATACTAAAAACTATGTAAAAACAATTCCAAAAAGCATATAAATTATCCGCTCATCAATATTATTGTACGAGCTTTAGAATTGTCGTGGCGCTTTGTTATCCTTTGCTTAACGACATGAGATAAGGCTTAGGGTAATGTGGTGTTACACTTGAGAAGGTTTGAAAAAATAATATATATATATATATATATATATATATATATATATCTTAGATTGTATTGCGATTTAGTCTAAGTCAAAGTTGTAGCTTGAGAAGGCTTAATGCAAACGATATCCTTATGCATTACTATGTGCATAACTGGAATTCATTATTTATTTTCAGTTATGTGCATCACTGGAATTCATTATTTATTTTCTGTTAAGTAGTTCATCCTTATGCTATTTTAATTTTTTGTTGATACCTCAAATTCATGTTTAACAAGTTTGAAGTTATCTTATAATTTGAAATATCTTAGAAGGTGCTTAAAAAAATCAATTTAGATCATAATGCTTTACTCTTAATCTTTGAAGTTGTTTTAAAATTACTAACATAAGATCTCTTGAACTATGAGCTAATATATTTCGTTGAATACAAAGATTTGTTAAGCATTTGAAGTTCACTTAGTTTAGGAAAATTGATCTATGATGCGAATTTTTGTAAACCACAACTCGACAAGTGCACCAAATCGTATCAAGTAAACTGATAACTCGCGAGCTCAATGCATTGATCTTCAGGCACTTGTTGTGCTTGTAAAGCTCGTTCCATTACCTGAAACCAGTTGTCAACTTCTGTGGGGTTCGTGGTTCCTCTGAAGGTCGGTGGATTCATCTTTAGGAAAGTTGATAGTGTCATCAGCCCATTATCTCCATTGCCATTCCCATTATTTACTTGGTTTCCTAACACCTCGGCTGTAGCCTGCATAGCCACAGCCATGCCCTCCGGTGCAGCCATGAAGTTCATAGGGTTATTTTCAGTCGTTTCGGCTTCCATGTTACTATTCTAACCTCTACCTCAGCTGCGTCCACATCCACGAGTTGCAGTTTGGTTCCTGTTCACACCAAACAAGTGATATTAAGGTGATCAGTCTCAATATCTCAAGTCTAGTGCTTCAAAGTCCCAAATGCATGCTCATGAACAAATATGCCACATATATCAGTTAGATATCCTAATTAGGCTATACACACCCCCAGAGTATGCCCATAAGCATAGTCTGTCTGTTCCTCAGCCTCTACAGAAATGAATTGCTCTGATACCATAATGTAACACCTTACCATATAGAACTTTACGCCCAGGACGTAAATTAGAGGTGGCGAGGTGCTAAGACCTCTAAAAATAAAAATACTTATATAATATAGTTAGAAGAAATTATAACTAGGAGCCTTAAAAAGCAAGCTAAACAAAAGTGTAACAGAAGTCGCATCACACTCGTATGGATAAGCTTAAAATAGATATGCAAGATTTAAAGGAAGGATAAACTATATATATATATATATATATATATATATATATATATATATATATATATATATATATATATATATATATCCCAAAATACAACTCAAACTGTAAATTAAATACCTGTTTCTCCAAGTCAACCTCTAGGAGGGACCAAATATAAAATACAAGGAGCAGAAAACAACTATGTACAAGTAGAAACTAAATATTTAACCCAAAATATAGTTTTTCGCTTCAAATCATCCCATGTTGCTATGCTCTTCTTTGGTTGAGTTTCGAGCCACTACTTGGCTCAATCCCTTACAGAGAATGGAAACAACCACAATCGATAGGCTTCAGCCAAGACGCCATTAGATTTGACTATGTCATATATTTGTAGAGAGCCAGATATGTGCAGATTAGGATCTTCCTGAAGACTCTCACTAAATTGGCAATTTTGTTGCACCAAGGTGATGAGTTGCTGCTTCAACTCAAAGTTGTTTGCCTCCACAGTAGGTGCTATAATGCTTCTTCCACAATTTTCAAGAGAAGGATTTTGTAAAAGAGCCAATAGTTCTTCTAGCATTGACTGTGTCATTAGTAATGTCAGCCATTGCGTCTAACACCTCAAACTCTTCAATCTCTTTTACTCCCTCAGCTTCTTTTTTTTGATCTTTAGATTTCTTCCTTATCTAGAGGAGTGTTCTCTCACTTTCTAGATCAAAATTGAGTGTTTCTTTGTCCTTATTGCCTTGCATAAACACATAGACAACAAAGAAAACTTGAATTTCCAGCGTCACAATGAAGAAAAATTTGGGTGAAATGAAAAATTAAAAAGATAGAAAAATAAAGGTCTAATATATGCAATCAATTAACCACTTTGATGTCAATCTTGTTTAATCCCCAGTAACAGCGCCAAAAACTTGATGCGAAATTTTGTAACACCACAACTTGGCAAGTGCACCGAATCGTATCGAGTAATACCAGGAGAGTGGATTATCATTCTCACGAGGATTAAGGGACTGAGCACGCAAGAGTTAATCAATTATTCTAACTAGACAATTACAAATTAGGATTTCACAGATATCCTAGTAGCAAAAACAGATAATTAACTGAAGGCAATTTGTAAACAATTAAGAAAGTAATATGAATGGAGAAATGTTAAGGCTTTGGAGATGTTTAAAACTTTAGGAACAATGCTTTTCATTATCTACCTTGATTATGCAAAGATGTGTCTTACGGCAAATCATAATTAATCAAACTTCAATCCTTTTATGATTCAATTTCTCTTAACCTAATAAATCATCAATTCCTTGATCAATTAGTTAAGATAAGAGGTGAAGTGTGTTCACTAATTTAAAAGCCACACAATTCTTAAGACCTAAACCTAATTGATTTAATGTCACTTATCAAGCCAAGTTTAAGACTTAAAGAATTACGAGAAGAAGTTTTCAAACTTAATTCTAACAAATAACTTTTTCAAGATGAATATAAAATTCAATTCAGATTAGAACTATTTTCCAATAGATTTAAACCCTTGTAATGAAGTACGAAAACTTGTTTCTTAAGAAAAATATCAATGCATTAATCAAGATAAAAAAGCAATAACATTAATCCATTAAAACAAACAAAACTCCTAACCTTAACAGTATAGATTAGTTGCTCATGATGTGCTAAAAAACAAAAACTATGAATTCTAGAACTGCCAGAGGAAGAAGCCCGCATGTCTGTTTCTCCTTCCTTATATATATTAATCTAAAACCTAAAAATTTAGAATTCAAAACTAAATCAAATTAAAATAGGAGCAAATCTAAGCTAATTAATGTCCCCCTTATGGTTTTCCTCTCAAGTCAAGCTAATTGTGATTCTCCTCATTATTGTTAATCAATGTTAGATAATATGGGCTTTTGCTAAGTCTTCACTCATCCAATCAAGCTTAGACATTTAGAGATTATTGAAGGCAATTAAGAGGCCCTGGAGGTTGGTCCAGGTGGCACATTCAACCTACAAGATCCACATTGAATGCAAGGGCTTGGGGAGGGCTTGGAGAAGCCACTGGAGGTGAGGCTTGATGGCATGTTAGATGTGGGGCTTGAGATTTGTAACGACCCAATTTTCAATACGTCATGATCATACTGAAAATCAAGCCTCACTAACTTGCTTTCCTAAAAATTAACTAAATATTCATTATTACGCTTGTATCATATTAGCGCGAGATCGATTTTTCTAAAAAATTAATAATTAAATAAGTACGATAAAATAACACAAACATCAGAGATAGAGATAATATACATCATACATACTACTTACATATATGTATATATAATGTCATACAGGTCTAAGTTAGTGTATAACCCTTCACATCTTGTTACTATATACATAATCAATACTCCGGGCCCTGGTCCATATAGGAACCCCCTAAGCTGGCGCCCAAAAACTAGCCTAGTCAAATATATACATCCTACTCTCTCAGCGAGTCTAATCAAAAGTGAGAGACTAAACACAAAAGCTAGGCTAACACAATTAAACTCCCAAAAGTCACATCCTCAGCTCCCAAGCATCAACTGTCGTCGTCAAAGGAAAACTCAATCACATCCGGACACTTCTCAAGATCCTCATATATATAGGGATGGTCCATCTTATAGAATAGGATGCACGTCTCCATCTGATAGGGAAGGAAAGAAGGGGTAAGAACTGGGGGTTCTTAGTAGGATCGGGGGTAGTTAGTTAAGTCAGTATTATCACAGTTTAACTAATTCAAAACTAAATATTCAAGAATCATAGAGAAATAGCCAGTTACAATAATTCAGAATACCATTAAGGAATGTACAAACACAAGAAGACAATCACAAATAACTTCACATTATCAAGTAAAATGCAAATGTGCAGCAAGGATGATGCATGTCTAGTCCTATCGCAGGTAATGACCTCATTTGTTGGTTTCAACCTGATGAATGGATTTTTGATGGTATAGAATTTCACAATTAAAATCTCGTCGAAGTATAGTCTCTAAACCAATAATAATCCTTTCATACAAACATTTGTTTGTCACAAGTACAAACCCCTAAAATTATAAACTGAAGTATTTAAACCTCGGGTCGTCTCTCAAAGGAATTGCAGGGTAGTGTTCTTGTTATTGGTCATGGACATGTATATTTTGGGGTTTTGATTAGGAGACAAGGGAAGTAAATGATAAAGGAAATCAAATGACAAAAAGGTCTTGGCAAGGTTTGGTGGTCAAGGATCTCTATCCTTATCACTAACCACAATATGATAATTTCAAGGATCAATCCCATTAAATCATCTTCTAACAAGTAAAGGAAAGACAAATGAGCTATATCAATCCAAGTCCATAGGTCCTATCTATTCACTAATTGAATTAGTGAGAACTAGAGTCAATGGCTACCAACTATCAATCACTTGGACATTAGCAACTCAAGAATTTCTAAGTTACCTTCCCAAGCCAAGAGCATAAAATTCTACTCTAATATCTTCTCAAGCATTTTGACAAACACTTGGAAGGCATAAAAGGAAAGCATAGTAAATTGACAACAAGAATGAAATCTAACAACAATTATTGCAAGGAATTAACAACAACAATAAAAAAGAACATTATTGATATGAATTACCTCAAATTGAATTGAAAGAAAATAGAAGAAACAAGAGCAGATCAACATCAAAGCAAGAAAACAAAGTAGAAGAAATTACAATAAAAGAATAGAAGAATGATGAATGTAACAACAAAAAATTGAAAAGTAAAAGTAGAAGAGAGTATGAATTAAAACCTAGATCTAAGATTATTGAACTAAACCTAATCCTAATCCTAGAGAGAAGTGAGAGCTTTTCTCTCTAAAACTAACTAAAACTAGTCCTAATGTCCCTAATGATGGAATGAATGTGAATGATTATGAATTCCTTAATTACCCTTCAATCCTTGGTCCTTTTATGCAATTTGGCGCCAAAGTTGGTTGCAAACTGGGCCCCACAACTTCTCAGAATTCGCTGGGCACGTTTTCACTTTAAAATCACATGCGGCCACTGACGCGTACGCGTACATCACGCGTGCGCGTCCCTGAAGCTTTCACGATCCACGCATGCGCGTACAGTGCACGTGCGCGTGGATGAATGTATCCAGATCTTTGGCTTTTTCATGTGTTCTCCATTTTGCATGCTTTCCTCTTCACTCCTTTGATCCATTCCTAGTCCTTTTCTACTTGAAATTACTAGCAAACACATCAAGGCATCTAGTGGAATCAAAGGTGAATCAAAATTAGCTAATTTGAGGTTTAAAAGCATGTTTTCACATCTAGGCACAAGTTAAGAGAGAATCACAAAACCATGCTATTTCCTTGAGTAAATGTGAGAAAAGGTTGATAAAATACTCTAAATTCAACGCAAGATAAACCCTAAAAACGGGGTTTATCAACCTCGCCACACTTAAACCATAGCATGTCCTCATGCTATACCAAGAATGAAGTAAAGGGTATGGCATTTATTCAATGGAACTAAGCTATATGCAAACTATCTAAATGCAACTACTTACATAAATGCAAATGCTTGGTCAAAACAAATAAACTCCCAAGAGATATGTACAAGCACAAGGGCTAAAGGAGTAAGAATTAAATCCAACCCACAATTGTATTGAATAATAAAAAATGATTTACAACCTTGCATGAATAAAGATGATCATGGTGAATACATGTAATTGAGCAATTGAACCCTCACCGGATATGTATCTGCTCTAATCACTCAAGTTTTTAGGGGTTGATTCACTCAATTCCCCCCTAATCATGCTTTTCAAGATTTGTTCTTCATCTAACAATCAACAATTATTCAATGCATGCATACAATTATCATGAGGTCTTTCTCAAGGTTGTAATGGGGTTAGGGTCAAGGTATGGTCATATATGGTTAAGTGAGCTTGAGTTTGAATCTTTGATTAGCCTAGACTTTCCCACCTAACCTATATAATAGCCTATACAATTTAAGTTCTAACCTAACTACCCATTTCTCACTTTTTCACACATACTCATGCATTTTCTTTCCATTTCTCAATACTTATGCATTGATTCTTATTGCTTCACTTTGCTTTGGGGCATTTTGTCCCCTTTTTTTATTTCTTTATCTTTTTTTTTATATATTTTTTTTCCATATTCTTTTTTTCTTTTCTCTATTTTGTTCTTTTGTTTTTCTCATTTTTTTCCTTCAAAAGCACCAATGCATAAGGTCTAACATTTTATTAATATATGAGCATGTACCCAATTTCCAAATATATAAAAATACAAAGCATCCTTTTATCCCAACCATTGTTCCCAAACCTCCCCAAACTTGAATAATGAACACTCTCACTAGACTAAACCAATCAAAGATCCAAACAAGGGACTTTTATTGTTTTTCGCTTTAGGCTTGTAATGTGCTAAAATAAAGAACAATTGGGTTAAGCATGGGCTCAAAATTGGCTAACAATGGAAGGCAAAAGGTAGGCTTATTTGGATAAGTGAGCTTTAAGAAAATAATGGCCTCGATCATATAAATGCATGAATACAAGGAATAATGGACATAAAGAATTAAGCAAATCAAGGATCATAATCATAGAAAGAGAACAATTCACACAAGAAGGAAAATAAGTGGTTATAAGATGTAACCACATCATTAGGCTCAAATCTCACAAGCTTGTGTTCTTAGCTCAAAACATGCTTCACAAGATATATATGATTCAAGCAAGTTCCTCAAAAAAATTTTTCAATCAATTGGGGTGGTGCCCTATAGATAACTTCTTTGGAAGAATTTATTGTTTTGACTAAGCTTATCCTAAATGCAATGTTGTGATTTAGAGGGCTAAAATCTCCTTAGTTTACCCCTTTCTTTAATCAAAACAATTTTCTTATGGAAAAGGGATAAACTTAGGTCTCAACAATCAAAATATTTTTAAATCACAACCAAAAAGCTAAAATAACTACATAAAGCAAAAATACACTAAAATATGAAATATCTAGAATGCAAGGTGCAAAATGAAACAAACTAAAATAAAAGTATCTCAAAATAACAACTATATACAATAATCCAAAAGTGCGATAAAATAAAGTGCAAAGTACTAGAAATAACATAAAATAAGTGATAAATGTCCGAACTTATCCTCCAAAATGGCACTCCACCGATGGCGACGAAGGTGACCTCCCCACACTTAGAATTGAGCATCGTCAACTGTCGTGTCTGGTCGGGTCTCAGGCTGTGGCTCCTCAGGTGGTTGCTGAACCTCCGGGGTAGCCTGTGTCTGTGGTGGCGCCTCTGTCTGAGCTGGCCCCGCCTCATGCTCCGCCTCCTTGGATGCAGAAGACTCGGGAAGAGGGGGCAACTCAACACCCAATGCTACGAACATCTGATCCATCCTGTCCAGGCGTCGCATAATGCGGTGCTCAGTGCGCTCCATAAAGCAGATCAGGTGTTGGACTAATAGATAGGTCGGCTAGGGAGCTGGAGGTGGTAACGGTGCTGATGGACTTGCGGGTCCTGCTGCTGCTGAGGATTAAGATGTGCCAGGGGTCGCTGCTGCTCTGGCTCTAGAGCGGCACCGAGATGGGGGCTTCTCCTGCACCCACTCCCCCACGGAATCACTTCCTCCTTTCCGTGGGCCGGGGGGTGGTATCTCATCATCTGCCTCCCATGGGGCACTGGCTAGCTGAATCATCGTGGTGACCAATATGGGAAAGGGAAGTAAACCACGGACATGTGCTTGCCACATGTAGCGCTTGATCAATCGAGGGAAGTATACCTCCTTCCCCTCCATGACGCACCCGATCAAGACAAGCATGGTTAACAAGCACACTCACATTCATGAGGACGATGCATTCATTGATGATGAAATATGAAATATTGCACAAAAGCGTAGAATTGAAAAGCAGGTCATCAACAATGCAGAAGGTCACCAAGTTTTGCAATAAATAGTGTGGAGAAATTGAAACAAGCACTAGTGTAACCAAAGGCACGTTGAAAGCTATTTTGAAGGAAAGTGTTACACAAGTGGAATGCACCAATTTTTGCAAAAGATTGAACCTTATTCAAGAATTTGCAAGTTAAGGTCAACTGATGAACTTAATATGAGTCAAAATGCATTTGATTTAACTTGAAAATGAAAGCACATGAAGGTTCATACATCAACTTAATCAATGCATATCTCGGGAACGAAATAAACACAGGACTGCCAACCAACTCAACCTAAGAATTAAATTTGGTGTAAGCCAAGGAAGGTGCAATTGAAAAAGTGTCAAGTTCAAGTCTTGGTAGTGAGTCTAAAAACAAAGCAATTTTTAGAAAATTGGGCAGTATTCCGGCAGTAAATTGGACGTTCCCGAATAGCATACAGCAGCAAATTAACACATGATATATTAGAGCATAAGTTCAGGCAGCAGCAAGCTCAATTTCACAAGTAAAGTGCAGCAAGGCAGCATTGAAATAGCATAACAGTAGCACTATGTGCATAGACATCACCAAACAACAACCAAGTAGTTTACAAGCAGAAAATAAATAGGAACAGAGTACTTATCAGGCCTAGAATCCTCTAACCACAACCTAGCTACCTATCAGCATGCATTTCTAAGCTAACCTACCAAACAGAATTAATCATCTAACAAACTGCAATTGACTAACAACAATTAAAATGAAAAGAAAGTAGAACAAAGAAGCAGTGTTGAGGTAGGGGGTGGTGAACCTGGGAAGCAGAAAAGAAATAGAAATGGAGAATGGAGGGGGAAGACAGCAGTGCTTCCCAGCAGTGGTGACGGTGTGGAAGAGCTTGCGGCGGCGCAGGGGAAGCGCCGAACAGAAACACAAGTGGTGAGGAAGGGGTGTGAGAGGGAGGAGAGAGGAAGAAGAAAAGAGGGAGAGAGAAGGGGTGGTTCGGCGGCGATGGGTCACCGGAGTGTGGCTGGTGCTCGGACAAAGAGGGTGGTGGTGGAGGTTTAGCTATGGTGGTTGAGGAGAAACGAAGAGGGAACGTTAGAAAGAGAAGGGATGAAATACGCGACTATGCTAGGGCTCCTCGCGTGGATGGGGTTATAATTTTAAATCCACGCGTATGCGTCCTGTATGCGTGCGCGACCTGTACGCGTGCGCGTGGGTGGTTTGAAGAGGAGATGGACGCGGAGGCGCCAGGTGCGCGTACGCGTAAGTGAGGAATGGGTGCATTGACGCGTACGCGTGATGTACGCGTCCGCATGGGTCGCAGTTTGCGCGAGAAGCGCATTGCACGCGCCACAGTCGCGCAACTCTTGGGTGGGAGTATGGAAATTATGTTAACCCATCCACGCGTACGCGTGCATTTGATAATTCCCCAAGCTCAATGTTCGCGCCGTGTTTGCCTAACTCTCTAGAATATGTATGGGCTCTGCGTTCACTCATCGACGCGTATGCGTACAGCGTGTGTACGCGTCCCTGCTCTTGTGTTTTTTTTTGAAATACTAAAAGTGGTTTAAAACCTCCCTAACACTACCTACAACTCAAAACCAGCTATATTGCACTTTTTGAACAAAAATTTTCAAATGCAAACAAACAAAACTTGCACTCTAAGTAACTAACAACCAAAATATTAATACAAGAATACATGAAGAGGAAGATTACCTACAATGGTAACTCACATCACTTATTAAAGAAACTACAAGAGAGTGGAAAGAGTTTACCATGGTGGGGTGCCTCCCACTTAGCACTTTTATTTTAAGTCCTTAAGTTGGACATTTGGGGAGCTCTTTGTCATGGTGGCTTGTGTTTGTACTCATCCTTGAATCTCCAAGGATCTTTGCTCATTAAATGGTTGACAGAAATTCCAACTATCTTCACCAAGCTTGGGTGAAGTTCAACCCAAGATATGAGGTCCCAAAGTTGGTCTTCATGGTTCAATCCGGGGTCTTATATCTTATTCTCGCACCCGTCCTCAAGTTGAGTATCATAGTTCTTCCATCCGGGTGGTTGACATATAGAATTCTCTTTTGCACACCAAATCATCCTTCTAGACCCACAGAAGTTTGCATTTCTCCAATCATGGTCCCTATGCCTTGAAGCTTCGACATTAATGAGCCTAATACCACACTGCCAACCACTACACAATCCTCTTTTACTAGTAATTTCACAAAGAGCTCTAAGTTTCCCATCCGTTTCAATCAAGCCATATTCAAGTGAGAAATTGAAGCTTAAGGGAAAGAATTTTACCCAATTGAATGTTGTGTGGATGGTGGCTTGGGGAGGGGGACCTTCCCACACTAGACAATGCGAGGTCTACTTCTTTAAACTCTTCCTTGGTTATTTCCACCTCTTGACAACTTCTTTCAATTTCTTCTTGCTTGTCAACTTCTTCTACTTCCTCATTATCATTGGTCGAATCAAGCTTGCGAGGTTGTGTGAAGTCTACTTCAAAATCAACTTCACACTCAATGGAAGGGTCTTCACTAAGATTACCAATGTTGCTTGGCTTGAAGTTGTCTTCAATACCTTCACTTTCTTACCCAATGGGAGATGATTTAATTTTGGATAGGAATTCATTGATGATTGAATCCATCTCTTGATCAACCTCTCCATATTCTTCAATTTTGATGTACTCCAGAGGTTGTTGAAACTCCCATGGAGGTTCCACATCCCCTAAATCTTCAACCACGTCTTCGTTGTCTTCAATAATTGGAAGTTCCTCTAATTGTTCCAACACAAAACCCAACTCCTCTTTCTCCACCAGATTTTCAAATCTCTCCTTCATGCGTGGCTCTTCTTTTGGTCTTTCACATGTGGATACGGAAGCACCTTGAGTGTTCAAGCATTGGTAGGCTAAAGTGTGCACTACTTTGGTCAAATTAGTCACGAACTCTAGGGTGTTCTTTTGCATATCTGCTTGGCCTTGAAATAGCAAGGTGAGAGAATCATCTATTGGAGCTTGGGGTGGGTAAGAGGGTTCATCATTTTGGAGAAAAGGTTCATAGTAGGAAGGTGGTTCTTCTTGGTAAGGATGTGGAGATGGTGTATATTGAGGTGGTTCTTGAAGATAGTCATGACAGGGTTGTGGTGGTTCTAAAGGCTCTTGCTCATAATGGTCACAATGATATGGTATGGGTGATTGGTTACATGGTGGATATGGATCATAGGAGGGTGCTTGGTAATGAAAGGCTTGTGAGAATGGTTGAGGTTCATGTTGAGAATATGGCTCATAGGCATATGATGGTGGTAATTGATTTCCACAAAAAGATTCACTATAGCCATCAAATTGACATGTATTAGGGTGGTGGTTATACCTATAAGTATCCGGAGATTGTTGCCAATAGGAGTGATCAATTCTTGGAGGCTCCTCCCATTTTTGTTGGTTCCATCCTTGGTACATGTGGTCATTGAAGTTTACATTTCCTACAATACAATTAGAACCAAACTCATAGCCACAGTGAGAATTCATAATGGAAACAAAAGCAACTAACTAAGTCTAGGAAACAAGTGAAAGAGCAACGTATTTACAATATTCACATATATATAATAACCAATAACAAAACACCATTGCAAGTCTCGGACAACGGCGCCATTTGATGAATGGATTTTTGATGGTATAGAATTTCACAATTGAAATCTTGTCGAAGTATAGTCTCTAAACCAACAATAATCCTTTCATACAAACATTTGTTTGTCACAAGTACAAACCCCTAAAATTATAAACCGAAGTATTTAAATCTCGGCTCGTCTCTCAAATGAATTGCAGAGTAGTGTTCTTGTTATTGGTCATGGACATGTATATTTTGGGGTTTTGATTAGGAGACAAGGGAAGTAAATGATAAAGGAAATCAAATGACAAAAAGGTCTTGGCAAGGTTTGGTGGTCAAGGATTTCTATCCTTTTCACTAACCACAATATGATAATTGCAAGGATCAATCCCATTAAATCATCCTCTAACAAGTAAAGGAAAGTCAAATGAGCTATATCAATCCAAGTCCATAGGTCCTAGCTATTCACTAATTGAATTAGTGAGAACTAGAGTCAATGGCTACCAACTATCAATCACTTGGACATTAGCAACTCAAGAATTCCTAAGTTACCTTCCCAAGCTAAGAGCATAAAATTCTACTCTAATATCTTCTCAAGCATTTTGACAAACACTTGGAAGGCATAAAAGGAAAGCATAGTAAATTGACAACAAGAATGAAATGTAACAACAATTATTACAAGGAATTAACAACAACAATCAAAAAGAACATTATTGATATGAATTACCTCAAATTGAATTAAAAGAAAATATAAGAAATAAGAGTAGATCAATATCAAAGCATGGAAACAAAGTAGAAGAAATTACAACAAAAGAATAGAAGAATGATGAATGTAACAACAAAGAATTGAAAAGTAAAAGTAGAAGAGAGCATGAATTAAAACCTAGATCTAAGATTATTGAACTAAACCTAATCCTAATCCTAGAGAGAAGTGAGAGCTTCTCTCTCTAAAACTAACTAAAACTAGTCCTAATGTCCCTAATGATGGAATGAATGTGAATGATTGTGAATTCCTTAATTACCCTTCAATCCTTGGTCCTTTTATGTAATTTGGCGCCAAAGTTGGTTGCAAACTGGGCCCCACAGCTTCTCAGAATTTGCTGGGCACGTTTTCACTTTAAAATCACGTGCGGCCACCGACGCGTACGCGTACATCACGCGTGCGCGTCCCTGAAGCTTTCGCGATCCATGCATGCGCGTACAGTGCACGTGCGCGTGGATGAATGTATCCAGATCTTTGGCTTTTTCATGTGTTCTCCATTTTGCATGCTTTCCTCTTCACTCCTTTGATCCATTCCTAGTCTTTTTCTTCCTGAAATTACTAGCAAACACATCAAGGCATCTAGTGGAATCCAAGGTGAATCAAAATTAGCTAATTTGAGGTTTAAAAGCATGTTTTCACATCTAGGCACAAGTTAAGAGAGAATCACAAAACCATGCTATTTCCTTGAGTAAATGTGAGAAAAGGTTGATAAAATACTCTAAATTCAACATAAGATAAACCCTAAAAATGGGATTTATCACAACCCACCCGACGCAATCTGACTCGCAAGTCAGATAAGCATTCCAGCGACATAACCTCTGCAAGTTTCTACTTCTTGCAGGCGCTGATTCTCCAGCTGAAGTATGTTGAACATGACCTCTTCCCCTGAAAGCCATTCTATATTTACCGGCGTCCCCGCACAATCATTCACATACAAAGCCCACGACTTTTTAACATTTATCCTTTGGCACCATAACCATACTATAGTCACCCTCTCGTGATCTTCCCATAATCACACGTGCCGATTTATCTTTTCTCTTTCTTTAGTCTTTTATTTTATAAATATCAAAATATCAAATTATGTTCACACTATTTTCTCTCATTTTCCTCAATATCTTATGAAAAGAGAATTATAAAACTCTTTAATAATACTTTGTATTTCTAATACTTTTAGAAAGTCTTATTACTTTACTTTTCTTTCTTTTTAAATAAAAATTAACAAAAAGTAAAATAATAGATTTAACAAAAATATACTAATTAATTATGCATTATTACAATAATAATTAAGAAGTATTAATATTTAATATTTCTATTTTTGTTATACAAAAACTAGCTTTATTAAAGCTTTATTCTTATACTTTTAGAAATTATACTTTAATCCCGAAGCTTGTAAGTATTTATTTGTACTCCAACATTTTTAGAAAAATATTAATTAAATCTCACATATTTTATTATTTATAAAAGTAACCCATAATTTTTTATAAAATATCCGTTCATTTCTGAACTCTTACTTTTTACTCAAAATACCCTAAAACTTATATATTTACAAAATAAATATTAATTTTTATCAAAATATAATTTTATTTTCAAAATAATAATGTTATGTTGGTGGCAAGCACAACTATTAAAACCCAAAAATTCTTTTTTGAAATCTGTTCAAAAATATATATGATTTTAAATCCGTTTTCGAGCTTTACGGTTACCAATTTTTTACCGTTTTTTAATTAATCTCTCAGCCATCAAACTTCATCAATTTTTCTTATTAATTCTCATTTAGAACAGCCCTAAAATTATCAAAAAAACCCCAGCTGGGCTGTTCTTCTTGGCCGAACCATAATTCATAAGCAACAATAATAAATCAACAAAATTTCAACATAAACTTAATCAAATTCAACCGATAATCAATCAAACCAACAACCACTTATCATATTAACATTTAATCAGTGAAAAATGACCAAATTCTACCTATGTGAAGCATAGAACACACACAAGATACCGGAGGAGGTTTCTGATCGGTCAAACGGAGTGAAAACGTCGAAAGCTCGGTGGTTCCTCCCTTCCTTTGGTTCCTAGCAGGGGCAGCTCCACTTTTTGATTTCACTGAAAAAAACACACATCACTGTGTAGAGGATGATGATTCGGTCACTTCTATCGGATCTGAATTTTTGTGGGGGTCATGGATCTTAAGAAATCAAGTTCGGAAAGTCCGAAAGTTTATAAATCCTCGATGCATATTGGTACACGGAATCGTGATCTCAACACTTCTTCACAACTCTGTGTAGTTGACCAGCAAGTGCACTGGGTCGTCCAAGTAATAAACCTTACGTGAGTAAGGGTCGATCCCACAGAGATTGTTGGCTTGGAGCAAGCTATGGTCATCCTTGTAAATCTCAGTCAGGCGGATTAAATTGGTTATGAGGTTTTGATAATTAAAATATAAATAAAACATAAAATAAAATAAAGTTACTTATGTAATTCACTGGTGGGAATTTCAGATAAGCGTATGGAGATGCTTTGTTGATTCAGAACCTCTGCTTTCCTATTGCCTTCTTCCAACCATGCGTTACCTCCTTCCATGGCAAGTTGTATGATCCTCTCGGATGATAACAAATCCATGTACGATCTCTGTACGGCTAATCAACTGTCGGATTTCTCGTCTCAGATGAAAAATACCTTGTACAGCTACCGCATGGCTACTCATCTGTCGGTTCCCGCTAGCGTCGGAATAGGACCATTGTCCTTTTGCATACTGTCACTGCGCCCAACATTCGCAAGTTTGAAGCTCGTCACAGCCATCCCTTCCCAGATCCTACTCGGAATACCACAGACAAGGTTTAGACTTTCTGGATCTCAGGAATGCTGCTAATGGTTCTAGCCTATACCACGAAGGTTCTAATCTCAGATCCAGATGCTCTGTTGTCAGGAGAGACGATGTGAATCATCGATTAGAGACACAAGAGAATATACTCTGGCTGTCGTCCAATGACTACGTTGAACATCATGTAGACCGCTTGTGGTTGTCAGGCACGCGGATCTTGGATAAGCGAGTAACGAAGATAGTGAGTGATTATCACGGGTCACCCCTTCATTCTGACTTAACTGAATTAAGTACGAGAGTATATCTTGGAGAAAAAGTAGGCATAAATTGAATAGAAAAATAGTAGTAATTGCATTAATTCATGAAGAACAGCAGAGCTCCACACCTTAATCTATGGGGTGTAGAAACTCCACCGTAGAAAATACATAAGTGGAAAAGGTCTAGGCATGGCCGTGAGGCCAGCCTCCGAACGTGAACAATGGTCTATGATAGCATATCAAAGATCAAAGTGATCAAGAAGATATATAATAAATCTCTAAAAGTAGTTTTTATACTAAACTAGTAACTTAGGTTTACAGAAAATGAGTAACTAAGTGCAGATAGTGAAGAAATCCACTTCCAGGGCCCACTTGGTGTGTGCTTAGGTTGAGCCTTGAGCTTTACACGTGCATAGCTTGTTCCTGGAGTTAAACGCCAGCTTTGGTGCCAGTTTGGGCGTTTAACTCCAATTCTAGTGCCAGTTTGGGCGTTTTACGCTAAGATATTTTAGGCTGACTTTGAATGCCAATTTGGGCCATCAAATCTCGGGCAAAGTATAGACTATTATATATATATCTGAAAAATCCACTTCGAGTGCAGCAGGGTCAGAATCCAACAGCATCTGCAGTCCTTTTTCAGCCTCTGAATCATATTTTTGCTCAGGTCCCTCAATTTCAGTCAAAAAATACCTGAAATCACAGAAAAATACACAAACTCATAGTAAAGTCCAGAAATGTGATTTTTGCATAAAAACTAATAAAAATATAATAAAAATTAGCTAAAACATACTAAAAACTATATAAAAACAATGCCAAAAGGGTATAAATTATCCGCTCATCACAACACCAAACTTAAATTGTTGCTTGTCCCCAAGCAACTAAAAACAAAATAGGATAAAAAGAAGAGAAAATACAATAAATTCCAAACTTATCAATGAACTTAGTTCCAATTAGATGAGTGGGACTTGTAGCCTTGAACAATTTTGGCATCTCACTTTATCCTTTGAAGTTCAGAATGATTGGCATCCATAGGAACTTAGAATTTAGATAGTGTTATTGATTCTTCTATTTCAATATGTTGATTCTTGAACACAACTACTTTATGAGTCTTGGTTGTGACCCTAAGCATTTTATTTTCCAGTATTACCACCGGATACATAAATACCACAGATAAATAACTGGGTGAACCTTTTCAGATTGTGACTTAACTTTGCTAAAGTCACCAGTTAGAGGTGTCCAGAGCTCTTAATCACACTCTTTTTGCTTTGGATCACGACTTTAACTGCTCAGTCTCAAGCTTTTCACTTGACACCTTCACGCCATAAGCACATGGTTAGGGACAGCTTGGTTTAGCCGCTTAGGCCAGGATTTTATTCTTGTGGGCCCTCCTATCCATTAATGCTCAAAGCCTTGGATCCTTTTTTCTACCCTTGCCTTTTGGTTTAAAGGGCTATTGGCTTTTTCTGCTTGCTTTTTCTTTTTCTTTCTTTTTTTTCTTTATTTTTTTCTTTATTTTTTTCTCTTTTTTTTCTTTTTTTTTTCTGCAAGCTTTTGCCTATTTACTGCTTTTTCTTGCTTCAAGAATCAATTTTATGATTTTTCAGATTATCAATAATATTTCTCTTTTTTCATTATTCTTTCAAGAGCCAACAATTTTAACATTCATAAACAACAAATTAAAAAATATGCACTGTTTAAGCATTCATTCAGAAAACAAAAAGTATTGCCACCACATCAAAATAATTAAACTAATTTCAAGATAAAATTCAAAATCCAAGTACCTCTTGTTCTTTTGCAATTAAAAACATTTTTCATTTAAGAAAGGTGAAGGATTCATAGGACATTCATAGCTTTAAGACATAGACACTAGACACTAATGATCATGTAATAAAGACACAAACATAGACACAACATAAAGCATAATTTTTGAAAAATAGAAAAAAATAAGAACAAGAAAATTAAAGAACGGGTCCACCTTAGTGATGGCGGCTAGTTCTTTCTCTTGAAGATCTTATGGAGTGCTTGAGCTCCTCTATGTCTCTTCCTTGCCTTTGTTGCTCCTCCCTCATGGCCTTTTGGTCCTCTCTAATTTCATGGAGGATGATGGAGTGCTCTTGGTGCTCCATCCTTAGTTGCTCCATGTTGGAACTCAAATCTCCTAAAGAAGTGTTGATTTGCTCCCAATAGTTGTGTGGAGGGAAATGCATTCCTTGAGGTATCTCAGGAATTTCATGATGAGGAACTTCCTCATGCTCTTGTTGAGGTCCATGAGTGGGCTCTTTTGTTTGCTCCATCCTTCTCTTAGTGATCGGCTTGTCCTCTTCAATGAGGATATCTTCCTCTATGACAATTCCAGCTAAATTGCATAGGTGACAAATGAGATGAGGGAAGGCTACCCTTGCCAAAGTAGAGGGCTTATCCGCCATTTTATAGAGTTCTAGGGATATGATCTCATGAACTTCTACTTTCTCTCCATTCATGATACTATGGATCATGATAGTCCTGTCTATTGTAACTTCAGACCGGTTGCTAGTAGGAATGATAGAGCGTTGGATGAACTCTAGCCATCCCCTAGCCACGGGCTTGAGGTCAAGCTTTTTTAGTTGAACCGGCTTGCCTCTTGAGTCTCTCTTCTATTGAGCTCCTTCCACACAAATGTCCCTAAGGACTTGGTCCAACCTTTGATCAAAGTTGACCCTTCTAGTGAAAGGGTGAGGATCTTCTTGCATCATTGGCAAGTTGAATGCTAGCTTCACATTTTTCGGACTGAAATCCAAGTATTTCTCCCGAACCATTGTGAGCCAATTCTTTGGGTTCGGGTTCACACCTTGGTCATGGTTTCTAGTGATCCATGCATTAGCATAGAACTCTTGAACCATTAAGATCCCGACTTGTTGAATGGGGTTGGTGAGAATTTCCCAACCTCTCCTTCGAATCTCACGTCGGATCTCCGGATATTCACTCTTTTTGAGCATGAAGGAGACCTCGGGGATCACCTTTTTTTTTGCCACAACTTCATAGAAGTGGTCTTGAAGACTTTTGAGATGAATCTCTCCATCTCCCATGACTCGGAGTTGGAAGCAATTGCCTTCCCTTTCCTCTTTCTAGAGGTTTCTCTGGCCTTAGGTGCCATTCATGGTTATGGAAAAAAAAAAGCAATGCTTTTTCCACACCAAACTTAGAATGTTTGCTCGTCCTTGAGCAAAAGAAGAAAGAAATGAGTAGAAGAAGAAGAAATGACGGAGATGGAGGTGAGGAGAGGGTTCGGCCAAGTGGGGGTGTAATGTGTATGATGTGTGAAATTGAAGGTGGTAAGGAGGGGTATTTATAGGGTAAGGGAGAGAGGGTAGCCGTGTATGAGGGGTTGAGTTTGGGAGGGAAATGATTTGAATTTGAATGGTAAGGTAGGTGGAGTTTACGATGGATGGATGTGAGTGGTGAAGTGATTATGGAGAAGAGGGTAAGATTTGATAGGTGAGGGGTAATTGGGGAAGAGGTATTGATGGGATTGGTCAAGGGTGTTTGGGAAAGAGTGTTATGGAAAGGTGTGAAGAGGAGAGGAGAAGAGGTGGGGTAGGTGGGGATCCTGTGGTGTCCACAGATCCTGAGGTGTCAAAGAATTTGAGTTCCTGCACGATTCTGGCGTTCAAAAGCCCATTCTGTGCCAAATCTGGCGTTTAACGCCAGCTCTGCTACCTTTCCTGGCATTAAATGCCAGTCTGCTGCCCATTTATGGTGTTAAACGCCAACCAGATGCCCATTTCTGGCGTTTAACGCTAGCCAGATGCCAGACAGCCTTTTCTGGCATTAAACGCCCAGAGTGCTGCCCATTCTGGCATTTAACGCCCAGAATGCTGCCAGGCTGGGTGTTAAACGCCCATTCTGCTATCCTTACTGGCGTTTAAACGCTAGTAAGCCTGTCCTCCAGGGTGTGCTGTTTTTGATGCTATTTTTCATTCTATTTTTTGATTTTTCAGTTGTTTTTGTGACTTCACATGATCATCAACCTAAAGAAAACATAAAATAGCAATGGAAAATAAATAAATATAACATTGGGTTGCCTCCCAACAAGCGCTTCTTTAATGTCAATAGCTTGACAGTGAGCTCTTAGAGAGCTTCACAGAGACTTAAAGCTTGATGATGGCTTCCCAACACTAAACTTAGAAGTTGAGTGTAGGGGCTCTATTTGACTCTGTATTGAGAGAAGCTTTTTATGCTTCCTCTCTATGGTTACAGAAGGAGATCATTGAACCTTAAACACAAGGTAGTCCTCATTCAATTGCAGGACTAAATCTCCTCTGTCCACATCAATCACAGCTCTTGCTGTGGCTAGAAAGGGTCTTCCAAGGATGATGGAATCATCTTCATTCTTCCCAGTGTCTAGGATTATGAAGTCAGCAGGGATGTAATAGCCTTCAACCTTCACTAAGACATCCTCTACAAGTCCATAAGCCTGTTTCCTTGAATTGTCTGCCATCTCTAGTGAGATTTTAGCAGCTTGTACCTCAAAGATCCATAGTTTCTCCATTACATAGAGGGGCGTAAGGTTTATCTCTGACCCCAGGTCACACAGAGCCTTTTCAAAGGTCATGGTGCCTATGGTACAAGGTATTAAGAACTTTCCAAGATCCTGTTTCTTCTGAGGTAATTTCAGTTAAACCAGATCATTTAGTTCATTGATGAGCAATGGGGGTTCATCCTCCCAAGTCTCATTACCAAATAACTTGGTATTCAGCTTCATGATTGCTCCTAGATATTGAGCAACTTGCTCTTCAATAATATCTTCATCCTCTTTAGAGGAAGAATACTCATCAGAGCTCATGAATGGCAACAGTAAGTTCAGTGAAATCTCTATGGTCTCTATTTGAGCCTCAGATTCCTTTGGTTCCTTATTAGGGAACTCCTTGGAGGCCAGTGGACGTCTATTGAGGTCTTCCTAATTGGAAATCACTGTCTTTCCCTTCTCTACAGGTTCGGCCATGTTGCATGTGTAGATGGCCTTGTACACTCTCTTTGGATTCTCTTCTGTATTGCTTGGGAGAGTACTAGGAGGGAGTTCAGTAACTCTTTTACTCAGCTGACCCACTTGTGCCTCCAAATTTCTAATGGAGGACCTTGCTTCAGTCATGAAACTGAGAGTGGTCTTAGATAGATCAGAGACTACAGTTGCTAAGTCAGAGTGGCTCTGCTTAGAATTCTCTGTGTGTTGCTGACAAGATGATGGAAAAGGTTTGTTATTGCCAAACCGTGCTCTCCCACCATTATTATTATTGAAGCCTTGATTAGGCTTCTGTTGATCCTTCCATGAGAGATTAGGATGATTCCTCCATGGAGGATTGTAGGTGTTTCCATAGGATTCTCCCATGTAATTCACCTCTTCCATTCCAGGATTCTCAGGATCATAAGCTTCTTCTTCATAGGAAGCTTCTTTAGTACTGTAAGAAGTAGCTTGCATTCCAGTCAGACTCAGAGAAATCATATTGACTTGCTGAGTCAATATTTTGTTCTGAGCCAATATTGCATTCAGAGTATCAATCTCCAGAACTCCTTTCTTTTGAGTTGTCCCATTATTCATAGGGTTCCTTTCAGAAGTGTACATGAACTGGTTATTTGCAACCATTTCAATGAGTTTCTGGGCTTCTGCAGGCGTCTTCTTCAGATGAAGAGATCCTCCAGCAGAGTGATCCAATGACATCTTGGACAATTCAGATAGACCATCATAGAATATACATATAATGCTCCATTCTGAAAACATGTCAGAAGGACACCTTCTGATAAGTTCTTTGTATCTTTTCCAAGCTTCATAGAGTGATTCACCTTCCTTCTGTCTGAAGGTTTGGACTTCCACTCTAAGCTTACTCAACTTTTGAGGTGGAAAGAATTTGGCCAAGTAAGCATTGACCAACTTTTTCCAAGAGTTCAGGCTATCTTTAGGTTGTGAGTCCAACCATGTCCTAGCTCTGTCTCTTACAGCAAAGGGGAAAAGCATAAGTCTGTAGACCTCAGGATTAACGCCATTGGTCTTAACAGTGTCATAGATTTGCAAGAATTTAGCTAAAAACTGATGAGGATCTTCCAATGGAAGTCCATGAAACTTGCAGTTCTGCTGTATTAGAGAAACTAATTGAGGCTTAAGCTCAAAGTTGTTTGCTCCAATTGCAAGAATTGAGATGCTCTTTCCACAGAAGTCAGAAGAGGGTGCAATAAAGTCACCAAGCATCTTCCTTGCATCTCCACCATTGTTATTGGGTTCGGCCATTGATAAACCCATATTTTATGATATATTTTGTGCCTAATTTAAGTAATTTATTCAATCCTTCACTCACTTATTCATATAAATTGCATGGTTTTACTTTTCCTTCCTTATTATGTGATATATGTGAAAAACGTGTTTCCTATGCTTTAAAAATAATAATTTTAATTTCCCTTTATTACCATTCGATGTTGTGATTCGTGTGTTGAGTAATTTCAGATCTTCTAAGGCAGGAATGACTTAAAGGATGGAAAGGAAACATACAAAATTGGAAGGAAAGCATAAAACGGAGTTTTTGAAGAAACTGGCAGTGACGCGATCGCATGGACGACGCGGCCGCATGCCAACGCGAAATAGCAGTGATGCGACCGCGTGAATGACGCGATCACGCGCCATAAGCGAAACGCATATGACGCGGACGCATGACTGAAGCGACCGCGTGACAAGGAAAACTCCAAATGACGCGACCGCATGACCCACGCGGACGCGGGACAGAGGCCACGCACAAGAAATTACAGAAAATGCTCCCAGCGATTTCTAAAGCCCTTTTTGGCCCAAATTTAAGTTCAGAAGGCACAGATCAGAGGTTATGAAGTGGGGGAATGCATCCATTAGGAGGAGAGTCTCCAATTAGTTAGTATTCATGAATTAGATGTAGTTTTGAGGGAGAGGTTCTCTCCTCTCTCTTTTAGGATTTAGAATTAGGATTTCTTTTGCTTTCAGGATTATCTCTTTTTATCAGGTTCAACATTCCTTTTTATTTATCTTCTCAATTTAGTTTATGAATTCTTCTATGTTACAGATTATTCTCTGAATTAATGTTATTTGAGGTACTTCAGTTTATTATTGCTCTCTTTTATTTATGTTACTGTTGCTTCCAATCTGAAGACATTTTTATTCCAGTAGATTTATTTTTTCCCTTTTGATCTTGGTTAAGAAATCAGTAACTCAGGAGTTATCAAACTCAACGTGATCGATAATTGTTATCTTTGCTAATTGAATTGAACTTCAATAATCCCAATCTTTTTCTAGGAATTAACTAGGATTTGAAGATCAAACTAATTAGTCACTTGACCTTCCCTTGCTCTAGTAAAGGCTAACTAAGTGGAATTAAGATCCAATTTTCATCATCATTGATAAGGATAACTTGGATAGGACTTCCAATTTCTCATACCTTGCCAAAAGTGTGTTTTATAGTTATTTATTTATTTTACAATCTTTTACTTATTTTAATTGCAATTTAAATTACTTGTTCTTTATCTTCAAAACCCCGATTTACAATCTTCATAACCAATAATAAGAACATACTTCCCTGCAGTTCCTTGAGAAGACGACCGAGGTTTAAATACTTCGGTTATCAATTTTAAAGGGGTTTGTTACTTGTAACAACCAAAACGTTTGTAAAAAAGGTTGATTGCTTGGTTTAGTAACTATACTTGCAACGAGAGTTTACTATAACTTCTAAACCATCAATCTTCAGTTCTTTCAAAATGGCGCCGTTGCCGGGGAACTGCAATCGTGTGCCTTATTATTGGTTATTGTAAATATTTCTCTTTTACTTGTTTATTTATTCTTATTTTCTCCTTTTATTTTTATTAGCTACTATGAATTCTCACCCCTCTCGCTTTGAGTTTGGTTCTAATATTGTTGAAAGGAGTGAAAGTTATAATAGGAACATGCATCAAGGTCAGAGCAATCAAAGATGGATGGAGCCAAGAGGATCTGATCAACCCTTTAGGTAACAACACCCTCCAAGATATCATGGACAAAGACCATTCTACAATGCATACCAAGCCAATAGACATGGGGGACAACCTTGTTGTTACCAACAAGCCCCACCCAGTGCTTATAGGCCATCCTCTCAACATAACTTCGAACCACCACAATCACAAGCTCCTTTTCACCATTCACCACCATATGATCCTCATTTACCCCAATTCCAATCCAATTACTCCCAAACACCACCACTTTCCCATGTACCACATCCAAATTCGTCAACCCGAGAATCAGAAGTTCGCCTCAAGGAAATAGTAGATCAACTTCAAACAACCCTTCATCAACTGGAGCAAGCTGTAAGTCAATTATCTTCTAGACATTCGAACATTCAAGGACCTCCCACAGCCCCATGTGGACAATCTAAAGAAGAGCGTAGCATGAAGGAGATACTAGAAACTTCAGTGGACAGAACAGGGCAAGACTTCGTACTGGAACAAGTAGAGGAAGTTGTCATTATAAACGAAGAAGAGTTGGTTGAAGACTTAGGAGATGCTGAACTTCCATGGGAATCCAGAGTTATGGAGAATTCTGTCAAAAACGTTACAATTGATGCTAAGGAGGATAGTGCACAACTCCCAAAGCAAGTCTTTTATGAAGAACTAGACGGAATAATCCAAGAAGCAAGTTTCCTTGATGATGATAATCTCAAGTCAAGTTCTCCCAGTAATGAACTTGCATCAGCAAGTGAATTCTCTGAGATCGAAGAATCTTTCCCAAGTGAATATGAAGATGATGCGGAGGTAGATTTCTCTCAACCTCCCGTTTATGACTTAAGTGACGAGGAAGACATAGAAGGCTTTGATCAGGACATGGATGCAATTGAAGAAGTCTGCAAGGAAGTGAAGAAATTCACCGAAGAGCACATGGGAGTAGAACTTACAGAACCACTGGAAACACCTATCCCAAGGCCATTACCACCCAATACAAGCTTCAAGTGGGTACAATCCTTAACCTTTAGCTTTATTTTCCCACTTGAATATGGTTTGCTTGAAACAGATGGCCAGCTTAGAGCTCTCTGCAGCTTTAAGAGTAAGAGGGAAATGGCTCGCACTCAGAGCTGGTGCACAAGGTTCAATAAGGTTCCACGCTTCAATTCGAAGTGCATGGATTGGCATCATGATCAATCGAATGGATCTTAGAAAACGTTTGGTCATCTTGGTGAAAATCTACTTTCTAAACCGCTCGATGGAAAAATATAGATCAAGACGAAGGCGGATTTAAAAGCAAAGTTTGGGATCCTGGAATCTATTCTGACATTCGTCACCCCGGAAGCCTGACAATCTGCTTGAAGATACTCAAAAGCTTTACATGCCTAGTTTGGGACCCCGGATGCCTAGTTTGGGACCCCGGAGGCTGTTGGCATTCCAAAAATTGGTGGAGATTTCTGGACGAATTTAAGCACAAGCCGCCATAACAGGAAGCTCATCCAATGTCCAACTTAAGGACTTTAACTAAAAGTGCTAGGTGGGAGACAACCCACCATGGTATGGTCGTTTCTTTTTCAGTTTTATTTCGTGTTATTTATTTTTGTTTTCTTTTTCAATTGAACCTGAATATTATTCATTCGCATTGCATACTGCATAATTGCATACCTGCATAAAAAAAGAGAGAGAGTAGGTGTGCGACGCGACCGCATCACTCATGCAATCGCGTCAGTTGCGAAAAATAACCCCCCACGCGTCCGCGTCATTCACACGGCCGCGTGACCTGGAAAACGGCGTAAGGATCTAACGCCCAGAAAGTTGGGCTGGAATCGTGCGGCTGTTGTGCGTTTTGCACAAAACGGTCCACGCGGTCGCGTCCATGATGCGATCACGTCACTTGCACAACACTAATCCCACGCGACAGCGTAAGTGACGCGATCGCGTCGCGTGGATTGCACAACACCCCAAAGGAGACAGAGAGTTGTGCTGAAACGACAATGAAATTACGCGTTTAGCACAATTTCCAGCGACGCGGTCGCATGCCTCACGTGACCGCGTCATTCATCCTTTTACCCATTCCACGCGATCGCATCACTCACGCGATCGCGTCAACCCCCATTCCACCCCAGCCACGCAAAACCCTACCCATTCGTGCCCCCCAACCCCCTTCTCATTCCTCTCTTCTCTGTAACCACCACCACCCACTTCCAGCCACTACCACGACCACCGCCCCACCATCGACCACCCAGACCCCACCGCCGCCGCGCCACCCCCTTCTCCCTTCCCTCTGTTTCTTCTCTTTCTCTCTCTCTTCTTCCCTTAACCACCGCTGCCACCACCGCGGACAACCACCGCCCACCACGCCGTCACCGCCGCAAACCCCCTCTCTTCCAACCCCCCTCTTCACCATTACCCCCTACCCTACCCCCTATTACCCCACCCGAACCCCCTGCCTCTGAACAGAAAACACCGCCGTGCCACCCTCAACCGCCACGTCAGTCACCACCACTACCATTCCCCAACCATCTCTCTGCCCCACTTTCATTCATCTGCCTACCAGGTTCCACCGAACGCCACCCTTCTTTCGATTTCCAGTTAATTACATATTTTTCTGTTTATGTTCATCATTAGGCTAGTTAGATATGCATGTTGTAGTGGATTCTAGGTGGTTAGATAGCCTAGGATGTGGTTAGTGGATTTAGGCCTGATTAATTGCTCTGTTCGTGCTTATTGTTTTATAATTTTCACAATTCTGCTGTTGCTGTGATGTTAGTATTGTTCATATGCTGTTCTTACTGTTCATGCTGCTATTGCAAATGTTCTTTCTTATTCACACTAATTATATCTAATTGCAGTTTGTTTTAATTCATATGAACTATCCTGCTTACTGTTTATTTTCCGGGAACATCCAATTTTAGCCGAAATGCTGCCCAATTTTCTGTAAACTGTTTTGTTTCCATTTATTTCTTGGTTTTGGCACTTTGAACTCTGCTTTACTCTGCTTTTACCAAACTAATTCATGAATACCAGGGCAATCTTTCTTATTCTTTTTGATTTCCTGGTTCATAATCTGCATTTTTGATGTCTAGCTTCCAATTTTTGATTCATCATCAACCTGATTCCCTTGTTTGGGTATGAGTTAACTGTAGCTTCTAATTGAGAATGCTTGTTACTTAGAAAATGATCATCATGCCACTTACTCTAACCCACGTTTTACTAATTCACTAATTTTAACCTCCTAAACTTTTTTTTCATTCCTAACCAACCTAACCTTTCAAAAGATCTCTTCTGGTTTTTCACTATTATCTTTAACCTTCTAACCAAGACATGATGATAATTTTTCCTAATTAACATGATTTCTAATACATTTTGGATTGTTAATTTTTCTTCTCGGAATTTTAACTCCTATTCAATCCTTAATGCACATTTACTTAACTTATTTTCATTAGTCCACTGCTCCTTTGCCACTATATGCTTATTTTGTGATTTGCCTACTTGTTTTCATATTTTTATTATATCCTGGTTTTCTATTTTTCAGGATGTCTGACACCCAAAGAAAAGGAAAGGGAAAGGCAACAACTAACAAACGAAAAAGAGGAGAATCCTCTATGTCCATCCTGGACATCATGCATGATGACTCCTGGCGGGAGAAACACTTTACCCCGCAGGAGAAGGCTGACTAGCTACTCCCTGCTACTGATCCCATTAAGTTTGCAAACCGATTCTGCGAGCTGAAGTATCCGGTATTTGCAAACTCCAGGAATCTGTACCTGGAGAGGACTCTGAAAATCCCAGAAGAACTCCAGCAATACACCTCTGATCAGATCAAATAAAGAGGCTGGTTCTTCCTGGAGAGAAACCTGACTGAGGTCAATGCATCTTGGGTAAGGGAATTTTACTGCAATTACTTCAAAACTTCCCTAGATGCAGTAAACCTAAGAGGGAAGCAGATACTGGTCACTGAAGAGGCCATAGAGGATGTTCTGAAGCTCCTGCCTAAATCCGATCAGCCAGATGGTTATCAAAAGGCTGAGGAGGACATGCACTTCATGAAGTTTGACTGGGATGCCGTCAAGGCAAGGATAGCCCTTGACCCGACTGTTCCATGGGTCATGGGTCAGAACACCACCATGCCTAAGGGAATCAAGCGGGCATACTTGAACGATGAGGCTCGGCTATGGCATCAGATCCTATGCAACTTTATTATGCCGAGTACTCACGGACGGAGCTACCTGCCGATATGATCACTCTCCTATGGTGTGTGATGGAGGGTAAGGACCTGTACCTGCCACACTTCATTTGGTACTACATGGCCAGGGTCCACGTCCGAGGCACTCTCCCCTTTCCATATCTGATTACACAGCTTGGCCGTCGAGCTGACGTGCCTTGGGAGGATGCTGATGAGAAGCCACTTGCTGCAGAATGCAAGAAAATTATCCTTATAGCAGGAACTTTCTGGCTTTGGGCTACAGACCTCCATTCCTCACTCCTACTGATGAGACAGCCACACCATCTGCCGGCCCCTCTTCCTCTACAGCTACCCCAGCTACCCTTGCTACCACCACTGCACTTCCACCTGCCTCAGAGCCAGTTTATCACTTAGTGCACTGCCTGTTTCAACAGCTAGACCAGATGGAGCGCCGCAACCGGCGGCGATACAAGAGATCTGAGCGTCACAGCAAGCGACGCTATGAGCACCTGAAGCTGATGATCCGTTCTGGCAGCGACATCCCCTCCGAGCCTGACACCCCCATCAGAGCCATATGAGGAGGAGGTGGATGATCACGAGGCGGAGACCCATCCACAGCGAGAGGCTGCTCAGGCAGGCACGGAGCAGGCTGTACCCCAGCAGGAGGCCCCGCATCAGATTCAGGCTGCAGATCCAGAGGTTCCTATTCAGTCAGCACCTCCTCTGCAGCAGGCAGATCCTCAGACCACCACCACAGAGACTCCAGCTACCCATCCTTCCAGTGATGACACCCCTTCACACCCTGCTTGAGTGAGCATCAGGGACGATGTTTCATATTAAGTGTGGGGAGGTCGCCATCTCTGGCATATATTTTTTGGTGAACCACTACAGACTCTTTTTACTTCATTATTTTTTTGTATTTTTCTCTTTGTTTTTATTTTTATTTTCTCAATACTTATACATTGCTATTCTCATGTATTTTTACTATATTTCTGCATGTTGCACTTTAGTTCATATTATAACCATTTAGTTTAGTTGCAATTCTAACTTATTAGTTATAGAAAATGTGGATTAATTAGTATAGTTTACCCTTTTTAGCATAAGATAACTTAGTTTAAATTAAAAATATAAAAAAGAAGTAAACTAGAGACTTTAATAGAATAAAAACAACCCACACCTTGTATATATAGCATTACATGTTAGTTAGTTAACAACATTTCATCAAGGAGAAACACTAGAACTTTAAAGCCACTTTAAGATTTACATTGAGAATAATGGGAAATCTTAATTTTTACTTACTTGACATATATAACTGACATATGATTTTTGAGTTAGAGAACACACAGCCTGTGAGTTTTGAGCTTAATTGCATGGTTACATTTAAACCATAATATTTTATTTCTGTGTGTTCCGCCCTTCTTATTTATTCTGGTGTTCTTTACTTTGTTTTAATCTATATGTTCGATTATAGAATATAGATACATACCAAGAAAGTGATTGAGGCCATTGTTTGATTCTAGCTCATTATTCCCAAATTAGCCTACCTTTTACATCACCCTTGTTAGCCCCCTTGAGCCTTTAATTCCCCTCTTGTTTTATAACCACAGCACTAGCCTTAAGCAGAAAAACAAAATAAAAATCCCAAGTTGAATCCTTGGTTAGCTTAAGATAGAAATTGTGTATTGTGTAAGTGTGGGAACCTTATGGGAACATGGATGATAGAAACAAAAGGGTAGAAAGTTAAAAAGAATAAAAAATTTTATTTTTAAAAGTTTTGGGAAGCATGCTCATGTGAAATCAAAATAATTTAATTACCATGTGTATTTAAAAAAAATTAAAATTAAAATATGAGCATGTAACATAAAAAGTGGGGAAAATATGGGAAAATAGGTAAAGAAGCTTTGCTTTACAAAATATGTATGTTAGGTGAGATCTTAGACTAATCAAGGATTCACTTAATTAGCTCACTTAGCCTTATACATATACCCTCACCTCTACCTTGGCCCCATTACAACCTTAATTAAAGACCGCATAACTTTTGTATGCCTATATTCTATAATTGTTGATTGGTTAGATGAAGAACAAAGTTATAGAAAGTAAGGATAAAAAGAAGAATAGAGTGATTAACCCAATAAACACTGAGTAACTAGAGAGTAAACACAAAATCCAGTGAGGGTTCAATAGCTCATCAACATATATCTCTGCTTAAATTATTAATTGTCTTGCAAAATTGTAAAATGTTTTTCTCTCCCATCTCAATTGTAAAGGTACTTTATCACTATCTAAGGTTTGGCTATATATATAAAATTCTTTGAGAATGTGAATTAATTCAACTACATGTAAGCTTTATACACAAGGGAATAACAAATTAAAATTGCATGATTCATTTAGGTAGTTGCATTTAGAATAGATTGCATTGCATGAGATTTCACCACTTTAACCTTACCTTACTCTTTGTCTTGGATTTAGCATAAGGACATGCTATTGTTTAAGTGTGGGGAGGTTGATAAACCCATATTTTATGATATATTTTGTGCCTAATTTAAGTGATTTATTCAATCCTTCACTCACTTATTCATATAAATTGCATGGTTTTACTTTCCCTTCCTTATTATGTGATATATGTGAAAAACATGTTTCCTATGCTTTAAAAATAATAATTTTAATTTCCTTTTATTACCATTCGATGCCGTGATTCATGTGTTGAGTAATTTCAGATCTTCTAAGGCAGGAATGACTTAAAGGATGGAAAGGAAACATAGAAAATTGGAAGGAAAGCATAAAACGGTGTTTTTGAAGAAATTGACAGTGACGTGATCGCATTTCATAAGCGAAACGCATATGATGCGGATGCATGACTGAAGCGACCGCGTGATAAGAAAAACTCCAAATGACGCGACCGCGTGACAGAGGCCACACACCAGAAATTACAGAAAATGCTCCTAGCGATTTCTGAAGCCCTTTTTGGCCCAAATCCAAGTCCAGAAGGCACAGATCAGAGGTTATGAAGTGGGTGAATGCATCCATTAGGAGGAGAGTCTCCAATTAGTTAGTATTCATGAATTAGATGTAGTTTTGAGGGAGAGGTTCTCTCCTCTCTCTTTTAGGATTTAGAATTAGGATTTCTTTTGCTTTCAGGATTATCTCTTTTTATCAGGTTCAACATTCCTTTTTATTTATCTTCTCAATTTAGTTTATGAATTCTTCTATGTTACAGATTATTCTCTGAATTAATATTATTTGAGGTACTCCAGTTTATTATTGCTCTCTTTTATTTATGTTACTGTTGCTTCCAATCTGAAGACATTTTTATTCCAGTAGATTTACTTTTTTTCTTTTGGTCTTGGTTAAGAAATCAGTAACTCAGGAGTTATCAAACTCAACATGATCGATAATTGTTATCTTTGCTAATTGAATTGAACTTCAATAATCCCAATCTTTTTCTTGGAATTAACTAGGATTTGAAGATCAAACTAATTAGTCACTTGACCTTCCCTTGCTCTAGTAAAGGCTAACTAAGTGGAATTAAGATCTAATTTTCATCATCATTGATAAGGATAACTAGGATAGGACTTCCAATTTCTCATACCTTGCCAAAAGTGTGTTTTACAGTTCTTTATTTATTTTACACTCTTTTACTTATTTTAATTGCAATTTAAATTACTTGTTCCTCATCTTCAAAACCCTGATTTACAATCTTCATAACCAATAATAAGAACATACTTCCCTGCAGTTCCTTGAGAAGACGACCTGAGGTTTAAATACTTCGGTTATCAATTTTAAAGGGGTTTGTTACTTGTGACAACCAAAACGTTTGTAAGAAAGGTTGATTGCTTGGTTTAGTAACTATACTTGCAACGAGAGTTTACTATAACTTCTAAACCATCAATCTTCAGTTCTTTCAAAATGGCGCTATTGCCGGAGAACTGCAATCGTGTGCCTTATTATTGGTTATTGTAAATATTTCTCTTTTACTTGTTTATTTATTCTTATTTTCTCCTTTTATTTTTATTAGCTACTATGAATTCTCACCCCTCTCGCTTTGAGTTTGGTTCTAATATTGTTGAAAGAAGTGAAAGTTATAATAGGAACATGTATCAAAGTCAGAGCAATCAAAGATGGATGGAGCCAAGAGTATCTGATCAACCCTTTAGGCAACAACACCCTCCAAGATATCATGGACAAAGACCATTCTACAATGCATACCAAGCCAATAGACATGGTGGACAACCTTGTAGTTACCAACAAGCCCCACCCTGTGCTTATAAGCCATTGATAAACCACTATTTTATGGTTTATATTGTGTTTAATTGTGTGGTTTTATCATGATCCTTACCCACTTATTCATTAAATTAGCATGCATTTAGATTTCCTTCCTGAATTTATTACATGTTTGAAAACTGCTTCCTAGAGACTTTAATTATTTATTTTTAATTCTCCTTTATTCCATTCGATGTCGTGATCTGTGTGTTGAGTGTTTCAGACTTTACAGGGCATAAATAAGTTGGAGATTGGAAAGGAAGCTAACAAAAATGGAAGGAACACAAGAATTTGAGGAGATAACCAGCGAGAAGTGACGCGGTCGCATGGCTCACGCGACCGCGCAAAGGAGAGCAAATCGCAGTGACGCGGCCGCATGGCTCACGCAGCCGCGCGGATTGGAAAAGCTCAGGCGATGCAATAGCGTGGACGACGCGAACGCGTGGCGAGGAAAAACGCGAATGATGCGTCCGCATGGATGACGCGATCGCGTGACATGTGCGATCTGCATAATCTGCAGAATTCGTTGGTGGCGATTTTGGACCCTATTTCGGCCCAGTTTTTGGCCCGGAACAACAGACTAGAGTCAGAGAACATGCAGAAACAAATAACACATTCATTCATAGACAGTTTTAGATCTAGTTTTACTCTCTTAGTTTTTTCTCTCTTGGTTTTAGAATTTTAATTTTTAATTGGCCTTAGCATTGGAACATTGAGAAGGGTTGTTTCCTCATCAAGACTTTGTCATTCTAGTTCGTTTTCTCAACTTGGTTTTATTCTTCCATGTTCTTTGCTTTGTTCAATTTTGTCATTCAGATACTTTTATGATTATTTAATGCAAGGATTATTTCTTTTTAATTCAATTTCAATTCCAATAATCCTGTCTTCTTTTAATTCCCTTTCATGTGCTATGGATTTATTATTTACAATGCATAAGTAGTTTCTTTACTTGATGGGGAGTTAATTAAAAAGGAACTCTTGAGTTGGAAGGATTGAAAGAAAATTTGTAATTGGGTTAATTGTTGGATTGTTATCCTGTCACCAACGCCAATCCCTTTGAACTAAGTGGATTGCAACTTGTGAATAGATCTAGCATTTCAACTTGTTTAACTTTCCCTTACATAGTAAAGGATAACCAAATAGAGCAACCATTAATTAGAAATCAATCTTAAAATCATTCCATCAATAATAGAGATTCCAACTAATCAACTCCCAGTCAAGGCTTTTATTCATCTTATTTAAATTTCCTCAATTTAAATTCCAATTTACTTAGCTCAAGTTCTTGGAACATCTGATTAATAAGATAGCACACTTTTCTGCAACTCGTTGGGAGACGACCTGGGACTTAAAACCCCCAGAAATTTTTAATTGAACTCTCTGTGACATATTTCTAAATTGATAGGCAGATTTTCGGTGAGTTAAGAAATATACTTGCAACGTAACCATTTTTAATAAATTTTTAATTCACCAGCTTCTGCGTCTCATCAATTTTTGGCGCCGTTGCCGGGGAGTTACAATAGAGTGCTAATTTTATTAATTAGAATTTATTTATTTGCATTTTATTTTATTTTGCTACTATGAGCTGCATGTTTCTTCCGTCAAATGACGCGTTCACATCCTGATCCGCACTTGCTAATATTCGATCCTGAAATTGAAAGGACAATTTCACGAATAAGGCGAGAACAGCGTCGGTTAGCCCGCTCTGAGGGCAGATCTGAAAGTGAATCTGAGGAAGAAACCAGCCCCCGTTCTACTGATTCAGTTGTTTTACGCGCAGAAAACATGGCAGCTAGGAGAGTTACCATCCAGGAGGAAGGAGCCCCTGATTTTACAATGCAACCGTTTCAAGCGCATCATCTAGCGGTAGTTACAGATTTTGAAATAAAGCCCGCACTACTAAATTTGATGCCCAAGTTTCATGGCCTACCTGCTCAAGAGCCTATCAGGCACTTGAGAGATTTCCAGGCAGCCTGTTCTACTGTCAGGCGTGATGGCACTGATGAAACTTCAATTCTGCTGAAAGCTTTTTCGTTTTCTCTTGAGGGAAAAGCTAGAGAGTGGTACTACACTCAACCTCTAGCAAATGTATCCAACTGGGATACACTCAGAAAGGAGTTTCTGGAGAAATTCTTTCCATCTGAAGTTACTGATAAGTTAAGGAAGGATATCTCCACAATTGTTCAGGATGACAATGAGACTCTCTTTGAATACTGGGAGCGCTTCAATAATCTTCTGGGAGCATGCCCCCATCACATGATTGACAAGATCGTGCTACTCAGCTATATTACACAGGGTATGAGGCCCCAAGATAAGACCACACTGGAAAGTGCCAGCAATGGGTCTGTGAAGAAGTACAAGACCACTAATGAAGCTTGGAAATTGATCAGTGATTTAGCTGAATCCACTAGGAACCACAGACAAAAGTAAGGCCGTTCAAAAGCTGTTGCAGAAGTTTCTTCTAGCAGAGAGACTGCTGCTCTAACCCAAAGCATCTGTGAAATGACCAACTTCCTGAAGCAAATGCAGTTGAATCAACAAGCTCAGCAAGCTCAACCTCCTCCACCACAGCAAAATCAACAACTAGTCCCACAAAGAATTTGCGAAATCTGTGCTGATTATAGCCATTACACTGATGAATGCCCGCAGCTCCAACAAGAAGACAACATGGTGGCATCCACTCACAACTTCTATGACCGCCCCAACCAAGGGTACAATCAAAGTGGAAATAATAACCATGGATGGCAGGACAATTCAAACCAGAATTGGAGGGACAACAATAACAGAGGAGGCAGAGATAATTAGGGAAATCAGAGGTGGAATAATAACAACAACAGGCAGCAAAATCAACCTTACCGAGCACCTCACCTGAGGCAGAACCAAGGACCACAGAACAATCAGCAGCAGACCTCTCAATTTACTCATTCTTCTTTATCTTCTAATGAAGATCTACTACAATCTCTTGAGAAAAGACAACAGACCATGGAAAGTAACATCATGAATATTATTAATGTCAGTCTGAATGGTCTCACCTCTACTATACAAGCTTTTATGACACAGTTTGTATTAGCACAAAATTCCAATAACCAACCTTCAAGTATCACTGGAATCCCCTCTCAACCATTACCCAACCCAAAGGGAGGCATTAATGCCATCACCCTGAGGTCCGGAACCACACTGCAGGAGAGGAATCAGGAGGAACCAAGCTCACCAGAATACACCTCAGCTGAAGAGGTGGTAGAAATCGAAGATGTTGAAGAGGAAGAGGATATACAGGACATAGCTGAAGAAGAGATAGCTCAACCATAGGAGGAAGCACCAAAAGGCGCAGGCACCACAGAAAACACTACTCCCATTCCATTTCCACAACTTGCAAGGAAGCCCAGGAAGCAGTTGGATCCCGATCCTAAAATGGTAGAGATATTCAAAAAGGTTGAGGTAACTGTTCCCCTTTTTGATGTTATTCAGCAGGTACCTAAATATGCAAAGTTTCTAAAAGACTTATGTATCCATAAAGACAAAATTAATGAATTAGAAACTATTCTTTAGGTAGTTCTATATCTGCTTTAATGGGAGGATTACCTGAAAAATGTAGTGATCTAGGTCCTTGCATAGTTAGTTGTACTATTGGTGGTGTAGTAATTTACGATTGCATGTGTGATTTAGGAGCATGTGTCAGTATAATGCCTTTGTCTATATATGATGTTTTGAGGCTTCCTCCCTTAAAAAGGTCGGCAGCTCGTTTTGTGTTAGCAGATAAAAGCATCATTACAGTGGCTAGAGTTGCTGAAGATGTTTTGGTGAACATTAAAGGGCTCACATTTCCCACTGATTTTTATATCTTGGAGATGCCCCACAATGATTCAGATAAGCCATCATCAATCTTACTTGAAAGACCATTCCTGAAGACATCAAAATTCAAATTGGATGCTTTTTCAGGAACATACTCCTTTGAAATAGATGGCCGCATAGTAATCTTCAATCTGAATGGTGTCATTGACCACCCCCCAGAAGATCGTTCTATCTTCCAGTGTGATGTCATAGACGAAAGTGTGGCTGAAGTTCAAAAGGAAGAGTTTGAAGAGAGGCACACTGGACAAGGTCCAAGTGTGGGGACCCTCTTAACTGACAATGGGGGCACTTCGCCATTTTCACAAACCCCAGATAATCCAGACCCTGCCCATGATCAAAAGTTAGAATTGAAATCTCTCCCTCCACATCTCAAATATGCTTATCTTGAGGATGGGCAGAAGCTTCCGGTTATTATTGCAAGGGAACTGACTTCTCAACAAGAAGAGCAGTTACTTGACGTACTAAGGAAGCATAAGAAGGCCATCGGGTGGAGTTTGGCAGACATAGTGGGAATCAACCCTCAAGTATGCGAGCACAGAATATTTTTAGAAGAGAGAGCAAGACCTATCGTCAACCCCAAAGAAGATTGAATCCCACAATCTTGGAAGTTGTCAAAAGGGAAGTGACCAGACTATTGGAAGCAGGCATCATATATCCCATTTCAGACAGTGAATGGGTAAGCCCAGTACAAGTGGTGCCCAAGAAATCTGGAGTCACTACAGTGAAGAGTGAGCATGGAGAGCTCATAGCAACTAGAGTTCAGAATGCTTGGAGAGTCTGCATTGATTACAGGCGTCTCAACCAAGCTACCTGTAAGGATCACTACCCACTTCCATTCATTGATCAAATGCTGGATCGCCTGTCAGGTAAATCACATTATTGCTTTTTAGATGGTTACACATGTTATTTCCAGATTCATATAGCTCCTGAGGATCAGGAAAAGACTACTTTTACATGTCCTTTTGGGACCTATGCTTATAAGAGAATGCCCTTTGGCTTGTGCAATGCACCAGCTACCTTCCAAAGGTGCATGATGAGTCTTTTCTCTGATCTTATTGAGGACTGTATGGAAGTTTTTATGGACGATTTTAGCGTTTATGGTGATTCTTTTAGCCTTTGCTTAGAGGGATTATCTAGAGTATTAGATAGATGTGTTAATACAAACCTTGTATTGAATTTCGAAAAATGCCACTTTATGGTAAAACAAGGGATTGTGTTAGGACATGTGGTATCTAATAATGGCATTTCTGTAGACCCAGCAAAGGTGAATGTTATTTCTAGTTTACCTTACCCCTCTTCTGTGAGGGAAGTCCGTTCGTTCCTTAGCCATGCAGGTTTCTACAGGAGATTTATTAAGGACTTTAGTAAGGTTGCACTTCCCTTATCCAGATTACTGCAGAAGGATATTGAGTTCGAGTTCAGTGAGGATTGCAAACAAGCGTTTGATAAGCTGAAGACTGCTCTAACTCAAGCCCCAATTGTGAGAAGACCAGACTAGAGCCAGCCGTTTGAAATCATGTGCGATGCTTCCAACCATGCAGTAGGAGCAGCGCTGGCTCAGCGTGAAGGTAAGGATTTTTTTGTTATTGCCTATGCGTCTAAGACTTTAGACACTGCCCAGTCCAATTATACTACTACTGAGAAAGAGCTTCTTGCTATTGTTTTTGCTCTGGATAAATTCCGAGCTTATTTACTTGGTACTAGAGTAGTAGTGTATTCGGATCATGCAGCTCTAAAGTATCTATTAGCTAAAAAGGAATCCAAACCAAGACTTATACGTTGGATACTGCTGTTACAAGAATTTGATTTAGAAATAAAGGATAGGAGTGGTAATCAGAATTTAGTAGCAGACCACTTGAGTCGCCTTGAACATATTAAGGATGATTCTACCCCTATAGATGATAATTTTCCTTTTGACGACCTGCAAGTAGTATCTGAGGTAATCCCTTGGTATGCACCTGTTGCTAATTATTTAGTTAGCCGCACATTCCCTCCACATTTTTCTAAACATCAAAGAGACAAGCTGAAAAGTGAGTCTAAATATTATATATGGGATGACCCATATTTATGGAGGTGTGGCGCTGACCAGATCATTAGACGTTGTGTGCCTCAATCAGAATTCCAGTCAATTTTGGAGGCTGTCACTCATCTGAGAGTGGAGGACATTTTGGCTCTCAAAGAACAGCTAGAAAGATCTTAGACTGCGGATTCTGGTAGCCTACTCTTTTTAGAGACGCTGCTGAGTTTTGTAAATCTTGCCCCCCATGCCAGAAATTTGGTAATATATCCAGGAGGGATGCGATGCCTCAACAATATATGCTTTTCTGTGAAATTTTCCATGTTTGGGGCATTGACTTCATGGGTCCATTTCCAAATTCTAATGGATATTTTTATATATTGTTAGCTGTGGATTATGTTTCCAAATGGGTGGAAGCAATTCCTACCTGCACTGATGATGCTAACACTGTTGTTTCCTTTGTAAGAAACCATATTATATGTCGCTTTGGATCACCACGAGCGATCGTGAGCGATCAAGGCACCCATTTTTGTAACAGGAGACTAACAGGATTGATGAAGAAGCATGGGATAATCCATAAAGCTGCAACAGCTTACCATCCCCAAACTAATGGGCAAGCCGAGGTGTTAAACAGAGAAATTAAGCGTATCTTGCAAAATATAGTAAAGCCTCATAGAAAAGATTGGAGCACCAGGTTACAAGATGCACTGTGGGCATATAGAACAGCATACAAGACACCCATTGGGATGAGTCCCTTCCGCTTGGTTTATGGAAAAGCTTGTCATCTCCCAGTTGAAATAGAACACAGAGCCTTCTGGGCAGTTAAGGAGTGCAACATGGGAATTGAGAATGCCGGAGCTGAAAGGAAGTTGCAACTGCAGGAACTGGAGAACCTTCGCCTAGAAGCTTATGAGAACTCCAGAATATACAAGGAAATGATGAAGGTTGTACATGATCAGCATATCAAGAAGAAAGAGTTCCAACCTGGAGAATTTGTTCTCCTTTACAAATCTCGACTAAGGCTCATGCCTGGTAAGTTGAGATCAAAATGGGAAGGTCCATACAGAATAGAGAAGGCTGAACCGTACGGAGTTTATCACCTAAGCCATCCTTCAAGCTCTGAACTTATTAAGGTTAATGGACAACGCCTGAAGCTATACCATGGTGAGAAGGTGCAGAAAAATAAGGAGCTTGAGATCTTCCACTTGGAAGATCTCCACATCGCAGCAGATTGAGCTAGTGGAGCGTCCAACTTACGGACGTTAAAGCAAAGTGCTTGGTGGGAGACAACCCACCGCGGTATGATCGTTCTTTTCTTCATTTTTAGTTTTTCTTCTTTAATAACTCTTCTCTTTATTAGTGCTTTCGTGCTCTTTCATTTACATATCTTTATATTTCCAAAAAAAAAAAGGGTTTTTCGCCACGCGACGCGATCGCATCAGCGACGCGTCCGTGTCGCAAAAGGGGGTGGAGAAAAAAAATTAATGGACAGAGAGTCCGGCTGGAGCGTGGCTGGAGGCGTGCCAATGGCACAAATCGACCCACACGACCGCGTCCCTGACGCGTTCGCGTCGCATGGGAATCATGGCCTCCCACGCGACCGCGTGCGCCACGCGGCTGCGTGCCCTGAGTTTTCAACGTAAAAGGGTGCACATCAACATTTTGTGCGAGCGTGATGCTGGATTGGTGCTGGAGGCACAATCCTTGTCACGCGACCGCGTCGCCGACGTGGCCACGTCATCTATTTTCTGACGCACTCTCACGCGGTCGCGTGACCCACGCGATCGCGTCCCCTTACTCGACGCGCACCCACGCGAACGCGTGTCCCACGCGGCCGCGTCGCATGCGCCGCACAGCTCAACCTAAAATTGCCACATATCTTATCTTCCTCTCCCCCAAATCCTAATTTTTCTTTTCCCTCCTTATTTCTTCCTTCCCCCTTCCCCCTTCTATCTCACCTTTCACTCTCTATCCCTCTCACCACCATTAACAAGGTTTTACTTTCTTCTTCCTTCTTCTCTTTTCCATCATTCTTATTATATTATATACATTTTTACTTTCTTTTTCTTTTCTTTTTCTCTTCATTTTTTTTATTTTATTTTTCATCTTCTTCTTTCCCTTTTTACATGGTGCTAGAAATTTTTTGAGTCATTATCCCTCATTATATGCTTGTGACTTGTTACAATTTATTTGACAATTATTATTATTCTTAAGGGATTGCTTGCATGTTCAATTTCATACTTTTTATATCTTATTTACCATGCATGCCATGTGTTTGTGAAAAAGCCTATATAGCCCTATGCACTTTTCTACATTACTTTACTCTACTATTCAATGCTTGCTTTTCACAACTTTCCCTTATTATTTTATTAATTGAATTTAATTGTCAATACAAACGTGATGGTTTGTTACGAAGTAATGCTTGGTCTATGCTACTCATGCCCTTTGCCAGCATGCCAATAAACACCTTGCATTCACTTGTTTTTATCTGCACTAGCTATTTTCTATTGATGGCTTTTCATACGTACTCGAGAGCATGTGTTAATGTCATCTACATTTTACTGTGCACCATTCACCCTCTTTTCCGTTTCCTTCCTTGCTGTATATCTCTTTGAATTTAATTTACTTTCTCTTTCCTTCTTTCAGGATGGCCACCAAGAAAGGAAAGGAGAAAGCAACTTCCAAACCACCAGCAAGAAGAGGAACTAAAAGAGCATTAGTGGCAGAGCCTTCTTCCACCGCAGTCAAGCCCTCAACAAAAAGAATTAAGAGGATAATAAAGGTTGACAAAAAAGAGAAAGCCTTTCCAGCAAAGGACACTGCGCGATTTCCCAATCGCTACTGTGAGCATATGTTCCCTATCCTGGCAGAAAGGAATTATAACAATGAATACCTTCTTATCCTCCCGTCCAATATTGCTACCTTTGTTGAGCCGCAAATTGAGCGAAGACAATGGGGTTTCCTACGGAGACAGCCGAGGCAGGTCAATCTTTCTTGGGTAGTTGAATTCTACTCTAACTTCTACATGCCAACCCTGCAGTCTGTTTATGTCCGGCAGAAGCAAGTCCCCATCACAGAAGAGGCCATTCAGCAGGCTCTGAGTCTTCCCCTTATTCCAGCAGGAATGGACGCTTTTCAAGTAGCCGCCCTTCAGCGCCACAGATACCAATTCGACTGGGACTCCATTCTCGATGTCATCACATTACCTGGCAGCCGTTGGATCTTCGGATACCACCGTACCCGCCCTAAGGGAATCTTGGCTTCAGCACTTACCCTGGAGGCTCGCGTATGGGTACAGATCATGTCCCATTACGTCTTTTCGAGCACTCATGAGTCCTCCTTCACTGCAGACATGGCTGTTCTACTATGGTGCATCCTTACAGACCAACCTCTGAATCTCGCAAAACATCTCCGGAATGCTATGTAACACGTACAAATTGCGGATAACTTACCTTTTCCCGCCTTGGTCTCAGATCTTGTCTCAGCAGCCGGAGTATCCTACAGAGCTGGGGACACCAAAGCCGTGCTTCCACGGGATGATTAGTATGTCCCTAACGGGAAATACCTCAGACTCTCAGCAGCCACTACAAGCCTTCCTACTGCTCCAGTTGAAGATAATCCTTTTTCAACACCACAAGCATCTACAACTGAGAAATTGCTCCAACAGATAATCGAACGATTGGATCGGCAAGAACAGAAAGCAAAGATGAGAGAGCGCCGTAACGAGCGCCGATTCAAACACCTCAAGGGGACGCTTCAGAGACTCAGACACCCCGGCTCCACTTCCTTTACTAGCACAGGGAGCCATGACGGTCCCGATGATGGAGATACTGCTACCAGCCCACCCCTGTTCCTGACAGATGGCACCGGGGACGGTGCAAAGCCTTAAGTGTGGGGAGGTCGGTCAGTACCTGACTTCCAGAGGTAAATTCTCTTCTCTAGCACCAATAATTAGGATATTTTAGTTAGATTTTCTTTCCTTTATAGAATAGAATAAATTGCATAGGTTAGGATAGTTGCATGCATGTTCTACTTGATTGAAAAGACAATAAGTTTCTTTTAAAAATCTATCTTTAGAACAAAATTTCACTAATTTTTCAAAAATTCTTATGATAAATTTGCTTGAGTTGTATTTGGAACATGATATTTGAGTTAAAAGAACATACAACCTGTGAAAGATTTGAGCCTTTATGAATGGTTACATTATTTAACCATAATTATTTCATTCTTGTGTGTTTACTTCTCTGTGATTGTAATCTATATTTTGTTTTATCTTATATGTCCAATAGTTATTATATTTGCATGCTTGCACATGATCGAGGCCATTATTTGTTTAAACTCACTCATCCAAATCAAGCCTACCCTTTTCAATTACCTTTGTTAACCACTTTAAGCCTTTAATTCCCATTTGTTCGATATTTTACCACATTACTAACCTTAAGCCAAAAAATAATTGTATATCCCAAATTGAATCTTTGGTTAGCTTAAGATAGAATTGTGTGTGCTAGTTAAGTATGGGAAATTGTGGGAACAAAAGTTGTTAAGGGAATGTGTCATAAAACTTTAAGGGGAATTTGGATACCTACTCAGGTGAAACTACAAGAATTAAAAATCTATGTGCATTGATAAGCTTTATTTATTTAAAAAAAATCAATAAAAAAGGGGACAAAATTACCCCAATGTTGAATTCAGAATTCGAAGATCAATGCACATATGATAGAACTAAAATATAAGTTGATACATGAGTGTGGGTTGAAAAAGGGAATTCTAGGTAGCCAGGTATGAACTTTAAAGATTACATTAAGTGTATACAAGTTATGTTAGAGCTTGGGTTAATTAAAGATTCAATTTGTTAGCTCACTTGACCAAATATACACCCCTACCTATACCCTAGCCCCATTACAACCTTGAAAAGACCTCGTGATGTTTGCATTGGTATATTAACTATTGTTGATTGGTTAGGAGAAGAACAAAAGTTAGAAAGCATGATTAGAGAAGGATAGAGTGATCACCCTATACACTAGAGATTAGAGTGTACATACATTATCAGTGAGGGTTCAATACTTGAATTTTCATGTTCCCTGCTTTCATGAGCTATCTTCTTGCGCTTTTATCCATTTTATTGTATAATGATAGAATTAGTGGAATTTGATTTGTAATTATTTTGAAAAGCTTATTTACTTTTGATCAAGTAGGCAAGAACCATATAGTTGCATTTATTTTGTATAGGTTTGCATTGCATTTCATGAGTTTCTACATGTTCATACTTATTTCCTTATCTCCTTCAATTAAGCATGAGGACATGCTAATGTTTAAGTGTGGGGAGGTTGATAAACCACTATTTTATGCTTTATATTGTGTTTAATTGTGTGGTTTTATCATGATCCTTACCCACTTATTCATTAAATTAGCATGCATTTAGATTTCCTTCCTGAATTTATAACATGTTTGAAAATTGCTTCCTAGAGACTTTAATTATTTATTTTTAAATCTCGTTTATTCCATTCGATGCCGTGATCTGTGTGTTGAGTGTTTCAGACTTTACAGGGCATAAATGAGTTGGAGATTGGAAAGGAAGCTAGCAAAAATAGAAGGAACACAAGAATTTGAGGAGATAACCAGCGAGAAGTGACGCGGTCGCATGGCTTACGCGACTGCGCAAAAGAGAGCAAATCGCAGTGATGCGGCCGCATGGCTTACGCGGCCGCGCGGATTGGAAAAGCTCAGGCGATGTGGTAGCGTGGACGATGCAAATGCGTGGCGAGGAAAAACGCGAATGACGCGTCCGCAAGGATGACGCGATCGCGTGACATGTGCGATCTGCATAATCTGCAGAATTCGTTGGGGGCGATTTTGGACCCTATTTCGGCCCAATTTTCGGCCCGGAACAGCAGACTAGAGTCAGAGAACATGTAGAAACAAATAACACATTCATTCAGAGACAGTTTTAGATCTAGTTTTTCTCTCTAGGTTTTAGAATTTTAATTTTTAATTGGCCTTAGCATTGGAACATTGAGAAGGGTTATTTCCTCATCAAGACTTTGTCATTCTAGTTCGTTTTCTCAACTTGGTTTTATTCTTCCATGTTCTTTGCTTTGTTCAATTTTGTCATTCAGATACTTTTATGATTATTTAATGCAAGGATTATTTCTTTTTAATTCAATTTCAATTCCAATAATCATGTCTTCTTTTAATTCCCTTTCATGTGCTATGGATTTATTATTTACAATGCGTGAGTAGTTTCTTTACTTGATGGGGAGTTGATTAAAAAGGAACTCTTGAGTTGGAAGGATTGAAAGAAAATTTGTAATTGGGTTAATTGTTGGATTGTTATCCTGTCACCAACGCCAATCCCTTTGAACTAAGTGGATTGCAACTTGTGAACAGATCTAGCATTCCAACTTGTTTGACTTTCCCTTACATAGTAAAGGATAACCAAACAGAGCAACCACTAATTATAAATCAATCTTAAAATCATTCCATCAATAATAGAGATTCCAACTAATCAACTCCCAGTCAAGGCTTTTATTCATCTTATTTAAATTTCCTCAATTTAAATTCCAATTTACTTAGCTCAACTTCTTGGAACATCTGATTAATAAGATAGCACACTTTTCTACAACTCGTTGGGAGACGACCTGGGACTTAAAACCCCCAGTAATTTTTAATTGAACTTTCTGTGACATATTTCTAAATTGATAGGCAGATTTTCGGTGAGTTAAGAACTATACTTGCAACGTAACCATTTTTAATAAATTTTTAATTCACCAGCTTCTGCGTCTCGTCAGCCATCCTTTCAACATAACTTCGAACCACCACACTCACAAACTCCTTTTCACCATTCACCACCATATGATCCTCATTTACCCCAATTCCAATCCAATTACTCCCAAACACCACCACTTTCCCATGTACCACGTCCAAATTCATCACCCCGAGAATCAGAGGTTCGCCTCAAGGAAATAGTAGATCAACTTCAAACAACCCTTCATCAACTGGAGCAAGCTGTATGTCAATTATCTTCTAGATGTTCGAACATTCAAGGACCTCCCACAGCCCCATGTGGACAATCTAAAGAAGAGCGTAGCATGAAGGAGATACTAGAAACTCTAGTAGACAGAACAGGGCATGACTTCGTACTGGAACAAGTAGAAGAAGCTGTCATTGTAAACGAAGAAGAGTTGGTTAAAGACTTAGGAGACACTGAACTTCCATGGGAATCCAGAGTTATGGAGAATTCTGTCAAAAACGTTACAATTGATGCTAAGGAGGATAGTGCACAACTCCCAAAGCAAGTCTTTTATGAAGAACTAGACGGAATAATCCAAGAAGCAAGTTTCCTTGATGATGATAATCTCAAGTCAAGTTCTCCCAGTAATGAACTTGCGTCAGCAAGTGAATTCTCTGAGATCGAAGAATCTTCCCCAAGTGAATACGAAGATGATGCGGAGGTAGATTTCTCTCAACCTCCTGTTTATGACTTAAGTGACGAGGAAGACATAGAAGGCTTTGATCAGGACATGGATGCAATTGAAGAAGTCTGCAAGGAAGTGAAGAAATTCACTAAAGAGCACATGGGAGTAGAACTTACAGAACCACTGGAAACACCTATCCCAAGACCATTACCACCCAATACAAGCTTCAAGTGGGTACAATCCTTAACCTTTAGCTTTATTTTCCCACTTGAATATGGTTTGCTTGAAACAGATGGCCAGCTTAGAGCTCTCTGCGGCTTTAAGAGTAAAAGGAAAATGGCTCGCACTCAGAGCTGGTGCACAAGGTTTAATAAGGTTCCACGCTTCAATTCGAAGTGCACGGATTGGCATCATGATCAATCGAATGGATCTCGGAAAATGTTTGGTCATCTTGGTGAAAATCTACTTTCTAAACCGCCCGATGGAAAAATATAGATCAAGACGAAGGCGGATTTAAAAGCAAAGTTTGGGATCCTGGAATCTATTCTGACATTCGTCACCCCGGGAGCCTGACAATCTGCTTGAAGATACTCAGAAGCTTTACATGCCTAGTTTGGGACCCCGGAGGCTGTTGGCATTCCAAACATTGGTGGAGATTTCTGGACGAATTTAAGCACAAGCCGCCATAACAGGAAGCTCATCCAATGTCCAACTTAAGGACTTTAACTAAAAGTTCTAGGTGGGAGACAACCCACCATGGTATGGTCGTTTGTTTTTCAGTTTTATTTCGTGTTATTTATTTTTGTTTTCCTTTTCAATTGAACCTCAATATTATTCATTCGCATTGCATACTGCATAATTGCATACCTGCATTAAAAGAAAAGAGAGAGTAGGCGTGCGACGCGACCGCATCACTCATGCAATCGCGTCAGTTGCGAAAAATAACCCCCCACGCGTCCGCGTCATTCACGTGGCCGCGTGACCTGGAAATCGGCGTAAGGATCCAACGCCCAGAAAGTTGGGCTGGAATCGTGCGGCTGTTGTGCGTTTCGCACAAAATGGTCCACGCGGTCGCGTCCTTGACGCGATCGCATCACTTGCACAACACCAATCCCACGCGACAACGTGAGCGACGCGATCGCGTCGCGTGGATTGCACAATACCCCAAAGGAGACAGAGAGTTGTGCTGAAACGACATTGGAATTGCGCGTTTAGCACAATTTCCAGCGATGCGGTTGCATGCCTCTCGTGACCGCGTCATTCATCCTTTTACCCATTCCATGCGATCGCATCACTCACGCGATTGCGTCAACCCCCATTCCACCGCAGCCACGCGACCGCGTGCCCCACGCGATCACGTGGATTCAAATTCGATAACCTCCCAGCCACGCGAAACCCTATCCATTCGTGCCCCCCAACCCCCTTCTCCTTCCTCTCTTCTCTGCAACCACCACCACCTACTTCTAGCTACCACCACCGACCACCGCCCTACCGTCGACCACCCAAACCCCACCGCCGCCGCGCCACCCCCTTCTCCCTTCCCTCTGTTTCTTCTCTTTCTCTCTCTCTTCTTCCCTTAACCATCGCTGCCACCACCGCGGACAACCACCGCCCACCGCGCCATCACCGCCGCAAACCCCCTCTCTTCCAACCCCTTCTTCACCATTACCCCCTACTCTACCCCCATTACCCCACCCGAACCCCTTGCCTCTAAAAAGACAACACCACCGCGCCACCCTCAACCGCCACATCAGCCGCCACCACCACTATTCCCCAGCCATCTCTCTGCCCCACTTTCATTCATCCGCCTACCAGGTTCCGCCAAACGCCACCCTTCTTTCGGTTTCCAGTTAATTACATATTTTTCTATTTATATTCATCATTAGGCTAGTTAGATATGCATGTTATAGTGGATTCTAGGTGGTTAGGTAGCCTAGGATGTGGTTAGTGGATTTAAGCCTGATTAATTGCGCTGTTCGTGCTTCTTGTTTTATAATTTTTGCAATTCTGCTGTTGTTGTGATGTTAGTATTGTTCATATGCTGTTCTTACTGTTCATGCTGCTATTGCAAATGTTCTTTCTTGTTCACACTAATTATATCTAATTGCAGTTTGTTTTAATTCATATGAACTGTCCTGCTTACTGTTTATTTTCTGGGAAAATCCAATTTTAGCCGGAATGCAGCCTAATTTTCTGTAAACTGTTTTGTTTCCATTCATGTCTTGGTTTTGGCACTTTAAACTCTACTTTTACCAAACCAATTCATGAATACCAGGGCAAGCTTTCTTATTCTTTTTTATTTCCTGGTTCATAATCTGCATTTTTGATGTCTAGCTTCCAATTTTTGATTCATCATCAACCTGATTCCCTTGTTTGGATATGAGTTAACTGTAGCTTCTAATTGAGAATGCTTGTTACTTAGAAAATGATCATCATGCCACTTACTCTAACCCACTTTTTACTAATTCACTAATTTTAACCTCCTAAACTTTTTTTCATTCCTAACCAACCTAACCTTTCAAAACATCTCTTCTGGTTTTTCACTATTCTCTTTAACCTTCTAACCAAGACATAATGATAATTTTTCCTAATTAACATGATTTCTAATACATTTTGGATTGTTAATTTTTCTTCTCGGACTTTTAACTCCTATTCAATCCTTAATGCACATTTACTTAACTCATTTTCATTACTCCACTGCTCCTTTGCCACTATATGCTTATTTTGTGATTTGCCTATTTGTTTTCCTGTTTTTATTATATCCTGGTTTTCTATTTTTTAGGATGTCTGACACCCAAAGAAAAGGAAAGGGAAAGGCAACAACTGGCAAACGGAAAAGAGGAAAATCCTCTATGTCCATCCTGGACATCATGCATGATGACTCCTGGCGGGAGAAATACTTTACCCCGCAGGAGAAGGCTGACCAGCTACTCCCTGCTACTGATCCCATTAAGTTTGCAAACCGATACTGCGAGCTGAAGTATCCGGTGTTTGCAACCTCCAGGAAACTGTACTTGGAGAGGACTCTGAAAATCCCAGAAGAACTCCAGCAATACACCTCTGATCAGATCAAACAAAGAGGCTGGTTCTTCTTGGAGAGAAACCTGGCTGAGGTCAATGCATCTTGGGTAAGGGAATTTTACTGCAATTACTTCAAAACTTTCCTAGATACAGTAAAACTAAGAGGGAAGCAGATATTGGTCACTGAAGAGGCCATAGAGGATGTTCTGAAGCTCCTGCCTAAATCTAATCAGCCAGATGGTTATCAAAAGGCTGAGGAGGACATGCACTTCATGAAGTTTGACTGGAATGCCGTCAAGGCAAGGATAGCCCTTGACCCGACTGTTCCATGGGTCATGGGTCAGAACACCACCATGCCTAAGGGAATCAAGCGGGCATACTTGAACGATGAGGCTCGGCTATGGCATCAGATCCTAAGCAACTTTATTATGCCGAGTACTCACGAGACGGAGCTACCTGCCACTATGATCACCCTTCTATGGTGTGTGATGGAGGGTAAGGACCTGTACCTGCCACGCTTCATTCGGTACTACATGGCCAGGGTCCACGTCCGAGGCATTCTCCCCTTTCCATATCTGATTACACAGCTTGGCCGTCGAGCTGACGTACCTTGGGAGGATGCTGATGAGAAGCCACCTGCTGCAGAATGCAAGAAAATTATCCCTTACAGCAGGAACTTTCTGGCTTTGGGCTACAAACCTCCATTCCTCACTCCTACTGATGAGATAGCCACACCATCTGCCGGCCCCTCTTCCACTACAGCTACCCCTGCTACCACCACTGCACCTTCACCTACCTCAGAACCAGTTTATCACTTAGTGCACCGCCTGTTTCAGCAGCTAGACCAGATGGAACGCCGCAACCGGCGGCGATACGAGAGATCTGAGCGTTGCAACAAGCGACGCTATGAGCACCTGAAGCTGATGATCCGTTCTGGCAGCGACATCTCCTCTGAGCCTGACACCCCATCAGAGCCATCTGAGGAGGAGGTAGATGATCACGAGGCGGAGACCCATCCACAGCGAGAGGCTGCGCAGGCAGGCACCGAGCAGGCTACGCCCCAGCAGGAGGCCCCGCATTAGATTCAGGCTGCAGACCCAAAGGTCCCTATTCAGTCAGCACCTCCTCTGCAGCAGGCAGATCCTATTCAGGCTGCAGACCCAGAGATTCCTATCCAGAGTGTTGTGCTTTAGCTTCTCTTAGCTTCCTCTTTAGAGTCCTTTCAGGTTCCAGATCAGCTTCAACAAGAATGTTCTTATCCTTGCTCCTGCTCATATGAAAAAGAAGAGAACAGAAAAGAATAGGAATCCTCTATGTCACAGTATAGAGATTCCTTTATGTGAGTAGAAGAAGAGAAGAGTAGAAGAGTGAGAAGAGAAAAATTCGAACACAGAGAGGGAGAGAGGGTTCGAATTTTAAGAAGAAGAGAAATGTTAGTGATTAAATAAATAAAATAATAAGAGATGAGAGAGAGAGAGAGTTTTTGAAAATAATTAAAAAGAAAAGAAAAATATTTTTGTTTTTATTTTAATTATTAGTTAAAATTTGAAATTATTTAAAGGAATAAAATAAAATTAAAATTTAAAACAATTAGTTAATTAACTAGGAATTTTGAAAAAGTGGTGAAGAGTTTTCGAAAATTAGAGAGAGAAAAGTAGTTAGGAAGTTTTGAAAGAGATAAGAAATAGTAAACTTTTAAAATCAAACAAAAAGTCAAGTAGTAAAAAAAGTTTGAAAATCAATTTTGAAAAGATAAGAAGTTAGAAAAGATTTTGAAATTGATTTTGAAAAAGATATGATTGAGATTTATTTTGAAGAAGATTGAAAAGGAAATTTAAAAAGATTTGATTTTGAAAATTAAAGTTGATTACTTGACTAACAAGAAACTAAAAGATATGATTCTAGAATTTAAAGATTGATCCTTTCTTAATAGGCAAGTAACAACTTGAAATTTTTGAATCAAAACATTAATTGTTAGTATTAATTCGAAAATATGAAATAAAAATAAAAAAAAAAGATTTTGAAAATTAATTTTAAAATTTTTGAAAAACATGAAAGAAAATTGAAAAATATTTGATTTTTGAAAAAGGTTTGAAAAGATAAAATTTTTTAATTTGAAAATTGACATGACTAAAAAGAAACAACTAAATTTTTAAAAATTTTTTGACTAAGTCAACCCAAAGATTTCGAAAATTATGAGCAAATAAAGGAAAGATATTTTTTTGATTTTTTGAATTAATGAAGAGAGAGAAAAATAACTAAATGATGCAAAACATAAAAATCAAAGATCAAAACAAATAATGCATGCAAGAACACTTTGAATGTCAAGATGAACACCAAGAACACTTTGAATGTCAAGATGAATACCAAGAACATATTTTTTTGAAAATTTTTAAGAAAAGAAAGACATGCAAGACACCAAACTTAAAAATTTTTAAATTTTAGACATTAATATTTCAAGAATGCATATGAAAAACAAGAAAAGACACAAAACAAGAAAATTTAAGGATCAAACAAGGGAAATTATCAAGAACAACTTGAAGATCATGAAGACCACATGTATGAACTTTCGAAAATTTAAAGAAAATTAAAGGCATGCAATTGACACCAAACTTAAAATTTGACACTAGACTCAAACAAGAAACACAAAATATTTTTGGTTTTTATGATTTTATTAATTTTTTTTTTGGGTTTTTCGAAAATTAATCTGGAAAAAGTCTAAAAGAAATACAAAATTTTTAATAAGAATTCCAGGAATCATGCAATGTTAGTCTAAAGCTCCGGTCCAAAAAATTAGACATGGTCAAATGGCCAGCCAAGCTTTAGCATAAAACATACAAGCATGTCAATGAGAAGTGGAAGCCTCAGTCCAACAGATTAGACATGGCTTTACAGCCAGCCAGGCTTCAACATATCTCATGAAACTCTAGAATTCATTCTTAAAAATTCTGAAGAACATATATATATATATATATATATTTTGAATTTTTTTGAAAAAAAAAAGAATAAAAACAAAAAGTTTAAACATAAAATAAAATTACCTAATCTGAGCAACAAGATGAACCGTCAGTTGTCCAAACTCGAACAATCCCCGGCAACGGCGCCAAAAACTTGGTACATGAAATCGTGATCTCAACACTTCTTCACAACTCCGTGCAGCTGACCAGCAAGTGCACTGGGTCGTCCAAGTAATAAACCTTACGTGAGTAAGGGTCGATCCCACGGAGATTGTCGGCTTGAAGCAAGCTATGGTCATCCTTATGAATCTCAGTCAGGCGGATTAAATTGGTTATGAGGTTTTGATAATTAAAATATAAATAAAACATAAAATAAAATAAAGTTACTTATGTAATTCACTGGTGGGAATTTTAGATAAGCGTATGGAGATGCTTTGTTGATTCTGAACCTCTGTTTTCCTATTGGCTTCTTCCAACCATGCGTTACCTCCTTCCATGGCAAGCGGTATGATCCTCTCGGATGAAAACAAATCCATGTACGATCTCTATACGGCTAATCAACTGTCAGATTTCTCGTCTCGGGTGAAAACAAATCCATGTACGATCTCTATACGGCTAATCAACTGTCAGATTTCTCGTCTCGGGTGAAAAATACCTTGTACAGCTACCGCACGGCTAATGATTGATGCCAGGGCATCTTGGCCAGTTTCACTGACCTTTTCTTTACTGTTTTTAAGGTAGTTTCATGCATTTTCTTAGGAAATAAGCTATTTTTGGGTAGATATTCACTTACATCTTGATTCAAGCATACATTGTGCATTTTACGTGATTTCATCAGGATTTTGCATGAATTAAATGATAAATTGGATGATGCATGATCCATGATTAAGAGCAAGACTTTGATGCACTTTGTTTGATTGATTTCAGGCCAAAAGAAGAAGAGAAGAGCCACGTTAGTGGCTACGTTAGTTACACTAACGTAGGCACTAACGTGGAAGGAAGGAAAGCCCCAACGTTAGTGAGAAAAGTTAGTGGCATTAACTTTGAAGAAAGGAAATGGAGCCAACGTTAGTGACACTTAACATTATCACTAACGTTGGACCAAGCTCATAAGTGGGCACGTTAGTTGCAACGTTAACTTAGTTAATGTGGCCTATAACGTTAAGAAGAAAGGGGAAAGCCAACATTAGTGACATTCAACATTGTCACTAACGTTGGCCCAAGTTACAACAAAGCCACGTTAACTCCCACGTTAACTTAGTTAACGTGGAAGCTAACGTGGAGAAAAGTGGTGATCGACAACGTTAGTGACACCAAACATTCTCACTAACGTTGGAGTGAACTCACAAGCCCCCAATAAGCCACATTAACTCCCACATTAACTTAGTTAACGTGGTAGTTAACGTGGGCAAAAGTCCCACCTGGCAGCCTGACCATGCCTTCTTCAAATACGCATAACTTGAGCCACAAAGCTCCAAATGAGGTGATTCCAGTGGCATTGGAAAGTAGGATTCCAGAGCTTTTTAAGCATATATGACACTACATGGTTGACACTAAATTTGAGGGAGAAAATCTGTCCCGAAAGTGCAATGATGAACATGGTATCAGCCTGTATTTAGGCCAACTGACCTCTTCACCTTCCAAGAAGTATAACTCGAGTTGTAGAGCTCCAAATGATGCGCTTCCAAAGGCATTGGAAAGTCGACATCCATGGCTTTCCAACTATATATAATAGTATGGGGTGGATACTAAGTTTGAACTTCAGAAATGGGAAATCGCTAGCGTTATTGGGACTCAAATTTTTCATTAACGCTAGCGACCATGCCAGCGACCATGTCCACTTCAAAGGAGCATAACTTGAGTTACAGAGGTCCAATTGAGGTGATTCTAGTTGCGTTAAAAAGCTGACATTTAGAGCTTTCCAACGATATATAATACTCTATAGTGGGCATGAAATTAGAGCACAAACAAGAGGTATCTTTTAAGCCCTAAAAACACCAACTGGGCAGCAAGTGCAACGTTAGCCACAATAACTTTAGCACTAACGCCACACTTGTAGTGTTAGTGTGGCTAACTTTACCACTAACTTTGGCACCTGGACCTCAACTTGACTCACTTCTCTCTCAAGTCCACTTCAAAGCTCAAGCAAGCAAGCCCACAGGTGTCAACAAATCAAGGCCACAAGAAGCATCTAGAATAGGAATTTTTATTTAATTGTAATTTGCTTTTAATTTCATTTTGTAATTTAGGAGAGCCTATATAAAGGCCTTAGTTTTTTACATTGAGAGAATCTTAGGCTAGACATTCTGGAATGGGGGATTGAAGAGGGGTCTTCGGATTCCCTCCCCTCACACACTTTTCCTTTTTTTTAGTTGTAATTTTCATTTATGAATGTTGAATTTTCAATTTCAGTTTGAATCTTCATCTTTACTTTTCTGCACTTTCTTTCTTTTCTATTTTTGTAGAGCAATGATCAACTAACTCTTTACATTGGGTTAGAGAGCTCTATTGTGATTCAATGGATCAATTGTAGTTCTTATTCTTCTTCTCCTTTCTTTTCTCTTGATTTTACTTGAAAGCTTTCGGTCTTCATCCAATTGGATAGTTATCTTGGAAAAGAAACTATTCATACTTTGATCTCTTCTGAACCTTGGAAGAGGAATGAAGAGATCAAGCTAGAAATGCTTTCTCATGCTGGACCAAATTGGGTTTGGATGGATATGTGACTATAATCCTCTCAACACTTGATTTGGGAAATGCATGTGGTATAATCAGTGACCATACTTCATCTCTTCTCATGAGCAATTGACCAAGGAATTGGCTATTGATCAAGATTTGAGAGATTGAATTACAAGAAATTGTAATTCAATCACTTAAGATTGCCAAGGAGATCAATGAGTGCATTGATTGAGGAAGAGATGAGAATGAACATGATCCGAAGGATTGCAATATCTCTTGATCCCAATGTTCATTTTATTTTTAGTTCTTACATTTACTTTTTGTGCCATTTTATTTTTCTGCACTTTATTGCTTTCTTTACTTTTCTGTAAATTTACAATTCCTGCTGCTCATCATCCAAATCTGAATCGTCTAACTAGGATAATCAATTAACCATTAATTGCTTAATCTGTTAATCTCTATGGGATTCGACCCCACTCTATTGTGGGTTTTACTTGACGACAATTCGGTACACTTGCTGAAGGGAAATTTGTTGAGAGACAAGTTTATGAAGCAAGTGCACTGGGTCGTCCAAGTAATACCTTACGTGAGTAAGGGTCGATCCCACGGAGATTGTCGGCTTGAAGCAAGCTATGGCTATTTTGTAATTCTTAGTCAGGAAATCAATGATAAGAGTGATTATATTTATTAAGAGCAAATAGCATAAAATAAATAATACTTGTTATGCAGTAATGGAGAACAGATTAAGGATTTGGAGATGCTCTGTCTTTCGAATCTCTGCTTTCCTACTGTCTTCTTCTTCACGCATGCAAGGCTCCATCCATGGCAAGCTGTATGTTGGTGGATCACCGTTGTCAATGGCTACCATCCGTCCTCTCAGTGAAAATGGTCCAAATGCGCTGTCACCGCACGGCTAATCATCTGTCGGTTCTCACTCATGTTGGAATGGGATCCATTGATCCTTTTGCGTCTGTCACTACGCCCAGCACTCGTGAGTTTGAAGCTCGTCATAGTCATCCCATCCCAGATCCTACTCAGAATACCACAGACAAGGTTTAGACTTTTCGGATCTCAGGAATGGCCGCCAATAATCCTAGCCTATACCACGAAGACTCTGATCATGAACCAAGAGGTTAAGAGATACACACTCAATCTAAGGTAGAATGGAAGTGGTTGTCAGGCATGCGTTCATAGGTTGAGAATGGTGATGAGTGTCATAGATCATCACATTCATCACAGTTAAGTACAAGTGAGTATCTTAGAACAGAAACAAGCGTGATTGAATAGAAAACAGAAGTAATTGCATTAATTCATCGAGACAGAGCAGAGCTCCTCACCCCCAACCTGGGGTTTAGAGACTCATGCCATCAGAAATACAATATGAAACGTGTAAAATGTCATGAGATGCAAAATAAATCTCTAAAAGTTGTTTTTATACTAAACTAGTAGCTAGGGTTACAAAAAATAAGTAACTAAATGCAGATAGTGCAGTAATCCACTTCCAGGGCCCACTTGGTGTGTGCTTGGGCTGAGCATTGAGCTTTACACGTGTAGAGGCTTTTTTGGAGTTAAACAACAGGTTGTAGCCTGTTTCTGGCGTTTAACTCTGGTTTGCAACCTGTTTCTGGCGTTTAACGCCAGAATAGGGTAAATACTTGGTGTTAAACGCCAATTTGCGTCGTCATAACTTAAGCAAAGTATGGACTATTATATATTTCTGAAAAGCCCTGGATGTCTACTTTCCAACGCAATTGAGAGTGCACCAATTGGGTTTCTGTAGCTCGAGAAAATCCACTTCAAGTGCAGGGAGGTCAGAATCCAACAGCATCTGCAGTCCTTTTTCAGCCTCTAAATCAGATTTTTGCTCAGGTCCCTCAATTTCAGCCAGAAAATACCTGAAATCACTGAAAAATACACAAACTCATAGTAAAGTCCAGAAATGTGATTTTTATTTAAAAACTAATAAAAATATAATAAAAACTAACTAAAACATACTAAAAACTATGTAAAAATAATGCTAAAAAGCGTATAAATTATCTGCTCATTACAACACCAAACTTAAATTGTTGCTTGTCCCCAAGCAACTGAAAATCAAATAGGATAAAAAGAAGAGAATATACTATAAATTTCAAAATATCAATGAAACTTAGCTCCAATTAGATGAGCGGGACTAGTAGCTTTTTGCCTCTGAACAGTTTTGGCATCTCACTTTATCCTTTGAAGTTCGGAATGGTTGGCATCTATAGGAACTCAGAATCCAGATAGTGTTATTGATTCTCCTAGTTCAGTATGTTGATTCTTGAACACAACTACTTTATGAGTCTTGGCCGTGGCCCTAAGCACTTTATTTTCCAGTATTACCACCGGATACATAAATGCCACAGACACATAACTGAGTGAACCTTTTCAGATTGTGACTCAGCTTTGCTAGAGTCCCCAATTAGAGGTGTCCAAGGTTCTTAAGCACACTCTTTTTGCTTTGGATCATGACTTTAACCGCTCAGTCTCAAGCTTTTCACTTGACACCTTCACGCCACAAGCACATGGTTAGGGACAGCTTAGTTTAGCCGCTTAGGCCAGGATTTTATTCCTGTGGGCCCTCCTATCCACTGATGCTCAAAGCCTTGGATCCTTTTTACCCTTGCCTTTTGGTTTAAAGGGTTACTGGCTTTTTGCTCTTGCCTTTTGGTTTAAAGAGCTCTTGGTTTTTTCTGCTTACATTTTTTTTTGCCAATTTTTTTTTGCAAGCCTTTGCTTTTCACTGCTTTTTCTTGCTTCAAGAATTAATTTTATAATTTTTTAGATTATCAAATAATATTTCTCCTTTTTCATTATTCTTTCAAGAGCCAACAATTTTAACATTCATAAACAACAAATTCAAAAGACATATGTACTGTTCAAGCATTCATTCAGAGAAACAAAAAGTATTGTCACCACATCAAAATAATTAAACTAATTTCAAGGATGAATTTGAAATCATGTACTTCTTGTTCTTTTGTGATTAAAAACATTTTTCATTTAAGAAAGGTGATAGATTCATAGGACATTCATAGCTTTAAGGCATAGACACTAGACACTAATGATCATGTAGTACAGACACAAACATAAATAAACATAAAGCATAGAGAATGAAAACAGAAAAAATAATTAGACAAGGAGATTAAGGAACGGGTCCACCTTAGTAAGGGTGGCGTCTTCTTCCTCTTGAAGAACCAATGGTGCTCTTGAGCTCCTCTATGTCTCTTCCTTGTCTTTGTTACTCATCCTTTATAGCTCTTTGATCTTCTCTAATTCTCATGGAGGGTGCCATATGGTTATGGAAAATTAAAAAGCGGGACTTTTTCCACACCAAACTTAAAATGTTTTCTCATCCTCGAGCAAAAGAAGAAAGAAAGGAGGAGATGGAGATGTGTGGTGGGTTCGGAGTATGGAGAAGAGTGTTATGGAAAGGTGTAAAAAGGAAAGAAGAAGAGGTGGGGAAGGTGGGGATCCTGTGGGGTCCACAGATCTTGAGGGGTCAAGGACTTAGCATCCCTGCTCCATTGAGGCTTGCAAAATGCCCTTAGAGTGCAATCCTGGCGTTTAACGCCAGACTGTTGCTTGTTTCTGGCGTTAAACGCCAGCTTTTTCCCCTTTCTTGGTGTTGAACGCCAACTTGGTGCTTGTTTCTAGCGTTTAACGCCAGCTTGATGCTTCTTTCTGGCGTTAAACGCCAGTCTAATGCTTCTTACTGGCGTTTAAATGCCAGTAAGCTCTTCCTCCAGGGTGAGCTATTTTTAATGCTGTTTTGACTTTGCTTTGATTTCTGTGACTCCACATGATCATCATCCTAAAGAAAACACAAAATAAAAAAGGAAAACAGAAAATTAACATATATAAGTAAAAATTGGGTTGCCTCCCAATAAGCGCTTCTTTATTGTCTTTAACTAGACCTTGCTGAGCTTTTAATCTAGTCTCAGCTTTGAGCATTCTTGTTCAACATTGCCTTCAAGATAATGCTTGACTCTCTGTCCATTAACAATGAACTTCTTATTAGAATCAATGTCTTGAAGCTCCACATAGCCATATGGTGACACACTTGTAATCACATATGGTCCCCTCCACCGGGATTTCAGTTTCCCGGGGAATAATCTGAGCCTAGAGTTAAACAGCAAAACTTTCTGTCCTGGTTCAAAGACTCTAGATGACAGCTTTTTATCATGCCACCTTTTTACTTTCTCTTTGTAGAGCTTAGCATTTTCGAAAGTAGTGAGTCTGAATTCCTCTAGCTCATTCAGCTGGAGCAATCTTTTTTCTCCAGCTAATTTGGCATCAAAGTTTAGAAATCTGGTTGCCCAGTAAGCCTTATGCTCCAGTTCCACAGGCAGATGACATGCCTTACCATACACAAGCTGGTATGGAGAGGTCCCTATAGGAGTCTTGACTGCTGTTCTGTATGCCCACAGGGCATCATCCAAGCTTCTTGCCTAATCCTTTCTACGGGTACTTACAGTCCGTTCCAAGATTCTTTTTAGTTCTCTATTAGAGACTTCAGCTTGCCCATTTGTCTGTGGATGATATGGAGTTGCCACCTTATGGCTAATTCTATATCGGACCATAGCAGAGTAAAGCTGTTTGTTGTAGAAGTGAGTGCCCCCATCACTGATTAGTACTCTAGGGACACCAAACCTGCTGAAGATATGTTTTTAGAGGAACTTCAGCACTGTCTTAGTATCATTGGTGGGTGTTGCAATGGCCTCTACCCATTTGGATACATAGTCGACTGCCACCAAAATATAAGTGTTTGAGTATGATGGTGGGAAAGGCCCCATGAAGTCAATACCCCATACGTCAAACAACTCAATCTCTAAGATCCCTTCCTGAGGCATGGCGTAACTATGAGGCAGATTACCAGCTCTCTGGCAGCTGTCACAGTTACGCACAAACTCTCGGGAGTCTTTATAGAGAGTGGGCCAGTAGAAGCCACATTGGAGGACTTTTGTGGCTGTTTGCTCACCTCCGAAATGTCCTCCATATTGTGATCCATGACAATGCCATAGGATCTTCTGCGCTTCTTCTCTAGGCACACACCTACGGATTATTCCATCTGCATATCTCTTAAAGAGATATGGTTCATCCCACAGGTAGTAATTTGCATCAGTAATTAATTTTTCTTTTATTGCCTGCTGTACTCCTTGGGTATGAATCTTGCAGCTTTATAGTTTGCAATGTCTGTAAACCATGGTGTTTCCTGAAAGGCAAACAATTGCTCATCCGAAAAGGTTTCAGAGATCTCAATAGAGGGAAAGGACGCCCCTTCTACTGGTTCTATCCGGACAGATGATCAGCCACTTAGTTCTCTGTCCCTTTTCTGTCTCTTATTTCTATATCAAACTCTTGCAGAAGCAACACCCATCTTATGAGCCTGGGTTTTGAATCCTGCTTTGTAAGTAGATATTTAAGAGCAGCATGGTCAGTGTACACAATCACTTTTGATCCTGCTAAGTATGATCTAAACTTGTCAATGGCATAAACCACTGCAAGCAATTCTTTTTTTGTGGTTGTGTAATTTTTCTGGGCATCATTTAAAACACGGCTAGCATAATAAATGACATGCAGAAGCTTGTTATGCCTCTATCCCAATACTGCACCAATGCATGGTCACTGGCATCACACATTAGTTCGAATGGTAATGTCCAGTCTGGTGCAGAAATAACTGGCGCTGTGACCAGCTTAGCTTTTAGAGTTTCAAACGCCTACAGACACTCTGTGTCAAACACAAATGGCGTGTCATCAGCTAGCAGATTGCTCAGAGGTTTTGCAATTTTTGAAAAATCCTTTATAAACCTCCTATAGAATCCTGAATGCCAAAGAAAGCTTCTTATTGCCTTAACATTGGCAGGTGGTGGTAATTTTTCAATTACCTCTACCTTAGCTTGATCCACCTCTATTCTCTTGTTTGAAATTTTATGCCCAAGGACAATTCCTTCAGTCACCATAAAGTGACATTTCTCCCAGTTTAAAACCAGGTTAGTCTCTTGGCATCTTTTCAGAACAAGTGCTAAATGGTTAAGACAGGAGCTGAATGAGTCTCCAAATACTAAAAAGTCATCCATGAAGACTTCCAAAAATTTCTCTACCATATCAGAGAAGATAGAGAGCATGCATCTCTGAAAGGTTGCACGTGCATTGCACAGACCAAAAGGCATCCTTCTGTAGGCAAACACTCCAAAAGGATATGTGAATGCTGTTTTCTCTTGGTCCTGAGGATCTCCTGCAATTTGGTTGTAACCTGAATAACCATCCAAAAAGCAGTAGTATTCATGACCTGCTAGTCTTTCTAGCATCTGGTCTATGAATGGTAAAGGAAAGTGATCCTTCCTGGTGGCTGTATTGAGCCTTCTGTAATCAATACACATACGCCACCCTGTAACTGTTCTTGTAGGAACCAGTTCATTTCTTTCATTATGAACCACTGTCATGCCTTCCTTCTTGGGGACAACTTGGACAGAGCTTACCCAGGGGCTATCAGAAATAGGATAAATAATCCCAGCCTCCAGTAACTTGGTGACCTCTTTCTGCACCACCTTCTTTATGGCTGGATTTAGCCGCCTCTGTGGTTGAACCACTGGCTTAGCATCGTCCTCCGATAGGATCTTTTGCATGCATCTTGCTGGGCTGATGCCCTTAAGATCACTTATGGACCACCCAAGAGCTGCCTTGTGTGTCCTTAGCACTTGAAGTAGTGCTTTCTCTTCCTGTGGATTTAAAACAGAGCTTATGATCACCGGAAAAGTGTCACCTTCTCCCAGAAATACATATTTCAGGGATGGTGGTAGTGGTTTGAGCTTGGGTTTAGGAGGTTTCTCCTCTTCCTGAGGAATTTTCAGAGGCTCTTTTAATTCCTCTGATTCCTCCAGATCAGGCTGAACATCTTTAAAGATGTCTTCTAGCTCTGATTCGAGACTCTCATCCATGTTGATCTCCTCTACCAGGGAGTCAATAATATCAACACGCATGCAGTCTTTTGATGTGTCTGGATGCTTCATTGCCTCAATAGCATTCAGCCTGAACTCATCCTCATTGACTCTTAAGGTCACTTCCCCTTTTTGGACATCAATGAGGGTTCGTCCAGTTGCTAGGAAGGGTCTTCCTAGAATGAGAGTTGCACTCTTATGCTCCTCCATCTCCAGCACTACAAAGTCAGTGGAAAAGGCAAATGGCCCAACCTTGACAATCATGTCTTCAATTATGCCTGATGGATATTTAATGGTGCCATCAGCAAGTTGAAGACATATCCGAGTTGGTTTGACCTCTCCAGTCAAGCCAAGCTTTCTGATAGTGGATGCAGAGATTAGATTGATACTTGCCCCAAGGTCGCATAGAGCTATCTTGGTACAAGTACCCTCTAGTGTGCATGGTATCATAAAGCTTTTAGGATCCTTAAGCTTCTCTGGTAAGCTTGTTAGGATGACTGCACTGCACTCTTCAGTGAGAAAAACTTGTTAAGTATCAAGCGAGTATCTTAGAACAGAAACAAGCGTGATTGAATAGAAAACAGAAGTAATTGCATTAATTCATCGAGACACAGCAGAGCTCCTCACCCCCAACCATGGGGTTTAGAGACTCATGCCATCAAAAAAACAATATGAAACGTGTAAAATGTCATGAGATGCAAAATAAATCTCTAAATTTTGTTTTTATACTAAAATAGTAGCTAGGGTTACAGAAAATAAGTAACTAAGTGCAGATAGTGCAGAAATCCACTTTTGGGCCCACTTGGTGTGTGCTTGGGCTGAGCATTGAGCTTTGCACGTGTAGAGGCTATTTTTGGAGTTAAACACCAGGTTGTAGCCTGTTTCTGGTGTTTAACTCTAGTTTGCAACCTGTTTCTGCCGTTTAACGCCAGAATAGGGTAAAGACTTGGCGTTAAACGCCAATTTGCGTCATCATAACTTGAGCAAAGTATAGACTATTATATATTACTAGAAAGCCCTGGATGTCTACTTTCCAACGCAATTGAGAGTGCACCAATTAGGTTTTTGTAGCTCCAGAAAATCTACTTCGAGTGCAGAGAGGTCAGAATCTAAAAGCATCTGTAGTCCTTTTTCAGCCTCTAAATCAGATTTTTGCTCAGGTCCCTCAATTTCAGCCAGAAAATACCTGAAATCACAGAAAAATACACAAACTCGTAGTAAATTCCAGAAATGTGATTTTTATTTAAAAACTAATAAAAATATAATAAAAACTAACTAAAACATACTAAAAAATATGTAAAAATAATGCCAAAAAGCGTATAAATTATCCGCTCATCAGTCGCCATCTCTCGATCAGAGCTGAGACCAATGGCCAGTCATGCTCCCACTCTACCATGTATGCAACATGCTCAAATCCTGCTCATCTAAGATTTGACCTAATCTGCTCGGGCAGACGTCCCAATAAATTTCTTCAAGTATGTAAGATTCGAGGTGCCTACCAAATAAGATAAATCAGTAAAAAAAAGAGATTCAACAAGTAATAACATAAATTCAAATTTCAAACATATACAAGATATGAGTTATAAAGTGTACCACTTGTAAGAACCGCGATTAATTGAACAGGTTAATTAAGTAATTAATATTGCCCAAATTATATTTTGAAAAGTTAGAGAGAGAATTTGAGGATTTAAAGGTGATTTTTAGACTCAGTGGGTTTTTCTGAGTCAGAAAATATGCTTTCTGCGAAAAATCGTGAAAAATCGCAAACCGGCAGTTGAACCGGTTGAAGCGGTTCAAGTCTGCCCGGTACCGCACGAGAAAAAGTGACAATAGTAAAAAATCTTAGAAAAATACTAGAAATGAAAAACCGGGCGTTAATTTTAAAGGTTTGGCCCAAAGTTTGGCCAAACAGGCTAAAAACGCTAATGGGTTGGACCGGGCCCAAGTTGGGCCCAAGCCCAACATATATAAGGGTTCATTAATGAATCTAATCACTTATAACACACTCAAACACACCCACACATTGCTGAAGAGAAGAAGAAGAAGAGAAACCCCAAGAGTACTATTCATCCTCTTCTTCTCTAGCTAATATCTTGAGCTATGGTGCTCCGATTTACGTGCCGTCAGCGGCTACGGGTAAGGAAAAATCGAATCCCTCTCAGTTCTTTTCCTCAAAATTTTGGGTATCTAGGGCTTGGGATTAAGTGAGTTTTTGTGATTCTTGGTGTTCAGGTTCACTATAATCCTTGCTTAGCTTTGGGTTTTGACATCCAAATCTGTTGGGAAAGGTAAGAGGCTTTGAACTCTTGCGAACTTTTGATTTATGATGAGCCCTAGGTTGATTTTGTGGTGATTTATATGTATATAACTTGATTATTGTGATTTGGAGCTTGTTGGTGCTTGTTGGAGTTACATTGGTGATTGGATTTTGGTTGAAAGCTCATTTGGTTCAGATTGGGAATCGGACAAGGTATGGTTTCGGTTTCCTCTATGTAGTATATAATATTCATGGACACTTAGGCTAGTGACCCATAGGATAGGATTGGATTTGAATGGTTGATGAATTGTTGGATGTTATTGTATGATGATGTTTGATGAAATGATGATTTTTGAGTTGATATTGATGATTGATAGTGATGTGATGAGGATGAATGATTTGTGGAGTAGAGGAGTTGAATTGTGTTGATAAATGTGATATTGATGTTGATTGATTGGTAATGAAGTTAGAAAAATTCTAATGAGGTTTGATTATATGTAATATATTAATGTTGCAATTGAGGATGAGGTAAAGTGAAGAAATATGCGATAAGTGATGAGCGGATAATTTATACCCTTTTTGGCAGTATTTTTACATAGTTTTTAGTATGTTTTAGTTACTTTTTATTATATTTTTATTAGTTTTTATGAAAAAATCACATTTCTGGACTTTACTATGAGTTTGTGTGTTTTTCTATAATTTCAGGTATTTTCTAGCTAAAATTGAGGGACCTGAGCAAAAATCTAATTCAGAGGCTGAAAAAGGACTGTAGATGCTGTTGGATTCTGACCCTCCTGCACTCGAAGTGGATTTTCTAGAGCTAGAGAATCTGAATTGGCGCGCTCTCAATTGCGTTGGAAAGTAGACATCTTGGGCTTTCCAACAATGTATAATTATCCATACTTTTCTTGAGATTTGATGGCTCAAACTGGCATTCAAACGCCCACCATTGACCCCTTTTCTGGAGTAAAACGCCCAAACTGGCACCAGAACTGGAGTTAAACACCCAAACTGGCGCCCAAGCTGGCGTTTAACTCCAAGAATGGCCTATGTACATGAAAGCTTCAATGCTCAGCCCAAGCACATACCAAGTAGGCCCCGGAAGTAGATTTCTGCACTATCTGCACTTAGTTACTTATTTTCTGTAAACCTAAGTAACTAGTTTAGTATAAATAGAACTTTTTACTATTGTAAGCCATTGAAGAGAATATCTACAACTTCTGACTCCACTTCTAGTATACTGGATGCAACCTATTTTGACAGAACCAATTCTGGCTATAGCACCAGCGCATTCCCTGACTTCCTTTCTTCTCTCAGAACGTTCTCTTCTTCACGAAGAAGTTAATCTTAACGCACAGAAGCAGGAAAAAAGTGCTTTGGTAGCTCAGTCAGTACTATAAGTAAGTCGGCTTAGAAAGACTAGAAAGGACGTAGTAGGAAGATTAGAGGACCTATGCCCTTCGCTTTCGAGGACTAGTAGCCCCTCCTCTAGTAGCTATGGAGGCTTTAAGAAAATTCTTAGGTTTTTAACTAATATTCGGCCTCGTCTTCCAACCAAGTCTTACAACCAATTTCGCATGGTTGGAAACCCTCTTTTAATTTTATGTTCACAATTGGGAGGCTGGCCATTCGGCCATGCCTGGACCTTTTTCACTTATGTATTTTCTACGGTGGAGTTTCTACACCCCATAGATTAAGGTGTGGAGCTCTGCTGTTCTTCATGAATTAATGTAATTACTACAGTTTTCTATTCAATCACGCTTGATTCTATTCTAAGATACTCACTCGTACTTCAATCTGGAGAATGATATGATCCGTGACACTCATCATTATTCTCAATTCTATGAACGCGTGCCTGACAACCACTTCCGTCCTATCTGAGCTCAACGTAGTCATTGGGCGACAGCTTAAGTGCGTATCTCTTAGGTCTCTAATACACGGACCGAGTCCGTGAAATTAGGATCTTCGTGGTAGAGGTTAGAACCAATTGGCAGCCATTCCTGAGATTCGGAGAGTCTAAACCTTGTCTGTGGTATTCCGAGTAGGATCTGGGAAGGGATGACTGTGACGAGCTTCAAACTTGCGAATGTTGGACGCAGTGACAGTGTGCAAAAGGATAAGGGTCCTATTCCGACGCTAGCAGGAACCAACAGATGATTAGCCGTGTGGTAGCTGTACTTGGTATTTTCATCCGAGACGAGAAATCCGACAGTTGATTAGACGTACAGAGATCGTACCTGGTATTTTTCATCTGAGAGGATCATACAGCTTGCCATGGAAGGGAGCACGCATGATTGGAAGAAGACAATAGGAAAGTAGAGGTTCAGAAGCAACAAAGCATCTCCACACGCTTATCTGAAATTTCCACCAATGAATCACATAAGTATCTCTATTTTATTTTATGTTTTATTTTATCTTTTAATTATCTAAACTTCATAACCAATTGAATCCGCCTAACTGAGATTTACAAGATGACATAGCTTGCTTCAAGCCGACAATCTCCGTGTGATCGACCCTTACTCACGTAAGGTTTATTACTTGGACGACCCAGTGTACTTGCTGGTTAGTTGTGCGGAGTTGTGAAAAGTGTGAATCACGATTTCCCACACCAAGTTTTTGGCGACGTTGCCAGGGATTGTTCGAGTTTGGACAACTAACGGTTCATCTTGTTGCTTAGATTAGGTAATTTTATTTTATGTTTAAGCTGTTTATTTTTATTTTTGAAAAAAATAATAAATAAATAATAAAAAAAGTTTTCGAAAAAAAATGTTCTTCAGAGTTTTTAAGAATGAATTCTAGAGCCTCATGAGATATGTTGAAGTCTGGCTGGCTGTTAAGCCATGTCTAATCTTTTGGACTGAGGTTTCCACTTATCTTTGTAGGAGCCTTTGGATTCCTATCAATTTGGCTGTTGTATGTAATGCTCTGCTAAAGCTTGGCTAGCCATTTGGCCATGTCTAATTCTTTTGGACCGAAGCTTTAGACTAACATTGCATGAATCCTGGAATTCTTATTAAAAATTCTTTATTTTCTTTTGCCAAAATAATTTCAAAAAATACAAAAAAAAAAATTTATAAAATCATAAAACCAAAAAATTTTTGTGTTTCTTGTTTGAGTCTAGTGTCAAATTTTAAGTTTGGTGTCAATTGCATGTTTTTAATTTTTCTTGAATTTTCGAAAATATATGCATTGTGTTTTTCTTTGATCTTCAAGTTGTTCTTGATGATTTTTCTTGTTTGATCTTTAAATTTTCTTGTTTTGTGTTTTTTGCTGTTTTTCATATGCATTTTCGAATTCATAGTGTCTAAACATTAAAAATTTTTAAGTTTGGTGTCTTGCATGTGTTTCTTTTCTTAAAAATTTTCAAAAATATGTTCTTGATGTTCATCATGATCTTCAAAGTGTTCTTGGTGTTCATCTTGACATTCAAAGTGTTCTTGCATGCATTATTTGTTTTGATCTTAAATTTTTATGTTTTGTTTCATTTTGTTGTTTTTCTCTCTCCTCATTAAAAATTCAAAAATAAAAAATAATATCTTTCCCTTATTTTACTCATAAATTTCGAAATTTTGGGTTGACTTAGTCAAAAACTTTCAAAATTTAGTTGTTTCTTGTTAGTCAAGTCAAAATTTTTAATTTAAAATTTTATCTTTTCAAATCTTTTTCAAAAATCATATCTTTTTCAAAACTTAATTTCAAAATCTTTTTCTTATTTTTATTTCACATTTTCGAAAACTTTACAAGCATTTAATATTTTGATTCAAAAATTTCAAGTTTGTTACTTTCCTGTTAAGAAAGGTTCAATCTTTAAATTCTAGAATCATATCTTTTAGTTTCTTGTTAGTCAAGTTATCAACTTTCATTTCAAAAATCAAATCTTTTAAATTTCTTTCTCAAATCTTTTTCAAAATAGATTTCAATCATATCTTTTTCAAAATTTAATTCTAAAATCTTTTTCTAACTTCTTATCTTTTCAAAATTTATTTTCAAATCTTTTTTAATTAACCACTTAACTTGTTTGTTTTAATTTTGAAAAGTTTACTATTTCTTATCTTTTTCAAAACCACCTAACTACTTTTTCACTTCTCATTTTCGAAAATCACTAACCACTTTTTCAAAATTCTTTTTAATTAACTAATTGTTTTCAATTCTAATTTTATTTTATTTTCCTTCTTATATTTCGAATTTAACTCATAATTAAAATAAAAACAAAAAATATTTTTCTTTTCTTTTAATTAAAAATTTGAATACACTCTCTCTCTCATCTCTTTTTATTTATTTTATTTAATTACTAACACTTATCTTCTTCTTAAAATTCGAACTCTTTCCCTCTCTCTGTGTTCGAATTCTTCTTCTTCTCCCTTCTTCATTCTATTCTTCTATTCTTCTACTCACATAAAGGAATCTCTATACTGTGACATAGAGGATTCCTTTTCTTTTCTGTTCTCTTCTTTTTCATATGAGCAGGAACAAGGATAAGAACATTCTTGTTGAAGCTGATCCTGAACCTGAAAGGACTCTGAAGAGAAAGCTAAGAGAAGCTAAAGCACAAAACTCTGGAGAGGACCTAACAGAAATTTTCAAAAAAGAAGAAGACATGGCAGCCAAAAATAACAATGGTGGAGATGCAAGGAAGGTACTTGGTGACTTTACTGCACCAACTTCTGACTTTTATGGAAGAAGCATCTCAATTCCTGCAATTGGAGCAAACAACTTTGAGCTTAAACCTTAATTAGTTTCTCTAATGCAGCAGAATTGCAAGTTTCATGGACTTCCATTGGAAGATCCTCATTAGTTCTTAGCTGAATTCTTGCAAATCTATGACACTGTTAAGACCAATGGGGTTAATCCTGAGTTCTACAGACTTATGCTTTTTCCCTTTGCTGTAAGAGACAGAGCTAGGATATGGGTGGACTCACAACCTAAAGAAAGCCTAAACTTTTGGGAAAAGTTGGTCAATGCTTTCTTGGCCAAATTCTTTCCACCTCAAAAGTTGAGCAAGCTTAGAGTGAAAGTCCAAACCTTCAGACAGAAAGAAGGTGAATCCCTCTATGAAGCTTGGGAAAGATACAAGCAATTGATCAGAAGGTGTCCTTCTGACATGCTTTCAGAATAGAGCATCCTATGTATATTCTATGATGGTCTGTCTGAATTGTCCAAGATGTCATTGGATCACTCTGCTGGTGGATCTCTTCATCTGAAGAAGATGCCTACAGAAGCCCAGGAACTCATTGAAATGGTTGCAAATAACTAGTTCATGTATACTTCTGAAAGAAATCCTGTGAATAATGGGGTGACTCAAAAGAAAGGAGTTCTTGAGATTGATACTCTGAATGCCATATTGGCTCAGAACAAAATATTGACTCAGCAAGTCAATATGATTTCTCAAAATCTGACTGGAATACAAGCTGCATCCGGCAGTACTAAAGAAGCTTCCTTTGAAGAAGAAGCTTATGACCCTGTGAATCTTGCAATGGAAGAAGTGAATTACATGGGAGAATCCTATGGAAACACTTATAATCCTTCATGGAGGAATCATCCTAATTTCTCAAAGAAGGATCAACAGAAGCTTCAACAAGGCTTTAATAATAATAATGGTAGGAGAAATAGGTTTGGCAATAGCAAGCCTTTTCCATCATCTTCTGGACAATAGACAGAGAACTCTAAGCAGAGCTACTTTGACTTAGCAATAATAGTCTCTGATCTATCTAAGACCACTCTCAGTTTCATGACTGAAACAAGGTCCTCCATCATAAATTTGGAGGCACAAGTGGGCCAGCTGAGTAAAAGAGTTACTGAAACTCCTCCTAGTACTCTCCCAATCAATACAGAAGAGAATCCAAAAGGAGAGTGCAAGGCCATAAATATACCCAACATGGCCGAACCTATAGAGGAGGAAGAGGCAGTGATTTCCACTAAGGAAGACCTCAATGGACGTCCACTGACCATTAAGAAGTTCCCTATTGAGGAACAAAAGGAATCTGAGGCTCATACAGGACCATAGAGATTCCACTAAATTTACTGTTGCCATTCATGAGCTCTGATGAGTATTCTTCCTCTGAAGAAGATGAAGATATTATTGAAGAGCAAATTGCTCAGATCTAAGGGCAATCATGAAGCTGAATGCCAAGTTATTTGGTAATGAGACTTGGGAGGATGAACCTCTATTACTCATCAATGAACTGAATACCTTGGTTCAACAGAAATTACCTCAGAAGAAATCGGATCCTGAAAAGTTCTTAATACTTTGTACCATAGGCACCATGACCTTTAAGAAGGCTCTGTGTGACCTTGGTTCAAGTATAAACCTTTTGCCACTCTCTGTAATGGAGAAACCAGGGATCTTTGAGGTACAAGCTACAAGAATCTCACTAGAGATGGCAGACAATTCAAGGAAACAGGCTTATGGAGTTGTAGAGGATGTCTTAGTGAAGGTTGAAGGCTTTTACATCCCCGCTGATTTCATAATCCTAGACATTGGCAAGGATGAAGATGAATCCATTATCCTTGGAAGACCCTTCCTAGCCACAGCAAGAGCTGTGATTGATGTGGACAGAGGAGAGTTAGTCCTTCAATTGAATGAGGACTACCTTGTGTTCAAAGCTCAAGGATCTTCTTCTGTAACCATGGAGAAGAAGCATGAAACGCTTCTCTCAATACAGAGTCAAACAGAGCCCCCACACTCAACTTCTAAGTTTGGTGTTGGGAGGCCACCATTAAGCTCTGAGTCTCTGTGAAGCTCTCTAAGAGCTCACTGTCAAGCTATTGACTTTAAAGAAGCGCTTGTTGGGAGGCAACCCAATGTTATTTAATAATATTTAATTTTATAGACATTTGTTTTCCATTGTTATTCTATGCTTTCTTTAGGTTGATGATCATTTGAAGTCATAAAAACAGCTACAGAATTAAAGCAAAATAAAAAACAACATCAAAAATAGCACACCCTGGAGGACAAGCTTACTGGCATTTAAACGCCAGTAAGGATAGCAGAATGGGCGTTCAATGCCCAGTCTGGCAGCATTCTGGGCGTTAAACGCAAAAAATGGGCAGCACTTTAGGCGTTTAACGCCAGAAAAGGGTGTCTGGCATCTGGCTGGCGTTAAACGCCAGAAATGGCAGATAGACTGGCGTTTAACGCCATAAAAGGGTGTCTGGCTGGCGTTAAACGCCAGAAAGGGGTAGCAGACTGGAATTTTTCTGGCGTTTAACGCCAGGAAAGGTAGTAGAGCTGGCGTTTAATGCCAGAATTGGTACACAGAGGGCGTTTGAACGCCAGAATGGTGCAGGGAGCAGAATTCCTTGACACCTTAGGATCTGTAGACCCCACAGGATCCCCACCTACCCCACATCTTCTTCTCTCATCTTCACACCTTTCTATAACACTCTTCCCCAAATACCCTTGACCAATCACATCAATACCTCTTCCCCAAACACGATTCACCTATCAAATCCTACCCTTTTCCCCATATTCTCTTCACCACTCACATCCATCCATCATAAACCCACTACCTCACCATTCAAATTCAAACCATTTCTCTCTCAAACCCACCCCTTCATAACCAAATTCCCTCTCTCTTTTACCCTATAAATACCCCCTCCTTACAACCTTCAATTTCACACCTCATACACACTTAACCCCCTTGGCCGAATTCACTACTCCCATCCATCTCCTCCATTTCTTCTTCTTCTACTCCTTTCTTTTTTCTTTTGCTAGAGGATGAGCAAAACTTCTAAGTTTGGTGTGGGAAAAAGCTCTGCTTTTTATTTTTCCATAACCATTAATGACACCTAAGGCCAGAGAAACCTCTAGAAAGAGGAAAGGGGAGGCAATTGCTTCCACCTCTGAGTCATGGGAGATGGAGAGATTCATCTCAAAAGTCCATCAAGACCACTTCTATGAAGTTGTGGCCAAGAAAAAGGTGATCCCCGAGGTCCCCTTCATGCTCAAAAAGAGTGAATATCTGGAGATCCGACGTGAGATTCAAAGAAGAGGTTGGGAAGCTCTCACCAACCCAATCCAACAAGTCGAAATCTTAATGGTTTAAGAGTTCTATGCTAATGCATGGATCACTAAGAACCATGATCAAAGTGTGAACCCGAACCCAAAGAATTGGCTCACAATGGTTCGGGGGAATTACTTAGATTTCAGTCCGAAAAATGTGAGGTTGGCATTTAACTTGCCAATGATGAGAGGAGATCTTCATCCTTTCACTAGAAGGGTCAACTTTGATCAAAGGTTGGACCAAGTCCTCATGGACATCTGTATGGAAGGAGCTCAATGGAAGAGAGACTCAAGAGGCAAGCAGGTTCAATTAAGAAGGCTTGACCTCAAACCCGTGGCTAGGAGATGGTTGGAGTTCATCCAATGCTCTATCATTCCTACTAGCAACCGGTCTGAAGTTACAATAGACCGGGCTATCATAGTCCATAGTATCATGAATGGAGAGGAAGTAGAAGTTCATGAGATCATACCTCTAGAACTCTACAAGGTGGTGGACAAGCCCTCTACTTTGGCAAGGTTAGCCTTCCCTCATCTCATCTGTAACCTATGCAATTCAGTTGGCATTGTCATAGAGGGAGACATCCTTATTGAAGGAGACAAGCCCATCACTAAGAAGAGGATGGAGCAAACAAGAGAGACCACTCATGGACCTCAATAAGAGCATGAGGAAATTTCTCATCAAGAAATCACTGAGATGCCTCAAGGGATGCACTTTCCTCCATATAATTATTACGAGCAAATCAACACCTCCTTAGGAGAATTGAGTTCCAACATGGGACAACTAAGGATGGAGTACCAAGAGCACTCCATCATCCTCCATGAAATCAGAGAGGACCAAAAGGCCATGAGAGAGAAGCAACAAAGGCAAGGAAGAGACATAGAGGAGCTCAAGCACTCAATAAGATCTTCAAGAGGAAGAACTAGCCACCATCACTAAGGTGGACCCGTTCTTTAATTTCCTTGTTCTTATTTTTCTGTTTTTTGAATTCTATGCTTTATGTTTTGTCTATGTTTGTGTCTTTATTACATGATCATTAGTATCTAGTGTCTATGTCTTAAAGATATGAATGTCCTATGAATCCTTCACCTTTCTTAAATGAAAAATATTTTTATTTGCAAAAGAACATGAAGTACATGAATTTCGAATTCTATCTTGATGTGGTGGGAATACTTTTTGTTTTCTGAATGAATGCTTAAATCAAGCTGTCCCTAACCATGTGCTTGTGGTGTGAAGGTGTCAAGTGAAAAGCTTGAGACTGAGCGGTTAAAGTCGTGGTCCAAAGCAAAAAGAGTGTGCTTAAGAGCTCTGGGCACCTCTAACTGGGGACTCTAGCAAAGCTGAGTCACAATCTGAAAAGGTTCACCCAGTTATGTGTCTATGGCATTTATGTATCCGGTGGTAATACTGGAAAACAAAATGCTTAGGGTCACGACCAAGACTCATAAAGTAGCTGTGTTCAAGAATCAACATACTGAACTAGGAGAATCAATAACACTATCTGAATTCTAAGTTCCTATGGATGCCAATCATTCTGAACTTCAAAGGATAAAGTGAGATGCCAAAACTGTTCAGAAGCAAAAAGGCTACTAGCCCCGCTCATCTAATTGGAACTAAGTTCATTGATAAATTTGGAATTTATTGTATTTTCTCTTCTTTTTATCCTATTTTATTTTTAGTTGCTTAGGGACAAGCAACAATTTAAGTTTGGTGTTGTGATGAGCGGATAATTTATACCCTTTTTGGCAATGTTTTTACATAGTTTTTAGTATGTTTTAGTTACTTTTTATTATATTTTTATTAGTTTTTATGCAAAAATCACATTTCTGGACTTTACAATGAGTTTGTGTGTTTTTCTATAATTTCAGATATTTTCTGGCTGAAATTGAGGGACCTTAGCAAAAATCTAATTCAGAGGCTAAAAAAGGACTGCAAATACTGTTGGATTTTGACCCTCCTACACTCGAAGTAAATTTTATGGAGCTACAGTAGCCCAATTGGCGCGATCTCAATTGCGTTGGAAAGTAGACATCTTGGGCTTTCCAACAATGTATAATAGTCTATACTTTTTCTGAGATTTGATGGCCCAAACTGGCTTTCAAACTCCCACCATTGACCCTTTTCTGGAGTAAAACGCCCAAATTGGAACCCAAGCTAGCGTTTAACTCCAAGAATGGCCTATGCACGTGAAAGCTTCAATGCTCAGCCTAAGCACACACCAAGTGGGCCTCGGAAGTGGATTTATGCACTATCTGCACTTAGTTACTTATTTTCTGTAAACCTAAGTAACTAGTTTAGTATAAATAGCACTTTTTACTATTGTATTCGCATGGTTGGAAACCCTCTTTTCATTTTATGTTCACAATTGGGAGGCTGGCTATACGGCCATGCCTAGACCTTTTTCACTTATGTATTTTCTACAGGGGAGTTTCTACACCCCATAGATTAAGGTGTGGAGCTCTGCTGTTCTTCATGAATTAATGCAATTACTACTGTTTTCTATTCAATCACGCTTGATGATATTCTAAGATACTCACTCGTACTTCAATCTGGAGAATGATATGATCCGTGACACTCATCATTATTCTCAATTCTATGAACGCGTGCCTGACAACCACTTTCGTTCTATCTGAGCTCAACGTAGTCATTGGGCAACAGCTTGAGTACGTATCTCTTGGGTCTCTAATACACGGATGTGGTAAAGTCTAAACCTTGTCTGTGGTATTTCGAGTAGGATCTGGGAAGGGATGACCGTGACGAGCTTCAAACTTGCAAATGTTGGGCACAGTTACAGTGTGCAAAAGGATAAGGGTCCTATTCCGACGCTAGCGGGAACCGACAGATGATTAGCCGTGCGGTAGCTGTACTTTGTATTTTTCATCCGAGCCGAGAAATCTGACAGTTGATTAGCCGTGCAGAGATCGTACCTGGTATTTTTCATCCGAAAGGATCATACAGCTTGTCATGGAAGGGAGCACGCATGATTGGAAGAAGAAAATAGGAAAGCAGAGGTTCAGAAGCAACAAAGCATCTCCACACGCTTATCTGAAATTCCCATCAATGAATCACATAAGTATCTCTATTTTATTTTATGTTTTATTTTATCTTTTAATTATCTAAACCTCATAACCAATTGAATCCGCCTGACTGAGATTTACAAGATGACCATAGCTTGCTTCAAGCCGATAATCTCCGTGGGATCGACCTTTACTCACGTAAGGTTTATTACTTGGACGACCCAGTGCACTTGCTGGTTAGTTGTGCGGAGTTGTGAAAAGTGTGAATCACGATTTCCCACACCAGTAAGCTTGGTGTAATATGTCATAGGGTGTTGATTTTGATGATAATTGGAGTTTGGAATAGTTTGGTTTGGTCTTGGTTGTGTTTTATAAGGGAATTGTGGAAATTGTGATTTTGGGTAAAAAGGGAATTTTGGTAAACTTTATTTGATCATAACATTTGCCTCGATTTTCGAAATTGATTGAAATTTGTTTAGAATTAAAGATCTTTGAAGACCCTTTAAATCGATATAAAGTTTGTGAAAATTGAAAATTTGTAGAGGAAGTTATGATCATTCAAAATTGGTGTTAAAAATCTGAAATTTTGCAAGGTTGCAGAATTTCATGATTTCTGATATGTGCGAGCACACACCCTGCGAAAATTTTGACCTGTGTGGACGCACACACCTGTGCGCATGCGCAGGCAGGGAAATACGTTCTGTTTGTAGTGCTAGCACAGCTTGTGCGCGCACATATCTAAGGAAGAATTTCAACTTATGCGGACACACACGTCGAGAAGGCCAGTCTGTTAGGGGCGCTGGTACAGGTTGTGCGAGTGAACAGATTCTGTAAGTTTTGCCACCTGTGCGTACGCACACCCCTGTGCGTACGTACACATTTTAAAATCTCCTGGGCGTCCGCACGCACACACCCCTGTGCGGCCGCACACGCCCTGTTTCTCAAATTTTACTTGTTTTTCAACTATTCTACCTTCCCAACAAGGTTGTAAGCTTCTATAACACCATTTTAAGATTTTTGGGCCTAGTTTTGAGTATTAGAATAGGGGATATAACCTAAGGGTTCTAGTAGATGATTTTATTATAAATTAGAAAACGGAGGCCTAGGTTTCTGGCGTACTGAAGGTGGTTTAATATTAGGTGGTGAATGGTTGATGAATGAGATGAGGATTAAGGAACTGTTGAGTTCAGAACTGCAATGTGAATGAACAGTGGTTGAAAAGAGTCGAGGGTTCTGAATGAAGTGATGGATCCATCTTGTATTAAAATTGTTTTTGAAAACCACTGCACTACTTTTCATTGAGATTATGAGACGCTATGCGCCCGGCAGGTGCCAAGGTTGGATCCCGCCTGTCGAGGTAGTGGCGGCGGCGTAAGGACGGTGGTTGGTCCCACTTGTGCTTAGATGTGAGGCCGGTGGCAATAGATGCCGCTCGCATCCCTTTGGATCATCAGAGCATACAGGCGCAAAACCCTGGATAGTGATTCGAGCACTATATCTCGGGGGTTCCAACACCATGATTTCAAAGGGCAACATCTCTATGGAGATGTGTCGGGTTGGCAGTTGAATGGTGCGGTAATTTATAACCACAAACTAACCGGCAAGTGCACCGGGTCGTACCAAGTAATACCTCAGGTGAGTGAGGGTCGATCCCACGAGGATTGAAGAACTAAGCAACAATGATTGATTGATTGGCTTAGTCAGGCAAAAAGAAAGTAATGTTTGGGCAATATAAAATACATTAAACAATATAAAGAATATTGAAGGAAGGCAAGTAAATAAATTGGGAAGAAAATATGGAGAAGAGAGTTGAGGTTTCAGAGTTATCTATTCTTCCGGATTAAATTTTCTTACTAATTATTTTAATCATGTAGGATTTAATTTATGGCAAACTATATGTGACTAGACCCTAATTCCTTAGACCTTTCTAGTCTCCTCTAAAATTCATTAACTGCCAATTCCTTGGTCAATTAATTACACTTAGAAGCTGTATGATCAAATTCCAGTTTATATGCCACAAAAATTCTAATTATCCAAAAATAAAAGGATTATATGTCATGTATCCCGTTAAATCCAGATAATTAAAATTTAGGAGAATATGTTTTCAAACTGTTGTTCAAGTAAAGAGCTTTTCCAAGTTATACAAGAACTCAATAGAAAGAGGGTCATACTTCCGTTCCACCCAAATTCATAAGATAAAGAGAGAAAACAATTCTTAAATTATAAATTCAGACATGAATTAAAATAGAAAAAGCAATAAAATCAATCCATACAAATAGACAGAGCTCCTAACCTTAACAATAGAGGATTAGTTGCTCATGGTTCAGAGTAGAAAGTTATGGAATACGGAATGTAAATTTGGAATAGAATGGGATTCTCTGGGGCCTCTAAAGGAAGAAAAGTTTCTCCTCTTTATAACTAATCCTAATAAATATAAAATCTAATTTTTAAAATTAAAATAATATCTTTTCCTAAAATCAATATTTGAATTTAAATTTGAATTAATTAACAAGTTTTCAGTTGATGGGTGGGGACCACTTGTTTAGTCCATTCTGCAGCTTCTAATCTGTGTTTTCTGGGCTGAAAACTGGGTCAAAACAGCCCAGAAATCGCGCCTAGCGTTTTTCTGAGTTTTCTGCATGTGGCACATGTCACGCGTACGCGTCGATGGTCTTTTCTGCGAGTCACGCGGACGCGTCAGGTACGCACACGCCTCGCCGTGCAAATCTTCAAATCACGCGTATGCGTCAGTCACGCGCACGCGTCACCATGGAAAGCTCCAAATCATGCGTACGCGTCAGTCACGCGTACGCGTCGATCCTCGCTGCCATCTCCTTTTATTCTTGTGCTGCAGAAACTCCATCAAATTCCGCCAAATGCTACCTAAAATAAACAAAATTGTAAAAGACTTAAAGTAGCATCCATATTGGCTAAAAGAAAATTAATTCTTTATTAAACTCAACAAATTAGATGCAAATTCACTAGGAAAAGATAAGAAAGATGCTCACGCATCACAACACCAAACTTGAACTGTTGCTTGTCCTCAAGCAACCAAAACTAATATAAGCTTAGGATGTGAATTTGCATGAGAATGAGAGTTCGATTAAGCTTATGTCTCTTCTTATAGTGGGGTTTACAACTGCAATCCTGAATAATTTTGGCATCTCACTTTATCCTTTGAAGTTCAAAATGATTGGCATCCATAGGAACTCAGAATTCAGATAGTGTTATTGATTCTCCTAGTTCAGTATGTTGATTCTTGAACACAGCTACTTTATGAGTCTTGGCCATGACCCTAAGTATTTTGTTTTCCAGTATTACCACCGGATACATAAATTTCACAAACACATAACTGGGTGAACCTCTTCAGATTGTGACTCAACTTTGCTAGAGTCCCCAGTTAGAGGTGCCCAGAGTTCTTAAGCACACTCATTTTGCTTTGGACCACGACTTTAACCGCTCAGTCTCAAGCTTTTCACTTGACAGCTTCACGCCACAAGCACATGGTTAAGGACAGCTTGATTTAGCCTCTTAGGCCAGGATTTTATTCCTTTGGGCCCTCCTATCCATTAATACTCAAAGCCTTGGATCCTTTTTACCCTTTTGCTTTTTAGTTTAAAGGGTTATTGGCTTTTTCTTCTTACTTTTTCTTTTTTTTTCTTTCTTTTTCTTTATTAATACTTTTTTTTCGCAAGCTTTATGTTTTTCACTACTTTTTCTTGCTTCAAGAATCAATTTTATGATTTTTCAGATTATCAATAACATTTCTCTTTTTTCATCATTCTTTCAAGAGCCAACAATTTTAACATTCATAAACTTCACTATCAAAAATATGCACTGTTCAAGCATTCATTCAGAAAACAAAAAGTATTGCCACCACATCTAAGTAAATAAGACTCTTAAAATTTACTCAATTTCTCATGAAATACATCACTTCTGTATTTTTTATTTGAATTCAAGCTCAGTAAGTAATACATGAGACATATTTTCAAAATTAAAGTAATTAAGAGAAAATTAAACTAGACCTAGGATTCTAACTACTAAAGGATCATGCAACAAATAAAGTAAAATAGCAGAACACAGGAACATAATATAGAAAAAGAGGGGAGGAATAAAAAATGAAAGGAATTCAACCACCTTAGTTATCCTAGCGGTCGTTTTATTCTTCAGGTTGTGCTCCTTAGTGAAGATGATTCGCCTCCCTTAGGTACCATAAAATTAATAGAAAACCCTTAAGCGAAGCGTCAACACCAAACTTAAAGGTTTGCTTGTCCTCAAGTAAAGAAGAACTGAAAATAAAAAGAGACAAATATTATGATAAAAGAAAAAGAAAGGGTTAAAAGAACAAGAGAGAATTAGGATTGGGAGAAAGAGAAAAAAAATTAAAACTGAGCGGCGAACTAGTGTAGTTGTGCGGCGAAGGCGACGCGTATGCGTGGATCGCGAAATGTACTTAATGACACGTAAGCGTCAGGCACGCGTCCGCGTGCCCTGGGTTTTGTGCGATTCGCGTGAAGCCAGCCGCGTGCACACGCAACTCTCTGTTCGCGTGGCTTTGGGACCAATATTTTTATACGACGTGTGCCCGTCATTCATGCGTACGCGTGGATGGCCATTTGTGCATATGACGCTCACGCGTCAGGGACACGTACGCGTGACCAAATTTGTGCCTCTAGCACACTTCCAGCCTCAAGCCAGCACAACTCTCTGCGCAAACACTTATTTACGTCGATTTTTAAGGTCATGCGTACGTGTCGATGATGCGTACGCGTGGAGTGCCAAAATCACGAATGACGCGCACGCGTGGGGTACGCGTACACGTGGGCTTGTTTGTGTGAAAGGCATCATTCCTGTGCCACTACCGCCCAACTCTCTGTTCATTATTATTTTTCACGCACACCCATCTGACGCGTACGCGTCAGCGACGCTTGCGCGTCGTGTGCCAAATTTTTTTTTTGCCTGAGGAGTTCGGTTCTTGTTATAAAATAGCTGCATGATCAGAGAAACAGTAAAAACTCAATATAAATCAAATAAGTAAGAAAACTACTACTAATAAAAATAAAACAAAATAAAGCTAAGAATGAAAAGGAATGATCATACCACGGTGGGTTGTCTCCCACCTAGCACTTTTAGTTAAAGTCCTTAAGTTGGACATGTGGTGAGCTCCTTGTCATGGTAGCTTGTGCTTGTACTGATCCAGGAATCTCCACCAATGTTTGTAAATCCAATGGCCACCGGGATTCCAAACTAGGCGCATAACTCCTTCGAGCACGTTGAAGCAAGTGACAAGGCCCCAAGAGTGTTGATTGTGAGAATGAATTCCAGGGTCCCAAACCTTGCTTTTCCACAAGAAGACGGGTGTAATACCTCAGGTGAGTGAATATGTAGATGGGGTTCTTGATATGGGTATGTAACCACAAACTAACCGGTAAGTGCACTGGGTCGTACCAAGTAATAACTCAGGTGAGTGAGGGTCGATCCCACGAGGATTGAAGGACTAAGCAACAATGATTGATTGATTGGCTTAGTCAGGCAAAAGAAAGTAATGTTTGGGCAATATAAAAGACATTAAACAATATAAAGAATATTGAAGGAAGGAAAGTAAATAAATTGGGAAGAAAATATGGAGAAGACAGTTAAGGTTTCAGAGTTATCTATTCTTCCGGATTAACTTTTCTTACTAACTATTTTAATCATGTAAGATTTAATTTAAGGCAAACTATATGTGACTAGACCCTAATACCTTAGACCTTTCTAGTCTCCTCTAAAATTTATTAATTGCCAATTCTTTGGTCAATTAATTACAATTAGAAGCTGTGATAAACCACTATTTTATGGTTTATAATGTGTTTAATTATGCAGTTTTATCATGATCTTTACCCACTTATTCGTTAAATAAGCATGCATTTATAATTCCTTCTAAAAGATGCTTTATGATTGAAAACTTGCTTCCTAGAGACTTTTAATTATGTATTTTAATTCTCCTTTATTCCATTCAATGCCGTGATCTGTGTGTTAAGTGTTTCAGGCTTTATAGGGCACGAATGAGTTGGAGATTGAAAAGGAAGCTTGCAAAAATGGAAGGAACACAAGAAATTAAGGAGATGACCAGCGAGAAGTGACGCGGCCGCATGGCTCACGCGACCGCGCGAAAGAGAGGAAATCGCAGTGACGCGGCCGCATGGCTCACGCGACCGCGCGGATGGAATAGCACAAGCGACGCGGAGGCATGGACGACGCGCCCGCGTGGAGAAGCAAACGCCGAATGGCGCGTCCGCATGAATGACGCGATCACGTGACGTGCGCGATCTGCATAATCTGCAGAATCGCTGGGGGCGATTTTGGGCCCTATTTTGACCTAGTTTTCGGCCCAGAAAAGCATACTAGAGCCAAGGAACATGCAGAGACCAATAACAACATTCATTCCGCATAGTTTTAGTTTTTTTTAGATCTAGTTTTCCTCTCCTCTAGGTTTTTTTCTCTACAGATTCATAGTTCTTAGGATTTTTATTTTCTATTGCTTTTTGCATTGGGATTTTGAGAAGAGTTATCACCTCATCAAGACTTCGTCATTCTAGTTCGTTTTCTTTACTTGGCTTTACTCTTCCATGTCCTTTAATTTATTTCAATCTTACTGTTGGATTATTTTAGAATTTATCAATACAAGAGTTATTTTTATTTTTAATTAATTCCTTTGAGTTTTATTTATCATGTCTTCCTTTAATTTCCTTTCCTATGTTATGAATTCCACATTCACAATGAGCGAGTAGTTCCCTAACTTGATGAGGAGTTGATTGAAAGGAACCCTTGAGTTGGAGTGCTCAAGGGAGAAATTGTAATTGGGTTTATTATTGGTTTGCTCTCTAGTCACTAACGCCAGTCCTTCCAAGTAAGCAGATTGGGACTTGTGAATAGAAACAGCATTCCAGCTTGTTTGACTTTTCCTTACCTAGTAAGGGATAACTAAACAGAACAACCCTAATTATCAATTAATCTTGAAAGTACTGTAACAAGAATAGGGCTTCCAACTAATCTACTCCCAGTCAAGGCTTTTATTTAAATTACATTAATTCTCAGATTTAATTTCCTGTCATTCAACTCAAATCTTTTTTGAAAACCATCTGATTAATAAAATAGCACACTTTCCTGCAACTCGTTGGGAGACGACCTGGGATTCATACTCCCAGTATTTTAATTTTAATTTCTGTGACACCCTTTTTAAATTGATAAGCGGATTTCTGGTTGGTTGAGGACTATACTTGCAACGTATATCTTATAACAATTCTTAACTCGCCAATTTCTGCCACGTCAATTTTTGGCGTCGTTGCCGGGGAGTTGCAATAGAGTGCTAAAGTTATTAATTGGAATTTATTTATTTGCATTTTATTTTATTTTGCTACTATGAGCTGCTTGTTTCTTTCGCTAGATGACACGTTCACTTCCTGATCTAAGCTTGCCAGTATTCGATCCTGAGATTGAAAGAACTATTTCACGAATAAGGCAAGCTCAGCGTCGGTTAGTCCTCTCTGAGGGCGGATCTGAAACGTCATTTGAGGAAGAAACCAGCCCCCGTTCTACTGATTCGGTTGATTTACGTATAGGTGACATGGCAGCACCTAGGAGAGTTACTATCCAGGAGGCTAGAGCCCCTGATTTTACAACGCAACTGTTTCAAGCGCATCATCCAGCGGTGGCTACAGACTTTGAAATAAAGACCGCACTGCTCAATTTGATGCCCAAGTTTCATGGCTTACCTGCTCAAGAGCCTATCAAGCACCTGAGAGATTTTCAAGCAGCCTGTTCTACTGTCAAGCGTGATGGTGCAGATGAAACTTCAATTTTGCTGAAAGCCTTCCCATTTTCTCTTGAGGGAAAGGCAAGAGAGTGGTACTACACTCAACCCGTAGTAACTTTATCCAACTGAGATACACTCAGAAGAGAATTTTTGGAAAAGTTCTTTCAAGCTGAAGTTACTGATAAACTGAGGAAAGATATTTACATGATTGTTCAGGATGAATCTGAAACTCTCTCTGAATACTGGGAGCGCTTCAATAATCTTCTGGAAGCATGCCCCCACCATATGATTGACAAGATAGTGTTACTCGGCTACGTCATACAGGGGATGAGGCCCCAAGATAAGACCACATTGGAAAGTGCTAGCAATAGGTCTATGAAAAAGTACAAGACCACTGATGAGGCATGGCAATTGATTAGCGACTTAGCTGAATCTACTAGGAATCACAGGCAGAAACAAGGCCGTGCAAAAGCCGTTGCAGAAGTATCCTCTAGCAGAGAGACTGCTGCTTTAACTCAGAGTATCTGTGAAATGACCAACTTGCTGAAGTAGATGCAATTGAACCAACAACAAGTTCAGCAAGCTCAACCCTCTCCACCACAACAAAACCAACAGTTAGTCCCACAGAGAGTTTGCGGAATCTGTACTGATTATAGCCACTATACTGATGAATGTGTGCAGCTCCAGCAGAAAGACAACACCGTGGCAGCCACTCATAATTTCTATGACCGCCCCAACCAAGGGTACAATCAAAGTGGCAATTACAACCATGGATGGCAGGACAATTCTAACCAGAATTGGAGGGACAACAACAACAGAGGACGCAGAGATAATCAGGGAAATCAGAGGTGGAATAACAACAACAACAGGCAGCAGAACCAGTACCAGCCTTACAAAGCACCTCACTTGAGGCAATCCAAGGACCACAGAATACCCAACAGTAGACCTCTCAAATTACCTATCCTTCTTCTTCTGCTAATGATGACTTACTACAATCTATTGATCGGAGACAACAGACCATAGAAAATAACATTAATGCCACTCTGAATGGTCTGAACGCTACTTTGCAAGCTCTTGTCTCCCAGATTGGATCAATGAATAACTCCAATAACCAACCTTTGAGCTCCAGTGAAATTCCCTCTCAACCATTACCCAATCCCAAGGGCGGTATTAATGACATCATCCTAAGGTCCGGAACCACACTGCAGGAGAGGAACCAGGAGGAGCCAAGCCCACCAGAACACACCTCAGCTGAAGAGGTAGTGGAAATAGAAGATGTTGAAGAGGAAGAAGACATACAGGACATAACTGAAAGAGAAGAAATTCAACCACAGGAGGAAGCATCAAAAGGCGCAGACACTGCAGAAGACACCACTCTTATTCCATTTTCGCAACTTGCAAGGAAGCCCAGGAAGCAGCTAGAACCTGATCTAAAAATGGTAGAGATATTCAAAAAGGTTGAGGTAACTATTCTTCTATTTGATGTTATTCAACAGGTACCTAAGTATGCAAAGTTTCTAAAAGATTTATGTATACATAAGGACAAAATTAATGAATTAGAAACTATTCCTTTAGGAAGTTCCATATCTGCTTTAATGGGTGGTTTACCTGAAAAGTGTAGTGACCCAGGTCCTTGTATGGTTAATTGTAGTATTGGTGGTGTAGTATTTTCTGATTGCATGTGTGATTTAAGAGCATGTGTGAGTATAATGCCTTTGTCTATATATGATGTTTTGAGGCTTCCCCCCTTAAAAAGGTCGGCAGCTCGTTTTGTGTTAGCAGATAAAAGTATTATTACAGTGGCTGGAGTTGCTGAAGATGTATTAGTGGGCATTAAGGGACTCACGTTCCCCACTGATTTTTATATCTTGGAAATGCCCCAAAATGACTCAGACAAGCCATCATCAATCCTACTTGGAAGGTCATTCCTGAAGACCTCAAAGTTTAAATTAGATGCTTTTTCAGGAACATACTCTTTTGAAATAGATGGCCGAATAGTGATCTTCAATCTGAATGGAGTTATGAAACATCCTCCAGAGGATCACTCTATCCTCAAGTGTGACATTATAGATGAAACCGTGGCTGAAGTCCATCAGGAAGAATTTGAAGAGAAGCACGCAGGACAAGGTCCAAGTGTGGGGACATTCTCAGAGAACAATGACAGTGCTCTACCACTGTTACCAGCTCCAAACAACCCAGAGCCTGACCATGATCAGAAGTTAGAATTAAAACCCCTTTCTCCACACCTCAAATATGCTTACCTTGAAGATGGACAGAGGTTTCCAGTTATCATTGCAAGGGAACTTACTTCTCAACAAGAAGAGCAGTTACTTAGTGTGCTGAAGAGGCACAAGAAGGCAATTGGTTGGAGTTTGGCAGACATAGTAGGCATAAACCCTCAAGTCTGTGAGCATAGAATATTTTTATAAGAGGGAGCAAGACCTGTCCGTCAATCCCAGAGAAGACTTAACCCCACTATCTTAGAGGTTGTCAAAAAGGAAGTGACCAGACTACTAGAGGCAGATATCATCTATCCCATCTCAGACAGTGAATGGATAAGCCCAGTACAAGTGGTGCCAGAGAAGTCTGGAGTCACTGCAGTGAAGAATGAGCATGGAGAGCTCCTGACAACCAGAGTTCAGAATGCCTGGAGGGTCTGCATTGACTACAGACGCCTCAACCAAGCAACCCACAAGGATCACTATCCTCTTCCATTCATTGATCAAATGCTGGATCGCCTGTCAGGTAAATCACATTATTGTTTTTTAGATGGGTATACAGTTTATTTCCAGATTCATATAGCTCCTGAGGATCAGGAAAAGACCACTTTTACATGTCCTTTTGGGACTTATGCTTACAAGAGAATGCCCTTTGGCTTGTGCAATCCACCAGCTACTTTCCAGAGGTGCCTGATAAGTCTTTTCTCTGATCTTATTGAGGACTGTATGGAAGTTTTTATGGATGATTTTAGTGATACGGCGATTCCTTTAGCCTTTGCTTAGATGGATTATCTAGAGTATTAGATAGATGCGCCAGTACAAACCTTGTATTAAATTTTGAGAAATGTCACTTTATGGTAAAACAAGGTATTGTACTAGGACATGTTATGTCTAATACTGGCATTTATGTAGATCCAGCAAAGGTGGATGTTATTTCTAGTTTACCTTACCCCTCTTCTGTGAGGGAAGTCTGTTCGTTCCTTGGCCATGCAGGTTTTTACAGGAGATTCATTAAGGACTTCAGTAAGGTAGCACTTCCCTTATCCAGGCTACTGCAGAAAGATATTGAATTCGAGTTCAGTGAAAATTGCAAACAAGCGTTTGATAAGCTAAAGACCGCCCTGACTCAAGCTCCAGTTGTGAGAGGACCAAACTGGAGCCAACCATTTGAAATAATGTGTAATGCTTCCAACCATGCCGTAGGAGCAGCACTGGCTCAGCGTGAAGGTAAGGATCCTTTTGTTATTGCTTATGCGTCTAAAACATTAGATGCCGCTCAGTCTAACTATACTACTACTGAGAAAGAGCTTCTTGCTATTTTTTTTCTCTGGATAAATTCCGAGCCTATTTACTTGGTACTAAAGTAGTAGTGTATTCAGACCACGCAGCTCTAAAGTATTTATTAGCTAAAAAGGAATCCAAACCAAGGCTTATACGTTGGATACTGCTATTACAAGAATTTGATTTGGAAATTAAGGACAGGAGTGGTAACCAAAATTTAGTGGCAGACCACTTGAGTCGCCTTGAACATATCCACTCCTATAGCTGATAATTTCCCATTTGATAACATGCAAGCAGTATCTGAGATAGTCTCTTGGTATGCACCTGTAGCTAATTATCTAGTTAGCCGCACCTTTCCTCCAAACTTTTCTAAGCATCAAAGAGACAAGCTGAAAAGCGAGTCTAAATTTTATATATGGGATGACCCATATTTATGGAGATGTGGCGCTGACCAGGTAATTAGACGGTGTGTGCCTCAATCAGAATTCCAGTCCATCTTAGAGGCCTGTCACTCATCTGAGAGTGGAGGACATTTTGGCCCTCAAAGAACTGTTAGAAAAATCTTAGACTGTGGATTCTGGTGGCCTACTCTTTTTAGAGACACTGCTGAATTTTGTAGATCTTGTTTCCCATGCCAGAAATTTGGTAATATATCCAGGAGGGATGAGATGCCTCAACAAATTATGTTTTTCTGTGAAATTTTTTATGTTTGGGGCATTGACTTCATGGGTCCATTTCCAAATTCTAATGGTTATTTATATATATTGTTAGCTATAGATTACGTTTCCAAATGGGTGAAAGCAATTCCTACCCGCACTGATGATGCTAATACTGTTGTTTCCTTTGTGAGAAACCATATTATTTGTGGCTTTGGATCACCACGAGCAATCGTGAGCGATCAAGGCACCCATTTTTGTAACAGGAGAATAACTGGATTAATGAATAAGCATGGGATAATTCATAAGGTTGCAACAGCATACCACCCTCAGACTAATGGGCAAGCCGAGGTGTCAAACAGAGAAATAAAACGTATCTTGCAGAAGATTGTCAAACCTCATAGAAGAGACTGGAGCACCAGGCTACAAGATGCACTTTGGGCGTACAGAACCGCATACAAAACACCCATTGGGATGAGTCCTTTCCGCTTAGTTTATGGAAAAGCTTGTCATCTCCCTGTTGAAGTAGAGCACAAAGCCTTTTGGGCAGTAAAGGAGTGCAACATGGGAATTGAGAAAGCCGGAGCTGAAAGGAAATTGCAACTGCAAGAATTGGAAAGCCTTCACCTGGAAGCTTATGAGAACTCAAGACTATACAAGGAAAAGATGAAGGCTGTACATGATCAGCACATTAGGAGGAAAGAGTTCCAACTTGGGGATTTAGTCCTCCTTTACAAATCTCGACTGAGGCTCATGCCAGGCAAGTTGAGATCAAGATGGGAAGGTCCATACAGAGTAGAGACGGCCGAACCGTACGAAGTTTATCACCTAAGCCATCCTTCAAGCTCTGAACTTATCGAAGTTAATGGACATCGTTTAAAGTTGTACCATGGCGAGCAGCTGAGGAAAAACAAGGAGCTCAAGATCTTCCTCTTGGAAGATCCCCACATAGCCGAAGACTGAGCTAGTGGAGCGTCCAACTTACGGACGTTAAAGCAAAGTGCTAGGTAGGAGACAACCCACCATGGTATGATCGTTCTCTTCTTTATTTTTAATTTTCCTATTCAATAACTCTTCTCTTTATTAGTACATTTCGTGCATCTGCATTTACATACCTTTAAATTAAAAAAAAAAAGTTACGCGACACGGCCGCATCATTGACACGTCTGCTCGCAAGGAGATGGGAGAAAATAATAAACGAACAGAGAGTCATGCAGGAGCGTGGCTGGAGGTGTGCCCGTGGCACAAATCGTCCCACGCGACCGCGTCGCTGACGCGTCCGCATCGAATGGGAATATTGGCCTCCCACGCGACCGTGTGCCCCACGCGGCCGCGTGACCTGGATTTTGACGTAACAAGAGTGCACGACCGAAAGTTGTGCTAGAGTGGTGCTGGATTGGTGCTGAGCGCATAATCCTTCCCACACGGCCGCGTGAGCGATGCGACTGCGTCATATCCTTCTAAAAGCCCACTCACGCGATCGCGTCACCCAAAATTTGGCACTAATATGATTTTGAACAGAGAGTTGTGCGAGTGCGAGGCTACCCTCGCGCCATTAGCCTAAAACGGGTCACGCGACCGCGTGACCGACGCGACCGTGTCGCTTACGCCGCAAAGTTTTCTTGATTTGCCAATTATCTTATCTTTTTTCTCCCCAAATCCTATTTTCTCTTTTCCCTCCTTATTTCTTTTCCCTCCCTTCCTTCCTTCTTCCTTCTTTCTCACTTTTTACACTTTCTCTCTCTCTCTCACCCCCATTAACAAGGTTTTTCTTTTTCTCCTTCCCCCCTTACTTTTCTATTATTCCTCTTATTTTTATATGTTATCTTCTTTTCTTTTCTTTTACCTTCATCATTCATATTTTCTTTTTCCTTTCTTTTTCCTTTTTATTCAGTGTTATAAATTTATGTGAGTCATTATATGCTTGTGGATTATTATAAATTTGTTTGACAATTATATATTACTTTTTCAAGGGATGCTTGCATGTTCAAATTCATGCTTTCAATAACTTAACTATCATGCATGCTATGTGTTTGTGAAAAGCCCCATATGGCATTATGCATTTTTTTTCTACTTTATTCTACTTTTCAATGCTTGCTTTTCACAAAACCCTTTTTATATTTTATTAAGTTAATATAATTCTTATTACAAACAAATTGTTAGTTTGAAAGACTTGGTAATCTAATTTGGGCATTGAATGCTTGATCTATGCTACTCATGCCTTTGCCTGCATGCCAATAAACCCCTTGCATTTAATTGTCCCCACATGCACTTGCTATATTTTCATTGATGAACTTTTCACATGTAGTCATGACCATGTGTTAACGTCGTTCTTCTTTATTGTGCATTGATTACCACTTTTCCCGCCCTCTTCCTTGCTCTATCTCTTTGAATTTAATTTACTTTCTCTTTTCTTTTTCAGGATGGCCACCAAGAAAGGAAAGGAGAAAGCTACTCCTAAACAACCAGCAAGAAGAGGAACAAAAAGAGCATTAGTGGCAGAACCCTCTTCAACTGCGGTTAAGCCCTCAACAAAGAAAATTAAGTGGATTATAAAAGTTGATGATTAAGAAAGAGCCTTCCCAGCTAAGGACACTGCGCGATTCCCCAATCGCTACTGTGAACAGATGTTCCCCATCCTGGCAGAAAGGAGTTAAAACAACGAATACTTTCTTCTCCTCCCAAACCACATTGCTACATTTGTTGAGCCGCAGATTGCACGAAGACAATGGGATTTCCTACAGAGACAGCCAAAGCAGGTCAATCTTTCTTGGGTAGTTGAGTTCTACTCCAACTTCCACCTACCAACCCTGTAGTCTATCTACGTCCGCCAGAAGCAAGTCCCCATTATAGAAGAGGCCATTCAAAAAGCTCTAGGTCTTCCCCCTATTCCAGAAGGATTAGACGCCTTTCAAGAAGCCGCACTCAAGCGCCAGATGTACCACTTTGACTGGGACGCTATTCTCAGAGTTATCGCACTACCTGGCAGCCGTTGGATCTACGGATACCATCGTACCCGCCCTAAGGAAATATCGGCTTCAGCACTTACCATGGAGGCTCGCGTACGGGCACAGATCATGTCCCATTACGTCTTTCCGAGCACTCACAAATCATCCTTCACTGCGGACATGGCCGTTCTTCTATGGTGCATCCTTACAGACCAACCTCTGAATCTACCAAGACATATCCGGAATGCCATGGGACACGTACAAATTGCGGGCAACTTACCTTTCCTCGCTCTGGTCTCAGATCTTGTCTCAGCAGCCAGAGTCTCCTACAGAGCTGGGGACACCAAAGCCATACTTCCACGGGATGATCAATACGTCCCTAATGGGAAATATATCAGACTTCCAGCCGCCACTATCAGCCAGCTTACTGAACCAGTTGAAGATATTCCTTCTTCAACACCACAAGCACCTACTACAGACCAACTGCTCCAGCAGATACTTGCAATGTTGGATCGGCAGGAACAGAAAGCTAAGATGAGAGAGCGCCGTAACAAGCGCCGATTCACATACCTCAAGGAGCTGATTATGGGAAAATTCAAGGACTCAGACACCCCGGACTCCACTTCCTTTACCAGCACAGGGAGCCATGATGGTCCCGACTGTGGAGATACTGCTACCAGCCCACCTTTATTCCTAACAGATTGCACCGAGGACGGTGCAAAGCCTTAAGTGTGAGGAGGTCGGTCAGAACCTGACTTCCGGAGGTAATTTCTCTTCCCTAAACACCAATAAATTAGGATATTTAGTTAGATTTTTCTTTTGTAGAATAGGATAAATTGCATAGTAATAGGTTAGTTGCATGCATGTTCTGCTTGATTGAAAAGACAATAAGTTTCTTCTAAGACCCTATCTTTGGAACAAAATTTCACTAATTTTAATCAAAACTTCTATGTTAAATTTGCTTGAAGTTGTATTTGAAACATAATTTTTGAGCTAAAGAACACACAACCTGTGAGACTTGAGCCTTTATGAATGGTTACATTATTTAACCATAATTGTTTTATTCATGTGTGTTTACTTCTCTATAATTGTAATATATATTTTGTTTCATCCTATATGTCCAATGTTTATTATATTTATATGTTTGCATATGATTAAGGCCATTATTTGTTTAGCCCACTTATCCAAATTAAGCCTACCCCTTTCAATTACCTTTGTTAGCCACTTTGAGCCTTTAAATCCCATTTGTTCTATATTTTACCACATTACTAGCCTTAAGCGGAAAAACAATTATATATCCCAAATTGAATCTTTGGTTAGCTTAAGATAGAATTGTGTGTGTCAATCAAGTATGGGAAATTGTGGGAACAAAAGATAATAAGGGAATGTGTCATGATAATATAATGGGAATTTGGATACCTACTCATGTGAAACTATAAGAATTAAAAATCTATGTGCATTGATAAGCTATGTTTATTTTTATGTTAAAAAAATAAAAAATATATATATATAAAATATAAAATATTCAATAAATAAATAAGGGGACAAAATTACCCCAATGTTAAGTTAAGAATTTAAGAATCAATGCATGTATGATAAAATTAAAAATAAGAAGTTGAAACATGAGTATGAAATGTGAAAGGAATTTCTGGGTAGCTAGGTACGCATTCTAAAGTTATATAGAATATACATAGAGGTTAGGTGAAAGCTTGGGTTAAATAAAGATTCAATTTATAAGCTTACTTAGCCATATATACATCTTTACCCTAACCTTGGCCCCATTACAACTTTGAAAAGACCTCATGATGTTTGTATTGGTATATTAAATGTTGTTGATTGGTTAGGAGAAGAACAAAAAAATTAGAAATCATGATTAGAGAAGAATAGAGTAATTACCCTATACACTAGAGAGACTAGAGTGTACATACATCTTCAGTGAGGGTTCAATGCTTGAAATTCTATGTTCCCTGCTTTCATGAGCTATCTTCTTGCATTTTTAGCTGTTCTTACTATATAAGAATTGAATTAGTGGAATTTGATTTGTAATTATTTTGAAGAGCTTATTTACTTTTGATCAAGTGGACAAGAATCATATAGTTGCATTTACATATATAGGTTGCATTGCATTGCATGAGTTTCACATGTTCCTACTCATTTCTTTTATCTCCTTCAACTAAGCATGAGGACATGCTAATGTTTAAGTGTGGGGAGGTTGATAAACCACTATTTTATGGTTTATAATGTGTTTAATTGTGCGGTTTTATCATGATCTTTACCCACTTATTCATTAAATAAGCATGCATTTATAATTCCTTCTAAAAGATGCTTTATGATTGAAAACTTGCTTCCTAGAGACTTTTAATTATGTATTTTAATTCTCCTTTATTCCATTCGATGTCGTGATCTGTGTGTTAAGTGTTTCAGGCTTTATAGGGCACGAATGAGTTGGAGATTGAAAAGGAAGCTTGCAAAAATGGAAGGAACACAAGAAATTAAGGAGATGACCAGCGAGAAGTGACGCGGCCGCATGGCTCACGCGGCCGCGCGAAAGAGAGGAAATCGCAGTGACACGGCCGCATGGCTCACGCGACCGCGCGGATGGAATAGCACAAGCGACGCGGAGGCATGGACGACGCGCCCGCGTGGAGAAGCAAACGCCGAATGACGCGTCCGCATGAATGACGCGATCGCGTGACGTGCGCGATCTGCATAATCTGCAGAATCGCTGGGGGCGATTTTGGGCCCTATTTTGACCCAGTTTTCGGCCCAGAAAAGCATACTAGAGCCAAGGAACATGCAGAGACCAATAACAAGATTCATTCCGCATAGTTTTAGATTTTTTTAGATCTAGTTTTCCTCTCCTCTAGGTTTTTCTCTCTACACATTCATAGTTCTTAGGATTTTTATTTTCTATTGCTTTTTGCATTGGGATTTTGAGAAGAGTTATCACCTCATCAAGACTTCGTCATTCTAGTTCGTTTTCTTTACTTAGCTTTACTCTTCCATGTCCTTTAATTTATTTCAATCTTACTGTTGGATTATTTTAGAATTTATCAATACAAGAGTTATTTTTATTTTTAATTAATTCCTTTGAGTTTTATTTATCATGTCTTCCTTTAATTTCCTTTCCTATGTTATGAATTCCACATTCACAATGAGCGAGTAGTTCCCTAACTTTATGGGGAGTTGATTGAAAGGAACCCTTGAGTTGGAGTGCTCAAGGGAGAAATTGTAATTGGGTTTATTGGTTTGCTCTCTAGTCACAAACGCCAGTCCTTCCAAGTAAGCGGATTGGGACTTGTGAATAGAAACAGCATTCCAGCTTGTTTGACTTTCCCTTACCTAGTAAGGGATAACTAAACAGAACAACCCCAATTATCAATTAATCTTGAAAGTACTGCAACAAGAATAGGGCTTCCAACTAATCTACTCCCAGTCAAGGCTTTTATTTAAATTACATTAATTCTCAGATTTAATTTCCTGTCATTCAACTCAAATCTTTTTTGAAAACCATCTGATTAATAAAATAGCACACTTTCCTGCAACTTGTTGGGAGACGACCTGGGATTCATACTCCCAGTATTTTAATTTTAATTTCTGTGACACCCTTTTTAAATTGATAAGCAGATTTCTGGTTGGTTGAGGACTATACTTGCAACGCATATCTTATAACAATTCTTAACTCGCCAATTTCCGCCACGTCAAGCTGCATGATCAAATTCCAGTTTATATGCCACAAAATTCTAATTATCCAAAAATAAGAGGATTATATGTCACGTATCCTGTTAAATCCAGATAATTAAAATTTAGGAGAATATGTTTTCAAGCTGTTGTTCAAGTAAAGAGCTTTTCCAAGTTATACAAGAACTCAAATAGAAAGAGGGTCATACTTCCGTTCCACCCAAATTCATAAGATAAAGAGCAAAAACAATTCTTAAATTATAAATCCAGACATGAATTAAAATAGAAAAAGCAATAAAATCAATCCATACAAATAGACAGAGCTCCTAACCTTAACAATGGAGGATTAGTTGCTCATGGTTCAGAGTAGAAAGTTATGGAATACGAAATGTAAATTTGGAATAGAATGGGATTCTCTGGGGCCTCTAAAGGAAGGAAAGTTTCTCCCTTTTATAACTAATCCTAATAAATGTAAAATCTAATTTTTAAAATTAAAATAATATCTTTTCCTAAAATCAATATTTGAATTTAAATTTGAATTAATTAACAAGTCTTCAGTTGATGGGTGGGGACCACTTGTTTAGTCCATTCTGCAGCTTCTAATCTGTGTTTTCTGGGCTGAAAACTAGGTCAAAACAGCCCAGAAATCGCCCCCAGCGTTTTTCTGCGTTTTCTACACGTGGCACATGTCACGCATACGCGTCAGTCACACGTACGCGTCGATGGTTTTTTCTGCGAGTCACGCGGACGCGTCAGGTATGCGCACGCGTCCCCGTGCAAATCTTCAAATCACACGTACGCGTCAGTCACGCGTACGCGTCGCTCCTCGCTGCCATCTCCTTTGATTCTTGTGCTGTAGAAACTCCATCAAATTCCGCCAAATGCTACCTAAAATAAACAAAATTGCCAAAGACTCAAAGTAGCATTCATATTGGCTAAAAGATAATTAATTCTTTATTAAAATCAACAAATTAGATGCAAATTCACTAGAAAAAGATAGGAAAGATGCTCACGCATCATTGAACCGACAATGTAATATCACAGCCAGTAGGGCAGGCATTCATCATAGGCATTTCCTATCTGTTTGCATGCTTTGACTATTTGAAATGGTTTGCCTATTTGTATAACATGCATATTTGCTACTTGAATTTTTGCCTTATATGCTTCTACTTGTGTTTTACTTGCATTGTATATTACCTGTGTTTTCTGCTGGGATTGAGGAGGTTCGGAAGGCGGTGACGATGGGATCGCATGGAGGATCGGTTGGTGAAGGCTGTGGGACAGCGGTGTTTGCTTAGAGTAGAAATCTCCTAAGATAGATTACCTGGTTTATTTAAGTTAATGTTGTTATAATTATGCTTATTTGTTTTAGGATGCTTAAGTTTGAATCTTGTGATGGATGTGGAGCTTAGGATTGCCTTTGGCGTCCCGGGGTCTTATACTGTTACCATACTGAGGACCTCCGGTTCTCATACCATATTTCTGTTGTATTTTTCAGATGCAGGTCGCAACCCACCTCGGTGAGTTGCTTTGGATGGTGACAGAAGCGGAGGATCTTGGATTCTTTTGGAGTCTTTTTGGTTTATCTTATTTATACATCTCTCTTTTTGTATTTTGTCTTTGCCTAGAGGCTTGTATTATGAGAGAAAAACTTGTATAAGCTGTTTTTAAACTGTCAGGTTTCTGTATGGTTCTGTATACTTGTATATGGCTAGCCGGCTTAAACTCCGCGAGCCGTGGCTTGTTTCCTATGATATTATATACTTATCCTTTGTTGTATCTTATCTGTTTCTTGTGCCTTAAGCTAGTAGCTCCAATAGTACGTTTTGCGCTTTCGAAATCCTGTTTTTGAGCTATATCTTTCATCGGACTTCTAGATTATACTATTCCTTCTATATATATATATTATGAATGAGCTTAGAACTGTCGTAATCTCTGATTAACCTTTACTTTATGTCGCGAGATAAGGCTTAGGCTAATTAGGGTGTTACACCACTCGGCCAAGTCTGCCTGCTATATGGTCAACTTGATCCAGTCTATAAAGAGTATCCTCGTAACCCAACAATTCTTGCTCCATAAAATTCCACTCTAATAGAATAAATTAGAATAAAATAATTTCAAATTAACTAAATTTTTATCAGACATATTTAAACTAAATCTAAATAACATAATCAGTTGGACTTAAACAATAATCTAAATAAAATAACTTAATTTAAAGTTAACTAAATTATTACCGACCACATTTGGCAATAATCAAATGAAAAGAAAAACAGAAGAACAGAATTACCAAAATTAACCATAATTAGTTCAAACGAAACAATAATCAAAATAAATTTTTTCCTTAACTAACATCTAATTCCTAACCGCATGATCGTTTCACATATTTTAAACTGACAACACATCATGGTCATCTAATCTATCATCTAATTATGAAACTAATTAATATATATAACTAATAACTTAATATAACTAACTAATCGAAACATGTTAAAATAATAAACAACAGCAAACCAAACAGAAAAGAAAAATAGAAGAATAGAAGTACCTGAAAGTGACGAACTGAAAAGATAAAAAACTTCACCAATGTCCAAAGAAATAAGTTTCACAAGATAAGAGAGGATGAACGTGAAGAGAGTGAAAATGTGAAAGTGAAATGTAAAAAATAAAGTGGTCTCCCACCGATTTTTGCACTTAGGCAAAATCAATGTGAAATTCACCGGGGGCGACAAACTTCATATAACAATTAAAGTTCGTTGGGGAATACAACAAACCTTATCAAAATATTGAGGTTTGTCGGGGGTACGACGAACTTGTCCTAAATGCTCAAAAAAAAAAAAACGTATCCTAAAAATTAAGGTTTTAATAATTTTTTTTGAAAAATAAAGTTTTTTTTTCTATGTATGTTGTTTTGAATTAGGATCTAGTACCAAATTTTGTGCTTTTTTTTTTCTTGATTGGCTAGGTGCTCATAAACAAGGGGATCTTGTTTTAATCATTACTCTCTTTAAATTTAGTTTAATCATATTTGTCATTAATTAAAAAAGAGATTGTTAAGTTAAGAATTGATTATTTATCTTGTAATCACAAAGATAATTAGTAGTTTTCTATTCTAACTAATTTATTATGATGAATATGGTAGGAATCAATTAAAGATGACCAATAAACAGATGAAATTGTACAAAACAACAATGATAAAAAAAAAAATATCATAGAAAATGATATCACACCAAGTATGGAAAGCTGCTACACTTGTTACCAAGCCAAAGAAAAAAATATTTCCTGTCTTCGATACATATAGCAAGTAATACAAAAAGGTTTTGTTTGTGTATTCTTCTCACAACCTTTCTCATCATGTCCCAAGCTAATTCTGACAAAATATGGTTTTTGACCACCAAACATTATTTTCAAATTCTTGAATCCATTAACTATCTATCTAAATCATATTTAAGAAGCTTAATAGTTCTAAAAAACTAAAAAAACTCTTTTTCATAAATCTAGTGCATCCTGGTAGGATCCTTTTAAGATTCTTTTATATGAGAACACAAAGATTTATTTACTAAAATTTTTATGAGCATCCTTTAATTTCTCAATTTTTTCTTTTAAAAATGTTATTTTAGAAGCATTATATTTCTGAGTTTTTAAGTTTCAAATATGTTTTGCATAGTTTATGAGAATTTTCTAAGGATTTCCCGTACATAGTTCTCATATTCATAATCTGCCATGAATCAATGGTTGACAACATCATCAAGATCATCTTCATTCTCATGTTCCTTAACAGAATCACTAAGAATGGCAATTAAGACCTTTTTCACATATGCTTTATTCTTTTTTATTGAGTCCACATTCATGTTTAAATTTTAAAATGACTCTTCTCCCCACAATTATAGGAGCTGACAGAATCAGTTTTTAGTTATGCATTCTGTTTCTTCTAGGGTTTTTCTTTCTTTCATTTGAATCCAGAGTTGCTAGACATAAGAAGACGAGTCGAAAGAGTCCCATCTATGTTTCGTGACCCTTTCTTCCAACAAAGTAGATCACCAACATTTAAAGTCCTTGGCAGAGTACTTGCTTTTGATGATCCAAAAAGTCTAAAATCTATACCATATATTAGATAGCAAAAGCAACATGTCAATTGTCAAAATCGGCAACCACATCTGTTAAAGAGCTCGCAAGTTGTAACAATGTTTATTATTAAATTGGAAAAATTGTAAATTCAAACTTGGTCCAAGCTTATTCTTCTACTAATAAGTACTATTGTTGTGTAGTATTAGTGATCGAGATTGAGAGAGGCACTTTCCTCCTTTCTTTCTAGTAAGATACTATGGATAGATATACATTTATTTTTGGCAAGGCAGTTTCCAAGAAGTATATGAATGAAATTCCCATTTCCCTCTAGCAAAAAACATTTACGCATTAGACATTAGTACTGCACAAGAAAGAAAGAAAAATTTGAAGTTATGAGTAACTGGAGACAAAATTTAAACCATAGCTTAATTAAAATATGTTGTTTTTGTCTCGAGCATTGAACATAAGGTCTTCTTGTTGATCCCTTCTCCTTGCACTCCCCCTGTTTGTTGAATTGCTATATCTGAAAATCCATCTCCAACCTTTCATGCTCTTCCTTCCTCTTCCACTTGTTAAAGATACTCCATCCCCAACAACAAAATCTCCATCACCACCACCATGTCTTGTGCTTCCAAAAGCGGGGAGTGTATTAACATTAAAGTTATCACTCGTCATCATCTTTGAAGGAGGAAACAGCTCCGCCCTTGATTCCGATGAGTAATCAAGCTTCAAATCAATAAAACTAGACTCATCCATGCCCTTGAAATCGCTCTCTCTTAGCGAAAACACGCGCCTATTAACCCCATAGAACCCACCACCACCACCACCATCAACAACGTTATCTATTATTCCATTATTACCCTTTCTCATCACACCATCAATAATCTCAGAAGAAGAATCTAGAAACAGACCATCAAACCCACTCTTTCTTGGCTCGGTAGCTTCACTGTACCCACTTCTTCTACCAGACTCCAAGAACAAACCACCATTCACACCCGAACTTCTCGCTGCGGAGATTGAGCTTCTCGCACCTGATGGAACAACCGAATCTGTACCGTCCTCAGATCCAAACAGAGCACCACCGCGGAAACTGCATAGCGACCTTGACCTCGATACGCACGCGCCGCCGCCGGCAATGTGATTAACATAATTGCCATTGCCATTGCCATTGTTATCATCAAAACCACCAACACTTCTCCCACAATAATACTCTTTCCCCTTCTTGCTATTGTTCTTCCTAAACAGCTTCCCAATTTTCCAAAATTTGCCACCTCCACCGATATTACTTTTCTTTATCTCGACGCTGTTGCTGCTGCTCCTTCGCAAAACTGTAGCCTCATCTACCACTCTTTCGTGCAATTTGTTATGGTTGTTGGAATAGGAAGAAGAGGTTGTTAAGTTCTGAAGAATCGGCGACGTCTGGTTCTTGTCGTTGTCGATCAAGAAAGAGACCCTGCCAAGGCTTCCCACGTCAACCGTGCACGAGTTGCGATGGGAAGTAGCAATCTCGTCTGAGCAAGAGCAGGAAGAGAGCCTCTGTTCGCCGCAATCCGAGCAGATTAGCTTCACCAAACGGTCCTCGAGACAAAGCGCGCAGATACCAACCGACGAAGAAGAAGGGTGCTTCTTACATGTGAATTCACAAGAGGTTGATGGGTAGTAATAATCCATGTTGTTGTTGTATGCTGAGACTCCTTTGTTTCTCTCCTTCATGGCTACGGGAGTAGATGATTTCTCTGCTAGATGGAGCTTTCTTTAGTAAAAGTGGAGTAGCAAAAAATTGGACAAGAGGGATTGAGTTGGTTCAATGATGAGAAAAACTGAGAGAGGAAAGAAAGTGTAAAAAAAATACTTCGCTTCAAGAAGCAGGCTCTCTTTCTAGGGATATGAGTGATTCTTTTTTTAAAGAAAGCATGCTACATAAATCCATCGTTTTATGTCTATTGTACATCAAATCTATTCATTTACGGTTTATCTATTTTTTATACTAAATTACTAATTCGAATTTATGGGACTTTTTGAATAGTTGGAACTTAAAATATTATACGAGTTTTAGAAATATATCACACGGCCAATGATGTATTTTTCATATTTTTTAAAATTATTTTACACATTCTTTTAGAAGAGTGATCAACCAATTAATTTTTTTATTCAAGCTTTTTTGTAGCATCACAATAATTAACATTTTTGAATATTATATTATTTTTATTATCTTAATTATGGATATGATTCAAATTTGATTATATTATTTATAAAATATAATAACTATATTACTTATAAAATTTTCTTATAAATATGAATACCTAATTATTTCATATTGTTCTATATATTCATATTCGGTTGATTAATTAGTGATATTTTTTTATATTCATCTAAGATGATTGATATTATTAACATTAAACTCATATATATATATCACCAAATATTTTTGAAGCAAAAAAAGAGAATTATATTTTTGTATACATTTTGATTTAAGATAAACTATCAAAATGATACTTAAAATTTTATATCCCTAATAAAAAAAATCTTAAAAGTAACAAATGCTAAATAAGTCTTTAAAAAATTGAAAATATGATAAAATAATTAAATATATTATTAAAAAGTAACTAGAAATTTTGGTGCAAATTTTTATAAACATTATTAACAAAATAAAATATTTTTATCTTTAAATTTAGTATGTTGCACCAAGAATATTTATTTATTTGTGAATAATCGAATTTTTTAAAAAATGAAAATAAAATCTAAAAATTAAATTTTGCTCACATTTTTTTCATATATCATCTTTTAAATGGTTAACAAAATAAAAAAATATTAAAAAATATTAGAATTTATTATTTTTTGTTGTTATTTTTAATTATTAATTAAATTTTTTTAATTTAATTATCTAATATAATATTTTATTTTATGTTTTTAATTATTAATAATTAATTAATAATAAAAATAATAAATTTTGATAATTTTTTAATATTTATGAACAAACTAAGGCGAGAGAAAGGGAAACACACAGGCGTTTCCTTTACGTTTTCACTACAGGTAGAAAACAATGATAGCTATAGAAGGGGAGAGGATTATAAAACAATTTAAAAAGGTAACGCAATAAAAGAAGGGGAAAAATAATAAAGCACTAGCTCCTGCAGGCATTATTGTGTAGGGAAGAGACTGGAACTGCAAAATTTAGTGAAGCAACAATTAAATACAAAGACAAACATCACTCCATTGGCTTACTTTCCTTGCATGTATGTACGCTCATTGCACAATGTTGACAACTTTGAATTGAAGTACTACTTCAATCAAAGGCCCTCCCATTTTTAATTAAGAGTAATTCGAATAATGTTTATTATTGACAAAATCTAGGATTTGTTATAATAAATAACATAAACACTAAATTTACACTTATAAACACGCATGAATTAATTTAGGTTTATACATTTTATTAGTTTATTATATATCTCATTTTGACAAATTCTTTATGAATGTATTTTATTTCTAGTATAGATAAGATAAGTAAGAAACGATTAATAATTTTTAATTATTTTTTATTTATCTTGTCTATACCAAAAGGCGAGTTACTTTTATAAAGAATTTGTCTATACTGAAAATAAAATATACAATAAAGTGTATAAATATAAATTAACACACACGTGTCTATAAATATAATTTAGAATTTATTTTATTTATTAGAAAAACAAATTTAGATGTGTACCCAAATATTGAAACAATTATTTTTAATATGGAAAGAAAGTGGCCATATTTTGGTTAAATATTGTTATTTGGGGTATTATGTAAAAGTGTAGAGGTGCAGATAAACCTAACACAATATGCACCCTACAAGTTTTTTTTGCAGTTGTCCGCAAAATTTTGAGGCAGTTTTATCAGAGATTCACCACGTAGCCCGAAGAGGGCAACACGTACCTCGCGTGTTACTTTTTCCAGAGATTTTACGCAGAGTTTAGAGGCGAATTTATCCACTACAAGAAAAGCGTTGGGTATCATCGGATTTATTGGCGAATTTAGTATCGCATGTTACCATCGGATTTACAAGCAGAAATGGGAACTATTTCGTCGTGTCAAACTTTTACCGTCGGATTCACTATTCCGACAGTAAAGTCATTGGTAATAATTGGAGGAAAAATGGAAAACTTGGGTCGGAATAGTAACTGACGGATAAATTCGACGGTAACTCAATTTAGTGTGACGCAATATTTTGGTCATTGATGAGCGGATACTTTAATACCCTTTTTAGCATCATTTTCATATAGTTTTCAGTATATTTTGTTTAAGTTTTATTATGTTTTCATAGGTTTTAGTGCAAAATTCACATTTTTGGATTCTACTTTGAGTTTTGTGTGTTTTATGGTGATTTCAGGTATTTTCTGGCTGAAATTGAAAAGTTTGAGCAAAAGTCTGATTCAGAGACAGAGAAAGCACTGTAGATGTTGTCAGGATCTGACCTCCATGCATTCGAAAGAGATTTTCTGGAGCTACAGAAGTCCAAATGGGCGCTCTCAACGGCTATGGAAAGCTAACATCCAGAGCTTTTCAGAAATATATAATAGTTCATACTTTGCTTCGAAAATGAAGGCCCAAAATTGGCGTTCAACGCCAGCCACCTACCTCGTTCCTGGCGTCCAACACCCACAGAGGAGTAGCTGGCGTCCAATGCCCAAAAGGGGGTCCCTAGCCAGCGTTCAACGCCCCTAAGGGACCTTAGCTCATGGGAGACACTCAAGCTCAGCCCAAACACTCATCAAGTGGGCCCCAAAAGTGGATTTTCGCACTATCAACTTAGTTTATCATATTTCTGTAATCCTTAGTTATTAGATTAGTATTAAAAGGAGAATATCACCCTTGTTTAAGAGCTCTCCGGCATATCTTTGCCCATTTGAACCTTTCATTATATTTTCCTGTCAGTATGAGTCACTAAACCTCCTAGGTTAAGGTTAGGAGCTCTACTGATTTTCATGGATTAATAAAAGTACTACTGTTCTATTCAATTTATGTGTGATTTTATTCTAAGATGTATCTTCGTTCTTCAATCTTATGAATGAGATGAACTGTGACAAGTTATCTCCATTCTACATGGGTTCAGTGTGAGTCTTTAATCAGAGATCACTGAACCACAAGCTTGATTATACATCTCTTAGATGGCTAATCCACGACTTCGTTGGAGACTTCTCAAAACACCAGTTCAGTAGAGGCACGGGGAGATTAGAGTCTTTGTGGTAGAGGCTAGAACTAAGGCGCAACATTCTCAGAGTTCCGGAAGATTCGACCTTGTCTGTGGCATTTTGAGTAGGATCATCAAGGGGGATGAACTGCAGGAGCTTCACCCTCATTCAGATTGGACGCACACTAAACCTGCCGTTCGGCCTGAGAGAGGAAGATTGGCGGCCATTGAACCGGTGCTGATCACTTATAGCCTGCCATGGAAGAAACCACTCACAATTAAAGAAGACAGTAAGAAAGGTTGATCCAAAAGAATGAAGCATCTCCGAAGCCTCAACCATCTTCTTATCATTGAATTTACAACCACTGAGTAAATTTATCTTTATTTAGTCTTTATGCGTTTTCACAACATACATCTTTTCTAATTGCCTGACTAAGATCTACAAGGTGTCTATAGCTTGCTTCAAACCAACAATCCTCATGGAATCGACCCTGACTCGCCTCAGGTATTACTTGGACGACCCAATGAACTTGCTGGTTCAGTTGTGCGGAGTTAATTTCCGTGCACCAAGTTTTTGGCACCGTTGTCGGGGATTGTTCGAGTTTTGAACAAACTAACGGATTATCTTGTTGCTTAAATTAGGTACCTTTTACTGTTGTGTTGAGTCTTTTATTTTCTTTTTCAAAAAAAAATAAAAAACTTTCAAAAATATTTTCTTTTCTTTATTAATCATTGTCTTTTGTTTGAGTCTTTTGTTTTTGTTCTTGGTAAAAGTTTCGAATTTTTTGGTGTCTTTTTCTAAAAATTTTCAAAAATTGTGTCTTTTGTTTGATTCTAGTGTCAAGTTTTAAGTTTGGTGTCTTTTATGTGTTCATCTTGTTCTTTGAATTTTAGAAATTCTTCTTAGTGTTCTTGTTCTTTTTTCTTTTCTTGTTTTGATCCTAAAAGTTTTAAGTTTGGTGTCTTTTAGTTGTTTGTTTTCCTAATTTTCGAATTCTAGTGTCCTTTGATCTAAAAATTTTAAGTTTGGTGTCTTTTAGTTGTTTTTCTCTTTCTTCATTAAATTAAAAAAATAAAAAATAAAAAATATCTTTTCTACATTTAATCATAATTTTCAAAAATCTTACCTAATTTAATTTCAAAAATTTTTAAATTTGGTATTCTCTTATTAGTAAAGTTAAAAATTTAATTTTTAAAATCTTATCTTTTTTTTTTTCAAATCTTATCTTTTTAATTTAAAACTTTTCTATCTTATCTTCTTTTAAATTTTAATTTCAAATCTTTTTAGAACTTTACTATCTTTTCAAATTTAATTTTCAAATCTTTAATTTTATCTTATTTCAATTTTAAAATTCAAAATCAAATCTTTTTCAAAATCTTTTCAAATTCTTATCATATCTTTCCTAATTTCAAAATTTTAAAATCAAATCTTTTTCTAATCTTCTATCTTATCTTGTTTTCAAATCTTTCTTAATTAGTTACTTGTTTTCTCTCTCTTCTTTTTCAAAACTTCCTAACTACTTTTTCTCTCTTCTTTTTCGAAAACTTCTCTTTTATTTCTCTCTCTTCTTTTTCAAAAATCTTCTTTCAATTTTCAAAATCTTTTTAGTTAATTAGCTTTTAATTTCCTCTTTGATTAACAATTAAAATAAAACAAAAATATTTTAATTCTAGTTTCTCCTTTTACTTCTAATTTTTGAATTCTCTACCCCCCCTTTATTTAAATTCTCTCTCTCTTCTTCTATCTTCATTCTTCTTTTCTTCTTCACATCTCACTGGAAGTCCTCTATACTCAGGCATAGAAGCTTTCTTTTCTTGTTTATGAGCAGGAACAGAGATAAAGAACCTCTCTTTAATCCTGACCCTGAACCTGAGAGGACCCTAAGGAGATGTTTACAACAAGCTAAAGCACAACACTCCAGAGGAAACCTCACAGAGATTTTCGAACACAAAGCTGAAAACATGACAACTGAGCCTAATAATGAAGGAGATGCAAGGAAGGTTCTTGGTGATTTCACTGCACCAACTTCTGACTTCTATGGAAGAAGTATCTACATACCTGCTATTAGAGCAAACAACTTTGATCTAAAGCCTCAGTTAGTCTCTCTAATGCAACAGAATTGCAAGTTTCATGGACTTCCACTAGAAGATCCACATCAGTTCCTGGCTGAATTCTTGCAAATCTGTGATACTGTTAAGACCAATGGAATGGATCCTGAGGTCTATAAGCTTATGCTTTTCCCTTTTGCTGTTAAGGACAGAGCTAGGATATGATTGGATTCTCAACCAAAGAAAAGCCTAGACTCTTGGAAAAAGTTTGTCAATGCTTTCTTGGCCAAGTTCTTTCCACCTCAAAGGATGAGTAAGATCAGAGTGGAAGCTCAAACCTTTAGACAAAAAGAGGGTGAATCTCTTTATGAAGCTTGGGAAAGATACAAGCAACTAATCAGGAGATGTCCTCCTGACATGCTCTCAGAATGGTCTATCTTAGGTATCTTCTATGATGGTCTGTCTAAGCTGTCCAAGATGTCCTTGGACTATTCTGCAAGTGGATCACTCCACTTGAAGAAAATGCCTAAAGAGGCACAGAAACTCATTGAAGTGGTTGCAAACAACTAATTCATGTACACTTTTGAGAGAAACCCTGTTAACATTGGGATAGCTCAGAAGAAAGGAGTTCTAGAGGTTGATTGGTGCACGAAATTGTGATCTCCAGGCTCGAACAAATCCTGGTAATGGCTCCAAAGCTTGGTGCTCTGATCTTAATTCATAATTGTCACAACTTCGATACAACTAACCAGCAAGTGCACTGGGTCGTCCAAGTAATACCTTACGTGAGTAAGGGTCGAATCCCACGGAGATTGTTGGTATGAAGCAAGCTATGGTCACCTTGCAAATCTCAGTCAGGCAGATATAAAGTGATAATGGAGTTTTCGAATTTAATATAATAAAATAGGGGTAGAGATACTTATGTAATTCATTGGTGAGAATTTCAGATAAGAGAGTGGAGATGCTTTTCGTTCCTCTGAACCTCTGCTTTCCTGCTATCTTCATCCAATCAGTCTTACTCCTTTCCATGGCTGGCTTTATGCAAGGGCATCACCGTTGTCAGTGGCTACATCCCCTCCTCTCAGTGAATAATATGCTCACGCACCCTGTCACGGCACGGCTATTCATCTGTCGGTTCTCGATCATGCTGGAATAGGATTCACCCTCCTTTTGCGTCTGTCACTAACGCCCAACAATCGCGAGTTTGAAGCTCGTCATAGTCATTCAATCATTGAATCCTACTCAGAATACCACAGACAAGGTTTAGACCTTCCGGATTCTCTTGAATGCCGCCATCATTCTAGCTTACGCCACGAAGATTCTGGTTAGGAGATCTAAGAGATATTCATTCTAGCTTAATTCATGTAGAACAGAAGTGTTTGTCAGGCACGCGTTCATAAGGGAGAAGGATGATGAGCGTCACACATAATCATCACCTTCATTACGTTCTTGGGTGCGAATGGATATCTTAGAAGCGAAATAAGAAGAATTGAATAGAAAACAGTAGTACTTTGCATTAATCTTTGAGGAACAGCAGAGCTCCACACCTTAATCTATGGAGTGTAGAAACTCTACCGTTAAAAATACATCAGTGAAGGTCCAGGCATGGCCGAGATGGCCAGCCCCCTAAAACGTGATCAAAGGATCATAAGGTAATCCAAAGATGCCTAATACAATAGTAATAGGTCCTATTTATAATAAACTAGCTACTAGGGTTTACATGAGTAAGTAATTGATGCATAAATCCACTTCCGGGGCCCACTTGGTGTGTGTTTGAGCTGAGCTTAAGTGTAGCACGTGCAGAGGCCATTTGTGGAGTTGAACGCCAGTTTCTGTGCCAGTTTGGGCGTTCAACTCTGGCTTTGGATCCTTTTCTGGCGCTGGACGCCAGATTTGGGTAGAAGTCTGGCGTTGAACGCCAGTTTACGTCGTCAATTCTTGGCCAAAGTATGGACTATTATATATTTCTGGAAAGCCCTGGATGTCTACTTTCCAACGCAATTGGAAGCGCGCCATTTCGAGTTCTGTAGCTCCAGAAAATCCACTTTGAGTGCAGGGAGGTCAGAATCCAACAGCATCAGCAGTCCTTTTTCAACATCTGAATCTGATTTTTGCTCAAGTCCCTCAATTTCAGCCAGAAAATACCTGAAATCACAGAAAAACACACAAACTCATAGTAAAGTCTAGAAATGTGAATTTAACACAAAATCTATTAAAAACATCCCTAAAAGTAACTAGATCCTACTAAAAACATACTAAAAACAATGTCAAAAAGCGTATAAATTATCCGCTCATCACAACACCAAACTTAAATTGTTGCTTGTCCCCAAGCAACTGAAAATCAAAATAGGATAAAAAGAATAGAATATACTATAAATTCCAAATTATCAATGAAACAGAGCTTCAATCATATGAGCGGGACTTATAGCTTTTTGCCTCTTGAATAGTTTTGGCATCTCACTTTATCCATTGAGGTTCAGAATGATTGTCATCTATAGGAACTCAGAGTTCAGATAGTGTTATTGATTCTCCTAGTTCAGTATGATGATTCTTGAACACAGCTATTTTATGAGTCTTGGCCGTGGCCCTAAGCACTTTATTTTCCAGTATTACCACCGGATACATAAATGCCACAGACACATAATTGGGTGAACCTTTTCAGATTGTGACTCAGCTTTGCTAAAGTCCCCAATTAGAGGTGTCCAGGGTTCTTAAGCACACTCTTTTTTTTTGCTTTGGACCTTGAGTTTAACCGCTCAGTCTCAAGTTTTCACTTGACACCTACACGCCACAAGCACATGGTTAGGGACAGCTTGTTTTAGCCGCTTAGACCAGGATTTTATTCCTTTAGGCCCTCCTATCCACTGATGCTCAAAGCCTTGGGATCCTTTTTATTTGCCCTTGCCTTTTGGTTTTAAGGGTTATTGGCTTTTTGCTGCTTGCTTTTTCTTTTTCTTTCTATTTTTTTTTTCGCCTATTTTTTTTTTTCTGCAAGCTTTGTTCTTTGCTGCTTTTTATTGCTTCAAGAATCATTTTTATGATTTTTCAGATTATCAAATAACATGTCTCCTAGTCATCATTCTTTCAAGAGCCAACATATTTAACATTCTTAAACAACAACTTCAAAAGACATATGCACTGTTCAAGCATACATTCAAAAAACAAGAAGCATTGTCACCACATCAATATAATTAAACTAAGTTCAAGGATAAATTCGAAACTCATGTACTTCTTGTTCTTTTGAATTAAAACATTTTTCATTTAAGAGAGGTGATGGATTCATAGGACATTTATAAATTTAAGACATAGTTACTAACTACTAATGATCATGTAATGAAGACACAAACACAGATAAGCACATAACATAGAAAACGAAAAACAGAAGAAATAAGAACAAGGAATGAATCCACCTTAGTAATGGTGGCGTTTCCTTCTTGAGGAACTAATGATGTCCTTGAGCTCTTCTATGTCTCTTCCTTGTCTTTGTTGCTCCTCCTTCATTGCTTTTAGATCTTCTCTGATTTCATGAAGGATGATGGAGTGCTCTTGATGTTCCACCCTTGGTTGCTTCCAATAATTGTGTGGAAGAAAATGTATCCCCTGAGGTATCTCAGGGATCTCTTGATTTGCAGTCAAATGTTCTACCACTGAGCTATAGACCCTTGATGGAAGCTTTTGTCTTCCCTTTCCTCTTTCTAGAGGTTTCTCTGGCCTTAGGTGCCATCAATGGTTATGGAAAAAACAAAAAAGCTATGCTTTTACCACACCAAACTTAGAATGTTGCTCGCCCTCGAGCAAAAGAAGAAAGAATAGAAGAAGAAGAGGATATGGAGGAGATGGATGGCTGTGTGTATTCGGCCATATGGGTGGGATTGGGTGGGGAAGAGATGTTGAATTTTTTAAGGTAAGTGGGTGTATGGGTGTGAGTGGTAAATGGAAGACAGAAGGGATGAGTGTTTATTGGGAATAGAGGATGATTGAGAAGAGAGAAGAGAGTGAGTGAAGGTAGGTGGGGATCCTGTGGGGTCCACAGATCTTGGGGTGTCAAGGCATTTACATCCCTGCACCAATTTAGGCATGCAAAATGCCCTTGCACACAACTCTGGGCGTTCAGCGCCAGGTTGGTGCCCATTTTGGGCGTTCAACGCCCCTTTGCTGCCATTTCTGGCGTTGAACGCCAGAACCATGCTTGTTCTGGGCGTTCAGCGCCAGGATGCTCCCATTCTGGGCGTTCAGCGCCAGAACTATGCTCTGTTCTGGGCGTTCAGCGCCAGGCAGATGCTCCTCCAGGGTGTGATTTTTCTTCTGCTGTTTTTGATTCCATTTTCAATTTTTATATTTATTTTGTGACTCCACATGATCATGAACCTACAAAGACATATAACTAAGAAAAATATAGTTAGATAAATAAAAATTGGGTTGCCTCCCAACAAGCGCTTCTTTAATGTCAATAGCTTGACAGTGGGCTCTCATGGAGCCTCACAGATGTGCAGAGCTTTGTTGAGACTCTCCAACACCAAACTTAGAGTTTGGATATGGGAGTTCAACACCAAACTTAGAGTTTGGTTGTGGCCTCCCAACACCAAACTTAGAGTTTGACTGTGGGGGCTTGGGTTAACTCTGCTTGGAGAGAAGCTTTTTCTGCTTCCTCTCCATGGTTGCAGAGGGAGATCCTTGAGTTTTAAACACAAGGGAGTTCTCATTCCATTGAAGGAATGTTTCACCTCTGTCAACATCAATCACAGCTCTTGCTGTGGCCAGGAAAGGTCTTCCTAGGATGATGGATTCATCCTCTTCCTTTCCAGTATCCAGGACTATGAAATCAGCAGGGATGTAAAGGCCCTCAACCTTTACTAATACATCTTCTACTTGTCCATAAGCCTGTTTTCTTGAGCTGTCTGCCATCTCCAGTGAGATTTTAGCAGCTTGCACCCCATAGATTCCCAGTTTCTCTATTACAGAGAGGGGCATGAGGTTTATTCCTGAACCAAGGTCACATAGAGCCTTAAAGATCATGGTGCCTATGGTACAGGGTATTATGAACTTTCCAGGATCCTGTCTCTTTTGAGGCAATGTCAGTTGATCCAGATCACTTAGTTCATTGATGAACAAGGGAGGTTCAACTTCCCAAGTATCAATGCCAAATAATTTGGCATTCAGCTTCATGATTGCACCAAGAAACTTGGCAGTTTGCTCTTCAGTAACATTCTCATTCTCTTCAGAAGAGGAATATTCATCAGAGCTCATGAAGGGCATAAGGAGGTTCAATGGAATCTCTATGGTCTCTAGATGAGCCTCAGAGTCCTTTGATTCCTCAAAGGGAAGCTCCTTATTGATCACTGGACGTCCCAGGAGGTCTTCCTCCTTGGGATTCCCGTCCTCTCCTCTCCTCACAGGTTCGGCCATGGCGCTTATGTCAATGGCCTTGCACTCTCCTTTTGGGTTCTCTTCTGTATTGCTTGGGAGAGTACTAGGAGGGATTTCAGTGATCCTTTTACTCAGCTGGCCCACTTGTGCTTCCAGATTTCTAATGGAAGACCTTGTTTCATTCATGAAACTTACAGTGGCCTTAGATAGATCAGAGACTAAATTTGCTAAATTAGAAGCATTTTGTTTAGAGTTCTCTGTCTGTTGCTGAGTGGATGATGGAAAAGGCTTGCTATTGCTAAACCTGTTTCTTCCACCATTGTTAAAGCCTTGTTGAGGCTTTTGATCCTTCCATGAGAAATTTGGATGATTTCTCCATGATGAGTTATAGGTTTTTCCATAAGGTTCACCTAAGTAATTTACCTCTGCTATTGCAGGGTTCTCAGGATCATAAGCTTCTTCTTCATGAGAAGCCTCTTGAGTACTGTTGGATGCAGCTTGCATTCCATGCAGACTCTGAGAAATCATATTGACTTGCTGAGTCAATATTTTATTCTGAGCCAATATGGCATTCAGAGTATCAACTTCAAGAACTCCCTTCTTCATAGGCGTCCCATTACTCACAGGATTCCTTTCAGAAGTGTACATGAACTGGTTATTAGCAACCATGTCAATGAGTTCTTGAGCTTCTGCAGGCGTTTTCTTTAGGTGAATGGATCCACCTGCAGAAGTATCCAATGACATCTTTGATAACTCAGATAAACCATCATAGAATATATCCAGGATGGTCCATTCTGAAAGCATGTCAGAAGGACACTTTTTGATCAACTGTTTGTATCTTTCCCAAGCTTCATAGAGGGATTCACCTTCTTTCTGTCTGAAGGTTTGAACATCAGCTCTAAGCTTGCTCAGCTTTTGAGGAGGAAAGTACTTGGCTAAGAAAGCCGTGACCAGCTTATCCCAAGAGTTCAGGCTGTCTTTGGGTTGAGAATCCAACCATAATCTAGCTCTGTCTCTTACAGCAAAAGGGAAAAGCATGAGCCTGTAGACTTCAGGATCTACTCCATTAGTCTTAACAGTATCACATATCTGCAAGAATTCAGTTAAGAACTGAAAGGGATCTTCAGATGGAAGTCCATGAAACTTGCAGTTCTGCTGCATCAAAGAAACTAATTGAGGTTTCAGCTCAAAGTTGTTTGCTCCAATGGCAGGAATGGAGATGCTTCTTCCATGTAAATTGGAATTAGGTGCAGTGAAGTCACCAAGCATCTTCCTTATATTATTATTATTTTCGGCTGCCATCTCCTTTTCCTGTTCGAAAATTTCTGAAAGGTTATCTCTGGATTGTTGTATTTTAGCTTCTCTTAATTTTTTCTTCAGAGTCCTTTCAGGTTCTGGATCTGCTTTAACAAGAATGTTCTTGTCCTTGCTCCTGCTCATATGACAAAGAAGATGGCACAGAAAAAACAGTAATAATAATATGGATCCTTTATACCACAGTATAGGGATCCTTGTGTTAGTAGAAGAAAATAAGGGAAGAAAATCTGAACTCAGAGAGAGAGGGGGTTCGGATTTTTGGAGAGTTGAAGGAAAGATGTTAGTATATCAATAAACAAATAGAAGAAGATGAGAGGGGGAAGTGAATTTTCGAAAACAATTTTTGAAAAAGAGTTCGTGATTTTTGAAAATAGTTTTTGAAAAAGGTTAGTATTTTTTTTCGAAATTTTTTTTTTAAATCAAAAATAAAAATAATTAGTTAATAAAAAAGAAATTTTTGAAAAAGAGGGAAGATATTTTCGAAAATTAGAGAGAGAGAGAGTTAGTTAGGTAGTTTTGAAAAAGTTAAGAAACAAACAAAAAGTTAGTTAGTTGGTTGAAACAAATTTTGAAAAGGTAAGAAGTTAGGAAGTTAGAAAAGATATTTTGAAAAGATATTTTTGAAAAAGATAAGATAAGAAGATATTTTTGAAAAGATATGATAGGAATTAGTTTTTGAAAAGGATTTGATTTTTAAAATCACAATTAATGACTTGATTCATAAGAAATCACAAGATATGATTCTAGAACTTAAAGTTTGAATCTTTCTTAACAAGCAAGTAACAAACTTCAAATTTTTGAATCAAAACATTAATTGATTATGTTATTTTCGAAAATTTGGTATAAAAAATAAGAAAAAGATTTTTGAAAAATATTTTTGGAATTTTCGAAAATAACTAAGAATTTTGAAAAAGATTTGATTTTTGAAAAAGATTTTGAAAAAGATAAGATTTTCAAATTGAAAATTTGATTTGACTCATGAAAAACAATTTGATTTTCAAAAATTTTTGAAAAAGTCAATCCAAATTTTCGAATTTGATGAGAGAAAAGAGGAAAGATATTTTTTTTATTTTTGAATTTTTATGATGCAAGAGAAAAACACTAAAAAGATGCAATGCATGAAATTTTTGAATCAAAACAATGAATGCATGTATGAATGATATGAATGTCAAGATGAACACCAAGAACACTTTGAATGTCAAGATGAACATCAAGAACATATTTTTTGAAAAAATTTTTTTTTGATGCCAAGAAAACATGTAAGACACCAAACTTAGAATTCTTTAATGCTTAGGCACTAAGAATTCAAAAATGCATATGATAAACATGAAAAGACACAAAACAAAAAATCATCAAGATCAAACAAGAAGACTTACCAAGAACAACTTGAAGATCATGAAGAACACTATGAATGTATGATATTTTCGAAAAAATGCAAGATGCATATGCAAGTGACACCAAACTTATGATATGACTCAAGACTCAAACAAGAAACAGAAAATATTTTTTATTTTTATGATTTTCTAAATTTTTTTTTCGAAAATTATATGAAAAAGAAAAATTAAGGATTTCAAAATTTTTAACATGAATTCCAGGAATCTTGCCATGTTAGTCTAAAGCTTCAGTCCAGGAATTAGACATGGCTCACTAGCCAGCCAAGCTTTCAATGAAAGCTCCAGTCCAAAACACTAGACATGGCCAATGGCCAGCCAAGCTTCAGCCTTTAACACGAGAGTATATTGCTCTTTGATAACAAATTGCAAGCCTCAGTCCAAATAAATTTAGACATGACTTTACAGCCAGCCAGGCTTCAACATGCTTCATGAAACACTAGAATTCATTCTTAAAAATTTTGAATAAATTTTTGAAAACATTTTTATATAAATTTTTTTTTCGAAAACATATGAGAAAGTTTTGGAAATATTTTTGAAAGATTTTTGAAAACAAAACAAAAAGAAAATTACCTAATCTGAGCAACAAGATGAGCCGTCAGTTGTCCAAACTCGAACAATCCCCGGCAACGGCGCCAAAAACTTGGTGCACGAAATTGTGATCTCCAGGCTCGAACAAATCCTGGTAATGGCTCCAAAGCTTGGTGCTCTGATCTTAATTCATAATTGTCACAACTTCGATACAACTAACCAGCAAGTGCACTGGGTCGTCCAAGTAATACCTTACGTGAGTAAGGGTCGAATCCCACGGAGATTGTTGGTATGAAGCAAGCTATGGTCACCTTGCAAATCTCAGTCAGGCAGATATAAAGTGATAATGGAGTTTTCGAATTTAATATAATAAAATAGGGGTAGAGATACTTATGTAATTCATTGGTGAGAATTTCAGATAAGAGAGTGGAGATGCTTTTCGTTCCTCTGAACCTCTGCTTTCCTGCTATCTTCATCCAATCAGTTTTACTCCTTTCCATGGCTGGCTTTATGCAAGGGCATCACCGTTGTCAGTGGCTACATCCCCTCCTCTCAGTGAATAATATGCTCACGCACCCTGTCACGGCACGGCTATTCATCTGTCGGTTCTCGATCATGCTGGAATAGGATTCACCCTCCTTTTGCGTCTGTCACTAACACCCAACAATCGCGAGTTTGAAGCTCGTCACAGTCATTCAATCATTGAATCCTACTCAGAATACCACAGACAAGGTTTAGACCTTCCGGATTCTCTTGAATGCCGCCATCATTCTAGCTTACGCCACGAAGATTCTGGTTAGGAGATCTAAGAGATATTCATTCTAGCTTAATTCATGTAGAACAGAAGTGTTTGTCAGGCACGCGTTCATAAGGGAGAAGGATGATGAGCGTCACACATAATCATCACCTTCATTACGTTCTTGGGTGCGAATGGATATCTTAGAAGCGAAATAAGAAGAATTGAATAGAAAACAGTAGTACTTTGCATTAATCTTTGAGGAACAGCAGAGCTCCACACCTTAATCTATGGAGTGTAGAAACTCTACTGTTAAAAATACATCAGTGAAGGTCCAGGCATGGCCGAGATGGCCAGCCCCCTAAAACGTGATCAAAGGATCATAAGGTAATCCAAAGATGCCTAATACAATAGTAATAGGTCCTATTTATAATAAACTAGCTACTAGGGTTTACATGAGTAAGTAATTGATGCATAAATCCACTTCCGGGGCCCACTTGGTGTGTGTTTGGGCTGAGCTTAAGTGTAGCACGTGCAGAGGCCATTTGTGGAGTTGAACGCCAGTTTCTGTGCCAGTTTGGGCGTTCAACTCTGGCTTTGGATCCTTTTCTGGCGCTGGACGCCAGATTTGGGTAGAAGGCTGGCGTTGAACGCCAGTTTACGTCATCAATTCTTGGCCAAAGTATGGACTATTATATATTGCTGGAAAGCCCTGGATGTCTACTTTCCAACGCAATTGGAAGCGCGCCATTTCGAGTTCTGTAGCTCCAGAAAATCCACTTTGAGTGCAGGGAGGTCAGAATCCAACAGCATCAGCAGTCCTTTTTCAACCTCTGAATCTGATTTTTGCTCAAGTCCCTCAATTTCAGCCAGAAAATACCTGAAATCACAGAAAAACACACAAACTCATAGTAAAGTCCAGAAATGTAAATTTAACACAAAATCTATTAAAAACATCCCTAAAAGTAACTAGATCCTACTAAAAACATACTAAAAACAATGTCAAAAAGCGTATAAATTATCCGCTCATCACTGACACTCTGAATGTCATATTTACTCAGAATAAGATCTTAACACAATAGGTCAACATGATCTCTCAGCATTTGACTGGAATGCAAGCTGCAACTAGCAGCATTCAAGACACCTCCTATGGAAAAGATGCTTATGATCCTGATCAACCCGTGATGGAAGAGGTGAATTACATGGGAGAACCCTATGAAACCACCTACAGTCATTCATGGAGAAATCATCCTAATTTTTCATGGAATGATCAACAGAAGCCTCAGCAAGGCTTCAACAACACTCAAGGTGAAAGAACCCAAAATAGGTTCAACAACAGACCATCATTCCCACCTTCTCAGCAACAGACGGAGACTTCTAAGCAGATCCTTTCTGACTTAGCAACCATAGTCTCTGAACTCTCTAAGACCACTCACAATTTCATAACTGAAACTAGGTCCTCCATTAGAAATCTAGAGGTACAAGTTGGTCAGCTGAGCAAGAGAATCCCTGAGACTCCTCCCAACACTCTTCCTAGTAACACTGAAGTTAACCCAAGAGAAGAGTGCAAGGCCATCACTGTAGAAGTTGAGGCCGAATCTGAAGGAGAATCACTGGCGTTAAATGCCAGTAAGGAAGCCCCTACTGGGCGTTCAACACCCAAAATGGCAAAAAAAGCTGGCGTTCAAGGCAGTAACTGGGCGTTCAACGCCCACAAAGGCAGCATCACTAGCGTTGAACGCCAGCCAGGGAATAGTGGCTGGGCGTTCAGCGTCCACAAAGGCAGCATCACTGGCGTTGAACGCCAGCTATGGGGTAGTAGCTGGGAGTTCAACGCCCACAAAGGCACAACAACTGGCGTTGAACACCAGCAAAGGGACACAAGCTGGGCGTTCAATGCCTAAAGAGACACAAGTCCTGGCAGTAAATGCCACAATAGGAGTAGTTGGGTACCCTAAGCCCATTGAGAACTCTCCTGTTAAAGAACTGATGAAACCCAAGGTTCATGAGGAGCCCATTGAAGTTCCATTGAATGCTTGGTTGAAGAGAATGGAATTTGAAGAATACTCTTCCTCTGATGAGGAAGAGGAAACTAGGGAGGAAAAAATTGCTCGGTACCTAGGAATTCTGATGAAGCTGAATGCCAAGTTATTTGGCACAGAGATATTGGAGGAAGAACCTCCAATACTCACCAAGAAACTCAATGCCTTGGTTCATCAGAAGTTACCTCAGAAGAAGCCAGATAAGAGAAGACCAAAGGGCCATGAGAGAAGAACAAAGAGTTATGAGGAAAGAACAACAGAGGCAGGGGCGTGACACAGAAGAAATTAAGCACTCCATTAGTGTGAAGGTTCACAAGAACTGATTCCCCTAACTATATGCTTGTGGTGTGAATGTGTCAAGTGAAAAGCTTGAGACTGAGCAGTTAAAGTCATGATCCAAAGCAAAAGAGTGTGCTTAAGAACTCTGTACACCTCTGACTGGGGATTCTAGCAAAGTTGAATCACAATCCAATAGGGTTCACCCAGTTAAGTGTCTGTGGCATTTATGTATCCGGTGGTAATACTGAAAAACAAAGTGTTTAGGGCCACGGCCAAGACTCTAAAGAAGCTTTGTTAAAAATAAAAAAGAACTAAACTAGGAGAGTCAATAATATCATCTGGATTTTAAGTTCCTAAAGATGCCAACTATTCTGAGCTTTAATAGATAGTGAGATGCCAAAACTATTTAGAAGCAAAAAGCTACTAGTCCCGCTCATCTAATTGAAACTGAGTTTCATTGAAAACTCTGAGATTTATTGTATCCTCCTCTTCTTTTTATCCTACTTTGTTTTTGGTTGTTCGGGGACAAGCAACAGTTTAAGTTTGGTGTTCTGATGAGCGGATATTTTATACGCTTTTTGGCATCATTTTCATATAGTTTTCAGTATGTTTTGTTTAAGTTTTATTATGTTTTCATAGGTTTTAGTGCAAAATTCACATTTTTTTATTCTACTTTGAGCTTGTGTGTTTTATGGTGATTTTAGGTATTTTCTGGTTGAAATTGAGAAATTTGAGTAAAAGTCTGATTCAGAGACAGAGAAAGCACTGCAGATGCTGTCCGGATCTGACCTCCATGCACTCGAAAGAGATTTTCTAGAGCTACAGAAGTCCAAATGGCACGCTCTCAACGGCTATGGAAAGCTAACATTCAGGACTTTTCAGAAATATATAATAGTCCATACAATTGTATTATAATAATATTATGATATTTCAAAAATAAAATAATTGTATTTTAATAAATATTTATTAAAATTAACAAGTATTAATAAATAATTTTTTTGTTTTTATATTATTATAATATTATTTTCTATTATAATATTATTTTGTTTTAGTTCATAATCATTAAAAGTAATAAATAAAATAATTAATAATAAATATTATTATCTGAATTTCTATTGTGATATTATAATTTTCAAAAATAATATTATTTTATTTTAATAAATACTTAATACAATTAATAAATAATATAAATATTAATAATTTGTTTTTTGAATTTATTGTTATTATATTTTTCTGTTATAATATTTTTTATTTTAATTTATAATTATTAAAATTAATAAATAATATAATTAATAAAAATATTATTTTGTGATTTTTTTTCTATTATAATATTATAATTTTTTGGAAATAATATTATTTTATTTGAATAAATCATTATTGAAATTAATAAATAATAATAAATATTTTTTTTGGATTTAATGTTATTATATGTTTATGTATTTATAAAATTTTTTATTTTAATTTGTAATTATTAAATGTAATAAATAATATAATTAATATTAAATATTATTTTGTGGATTTTTGTTATAGTATTATGATTTTTTAAAAATATTATAAATGTTAATAAATAATATAATTAATGAATACAATAATTGCTAAATAAAATTTTCTGATTTAATGATATAATATTATTATTATTTGAACGTTAATAAATATATATTGGTTGGACCAGGCTAACAGGAATTTTTTTGTCCTATAAAATTGATTCACTGGAGATGTGGCATCCGACGGTTGATCAGGCCTTACAAACAACGAGATTCTACCAAATCTCAAGAATTGGAGAGATCAAAGAACTTTCTGCATTGCTAGTTGCTCTTGTGAAAAGGTAGAGGTTGCAGGTTCACACTTTTGTATTGCCAGTCGGTGAGGTTATGGTGACACTCAAAGATGTGGTACACATATATCGCCTACCGATTGATAGGGGTTGTGATCGGATGGATGGATAATAGTCATGATTTCTTGGTCAACCAGAGCCTGGCGATTTTTAGCAGCAAACCTACTGCGAGTAGTTCCTCCAAAAGTTACATAAAGCTGTCCTGAATTTGCAATATCAGAGACAAACAACCTTTAGACACTTGGAAGTTTGTTCAACGATGTGTTAGGTGTCACATCTTCTATTTGCATAGAACATCTGTGGCTTGGACTCATAAACAATGTAATCGACTCCTCTGGAGATAATGTAACTCCGAATAGCCACGATGACCGATTTTATAGAACTATATTCCATTCTAATCCTGAACTCTCCATCCTCAGGATTAGCAACACCTATAGAACAAACAAATTGTCGCTCATCGATCTGTCCAAAAAATAAATTAAGAAAGACGTATTACTCTCTCCTTATCATATATACCTATGTTCGCATATTTGGAGAATTCCGCTGCATGCATAACGTCAAGATCCAAGATACGTATGTGTTGACTATTAACTGTGGGTGGAACCACTACATTTTTCACGATTGCCTCACCTCCCCTATCGCCATCCTCGTCTTCGTCATTGGTTTTGTAGGTAGCTTCGAAGTCCATTTCACTATCACTGTTCATTCTTTTGTATACTTTAACTCTGTCATTTTGCACGCCTGGTCATGTTGAATCTTATCTGCAGCTATATGTTCAAACTTAACATACAACTCAATATTTGGGTGTTGCACCTAAATTTGCCGGTGAATATGAAACATACGTTGAAGACTTGTTTCGTCAACGATCGGCATAATCTCAAACTATATTAGTTAGGCCGCCAAATACAATAATTGGACTCTTATAGAGAATATTGTCTACTCTCTTTAAAATATTACTCTTTATACTTTGACAGAGATCGTACGGTAGTTTTGCAAATGCCATAGTGCATAAAACTATAAAAAAAATGAATTCTCACACGTAAAGCTCACCCCTCATATATATTTCGTATAATTTTACTGTTGTGGTAAATCACTATATTTGTAGTGCTCTCTATTATAACAATAATATGCTAAAATACCTCTCTCATAATGAATTAAAATGGTAGTGGAATTCAATTTTTATAGACAAAAAATCTACTTTACAAGTTACATGTTAGAATTGCATTGAATCAGCAACTGATATGTATTCAACATGCACTCTATATATTGACTCAATATATACCCTATATGTTAAATTAAATCTGTTCTACCTACAACATTAATTTACATGTATATATACCAAAAAGGTTCATTTCCAATCACAAATTTTTTCCATATAGAAGAGAATGAGTCCAAATATCTGGATTCAGATTAACCCACTTAATTTTGACAATTTTAGTCTGTTGCCACTTGTTCGGCTGATGCTAACGACTAGCATTATTGTGCTTCGAATCATGAGAACCCGTCAATCTATATCATATGAACTGTCAACAGCGTTTTCCCAAGGATTTTCTCACTCATTTTTTATTTATTTTCTTTGTAACAATTGACTTGTGCATGCTATTGGCATTGAGATTGACAATCAAATGCATCACACACCCAATACCCACTTTGCATGTGTCCCCCTTGTTGGACTAGTGAGTGGGCTGAGAAAGCAACCCTTCATAGTAACATAAGTGTGGCACGCATATTCATTTGTCCACTCTCTTTTTGCACCCTATATATGCCATCATCATTATTCATCTTAGCGAAGCCATTTTAGTCTCATGAAAAGTGAAGACTGGTCCATACTCTCTGTGTCCTTTTGCTCATGGATCATAACCACGTGTCCCACCGACAGATCTACCTTGTTGGTCTCTACCATGAGTCTATCTAATGAATATCCTCTCTTTGCGATTTTCATGCTTTTACTACTGTATTCTAAAATAAACACAATTACAATTACTTATGTTTATATAATTTTTAATAATAAATATTAGGATTATTCATTAAATACTTTTTAAGTGTGTGTTAAATATGGTGTTATGGACTGAATTTAAATACATTAATAATATAAATGGTATTATAACGTCATCAACTCATATATATATATATATATATATATATATATATATATATATATATATATATATATATATATTAAAAATTAGTTATTAAATTAAGGAATAAGTATTGTTTTGGTCCCTAAAATTTAGGGTCAAAATCGAAATCGTCCCTCACATAATTTTTTATTTAGAATCGTCCCAAACATTTTATTTCGTATTAAAAACGTCCTTTTAATTTTTTATAGACAAAAATACCCTCCACCACCACTACCACCTTTACCACCACCACCAACACTTTTACCACCACCAAATACACCAAATCAGATTCAAGAACACCAAATCAGATTAAACAATATCAAATTTAACAACAAAATCAACACACAACAAAAATGAAATCCGAAAATAATAAATCAAAATTAGAATTAGAAGAAAAACAGAAACAGACACAGAAGCAGAAGAAACAGAAGCAGAAGCTGAAGCAGAAATAGAAAACAAAGGCCGAAACAAAAACTGAAGCAAGAAGCAGAAGAATCAGAAAACAGATGCTGAAGCCGAAGCAAGAAGAAGCAAGAAGCAGAAGCCGCAGCAAGAAGCAGAAGCAAAAGCAGAAAACGGGGAGGTGCAGCAGCGAGGCAGCGAGGTAAGGCGGCGACGTGCAGCGGCGAGGTCTGTAGCAGCGGCAGCAGTGGCAGAGCAAGACGGCGAGCTCTCTCTGGCTCGCATCTCCTCTCTCCCTCGCGAGCTCTGATTTCCGACTGCGACTGTGACGGCGATGGCGATGGCGATGGCAGCTCCAAACTTCGCCGGCACGGTCCCCCCTCCCCCTTCCCCTTCCCCCCTCTTCCTTTTCCCTTTCCCCTTTCCTTTTTGTGTACCCTTTTCCTTTCTCCTCCCACGCGTTCTTTTTTTTTTTTTTTAAATTTTATAATTTTTTTATTAAAGTGGGGGTAATTTAGTAATAAAATAAAATTTTGTTTTTAAAAATGATAATTTTAATACGAAATAAAACGTTTGGGACGATTCTAAATAAAAAATTATACGAGGGACGATTTCGATTACAACCCTAAACGTTTGGGACTAAAATAATACTTACTCCTTAAATTAATTATCATGTATTTATTATAATGTTATTTAATTTATTTTCAATATATATTTTATATTTTAATATATATTTTATACGAATAACTAATTTTTAGTGTACACGCACGTAATATGGTTATATATATAAGTTAATTTCTTTACTCATTGAAAATGTAAAATGATCTTAAACTTTTAATGTGCACTAATTATATTCGTTTAATAAACTTTAAAAGTATATAGGATTTTATCAAGAAGTATATATATGAACTACTAATGCATTGTTTCTATTTTAATAATCACTAGTTGTGCTACTATTGAAGGCACATCAATTAATTCGGCAACTTTTCACAGAAAATATTGGAAAATTTCACATGACAATTATATTTCTTGTATATTCCATCTTATTTGGTAAGAAATATGTATACTCGCTCTTATAATTAAACGTTAAGAAAAAAAAAAAAAAACAAGAACACTTAAATTAGACCGTGAGTAGTGGTGGAAGGGATTTTTGAATCAGGTTGATCTGGTTTCTGGGGCCACTACTGATGGGTCGGATAAGGCATTTGGCGTGCCGTATTAGTGTATTCAAATTTTCTCCATATCATGTCTTTTCCATTTAAAGAATGTAGGACCTGATAGACTTGCTTCTGGGAAAGGAGGAGCAGGAGGGAATTAAACGCACAAGGTTTACTAAACAATAAAAAAAATGATGATGTGCATGTATACGTCATATAGGAATATTTGGCAAAGTTCTTATACGAAAGGTTGCAATAATCTTTATTTCTTTTCTTTAGGCAAGCTCACTTTATTTATCTCGAGCTTATTCCATATTTTCTACATAGTTACTTACTTACTTTCAAGTCCCAATTGTGATTTGCATTCTCAGCTTGGTGTATTAAGGTTCTTCTTTAACTATCTCTTCAATATCTTCTTCAACCTTTGATCTCTAGTTTGTATTTTTTGTTGTCAAAGAGTTCTTTTTATGTCAGGATCATAGTGAAACGATTTTTTATTTCTGTTATTCTGTATAAACAAAAACAATAAATAAATCAAATTGAAATTCCTCTCACAGTGAAAAAAGGAATTTCCAAAAGAAAAAAAGTAAAACAAAAATAGTAATTGAATAAAAGCTAAAAAGGTCTAATCTAGGTAATTAATTGATTGGTAGTTTGTTAACCACGATTAATCTCCGACAACGGCGCCAAAAACTCGATGCAGATTTTACACCACAATACGACCTGCAAGTGAACCGAGTCATACCAAGTAATAGACTCATGGCGAGTGATTGTCGATCTCTCGAGGATTAATGGATTAAGCAAGTAATGGTTAATCGATTAATCTAGTTAGACAATTAAAATTATGTTTTTGAAAGGTTTGAACATAAACAGCAATGTAAAATAAAGCAAATAGTTTGTATTGAAAGATAATATGATTAAAAGAGTTAAGTTTTTAGAGATGTTAAGATGTCCGGATCAATAATTTTCACTTTTCACCTTGATTATGGAAAGATAAATCCATGGCAAATCATTAGTAATTAAATCCCAATCCCTTGGCAATTCAATTTTTCTTTAACCTAATTAATTGCTAATTTCTTAGTCAATTACTTAAGAAAAGAGTTAAGCGTGTTCACTGATTCATAAGCCACACAATTCATAAGAATCTTCCCTAGTTGATTCAATGTCACTTATCAAGTCTAGTTTCAAAACTTAAGAGTTGTGAGAACTGGTTTTCAAGCTTAATTTAATTAATCAATTTTTTAAGAAGTTAAAAGAATTCAAATCAGAGAAGAATTATTTCCCAACACATTCAAACCCTTTTGGATGAAGAATGAAAACCTTTCTTGAGAGAATATCAATGCATAAATCAAAGCAAGAAAAGCTAGTGCATTAATCCATTAAATCGATAGAACTCCTAACATTAACCAAGGAGAATTAGTTGCTCATGTTCTTCAAAGAAATTCTAGAATTATCAAAGATAAAAAGTGCCGAAAAAGAGAAGAGAAAAGTCCCCTAAATGTCTGACTTCTCTTTCTTAAATACTAACCCTAATGAAATTCAAATTCAAACTAAAACAGAATCAAATTTAAAATAAAATAAAATCTAACTAAATAATGATTTCCTTTAGCAAAGCTCTCAATCTTATCTCCTTGCAATCCTCAATTAATTGCTGTGATTACTGAGCTTGAGTGGAGCTTTGAGTAAATTAGATAATTGTTGAAGGATTGGAGGACTTAGTGGGTAAATAGAGCCATTCCGCACGTGGTATGTGAGGCATTCACGTTGTACATGAAGTCCTAATATGGCCCATATATTGCTCCCTGGCTTGATCACGTGGTACGTGGAGTATCCCACGTTGAACATGGCTTTGAGTTCCTTCCATTTTGGCCTTCTGTTTTGCTCCAGACGTTGCACGTAGAAAAACTCACATCCCACACGAACCAGGTGTCATGCGTACGCATGCCTCATGCATATGCACGATACCTCAAAATCCTCTTTTTGTGAGTACACATGGGTCATGCGTACGCACGATGGCCAACGTCCCACTTTGAAGCTTTTACATCCCACGTTGATGCTTTCACGTCTAACGTTGATGCTTTCACGTCCAACATTAAATTGGGGGTCATGTGTACGCACAGCTTCCGTTTTGGCGTTGCACGCCAATGCTCCCACGTTGCACGTTGGAGTGTCTAGTGCCCCTGGGAGGGCATAATTGATTGGCGTGGCACGCTTGCCCTCCCACGTTGCACGTGAAGGTTGCTTTCCAATACTTTGTGTCCAAAAATTTTTTTTTTAATTCAGAAAGCTTTCTGTTTGCTCCAACGCCATGTACTTGTATTTGATGACTCTTATCCTTTGTTTTCTCTTTGTTCCTTATCAGTTTTCTTCTAGATTCTCCTGTAATCAATGAATTCAACTAACTCAAAGTAATGCTCAATTAATCATGAAATCATTGCTAATCCAACTGGAATTCTTAGCAAATTAAATAAAACTCATGAAAGAAAAATACTAAAGATGCTCACACATCAACCACAAGTCAACAATTGTCTTAATTTCATCCTGGAGCAAGCGGGAAAAAATCACAATACTTGCATCTACCCAGGAAGCTCATATACCATCCGGGAGCAAGCGGGACAGAACTACAATGCTTGCATCTACCCTGGAAGCTCAAATATATTTCAAGCTCATTCTCTTCCTTTAATCATATCAATTCCATCTCATCATTCAACCATATCAATTCATTCTCATCATTCAATCATATTGACTCATTCTCATCATTCAGCCATATAAATTCATTCTCATTATTCAATCATATCAACTCATTCTCATCATTCAATCATCTCAGCTCATTCACTTTATTCAATCATCTCAACTCATTCTCGTCATTCAATAATCTCAACTCATTCTCATCATTCAATCATCTCAATTCATTCTCATCATTCAATCATCTCAACTCATTCTCATCATTCAATCATCTTAATTCATTCTCATCATTCAATCATATCAACTCATTCTTGTCATCCAATCGTATAAACTCATTCTCGTCATCCAATCATATCATAGAAACTAGTCATCGGTTCTTAAATAGGGGTTACAGAATTGAAATAGCAGATTGAATAGGCAAAAATAGTTAAAAATCATCATCTTTGAAAAATAGGATAGTTGTGCGTACACATGCCTCGTGCGTACGCAAAAGTCCCTCTTTACGCATACGTGCGGAACGCACACAAAAACATTCAATTATGAAAATGCGAGTTCTGCGTATGCATGTGATATGGAATTTCCGCATAACTACTGGCAAGTGCACCAGGTCGTTCTAAGTAATAAACTCACGGTGAGTGAGTATCGATCCCACGAGAATTAATGGATTAAGAAAATAATAGTTAATTGATTATTCTAGTTAGACGGTCGTATTTGTATGATGAGTAAGTAAACGAAAACTAGAATCTAAATGACTTGATAAAGGATGAAAAGAAAGCAATAAATGACAAGAAAGTAAATGACGGGAATATATATTGCTCAAAATTAAATTGCAAGAATGTAAATAACTAGAAAGTAAATGACAAGAATTAAGAAAAGAATTATAATACTGTGAGGAAGGATGTGCTTCTCACTCCAGACTTGATATGGAATTTGCAAATCAATTATTCATAGAACTACCGTCAAGTGCACCAGGTCGTATCAAGTAATAAAACTCACGGTAAGTGAGGTCGATCCCACGAGGATTAATGGATTAAGCAAGCAATAGCTAATTGATTATTCTAGTTAGATGGTTCGTAATTGAGTGATGAGTGAATAAGAAATGTAAATGACTTAAAAAAATGTAAATAGAAGCAATAAAATGACAAAAAAGTAAATGTCATGAATGTAAAGTGCTGGAAAGTTAAATTGCAAGAAAAGTAAAGTACGAAAAAGTAAAGTATAAGAAATTAAAGTGCAAGAAAGTAAATAACTAGAATTAAAAAATGAAAAGAATATTGAGATCAAGAGATGTTACATTCTCAGGACCAATAATTTTCATCTCCTCTTCAATCATGCAATCATTGATCTCTTAGCAAATCATAAGTGATTGAATTCCAATCTGTTGGTAATTCAAGCTCTCTTAACTTGATCAATTGCCATTCTCTTGATCTAATTGCTCATGATAAGAGATGAAGATTGGTCTCTGATTTAGAGCCACACAATTTTATGAATCAAGTTGTTGAATGATTATATGTCACGTATCAATCCCAAACCCAATTTCATAACCATTGTGAGAAAGAACTTCAAGCATCAATTCCATGATCTTTTCTCAAGCTCACATGGAATTCAAGTTGGATTTAATTTCTTTCTCAAGATAATTAAACCCTTGGGTTGAATAACAAAGATTTTTTCTAAAGAAACAATGAAAAAAGAATTGAAGATGAAGAAAGAAACAAAATTAATCCATTAAATTTGCAACAGAACTCTCTTTTCCAATGTTGAAAATTAGAGACTCATAAATAAAGAAATTACAAAATCAGTATGAAAGAAAATAGAAGAGGAGAAGAGAATGAGAGTGAGAAGAGAGAGTTCAAAGACTCTCCTCCAGTGGTGTATCCTAAATGATGAACTAAGGCCTATTTATAAGCTATCCTAAATTATAAATTCAAATTACAATCAAAAGTAAATTCCTAACTACTTCTAAATGATTCTTGTGGCCTTGATTTGTTGACAATTGTGGGCTTACTTGCATGAGTTTTGGATGGACCTTGAGTAAAAAAAGTGGACCAAATTGAAGCTCCAGGGTGGCTTGGGCGTTACTTGAAGTAACGCTTCTTCTCTTGGCGTTAGTAACGCCAATAACTTGGTTGCTGGCGTTATTCAAAACGGGCGCTCTTTATTATGGTCGTTAGTGTCACTGGCGCGTACGCTCAGTCCATGCGTACAGGAAATATTCCTTGTCACGCGTATGCGCAGCCCACACATATGCGTGAGCACTAAAGTTTTCATCCCCCATCCATCGCAAGCGTTACTTTGAAGAGGGCACCCCTTATATTTGGAGTTGCCAATGCCATAAACATGCTCCAGTGGCTGCTTCTTGTGATAAAGGGGCGTTATTTGGAAGGGCGCCTTTGCATATGGGCATTACTAACGCCCAAGCATGGCTTCATGTTGTGGTTTTGGCGTTGATCATGGATGGCGCTTCATTGTTGGGCATTACCAATGGTTGGGTTGCCTCCCAACGAGCGCTCTTTTAATGTCATTATCTTGACATGATTCTTGAATTTTCTTCCTCTTCTTCTAGTTGTTTAAGAGAAATGACCTTAAGAGAGAAGAAGAGAAGATTGATGCCCCCAGATTTGATTTCCTCCTCAAAAGCTTGCTTCGTTGTTAGCTTGGGTGAACTTGCTTGTTATAGTAAGGGTTGGATTGCTCTTTGTTGTCCTTCTCTTTTTCGTGAATGTTGCCCTTTGTTTCTTGGTCACAATCCCTCCCCGAGTGCTTTCCTTGATTGCCCTCACTTCTTTGATTTCGAGACTTAGGTGTTATGTATTGATTGGAGTGTCCCCTTCAAGAACTTCTTGGAGTGCTAGTTTAATAAAATCAACTACCATGCATTCCTCTTATTCTCTCTCTTGATTGATTTCCTCCCTCTCTTCTGTAAGGTCTTGTATTACTTCTTTTGGGAGTGAGTTTGCATGTCCCCTTGTCACCTGATGAGCGGATAATTTATACGCTTTTTGGCATTATTTTTAGGTAGTTTTTAATATGTTTTAGTCAATTTTTAATATATTTTTATTAGTTTTTAAATAAAAATCACATTTATGGACTTTACTATGAGTTTGTGTATTTTTCTATGATTTCAGATAATTTCTGGCTGAAATTGAGGGAGCTGAGCAAAAATCTGATTCAGGCTGAAAAAGGACAGCTGATGTTGTTGGATTCTGATCTCCCTACACTCGGAATGGATTTTTTGGAGCTACATGATTCTAATTGGCGCGCTCTTAATTGCGTTGGAAAGTAGACATCTAGGGCTTTCCATCAATATATAATAGTCCATATTTTGCTCAAGGATAGACGACGTAAACTGGCATTCAACGCCTGTTCCATGTTGCATTCTGGCGTTAAACGCCAGAAACAGGTTACAAGTTGGAGTTAAACGCCAGAAACAGGTTACAACCTGGAGTTTAACTCTAGAAACAGCCTAGGCACGTGTAAAGCTCAAGTCTCAGCCCCAGCACACACCAAGTGGGCCCCAGAAGTGGATTTTTCTGCACTATCTATCTTAGTTTACTCATTTTCTGTAAACCTAGGTTACTAGTTTAGTATTTAAACAACTTTTAGAGATTTATTTTGCACCTCATGACATTTTTAGATCTGAAATTTGTACTCTTTGACGGCATGAGTCTCTAAACTCCATTGTTGGGGGTGAGGAGCTCTGCTGTGTCTCGATGAACTAATGCAATTATTTCTGTTTTCTATTCAAACATGCTTGTTTCTATCTAAGATGTTCATTCGCACTTCAATATGATGAATGTGATGATCTGTGACACTCATCACCATTCTCAATCTATGAATGCGTGCCTGACAACCACTCCCATTCTACCTTCGATTGAATGAGTATCTCTTGGATTCCTTAATCAGAATCTTCATGGTATAAGCTAGAATCCATTGGCAGCATTCTTGAGAATCCAGAAAGTCTAAACCTTGTCTGTGATATTCCGAGCAGGATTCAGGGATTGAATGACTGTGACGAGCTTCAAACTCACAAGGGTTGGGCATAGTGACAGACGCAAAAGGATCAATGGATCCTATTCCAGCATGAGTGAGAACCGACAGATGATTAGTCGTGCGGTGACAGCGCACCTGGACCATTTTCACTGAGAGGACAGATGGTAGCCATTGACAACGGTGATCCACCAACACACAGCTTGCCATAGGAGGAACCTTGCGTGCATGAAGAAGAAGACAGGGGAAAACCAGAGATTCAGAAGACAAAGCATCTCCAAAACTCCAACATATTCTCCATTACTGCATAACAAGTATTTATTTCATGCTCTTTTATTTTTCGCAATTCAAACTGATAATCATAATTAATCTCCTGACTAAGATTTACAAGGTAACCATAGATTGCTTCAAGCCAACAATCTCCGTGGGATCGACCCTTACTCACGTAAGGTATTACCTGGACGACCCAGTGCACTTGCTGGTTAGTTGTGCAGAGTTGTGAAAAGTGTGAATCACAATTTCGTGCACCAAGTTTTTGGCGCCATTACCGGGGATTGTTCGAGTTTGGACAACTGACGGTTTATTTTGTTGCTTAGATTAGGAAAATTTTTTCTTTTTTTGGTTTAGAGTCTTCTATCATTGTTTTTGGTTGAATTTTTTTCTCTAATCCTTATTTTCTCTTTTTAATTTTTTCGAAAATTTTTATAAACTAATAATTGAGCTTTTCTATTTGAGTTTAGTTTCGTATTTTAAGTTTGGTGTCAATTGCATGTTTTTATTTCCTTTTAAATTTTCGAATTTGTGTTCATTGTTCTTTCTTAATCTTCAAGTTGTTCTTGTTTATTTTCCTTGTTTGATCTTTAGTTTTTCTTGTTTTGTGATTTTTCTTATTTTTCTTGTGCATTTTCGAATTATCAGTATTCAAAAAAAAAAAAAAAATTTATACATTAAATACCTTTATTAAAACACTTTAAATTTATAGCTCAATTGGCTAGAGCAGTGTGCTTATGTTCTTGGTAATTGGAAATTTTCTTTCTAAAATCTTTTCAAAAATAAATTTTCTTTGAATAAATCTTGTGCCAAACTTTAAGTTTGGTGTTCTCCTGTTAACTTTTCTTTAGTTTTCAAAAATTTTATTTTGGTTTTCTAAAAATTTTAAGTTTGGTGTTCTTTCTTCATGTTCTTGTTGTTCTTGTGAGTCTTCAAAGTGTTCTTGAGTCTTCCTTGTGTTTTGATCTTAAAATTTTTAAGTTTGGTGTTCCTTGGTGTTTTTTGAAGTTGTGTGTCTTTTGTGTGTTTTTCTTTTTCATCATAAAATTCAAAAATAAAAAAAATTATCTTCTCTAACTATTTTTGAGCAAATATTTCGAATTTTTTTCAAAAAAATTCAGATTTTTATTTTAAAATTTCTATTTTATCTTATCTTAGTTTTAAAAATTTCAAAATTCAAATTTTTAAAAAAAAAATCATATCTTTTTCAAAATTTTATCTTATCTTATTTCAAATTTCAAATTTCAACTTTCAAAATTTCAAAATTTAAATTTCAAAATTTAAAATTCAAAATCTAATTTTCAAATTTAAAAATCAAATCTTTTCAAAATTTAAATCTTTTTCAAATCCTTATCTTATATTGTTGACTTTTTCGAAAATTCAAAATTCAATTTTCAAATTTCAAATTTCAATTTTCAAAATTTCAAATTTCAAATTTTAAATTTCAAATTTCAAAATTTAATTTTCAAATTTAAAATTTAAATTTCAAAACTTTTTAATTTAAATTCCTTATCTTCTCTTACCTAGCTTATCTTATCTTTTCTAATCTCAAATCTTAAAATCAAATCTTTTTCATATCTTTTATTTTATTTTATTTTCTTACAAGTATCTTTAATTTTAAGACGTATCTTTTTCAAAACTTCCTAACCAATTTCTCTCTCTTCATTTTTTTCGAAAATCCTCACCCACATCTTTTTCAAATCTTTTTAATTAATTAATTTAGTTTTCAATTTTTTTATTTCTTTTTCTTCTAATTTTCGAAAATATAGTCAATTTTTCATTTATTTTATTTTATTTTATTTAATTTTAATTTCGGTTTTCAAAAAAAAATTTATTTGCAATCTGCATCATCTCCCTTTCTCCATCATGGACCTAAGTGGAAATGAACAGTCCAGAAGGACTCTGGATTACTGCTGCATATGGGAGTAGCATCTGTATACCTCCCATCAAAGCAAGCAGTTTTGAGCTAAATCCTCAGCTCATTGTCATGGTGCAGCAAAATTGCCAGTATTCCGGTCTTCCACAGGAAGAACCTATTGAGTTTTTGCTGCAGTTCTTGCAAATTGCTGACACAGTGCGTGACAAGGAGGTAGATCAGGATGTATACAGGCTGTTACTGTTTCCGTTTGCTGTAAAAGATCAAGCTAAAAGGTGGTTAAATAACCAACCCACAACAAGCATAAGAACATGGAAACAGTTATCAGACAAATTCCTGAATCAATATTTCCCTCCAAAAAGGATGACACAGCTAAGGCTGGACATCCAAGGCTTTAAACAAGAGGATGATGAATCCCTTTATAATTCCTGGGAGAGGTACAGAGGGATGCTAAGAAAATGCCCCTCTGAAATGTTTTCAGAGTGGGTGTAATTAGACATCTTCTACTATGGACTTACAGAAAGAGCTTAGATATCTCTAGACCACTCAGCTGGTGGATCTATACACATGAGAAAAACTATTGAAGGGGCTCAAGAGCTTATTGATATAGTTGCTAGAAATCAGCATCTGTACATAAGTAGTGGGTCCTCCATAAAAGAAGAAGCCAAAGCAGTGTCTACTGAACTTGGTCCTCCAGAACAAGTTGCTGAACTCAATCAACAATTGTGCTTTCTAACAAAACAGCTAGCAGAATTCAAGGAGATGCTACAAAACACTAAAAATGCTAATAAAAATATGGAGGCACAATTGAATCAGACAAAACAGCAGTTATCAAAGCAGATAACAGAAGAGTGCCAGGCAGTTCAATTAAGAAGTAGAAAAACATTAAATACCTCATTTCAGAGCAGCAGAAAGCCAAGAAAAGAACAACTGACAGAGGATGAGCAAAATATTATCCAAAATCCCTCTGAGGATAGTAAGGGCCCAGAGAGGAACAACTCTGGCGTTCAAACGCCAGAAAAGGATGCAAGGTTGGCGTTAAACGCCCAACCCACGCGCAGTTCTGGTGTTCAAACGCCAGGAACAGGCAAGGAGCTGGCGTCAAACGCCCAATGGAAGCTCAGTTCTGGCATTCAAATGTCAGAAACAGGTAGGAAGTTGGCATCCAACGCCAATCAAGCTTCCAACCCTGGCATTCAAACACCAGTGAGGGATCAGATACACACAAGTGCTGATAACAACCCCTCTAAAAAGGCTTCTCCAACCACTTCTGTAGGAAATAAACCTGCAGCAACCAAGGTTGAGGAATACAAAGCCAAGATGCCTTATCCTCAAAAACTCCGCCAAGAGGAGCAGTATAAGCAATTTGCCCGCTTTGCAGACTATCTCAGGACTCTTGAAATAAAGATTCCGTTTGCAGAGGCACTGATGCGGGCAGAAATTGGCAAATTAAAAATTGTTAATTTATATATGTTGCAAGTATAGTTCTTAACTCGCCAGAAATCTGCCTATCAATATTAGAAAAGGTGTCACAGAAATTTAAAATTAAAATATTGGGAGTATGAATCCCAGGTCGTCTCCCAATGAGTTGCAGGAAAGGGTGCTATTTTATTAATCAGAATGTTTTCAAAAAGGTTTTGGTTGAATGGCAAAAAATTAAATTAGAGAATTTATATAGATTTAAATAAAAGCCTTGACTGGGAGTTGATTACATGGAAGCCCTATTCTTGATGGAATACTCTCAAGATTAATTGACAATTGAGAGTTATGTCGTTTAGTTATCCCTTACTAAGGAGGGGAAGGTCAAATAAGTTGGAATGCTGTTCGATCCACAAGTCCCAATCTACTCTTGGGAGGATTGGTGTCAGGAACTAGAGAGCAAACCAACAATAACCCAATTACAATATTTCTCTTAAACCTTCCAACTCAAGGGTTCCTTTCAATCAACTCCCCATCAAGTTAGGGAACTACTCACTCATTGTAAATGTAAAATTCATAGCATATGAAAAAGAATCAAAGAAAGACATTGTAAATAAAAATCAAAATAGTTAATTAAAAATAAAAGTGATCCTTGTGTTAAATAATCCTAAAAATATTCCAATGGTAAAATTAAACAAAGCAAAGAACATGGAAGAGTAAACCAAGTAAAGAAAACGAACTAGAATGACGAAGTCTTGATGAGGTAATAACTCTTCTCAATATCCCAATGTACAAGCAAGAGAAAATTAAAATCCTAAAAACTATGAATGTGTAGAGAGAAAACCTAGAGGAGGAGTAGAAACTAGATCTAAAACTAAAACTGTGTGGAATGAATGTTGTCCCTGGTTTCTACATGTTCTCTGGCTCTAGTCTGCTGTTCTGGGCCGAAAACTGGGTCAAAATAGGGTCCAAAATCGCCCCCAGCGAATTCTGTAGATTATGCAGATCGCGCATGTCACGCGATCACGTCGCTTATGCGGACGCGTCATTCGCATTTTTCCCTGCCACGCGTTCGTGTCGTTCACGCCTCCGCGTCGCTTGTGCTTTTCCATTCCGCACGGTCGCGTGAGCCATGCGGCCGCGTCACTGCGATTTCTCCTCTTCTGCACAGTCGCGTGAGCCATGCGGCTGCGTCACTTCTCGCTGGTTATCTCCTCAATTTCTTGTGTTCCTTCCATTTTTGCTAGCTTCCTTTCCAATCTCCAACTCATTCATGCCTTATAAAGCCTGAAACGCTTAACACACAGATCACGGCATCGAATGGAATAAAAGAGAATTAAAATGCATAATTAAAAGTCTCTAGGAAGCAATTTTCAATGATGTAATGATTTTAGGAAGGAAATATAAATGCATGCTAAGTTAATGAATAAGTGGGTAAGGATCATGATAAAACCACACAATTAAACACAATATAAACCATAAAATAATGGTTTATCAACCTTCCCACACTTAAACATTAGCATGTCCTCATGCTTAATTGAAGGAGATAAAATAAATAAGTACGAACATGTAGAAACTCATGCAATGCAATGCAATTCTATATATATGAATGCAACTATATGATTCTTGCCCACTTGATCAGAAGTAAATAAGCTCTTCAAAACAATTACAAATCAAATTCCACTAATTCTATCACTATACAGTAAGATAGATAAAAGTGCAAGAAGATAGCTCATGAAAGCAGGGAACATGGAAATTCAAGCATTGAACCCTCACTGATGATGTATGTACGCTCTAATCTCTCTAGTGTATAGGGTAATCACTCTATCCTTCTCTAATCATGCTCTCTAACTTTTGTTCTTCTCCTAACCAATCAACAACAGTTAATATACCAATGCAAACATCATGAGGTCTTTCCAAGGTTGTAATGGGGCCAAGGTAAGGGCAGGGATACATATATGGTCAAGTGAGCTTATAAATTGAATCTTTAATTAACCCAAGATTTAACCCAACCTATATATATATTTAGTGTAACCTTAGAATTCATACCTAGCTACCCAGAATTCCCTTTTACATTCCATACTCATGTATCAACATTTTATTTTAATTTTATCATATGTGCATTGATCTTTGAATTCTTAATTCAGCATTGGGGTAATTTTATCTCCTTATTTATTTATTAATATTTCTCTTTTTTTTATATAGACATAAAAATAAACATAGCTTATCAATGCACATAGATTTTTAATTCTTATAGTTTCACATGAGTAGGTATCTAAATTCCCATTGTATTATCATGACACATTCCCTTAATAACTTTTGTTCCCACAATTTTCCATACTTAATCTAGTACACACAATTCTATCTTAAGCTAACCAAAGATTCAATTTGGGATATACAATTATTTTTCCGCTTAAGGCTAGTAATGTGGTGAAATATAGAACAAATGGGATTTAAAGGCTCAAAGTGGTTAACAAAGGTAATTGAAAAGGGTAGGCTTAATTTGGATAAGTGAGTTTAAACAAATAATGGCCTCAATCATATGCAAGCATACAAATATAATAAATATTGGACATATAGGATGAAACAAAATATAGATTACAATCATAGAGAAGTAAACACACAAGAATAAAATAATTATGGTTAAATAATGTAACCATACATAAAGGCTCAAATCTTCACAGGTTGTGTGTTCTTTAGCTCAAAAATCATGTTCCAAATACAACTTCAAGCAGATTTATCATAAAAAATTTTTAAAAATTAGTGAAATTTTGTTCCAAAGATAAAGTCTTAGAAGAAACTTATTGTCTTTTCAATCAAGTAGAACATGCATGCAACTAACCTATTACTATGCAGTTTATCCTATTCTATAAAAGAAAGAAAATCTAACTAAAATATCCTAATTTATTAGTGCTAGGAAAGAGAAATTACCTCCGGAAGTCAGGTACTGACCGACCTCCCCACACTTAAGGCTTTGCACCGTCCTCGGTGCCATCTGTCAGGAACAGGGGTGGGCTGGTAGCAGTATCTCCATAGTCGGGACCATCATGGCTCCCTGTGCTGGTAAAGAAAGTAGAGTCCGGGGTGTCTAAGTCCTTGAAGTGTCCCTTGAGTAGCGCCTTGAGGTGTTTGAATCGGCGCTCGTTATGGCGCTCTCTTAACTTCGCTTTCTGTTCTTGCCGATCCAACCTTTTGATTATCTGCTGGAGCAGTTCGTCTGTTGTAGGTGCTTGTGGTGTTGAAAAAGGAATGTCTTCAACTGGGTCAGTGTGCTGGCTGATAGTGGCTGCTGGAAGTCTAAGGTACTTCCTATTGGGGACGTACTGATCATCCCGTGGAAGCATGGCTTTGGTGTCTCCAGCTCTGCAGGAAACTCCGGCGGCTGAGACAAGATCTGAGACCAAGCCGAGAAAAGGTAAGTTACCTGCAATTTGTACGTGTCCCATGGCATTCCGGATATGTCTTGTTAGATTCAGAGGCTGGTCTGTAAGGATGCACCATAGTAGAACGGCCATGTCCGCAGTGAAGGAGGACTCGTGAGTGCTCGGAAAGACGTAATGGGACATGATCTGTGCCCATACGCGAGCCTCCAAGGTAAGTGCTGAAGCCGATATTCCCTTAGGGCGGGTACGATGGTATCTGTAGATCCAACGACTGCTAGATAGTGCGATAACTCTGAGAACAGCTTCCCAGTCAAATTGGTACATCTGGCGCTTGAGTGCGGCTTCTTGAAAGGCGTCCATTCCTTCTGGAATAGGGGGGAGACCTAAAGCTTTTTTGAATGGCCTCTTCTGTAATGGGGACTTGCTTCTGACGGACAAAGATAGACTGCAGGGTAGGCAGGTAGAAGTTAGAGTAGAACTCAACTACCCAAGAAAGATTGACTTGCCTTGGTTGTCTCTGTAGGAAACCCATTGTCTTCGTTCAATTTGCGGCTCAATAAAAGTAGCAATATTGGGCGGGAGGATAAGAAGGTGTTCGTTGTTGTAGCTCCTTTAAGCCTGGATGGGGAACATCTGCTCACAGTAGCGATTGGGAAATCGCGCAGTGTCCTTTGCTTGAAAGGCTTTCTCCTTTTCATCAACCTTTATGATCCTCTTAACTCTTTTTGTTGAGGGCTTGACTGCAGTTGAAGAAGGCGCTGCCATCAGTGCTCTTTTAGTTCCTCTTCTTGCTGGTGGTTTGGGAGTAGCTTTCTCTTTTCCTTTCTTGGTGGCCATCCTGAAAAGGGGAAGAGAAAGTAAATTAAATTCAAAGAGATATATAGCAAGGAAGAGAACGGAAAAGGTGGTGATGGATGCACATTAGGAGGTAGCTGACATTAACACACGCTCATGAGTACATGTGAAAAGTCATTATTGGAAAATAGCGAGTGCATATAATAACAAGTGAATGCAAGGTGTTTATTGGCATGCCGGAAAAGGGCATGAGTAGCATAGATCAAGCATCACTTTGTAACAAACCATCACGTTTATATTGACAATTAAATTTAATTAATACAATAGTAGAGGGAGTTTATGAAAAGCAAGCATTGAATAGTAGAATAGAATAATGTAGAGAGGTGCATAATACTATATGGGCTTTTTCACAAACACATAGCATGCATGGTGAATAAGGTATAGAAAGTATTAAAGTGAACATGCAAGCAACCCTTTAAAGAAAATAATATATAATTGCCAAACAATTTGCAATAATCCACAAGCATATAATGAGGAATAATGACTCAAATAAAATTCTAACACCATGTAAAAAGGAAAGAAGAAGAAAGAAAATATGAATAATGAAAAGAAAAAGAAAAGAAAAGAAAATAACATATAAAATAAGAAGAATGATAGAAAAGGAAGGAGGGAAGAAGAAAATAAAACCTTGTTAATGGAGGTGAGAGAGAGAGAGTGAAAGGTGAGATAGAAGGAAGAAGGGAGAAGGAAGAAATAAGGAGGGAAAAGAGAAAATAGGATTTGGGGAGAAAAAAGATATGATATTTGGCAAAATTAGGAAAACTGTGCGCCGCAAGCGACGCGATCGCATAAGGCACGCGGTCGCGCGACTTGCGCTTAAGGTGATTGACGCGGTCGCTTCGGTCACGCGGTCGCGTGACCCGGTTTGTGCCAGTGGCGCGAGGGTTGCCTCGCACTCGCACAACTCTCTGTTAAAAATCATTAAATACCAAATTTTAGGTGACACGATCGCATGGGGCATGCGATCGCGTGAGTGGGCAGTTTTTTTTTTTGAGTACGACGCGGCCGCGTGGGGCACGCGGTCGCGTGAGGGGGGCTGCACGTCCAGCGCTAGTCCAGCACCATTCTAGCACTACTTTTAGCTGTGCACCATTATTACACCGAAATCCTGGTCACGCGGCCGCGTGGGGCACGCGGTCGCGTGGGAGGCCATTATTCCCGTATGACACGGTCGCATCAGTGACGCGACCGCGTGGGACGATTTGTGCCATTGGCACGCCTCCAGCCACGCTCTCGCGTGACTCTCTGTTCATTTTTTATTTTTCACCCATCTCCTTGCGACGCAAACGCGTCACTGAGGCGGTCGCGTCGCGTGAGATTTTTTTTAAAATAAAAGTATGTAAATACAGATGCACGATATATACTAATAAAGAGAAGAGTTATTGAGTAAGAAAACTAAAAATAGAGAAAAGAACGATCATACCATGGTGGGTTGTCTCCCACCTAGCACTTTGCTTTAACGTCCGTAAGTTGGACGCTCCACTAGCTCAGTCTTTGGCTATGTGGGGATCTTCCAAGAGGAAGATCTCGAGTTCCTTGTCTTTCTTCCGCTTTTCACCATGGTACAGCTTTAAACGATGTCCATTAACTTTGATAAGCTCAGAGCTCGAAGGATGGCTAAGGTGATAAACTCCGTACGGTTCGGCCTTCTCTACTCTGTATGGACCTTCCCATCTTGATCTCAACTTGCCTGGCATGAGCCTCAGTCGAGATTTGTAAAGGAGGACTGAGTCCCCAGGTTGGAACTCTTTCTTCTTGATGTGCTGATCATGTACAGCCTTCATCTTCTCCTTGTATAGTCTTGCATTCTCATAAGCTTCTAGGCGAAGGCTTTCCAGTTCCTGCAGTTGCAACTTCCTTTCAGCCCCGGCTTTGTTAATCCCCATGTTGCATTCCTTTACTGCCCAAAAGGCTTTGTGCTCTATTTCAACAGGGAGATGACAAGCTTTTCCATAAATTAAGCGAAAAGGACTCATCCCAATGGGTGTTTTGTATGCTGTTCTGTATGCCCAGAGTGCATCTTGTAGCCTGGTGCTCCATTCTTTTGTATGAGGTTTGACTATCTTCTGTAAGATACGCTTTATTTCTCTGTTTGACACCTCAGCTTGCCCATTGGTCTGTGGATGGTATGCTGTCGCAACCTTATGAATTATCCCATGCTTCTTTATTAATCCTGTTAGTCTCCTGTTACAAAAATGGGTGCCTTGATCGCTCACGATTGCTTGTGGTGATCCAAAGCGACAAATAATATGGTTTCTCACAAAGGAACAACAGTATTAGCATCATCATTGCGGGTAGGAATTGCTTCCACCCATTTAGAAACATAATCCACAGCTAAAAATATATAAAAATAACCATTAGAATTTGGAAATGGACCCATGAAGTCAATGCCCCAAACATAAAAAATTTCACAGAAAAGCATATATTGTTGAGGCATCTCATCCCTTCTGGATATATTACCAAATTTTTGGCATGGGAGACAGGATTTACAAAACTCAGCAGCATCTCTAAAAAGAGTAGGCCACCAGAATCCACAGTCTAAGATCTTTCTAGCTGTTCGTTGAGGGCCAAAATGCCCTCCACTCTCAGATGAGTAACAGGCTTCTAAAATGGACTGAAATTCTGATTGAGATACACACTGTCTAATTACCTGGTCAGCGCTACATCTCCATAAATATGGGTCATCCCATATATAATATTTAGACTCGCTTTTCAGCTTGTCTCTTTGATGCTTAGAAAAGTTTGGAGGAAATGTGCGGCTAACTAGATAATTAGCTACAGGTGCATACCAAGGAAATACCTCAGATACTGCTTGCAAGTTATCAAACGGAAAATTATCATCTATAGGAGGAGAATCATCCTTAATGTGCTCAAGGCGACTCAAGTGGTCTGCCACTAAATTCTGGTTACCACTCCTATCTTTTATTTCTAAATCAAATTCTTGTAATAGCAGGATCCAACGTATAAGCCTTGGTTTGGACTCCTTTTTAGATAATAGATACTTTAAAGCTGCATGGTCCGAATACACTACTACCTTCGTACCAAGTAGATAGGCTCGGAATTTATCCAGAGCAAAAATAATAGCAAGAAGCTCTTTCTCAGTAGTAGTATAATTAGACTGATCGGCATTTAAAGTCTTAGACGCATAAGCAATAACAAAATGATCCTTACCTTCACGCTGAGCCAGTGCTGCTCCTACTGCATCGTTGGAAGCATCACACATAATTTCAAATGGTTGGCTCCAGTCTGGTCCTCTTACAATTGGAGCTTGAGTTAGTGCGGTTTTCAGCTTATCAAATGCTTGTTTGCAATCCTCACTGAACTTGAACTCAATATCCTTCTGCAGTAATCTGGATAAGGAAAGTGCTACCTTACTAAAGTCCTTAATAAATCTCCTGTAAAAACCTGCATGGCCAAGGAACGAACGGACTTCCCTCACAGAGGAGGGGTAAGGTAAACTAGAAATAACATTCACCTTTGCTGGGTCTACAGAAATTCCATTATTAGATACCACATGTCCTAATACAATCCTTTGTTTTACCATAAAATGACATTTTTCAAAATTCAATACAAGGTTTGTATTAACACATCTATCTAATACTCTAGATAATCCATCTAAGCAAAGGCTAAAAGAATCACCATAAACGCTAAAATCATCCATAAAAACCTCCATACAGTCCTCAATAAGATCAGAAAAAAGACTCATCATACACCTTTGGAAAGTAGCTGGTGCATTGCACAAGTCAAAGGGCATTCTCTTGTAAGCATAAGTCCCAAAAGGATATGTAAAAGTGGTCTTTTCCTGATCCTCATGAGCTATATGAATCTAGAAATAACTTGTGTAACCATCTAAAAAACAATAATGTGATTTACCTGACAGGCGATCCAGCATTTGATCAATGAATGGAAGTGGGTAGTGATCCTTACGGGTGGCTTGGTTGAGACGCCTGTAATCAATGCAGACTCTCCAAGCGTTCTGAACTCTAGTTGCTATGAGCTCTCCATGCTCATTCTTCACTGTAGTGACTTCAGACTTCTTGGGCACCACTTGTACTGGGCTAACCCATTCACTATCTGAAATGGGATAGATGATACCTGCTTCTAATAGTCTGATCACTTCCTTTTTGACAACTTCCAAGATAGTGGGATTCAATCTTCTTTGGGGTTGACGGACAGGTTTTGCTCTCTCTTCTAAAAATATTCTGTGCTCACATACTTGAGAGTTGATGCCTACTATGTCTGCCAAACTCCACCCAATTGCCTTCTTGTGCCTCCTCAGTACATCAAGTAACTGCTCTTCTTGTTGAGAAGTGAGTTCCCTTGCAATGATTACTGGAAACTTCTGCTCATCTTCAAGATAAGCATATTTGAGATGTGGAGGAAGAGGTTTCAACTCTAACTTCTGATCATGGGCAGGCTCTGGATTGTCTGGAGCTTGTGAAAATGCCGAAGTGCCCTCATTGTCAGTCAAGAGGGTCCCCACACTTGGACCTTGTCCAGTGTGCCTCTCTTCTAATTCTTCCTTGTGAACTTCAGCTACAGTTTCATCTATGACATCACACTGGAAGATAGAATGATCTTTTGGAGGGTTGTTTATGACTCCATTCAGATTGAAGATTACTATTCGGTCATCTATTTCAAAAGAGTATGTTCCTGAAAAAGCATCCAATTTGAATTTTGATGTCTTCAGGAATGGTCTTCCAAGTAGGATTGATGATGGCTTATCTGAGTCACTATGGGGCATCTCCAAGATATAAAAATCAGAGGGAAATGTAAGCCCTTTAATGTTTACTAAAACATCTTCAGCAATTCCAGCCACTGTAATAATGCTTTTATCTGCTAACACAAAACGAGCTGCCGACCTTTTTAAGGGAGGGAGCCTCAAAATATCATATATAGACAAAGGCATTATACTAACACATGCTCCTAAATCACACATGCAATCATAAATTACTACTCCACCAATAGTACAACTAACTATACAAGGACCTGGGTCACTACACATTTCAGGTAATCCTCCCATTAAAGCAGATATGGAACTACTTAAAGGAATAGTTTCTAATTCATTAATTTTGTCTTTATGTATAAATAAATCTTTTAGAAACTTTGCATATTTAGGTACCTGTTGAATAACATCAAAAAGAGGAACAGTTACTTCAACCTTTTTTAATATTTCTACCATTTTGGGATCAGGTTCCAGCTGCTTCCTGGGCTTCCTTGCAAGTTGTGGAAATGGAATGGGAGTGGTGTTTTCTGCAGTGTCTACGCCTTTTGGTGTTTCCTCCTGTGGTTGGGCTTCTTCTTTTTCAGTTATGTCCTGTATGTCCTCTTCCTCTTCAACATCTTCTATCTCTACTGCCTCTTCAGCTGAGGCATGTTCTGGTGAGCTTGGCTCCTCCTGATTCCTCTCCTGCAGTGTGGTTCCGGACCTCAGGGTGATGACATTAATGCCTCCCTTTGGATTGGGTAATGGTTGAGAGGGAATTCCAGTGGAACTTGAAGGTTGGTTATTGGAATTTTGCATTGATCCTATCTGTGAGACAAGAGCTTGCAAAGTAGAGGTCAGACCATTCAGACTGGCATTAATGTTATTCATAATGTTATTTTCCATGGTCTGTTGTCTCCGCTCAAAGGATTGTAGTAACTCTTCATTAGGAGATGAAGAAGGATGAATAAATTGAGAGGTCTGCTATTGGGTATTCTGTGGTCCTTGGGATTATCTCAGGTGAGGTGCTCTGTAAGGTTGGTTCTGCTGCCTGTTGTTGTTATTATTCCACCTCTGATTTCCCTGATTATCTCTGCCTCCTCTGTTATTGTTGTCCCTCCAATTCTGGTTAGGAGTGTCCTGCCAACCATGGTTATGATTTCCACCTTGATTGTACCCTTGGTTGGGGTGGTCATAGAAGTTATGAGTGGATGCCACCATGTTGTCTTCCTGCTAGACCTGCGGGCATTCATCAGTATAATGGCTATAATTAGCACAAATGCCGCAGACTCTCTGTGGGACTAACTGTTGGCTTTGCTGTGTTGGAGAAGGTTGAGCTTGCTGAACTTGTTGTTGATTCAATTGCATCTGCTTCAGCAAGTTGGTCATTTCACAGATATTCTGAGCTAGAGCAGCAGTCTCTCTGCTAGAGGATACTTCTGCAACGACTTTTGAACGGCCTTGTTTCTGCCTGTGGTTCCTAGTAGATTCAGCTAAGTCGCTGATCAATTGCCATGCCTCGTCAGTGGTCTTGTACTTCTTCATAGACCCATTGCTAGCACTTTCCAATGTGGTCTTATCTTGGGGCCTCATACCCTGTGTGATATAGCTGAGTAACACTATCTTGTCAATCCTGTGGTGGGGGCATGCTTCCAGAAGATTATTAAAGCGCTTCCAGTATTCAAAGAGAGTCTTGTTGTCATCTTGAACAATCGTGGAAATTTCTTTCCTCAGTTTATCAGTAACTTCAGATGGAAAGAATTTTTCCAAAAATTCTTTTCTGAGTGTATCCCAGTTGGATACATTTGCTAGGGGTTGAGTGTAGTACCACTCTCTTACTTTTCCCTCAAGAGAAAACAGGAAAGCTTTCAGCAAAATTGAAGTTTCATCTGCACCATCACGCCTGACAGTAGAACAGGCTACTTGGAAATCTCTCAGGTGCTTAATAGGCTCTTGAGCAGGTAAGCCATGAAACTTGGGCATCAAATTGAGCAGTGCGGTCTTTATTTCAAAATCTGTAGCCACTGTTGGGTGATGCGCTTGAAACGGTCGCATTGTAAAATTAGGGGCTCCTTCCTCCTGGATAGTAACTCTTCTGGCTGCCGCCATGTTACCTGTACGTAAATCAACCGAATCAGTAGAACGGGAACTGGTTTCTTCCTCAAATGGCGTTTCAAATCCGCTCTCAGAGAGGACTAACCGACGTCGAGATCGCCTTATTCGTGAAATAGTGCTTTCAATTTCAGGATCGAATATTGGCAAGCTTGGATCAGGAAGTGAACGCGTCATTTGACGAAAGAAACATGAAGCTCATAGTAGCAAAATAAAATAAAATGCAAATAAATAAATTCTAATTAATAACTTTAGCACTCTATTGCAACTCCCCGGCAACGGCGCCAAAAATTGATGCGGGCAGAAATTGGCGAATTAAAAATAGTTAATTTATATACGTTGCAAGTATAGTTCTTAACTCGCCAGAAATCTGCCTATCAATTTAGAAAGGTGTCACAGAAATTTAAAATTAAAATACTGGGAGTATGAATCCCAGGTCGTCTCCCAACGAGTTGCAGGAAAGGGTGCTATTTTATTAATCAGAATGTTTTCAAAAAGGTTTTGGTTGAATGGCAGAAAATAAAATTAGAGAATTTATATAGATTTAAATAAAAGCCTTGACTGGGAGTTGATTACATGGAAGCCCTATTCTTGATGGAATACTCTCAAAATTAATTGACAATTGAGAGTTATGTCGTTTAGTTATCCCTTACTAAGGAGGGGAAGGTCAAACAAGTTGGAATGCTGTTCTATCCACAAGTCCCAATCCACTCTTGGGAGGATTGGTGTCAGAAACTAGAGAGCAAACCAACAATAACCCAATTACAATCTTTCTCTTAAACCTTCCAACTCAAGGGTTCCTTTCAATCAACTCCCCATCAAGTTAGGGAACTACTCACTCATTGTAAATGTAAAATTCATAGCATATGAAAAAGAATCAAAGAAAGACATTGTAAATAAAAAACAAAATAGTTAATTAAAAATAAAAGTGATCCTTGTATTAAATAATCCTAAAAATATTCCAATGGTAAAATTAAACAAAGCAAAGAACATGGAAGAGTAAACCAAGTAAAGAAAACGAACTAGAATGACGAAGTCTTGATGAGGTAATAACTCTTCTCAATATCCCAATGCACAAGCAAGAGAAAATTAAAATCCTAAAAACTATGAATGTGTAGAGAGAAAACCTAGAGGAGGAGTAGAAACTAGATCTAAAACTAAAACTGTGTGGAATGAATGTTGTCCCTGGTTTCTACATATTCTCTGGCTCTAGTCTGCTATTCTGGGCCGAAAACTGGGTCAAAATAGGGTCCAAAATCGCCCCCAGCGAATTCTGCAGATTATGCAGATCGCGCATGTCACGCGATTACGTCGCTCATGCGGACGCGTCATTCGCATTTTTCCCTGCCACGCGTTCACGTCGTTCACACCTCCGCGTCGCTTGTGCTTTTCCATTCCGCGTGGTCGCGTGAGCCATGCGACCGCGTCACTGCGATCTCTCCTCTTCCGCGCGGTCGCGTGAGTCATGCGGCCGCGTCACTTCTCGCTGGTTATCTCCTCAATTTCTTGTGTTCCTTCCATTTTTGCTAGCTTCCTTTCCAATCTCCAACTCATTCATGCCTATAAAGCCTGAAACGCTTAACACACAGATCACGGCATCGAATGGAATAAAAGAGAATTAAAATGCATAATTAAAAGTCTCTAGGAAGCAGTTTTCAATCATGTAATGATTTCAGGAAGGAAATATAAATGCATGCTACGTTAATGAATAAGTGGGTAAGGATCATGATAAAACCACACAATTAAACACAATATAAACCATAAAATAATGGTTTATCAGGCACTTGAGCAAATACCCTCTTATGCCAAGTTCATGAAAGATATCTTGAGTCATAAGAAGGATTGGAGAGAAACTAAAAGAGTTCTCCTCACTGAAGAATACAGTGCAGTCATTCTGAAAAGCTTCCCAGAAAAGCTTAAAGATCCCGGGAGCTTTATAATACCATGCATATTAGAGGGTAATTGCACCAAGACAGCTTTATGTGATCTTGGGGCAAGCATCAACCTAATCCCTGCATCCACTTTCAGAAAGCTTGGCTTGACTGAAGAGGTCAAACCAACCCGGATCTGTCTTCAACTTGCTGATGGCTCCATTAAATACCCATCAGGCATAATTGAGGACATGATTGTCAAGGTTGGGCCATTTGCCTTCTCTACTGACTTTGTAGTACTGGAAATGGAGGAGCACAAGAGTACAACTCTCATTCTAGGAAGACCATTCCTAGCAACTGGACGAACGCTCATTGACGTCCAAAAAGGGGAGATAACCCTTAGAGTCAATGAGGATGAGTTTAAGTTGAATGTTGTCAAAGCTATGCAACATCCAGACACATCAGACGACTGCCTGAGCGTTGATATTATTGACTCCCTGGTGGAAGAGGTCAATATGACTGAGAGTCTCGAATCAGAGCTAGAGGACATTTTTAAAGATGTTCAGCCTGATCTGGAGGAACCAGAGGAAATAAAAGAACCTCTAAAAACTTCTCAGGAAGAGGAGAAACCTCCTAAACCTGAGCTCAAACCACTACCACCATCCTTGAAATATGCATTTCTGGGAGAAGGTGACACTTTTCCTGTAATCATAAGCTCTGCTTTAGAGCCACAAGAAGAGAAAACACTAATTCAGGTGCTAAGGACACACAAGACAACTCTTGGGTGGTCCATAAGTAATCTTAAGGGCATTAGCCCAGCCAGATGCATGCACAAGATCCTATTGGAGGATGATGCTAAGCCAGTGGTTCAACCACAAAGGCGGCTAAATCCCGCCATGAAGGAGGTGGTGCAGAAAGAGGTCACTAAGTTACTAGAGGCTGGGATTATTTATCCTATTTCTGATAGCCCCTGGGTGAGTCCTGTCCATGTTGTCCCTAAGAAGGGAGGTATGACAGTGGTTCATAATGAAAAAAATGAACTGGTTCCTACAAGAACAGTTACAGGGTGGCGTATGTGTATTGACTACAGAAGGCTCAATACAGCCACCAGGAAGGATCACTTCCCTTTACCATTCATAGACCAGATGCTAGAAAGACTAGCAGGTCATGAATACTACTGCTTTTTGGATGGCTATTCAGGTTACAACCAAATTGCAGTAGATCCTCAGGACCAAGAGAAAACAGCATTCACATGTCCATCTGGAGTATTTACATACAGAAGAATGCCTTTTGGTCTGTGCAATGCACCTACAACCTTTCAGAGGTGCATGCTCTCTATCTTCTCTGATATGGTAGAGAAATTTCTGGAAGTCTTCATGGATGACTTCTCAATATTTGGAAACTCATTTAGCTCCTGTCGTAACCATCTAGCACTTGTTCCGAAAAGATGTCAAGAGACTAACCTGGTTCTAAATTGGGAAAAATGTTACTTTATGGTGACTGAAGGAATTGTCCTTGGGCATAAAATTTCGAACAAGGGAATAGAGGTGGATCAAGCTAAGGTAGAGGTAATTGAAAAATTACCACCACCCACCAATGTTAAGGCAATCAGAAGCTTTCTGGGGCATGCAGGATTCTGTAGGAGGTTTATAAAGGATTTTTCAAAAATCGCAAAACCTCTGAGCAATTTGCTAGCTGCTGACATGCCATTTATGTTTGACACAGAGTGTCTGTAGGTGTTTGAAACCCTGAAAGCTAAGCTGGTCACAGCACCATTTATTTTTGCACCAGATTGGACATTACCTTTGGAACTAATGTGTGATGCCAGTGACCATGCCATTGGTGCAGTATTGGGACAGAGGCATAACAAGCTTCTGCATGTCATTTATTATGCTAGCCGTGTTTTAAATAATGCCCAGAAAAATTACACAACCACAGAAAAAGAGCTGCTTGCAGTGGTTTATGCCATTGACAAGTTTAGATCATACTTAGTAGGATCAAAAGTGATTGTGTACACTGACCATGCTGCTCTTAAATATCTACTCACAAAGCAGGATTCAAAGCCCAGGCTCATAAGATGGGTGTTGCTTCTGCAAGAGTTTGATACAGAAATAAGAGACAGAAAAGGGATAGAAAATCAAGTAGCTGATCACCTGTCCCGGATAGAACTAGTAGCAGGAGCATCCCTCCCTCCTACTGAGATCTCTGAAACCTTTCTTGATGAGCAATTGTTTGCTATTCAGGAAGCTCTGTGGTTTGTAGACATTGCAAACTATAAGACACAAGGTTCTCCTTCTATAACCATGGAGAGGAAGCATGAAAAGCTTCTCTCAATACAGAGTCAAACAAAACCCCCACATTCAAACTCTAAGTTTGGTGTTGGGAGGCCACAATCAAACTCTAAGTTTAGTGTTGAGAGGCCCTAACCCTGCTCTGATTATCTGTGAGGCTCCATGAGAGCTCACTGTCAAGCTATTGACAATAAAGAAGCGCTTATTGGGAGGCAACCCAATTTTTACTTATCTATGTTAATTTTTTGTTTTCCATTTTTATTTTATGTTTTCTTTAGGATGATGATCATGTGGAGTCACAAAAATTAAAGCAAAGTCAAAAACAACATTAAAACAGCTCACCCTGGAGGAAGAGCTTACTAGCGTTTAAACGCTAGCAAGAAGCATCAGACTGGCGTTTAACGCCAGAAAGAAGCATCAAGCTGGCGTTAAACGCTAGAAACAAGCACCAAGTTGGTGTTCAACACCAAGAAAGGGGAAAAGCTGGCATTTAACGCCAGAAACAAACAGCAGTCTAGCGTTAAACGCCAGGATTGCACACTAAGGGCGTTTTGCATGCCTCAATGGAGCTGAGATGCTAAGTCCTTGACCCCTCAGGATCTGTGGACCCACAGGATCCCCACCTACCTCACCATTCCAATTCAAACAATTCCCTTCCCTTACCCACCCATTCACACATCTCCTTCTCCTCCACTTCTCCTTCTACTCCCTTCTATCTTCTTTTGCTCGAGAACGAGCAAACCTTTTAAGTTTGGTGTGGAAAAAAGCGTTGCTTTTGTTTTTCCATAACCATTTATGGCACCTAAGGCCGGAGAAACCTCTAGAAAGAGGAAAAGGAAGGCAGTTGCTTCCACCCCCAAGTCATGAGAGATGGAAAGGTTCATCTCAAGGGTCCATAGTTCAGTGGGAGAGCATTTGACTGTAGATCAAAGAGCTATGAGGAAGGAGCAACAAAGACAAGGAAGAGACATAGAGGAGCTCAAGAGCACCATTGGTTCTTCAAGAAGAGGAAGACACCACCCTCACTAAGGTGGACCCGTTCCTTAATCTCCTTGTTCTTATTTCTCTGTTTTTCGTTTACTATGCTTTATGTTTATTTATGTTTGGGTCTTATTACATGATCACTAGTATCTAAGTGTCTATGTCTTAAAGATATGAATGTCCTATGAATCCATCACCTTTCTTAAACGAAAAATTTTTTCTGAAAAAGAAAAAGAAGTACATGAATTTCAAATTTTAAAATAGTTTAATTATTTTGATGTGGTGGCAATACTTTTTGTTTTCTGAATGAATGCTTGAACAGTGCATATGTCTTTTGAATTTGTTGTTTATGAATGTTAAAATTGTTGGCTCTTGAAAGAATGATGAAAAAGGAGAAATGTTATTTGATAATTTGAAAAATCATAAAAATGATTCTTGAAGCAAGAAAAAGCAGTGAAAAACAAAGTTTGCAGGAAAAAAATGCGAAAAAAAAGAGAGCAAGAAAAAGAAGAAGCAAGCAGAAAAAGCCAAAAGCTCTTTAAACCAAAAGGCGAGAGCAAAAAGCCAATAGCCCTTAAAACCAAAAGGCAAGGGTAATAAAAAGGATCCAAGGCTTTGAGCATCAGTGGATAGGAGGGCCTAAAGGAATAAAATCCTGGCCTAAGCGGCTAAACCAAGCTGTCCCTAACCATGTGCTTGTGGCGTGAAGGTGTCAAGTGAAAACTTGAGACTGAGCGGTTAAAGTCGAGGTCCAAAGCAAAAATAGAGTGTACTTAAGAACCCTGGACACCTCTAATTGGGGACTTTAGCAAAGCTGAGTCACAATCTGAAAAGGTTCACCCAGTTATGTGTCTGTGGCATGTATGTATCCGGTGGTAATACTGGAAAACAGAGTGCTTAGGGCCACGACCAAGACTCATAAAGTAGCTGTGTTCAAGAATCAACATACTGAACTAGGAAAATCAATAACACTATCTGAATTCTGAGTTCCTATAGATACCAATCATTCTGAACTTCAAAGGATAAAGTGAGATGCCAAAACTGTTCAAAAGCAAAAAGCTAATAGCCCCGCTCATCTAATTAAGACTGATCTTCATAGATGTTTTTGGAATTTATTGTATATTCTCTTCTTTTTATCCTATTTTGTTTTTAGTTGCTTGGGGACAAGCAACAATTTAAGTTTGGTGTTGTGATGAGCGGATAATTTATACGCTTTTTGGAATTGTTTTTAGGTAGTTTTTAATATGTTTTAGTTACTTTTTATTATATTTTTATTAGTTTTTAAATAAAAATCACATTTCTGGACTTTACTATGAGTTTGTGTGTTTTTCTATGATTTCAGGTAATTTCTGGTTGAAATTGAGGGAGCTGAGCAAAAATCTGATTCAGGCTGAAAAAGGACTGCTGATGCTGTTGGATTCTGACCTCCCTACACTCGGAATGGATATTTTGGAGCTACAGGATTCCAATTGGCGCGCTCTCAATTGCGTTGGAAAGTAGACATCCAGGGCTTTCCAGCAATATACAATAGTTCATACTTTGCTCAAGAATAGATGACGTAAACTGGCATTCAACGCCAGTTCCATGTTGCATTCTGGCGTTAAACGCTAGAAACAGGTTACAAGTTGGAGTTAAACGCCAGAAACAGGTTACAACCTGACGTTTAACTCTAGAAACAGCCTAGGCACGTGTAAAGCTCAAGTGTTAGCCCCAGCACACACCAAGTGGGCCCCAGAAGTGGATTTCTGCACTATCTATCTTAGTTTACTCATTTTCTGTAAACCTAGATTACTAGTTTAGTATTTAAACAACTTTTAGAGATTTATTTTGCACCTCATGACATTTTTAGATCTGAACTTTGTACTCTTTGATGGCATGAGTCTCTAAACTCCATTGTTGGGGGTGAGGAGTGATGAATGGATTTTTGATGGTATAGAATTTCACAAATGAATTCTCGTTGCAAGTATAGTTTCTAAACCAAGCGATAATCCTTTCATACAAAAGATTGTTTGTCACAAGTAACAAACCCCTAAATTTATAAACCGAAGTATTGGAACCTCGGGTCGTTCTCCCTAGGAATTACAATAGAGTGTCTTGTTATTGGTTATGAATCATTTTTTGGGGTTTTGATAAGAGGCATGAAAGATAAATGGCAAAAAAGTAAACTAAGGCCTAAAAAGGTCTTGGCAAGGGTTGGTGGTCAAGGATCTCTATCCTAATCACTAACCACAATATGAGAATTGGCAAGGATTAATCTCATTAAATCATCCTCTAACTAGTAGTAAAGGATAGTCAAATGAGCTATATCAATCCTAGTCCATAAGTCCTAACTCTCCACTAATTTAATTAGTGAGAACTAGAGTCAATGGATCCCAATCACCAATTACTTGGACATTAATAACTCAAGAGTTCCTAAGTTACCTTTCCAAGCCAAGAACATAAAACTCTATTCTAAAATCCAACCAAGCATTTCATCAAACACTTGGAAGGCACAAAAGGAAAACATAGTAAATCAATAACAAGAATTAATTCTAACTACAATCAAATGTAAAGAATTAACAACAACAATTAAAGGAAACAAGATCTACATGAATTACCTCTTATTGAATTGAAAGAAAATGGAATGAACAATAGTAGATCTACAACAAAACATAAGAACAACATAAAGGAAATTACAACAAAAGAATGGAAGAAGAATGAATGTAACAACAAAGAATTAAGAGGTAGAAGGAGATGAAAGCATGAATTAAAATCTAGATCTAAGATTATTGAACTAAACCTAATCCTAATTCTAGAGAGAAGTGAGAGCTTCTCTCTCTAGAAACTAACTCTCACTACTAAACTAAGCTAAACTTAACTAATGGTAACTAACATATGTTTCCCTCTTCACTCCTTGGGTTAAATAGCATCAGAAATGAGTTGGATTGGGCCCACAAGGCTTTAGAATTCGTTGGCCACGTTTTGCTTTAAGTGAACTAGGTGGCAGCAACGGCACGTGCGCGTACTTTGCGCGTGCGCGCCACCATACGTGTAGCAATTATGGCAAATCTTATATCGTTTCGAAGCCCCGGATGTTAGCTTTCCAACCCAACTGGAACCGCATCAATTGGACCTTTGTAGCTCAAGTTATGGTCGTTTAAGTGCGAAGAGGTCGGCTTGACAGCTTTCCGGTTCTTTCATTTCTTCATGAGTTCTCCAACTTTTCATGCTTTCTTTCTTCATTCCCTTGATCCAATCTTTGCCTCCTAAACCTTAAATCACTTAACAAACATATCAAGGCATCTAATAGAATCAAGGTGAATTAAATTAAGCTATTTTGAGTCCTAAAAAACATGTTTTCACATTCAAGCACAATTAAAGGAGAATATACAAAACCATGCTATTTCTTGAATAAATATGGGTAAAAGGTGATAAAATCCCCAAAAATCAATACAAAACAAACCGTCAAATTGGGGTTTGTCAACCTCCCCACACTTAAACCAAGCATGTCCTCATGCTCAAACCAAGAATGAAGTAAGGGTATGGCATTTATTCAATGGAAACTAACTAAATGCAATCTACCTATATGCAACTATCTAAATGAATGCAAGTGCTTGGTCAAAATAAATCAATTCCCAAGAAACATATATGCACCAGGGCTAAGGACTAGCAAGTCTAATCCACAATTGAATTGAGTTATTAAATATTTTTACAAACTTGCATGAAGAATGATGATCATAGGTGAAAACATGTAATTGAGCATCGAACCCTCACCGGATGTGTTTGCACTCTATTCGCTCAAGTGTTTAGGGTTGATTCACTCAATTCTCCTCTATTTCATGCTTTCCAAGATTTGTTTTTCTTCTAAAAATCAACATTTATTTCATGCATGCATACAAATATCATGAGGTCTTTTCATTGGTTGTAATGGGGCTAGGGTCAAGGTAGGATGCATATTTGGTCAAGTGAGCTTGAAATTTGAATCTTTGATAAGCTTAAACTTCCCACCTAACCTATGACATCCTATACAATTAAGTTCTAACCTAACTACCCATTTTTCACTTTTTCACATACTCATGCATTTTCTTTTCATTTCACGACTCATATGCACTGATCTTATTGAGCTTCACCTTGGGGCATTTTGTCCCCTTTTTATTTCTTTCTTTTTCGTTTTCTTTCTTTTTCCATTTTTTTCTATACTTTTCATATATTTTTTTTTGTTTTTCTCATTTTTTCTTTCTTTCAAACTATATACAAGAGTACCAATGCATAAGGTCTATACATTTAATCAATACATGAGCATGTACCCAATTCCCAATATTTACAATAATAATACAAAACTACCCTTTTGTTCACCCAATGTCCCAAGGTTCCCACACTTGAATGATACTCACATACACTAGCCTAAGCTAATCAAAGATCCAAATAAGGACTTTTATTGTTTTCCGCTTTAAGGCTTGTAATGTGCTAAATTAAGAACAAATGGGTTAATCATAGGCTCAATTTGGCTAACAATGGATGATAAGAGGTAAGGCTATTTGGGTAAGTGAGCTAATGAAATAATGGCCTCAATCACATAAATGCATGAATACACAAAATAATGGACATAAAGAATCAAACAAATCAAAGATCACACTCATAGAAGGAGAATAATGCACACAAGAAGGAAAAATAAGTGGTTATAAGATGTAACCACACCATTGGGCTCAAATCTCACAAGCTTGTGTTCTTAGCTCAAAACCATGTTCCAAAATATAATTCTTCATGCAACTTTGGCATCAAAGCATTTAAAATTTGCAATGCCATGGTTGCCCCAAAGTGTTGGTTTCCTAAGAGAGAATTTCATTGTTCCAACCAAGAAGGCTTATCATGCGAATGGTGCCAACTAAGACCTAATCATGCAACCTATCCTAATTTATTCAGATTTATTCAGATGTTACCTACGGAGATCGGTCGGCCGACCTCCCCACACTTAAAACTTAGCACGGTCCTCCGTGCTAGAGGTTAGGCGCGCTGGTTGATTGAGCTCCGAGTGTGCCACATCTCCAATGCCATTGCTATCTCCGCTTGAAGTTGCGGTGGAGGTGGAGATATCGGGTTCCTCCATTGGTGGGGTGATCATGCTTAGAAGCCTCTTCACATGAGCATAGCGGCGTTGGTTACGCCTCTCATAACGGTCTAATTTGTTGTGAAGGTCTTCAAGGCGTTGGGCGGCCGATTTTTGTGATGTAGATGAAGTGGTAGCGTGGCCAGTTGGTGTGGGTAGTTCAATGTCCTTGGTGACTTCCAGAGGCTTGAGGCATCTCTTGGTCGGAATGATATCACCATCGACCGGTATTGAGGTTCGCCTATCTTTAGTCTCCCGGTTGATGCCGGCTTTCGCAACTAATGCCGTCACTAAAGCGGGGAATGGTAGATTTCCCTTGGCATGAATGCGCCCCATGGATTGGCGGATGGCACGCGGGGCGTCGACCGGTTTCTCAGTCAAGATGCACCATATCAATAAGGCAAGCTCGGCGGTGATGGATGACCCATGTGTGCTTGGGAGCACGTAGTGAGCTAGAATTTGGGCCCATGCCGTGGCTTCTTGAGTGAGGTGGCGGACATCTAAACCCTTGGGTCTTCGCTTTATGGTCCCCCGAATCCAATATGCGTCGGGTAAAGCAATGACGCGGAGGATCGCGCTCCAATCGAATGCGCGGTCAACGCATGTAGCCAAGACTTCTTGGTAGGCGTCATATGCATCCGTGGACGGTGCAATCCCAAGGACTTCTCGGATGGTTTCCACTGTGACCGAAACTTGTTTTCGGCGCACAAATATTGATGTGAGATGAGGTGAGTGGAAGTTGGAGTAGAATTCTACCACCCAAGAGAGATTGGCCTCCGTTGGTTGCCTCAAGAGGAACCTCCAATGCCTCCGGTCAATGTGTGGCATCACAATCGGACTGAGGTGAGCCGGTAAGACTAGGAGGGGTTCCGGATGGTAATTCCTTTCAATAATTCTGGAGTAAACAAGTTCGCAGTAGCGGTTGGGAAACTTGTTTGAATCATTTGGAGGGTTGTCCTTCTCTAGAACGTCAACGGGGCCCTTGGTCTTCTTCAGGAGGGGCCTGGCCGTTAGTTCTTGGCGTGCTTTATTGGAAGCTGGCTTCTTGGGGCCTTTCCCGTTGTCCTTTTTGATGACCATCCTGTGGAAGCAAGAAAGGAAAATATCAAACCCAAAGAAGTGAAGGTACATGAGCTCTATGTAATGAAAGTTATGCCATAAAATATGGGTATCTTTGTTACATGACAGCTGCAACATGTAACTAGGATAATGTGTGAAGAGCAAGGCAAATAATTTTCATGTGGTGCAAGGGTAGTTTAAGCATGCAAGGAAGAAGCATGAGAAGCACACACCCTTGGGGACCATAAATGGGGATGAATGGTTTGTGGAAAGTGGGGATGCACTCAAAAGTGATTGGTTGAGAGGCAAGGTAGTCACAATAAGTCCAAAATTCAAGTGTGCCTTTCATCGAACACTTGGTGTGCATCCCTCAAGTAGTATGTGATTATGTGAAAATGAGAGCAATGTAACTTTCCACAATCCATTATTAATGATTATAATGCATATTGAGTGCAAGAAAAGTAAGCAACACCATTCATCTACTCATGTAAGTGAGTTTGGGGCCTAGATGCCCATGAAGAATGGGATTGAAAGAGAGGGGAGAGCAAAGACCACAAGAGAGAAGAAGAACCTAAAAGATGGTGCAACTAAATGAATAAGAACCACAAGAGATTGTTGGACTAAGAGGGGGCCTAGTATAATACCTTGTGAGATGGAGAAGGATGTGGAAGAAGAAGAGAAGTGGAATGAGAATGAAGGGGTAAGTGTGCCCTTCTTAAAGGTGGCGTCGAGTACCGGCGCGTGCGCGCGCGCGCGCGCACATGTCGCGTGCGCGTCCATGCGCTTGGGTTGGGGGCACAGGAGAGGCACAGGGGTGGCATAACTCTCTGGACGAAGTACCAGAGATTGCTTTAGCGTGTGTTGGCGCGCGCGCGCACAGTGCGCGTACGCGTCCACGTGGTTGTGCCCCAGGCATGAGAGGGGCCTGGAGGGGGCTCAACTCTCTGTGAAATGGCCCAGAGAGGAGTGCAGAATGAAAGGGCGCGTGCGCGGCTGTGGCGCGCGCGCATTCTGTGCTCGCTTTGTATGGACGCGTGCGCACCAGGTGCGCGCACGCGGCAAAGGTGCTGGGCTGGTGGCTTAGTGTAGGCTTGAGAATGGCTTAACTCTCTGTAAAATGTACTAGGGGGAAACAAGGCAATCGGCGCGGACGCACACCATGCGCTTGCGCGTCGATTGGCGGATTTCGCTCATGTGCGCGGACGCGCCATGTGCGCGCACGCGCAGAGGGGTGGGTTTTTCTAAATTTGCAAGTGGTTACACCATTTTCAACATTTCAAACCCCCCTCCATACAGCCACTTAAGCACTATAGCAAATGAAGTCAACAATGAAGGGGAGTTGTCATTAAAATCTAGCTAACAAACATGAAGTCAAGTGTCTATGTACAAGTCTCAAAGGAAGATCTTACCATGGTGGGGTGTCTCCCACCTAGCACTTTTGTTTAACGTCCTTAAGTTGGACTTTCAGCAGCTTATAGTGTTTATTCAAGAGTTGCATCCTTCAAGAGGAACACTTCAAATTTCTTGGCGTTCTTTCTTTGCTCACCATGATACAATTTGAGACGGTGCCCGTTTACCTTGAAGATGTCCGGGCTTGATGGGTGGCGCAAGTGGTAGACTCCATAAGGTTCTACTTTCTCCACTTGGTAGGGCCCATCCCACCTTGATCTAAGCTTTCCGGGTAGTAATCTCAACCTTGAATTGTAGAGAAGGACTAGGTCACCGGGTCCGAATTCCCTTCTCCTAATGTTCTTGTCATGGATGGCTTTCAACTTTTCCTTATAAAGTCTGGAGTTGTCGTAAGCTTCCAATCTCATACATTCTAATTCAGCCAATTGAAGCTTTCTTTCTACTCCGGCCCCACCCAAGCTCATATTACACTCCTTTACGGCCCAATAAGCTTTGTGTTCAATCTCCACCGGTAAGTGACCTGCTTTACCATATACAAGCTGGAAGGGGCTCATGCCAATGGGTGTCTTGTAAGCTGTTCGATAGGCCCATAGTGCATCGGAGAGTTTAATGCTCCAATCTTTCCTATTCGGCTTTACAATCCTTTCCAACACATGCTTGATTTCCCGGTTAGAGACTTCGGCTTGGCCATTTGTCTGAGGGTGGTAAGCCGTGGCGACTTTGTGGATGATGCCATATTTTCTCATGAGGCCGTCTATTCTTTTGTTGCAAAAGTGGGATCCTTGGTCACTTATGATTGCTCTTGGGGCGCCAAAGTGACAAATGATGTTGTTCCTCACAAAAGAATACACAACATTAGCGTCATCCGTTCGGGTGGCAATTGCCTCAACCCATTTTGACACATAATCGACGGCTAACAAGATGTAGAGAAAGCCATTGGAATTTGGAAATGGTCCCATGAAGTCGATTTCCCATACGTCAAAGATTTCGCAAAAAAGCATATTTTGTTGGGGAATTTCGTCCTTCTTGGAAATATCTCCAAACCTAATACATTGGGGACAAGATTTGCAATAGAGGGAAGCATCTTTGAGAAGAGTTGGCCACCAAAATCCGCAATCAAGGATTTTTCTTGCCGTTCTTTGGGGCCCGTAGTGACCACCTCCTTCGGAAGCATGGCAAGCGTCCAAGATTGCTTGGAATTCGGTTTGAGGTATGCACCGTCGCACTATTTGGTCCGCTCCACACCTCCACAAATAGGGATCATCCCAAATATAGTATTTGGATTCGCTTTTCAGCTTATCCTTTTTGTGTTTGTTGAGATTGGGAGGGAAAGTGCGTGAAACCAAATAGTTTGCTATTGGGGCATACCAAGGAACCACTTCCGAGATTGCATGCAAAGCATCTAAAGGAAAGGAATCATTGATAGGAGTGGTGTCGCCTTTTGTGTGTTCGAGGCGACTTAAATGGTCCGCCACTAGGTTTTGGGCACCGCTCCTATCTTTGATTTCCAAGTCAAATTCTTGTAATAAGAGCACCCAACGAATTAATCTCGGTTTTGATTCCTTTTTTGCCAACAAGTACTTTAGTGCCGCGTGATCCGAATATACTACTACCTTGGAACCAAGAAGATAGGCTCGGAACTTGTCCAAAGCAAAAACAATAGCTAGAAGTTCCTTTTCGGTAGTAGTGTAGTTGGATTGGGCTCCGTCTAATGTTTTGGAAGCATAAGCTATGACATAGGGGATCTTACCCTCGCGTTGTGCTAACGCGGCTCCTATCGCATAATTCGAAGCATCACACATGATTTCAAAGGGTTGAGTCCAATTGGGTCCTCGTACAATAGGGGCTTGTGTCAATGCTATCTTGAGTTTGTCATATGCTTCCATACATTCCTTGCTCATCTCAAATTCGGTGTCTTTTTGTAGTAATCGAGAGAGAGGTAAGGCCACCTTGCTAAAGTCCTTGATGAATCTCCGGTAGAATCCTGCATGTCCAAGAAAAGAACGGACTTCCCTCTCGGAGGAGGGGTAAGGTAAACTGGATATGACATTTATCTTTGCCGGATCTACGGAGATGCCCTCCTTTGATACTATGTGTCCCAAAACAATGCCTTGTTTGACCATGAAATGACATTTTTCAAAATTTAAGACAAGGTTTGTTTTGGTGCATCTTTCTAAGACTTTTTCAAGGTTACCTAAGCAATGCTCAAATGACTCACCATACACGCTAAAATCATCCATGAAAACTTCCATTGATTGCTCTAGAAAGTCCGCAAATAGGCTCATCATGCATCTTTGAAACGTTGCCGGTGCATTGCATAGGCCAAATGGCATACGCTTGTAAGCATACGTTCCAAAGGGGCAAGTAAATGTAGTTTTTTCTTGGTCTTCTAGAGCAATATGAATTTGGAAGTATCCGGAGTAGCCATCAAGAAAACAATAGTATGATTTACCGGCTAACCGATCAAGCATTTGATCGATAAATGGTAGTGGAAAATGGTCTTTTCTTGTGGCCGCATTCAATCTTCGGTAGTCTATGCATACTCTCCAAGAATTCTGCACTCTTGTTGCTATAAGTTCACCACTTTCGTTTTTGATTGTTGTCACTCCGGACTTCTTTGGCACTACTTGGACCGGGCTTACCCATTCACTATCCGAGATAGGATAGATGATGTCCGCTTCAAGTAGCTTAGTGACTTCTTTCTTTACCACCTCAAGAATGGTTGGGTTAAGTCTCCTTTGAGGTTGTCGGACCGGTCTTGCTCCTTCTTCAAGAAATATGTGGTGCTCGCATACTTGGGGGCTTATTCCCACTAGATCCGCCAAACTCCACCCAATTGCCCTTTTGTTTTTCCTCAATACATTCAGCAATTTTTCTTCTTGTTGAGGAGTTAACTCTTGAGCAATTATCACGGGTAGCTTTTGGGCTTCATCAAGGTATGAATACCTTAAGTGAGGTGGTAGTGGCTTCAATTCCATCTTCTTGTCATTCTTTGAAGTTTGAGTTTCCGGATGGTTTGTATGGTGTGTGGTGTTTAGTTCGCTCGACTCTTCATTTGCTTCTTTGACCATGCACTTCTCATCTAATCTTGCAAGATGCACTTCGGCTACTATGTTATCGATTGGGTCACACCGAAATAGAGAATGGTTCTCCGGTGGATGCTTCATTGCTTCCTCTAGGCTAAAGCTTACAATTCTTCCATCAATTTCAAATGAGTAGTTCCCCGAGTAAGCATCAAGCTTAAATCTAGAAGTTCTCAAGAAGGGCCTTCCAAGTAGGATAGAGGATGCTCTCTCAGTTTCGCTTGACGGCATTTCAAGGACATAGAAGTCAATCGGAAACACCAACCCCTTTATATTCACCAATACATCTTCCGCAACACCCGCTACGGTTATTATGCTTTTATCCGCTAGGACAAATCTTGCCGTCGACCTTTTTAGTGGGGGCAACTTCAATACTTGATAAACGGAGAGTGGCATGATGCTAACACATGCTCCGAGGTCACACATACAATCTCTAAATTGAACTCCATTGACGGTGCAAGTGACCATACAAGGGCCCGGGTCATCACACTTCTCCGGTAATGTTCCCATCAAAGCGGAAATAGAACTCCCCAATGGGATGGTTTCCAATTCAAGAATTCTATCCTTGTTTATGCATAAATCTTTGAGGAATTTGGCATATCTAGGAACTTGATGGATGGCATCAAAGAGGGGGATGGTTACCTCAACTTTCTTGAATATTTCTACCATTTTGGGGTCGAGTTCTATGCGCTTTTTAGCTTTCTTTGCAAGTGTTGGAAATAGAATTGGTTGAGCAATTTCTTCTTCCAAGGTTCTTTTGGCCTTGGTTGTCTCCCTTGTTGGTTGGGCTTCATCCTCAACTATGGCTTGTGGTGTCTCCTCTTCTACTACCTCTTCTATATTTATTCTCTCTTCCTCTTGGGTGGTTGTGATAGGACTTGGGTCCTTTGCTTCCTTTTTTTTTAATTGTGTACCGGATCTAAGGGTGATGGCATTGATGCCCCCTTTTAGATTTGGTTGAGGTTGAGAGGGAATGACACTTTGGATTGGGGGTTGAGGAGTTGGGGTCGATGGTGTGTCCATGCGTGCAAGAAGAGCTTGTAGTGTACATGGGTAAGTATTCCCGCCTGTCACGCGGGTGACCCGGGTTCGATCCCCGGCAACGGCGCCATTTTGACAAATGAATTTTTGCCGGTATAGAAATTATCAAATGATCAATCGTAGTATAGTCTAAACCGACGCAAAATCCTTCATCAAACAAATCTACAATCTATATCCGAGAGTACTAGTCTCCCGAGTCGTTCTCCCTTGGAATTGCCAAAGTGTGCATCTTATTGATTTAGTAAGCCTTATTGGAATTCTTTGAAGGTTTTTAGCAAAGTAATGAGAGACAAGCAATCAATTATCAAAGGACTTGGCTTAGGGTTGGCATTAGAAATTCTATCCTTATAGTCTATTCAATGTTGACGACAATTAGGCCTTGCTTCATTTAGTTATCCCCTAGGTATAGAGGGAAGTCAAATGAAAGCAATCAACTTGAGTCACAAGTCCTAGCTTCACCTTATGGGAATCTAGCTTTAGTGCACTCCAAGCCAACTAGCAATCCCTAATTCCAAATCAACTATTGATACAACTATTCAACTTCTTCCAAGGACCAAACCCTATGCCAAGTGTGAAAATTCTACTCCATAACTAGTGTTGTCATTTTATCAAACATGTGATGAGCAAGAAGGAAAGTCATAGTAAAATGAGAAGAAAAGTCAAATTGAAAGTATTGCAACACAAAGATCTAACAACAAGTCTCAAAGAGTAGCAATGAAAATCCAAAATGGAGATGAAATCCAAAATTACAAAGTTGAATTCTAGATCTATGAGAATTGATCAATTGTATCTACTACTTGAAATTGGAGAAGAAAATTTATGACATGAACAAAGTGGAGTGAGAATTGTAATGGATCTCACCAAAAAGTCATTGAAAATTCAGAAATTAGATGAGGATGAACCCTAGTGAAGCTTGGAATCTCCCTCTTCTTCTCCAAAAAGTGTAACTAACTCTCCTCTCCCCAAAAATATCTAGATCTAAAAATGAACTAACTAAGTGTCCTTAACCCTTGTTCCTTTGGTCTTCTTAAGCTTTTCCCGCCAAGGTATTTCTCCAAGAGTGGGATCCTTAACTGCCTCCACGCCTAAGTCACGTGACTTCTTAAAAAATCATATTCGCAAATCGGCGCGCACGCGCAAGGTACGCGCACGCGCCGTTGAGACGTCTTGTAATGTGCGCGGAGGCGTGATGTACGCGTGCGCGCCCATGAAGATCCTGGCTTAGCCGCTTCTCAAGCCGGCTCTTGGCTTTGGCTCCACGTTGCCTTATCCGCGCGGGCGCGCAAGATGCGCGCACGCGCCCATGCGGAAACCTCCAAAGCTTAATCCTCATGCTTCCTTCCTTTGTACCCGTCTTCCTTCTCTCTTTCGGTCCATTCCTACTCTATATCCTGAAACCACTTAACACACAAGTCACGGCATCGAATGGCATCAAGAGAAGATTAGAAATGTATCTATTTTAGTGCGAAATAAGCATGTTTTCATTCATGAGGCGCAACTAGGAAAGGAATGCAAAATCTTGTATTTTCATATAGAAAGTGTGTGGAATCATTGATAAAACCCCTGAAATCAGCACAAGATAAACCCTCAAGTTGGGGTTTGTCAAGGAGCTCTGCTGTGTCTTGATGAATTAATGCAATTATTTCTGTTTTCTATTCAAACACGCTTGTTTCTATCTAAGATGTTCATTCGCACTTCAATATGATGAATGTGATGATCCGTGACACTCATCACCATTCTCAATCTATGAACGCGTGCCTGACAACCACTCCCGTTCTACCTTCGATTGAATGAGTATCTCTTGGATTCCTTAATCAGAATCTTCGTGGTATAAGCTAGAATCCATTGGTAGCATTCTTGAGAATCCGAAAAGTTTAAACCTTGTCTGTGGTATTCCGAGTAGGATTCGGGGATTGAATGACTGTGACGAGCTTCAAACTCACAAGGGTTGGGCATAGTGACAGATGCAAAAGGATCAATGGATCCTATTCCAGCATGAGTGAGAATCGACAGATGATTAGCCGTGCGGTGACAGCGCAACTGGACCATTTTCACTGAGAGGACGGATGGTAGCCATTGACAACGGTGATCCACCAACACATAGCTTGCCATAGGAGGAACCTTGCGTGCGTGAAGAAGAAGACAGGGGAAAAGCAGAGATTCAGAAGACAAAGCATCTCCAAAACTCCAACATATTCTCCATTACTGCATAACAAGTATTTATTTCATGCTCTTTTATTTTTCGCAATTCAAACTGATAATCATAATTAATCTCCTGACTAAGATTTACAAGGTTACCATAGATTGCTTCAAGCCAACAATCTTCGTGGGATTGACCCTTACTCACGTAAGGTATTACTTGGACGACCCAGTGCACTTGCTGGTTAGTTGTGCGGAGTTGTGAAAAGTGTGAATCACAATTTCGTGCACCATCACCTCTGGTAGTCTCTGTAGATACAAAACTCTAGGCTTGTATGCCTCCACAACCTCCTTCTTCATTGGAATTTTACTTGATACAGGAGCCTCTTAATCTTGTTTTTCAAATTACTCATTTTCTCCCACTATTTGGTCTTCATCCTCCTTGCTAAGCACCACTGCATTAATGGCCTTGCATTCTTTCCTTGGGGTGTTCTCAATATCACTTGGAAAGATATTGGTGGTTTTTTCTAAGTGTTTAGCAATTTGGCCTAAATGTACTTCAATATTTCTAAAGGCAATTTTTCCTTCTTTCCTAAATTTTCTGGACCATTGGGTGTAATCCTCAACTTCTTGAGAATATTGTTCAAATGCTAGCTCAAGAGATGAAGGTTGAGAATGATTTTGTGTATGTGTCGGTGTTGTAGTAAAGTTGTTTTGAGGGGTATAGAATGAATTTTGTGAGTTGTGAAATGAATTTTGTGGATTTTGAAATGAGGTTTGTGTATAGTGAAATGAATTTTGTGGTTGATAAATTGAATTGTATGGATTTTGGAAGCAATTTTATGCTGAGACATACTCAAGTGATGAAGAAGTTTGATATGAAAAATTAGGTAAGGTTGGACAATTAAGAGACGATGGCTCTTGATGGATAGAATGTGAATGATGAATCCATATTTTACGATATATTTTGGTTTGATTTGAGTGGATTCCATCACATAAACCCACATTTATTCACCTAAATAGCATGCTTTTGAGATTTCTTCCTAAATTGTGCTTGAAAGTGAAAACATGCTCTTTTGTGCTTAATTTAGTCAATTTTATTCACTTTAATCCCATTTGGTGCCTTGATGTATTTGTTAAGTGATTTTCAGGTTTCCAAGGCAAGTATGGGTTGAAGAAGTGAGGAAAAGAGCATTCAAAAGGGAAGAATTCAAGAAATGAAGGATTTGGAAAGCTGCCAGCCCTGACCTTTTTGTACTAAATTGGTCATAACTTGAGCTACAGAGGTCCAAATGAGGTGGTTCCAGGGACATTGGAAAGCTAACGTCCAGGGCTTCAAAATGATATGCAATTTACTATAGTGGACATAAGTATAAGTGTGCATACACACAGGTACTTGTGCGTACACACAAGTCAGGATTCAGCATGTGTGCGGACGCACACATCTGTGCGTCTGCACAGGTCCCTGCACGTGACCTCATTAATTGCAACTCACTGACAGTGATTTTTGGCCCCCAAAACCCAATCCAACTCATTTTTTAAAGCTATTTAAAGCCAAATTGAAGAAGGATTAAGGGGGGCAATTAGGTTTAGTTTTTATGATGTTTTCTCTTAGTTTCTAGAGAGAGAAGCTCCCCTCTCTCTCTAGAATTAGGGTTCTTTAGTTTAATTTCTTGTCATTTCCACTTTTAATTCTTATTTCTATTTACTTTTCCTTGTCATTTATTGTTATTACTTCTTTGATCTTCTTCATTTCTCTTGTTATTTCTTTTATTTTGTCATTTTTATGCTTATGGATACTCTTTGTTACTTTAATTTTAATTAATGCAAATTTATGTTTCCATGTCATTTATTGCTTTCTCTAGTTGTTATTATCACTTTCTTGCTTTGATAGTTTTAGAATTTATTTTATTGTAATTTAATATTATTTTATTCTCATACACACCAAGTGTTTGATAAAATGGTTGGCTTAGTTTTCACTTAGTTTTTCTCCACTCTTGGCTTGAAATTGTTGACTTTGGTGATCCTTGAGTCATTGATGTCCATTCTTGTTTGATATATTAGAGTAGTTAGTTGATTTGGTTTCCCTTGACTCTATGTGACCCCTTAATGTTGACATAGGACTTAGGGATTGAAATTAACTATGCCTATTTGACTTATCTTCGATGTAAGGTTGACTAAGTAGGATTAACTCTTCATAATCATCATATGTTTGTGGTCAATGACTAGGATAGGTAGCCTTAGCCTTCAATTACTTGCCAAGAGGTTTCTTGCATTTTATGTTTCCTTTACTTGCATTTAATTACTTTAACTTTTATTGCCTTGACTTTTATTTGCTTTGATGTTTAATTTCTTGCATGTTTAATTTTCACACTCTTGGTTGAGAAATTGGATGTTTGGGTGGAATTGAGTTGTGGATGTCCATTCCGCATTGTGTGAGAATGGTTAATTGATTTGGTTTCCATTGACGCTAGTCTTTCACTAAGTAATTAGTGAGTTGACTAGGACTTATGGATTGAGATCAATTACACCTTTTGACTAATCCTCAAGGAGGATTGACTAGTTTGTATTGCTTCCACACAATTGCCATGTTTGCGGTCCACAACTAGGATAGGAAGCCTAGATTACCCAATTCTTGCCAAAAGTTACCATTTGCATTCCTTGCATGCTCATTTACTTTCTTGCTATTTACATTTCTTGCTCTCTTGCTTTCATTCCCAATTTCCTATGCTCTCTCTCTCATAGCTAATAATTGTACACTTCATTGCAACTCCTAGAAAAGATGACCCGGGAGATAAATACTCTTGGTTATTTTGTATTGACTTTATTATTTGATTGATGGTCAATTTGTTGGGTTAGGACTATACTTACAACGGTAATTCCATTTTGATATTCAATTTCCTAACCCATGCTTTTGGCCATCGTCAAATTTGGCGCAGTTGCCGTGGAGTTGCAATGGTGTAAAGTTAGTGGCTATTGTAAATATGTTAATATATAAATAGCTTGCTTTTTAGTTGTCTTTGTTGATGGTTAGGATTGGGATCTCGGAGGACATTGGAGATTCAAGCATTTAGTGGGGAAGTCAAGCACAAGCCACCATAGCAAGGGCTCTCCCAATTGTCTAACTTAAAGACATTAAATAAAAGTGCTTGGTAACATTGTTCTAACTCTTCTCTTTTTATATATATTTTGGTTTATTGCATGTTTGCTTGTTTTAGTTAGATTATGATTGATTTAATTTTGAGTTTAGATATGTCAATTTTGGTTTGGATCATGAATTTATGGGTTCTTAAATATTTTGGTGTTTGATTTGATTGAACTAAGACTTGGTACCTTAGATTTTGAAAGAAATTTTTTTTTTTGCAAAACAGGGCAACTGTGCGTACGCACCCACTCGTGCGTGCGCACACAACCTCTATTTTCTGCTTCCTGTGCGTGCGCACCGACCTGTGCGCATGCACACGCATGATTTTTCCCTCTGTTTGCAGTGCCAGCACGCCTTGTGCACGCGTGTTCCCCTGCTTTCTGCGACCTGTGCGTGCACACCCACTCGTGCGTACGCACACATACATACCTTTTTTTGCGTTGTATGTGCAGCCGCACAGGCTTGTGCGTCCGCACGCCAACTTGCAACTACTCTGGTGGGAGCGTTGGCACAGCTTGTGCGCGTGAACCCCTGCCCTTACGCTCTTGTGCGTGTGCACGGACCTGTGTGCGCACGCACACTTCTTACTCCCTCTTCTGCCAGGAGCGCTCGCATAGCAGGTGCACTCGCACACCTTCCCCTTCCCTCATAGTGTGCGCACGCACACACCCCTGTGCGTGCGCACGCCCCTATTTTCTCACTATGCCTCTTTTCTTCTCTTATTCTCTTCTCTCCTCTCTTCTTCTTCTCTTTCACCCTATTTTCTACTTGTTCTTGTTCGTTTTATTTTCATTTCATTTTTTATTTTGGTAATTATATTAATTTCTTAGTTGTTTATTAATTAAATAAGTTGCAAGTATTTGTTGATAATTGTTGGGTTGCTTCTTGCTTGAATTTGGTTTCAAGTTTGATAAATATGTGTACTGAGCATTAAAAGCCTTGTTTAAATGCCTAGATGAATTGTGAGTTTGATTCATATGTTGTAGCTACCATATACATTAAACTTTATCCTTGTTTGGCATCTTGAATTGTGCACTTTCACTTTGGTGAATTGAGTTGAAATTACTTGTTCATCTTGATTTTCATATCATATGAATCACATGTCCGGTACTTGTTTCTTTTTAATGCTTTGTATTTTTTTGAGTGACTTAACTTGATTGCTATCAAGTGTATCACTTTTTGTAACAAGTACCTATACCATGTGACTTTTTCCTTGTGTTTCATGATGAATAAGTAGTTTCCTTTTCATTAATGGATCGGGTGTTGTTTATTGTGCTATTTTATATCACTCTTGAGCTTTCACTTGCACAATTTCAATATCCAATATTCTTAATTCAATTCACTCTTGTTGCAATTGTCTAAGTTTTCTTGTGTTTGATTGATGCTCATTTATTTCTTGCTTCTTAGGCCATTTAGTTGAGAAACTCATGCTTACTTTTTCATTGTGTGGATGCCACGTTAGCCGGCCGTTGTGTGTATTCCATACCACTATGCGAACTTCCTCAATTAGATGCTTATTCACTCTTCCCTTTTACCCTTTTGTGCTACTTGTCCTATGAGTCTTAACTATACTTTGGTCTTCTTTTTGAGGATGAGACATACAGGCAAGGAGCCAGGAAAGGAGGAGGATACTGAGGAGGGAGATGAGGGTTATACATGGACTCAGAAATCTTTACACAACCCAAGTCCCCGCATCTGCCAACCGAAGGTGGAGCTCTTGAGAGACATTCTCCCCGGATTTTGTTCGTGCACGGAGGACCGTGCAACACTTAAGTGTGGGAGAGGATTCACCATTTTGGGGCGTAAACTTTATTTTCCCAAACACCTTACACTTTATTTTTACTTCTTTTAGTAGGTTTCTTGTATATATTTGGAGTGATTTTGATTATTGCATTGCATTTTCTTCTAGTATATATGTCTTAGACTATTCATAGTTTATATCTTTTGCGTTTTGCATCTTTTTCTTAGTATATATTTTATAGATAGAAGTTGTGATTGGATGATGTGAATAGTATAGCACCTAGTTCAATTTTGTCCTAATTGTTCATGCTAATTTTTTCTTGTTGAAAATTAGGAATAGAACTAAGAAAGATTTTGAAATTGCATCCATCACAACATACACACACACATACATATAGTAAATAAGTTTTGGTAAAACAACAAAGAATTTTCAAGAAACCCTTTTTTAGGGCATTCCATTGATTAGATTTGAAACTTGTTTTTGAACTTGCTTGAAGTATCTTTTTATGGAACATAGAAAAGATCTTGAACAAATACCAAGTGAGATTTGAGCTTTAATTGTGTGGTTGTACATTTTCAACCACAAATTTTTGTTCTTGTGTGATAAACTCCTTTTATGATTGTGATCTTTGATTTGCTTTAATCTTTATGTCCTATATTTGTTGTTTTGAATGCATTTAGTATGATTGAGGCCATTTTTGATTAAACTCACCAACCCATATGGCCAACCCTTACATCTACCTTTGTAACCACTTTTGAGCCTTTTAATTCTCTTTTGTTCTTAATTTTAAGCACATCATTTGCCCTAAGTGAAAAACCAATATTGTCCTTGAATTGTATCTTTGATTAGCTTGGGTTTGAGTGTGTGTGTGTTAATCAAGTGTGGGGGGGGGGGGAATTTGTGGAAAAACATTGGTAGTTAGTGCCTTGGGTTCTGGTGCGTGACAAAAGTTAACCAATTTAGAGATTTCAATTAAGAGACAGCGTTGCACGTATAGCTCTTAACCGGCTAAGATCTGCCTCACCAATTTAAAAAGGGTTGTCACAAATTTTAGAAATAAAATACTGGGAGTATGAGTCCCAGGTCGTCTCCTAACGAGTTGCAGGAAAGAGTGCTATTTTATTAACTAGGGGTCTTCAGAAAAATTGAGTTTTGATAATGAGTAATTAAAATGCTTAAAAATTAAAACAATAAAAATAAACTTGAGAATGATTATTAGTACTCTAAATAAAAGGCCTTGACTGGGGGAATAATTAAGTGGAACTTCTATCCTTGTTAGGATCTTCTCAAGTGTGGTGTAAAAAGCTTGTTGTTCTCACTCGATTACCCCTTACTAAATAAGGGAAAGTATGGTGATTGAACTAACTCTTACCCTCAGATCCTAGTCCTCTCCCTTGGGGAGGTCTAGTGTTAGTAGGTATGGAATTAGCTAACAACGTCCAGTTTAACCAGGCACTTGAACTCAAGTATCACCTCTTAATCAACCCCATGTCAAGTAGAAATTCTGCTCCATTGACATGAAATTAATAATCATAAAAATATGAAAAGACATAATTAATTAAAATAAAATAGAGAATTAAAATTAATTAAAATAAAGATAACTCTATATATTAATAAATTCAAAACGCAACATAATTATCTGAACAGAATCAATGAGTAACTAATTAAAAATAAGGGAATAAGGAAACAAACTAAAGTAATGTCTTCAACGGAGGTAATGACTCTCAGCATCCAAAAATCCAAGCAAAAGCATAAACTATCAATGTAACACTAATCTAGATTCAAATCTAAAATTGAAGTAATCCTAATGTGATGAATCTCAATGTCTGTGGATGCGTGTTGAGTTTCTGCATGTTTCCTAGGTTTAGTTTGTGTTTCTGGGCCAAAAACTGGGTCAAAAAGCAGCCCAAAATCGCCCCCAGCGTATTCTGTTATTTTTGCAGATCGCGCAGGTCACGCGTACGCGTCATCCACTCGTTCGTGTCAGTCAGCGATTTTCCTTGTCACGCGTTCGCGTTGTCCACACGTTCGTGTCATTCGTGCTGACTCCAATCCACGCGTTTGTGTCAGGCACGCGTCCGCATCATTACGAATTCTCCATTTCGCGCGTTCGCGTGGGCTATGCGCTCGCGTCATTGCTCGCTGGTCATCTCCTTAGTTTCTTGTGTTCCTTCCATTTTTGCAAGCCTCCTCTCCAATTTCCAAGTCATTCATGCCCTATGAAGCCTGAAACACTTAATACACGGATCACGACATCGAATGGGATAAAGGAGATTTAAAATACATAATTAAAGGTCTCTAGGAAGCAAGTTTTCAATCATGGAGTGATTTTGGAAAGGAATTGTAAATACATGCTAATCATATGAATAAGTGGGTAAAGATTTGATAAAACCACACAATTAGACACAATATAAACCATAAAATAATGGTTTATCAACCTCCCCACACTTAAACATCAGCATGTTCTCATGCTTAGTTGAAGGAGATAAAGTAAATGAGTAGGGACATGTAAAACTCATGAAATGCAATGCAACCTATATATATATGTAAATCCAACTATGTGCTTCTTGTCTACTTGGTTAAAAGTAAATAAGCTCTTCAAGACAATTATATATTAGATTTCACTAACTCAATTCATATAGTAAATACAGGTAACATTGTAAGAAGACAGCTCATGAAAGCAGGGAACATAGAATTAAGCACTGAACCCTTACTGGTAGTGCATGTGCACTCTAATCACTCAAGTGTATAGGGTAATCACTCTACTCTTCTCTAGTCATGCTTTCTAAAATTTGTTCTTCACCTAACCAATCAACAATATTTAACATACCAATGCAAACATCATGAGGTCTTTTCAAGGTTGTAATGGGGCTAAGGTAAGGGTAAGGGTATATATATATATGCCTAAGTGAGCTTTATAAATTGAATCTTTAATTAACCTAAGCTCTCACCTAACATACATATACTCTATATAACTTTAGAATCATGCCTAGCTACCCATAGTCTTCACTTTTGCATTACATACTCATGCATTAACTTTCTTTTAATTTTTATCACACATGCATTGATCTTTGGACTTAACTTAACTTAGAATCGGGATAATTTTGTCCCCTTATATTTATTTAAATATTTTTTTTAATTTTTTTTGAACATGAAAATAATTATAGCTTATCAATGCACATGGATTTTTAATTTTTATAGTTTCACATGAGTAGGCACCCAAATTCCCATTATTTTATCATGACTCATTTCCTTATTAACCCTTGTTCCCACAATCTTCCCATACTCAATTAACACACAATTTCTATCTTAAGCTAACCAAAGATTCAATTGGGATATTTAATTATTTTTCCGCTTAAGGCTAGTAATGTGGTAAAATATAGAACAAATGGGATTAAAAGGCTCAAAGTGGCTAACAAAGATAATTTAAAGGGTAGGCTTATTTGGGATAAGTGAGCTAAACAAATAATGGCCTCAATCATATGCATGCATATAACATATTAAACATTGGACATATAGGATGAAACAAAATAAGATTACAGTCATAGAGAAGCAAACACACAAGAATAAAATATTTATGGTTAAATAATGTAACCATGTAGCTAAGCTCAAATCTCACAGGTTGTGTGTTCTTCTCTTTTTAAACTATGTTCCAAATACAACTTCAAACAAGTTTACACAAAGGTTTTGATTTAAATTAGTGAAATTTTTCAAAAAGTAGGGTCTTAGAAGAAACTTATTATTTTCAATCAAGTAGATCATGCATGTGAATAACCTATTTCTATGCAATCTATCCTATTCTAGAAAAGAAAAATTAACTTAATATCCTATTTTACTGGTGTTTAAGGAAAAGAAGTTACCTCCGGAAGTCAGGTACTGACCGACCTCCCCACACTTAAGGCTTTGCACCGTCCTCGGTGCCATCTGTCAGGAACAAAGAGGGGCTGGTAGCAGCATCTCCACCATCGGGATCGTCATGGCTCCCTGTGCTAGTAAATAAAGTGGACTCCGAGGTGTCTGGGTCTTTGTAGTTTCCCAAAAGTAGCTCCTTGAGGTATGTGAATCGGTGCTTGTTACGGCGCTCTCTTAGCTTTGCTTTGTGTTCCTACCGATCCAACCTTTCAAGTATCTAACGGAGCAGTTGGTTTGTTGTAGGTGCTTGTGGTGCTGAAGGAGGAATGTCTTCAGCCAGTTCTGTAGGCTGGCTTGTAGTGGCTCCTGGTGGTCTGATATATTTCTCGTTAGGGACGTACTGATCATCCCGTGGAAGGAAGGCTTTGGTGTCCCCAGCTCTGTAAGAGACTCCGGCTGCCGAGACAAGATCTGAAACCAAGGCGGGAAAAGGTAAGTTGCCCGCTATCTGTACGTGTCCCATTGCATTCCGGATGTGTCTTGGTAAGTTTAGGTGCTGGTCTGTAAGAATACACCAAAGTAAAACAGCCATGTCTGTAGTGAAGGGGGACTCGTGAGTGCTTGGAAATACATAATGGGACATAATCTGTGCCCATACTCGAGCCTCCAAGGTAAGTGCTGAAGCCAATATCCCTTTTGGTCGGGATCGATGGTATCCGTAGATCCATCTGCTGCCACGTTATGCGATAACTCTGAGAATGGCGTCCCAGTCAAATTGGTATGTTTGGCGCTTGAGTGAGGCTTCTTGGAATGCATCCAATCCTTCTAGAGCAGGGGGGAAAATCTAAAGCTTGTTGAATGGCCTCTTCAGTTATGGGGACTTGCTTCTGATGGACATAGACAGACTGCATGGTTAGCATGTGAAAGTTGGAGTAGAATTCTACTACCCATGAGAGATTAACCTGCCATGGCTGTCTTCGTAGGAATCCCCATTGTCTTCGTTCAATTTGTGGCTTAACAAATTCAACAATTCGGGTCGGGAGGATGAGAAGGTATTCATTGTTGTAATTCCTTTCTGCCAGGATGGGGAACATCTGCTCACAGTAGCGGTTAGGAAACCGCGCAGTGTCCTTTGCTGGGAAGGCTTTTTCTTTTTCATCGACCTTGATGATCCTCTTGATTCTTTTTGTTGAGGGCTTTACTGCTGTTGAAGATGGCTCTGCCACTAATGCTCTTTTTGTTCCTCTCCTTGCTGGTAGTTTGGGAGTAGCTTTCTCTTTACTTTTCTTGGTGGCCATCCTGAAAAAGGAAAGAGAAAGTGAGATGTAAAGTGAAGGGTTCGAGCAAGGGAGCGAATATTATGAGTGGTAATCAATGCACAGTAAGGAAGGATGTCGTTAACACATGGTCTAGACTACATGTGAAAAGTTCATCAAAGGTAATATAATAAGTGCATGTTATGGCAATTGAATTCGAGATGTTTATTGGCATGCCGGCAAAGGCATGAGTAGCATAGATCAAGCATTCAATGTCCAAGTTAGATTACCAAGTGTTTCAAACTAATAACCTGTTTGTATTGACAATTAAATTAAATTAATAAAATATAAAAGGAGTTTTGTGAAAAGCAGGCATTAAGGTAGTAGGATAACATAAAAGTAGTGCATGATGCCATACGGACTTTTTCACAAATACATAGCATGCATGGTAAATATATTTTTGAAAGTATCAAATAGAACATGGAAGTAACCCTTTAAAAGGTAATATTAATTGTCAAACAAATCCATGATAATCCACAAGCAAAATATAGAAAATAAAGACCGAAATAAATTTCTAACACCAATTAAAAGGAATAAAAAGAAAGAAGAAGAAAAAGAAAAAGAAAATATAGATAAAGAAAGTAAAAAGAAAAAGAAGAATAAAACATAATAAAAAGTAAGAATAATAATGGAAAAGTAAATAAGGAAGAATAAAATAAAAACCTTGATAATGGTGGTGAAAAAGAAAGAAAAAGCAGGAGAGTAAAATGTGAGAAAGAGTAAGAAGGAAGAAGGGAGAAGAAGGAAGTAACAAGGGATAAGAAAAATTAGGATTTGGGGAAGAAAAGATAAGATATTTTGACTGATCTAGAAATTCTGTGCGCCGCACGTGACGCAGACGCGTGGGTCACGCGGTCGTGTGATGTGCGATACAGGTGACGCGGACGCGTGGATCACGCGGTCGCGTGACCTGAAATGTGCGATTGGCGCGAGGGCAGCGACGCGTTTGCGCAACTCTCTTGTTAAACTCATTTTGCCAAAACTTAGGGTGACGCGATCGCGTGGTTGACGCGGTCACGTGAATAGCCATGTTTGGAGGACGATGCGGCCGCGTGGGGCATGCGGTCGCGTGACAGGGCTGGTGCTTCTAGCATCACTCCAGCCCCACTCCATCGCAACTTGCTGCCATACACCTCTTTTACGTCGATTTTGAAGGGCACGCATTCACATGGATGACGCGGACGCGTGGGAATGTTTGTGCCTGAGGCACGCCTCCAGCCATGCTTTCGCGTGACTCTCTGTCCAATTCTCTTTTATTCAATACGCCTTGGTGACGCGGACGCGTCAGTGACGCTGCCGCGTCGCGTGCGTGTGTTTTTTTTTTTAAATAAAATGCAGAATGCTCATGCAAACTATATGCAGCTATATGCAGGGATGATGAGAAGAGTCATTAACATCATAAAAATAAAGTAAAAATAAAACTAAGATGGAAATGGAACGATCATACCATGGTGGGTTGTCTCCCACCTAGCACTTTGCTTTTACGTCCTTAAGTTGGACGCTCTTTAGGCTCATTCTGCTTCTCTTGGTGGGTCTTCCAAGAGGAAGATCTCTAGTTCCTTTTGATTCTTCATCTTCTCACCATGATAAAGCTTTAGGCGATGTCCATTGACCTTTAGAAATTTGGAGCTAGTAAGATGACGCAGGTGGAAAACTCCGTATGGCTCTACCTTATCTACTCTGTATGGACCTTCCCATCTGGATCTCAGTTTACCCGGCATGAGCCTCAGTTTGGAGTTATATAGTAGAACTAACTCCCCTGGTCTGAATTCTTTCCTTTTAATGTGCTTGTCATGGACAGCCTTCATTTTGTCCTTGTAATGCCTGGAGTTGTCATATGCTTCTAGGCGGAGGTTCTCTAGTTCTGCTAGTTGCAGCTTTCTTTCAGCACCAGCTTTTGTAAAATTTATGTTTCACTCTCTTACAGCCCAGAAAGCCTTGTGTTCCACCTCCACGGGGAGGTGGCAAGCCTTTCCATATACCAAGCGGAAGGGGCTCATCCCAATGGGTGTCTTGTACGCTGTTCTATATGCCCAGAGTGCATCTTGTAGCCTGGCACTCTAGTCCTTCCTATGAGGTTTTACTATCTTCTCCAGAATACGTTTAATCTCTCTGTTAGAGACTTTGGCTTGCCCATTGGTCTGGGGATGATAAGCTGTTGCTACTTTGTGAATTATCCCATGCTTTTTCAGTAATCCTGTTAGTCTCCTGTTACAAAAATGGGTGCCTTGATCGCTCACGATTGCTCGTGGTGATCCGAAGTGCCAGATAATATGGTTTCTAATAAAGGAAACAACAGTGTTAGCATCATCAGTGTGGGTAGGAATTGCTTCCACCCACTTAGAAACATAATTTACGGCTAACAGTATATAAAAGTAACCATTAGAATTTGGAAACGGACCCATGAAGTCAATACCCCAAACATAAAAAATTTCATAGAAAAGCATAAGCTGTTGAGGCATCTCATCCCTCTTGAATATATTACCAAACCTTTGGCATGGGGAACAAGATTTACAAATTTCAGTAGCATCTTTAAAAAGAGTAGGCCACCAGAATCCACAGTCTAGAATTTTTCTAGCTGTTCTTTGAGGGCCAAAATGTCCTCCACTCTCAGATGAGTGGTAGGCCTCTAAAATGAACTGAAATTCTGATTGAGGCACACACTATCTAATTACTTGGTCAGCATCACTGAAGAGAGAGACTTTTGCGTGGTCTAGAAATTCGCAAATAAATCCTCGTTGCAGGTATAGCTTCTAAACCAACAAAAGTCCTTTCTTACAAACATTTTGGTTATCACAAGTAACAAACCCCTTTAAAATTGATAACCAAAGTATTTAAACCTCGGGTCGTCTTCTCAAGGAACTGCAGGGAAGTATGTTCTTATTATTGGTTATGAAGATTGTAAATCGGGAATTTGAAGATGAGGAACAAGTGATTTGAATTGCAGTTAAAATAAGTAAAAGACTGTAAAATAAATAAATAACTGTAAAATAAACTTTTGGCAAAGTATGAGAAATTGGAAGTCCTATCCAAGTTATCCTTATCAATGATGATGAAGATTGAATCTTAATTCCACTTCGTTAGCCTTTACTTAAAGTAAAGAAAGGTCAAGTGACTAATTATGTTGATCTTCAAATCCTAGTTAATCCCTAAGGAAAGATTGAGATTATTGAAGTTCAATTCAATTAGCAAAGATAACAATTATCAATCATGTTGAGTTTGATAACTCCTGAGTTACTGATTTCTTAACCAAGACCAAAAAGGAGAAAGTAAATCTACTAGAATAAAAATGTCTTTAGGTTGGAAGCAACAGTAACATATATAAAAGAAAGCAATTATAAACTGAAATACCTCAAATAACATTAATTCAAAGAACAATCTGTAACATAGAAGAATTCATAAACTAATTTGAGAAGATAAATAAAAAGGAATGTTGAACCTGATAAAAATAGATAATCCTGAAAGCAAAAGAAATCCTAATTCTAAATCCTAAAAGAGAGAGGAGAGAACCTCTCCCTCAAAACTACATCTAATTCATGAAAAGTAACTAATTGGAGACTCTCCTCCGAATGGATGCATTCCCCCACTTCACAACCTGTGATCTGTGCCTTCTGGACTTGGATTTGGGCCAAAAAGGGCTTCAGAAATTGCTGGGAGCATTTTCTGTACTTTCTGGTGCGTGGCCTCTGTCACGCGTCCACGTGGGTCACGCGGTCACGTCAATTGGAGTTTTCCTTGCCACATGGTCGCTTCAATCATGCGTCTGCGTCAATCACGCGGTCGCGTCACTACCATTTCGCGCTGACATGCGGTCACGTCGTCCATGCGATCGTGTCACTGCCAGTTTCTCCAAAAACTCCATTTTGTGCTTTCCTTCCATTTTGTATGTTCCCTTTCCATCCTTTAAGTCATTCATGCCTTAGAAGATTTGAAACTACTCAACACACGAATCACGACATCGAATGGAAGTAAAGGGTAATTAAAATAATTACTTTTAAAGCATAGGAAACATGTTTTTCACATACATCATATAATAAGGAAGGGAAAGTAAAACCATGCAATTTACATGAATAAGTGAGTGAAGGATTGAATAAATCACTTAAATTAGGCACAAAATATATCATAAAATATGGGTTTATCAACCTCCCCACACTTAAACAATAGCATGTCCTCATGCTAAATCCAAGATAAAGAGTAAGGTAAGGTTGAAGTGGTGGAATCTAATGCAATGCAATCTATTCTAAATGCAAATACCTAAATGAATCATGCAATTCTAATTTTTATTCACTTGTATATAAAACTTACATGTAGTTAAATTAATTCACATTCTCAAGGAATCATATATGCATAGCCAAACCTTAGATAATGATAAAGCACTTTTACAATTGAGATGGGAAAGAAAATATTTTACAGACTTGCAAGACAATTAGCAATTTAAGCAGAGATATATGTTGATGAGCTATTGAACCCTCACTGGATTTTGTGTTTACTCTCTAGTCACTCAGTATTTATTGGGTTAATCACTCTATTCTTCTTCTTATCCTTACTTTTTATAACTTTGTTCTTCATCTAACCAATCAACAATTATAGAATATAGGAATACAAAAATCATGAGGTCTTTAATTAAGGTTGTAATGAGGCCAAGGTAAAGGTAAGGGTATATGTATAAGGCTAAGTGAGCTAATAAGTGAATCCTTGATTAATATAAGATCTCACCTAACATACATATTTTGTAAAGCAAAGCTTCTTTACCTATTTTCTCATATTTTTCTCACTTTTTATGTTACATGCTCATACATTAGTTTTAATTTTGTCCTATGTGCATTTGCTTTATTTTTCATTTGGGGAATTCTTTTGTATCCCCTTTATTCAAATACTGAAACTTTTTTTTAATGCACATGGTAATTCAATTATTTTGATTTCACATGAGCATGCTTCCCAAAATTTTTATTTTGAGTTATTTTATTCTTTTTAACTTTCTACCCTTTGTTTTTATCATCCATGTTCCCAATAGGTTTCCCACACTTAAACAATACATACTTTCTATCTTAAGCTAACCAAGGATTCAACTTGGGATTTTTATTTTGTTTTTCTGCTTAAGGCTAGTAATGTGGTTATAAAATAAGAGGGGAATTAAAGGCTCAAGGGGGCTAACAAGGGTGATGTAAAAGGTAGGCTAATTTGGGAATAGTGAGCTAGAATCAAACAATGGCCTCAATCACTTTCTTGGTATGTATCTATATTCTATAATCGAACATATAGATTAAAACAAAGTAAAGAACATCAGAATAAAAAAGAAGGGCGGAACACACAGGAATAAAAATTATGGTTTGAATGTAACCATACAATTAAGCTCAAAACTCACAGGCTGTGTATTCTCTAACTCAAAAATCATATATCAGTTATATATGTCAAGCAAGTAAAAATTAAGAGTTCCCATTATTCTCAATGTAAATCTTAAGGTGGCTTTAAAGTTCTAGTGTTTCTCCTTGATGAAATGTTGTTAACTAACTAACATGTAATGCTATATATACAAGGTGTGGGTTGTTTTTATTCTGTTAAAGTCTCTAGTTTACTTCTTTTTTATATTTTTAATTTAAACTAAGTTATCTTATGCTAAAAAGGGTAAACTATACTAATTAATCCATATTTTCTATAATTAATAAGTTAGAATTGTAACTAAACTAAATGGCTAAAATATGAACTAAAGTGCAACATGCAGAAATATAGTAAAAATACATGAAAATAGCAATGTATAAGTGCTGAAAAAATAAAAATAAAAACAAAGAGAAAAATACAGAAAAATAACAAAGTAAAAAGAGTCTGTAGTGGTTCACCAAAAAGTATACGCCAGAGATGGCGACCTCCCTACACTTAATATGAAGCATCATCCCTGATGCTCACTCAAGCAGGGTGTGAAGGGGGTGTCATCACTAGAAGGATGGGTAGCTGGAGTCTCTGTGGTGGTGGTTTGAGGATCAGCCTGCTGCAGAGGAGGTGCTGACTGAATAGGAACCTCTAGGTCTGCAGCCTGAATCTGATGCGGGGCCTCCTGATGTGATGCAGCCTGCTCTGTGCCTGCCTGCGCAGCCTCTCCCTGTGGATGGGTCTACGCCTCGTGATCATCCGCTTCCTCCTCAGATGGCTCTGATGGGGTGTCAGGCTCGGAGGGGATGTCGCTGCCAGAACGGATCATCAGCTTCAGGTGCTCATAGTGTCGCTTGCTGCGACGCTCAGATCTCTTGTATCGCCGCCGGTTGCGGTGCTCCATCTGGTCTAGCTGCCGAAACAAGCGGTGCACTAAGTGATAAACTGGCTCTGAGGTAGGTGGAGGTGCAGTGGTGGTAGCAGGGGTAGTTGTAGAGGAAGAGGCGCCAGCAGATGGTGTGGCTGTCTCATCAGTAGGAGTAAGGAATGGAAGTCTGTAACCCAAAGTCAGAAAGTTCCTACTGTGAGGAATAATTTTCTTGCATTCTGCAGCAGGGGGCTTCTCATCAGCATTCTCCCAAGGCACGTCAGCTCGACGGCCAAGCTGTGTAATCAGATATGGAAAGGGGAGAGTGCCTCAGACGTGGACCCTGGCCATGTAGTACCGAATAAAGCGTGGCAGGTACAGGTCCTGAACTTCCATCACACACCATAGGAGGGTGATCATAGCGGCAGGTAGCTCCGTCTCGTGAGTACTCGGCATAACAAAGTTGCTCAGGATCTGATGCCATAGTCGAGCCTCATCGTTCAAGTATGCCCGCTTGATTCCCTTAGGCATGGTGGTGTTCTGACCCATGACCCATGGAACAGTCAGGTCAAGGGCTATCCTTGCTTTGACGGCATCCCAGTCAAACTTCATGAAGCGCATGTCCTCCTCAGCCTTTTGATAACCATCTGGCTGATCGGATTTAGGCAGGAGCTTCAGAACATCCTCTATGGCCTCTTCAGTGACCAGTATCTGCTTCTCTCTTAGGTTTACTGCATCTAGGGAAGTTTTGAAGTAATTGCAGTAAAATTTCCTTACCCAAGATGCATTGACCTCAGTCAGGTTTCTCTCCAGGAAGAACCAGCCTCTTTGTTTGATCTGATCAGAGGTGTATTGCTGGAGTTCTTCTGGGATCTTCAGAGTCCTCTCCAGGTACAGGTTCCTGGAGGTTGCAAACACCGGATACTTCAGCTCGCAGTATCGGTTTGCAAACTTAATGGGATCAGTAGCAGGGAGTAGCTGGTCAGCCTTCTCCTGTGGGGTAAAGTATTTCTCCCGCCAGGAGTCATTATGCATGATGTCCAGGATGGACATGGAGGATTCTCCTCTTTTTTATTTGCCCATTGTTGCCTTACCCTTTCCTTTTCTTTGGGTGTCAGACATCCTGAAAAACAGAAAACTAGGATATGATAAAAATAGAAAAACAAGTAGGCAAATCACAAAATAAGCATATAGTGGCAAATGAGTAGTGGAGTAATAAAAATGAGTTAAGTAAATGTGCATTAAGGATTGAATAGGAGTTAAAAGTCCGAGAAGAAAAATTAACAATCCAAAATGTATTAGAAATCATGTTAATTAGGAAAAATTATCATCATGCCTTGGTTAGAAGGTTAAAGAGAATAGTGAAAAACCAGAAGAGATGTTTTGAAAGGTTAGGTTGGTTAGGAATGAAAAAAGAGTTTAGGAAGTTAAAATTAGTAAATTAGTAAAAAGTGGGTTAGAGTAAGTGGCATGATGATTATTTTCTAAGTAACAAGCATTCTCAATTAGAAGCTACAGTCAACTCATATCCAAACAAGGGAATCAGGTGGATGATGAATCAAAAATTAGAAGCTAAACATCAAAAATGCAGATTATGAACCAGGAAATCAAAAAAAAGAAGAAAGCTTGCCCTGGTATGCATGAATTGGTTTGGTAAAAGTAGAGTAAAGCAGAGTGCAAAGTGCCAAAACTAAGACATGAATGGAAACAAAACAGTTTACAAAAAATTGGGCAGCATTCCGGCTAAAATTGGATGTTCCCGGAAAAGAAACAGTAAACAAGACAGTTCATATGAATTAAAACAAACTGCAATTAGATATGAACAAGAAAGAACATTCAAAATAGCAGCATGAACAGTACGAACAGCGTAAGAACAAAACTAACATCACAGCAACAACAGAATTGCGAAAATTATAAAACAAGAAGCACGAACAGCGCAATTAATCAGGCCTAAATCCACTAACCACATCCTAGGCTACCTAACCACCTAGAATCCACTACAACATGCATATCTAACTAGCCTAATTATGAACATAAACAGAAAAATATGTAATTAGCTAGGAATTGAAAGAAGGGTGGCGTTCGGTGGAACCTGGTAGGCATATGAATAAAAGTGGGGCAGAGGGATGGCTGGGGAATGGTGGTGGTGGCGGCTGACGTGGCGGTTGAGGGTGGTTGGCGCGGCGGTGGTTGTTCGGAGGCAGGGGGTTTCGGGTAGGGTAATGGGGGTAGGGGTTAAGGGGGAAGGAAGGGAAAGGGGGTGTGGATGGTGGGTGGAGGCGCGGCGGTGACGGTGGCGCGGTGGGGGTGGTGGTCGCGGAGGTGGGCAGTAGTGGTGGAGGGAAGAAGAGGAGAGAAAAAGAAGAGAAAGAGAGAGAGGGAAGGGGGAAGGCGGGTGGCGTTGCGGTGGTGTCTGGGTGGTGGACGGTGGAGCGGCGGCGTAGAGGGGCGCGGCGGTGAAGGGCAGAGAGGGAGGGAGGGGTTTGGCAGGGAGGAGGAAGAAGAAAGGGGTTGGGAGGGGGGGCGCGATGGGGTAGCATTCGCGTCATAGGGGGTTAATAAATTTAAATCCACGCGATCGCGTGGGGCACACGGTCGCGTGGCTGGGGTGGAATGGGGGTCGACGCGATCGCGTGAGTGATGCGATCGCATGGAATGGGTAAATAATGAATGACGCGATCACGTGAGGCAGGCGATCGCGTCACTGGAAATCGTGCGAAATGCACAATTCCAGCGTCGTGTCAGCGCAACTCTCTGTCTACTCTGTGGTGGTGGAAAATCCACGCGACGCGATTGCGTCGCTCACGCTATCGCGTGGGATTGGTGTTGTGCAAGTGACGTGATCGCGTCAGGGACGCGATTACGTGGGTTATTTTATGCGAAACACGCAACAACCGCACGATTCCAGCCCAACTTTCTGGGCGTTGGATCCTTACGCCGATTTCCAGGTCACGCGGCCGCGTGAATGACGCGGATGCGTGGGGGGGTTGTTTTTCGCAACTGATGCGATCGCATGAGTGATGCGGTCGCGTCGCACGCCTACTCTCTCTTTATGCAGGTATGCAGTTATGCAGTATGTAATGCGAATGAATAATATTCAGGTTCAATTGAAAAGGAAAACAAAAAATTAAATAACACGAAATAAAACTGAAAAAAAACAACCATACCATGGTGGGTTGTCTCCCACCTAGCACTTTTAGTTAAAGTCCTTAAGTTGGACATTGGATGAGCTTCCTGTTATGGCGGCTTATTTTTAAATTCATCCAGAAATCTCCACCAATGCTTGGAATGCCAACAGCCTCCGGGGTCCCAAACTAGGCATGTAAAGCTTCTGAGTATCTTCAAGCAGATTGTCAGGCTCCCGGGGTGACGAATGTCAGAATAGATTCCAGGATCCCAAACTTTGCTTTTAAATCTGCCTCCGTCTTGATCTATATTTTTCCATCCGGGCGGTTTAAAAAAGTAGATTTTCACCAAGATGACCAAACGTTTTCCGAGATCCATTCGATTGACCATGATGCCAATCCGTGCACTTCGAATTGAAGCGTGGAACCTTATGGAACCTTGTGCACCAGCTCTAAGTGCGAGCCATTTCCCTCTTACTCTTAAAGCCGCAGAGAGCTCTAAGCTGGCCATCTGTTTCAAGCAAACCATATTCAAGTGGAAAAATAAAGCTAAAGGTTAAGGATTGTACCCACTTGAAGCTTGTATTGGGTGGTAATGGCCTTGGGATAGGTGTTTCCAGTGATTCTGTGAGTTCTACTCCCTTGTGCTCTTCGGTGAATTTCTTCACTTCCTTGCAGACTTCTTCAATTACATCCATGTCCTGATCAAAGCCTTCTATGTCTTCCTCGTCACTTAAGTCATAAACGGGAGGTTGAGAGAAATCTACATCCGCATCATCTTCGTATTCACTTGGGAAAGATTCTTCGATCTCAGAGAATTCACTTGCTGATGCAAGTTCATTACTGAGAGAACTTGACTTGAGATTATCATCATCAAGGAAACCTGCTTCTTGGATTATTTCGTCTAGTTCTTCATAAGAGACTTGCTTTGGGAGTTGTGCACTATCCTCCTTAGCATCAATTGTAATGTTTTTGACAGAATTCTCCATAGCTCTGGATTCCCACGGAAGTTTAGCGTCTCCTAAGTCTTCAACCAACTCTTCTTCGTTTACAATGACAGCTTCCTCTACTTGTTCCAATACAAAGTTATGCCCTGTTCTGTCCACTGGAGTTTCTAGTATCTCCTTCATGCTACGTTCTTCTTTAGATTGCCCACATGGGGCTGTAGGGGTCTTTGAATGTTTGAACGTCTAAAAGATAATTGACTTACTGCTTGCTCCAGTTGATGAAGGGTTGTTTGAAGTTGATCTACTGTTTCCTTGAGGCGAACCTCTGATTCTCGGGGTGATGGATTTGGACGTGGTACATGGGGAAGTGGTGGTGTTTGGGAGTAATTGGATTAGAATTGGGGTAAATGAGGATCATATGGTGGTGAATGGTGAAAAGGGGCCTGTGAGTGTGGTGGTTCGAAGTTACGTTAAGAGGATGGTCTATAAGCACAGGGTGGGGCTTGTTGGTAACTACAAGGTTGTCCACCATGTCTATTGGATTGGTATGCATTGTAGAATGGTCTTTGTCCATGATATCTTGGAGGGTGTTGTTTCCTAAAGGTTTGATTAGATCCTCTTGGCTCCATCCATCTTTGATTGCTCTGACCTTGATGCATGTTCCTGTTATAACTTGCACTCCTTTCAACAATATTAGAACCAAACTCAAAGCGAGAAGGGTGAGAATTCATAGTAGCTAATAAAAGTAAAAGGAGAGAATAAGAATAAATAAACAAGTAAAAAAGAAATATTTACAATAACCAATAATAAGGCACACGATTGCAGTTCCCCGGCAACGGCGCCATTTTGAAGAGAAAGACTTTTGCGTGGTCTAGAAATTTGCAAATAAATCCTCGTTGCAGGTATAGCTTCTAAACCAACAAAAGTCCTTTCTTTACAAACGTTTTGGTTGTCACAAGTAACAAACCCCTTTAAAATTGATAACCGAAGTATTTAAACCTCGGTTCGTCTTCTCAAGGAACTGCAGGGAAGTATGTTCTTATTATTGGTTATGAAGATTGTAAATCGGGGTTTTGAAGATGAGGAACAAGTGATTTGAATTGCAGTTAAAATAAGTAAAAGATTGTAAAATAAATAAATAACTGTAAAATAAACTTTTGGCAAGGTATGAGAAATTGGAAGTCCTATCCTAGTTATCCTTATCAATGATGATGAAGATTGAATCTTAATTCCACTTCGTTAGCCTTTACTTAAAGTAAAGAAAGGTCAAGTGACTAATTATGTTGATCTTCAAATCCTAGTTAATCCCTAAGGAAAGATTGAGATTATTGAAGTTCAATTCAATTAGCAAAGATAACAATTATCAATCATGTTGAGTTTGATAACTCCTGAGTTACTGATTTCTTAACCAAGACTAAAAGGGAGAAAGTAAATCTACTGGAATAAAAATGTCTTTAGGTTGGAAGCAACAGTAACATAAATAAAAGAAAGCAATCATAAACTGAAATACCTCAAATAACATTAATTCAAAGAACAATCTGTAACATAGAAGAATTCATAAACTAAATTGAGAAGATTAATAAAAAGGAATGTTGAACCTGATAAAAATAGATAATCCTGGAAGCAAAAGAAATCCTAATTCTAAATCCTAAAAGAGAGAGGAGAGAACCTCTCCCTTAAAACTACATCTAATTCATGAAAAGTAACTAATTGGAGACTCTCCTCCGAATGGATGCATTCTCCCACTTCATAACCTCTGATCTGTGCCTTCTGGACTTAGATTTGGGCCAAAAAGGGCTTCAGAAATTGCTGGGAGCGTTTTCTGTACTTTCTGGTGCGTGGCCTCTGTCACGCGTCTGCGTGGGTCACGCGGTCGCGTCAATTAGAGTTTTCCTTGCCACGCGGTCACTTCAATCATGCGTCCACGTCATATGCGTTTCGCTTATGGCGCGCGATCGCGTCAATCACGCGGTCGCGTCACTACCATTTCGCACTGGCATGCGGTTGCGTCGTCCATGCGATCGCGTCACTGCCAGTTTCTCCAAAAACTCTATTTTGTGCTTTCCTTCTATTTTGTGTGTTCCTTTTCCATCCTTTAAGTCATTCCTGCCTTAGAAGATCTGAAACTATTCAACACACGAATCACGACATCGAATGGAAGTAAAGGGTAATTAAAATAATTACTTTTAAAGCATAGGAAATATATGTTTTTCACATACATCACATAATAAGGAAGGGAAAGTAAAACCATGCAATTAACATGAATAAGTGAGTGAAGGATTGAATAAATCACTTAAATTAGGCACAAAATATATCATAAAATATGGGTTTATCAACCACACCTCCATAAATATGGATCGTCCCATATATAATATTTGGACTCGCTTTTCAGCTTGTCTCTCTGGTGCTTAGTAAAATTTGGAGGAAAAGTGTGGCTAACTAGATAATTAGCTACAGGTGCATACCAAGGAACTACTTCGGATACTGCTTGTAAGCTATCAAATGGGAAATTATCATTTATAGGAGTGGAGTCACCCTTCATGTGCTCAAGGTGACTCAAGTGGTCTGCCACTAGATTCTGGTTACCACTCCTGTCCATAATTTCCAAATCAAATTCTTGTAACAGCAGTATCCAACGTATTAGCCTTGGTTTGGACTCCTTTTTAGCTAATAAATATTTTAGAGCTGCATGGTCTGAGTACACTACTACCTTAGTACCAAGTAAATATGCTCAAAATTTATCCAGAGCAAAAACAATAGCAAGAAGCTCTTTTTCAGTAGTAGTATAATTAGACTGAGTAGCATCTAGAGTCTTAGATGCATAAGCAATTACAAAAGGGTCCTTACCTTCGTGTTGAGCCAGCGCTGCTCCTATTGCCTGGTTGAAAGCATCACACATAATTTCAAATGGCTGGCTCTAGTCTGATCCTCTCACAATTGGAGCTTGAGTCAGGGCGGTCTTCAGCTTATCAAACGCTTGCATACAGCTTTCACTGAACTCGAACTCAATTTTCTTCTGCAGCAATCTGGATAAAGGTAATGCTACCTTACTAAAGTCCTTAATGAATCTCCTGTAAAAACCTGCGTGGCCAAGGAACAAACGGACTTCCCTCACGGAGGAGGGGTAAGGTAAACTAGAAATAACGTCCACCATTGCTGGATCTACAGAAATGCCAGTGTTAGACACAACATGTCCTGGTACAATTCCTTGTTTGACCATAAAGTGACATTTTTCAAAATTTAATACAAGGTTTGTATTAACACATCTGTCTAACACTCTATATAAACTATCCAAGCAAAGGCTAAATGAATCACCATATATGCTAAAATCATCCATAAAAACTTCCATACAGTTCTCAATCAAATCAGAGAAAAGACTCATCATGCATCTTTGGAAAGTAAAAGGTGCATTGCATAAGCCAAAGGGCATTCTCTTATAAGCATAAGTCCCAAAAGGACATGTAAAAGTAGTCTTCTCCTGATCTTCAGGAGCTATATAAATTTGAAAGTATCCTGTATAACCATCTAAAAAACAATAATGAGATTTACCTGACAGGCGATCAAGCATCTGATCAATGAATGGCAAGGGGTAATGATCTTTGCGAGTGGCTTGGTTGAGACGCCTATAGTCAATGCAAACTCTCCATGAATTCTGCACTCTAGTTGTCAAGAGCTCTCCATGCTCATTTCTTATTGTTGTGACTCCATACTTCTTGGGTACCACTTGTACTGGACTGACCTATTCACTGTTTGAGATGGGGTAAATGATGTCTACTTCAAGTAGTCTGGTTACCTCTTTCTTGACAACTTCTAAGATGGTGGGATTCAATCTTCTTTGAGGCTGACGGACAGGCTTTGCTCCCTCTTCTAAGAATATTCTGTGTTCACAAACTTGAGGACTAATACCTACTATATCCGCCAAACTCCATCCAATTACTTTCTTATTTTTTCTCAGCACACTGAGTAGCTGTTCTTCCTGTTGAGAAGTGAGTTCCTTTTCAATGATGACTAGGAACTTCTGCTTGTCCTTAAGGTAAGCATACTTGAGGTGTGGAGGGAGGGGCTTTAATTCTAGTTTCTGCTCATAGCTAGGCTCTGGATCATCTGGGACTGGTGATAATGGTAAAGTCTTCTCATTGTTTTCAGAAAGTGTCCCCACACTTGGATCCTGCTCCATGTACTTCTCTTCTAATTCTTCCTGGTGAACTTCAGCTACAGTTTCATCAATAATGTCACATTGGAAGATAGAATGATCTTCTGGAGGATGCTCCATAGCTTCGTTTAAACTGAAACTCACTGTTCTGCTATCTATCTCAAAGGAGTAAGTTCCTGAGAATGCATCCAGCTTGAACTTTGAAGTCTTCAGGAATGGTCTTCCAAGCAGGATTGATTATGGTCTTCCTGAGTCATTAGGGGGCATTTCCAGGATGTAGAAATCAATGGGAAATGTGAGCCCCTTAATGCTCACTAGTACATCTTCAGCAATTCCAACTACTATTATAATACTTTTATCTGCTAACACAAAACGAGCTGTCAACCTTTTTAAGGGAGGGAGCCTCAAAGTATCATATATGGACAAAGGCATTATACTAACACATGCTCCTAAATCACACATACAGTCATAAAATATCACACCTCCAATGGTACAGTTAACCATACATGGACCTGGATCACTACATTTTTCAGGTATATTTCCCATTAAAGCAGATATAGAACTACCTAAAGAAATAGTTTCTAATTCATTAATTTTATCTTTATGTATGCACAAATCCTTTAGAAACTTTGCGTATTTAGGTACCTGTTGAATAACATAAAAAAGGGAAACAATTACCTCAACCTTTTTGAATATTTCTACCATTTTGGGGTCAAGTTCCATCTGTTTTCTGGGTTTCCTTGCAAGTTGTGGAAATGGAATAGGAGGGGCGCGATGTATAGCTTCAGCATCCCTTGGGGCTTTATTCTGTGGTTGAGCTTCTTCTTCTTCAACTATGTCTTGTACGTCCTCTTCCTCTTCAGCATCTTCCACTTCCACCACATCCTTTGCTGGCACGTGTTCTGATGGGTTTGGCTCCTCATGGTTCCTCTCCTGCAGTGTGGTTCCGAATCTCAAAGTGATGGCATTGATGCCACCTTTGGGATTAGGCAGTAGTTGAGAAGAAATTTCATTAGAGATTGAAGGTTGATGTGTGGAATTAAGTGAGGAATCCATCCGGGAGACGAGAGCTTATAAAGTGGCAGTTAAGCCATTCAGACTAGAGTTCAGCTGAGCCTGCATGTCTTGTTGTCCTTGTGCAAGAGAATGGAGCATTTTGTCATTTGATGAAGAATTAGAATAAGCAGTCTGAGAAACTTATTGTTGGGTTTGCTGGGGTCCTTGTGATTGTCTTAGGTGTGTGATGACAAGTCATCTTAGCCTAGTTTCACTAGTCTTTTTCCTTTGTTTTCATTTAGTTTTATGCACTTTCTTAAGCCATAAGTAAGTCATTTGGGTAGAATTTCATGTTTCCTTTGATTCAATCAACCATGGATAAATTGATGCATTTTCATGAGTTTTTGTGCCATAATTGCTCATACGACAAAAAGAAGAACAACTCTCATGATTATGGCATAGCTTTGATACAATTGTTGATTGATGATAGGTGGAATAAAGCTTGGAAGAAGGTTACAAGAATGGGCTTGAAAAGAGGGATCAACATTTGAGCTAACGTTTGCCTCAAACGTTAACTCAAACGTGAGAAGCAGATGAAGAACACCCTGGAGAAGAGCCAACGTTTGCGCCAACGTTTACCTCAAACGTTGAGGCAAATGTTGGCTGAAGAAGAAGCAGGGGAAGGCAACGTTTGCGCCAACGTTTGCCTCAAACGTGAGGTCAAACGTTGGCGCCAAAAAGAATGAAAAAGAGCACTCCTAGGCACGGCAACGTTTGAGCCAACGTTTGCCTCAAACGTGAGGTCAAACATTGGCTACATTTTGGCAAGGAAGAGCATGGCAAAGCACCCCTGATTGATGGTTTAGATGAGCCACGTTTGCACCAACGTTTGCCTTAAACGTTGGGCCAAACGTTGGCCGAAAAGGGAGCCTGGGAAGAACCACGTTTGAGCTCATGTTTGACCTCAAACGTTGGCTCAAACGTGGATGACAGCAAGAAGGGCATCTGCATAATGCCTCACACAAGGGACGTTTGAGTCAACGTTTGCCTCAAACGTTGACTCAAACGTGAATGGTTCATGGCCCGGTTCACTAATAGATTTCTTCCCAACACCAAGAACAATCAACGGAGGCTATTATCAACCCAATTCCATCAAGACTAAAGGCCCAATTCAAGGCTTAATGATCATTTGAAGAAAGTGTATAAATAGCTTAGGATTTGAAGTTTTAAGGGAGCTTTTCTTTGGAGAGTTTTCTTTAAGAATTTTCATAGTATTCACAGTAGAGAGCTTTTGGGTTTTGAGCTATTTGGAGATTCTGAATCTTGGGGAAGGAGAATTGAATTCTCTTCCTCTTAGTTTTCTTGTTTTAAATTTCATCTACACTTGTCTTGAGTCTTGGGTGTTGAAGAATTGAGGAAATTCTGTCTCAATCACACCTTGAGATCTCTCTGTTTTTCTTACTGCAGCTTCTGGAAAATTGAACTTGGATTTACATTTCTACATTGCTCTCTTCTTTAATTTGGCATTTGCTCTCTAAATTTGGATCTAAGAAGGCATTGAGATCTAGACTTAGTTATCTAGTCTCTTGGGTCCTGAGATCTATTGGTTTCCATTTTAATTTCCTTGTTTAATTACTACACCAAGTTTATTTTCCTTTTAGTTTTGAGATCCGGTTCAAGTAATTACATCAACTACTCTTCATTCTGTTAAGTTTTGCTTTTCCCTGTTTAATTCCTGCAGATCTAATTCCCATTCCCCTTTTATTTTTCAAGTCATTTATATTTCTTGCACTTTAAGTTTCTGTAATTTACATTGCTTGCACTTTAAGATTCAGCTCTTTTTCTTTTTGTTCCCTTTAATTTCCTACAAATCACCCACTCCCCTTTACATTCTATGCAATTTAATTCCTGTCAACACAATTTCACACAATCAACACTTGTTTGCTTGACTAATTCAACCACTAAACTAAAGTTGCTCAATCCTTCAATCCCTGTGGGATCGACCTCACTCCCGTGAGTTTTATTACTTGATGCGACCCGGTACACTTGCCGGTGAGTTTTGTGTCGGATCGTTTTCTGCACATCAAGTTTTTGGCGCCGTTGCCGGGGATTGAGTAGATTGACAATGAGTAAGTGAGGTGATAGTTTAGATCAAGCACTTTTTCTTTAATTTTGACTAACCTACTAACTGTTTGAATTTTTGCTTAAGCTAACTAAAACTTCATTCTAGCAATAGATTGAATTATCACTGGTTGTGTGTTTCTCTTGTTTTGTTTGTATGTCAGGTACAGGGAGAGCTACTCCTATCTTATCCGAAGCTGACCAGAGGACTCTCAGGAGATTAAGAAGAGCTGAAAGAGGGAAAGGTATTGTTGGAGAGGAAGAATCTGAGGAAGAATATCACGAGATGGAAGGAGATCCATCTAATCCCAATCCACCACAGAGGAGAGTGTTGGCCTCCTACACTTTTGCAAATCCCAGACACTGTGGAAGCAGCATCTTAACCCCCAATGTCAATGCAAACAATTTTGAGCTAAAACCACAACTCATTACACTTGTCCAGAACAATTGTTCATATGGAGGTAGCCCATTGGAAGATCCCAACCAGCATTTATCTACCTTCTTAAGGATTTGTGACACTGTCAAATCCAATGGCGTGAATCTTGAAACTTACAAGCTTCTGTTGTTCCCGTTCTCATTAAGGGACAAGGCTGCACAATGGCTTGAAACTTTTTCCCAAGGAAGTATCACTATTTGGGATGATTTGGTGACTAAATTTCTAGCCAAATTCTACCCACCTCAAAGGATCATCAGGCTGAAAACTGAGGTGCAGACTTTCACACAATCAGACGCCGAATCCTTGTATGAAGCATGGGAGAGGTACAAAGCCTTAATCAGAAAGTGTCCTCCGGAGATGTTCAATGAATGGGATGTGCTGCAGAATTTCTATGAAGGCCTAACATTGAAATCTCAAGAGGCGTTAGATCACTATGCTGGAGGTTCATTACAACTGATGAAAACTACTGAGGAAGCCCAGAATCTTGTGGACATGGTGGCCAACAATCAATATTTCTTTTCTCATCAAAGAACCCGCCAACCATCATAGAGAAAGGGGGTACTAGAACTGGAAGGAGTAGACTCCATTTTGGCTCAAAACAAGATGATGCAACAACAAATTCAACAACAGTTTGAACAAATGGCCAAAAGGATTGACAGCCTTCAAGTAGCAGCTGTGAACACAAGCCACCCATCAACTGTATGGGTGCAGAATGAAGAAAGCCAAGAAGAGCAACAACAGGAGCAAGTGCAGTACATGCATAACCAAAACTCTGGACAGAATGAAGTTTATGGTGATACCTACAATCCTTCCTAGAAGAATCACCCCAACCTTAGATGGGGAGATAATCATAACCATAACCAACAGCCATGGCAAAGAAACACAACCCAAAATAACCCAAGGAACAACCAGCAAAACAACCAAAATTCATTCAGAAAACCGCAAAGCACTTACCCCAACTCTAACCATTATCCAACCCATAACCAACCCATCAACCAAAACACCTATCATCCACCACCCACATCTCACAACCAACCACAAGCATCCCTAGAATCTCAAAGAATCACTAACTTGGAAACCTTAATAGACAAAATGTGGAAACACCAAGAAATGACAACCAAGAACCATGAAGCCTCCATGAAGAGCCTAGAGAGGCAGATTGGGCAAATCTCTAAGCAGATTTCTGTTGAGAGACCTTCAAGCTCACTACCAAGTGACACCATTCCTAATCCAAAAGAAGAGTGCAAAGCTGTACAATTAAGAAGTAGGAGAACATTGATGAGCAATAATGACACTACACGGAAACAAGTGGAGAGCAGCAAAAAGCCAACAGATACGGAGGAAGCCAATGATCAAAATATGGTGCCAAACAAGAACTCAGAGAACCCCAAAAGAAAATAAGACCAGCCAATCAATATACATGAGAGAGAAGGAAGAAGCACAGAAAAAGGAGAAAGCCTTCATTCCTCCGCTGCCATATCCACAGAGGTTCAACAAAGAAACCAAGGATCAACACTTCCGCAAATTCCTGGAGACTTTCAAGAAGCTGGAAATCAACATTCCCCTGGCCGAAGCATTGGAACAGATGCCCTTATATGCCAAGTTCTTGAAGGAACTCATTAACAAGAAAAGAAGCTGGCTGGAGAAGGAAACTATACTTCTCACTGAAGAATGTAGCGCGGTGCTTCAAAAGGGAATCCCACCAAAGCTTAAAGATCCAGGAAGTTTTGTAGTTGCTTGCACCATAGGCAAAATGACATTAGACAAGGCTCTTTGTGATCTCGGAGCTAGTATCAACCTAATGCCCCTGTCTATGATGAGGAAGCTTGCTATAGAAGAACTCAAACCCACCAGGATGTCACTAGTCATGGCTGATAGATCGATCAAGACACCCAATGAAATTGTGGAAAACCTGTTGGTGAAGGTTGGGGAGTTTATTTTTCCAGCAGATTTTGTGATTTTGGATACTGAAGAGGAAGGAAATAATTCAATCATTTTAGGAAGGCCATTTCTAGCCACAGCAAGAGCCATCATTGATGTAGAAAAAGGAGAGATGATCTTCAGGGTCCACAATGAACAAATGGTCATAAACGTTTTCAAGTCAATGCAACACATTCCTGAGCAAGAGGATTACATGAGAGTGGATATGATAGAGAGTTTGGTGGAGGAAATGTTGGAAGATAATCCTCAAGAGCAAGAAGAAAATCAAGAGACAACAGAGGAACAAGTAGCCGAGATGTCTATTGAGCAAGAGGAAAAACAAGACAAGAAGGAAGAAGTACGAAAACAAGAACTGAAGCCATTACCCACCCATCTCAAATATGCATTCCTGGATGCATCAGAGAATTTCCCAGTGATCATCAATTCGTCATTAACAAAAAAGGAAGAAGGAGAACTTCTTGATGTACTCAAAGCTCACAAAGATGCTTTAGGATGGACTATTGACGACCTGAAAGGCATCAGCCCTGCAGTATGTATACATAAGATCCTCTTGGAAGATAACTCCAAGCCAGTAGTTCAACCTCAAAGAAGGCTAAATCCCACGATGAAGGGAGTTGTCCAGAAGGAAGTAATGAAGTTGTGGAATGTAGGGATAATCTTCCCAATATCTGACAGCTCATGGGTAAGCCCGGTCCAAGTTGTACCAAAGAAAGGAGGAATGACGGTCATCACCAATGAGAAGAATGAGCTGATCCCTACTAGAACAGTGACGAGGTGGAGGATGTGCATAGACTATAGAAGATTGAATGATGCCACCAGGAAAGATCATTTTCCTCTCCCATTCATTGATCAGATGCTGGAAAGATTGGCCGGCCATGTCTATTATTGCTTTTTAGACGGATATTCTGGGTATAATCAAATCGTGGTGGACCCCAAGGATCAAGAGAAGACTGCCTTTACATGTCCATTTGGAGTCTTTGCATACAGGAGGATGCCCTTTGGGCTCTGTAACGTGCCAGCCACATTTCAAAGGTGTATGCTCTCCATCTTCTCTGATATGGTCGAAAAGTTTCTAGAGGTCTTCATGGACGACTTCTCTATTTTTGGTGATAATTTCAATGCTTGCCTGAAACATCTAACTCTTGTCTTGAAACGGTGCCAAGAAACTAATTTGGTTTTGAACTGGGAGAAATGCCATTTCATGGTGCCCGAAGGGATTGTTCTTGGTCACAAAGTTTCAAGAAAAGGGATAGAAGTTGACAAGGCAAAAGTGGAAATCATAGAGAAGCTCCCTCCACCAACTAATGTGAAATCTGTTAGAAGATTCTTGGGGCATGTAGGATTTTATAGAAGGTTTATCAAGGATTTTTCTAAAATAGCTAAACCTTTGAGTAATTTGCTTATGATTGATACTCCTTTTGTTTTTGATGAAAATTGCCAGCATGCCTTTGAAACTTTAAAAAACAGACTCACAACAACACCAATCATCACACCCCCCAGATTGAGAACTACCTTTTGAACTCATGTGTGATGCAAGTGACATTGCAATTGGTGCTGTGCTTGGACAAAAGAAGGGAAACTTGCATCACGTCATATATTATGCAAGTAAAGTATTGAATGAAGCTCAAAAAAATTACACCACAACAGAGAAGGAATTGTTAGCTGTAGTTTATGCATTTGATAAGTTTAGATCATACTTGATAGGATCCAAAATTGTGGTTTATACTGATCATGCTGCCATTAAGTATTTAATGTCAAAACAGGATGCTAAGCCAAGACTTATCAGGTGGATATTACTCTTACAAGAATTTGATATTGAAATAAAGGACAGGAAGGGCACTAAAAACCAAGTTGCTGATCATTTATCAAGACTACCACAAGAAACAATCCAAGAAGCCTCACAGCCTGTGAATGAAAGCTTCCCAGATGAACATTTGCTGCAGATTCAACAAGCACCTTGGTTTGCTGACATAGCAAACTACAAAGTAGGGAGGAAGATACCTCAAGAATTATCTAAGCAACAACTGAAGAAGTTAATCAATGAAGCAAGGAAGTTCTTGTGGGATGAACCTTTTCTGTTCAAGAGATGCTCTGATGGAGTGATTAGGAGATGTGTCCCTGAGAGTGAAATAAGAAATATACTGTGGCATTGTCATGGCTCAGCCTATGGAGGACATTTTGGCCCAGAAAGAACAGCTGCAAAGATACTACAGAGTGGGTTCTATTGGCCAACTATCTTCAAAGATGCTAGAAAATTCGTTCACCAATGCAACGAATGCCAGAGAACAGGAGGCTTGACAAGAAGGAATGAGATGCCTCAAAACTTCATTCTGGAAGTGGAATTATTTGATTTATGGGGTATTGACTTCATGGGACCTTTCCCCCCTTCCTATTCTTTCAGATATATTTTGGTGGCAGCAGAATACGTCTCAAAGTGGGTGGAAGCCATAGCCACAACTACCTGTGATGCACAAATTGTCCTTCAATTCCTTAAGAAGCATATTTTCACTAGATATGGGGTTCCCAAGGGTCTTGTGAGTGACGGTGGTAGCCATTTTTGTAACAAACAGATGGAGAAGCTCCTCCATAAATATGGAGTGATTCATAAAGTAGCCACGCCATATTACCCCCAGACCAATGGACAGGCTGAATTGGCAAATCGGGAATTGAAGAAGATTTTGGAAAAGACAGTAGGAAGTTCAAGAAAAGATTGGGCTCGGAAGCTGGAGGATGCACTCTGGGCATACAGGACAACTTTCAAAACTCCCATTGGGAAGTCACCCTTTCAGCTATTATATGGCAAATCATGTCACCTCCCTGTGTAGCTTGAACACAAAGCTTTTTGGGCTACTAAACTCCTAAATCTTGACTCTGAAGCAGCAGGTGAGAAAAGGCTGTTGCAGCTAAATGAGCTGGATGAATTTAGGCTAGAAGCCTATGAAAGTGCCAAGATATACAAGAAAAAAGCCAAGAGGTGGCATGACAAGAAGGTCATGAAGAAAGAATTCAAACCTGGGCAGCAAGTACTTTTTTACAACTCACGGCTCAAGATATTCCCTGGCAAGCTTAAATCTAAGTGGACTGGTCCATATTTGGTAACCAAGGCTTTCCCTTATGGGAGTATTGAATTGCTAGATGAAGCAACAAAAAGTCAATTCACAGCAAATGGTCACAGAGCAAAGCTGTACTTAGGAGGACATTGGGACAAGGAAAAAGAGGTTCAGAGCTTACAACGTCCTTGAAGCAAGAATGAAGAATGTCAAGCTAGTGATATTAAAAGAGTGCTTGTTGGGAGGCAACCCAACCTGAGGTAGTCCTTTTCTTTCAATGCTAGTTCAATAAAAAGATTAAGTGGATTCACCTGCAGTGCAAGGAGCTAAGTTTGGTGTCACACACCAAAATAATTTAAAGGAGAATGAAGGATTTTAAGTTTGGTGTTCCACTAAAAATCTAATTTAAAAACATATTCTCACCTTTTGCATAAAGGGTTGCTAGCTTCAAGCAATCAGATGAATCATTTAATCATTGTCTGCTTCTACTTTGTAGTTTTATTACTTTTAGCTAAGACACTAGGAATTCACAAATGATCAACTCAATGCATCAAAGGTAGTGGCAAGGGACTAAGTTTGGTGTTCACACACCAAAGTAAGTTCAAAAGCCTACAAGAAGGTCCCGCACACTAACTAGTTATCTAAGGGCTTGAGAAACAAGCAACTTCCATTAACTCTGCAGGGATTCAAACACTTTCTCGGGAGGGCTTCACACCATCAGTTGAGAGTAAGAAGAAGAAGCCACCAAAAGGTTGTATTGTCACTTAACTCCATCAGCATGCAATCTTTCTAAATTTGAAGTTTGAATATGCCCATCTTAGCAGTAACTGTTAGTTCAGTAGTTATGCATCTTGAATATTATTGTCAATAAGAATACTAGTCTAAGTGAACTTGTGTGTCTACTTTCACTTAACTAATGCATGCTTTGTCCCCTAAGTCTTTTCAATTCAATAAAAGAAATGTTTGAAACATGAAGTAAGATGGTTCATTGCTAGCTAGAAGTCAAATAATAGTAAGTGGTGGCATGTATGTGTGATTGTGTGGCAACTCACTATTAGTGAATAAAAGGAATAGACTGTTCTCTTTTTAAGAAGAAAGTAGTTCACTATCTATGAATCTCAATAAAATAATAAGTCCTTAGTTAAAAAGAAAAACAAAAAGAGAAAAGAAATAGCCAAAGAGTGGCAACAGAACAAAAGAAAAATAAAAAGAAACAAAGCTAGACACCAATAGCTTGAACCTTAGAATATATGCCTGTGGTGTCTTTGTACTAGGATCTGCTTGGATTATTAAGTTCTTTGGAGTGCATTAACACTTGGTAACTTGGGTTAACTAACCCGGGATTATCAACTGAAAGTCCACTATCAAGAGCAACCTGGCTACAAGACATTTAGTAACCCAAAGAGGTACTGGGCATCAATGTTCTAAGAAGGCATGTGAGCCAAGTGTCTAAAGTGAATAATGTGTCAAGCATAAATAAAGAAAAGAGCTTGTTACACATGACACTAAACTAAAGTTTATAAAGAAAAAAATTCAGTAAAGAAAGACAAAGGAATAATGAGAGGTCATAGCAGTGTGTTACTTGATGCTTAGAGGAAACTTTCTAGGCCTACTTGTCAATAAGAAGTGAGTAGTTACATATCTGCATAAAATCCCATGAGCTACTAATAATACTCTGCTAACATGAGCATTCTCTTTTGTTTTCATTCTTTCTTCTTAATAATTCTGTTCTTTCTTGGGGACAAGCAAGTTTTAAGTTTGGTGTTGTGATGACAAGTCATCTTAGCCTAGTTTCACTAGTCTTTTTCCTTTGTTTTCATTTAGTTTTATGCACTTTCTTAAGCCATAAGTAAGTCATTTGGGTAGAATTTCATGTTTCCTTTGATTCAATCAACCATGGATAAATTGATGCATTTTCATGAGTTTTTGTGCCATAATTGCTCATATGACAAGAAGAAGAACAACTCTCATGATTATGGCATAGCTTTGATACAATTGTTGATTGATGATAGGTGGAATAAAGCTTGGAAGAAGGTTGCAAGAATGGGCTTGAAAAGAGGGATCAACGTTTGAGCTAACGTTTGCCTCAAACGTTAACTCAAATGTGAGAAGCAGATGAAGAACACCCTGGAGAAGAGCCAACGTTTGCGCCAATGTTTGCCTCAAACGTTGAGGCAAACGTTGGCTGAAGAAGAAGCAGGGGAAGGCAACGTTTGCGCCAACGTTTGCCTCAAACGTGAGGTCAAATGTTAGCGCCAAAAAAATGAAAAAGAGCACTCCTGGGCACGGCAACATTTGAGCCAACGTTTGCCTCAAACGTGAGGTCAAACGTTGGCTACATTTTGGCAAGGAAGAGCATGGCAAAGCACCCCTGATTGATGGTTTAGATGAGCCACGTTTGCGCCAACGTTTGCCTCAAACGTTGGCCAAAAAGGGAGCCTGGGAAGAACCACGTTTGAGCTCACGTTTGACCTCAAACGTTGGCTCAAACGTGGATGACAGCAAGAAGGGCATCTTCATAATGCCTCACACAAGAGACGTTTGAGTCAACGTTTGCCTCAAACGTTGACTCAAACGTGAATGGTTCATGGCCCGGTTCACTAATGGATTTCTTCCCAACACCAAGAATAATCAACGGAGGCTATTATCAACCCAATTCCATCAAGACTAAAGGCCCAATTTAAGGCTTAATGATCATTTGAAGAAAGTGTATAAATAGCTTAGGATTTGAAGTTTTAAGGGAGCTTTTCTTTGGAGAGTTTTCTTTAAGAATTTTCATAGTATTCAGAGTAGAGAGCTTTTGGGTTTTGAGCTATTTGGAGATTCTGAATCTTGGGGAAGGAGAATTGAGTTCTCTTCCTCTTAGTTTTCTTGTTTTAAATTTCATCTACACTTGTCTGGAGTCTTGGGTGTTGAAGAATTGAGGAAATTCTGTCTCAATCTCACCTTGAGATCTCTCTGTTTTTCTTACTGCAGCTTCTGGAAAATTGAACTTGAATTTACATTTCTACATTGCTCTCTTCTTTAATTTGGCATTTGCTCTCTAAATTTGGATCTAAGAAGGCATTGAGATCTAGACTTAGTTATCTAGTCTCTTGGGTCCTGAGATCTATTGGTTTCCATTTTAATTTCCTTGTTTAATTACTACACCAAGTTTATTTTCCTTTTAGTTTTGAGATCCGGTTCAACTAATTACATCAACTACTCTTCATTCTGTTAAGTTTTGCTTTTCCCTGTTTAATTCCTGCAGATCTAATTCCCATTCCCCTTTTATTTTTCAAGTCATTTATATTTCTTGCACTTTAAGTTTCTGCAATTTACATTGCTTGCACTTTAAGATTTAGCTCTTTTTCTTTTTGTTCCCTTTAATTTCCTACAAATCACCCACTCCCCTTTACATTCTATGCAATTTAATTCCTGTCAACACAATTTCACACAATCAACACTTGTTTGCTTGACTAATTCAACCACTAAACTAAAGTTGATCAATCCTTCAATCCCTGTGGGATCGACCTCACTCCCGTGAGTTTTATTACTTGATGCGACCCGGTACACTTGCCGGTGAGTTTTGTGTCGGATCGTTTTCCGCACATCAGTGAGGTGCTCTGTAAGGTTGGTTCTGATTCTGCTGTCTGTTGTTATTATTATTATTCCACCTCTGGTTTCCATTGTTGTCTCTGCCTCCTCTATTAAAGTTATTCTTCCAGCCATGGTTAGAATTATCTCTCCAGCCTTGGTTGGAGTTATCTTGCCATCCATGGTTATTGTTGCGACTTTGGTTGTAGTTGTCACCTTGTTGATTGTATCCCTGATTCGGGCGGTCATAGAAGTTGTGAGTGGCTGCCACAGTGTTGTCTTCCTGGAGCTGCAGACATTCATCAGTGTAATGACTGTAATCAGCACAAATCCCGCATACTCTTTGTGGAACTAACTGTTGGCTTTGTTGTGGTGAAGGCTGAGCTTGTTGTGCTTGTTGTTGATTCAACTGCATCTGCTTCAGTAGGTTGGTCATTTCACATATACTCTGGGTGAGAGCAGTAGTCTCTTTGCTAGAGGAAATCTCTGCAACAGTTTTGGGATTACGCCTCTGTCTGTGATTCCTAGTGGACTCAGCTAAGTCACTGATCAGCTGCCATGCTTCATCTGCGGTTTTGTACTTTTTCAGAGAACCGTTACTGGCACCTTCTAGTGTAGTCTTATCCTGGGGGTTCATGCCTTGAGTGAAGTAGCTAATTAATACTAGTTTACCAATCATGTGATGGGGACATGCGTCCAGGAGATTGTTGAAGCGCTCCCAATATTCGTAGAGAGTCTCTGATTCGCCTTGAACAATGCAGGAGATCTCTTTTCTCAGTCTATATGTGACTTCAGCTGGGAAGTATTTTTCTAGAAATTCTCTCTTGAGTGTATCCCAGTTGGTAACAGTTGTTTCAGGTTGGGAGTAGTACCACTCCCTTGCCTTTCCCTCAAGAGAAAATGGGAAAGCGGTTAACAGAATGGAAGTTTCATCTGCACCATAACGCCTAACAGTAGAACAGGCTGTCTGGAAATCCCTAATGTGCTTGATAGGCTTTTGAGCAGGTAAGCCATGAAACTTGGGCATCAAGTTGATCAGTGCGGTTTTTAGTTCAAAATCTACAGCTGCAGTCGGGTGATGCACTTGATACGACTGCAATGTAAAATCTGGGGCACCTGCCTCCTGAAGAGTAATCCTCCTAGGTGCTGCCATGTTTCCTGCATGTAAATCAACTGGATCAGTAGTAAATGAGCTTGTCTCGCTCTCAGATGGCGGTTCAGATTCGCCCTCAGATGAGACTGGTGAATTGATAATAACTACTTCACCACCCTCAGAGGCTAACCGACATCGAGTTCGTCTAATATGTGAAAGAGTTATTTCAATTTCAGGATCAAATGGGACTAAACTCGGATCAGGCAATGAATGCGTCATTCAATGAGAAAGACATGTAGCTCATGGTAACAGAAATAAAAATAAAATATGCAAATGAAAATAAAATATATACACTAATTAATAATTTAGCACACTATTGCAACTCCCCGGCAACAGCGCCAAAAATTGATGTGTGACAGAAGTTAACCAATTTAGAGATTTCAATTAAGAGACAGCGTTGCACGTATAGCTCTTAACCGGCTAAGATCTGCCTCACCAATTTAAAAAAGGTTGTCACAAGTTTTAGAAATAAAATACTGGGAGTATGAGTCCCAGGTTGTCTCCTAACGAGTTGCAGGAAAGAGTGCTATTTTATTAACTAGGGGTCTTCAGAAAAATTGAGTTTTGATAATGAGTAATTAAAATGCTTAAAAATTAAAACAATAAGAATAAACTTGAGAATGATTATTAGTACTCTAAATAAAAGGCCTTGACTAGGGGGAATAATTAAGTGGAACTTCTATCCTTGTTGGGATCTTCTCAAGTGTGGTGTAAAAAGGTTGTTGTTCTCACTCGATTACCCCTTACTAAATAAGGGAAAGTATGGTGATTGAACTAACTCTTACCCTCAGATCCTAGTCCTCTCCCTTGGGGAGGTCTAGTGTTAGTAGGTATGAAATTAGCTAACAACGTCCAGTTTAACCAGTGATGCATGGAAACTTGTCCTTTAACAAATCTCCCTCAGAAAGTATGCCGAATTGTCGTCAAGTAAAAACTCACAATAGAGTGAGGTCGAATCCCACAGGGATTGATTGGTCAAGCAACTTTAATTGGAAGAATGTTCTAGTTGAGCTAAGCAGAAATTGGGTTGAGAATTGCAGGAAATTAAATGGCGGGAAAGTAAATTGCAGAAAATAAACGACGGAAGGTAAATTGCAGAATCTTAAATGGGGAAGGGGATTTTAGCATGAAAGTAAATAGCAGAAAGTAAAGAGAATGGGTAAGATCAGAAATGGGGAGTTCATTGGGCTTAGGAGATGTTGCATTCTCTGGATCAAGTTCATTTTCATCTCTTCCTCAATCAATGCATTCATTGATCTCCTTGGCAATCTTAAGTGATTGAATTCCAATTCCTTGGTAATTCAATCTCTCAAATCAGATCAATAGCCAATTCCTTGGTCTAATTGCTCATGAAAAGAGATGAAGTGTGGTCACTGATTATACCACATGTATTTCCAAATCAAAGTATTGGGAGAATTATATGTCACTATATCCGCCCAAACCCCAATTTGGTCCAACATGAGAAAGCAATTTTAGCATGATCTCTTCATTCCTCTTCCAAGGTTCAGAAGAGATCCAAGTATGAATAGCTTCTTTTCTAAGATAACTACTCAATTGGATGAATATTGAAAGCTTTCTAGTAAAATCAAGAGAAAAGAGAGAAGGATAATGAAAACTATTATTGATCCATCAAATTACAACAGAGCTCCCTAACCCAATGAAAGGGGTTTAGTTGTTCATAGCTCTGGGAATGAAAAGCATAGATGGAGAGTACATTTTGAGAATTTAACTAAAAGTTGCAGAGAAAGTAAAATACAGAGAGTAATTCTAATAATGCCAAAAGCTCTCTTTTTTTCTAGTTCAAAGTTCTCCCTATTTATACTATTCTTCTGATCTTCTAGTTGGCTCTTCAAGTCTTGGATATGGGCCTTTGGATCTTGAGTTGAAGCACTTATCTTCTTCAGTGGGCTTAGCTTTACTTACAGAGAGAAAGTGTGAAGTAGGCAGGGATTCTAGCTTAGGACGTTAGTGGCGTTAACATTACGTTAAGTGAAAGTGTGGGTTCGAGAACGTTAGTGACAATCACCTTTTTCACTAACGTTCCTAACCCAAGGATGCTCCACATTAACTTCAATGTTAGTGGCATCAACGTGACCACTAACGTTGCCTCTTGGTCCTTCGCACACGTTATTGGGACTTACTTTTTCCAATAACGTTGAGAATCATCCTTTCTCCCTACGTTAGAGTTCACGTTAGTATGGCTAACGTGACCTTTAACGTAGGCTTGCCACATCTTCGAGAACGTTAGTGACACTTACCTTTGTCACTAACGTTCCAAAATGCCCCTACTTCCGACGTTAGAGTTCACGTTAACTAGGTTAACGTGGCTTCTAACGTGGTATTGCTAGCCATCTCCAATGTTAGTGACAAAGGTGAGTGTCACTAACGTTGGCTCATCATCCCTTTTACTCATGTTAGCTTCCACGTTAATGTAGTTAACGTGGGAGTTAACGTGGCTCATAGTGTCTCATCCCAACGTTAGTGACAAAGGTGAGTGTCACTAACGTTGGCGATTCTTTGCTCCCTCCACGTTAGAGTCCACGTTAACTGAGTTAACATGGCAACTAACGTGGCTCAAAGTGGCTTAGCTCAACGTTAGTGAAAAAGGTGAGTGTCACTAACGTTGGTCATTCTTTTGTTTCCCCACGTTAGAGTCCACGTTAACTGAGTTAACGTGGCTCTTAATGTGGCCAATATGAGCTTGGTCCAACGTTAGTGACAAAGGTGAGTGTCACTAACGTTGGTCATTCTTTTGTTTCCCCACGTTAGAGTCCACGTTAACTGAGTTAACGTGGCTCTTAATGTGGCCAATATGAGCTTGGTCCAACGTTAGTGACAAAGGTGAGTGTCACTAACGTTGGCTTCATTTTCTTCTTCCACGTTAACTACCACGTTAATGTAGTTAACGTGGTAATTAACGTGGGCTATGATGGCTTCGAGGACGTTATTGGCGATTACTTTTCTTATTAACGTTGCAAGCTAGCTCCCCTTCCACGTTAGAGGTCACGTTAGTTAGACTAACGTGGCTGCTAACGTGGTTCTTCCTTGCTTCCTTTGTCCTAAAATCAAGCAATAAAGTGCATCAAAGTTCTAGTCCAAGTTATGAGACATGCATCATCCAATTTGTCATTCAATTCATGCATAATTCTCATGAATTCATATAAAAATCACAATGTTAGCTTGAATCAAGATGTAAGTGAAATTCTACCCAAAACTTGCTTATTTCCTAAGAAAGTGCATGAAACTACCCTAAAACCATAAAAAAAGGTCAGTGAAACTGGCCAAAATGCCCTGGCATCAACCAGGAACTTGAGCATTCTAACTCAAGTATCACCTCTTAATCAACCCCCATGTCAAGTAGAAATTCTACTCCATTGACATGAAATTAATAATCATAAAAATATGAGAAGACATAATTAATTAAAATAAAATAGAGAATTAAAATTAATTAAAATAAAGATAACTCTCTATATTAGTAAATTCAAAACGCAACATAATTATCTGAACAGAATCAATGAGTAACTAATTAAAAATAAGGGAATAAGGAAACAAACTAAAGTAATGTCTTCAACGGAGGTAATGACTCTCAGCATAAAAAAATCCAAGCAAAAGCATAAACTATCAATGTAACACTAATCTAGATTCAGATCTAAAACTGAAGTAATCCTAATGTGATGAATCTCAATGTCTGTGGATGCGTGTTGAGTTTTTACATGTTTCCTAGGTTTAGTCTGTGTTTCTGGGCCAAAAACTGGGTCAAAAAGCGGCCCGAAATTGCCCCCAGCGTATTCTGTTATTTTTGCAGATCGCGCAGGTCACGCATACGCGTCGTCTACGCGTTCGCGTCAGTCAGCGATTTTCCTTGTCACGCGTTCGTGTCATCCACGCGTTCGCGTCATTCGTGCAGACTCCAATCCACGCGTTTGCGTCAGGCACGCGTCCGCGTCGTTGCGAATTCTCCATTTCGCGCATTCGCGTGGGCCATGCACTCGCGTCATTGCTCGCTGGTCATCTCCTTAGTTTCTTGTGTTCATTCCATTTTTGCAAGCCTCCTCTCCAATTTCCAAGTCATTCATGCCCTATGAAGCCTGAAACACTTAACACACGGATCACGGCATTGAATGGGATAAAGGAGAATTAAAATACATAATTAAAGGTCTCTAGGAAGCAGATTTTCAACCATGGAGTGATTTTGGAAAGGAATTGTAAATACATGCTAATCATATGAATAAGTGGGTAAAGATTTGATAAAACCACACAATTAGACACAATATAAACCATAAAATAATGGTTTATCAGGTTCTCATATTGAAAATTTGAAGAAAATGGGTAATCACTCATGCATTCATCATTTAAAACATATGCATCTTCTTTGTGATAATAATAATTTAAAAAAAAGAGAAAGAAAGAAGAAAAGAAAAAGAAATGATAATAAGAATGTAAATAAAGGATGCGTATGTGTGTGAATTGAAAAAGAAAGATGCATGAGTGAACATGAAAAAGGGATAAATGGGTAAGTAGGTTATTTTGTCATGTATATAGGATGATATAGGATTAGGTGGGATACTTGAGCTAATCAAAGATCTAATCTATTAGCCTACTAAACCATATTAATCCTACCCTTACCTAAGCCCCATTACAACCCACAAAAGTCCTCATGATATTTGCATTCATTCATCAAGTATTAGTTGATTGTTAAATGACTTGCAAATCTTTGAGAAACATGATTAAAGGAGGATTGAGTGATTAAACCCTACACACTGAGCGATTAGAGTGTAAACACATCCGGTGAGGGTTTCAATTGCTCAATTATATGTTTCCATTGCTTATTTTGTATCTTTTTGCAAGTTGTTGAACTTAATTTTGAAAATTTCAAATCAATCTTTGGACATTGATCATATTGCTATATTTTCCTTGTCTTGGCCCTAAGTTCCTACTTTGGATTGATTGAGATTCTTTTGTGTATTTTTGCCAAACTCAATAGGAATCATAGTGTAGATATATATAGATAGCATTTAGTATAGTTACATGCATGTAGGTAGTTGCATTAATAATTATCCCTTCATTCATCTCCTTTGGTTGGTTTAGCATGAGGACATGCTTGGTTTAAGTGTGGGGAAATTGATGAATCCATATTTTATGACATATTTTGGTTTGATTTGAGTGGATTCCATCACATAAACCCACATTTATTCACCTAAATAGCATGCTTTTGAGATTTCTTCCTAAATTGTGCTTGAAAGTGAAAACATGCTCTTTTGTGCTTAATTTGGTCAATTTTATTTACTTTAATCCCATTTGGTGCCTTGATGTATTTGTTAAGTGATTTTTAGGTTTCCATGGCAAGTATGAGTTGAAGAAGTGAGGAAAAGAGCATGCAAAAGGGAAGAATTCAAGAAATGAAGGATTTGGAAAGCTGCCAGCCCTGACCTATCTGTACTAAATTGGTCATAACTTGAGCTACAAAGGTCCAAATCAGGCGATTTCAGTGGCATTGGAAAGCTAACATTCGGGGCTTCAAAATGATATGCAATTCGCTATAGTGGACATAAGTCTAAGTATGCATATGCACAGGTACTTGTGCATACGCACAGGTACTTGTGCATACGCACAAGTCAGGATTCAGCATGTGTGCGGACGCACACATCTGTGTGTCCGCACAGGTCCCTGCACGTGACCTCATTAATTGTAACTCACTGGCAGCAATTTTTGGGCCCCCAAAACCCAATCGAACTCATTTTTTAAAGCTATTTAAGGCCAAATTGAAGAAGGATGAAGGGGGGCAAATAGGTTTAGTTTTTATGATGTTTCCTCTTAGTTTCTAGAGAAGCTCCCCCTTCTCTCTAGAATTAGGGTTCTTTAGTTTAATTTCTTGTCATTTCTACTTTTAATTCTTATTTCTATTTACTTTTTCTTGTCATTTATTGTTATTACTTCTTTGCTCTTTTTCATTTCTCTTGTTATTTCCTTTATTTTGTCATTTTTATGCTTATGGATACTCTTTGTTACTTTAATTTTAATTAATACAAATTTATGTTTCCATGTCATTTATTGCTTTCTATAGTTGTTATTGTCACTTTCTTGCTTTGATAGTTTTAGAATTTATTTTATTACAATTTAATATTTTTTATTCTCATGCACACCAAGTGTTTAATAAAATGCTTGGCTTAGTTTTCACTTAGTTTTTCTCTACTCTTGGCTTGAAATTGTTGACTTTGGTGACCCTTGAGTTATTGATGTCCATTCTTGTTTGATATATTAGAGTAGTTAGTTGATTTCGTTTTCCTTGACTCTATGTGACCCCTTAGTGTTGAAATAGGACTTAGGGATTGAAATTAACTATGCCTATTTGACTTATCTTCGATGTAAGGTTGACTAAGTAGGATTAACTCTTCATAATCATCATATGTTTGTGGTCAATGACTAGGATAGGTAGCCTTAGCCTTCAATTACTTGCCAAGAGGTTTCTTGTATTTTAAGTTTTCTTTACTTGCATTTAATTGCTTTTACTTTTATTGCGTTGACTTTTATTTGCTTTGATGTTTAATTCTTGCATGTTTAATTTTCACACTCTTGGTTGAGACATTGGATGTTTGGATGGAATTGAGTTATGGATGTCCATTCCGCATTGTGTGAGAATGGTTAATTGATTTGGTTTCCATTGACGCTAGTCTTTCACTAAGTAATTAGTGAGTTGACTAGGACTTATGGATTGAGATCAATTACACCTTTTGACTAATCCTCAAGGAGGATTGACTAGTTTGTATTGCTTCCACATAATTGCCATGTTTGTGGTCCACAACTAGGATAGGAAGCCTAGATTACCCATTTCTCGCCAAGAGTTGCCATTTGCATTCCTTGCATGCTCATTGACTTTCTTGCTATTTACATTTCTTGCTCTCTTGCTTTCATTCCCAATTTTCCATGCTCTCTCTCTCATAGCCAATAATTGTACACTTCATTGCAACTCCTAGGGAAGATGACCCGGGAGATAAATACTCTCGGTTATTTTGTATTGACTTTATTATTTGATTGATGGTCAATTTGTTGGGTTAGGACTATACTTACAACGCCAATTCCATTTTGATATTCAATTTCCTAACCCATGCTTTTGGCCATCGTCAAATTTGCCGCCGTTTCCGGGGAGTTGTAATGGTGTAAAGTTAGTGGCTATTGTAAATATGTTAATATGTAAATAGCTTGCTTTTTGGTTGTCTTTGTTGATGGTTAGGATTGGGATCCCGGAGGACATTGGAGATTCAAGCATTTAGTGGGGAAGTCAAGCACATGCCACCATAGCAAGGGCTCTCCCAATTGTCTAACTTAAAGACATTAAATAAAAGTGCTTGGTAACATTGTTCTAACTCTTCTCTTTTCAACGCCAGCAACCTACCTCCTTCCAGGTGTCCAGCGCCTAAAGAGCAGAGACCAGCGTCCAACGCACAAAGAGGACCCCTAGCTGGCGTTCTACACCCCAAAGACCTCATAGCATGTGGATCTCATCAAAGCTCAGTCTAAACACTCACCAAGTAGGCCCCAGAAGTGGATTTTAGAAGTAAAAAGACTATTTTACCCTTACTAGTCATTTGTTTAGTATTTAAGGGAATTTATTTATGTTATTCACACTTTTTTTACGATCATCATACACACTTTTACCATCATACACGTTTTACTTTAGTATGAGTTTCTAAACTTCCTAGTTGAGGGGAGGAGCCCTGTAGAGTCCTATGAATTAATAAAAGTATTACTTTTTCTTCTTTGATCCGTGTTTGATTTATCTCTAAGATGTATATCCAATCTTCAACGTGGTGGATAGGATGATCAGTGACAACTAGCTCTGTTCATCACATTAAGATGAACATGCCTGGCAAACACCTGCATCTACTTGGGTTCGTGTGAATACGTGACTGGAAAGCACGAGCCAACAACTATGTTTATACATCTCTCAGACGGCTAATCCACAACTTCGTTGGGAACTTCTCGAGACACCAGTTCAGCCAATTTTCGGGGAGATTAGGGTCTCCGTGGTATAGGCTAGAATTCAAAGAAGTAGCATTCTCTGATCCGAAAGATTTGACCTTGTCTGTGGCGTTTTGAGTAGGATCGCCAGGAGAATGAACTGCTAGAGCTTCACCCTTCGTCGGATTGGATGACCAAGGCTAATGGTGTTCTATCTGTAGCAGAGGAGATCAATGACCACGGCCCATGGCGTTGATCACATACAGCCTGCCATAGAAGAGATTTCTCACAAGCAAAGAAGACAGTAATACCAGAGTTAATTCAGAAAGGTAAAGCAACTCCAATCCTTAACCCTATTCCTATCTCTGTTTATATATTAGACCTTTTTCACTCTATCTTTAAAGTATTAGCACCCTATTATAAAAATCCCATAAATATTTATCTATCAACAACTCCTTCTGATCTGCCTGACTAAGACCTGCAAGATAATCATAGCTTGCTTCAAACCACAATCCTCGTGGGATCGACTCTGACTCGCTCAAGTATTACTTGGACGAACCAGTGCACTTGCTGGTACAACAATACGAAGGTGTGGGGATTTGTGCTACCAAGTTTTTGGTGCCGTTGCGGGGGATTGTTGAGTTTGGACAAACTGATGGATTATCTTGCTCCCTAGATCAGGTAATTTATTTTATTTTATTTTGTTTGAGTCTTTTAATTTTTGTCTTTTTCTTCTCAATTTTTTTCGAAAAAAAAATTTAAAACCCTTCTAAAAATATTTTTCTCTTCTTTGTTTAATTTTTGTTCTTGGTTTGAGTCTTGCATGTTCCTATTTTTCAATTACAAAAATTTTAAAACTTTTCCAAAAACCCCTTTTTATGCAGTTTATTTTCAAGCATCCTAAGCTTTCTGTTTGAGTCCTTGTGTTTATGTTATTGGTTAAAATTTTCGTCCCCTATAAGTTCTTCTTTCAAAAAAATTTCAAAAATATTTTCTTTGGTTAAATCTTTTGTCAAGTCTTTAAGTTTGGTGTTTTTTTGTTATTTTTCTTTCAATTTTCGAAAATATATGTTTGATTTTCTAAAAATTTTAAGTTTTGTGTTCTTGTTAGTATTCAAAGTGTTCTTGAGTCTTCCTTGTGTTTGATCTTAAAATTTTTAAGTTTGGTGTCCCTTAGTGTTTTCCTCCAAAAATTTTCGAAAATAAGGGGTGCTAGATCTAAAAATTTTAAGTCTTGTGTCTTTTACTTGTTTTTCTCTTTCATAATTAAATTCAAAAATAAAAAATATCTTTTCTATTTTTATTTTTATTAAATTTTCAAAATTTTTATCTTATCTTATCTTAGTTGTCAAGTTTTCAAAAATCAAATCTTTTCAAAAATAAAAATCATATTTTTTCAAAAATCTTATCTTATCTTTTTCAAATTTCAAAATTTAAGAAATCAAAATTCAATTTCTTATCTTATCTGTTCTAAATTCTAATTTTAAAATCATATCTTTTTCAAATCTTTTTAATTTCTTATCTTATCTTTTCTTATCTCTTTTCTAATTTTAAATTACAATTTCAATTCTCTTTTCTTATCTTACCTCTTATCTTATTTTAAATTCAAATCTTTTCTTAATTAATTAATTATCTTTTCTCTCATCTTTTTCAAAACTTCCTAACTAACTCTCGTCTCTTCTTAATTTTCGAAAACTCTCTCCTTCTTCTCTCTCATCTTTTTCAAAACTTCCTAACTAACTCTCATCTCTTCTCTTTTTCAAAAATACACTAACTAATTTTCCATTCTTTTTAAATTAACTAACTTAATTTTTGAAAATTAATTAATTAATATATAAAAATAAAAATATTTTAATTCTTATTTATCTCTTTCTTCTCTTTTCTATTTATATTATTCGAACTCTACTCTCTCCCATCTTCCATCTTTAATTTTATTTCTCTCTTCTTCTTCTCTCTTCACATCTAACTGGAAGTTCCTTGGTCTAAGTATCACAAAAAGCTTTCTTCTTTTCTTTCTTCTCTTTTTGTTTATGACCAAGAATAGGGATAAAGAACTCCTCTTGACTCCTGATCCTGAACCTGAGAAGACTCTAAGGAGGCGTTTACAACAAGCTAAAGCACAACACTCCGGACGAGACCTTTCAGAAAGTTTTGAACAAGAAAGGGAAGACATGGCCGAACCTGAAGGTGATGCCAGAAAGGTTCTTGGTGACTTCACCATGCTTACCTCTGACTTTTATGGCAGAAGTATCTCTGTACCTGCCATTAGAGCTAACAATTTTGAGCTTAAGCTTCAGTTAGTCTCTCTTCTGCAGCAGAACTACAAATTCCATGGACTTCTAATGGAAGATCCACATAAGTTTTTAGCTGAGTTCTTACAAATCTGTGATATTGTAAAAACCAATGGAGTAAATCCTGAGGTTTATAAGCTTATGCTCTTTCCCTTTGCTATAAGTGATAGAGCTAAGACATGGTTGGATGCCCAACCTATAGAGAGTCTTGATTCTTAGGAAAAGCTGGTTAATGCTTTTCTTGCTAAATTCTTTCCCCCTCAGAGGATGAGCAAAATTAGAGTGGATATTCAAACCTTCAGACAAACAGAAGGTGAATCCCTCTATGAAGTTTGGGAAAGATACAAGCAACTAGTCAGGAGATGTCCTCCTGACATACTCTCAGAATTGTCCATCATAGGAGTGTTCTATGATGGCTTGTCTGAGATGTAAAAAATTTTATTGGACAGCTCTGCAGATGGATCACTCCACTTGAAGAAAACACTTGCAGAAGCTAGATAACTCATTGAGATGGTTGCAAACAACCAATTCATGTACACTTCTGAAAGAAATCATGTAAACCATGGGATCTCTCAAAAGAAAGGAATTCATGAAGTTGAAACTCTAAATGCCATATTAGCTCAAAATAAGATCTTGACTCAGCAAGTCAATATGATCTCCCAGCATCTGACTGGAATGCAAACTGCAGCTTGTAGTAAGTAGGAAGCTTCTTCTGAAACAGAAGCTTATGATCCTAATCAACCCACCATAGAGGAGGTGAATTACATGAGAGAACCCTATGGAAACACCTACAATCCTTCATGGAGGAACCATCCTAACCTCTCATGGAAGGATCAACAGAAACCTCAGCAAGGTTTCAATAACATTTAAGGTGGAAGGAACCAGAATAGGTTCAATAACAGACCACCATTTTCATCTTCTCAAGGGAACATGAAAACCTCTAAGAAGAGCCTCTCTGACTTAGTTACTCTGGTTTCTAGCCTCTCTAAGACTACTCATAGTTTTATTAATAAAACAAGGTCTTCCATTAAAAACTTGGAGGTGCAAGTTGGTCAACTGAGCAAGAAGAACCCTGAGATTCCTCCTAAAACTCTTCCTAGTAATACTGAGGTAATTTCTAGAGAAGAGTGCAAGGCCATAACCATGGAGGTAGAGGTCGAACCTGAGGAGAATAGGGTGGCGTTGAATGCCAGTGAAGGACATATCACTGGGCGTTCAACGCCCAATCTGGCAGCAAGCCTGGCGTTGAACGCTAGTGAGGAACCCCTCACTGGGCATTCAACGCCTATCTTGGCCACAGTGCTGGCGTTGAATGCTAGCCAGGGAGCACTGGCTGGGCATTCAACGCCCAAACACGCAAGCTTTCTGGCATTGAACGCCAGTGACGAACCCCTCACTGTGTAAGACATTTAAATTTTTAAAAGTTATTAATTAATTATTTACGATGCATTATATTTATTTAAGACTGTATTTCGGAGATTTTTATATAAAAGTTGAGTAAACTCTTATTTTTGATTTAGAGTTCTTATAATTGAAAAATAGTGAATATTTTATATGCCTTAATTTTAAATATTTATATTTTTTAACCTTATTTTATAAATGAAGGAGAATTAATTTATTTGTCTCTAATTTTTATTTAATTAGCATTTAATCGAAACTAATTTATAAATATGTAATTGTAAGGTATTATAAAGATAGATATTTTATATTTAATTTAATATAATATCTCTTAATTTTATTAAAATTTAACAAAACCCCCATTTGCCTAAAAATCCCTAATTTCACATTTGCCCCAAATTAAACCCTAATCCTAAAATCAAACACACAAAATCCTAAACCCTTTTAACCTAACCACTGCCAATGTTTCCCTTCTTTGGCCAAACCTAGCCACAATTAAGCACACTTCCATGGAGAAAAGAAAAATAGGGGAACGAGAGAGGGGTTGAGGGAGAGAGCGACGGAGGACTGCACTCTACTGCCGAGTGGCCACCAAACCTCGCCGTCCATCACGTCACTACCCAACCACCATGGCGTCGCTGCTTGCCGCCGCCGAACCTATTCCACTGCTGGTTATCGCGTTCTGCTGCACGCCGTCGTAGAGGAAGGAGCTCAGAGGAGAGAAAGACCGTGCGACACTGAGGGAGGAGGACGCGGGCCGGTGCCGCAAGGAGGAGCACGACCCGCTGCGTGAAACTACGCCGCCGAGTGCTACTGCCGTCGCCGAGCTCCCATGGTTGCCGCCAGCAGGGTCCGAAGAGAGAGAAGTTCGAGGGGAGAGAAAGATTGACGGAGGGTTTCTGTTCGCGCGGCCGTGCCTCCACTGGCTTTCACCACCACAGATCCAACATCGTCCCCTGCGCCGTATCACGCCACGTTACCATCGAAAACTGTCACTGAAATCCCTTTTTCCCTTGGTAAGCGTTGTCGTCTTTGAAATCTTTGAAATCAGTTTTCTGTCATAGCCTATTATAATAACTGTGATGATAGTAACGTAGGGCCGAGTTGTAGTTCTCACATGCCGAGTTTAGTAGTCGTGCGTGCGACATCGAGCTGCCGCGTCGCCAACGAAGTCACTGTCGTTAGTTTTCTCGGCTATTCATAAGTTCGGTAAGCTGTTTCCTATCCCGAATTCTCTCAATCGCTGCTCTGTTATATATTTCTAAGTCCTTGCAATATTAATGCTTTAGGTTTGAGTTTCAGTCGTTATGTGCCGTGATTAGAGTTACCATAATTGTGGCTGCTGCAAATTTTGGGCTGAGAGAAAACAGTTCAGTTGACGTGTTTGGCTTTCGAGTTTCAACTTTTTGATGTTGGGGTTTTTCTTAAAATCTATTTTACATTACAGAGTTGTGATAAATAGATATTGATGCAAAAAGATATATTTCTGTGATTATATTTGTCTTGTGGATGTGATGGTTTGTTGGACTGGATTATTGGGTGCTTGATTGCTTGAGTGAAGTATGGTTGTTGATAAGAAATGGATTTGAAAAGTTATTTACTTGATTATTATGAAAAGTGATTTTTCTTGGTTTGAAGTTAAAGCGGTTTGATTTTGAGTCGGTCTGATTTTATAAATGATTTAATACTTGAACTTGTTTGACTTTAAAAAGAGTTTTATTATTGGAATTTGTCTGATTTGAAAATACTTTGATACTGGAATTGGTTGAATTTTGGAAAGTGATTGAGATTTGGAAATGGTTGAGAAAGGGTTTGAAAAATGTTTGGACGGGACCCGAAAAGGGTGGCAGTGTCCAAGTTTTAAAGGAAATGCTGCTGAAATTTTATAAAATTAGAAGTTTTATTTGAAGTAATTAATTAAAAAGATTTGTTTTTAAACATTATATGTTTTAAGATTGATTTATTTATCAAAGAAAGAATTATGTTTTGAATTGGAATTGTTAATGGACGGAATGGAAAGAAGGATGATGAGGATTTTCTTTGAAATATGGTTTTTGAATGAATTTGGAAATGAGATTAGGATTGATGAATGGTTATGATGTTGAGAATGTTGGGAATGTTGAGATATCGATTGAGAATGTTGAGATGCGATCTTTGAATTATTCATATGGCTTATGAATTTGAATTATCTGAGATACGAGGTTCCCTGGATAAAGTACCATGGCTTGCCACCATGTGTACCAGGTTGAAAATTCGATACTCTGTTGACCCTACGACGTAAGTGTGACCGGGTACTACATAAATTCCCGGGAATGTTACCCCCATTGAGCAATATTGATTATTTGAGAAAAAGCTATGCATAGACTCTTTGGGATGCACGTCGGGGGACAATCTAAGGACAATTCAGACATGTCGGGTTGGCTGGATAACCGACAGATGAGCCTCATCAGCCATAGGACAGGCATGCATCATATGCATTTGTATGCTTTGCTTGGGTTTGAACTTGTTTTAGTTTGCCTAATTGCTAAACTGTTCTTAACTGCTACTTGAACTATTTGCTGTAATTGCTACCTAAACTTGTGCTTTCCTTGTCTGCCTTGCCTGTGTTTGCCCTGGCATGCTACATTTGAGAATGAACTTTGGTGCTGAATTAATAATTGTGTTGTTTGATTGCGTGGTTAGTTTCTGATTGAGATTTTCTTATAAGAAATGAAAGGTTTCGGATTTCTGAAAGATTAAACATTGTTTCTTTGAAAAGGTTTTAAATGATTACCTATTGGTTTTTAAAAGATTCATAAGGCAATGATAATCACTGAGCTTGAAAACAGTTTTCTTATTAAATATCTTCTTATGACAACTTTGAAACTCCGTGGTGAGACCGTGTGGTTAGGTTCTCACCCCCTACAGCTTTACCTTTTTAGGAACCGGATGAAGAAGCATTAAGAAGAGTTAAACTGTGTTTGGTTTTATATGTTGTTGTATTAATTAGATTATTTTCTTCCCTCGTCTTTGTTATCACAAGTTTGTAAGAGGGATAGGAATTGTATATTTTATATGTATATTATATTATAAGATATTATGTAAGGAGTTTGTATATGAATCTATGCCTGCTTGTATTTTTTTCTTAAGATAAAGTACTTATTTTCCGATTTCCAAAGAATGCAGCGATACAGTGTCGAGTCACAGGCTCCTATTTTAATATTTAGTATGTAAAGTAGTCGTAATACTTCTTGCTATCAGAGTGGCGCAGCCGGAAGCATGACATTCTAGTAGTGAGGGTGTTAACATTATGGTATCAGAGTAGTTCATCCTGATTAGAGCCTTGGGAATGGACTGACTATGCTTCATTGCATATTCTGAGTTTTTGTCATGTTGTAGGTTTTGTTCAGATAACAAGAATTAGAGTTTTATGAACATGACTATCTATTGATTAATGCTGTTAGCTTATTATTGCATAACTGCTGATGTTAAGTCTGGCCAACTTAATGTTAAAAGTTATATCTACGAAAAAGTTAATGGGTTATCATAGATAAAGTAAGATTGATAAGTGATATGATTCATGGGCTTTGAGAGCGTTAGAAATTAATTTTGAAGTTAATTCCGTATCGACGTATAATCCTTTAATCGTGCCTAGTGTTACCTCCTTCTCTATCAATTGCATTGGAATTCCTTATTCATTATTTCCTTCATGAAATGTGATTGATTTAACTGCCAACTTTTTCTTACCATTCATACATTGTCTTTGCTTGGTCTTGTATTCGATTGTTGCTTGAAACTTTTTTGAGGTATTTACCCTTATTACTGTTAATAGCCATCTTTATAAATTCTGTACTTCTTAACTTGATCTTGGATTTATTCTGGTGTCACAAATGATTCACAGATCTCTGGAAACATTAATGATTGATTTTAGCTACCCTCACTTGTGAGCCTTGTATTTCTTTCTAACTGGATGGTGTCAACGGATGTGCTGCAAATCATGCCATGTTATCTGACGTATCATTTTTTTCTCTTTTCTTCGTTTTGGAATCACTTGCTTGATTACATCTTGAAAAGCAATTTGAATTTTCTTATGCATAATCTAGTTGATCGGTTCTTAGTTTTCTCTTTTGATTCTTACAATGTGGTCATCGATTTTGAATTCTTTTACATGAGCTAGGAAAACCCTTGAATTGACTCGAACCTGCATCGTTTATTTAATCCTCTCAGAAATTTTGTTTCAGATAACTCTAAAGAAGTTTTAATTTGATTTGTTTTCTGTTTTAATATATTCCTGTAAGTTTTCTTGAATCTTTTGAAATATCTCTCTTAAGAAGTACATGCACAACCCTTTAATTTTAAGCGGTTTTGAACTCTGAGAGTTATTGTCATAGTGAACTAATTATGCGGTTTGATCCTTCCGCTTTATGTTCTGTATTTCATTTGTATCTTGTTCTGTTGTGATACTTTGTGTCTTATAGCATTCTTTTTAAATTTTTACTTAAGATCTTTTAAAGAAATTTCACTTTTATTTTTCTCTATTCGATTAAGCCCACAACTACTCTTTGAAAATCTCAACAAGATTGTCTTTACCTTTGCATGCACTTTCTTATGTGAATTTTGAAAGCTTTTATGTGGTTTGAATACAACTTAAATTTTTCCACCATACTACAGTCTTCTATGCAAATTCTTACTTGATTATATACTTGAGAATCTTCTAAGATTTTGCATTTTCTCTAGTTAAAATTAACAAGCTTTTTATACCTTATTTTGACTCAAACTTATCTTGGCATAAAGCAACACTTATGTTTCTAAAATTTCCTTTGAGAAACGTTTGTCTTTGGTGTGCGAAATCGTGATCATTCCTTCTTTGGTAACGGCGCTAAAAACTCAATACGCATGTTCATGTTCTTAATTCTGTTTCACAATTTCGTACAACTAACCAGCAAGTGCACTGGGTCGTCCAAGTAATAAACCTTACGTGAGTAAGGGTCGATCCCACGGAGATTGTCGGCCTGAAGCAAGCTATGGTCACCTTGTAAATCTCAGTCAGGCGGATTCAAATGGTTATGGTGAATTGATAATAAAAACATAAATAAAATATAAACTGGGATAGAGATACTTATGTAATTCATTGGTGAGAATTTCAGATAAGCGTATAGAGGTGCTTTCGTTCCTCCTGAACCTCTGCTTTCCTGCTGTCTTCATCCAATCATTCCTACTCCTTTCCATGGCAAGCTATATGTTAGACATCACCGTTGTCAATGGCCACCTGTCCTCTCAGTGAAAATGGTCCAATGCGTTGTCACTGCATGGCTAATCATCTGTCGGTTCTCGATCATACTGGAATAGGATCCATTGATCCTTTTGCGTCTGTCACTATGCCCAGCACTCGCGAGTTTGAAGCTCGTCACAGTCATTCAATCCCTGAATCCTACTCGGAATACCACAGACAAAGTTTAGACTTTCCGGATTCTCAAGAATGGCCGTCTATGGGTTCTAACTTATACCATGAAGACACTAATAACTCGGACTCGGTCCCCTGTATTAGATATCCAAGAGATATCCATTCAATCTAAGGTAGAACGGAAGTGGTTGTCAGGCACGCATTCATAAGTCGAGAATGATGATGACTGTCACGATCATCACATCCATCATATTGAAGTGCGAATGAATATCTTAGAAGCGGAATAAGTTGAATTGAATAGAAAAACAGCAGTACTTTGCATTAATCTTTGAGGAACAGCAGAGCTCCACACCTTAATCTATGGTGTGTAGAAACTCTACCGTTGAAAATACACAAGTGATAAATGTTCAGGCATGGCCGAATGGCCAGCCCTCACAAAAGTCTAAGATAGCATAAAACTAATCAAAGATCTCCTATAAAGATAGTAAAAAGTCCTATTTATACTAAACTAGTTACTAGGGTTTACAGAAATGAGTAAATGATGCAGAAATCCACTTCCAGAGCCCACTTGGTGTGTGTTTGGGCTGAGTATTAAGCTTTACATGTGTAGAGGTCTTTCTTGGAGTTGAACGCTAGTTTGTAACCTGTTTCTGGCGTTTAACTCCACTTTGCAACCTGTTTCTGGCGTTTGACTCCAGAATGCAGCATGGAACTGGCGTTCAACGCCAGTTTACGTTGTCTATCTTTAATCAAAGTATAAACTATTATATATTTCTGGAAAGCCCTGGATGTCTACTTTCCAACGCAATTGAGAGCTCACCATTTGGAGTTCTGTAGCTCTAGAAAATCCACTTTGAGTGCAGGGAGGTCAGAATCCAACAGCATCTGCAATCCTTCTTCAACCTCTAAATTTGATTTTTGCTCAGGTCCCTCAATTTCAGCCAGAAAATACCTGAAATCACAGAAAAATACACAAACTCATAGTAAAGTCCAAAAATGTGATTTTTATTTAAAAACTAATAAAAATATACTAAAAACTAACTAAATCATACTGAAAACTATGTAAAAACAATGCCAAAAAGCGTATAAATTATCCGCTCATCAGTCTTGTATCTTCCTTTAAGAAGGTGGAATGATTTTCTTAGTTCTGTCCATTGTTAATGGATGTCCTAATTAAGTGTGTTCCATGTCATCCGCTTAACATCTTATAAACATTGTCATGAATCATGTTATCTTCTCTTTTGCAAACTTTTTATGTCCTTTATTCGGCCTAAATTTGTTTCGGCTAGATATGTTAACCTTTCTTATGATTCCTATTGAAGTTCTTTGATTCAGATCTCCTAGGAAAAATGTAAATTGACTCTCCTTCTGGAATATTTCATTGTTATTGCGCATTCCTGTTAAATTGCAACTCTATTCATCCTTTTGACTTCATGCTAACGTTGCCCTTATCATTTGATTTGCTCTTCCTAGGTATTTTATCCCTCTAAGTAAACTCGAGTGCTACATGGGTAACAATATGCTAGTTTTTTAGTACACAGCTTGTTGGTGCAGGAAGTAAATTTGGTGAGTTTGAAAATGTCGCAGGTTATGGCGTTTGATTTTGCACTGATATGTTTGAGCACGTGTCAGGTTGCTAAGTTTTTTGAACTAAGATCGATTGTTTAGATTGCCGCATAATAATGAATGAGTTTAAAACCTTGATTGAGATTGAACTAGAATTAGAATACTGGGGATTGATTATGGCTTCCACTTCTTGAAACTCTCCCATTCCGTTTTTAAACTTGGAAAATGTTTTGATGAAGTATAACTGGATTTTTCTTTTGACTATATGCCAGTTTTATGCTTGCGTTTGGTTAGTAAAGTGCTTAAATATTTTTACTCATACCTTTTCAAATTTTACATAATCTCTTACAACCTGAAATTGTATTCAAGTAAGGTCCATCTATGTTTTCGTTTTTTTTACAAATATGTTGTTGTATACTTTTCCTTTGGAGTGTAAAATGATTTTCTTAAGTTTCGATTCTTGTAAACGATGCATTTGAAAGAGTTTCATTCATACTCGAACCTTGTGAATTGTCTTTGGCCTTAGATTTTCTTTTCTATAAACCTCATACTCCTTGACTCAGCTTGAATTCGTTTTAGACCGTTGTGTTGTTTTCTAATCCTCAAGGTTGTCTCTTAAATTCTTGTGAACGTCGTCCTTGTCACCTGACCTTATCTCATGTCTTGTAACCTGCTAAATAACTCGGGGATTGCTTTAGAGTCACGTATGACCTTTGGGCATAGCGAATGAAACGTTAGTCTCCTTAGAATACTGTTTGTGAGCGTGAAAAGATGAAGCAGTAAGTGTGTGACGTTATAAGGGGTTGTGGTAGTTTTGTTTCCATGTGAAAATTTATAGATGATAGGCTTGTGACCAACTTTTTTTTTGGGTTGCGAAGTGATTGATGGAGTTGCAAATTGAAGTTCTGAAATGGATACGACATTGGTGAGCAAACGTTTTACCCGTTGTTTAAATACCACCTTGCTTTGTAGCCATTTTGCCACATTAACTATAACTTTGCTTTGTGAATGCCTATCTTGTATCTCCTGCCTTATACCATACTTTACCCTTATATTTAAATCTTATAGCTATTCAGTATTTGAACATCGATATGTATAAACATGCTAAACTTTCTTACTTATCTAAAACGCATTTAGAAAGTAAAGTACTGTTGCTTCAGACCCATGTGACATTCTTGTTTTAAACCACCTTGTAACTTTTGCTTCAGACCACACTTTTCCCTTACACCTAAGTTTTACAAATTATTCAATATTTGGAAAATTAATACATATATCTGCCAAGATCTCTGCTTTTCTAAAATATTCAAAACTATTTTAGAATGTTGTGTATTAAGTTAATTTTTGAGGACGAAAATTTTTATAAGTGGGGTAGGATGTAAGACCTCTAAATTTTTAAAAGTTATTAATTAATTATTTACGATGCATTATATTTATTTAAGATTGTATTTCGGAAATTTTTATATAAAAGTTGAGTAAACTCTTATTTTTGATTTAGAGTTCTTATAATTGAAAAATAGTGAATATTTTATATGCCTTAATTTTAAATATTTATATTTTTTAACCTTATTTTATAAATGAAGGAGAATTAATTTATTTGTCTCTAATTTTTATTTAATTAGCAATTAATCGAAACTAATTTATAAATATGTAATTGAAAGGTATTTTAAAGATGGATATTTTATATTTAATTTAATATAATATCTCTTCATTTTATTAAAATTTAACAAAACCCCAATTTGCCCAAAAATCCCTAATTTCACATTTGCCCCAAATTATACCCTAATCCTAAAATCAAACACACAAAACCCTACCCCCTTTTAACCTAACCACCGCCAATGTTTCCCTTCTTTGGCAAAACCCAGCCACAATTAAACACACTTCCATGGAGAAAAGAAAAACATGGGAACAAGAGAGGGGTTGAGGGAGAGAACGACGGAGGATTGCACTCTACTGCCGAGTCACCACCAAACCTCCCCGTCCATCACGTCACTACCCAACCACCATGGCGTCGCTGCTTGCCGCCGCCGAACCTATTCCACCACTGGTTATCGCGTTCTGCTGCACGCCTTCGCAGAGGAAGGAGCTCAGAGGAGAGAAAGACCGTGCGACGCTGAGGGAGGAGGATGGGGGCCGGTGCCACGAGGAGGAGCGTGACCCGCTGCGTGAAACTGCGCCGCCGAGTGCTACTGCCGTCGCCGAGCTCCCATGGTTGCCCCCAGCAGGGTCCGAAGAGAGAGAAGTTCGAGAGGAGAGAAAGATTGACGGAGGGGGTTTCTATTTGCACGGCTGTGCCTCCACTGCCTTTCACCACTGTAGATACGCCATCGTCCGCCGCACCGCATCACTCCACGTTGCCGTCGAAAACTATCACTAAAATACCTTTTTCCCTTGGTAAACGTTGTCGTCTTTGAAATCTTTGAAATCAGTTTTCGGTCATAGCCTGTTATAATAACTGTGATGATAGTAACATAGGGCCGAGTTGTAGTTCTAACATGCCGAGTTTAGTAGTCGTGCGTGCGACATCGAGCTGCCGCGTCGCCAACGGAGTCACTGCCGTTAGTTTTCTCGGCTATTCGTAAGTTCTGTAAGCTGTTTCCTATCCCTAATTCTCTCAATCATTGCTCTGTGATATATTTCTAAGTCCTTGCAACATAAATGCTTTAGGTTTGAGTTTCATTCATTATGTGCCGTGATTAGAGTTACCATAATTGCGGCTGCCACAAAGTTCGGGCTGAGAGAAAAGAGTTCAGTTGACGCGTTTGGCTTTTGAGTTTCGACTTTTTGAGGTAGGGATTTTTCTTAAAATCTATTTTACATTACAGAGTTGTGATAAATAGATATTGATGCAAAAAGATATATTTCTGTGATTATATTTGTCTTATGGATGTGATGGTTTGCTGGACTGGATTATTGGGTGCTTGATTGCTTGAGTGAAGTACGGTTGTTGATAAGAAATAGATTTGAAAAGTTATTTACTTGATTATTATGAAAAGTGGTTTTTCTTGGTTTAAAGTTAAAGCGGTTTGATTTAAACTCGGTCTGATTTTATAAATGATTTAATACTTGAGCTTGTTTGACTTTAAAAAAAGTTTTATTATTGAAATTGGTCTGATTTGAAAATACTTTGATACTGGAATTGGTTGAATTTTGGAAGGTGATTGAGATTTGGAAATGGTTGAGAAAGGGTTTAAGAAATGTTTGGATGGGACCCGAAAAGGGTGGCAGTGTCCGAGTTTTAAAGGAAATGCTGCCGAAATTTTATAAAATTGGAAGTTTTATTTGAAGTAATTAATTAAAAAGATTTTTTTTAAACATAATATGTTTTAAGAATGATTTATTTATCAAAGAAAGAATTATGTTTTGAATTGGAATTGTTAATGGACGGAATGGAAAGAAGGATGATGAGGATTTTTTTTTTTTTGAAATATGGTTTTTGAATGAATTTGGAAATGAGATTTAGATTGATGAATGATTATGATGTTGAGAATGTTGGGAATGTTGAGATATCGATTGAGAATGTTGAGATGTGATCTTTGAATTATTCATATGGCTTATGAATTTGAATTATCTGAGATACGAGGTTCCCTGGATAAAGTACCATGGCTTGCCATCATGTGTACCAGGTTGAAAACTCGATACTCTGTTGACCCTACGAGGTAAGTGTGACCGGGCACTATATAAATTCCCGGGAATGTTTCCCCCATTGAGCAATATTGATTATTTGAGAAAAAGCTATGCATAGACTCTTGGGGATGCACGTCGGGGGACAGTCTAAGGACAATTCAGACTTGTCGGGTTGGCTGGATAACCAACAGATGAGCCTCATCAGCCATAGGATAGGCATGCATCATATGCATTTGTATGCTTTGCTTGGGTTTGAACTTGTTTTGGTTTGCCTAATTGCTAAACTGTTCTTAATTGCTACTTGAACTATTTGCTGTAATTGCTACCTAAACTTGTGCTTTCCTTGTCTGCCTTGCCTGTGTTTGCCCTGGCGTGCTACATTTGAGAATGAATTTGGTGCTGAATTAATAATTGTATTGTTTGATTGCGTGGTTAGTTTCTGATTGAGATTTTCTTATAAGAAAGGAAAGGTTTCAGATTTCTGAAAGATTAAACATTGTTTCTTTGAAAAGGTTTTAAACGATTACCTATTGGTTTTTAAAAGATTCATAAGGCAATGATAATCATTGACCTTGAAAACAGTTTTCTTATTAAATATCTTCTTATGACAACTTTGAAACTCCGTGGTGAGACCGTGTGGTTAGGTTCTCACCCCCTACAGCTTTACTTTTTCAGGAACCGGATGAAGAAGCATTAAGAAGAGTTAAACTGTGTTTGGTTTTATATGTTGTTGTATTAATTAGATTATTTTCTTCCATCGTCTTTGTTATCACAAGTTTGTAAGAGGGATAGGAGTTGTATATTTTATATGTATATTATATTATAAGATATTATGTAAGGAGTCTTGTATATGAATCTATGCCTGCTTGTATTTTTTCTTAAGATAAAGTATTTATTTTCCAGTTTCCAAAGAACGCAGTGATACAGTGTCGAGTCACAAGCTCCTATTTTAATATTAATTATGTAAAGTAGTCGTAATACTTCTTGCTATCAGAGTGGCGCAGTCGGAAGTGTGACATTCTGGTAGTGAGGGTGTTACACACTGGGCGTTCAACGCCCAACCAGGCAGGCTTTCTGGCGCTGAACGCCAGTGAAGAACCCCTCACTGGGTATTCAATGCCCAACCATACAGCCATTCTGGCGCTGATAGCCAGTGAGGAACCCCTCACTGGGTGTTCAATGCCCACACACCCAGGGAAGTTGGCGTTGAAGGCCAGCAAGGACTTCTCAGCTAGGCGTTCAATGCCTAGAATGCTAGAGGGACTGGCGTTTAACACCAGTAAGGATGCACAGGAAGGGCGTTTGACGCCCAATAAGCTAACAGAGCTGGCATTAAACGCCAGTGAAAGTACACCAGTTGAGTGCTTAAATCCCACTCAAGAACCCTCTATCCCAGAACCAAAGGAAACCATAAAGACCATAGAGGTTCCTTTGAATGCACTTCTGCAGTGTATGAGTTTTGATGACTACTCATCCTCGGATGAGGATAAAGACACTATGGAAGAGTAAGTTGCTCGGTACCTAGGAGCTCTCATGAAGCTAAATGCCAAGCTCTTTAGTACGAAGCCTTTGGAGGATGAACCTCCACTGCTTACCAAAGAACTCCATGCTTTGGTTCAGCAGAGGCTACCTCAGAAGCTTCTAGATCCTGGATGCTTTCTGATTCCTTGCACCATAGGCACCATGACCTTTGAAAAGGCTCTGTGTAAACTAGGGTCAAGCATAAACCTCATGCCACTCTCTGTAATAGAGAAGCTGGGAATCTTTGAGGTACAAGCTACAAATATCTCACTAGAGATGGCAGGCAAGACGATTAAGAAGCCATATGGCTTAGTAGAGGATGTCTTGGTGAAAGTTGAGAACCACTACATTTTTGCAAACTTCATTGTCTTGGACATAGGAGAGGATGAGGATGACTCTTTCATCCTTGGAAGACCTTTTCTAGCCACAGCCAATGCTATCATTGATGTGGCTAAGGGAGAATTGACTCTACAATTAGGGGAGGACCACATCTTATTTAAGATGCCTCATCCCAATTCTCCCTCTAAAAGAGAGATAACTGTGCAACACCTAGTGTTCCAACCCTCTCTTTCTGTGCAGAGCATTACAGAGCCCCTAGACATCAATTCTAAGTTTGGTGTTGGGTAGTCCTCAACAAGCTTTAAGAACAAAGGTACTAAGAAGAAAGTACCTAAAGGCTGGAGGGACAAGAAAGTCCCAACTGAAGGCCTCTCACCTGGCATGAGAGTTGCCTTCACTAAGAAGTCAGTCTTACCACATACAATGAGTCGTATCCTGTCTTTAGAGCATGTGGAGCTCATTCATGAGAAGACAGGAAGAAGATTCACTTCAAGGGAAAAAAATATGAGCCCATACTCACCTCCGTAAGGAGCTAACCGTCAAGCTAATGACATTAAAGAAGCGCTTGTTGGGAGGCAACCCAAACTTAATTAATTATTTATTTCCTTTTATTTTGTTTTGTTTTTCTTTTAGAGTCATGATCATATACAGCAGTCAGAACAGAGACAGAAATTTTACAGCAGTGAAAATAGAACACTCTGGATGGAGTGTTAAAGTTGAACGCCAGCCAGGGAGCATCCCCTAGGCATTCAAATGCTAGTGCAGAGAAGCAGGGAATCTGGATTCCCTAGCCTCTCATGACCTGTGGGTCCCACAACATCTTTCACCTACCCCACTTACTTTCACACTTCCCTATACACACTTCCTTATAAACCCTAGCCCAATAACATCCATACCACTTTCCCAAAACTATCATAACTCTCACCTACCCCCACCCACTTCAAAATCAAATTTCCCACCCAAATCCCACCCTATGGCCGAACCATACCCATCCCCACTGCTATAAATACCCCTCTCCATAACCATTCATACAAACCCCCTTATACCCTTATACACCCCATAAGGCCGAGCCCTCTCTCTCCCTCTATCTTCCTCTAATTTCTTCTTCCTCTACTCCATTATTCTATTTTCTTTATTTTTTCTTGAGGACAAGCAAAGTTTTAAGTTTGGTGTGGGAAAAGCATAGCTTTTTTTTTTCCATTATCATTCATGGTACCCAAGGTCGGAGACTCCTCTAGAAAGAGGAAAGGAAAGGCAGTAGCCACTCCCTATAAATCTTGGGAGATGGAGAGATTCATCACCAAAGCCCACCAAATCCACTTCTATAAAGTAGTGGCAGAGAAGAAAGTGATCCTGAGGTCCCTTTCATGCTCAAGAAGAATGAGTATCCGAAAATCCGAAGAGAGATCCGGAGAAGAGGTTGGGAAGTCCTAACCAATCCCATTCAAGATGTTGGGATTCTCATGGTGCAAGAGTTCTATGCTAATGCATGGGTTACTAAAAACCATGACACTAGTGTGAACCCAAATCCAAGGAATTGGATCACCATGGTCCGAGGGAGAATTTTAGATTTCAGCCCAGAAAGTGTGAGGTTGGCATTCAACTTGCCTCTAATGCAAGGAGATGCTCATCCTTACACTAGGAGAGTCAACTTTGATTAGAGATTGGATCAAGTGCTCTCAAACATCTGTGTGAAAGGAGCACAGTGGAAAAGGGATTCCCAAGGCAAGTCCATTCAGCTAAGAAGGGTTGACCTTAAGCCCATAGCTAGAGGATGGTTGGAATTCATCCAACGTTCCATCATCCCCACTAGCAACCGGTCAGAAGTGACTGTTGACAGAGCCATCATGATCCATTGCATCATGATTGGAAGTGAGATGGAAGTACATGAGGTGATTCCTCAAGAACTATACAAGATAGCTGAGAAGCCTTCCACCAATGCAAAGTTGGCATTCCCACACCTCATCTGTCATCTATGCAATTCAGCTGAAATTGTCATAGAAGGAGATACCTCTATTGGGGAGGATAATCCCATCACTAAGAAGAGGATGGAGCAAACTAGAGAGCATGTACAAGAGCATGTGCAACCGCCTCAGTATGAGATCCCTGAGTTGCCTCAAGGGATGTACTTTCCTCTTCAAAGCTATTGGAATCAATGGCAAACTTCTCTTGGAGAATTGAGCATTAATATGGAGCAATTGAGGATGGAGCATCAAGGGCATGCTACCACCCTCAATGAAATAAGAGAAGATAAAAAAGCCATAAGGGAAGACCAAAGGGCTATGAGGGATGAGCAACAAAGGCAAAGGAGTGACATTGAAGAGATCAAGCATCACATTGGATCCTCAAGGAGGAGTACTAGCGGCCACCATCAAAGGTGGACTCGTTCTCTTTTACCTCTTTTCCTTTTGTTATTTTTCTATTTTCTATTATGTTTTATCTGTTCACTTGTTCTAGTTGCATGATCATTTGCATTGATGTCTTAAAGTTGTAAAATATCCCATATATCTTTCAGCTTACTTAAAAGAAAATTTTTAATTGAAAAGAATTGAGAGATGCATGAATTTCAAGTTTAAAATAAGAATAGTTTAACTATGTTAATGTGGTGTCATTTGCTTTTGTTTTCTGAATGTATAAATAAACAGTGCATATTTGAAGTTGTAATTTTAGAATGTTGGCTCTTGAAAGAATAAGGAAAAAGGAGAAGTATTGTTGGTAATCTGAAAAATCTAAATAAATTGATTCTTGAAGTAAGAAAAAGTAGCAAAAAGAAAAAGAAAAAGCATGTTGCAAAAGAAAAAAAAATTATTATGCATGCGAAAAAGAAAGAAAAAATGGTGAAAAGAAAAAGAAAAAGAAAAGCAGAAAAATCCATTACTGCCCAAAAATATAGGAAAAGGAGGGTAGATTGAAAAAGCCAATAACCCTTTAAACCAAAAGGCAAGGGTAAAAGGATCCAAGGCTTTGAGCATTAATGGATAGGAGGGCCTAAAGGAATAAAATCTTGGCCTAAACAGCTCAACCAAGCTGTCCCTAACCATGTGCTTGTGGCGTGAAGGTTTCAGGTGAAAAGCTTGAGACTGAGCGGTTAAAGTCATGGTCTAAAGCAAAATGAGTGTGCTTAAGAACTCTGGACACCTCTATCTGGGAACTCTAGCAAAGCTGAGTCACAATCTAAAAAGGTTCACCCAGTTAAAGTGTCTGTGCCATTATTATATTCGGTGGTAATACTGGAAAACAAGGTGCTTAGGGTCATGGCCAAGACTCTGAAAGCAATGTTCAAGAAAAAAAATAAGCTTAACTAGGAGAGTCAATAATATCATCTGGATTCTAAGTTCCTAAAGATGCCAACCGTTCTAAGTTTCAATTGATAGTGAGATACCAAAACTGTTCAGAAGCAAAAAGTTACTAAGTCCCGCTCATCTGATTGTAACTAAGCTTCATTGGAAACTTATAAATTTATTGTATCTTAATTTTCCTTTTATCCTACTGTGTTTTTAGTTTCTTGGGGACAACCAATGGTTTAAGTTTGGTGTTGTGATGAGCGGATATTTTATACCCTTTTTGGCATCATTTTCATATAGTTTTTACTATGTTTTATTTAGTTTTTATTGAGTTTTTATAGGTTTTAGTGTTAAATTTACATTTTTGGATTCTACTATGAGTTTTTGTGTTCTTGTACAATTTTAGCTATTTTCTGGCTGAAATTGAGGAGCTGGAGCAGAAGTCTGATTTAGAGACAGAGAAAGCACTGCAGATGCTGTCTGTATCTGACCTCCTTGCACTCGGAAGAGCTTTTCTGGAGCTATAGAAGTCCAAATGGAGCACACTCAATGGATATGGAAATCTGACTTCCCGAGATTCCAAGCAATATATAATAGTCTATACTTTGCTTCGGATTAGAATTCCCAAAATTGGCATTCAACGCCAGCATCCTGCCCCCTTTCTAGGCGTCTAGCGCCCGAAGAGCAGAGACCAATGTCCAATGCCCAAAGAGGACCCTCTAGCTGGCGTTTCATGCCCTAGAGACCTCGTAGCATGTGGATCTCATCAAAACTCAGCCCAAACACTCACAAAGTGGGCCCCAAAAGTGGATTTTAGCACTAAAAGACTATTTTATCCTTACTAGTCATTTGTTTAGTATTTAAGGGATTTTATTTATGTTATTCACACCTTTTTTTACGATCATCATACATACTTTTACCATCATACACGTTTTACTTCAGTATGAGTTTCTAAACCTCCTAGGTTGAGGGGAGGAGCCTTGTTGAGTCCTATGAATTAATAAAAGTATCACTGTTTCTTCTTCGATCCGTGTTTGAATTATCTCTAAGATGTATATCTGATCTTCAACGTGGTGGATAGGATGATTAGTTACAATAAGCTCTGTTCATCACATTAAGACGAACGTGCCTGGTAAACACCCGCGTCTACTTGGGTTCATGTGAATACATGACTGGAAAGCACGAGCCAACAGCTATGTTTATACATCTCTCAGACGGCTAATCCACGACTTCGTTAGGGACTTCTCGAGACACCAGTTCAGCAAATTTCTGGGGAGATTAGGGTCTCCGTGGTATAGGCTAGAATCCAAAGAAGCAGCATTCTTTGATCCGGAAGATTCGACCTTGTCTGTGGCGTTTTGAGTAGGATTTCCAGGAGAAAGAACAGCTAGAGCTTCACCCTTCGTCAGATCAGATGACCACAGCCAATGGTGTTCAATCTGTAGCAAAGAAGTTCAATGACCATGGCCCATGGAGTTGATCACATATAGCCTGCCATAGAAGAGATCACTCACAAGTAAAGAAGACAGTAATACCAGAGTTAATTCAGAAAGGCAAAGCAACTCCAATCCTTAACCCTATTCCTATCTCTGCTTATATATTAGACCTTTTTCACTCTATCTTTAAAGTATTAGCACCCTATTATAAAAAATCTCATAAATATTTATCTATCAACAACTCCTTCTGATCTGCCTGACTAAGACCTGCAAGATAACCATAGCTTGCTTCAAACCACAATCATCGTGGGATCGACCCTGACTCGCTCAGGTATTACTTGGATGACCCAGTGCACTTGCTGGTTGACGAACAGGTTTTTTCTGTCGGTAAAGAAATTCCTAAAAGTAATCACATTGTAAGTATAGTTTCTAAACTAGCGGAAAATCCTTTCGTACAAATAATTTGTTTGTCACAAAAGCAAACCCAATAAAATTTATAACCGAAGTATTTAAACCTCGGGTCGTCTCTCAAGGAATTTCAGGGAGGTGTATTTATTATTGGTTATGGAAGATTATCTTTTTGGGGTTTTGAAATAAGAAACAAGAAAAAGTAATTTTCAAGAATTAAATTAATAACTAATAAAGCTCTTAGCAAGATATGAAAATTGGAAATCCTATCCTAATTATCCTTATCAATTGTGATGAGAATTGTTCATTACTCCAACTTAGTTAACCCTTACTAAATAAAGGAAGGTCAAGTGGACTAATCAATGGGATTCCTCAAGTCCTAGTCAACTCCTGAGGAAAGACTAGCTTTAGAAGGATCCAAATCAACCAGAAAATTCCAATTATCAATCAACAAAGGATTTTGATAACTCAAGTGTCACCAATTGATCAATTCAAGCTAAGAATGTAAAAAGCTAAATTAAAATCATAAATATGAAATACCTCAATTTGCATTAAATATAAAATCAAATCTAACATTGGAAGGTTCATAAACCAAATTGGGAAAATAATAATTAACAAGTGAAATAGATAAACCAAAGTACTAGAATAAATAAAAGTAGAAGAGAAACTAAATTAAAGGAATATTGAACTTGGAATGGAGAAGAAATTGAAAGAAGAAATCCTGAATCCTAAAACCTAAGACAGAGGAGGGAGCCTCTCTCTCTAGAAACTACATCTAAACCTAAAATTGTGAATATGAAAGTTGTTTCCCTGATTCCCCCATTCTCCAGCCTCTATTCTGTGTTTTCGGGCTTCGAATTGAGCCGAGAAGGAGCCCAGAAATCGCCCCCAGTGCTTTCTGCAACTTTCTGCACGTGGCGTCTGTCACGCGTACGCGTAGGTCATGCGTGCGCATCATTTGGCGATTTTCCTTGTCACACGTACGCGTCAGTCACGCGTACGCATCAGTCACGCGTACGCGTTGCTCGTGTTCTGTGCTAGGCACGTGTCTGCGTCGTCCATGCTTGCGCGTCGCTACCAGTTTCTCAAAAACTTCATTTTCTCGCATTCCTTCCACTTTTGCATATTTCTTTTTTGTCCTCTAAGCCATTCCTGCCCTATAAAGCCTGAAAATACTTAACACATAAATTACGGTATCGAATGGTAATAAAGGATAATTAAAATTCACAGTTTTAAGGTCTAGGGAGCACGTTTTTACACATATCGCAGAATAAGGAAGGAATTGTAAAACCATGCAAATTATATGAATAAGTAAGCAAAGACTTGATAAAACCCACTCAATTGAGCACAAGATAAATCATAAAATAGTGGTTTATCAACCTCCCCACACTTAAACATTGGCATGTCCTCATGCTCAACTTAAGAGAAACTGAAAAAGAGTGAAGGTAGAATGGTGGAATCTATGCAATGCAATCTATCTAAATGCAAGCTACCTAAATGAATCATGCAATTCTAATTACTATTCACCTATATATATAAAGCTTACATGTGGTTAGATTGAGTCAAATTTTCAAGGAATCATATATGCACAACCAAGGCTAAATCATATTAAAACACATTCACAATTGAGTTGAATTAATCAAAAGAGTTCACAAACTTGCAAGATAAACAGTGATCAAACATGGATATATGGAGATGAGCTATTGAACCCTCACTGGATTTGTATATGCACTCTAATCACTCAGTGTTTGGGGTTAATCACTCTACTCTTCTCTAGTCATGCTTTCTAAGACTTTGTTCTTCATCTAACCAATCAACAAATATTTAATGTACCAATGCAAACATCATGAGGTCTTTTCAAGGTTGTAATGGGGTTAAGGCAAAGGTGAGGGTATATATATATGGCTAAGTGAGCTATAAATTGAATCCTTCTAAGATCTCACCTAACATATACATACTCTATACAACTCTAAAATTATGCCTAGCTACCCATAATTCCCACTTTTTCATTTCACACTCATGTACCAAATCATTTTTACCTTTATTACATATGCATTGATCTTTTACTAAACTTAATACTGGGGTAATTTTGTCCCCTTATTTATTTATTTATTTATTTATTTATTTATTTATTTATTTATAGAGATATTTTTTTGAATAAACATAACATATAACAATGCACATGGTATTTTAATTATTTTGGTTTCACATGAGCATGCACCCAAATTCCAAATATTTTGTCAATTTAACACCTTCCTATCAACCCAAGTTCCCATGATTTCTCACACTTAATTGATACACAATCTCTATTTTAAGCTAACCAAAGATTCAATTTGAGGTAATTGATGTGGTAAAATTCAGAATAAATGGGGATTAAAAGGCTCAAGGTGGCTAACAAAAGTGATTGAAAAGGTAAGTTATTTGGGATAAGTGAGCAAAAATAAGTAATGGTCTCAATCATATGCAAGCATGTAAATACATTAAATAGTGGACATATAGAATGGAACAAAGTAAAGTCTGGGATCATAGTGAAGAAACACACAAGAATAAAATATTATGGCTAAATAATGTAGCCATGTAATTAAGCTCAAATCTCATAGGTTCTATTTTCTTTGGCTCACAAACCATATATCAGTCATGTATATCATGCAGGTAAGGATAAAGAGTTTCAACTCAAATCAATGTGAATCTTTAAATGGCTTTTCTAATAATAAATATATTCCTTGAAAATGTCGTCAATTGACCAACATTTATATATATACTAAGTGGATTGTTGTGATTGTGAAAATCTAAAAATTTCTAGTTTAATCTCAATTTTCAATTAATATTAAATTCTCATATGTTAAAAAGGGTAAACTAAACTTAATAATCCATATTTTTTATATCACAACTAATAAACTAAGAGTGCAAATAAAGCTAAATATCTAAGATATATATAGCCCAAAGTGCAAAATGTAATAAAGTAGAAATAAACAGAAATACAGTAAAAGAAAATGTGCAAGCACTAAAAGGAAAATAAGATAAAATAAAATAAAATAAAATAAAATAAAAAACAAAAATGAAGCAAAATAGGATAAAAGGGTCTGAAATAGTTCACCAAAATAAAATTCGCCAGAGATGACGACCTCTCCACTCTTATATAATAGCATCGCCCTCGATGCTCTGTCAAGCTGGGTGTAAAGGGTCGTCACCACCTGAGGGGTGTGTGGCTGCTGGCTCTGTGGGCTCTGGTAGTGTAGGAGCATGTGGCTCTGCCTGTATAAGGGCCTGGGGCTCTGCCTGCTGTGTCTGCTAAGGCTGATCCTGATGTGCCTGCTGCTGGTCTACCACCTGTGCCTCCTCCGCCAGTGCATCCTCCTCATGCTCATCTGCCTCCTCCTCAGATGGCTCTGATGGTGTGTCAGGCTCGAAGGGGATATCAGTATGGCCCGATCTGATCATCAGCTTTAGATGCTCATAGCGTCGCTTACTGTGACGCTCAGACCACTCATAACGCCGCTGGTTGCGGCGCTCCATCTGATCCAGGCACTCGAAGAGGCGGTGCACTAGGTGGTATATGGGCTGGAAAGCTGGTAATGGTGCTGTGGATGTGGGTGGTGCAGCAGGTGCTGAAGGGGCAGCAGATAATGTGGCTGTATCAGCGGAGGCAGTAAGAGAAGGAGGTCTGTGGCCCAGAGCTTCGAACCTTTTGCCGTGTGGGATGATCTTCCTGCAGTCGACAGCTGGGGACTTCTCATCTTCAGGCTCCCAGGGTACCTCAGCCCGGCAGCCCATCTGAGTAATCAGATATGGAAATGGCAGAGTGCCTCGCACATGAACTCTAGCCATGGAGTGCCTGATGAACCGTGGAAGGTACAGGTCCTTGCCTTCCATAACGCACCAGATGAGAGTTATCATGGCAGCTGGTACCTCTGTCTTGTGAGTGCTCGGCATAACATAGTTTATTAGGATTTTTTGCCATAGCCGAGCCTCATCATTAAGATAAATACTTTTTTATGCCTTTTGGGTTCACTGTCGACTTACCCATAGCCCATGGGACAGCTGGATCAACGGCTATAGTGCGCTTCATTGCCTCCCAGTCAAAGCTCATAAACCTCATGGATTTCTCAGCCTTCTGGTAGCCATCGGGTTCGTCTGATTTAGGCTGGAAATAGAGGATATCCTCAATGGCCTCCTTAGTAACTAAAATCTGTTTCCCTCTGAGCTGTACGGCATCTAAGGTCATCTTGTAATAGTTGCAGTAAAATTCCCTGACCCAGGATGCATTAACCTCAATCAAATTCCTTTCTAGAAAGAACCAGCCTCTCTGTTTTATCTATTTTGTAGTGTATTGTTGTAATTCATTGGGTATTCTGAGGGTCTTTTCCAAGTACAGGTGCCTCTTAGTCACAAAGACCTCATATTTCAGTTCACAGTAGCAATTTACAAACTTGATTGGATCAGTCGCAGGCACTAATTGATCCACTTTTTCCTCTGGAGTGAAGTTCTTCTCACGCCAGGAATCATCATGGAGAATATCCGATAGAGCCATAGATGATTGGCCTCTTTTCCTTTTTCCTGTGGTGGCCTTAGCCTTACCCTTTTCTTTTGGGTCAAACATCCTGAAAAATAGAAATTCCAAGATACAATTTATCAACTAAAGTAGAAAAATAGGAAGGCAAATAGTAAGCAAGCAATATAAGCAGTAGATGGCAAAATAGGAATAAAAGCCAAAGCATGAAGTGAGTTAGAAAGGTATAGACTGTTGGATTGATTGCAAGGTAAAATTCAAAGAATTCAATTAGAAATCGCAATCTAAAATTCATTAAATAAAATGTAGAATGCTTGTTTGTTAGGAAACAACAATAAAGATGCCTTGAAAGGGGTTGAAAGGGGTTAGTGTAAAACAAAGAGAAAAGTTAAGAAGTCAATAAAGTCAATAGGTAAAAAGGGAAGTTAAAATTAGTGGCATAGTACTGTAGTTCCTAGCAAACAGAGGTTCACAAGATTGAAGAATAAGCAACTCACATTCACACAGATAATGCAGAGTATTGATGATAAATCAGGTAAAGAAAGCACAAAGAAAAATAAAATCATCAACAATGCAATGCAATGAAGAAGGGAACCAATCGGAATGGAAATGCTAGCCTAGCATCTCATGAAATGGCTTTGGTGTAGACTAAGTAAATTGCATTGTCAAAAGTGCCAAAGTCAAATCATCAGTGAAAGTTAAGTGAAATAGTTTTTCAGAAAAAATTTGAGCAGCATTTTGGCAGTAAAAGGAGCGTTCCCGGAAAATCAAGCAGCAGAATAATCAATGTAAGCAATAGCAATTTCAAGTAGCATATGAATATTGAGATATGTTAGCAGCATGAAAAACAAGGTAATTCCTGTGACTCAGACATTATAAAGCAAAACAAAGCAGCATGCTGGTTGTAAACTCAGTTTATCAGTTAGGATTTCTTATGAAGGCAGTAACCATATCAAGCATTAAAACCATGTAAAACCAGAAGAATCCAACAATTTAGCCAATCCAAAATAGTAATAAGCAGGTATATGCAGTCAGTCTGGCCTCATCAAATTCAGAAAGCAAGCAATGATTTAAGATATGGATGCAATGTATTAAGCTTATTGAATCAACAAGGAAAAAGCAAATTGAAACAAGAATGCTAATGTATATGAATTTATATAAGCATTGGTATCAAGCAATTAAGACCAGATGAAGCAATATAGTAGTAAACAGCAATGAAATAGCAGTGAAACAGCAACATCAACAGCCAAGCAATTGTGAAAAACAGATAATCAAACAGCAGGAACGGAGCACTTATCAGACCTAGAATCCTCTAACCACAACCTAGATACCTAACCACCTAGAATTCACTAACGACATGCAATTCTAACTAACCTAATTTGAACAAAAACTAAATATGCAAACTGATTTAAGTGACAGAAGATAGAATGGAAATGCAGGGGTGGAGACATGGAAACCTTGGGAAGGTATGGTACCAGAATCGGAAAGAAAGGGGAAGAGGAGTGGCACGGCGGCGAGGTGGTGGTGGCTCGACGGCGGTGCTGCTGTCTGCGGCGGCCTTGGGGTGGCAGTGGGTGAGAGGGTGAGGGAAGAAAGGAGGAAAAAAGAAAGAGGGGGGAAGGGGGTGGCGTTGGTGGCGGGTCTGGCATCGCCGGTGGTGCCCGCGGTGGTGGCTGGTGGCAGTGGGATTTCGAGAGGGTTGGGGGAGAAGGGAAAAGGAGATTGGGATGTTGAATGGGGTGGGAAAGAGTGAAGAGAGGGAGGAAGAGAGGGGTGGTGGTGTCGGCGGTGGTCTGGGTGCTGCGATGGGGGTTTGGTGGTGGGAGGTGGAGGGCTGGAGGGAGGAGAAGAGAGGGGGGAAAGTGATGCGAGGCAGAGCTAGGGTTTTCACGTTAGGGGTTATTAAAATTTAAATCCACGCGTCTGCGTGGGTTACGCGAGAGCGTGGATGAGGCAAAAATCCATCGACGCGTATGCGTCATTGATGCAAACGCGTGAATAGGGATAGGTGGAGATGACGCGTACGTGTGAGGCACGGGTACGCGTCGACCAGAATCGTGCTAAACGCACAGATCCAGCATCGTTTTGGTGCAACTCTCTGTTTCATTTGAGGGGGGAAAATTTTCATGCGACGCGTGCGCGTCGCGCACGCCCACGCGTGGTGTGCTAAAATGAAAACGACGCGTACGCGTCATTGACGCACACGCGTGGGCCATTTTGTGCTTATCGCACAGCAGCCACACGATTCCATCCCAACTTTCTGGTCGTTGGATCGAGACGCCGATTTGGAATCGACGCCCACACGTGGCCTGCGCGCACACTTGGTGTGCCCCTTTTTTTTTTTTTGAAGTATGCAGAATGCAAAATGCAGATGCTGATGCAGACATTATGAATGAACACTAAGAAAAATAGAATAAAACAAAACTAAGAATAAAACAAAACAAAATAAAACTAAGGTTGAAAAAGAACGATCATACCATGGTGGGTTGTCTCCCACCTAGCACTTTTAGTTAAAGTTCTTAAGTTGGACATTTGGCTAGCTCTCTGTCATGGTGGCTTATGCTTGAATTCATCCAGAAATCTCCACCAACGTTTGCAATTCCAATGGCCTCCGGGGTCCCAAACTAGGCACGTAAAGCCTTCGAGCAAGTTAAAACAAGTGCCAAAGCTCCAGGAGTGTTGATTATCAAAATGAATTCCAGGATCCCAAACTTTGCTTTTGTACCGTCTTCTTGTTGATCATCATTTTTCCACTTGGGTGGTGAGCAATTGGAATTCTCACTGAGACATCCAAACAACCTCCGAAACCCATTCAATCAAACTCTATACCAATCCTTGCACCTCAATTTGGAGTGTGGAACCATATTGAATCTTGCATGCCAACTCCTATTACGAACCATCTCTCTCTTACTCTTAAAGCCACAAAGAGCTCTAAGCTGGCCATCTGTTTCAAGCAAACCATATTCAAGCAGAAAGGTAAAGATAAAGGCTAAGGATTTTACCCACTTGAAGTTTGTATTGGGTGGTAATGGCCTTGAGAGAGGTGTTTCCAGTGGTCTTTCAAGCTCCACTCCTTTGTACTCTTCTGTGAATTCTTCCCCCTCCTGGCAAACCTCTTCAACTGCAACTGCGTCTTGATCGAAGTCTTCGACTTCTTCCCCATCACTCATCAAGTCATAAGTTGGAGGTTGAGAAAAGTCTACCTCCACATCATCTTCGTATTCACTTGGGGAAGATATTTCAAGCTCAAGCAGTTCAATTTCGGATGCAAGTTCATCACTAGGAGAGCTTGATTCATGATTATCATTACCAAGGAAAATTGCTTCTTGATTTCTTCCGTCCAATTCTTCATAAGATACTTGCCTTGGGGGTTGTGCACTATCCTCCTTAGCATTAATTGTAAATTTCTTGGCGGAATTCTCTACAACTATTGATTCCCATGGAGGTTCAGCGTCTCCTAAGTCTTCAACCAATTCTTCTTTTTTGATGATTCCGGCTTCCTCCACTTGTTCCAGTACAAAGTCATGCTCCTTACTGTCCATCGGAGCTTCTAGTGTCTCCTTCGTACTATGTTCTTTATTAGTTTCTCCATATGAAGCCATGGGGATTCCTTGAGTGTCCGAACGTCGGGAGGCTAATTGATTTATCGCTTGCTCCAGTTGATGAAGGGTTGCATGAAATTGGTCCACTGTTTCCTTGAGACGATCCTGTGATTCTTGTTCTGCTCGGTTTGCATGATTAGGATCATATGGCTCATAGGGTGGTTGATTGGATGGATAGGAGCTGGGATCATGTGAGGGTGTTTGGTAGTAGGGGGCTTGTGAGTGTGGTGGTTCAAAGTTATGTTAAGGAGGGGGTTCATAGGCATATGGTGGGCTTGTTGGTAACCACAAGGGGGTCCACCATATCTATCATCTTGGTACACACCTCGGAATGGCTCTTGACCATAGTGATTTGGTGGAGGTTGGTTGTCACGGAAAGGTCCACCATAACTATTGTCTTGGTATGCATCATAGAATGGTTGTTGGTTATAGCGCATTGGAGGGGGTTGTCGCCAAGAAAGTTGATCAAATCCTTGTGGCTTCGCCCATCCTTGATTCTTCCAACCTTGATGCATGTTCTTATTATAGCGCCCATTCCTTACAACAACATTGGAAACAAACTCAAAGCGACAGGGGTGAGAATTCATAGTGGCTAATAAAAATTAAAAACAAAAACAAATAAATAAGCAAAAAGTAAATATTTACAATAACCAATAATAAGGCACACGTTTGCGAATCCCCGACAACGGCGCCATTTTGACGAACTGGTTTTTTCTGTCGGTAAAGAAATTCCTAAAAGTAATCACGTTGTACGTATAGTTTCTAAACTAGCAGAAAATCCTTTCGTACAAACAATTTGTTTGTCACTAAAGCAAACCCAATAAAATTTATAACCGAAGTATTTAAACCTCAGGTCGTCTCTCAAGGAATTACAGGGAGGTGTATTTATTATTGGTTGTTGATGCACGAAATTGTGATCATCAATGGCGCCATCAACATGGTACGCTCAATTGTAATCTCAAATTTTTATCACAACTTCGCACAACTAACCAGCAAGTGCACTGGGTCGTCCAAGTAATAAACCTTACGCGAGTAAGGGTCGATCCCACGGAGATTGTTGGTATGAAGCAAGCTATGGTCATCTTGTAAATCTCAGTCAGGCGGATATAAAATAGTTATGGAATTTTCGAATATAAATAATAAAATAAGGATAGAAATACTTATGTAAATCATTGGTGAGAATTTCAGATAAACGCATAGTGATGCTTTCGTTCCTCTAAACCTCTGCTTTCCTGCTGTCTTCATCCAATCAGTCTTACTCCTTTCTATGGCTGGCTTTATGTAAGGACATCACCATTGGCAATAGCTACTTTTGATCCTCTCTGGAAAATGGTCCGATGCGCAGTCACTGCATGGCTAATCGTCTGGAGGCATCACCCTTGTCAATGGCTGCATCCCATCCTCTTGTGAAAATGGTCCAATTGCTCTGTCATAGCACAGCTAATCATCTGAGGTTTTCGATCATGCTAGAATAGGATTCACCCTCCTTTTGCGTCTGTCACTACGCCCAGCACTCGCAAGTTTGAAGTTCATCACAGTCATTCAATCCCAGAGTCCTACTCGGAATACCACAGACAAGGTTTAGACTTTCCGGACTCTCATGAATGCTGCCATCAATCTAGCTTACACCACGAAGATTCTGATTAGGAGATCTAAGAGATACTCATTCAATCTAAGGTAGAACGGAAGTGGTTGTCAGGCACGCGTTCATAGGGAATGATGATGATTGTCACGTTCATCACATTCAGGTTGAAGTGCGAATGAATATCTTAGAAGCGGAATAAGTTGAATTGAATAGAAAAACAGTAGTACTTTGCATTAATCTTTGAGGAACAACAGAGCTCCACACCTTAATCTATGGAGTGTAGAAACTCTACTGTTTGAAAATACATAAGTGAAAGGTCCAGGCATGGCCGAGAGGCCAGCCCCCATGATCTAAGAACCAGGCGTCCAAAGATGTATAATACAATAGTAAAAAGTCCTATTTATACTAAACCAGCTACTAGGGTTTACAGAAGTAAGTAATTGATGCATAAATCCACTTCCGGGGCCCACTTGGTGTGTGCTTGGGCTGAGCTTGAATGTTACACGTGCAGAGGCTCTTTCTGGAGATGAACGCCAGGTTGTAACGTATTTTTGGCGTTCAACTCTGGTTTGTGACTTGTTTTTGGCGTTTAACTCCAGACAGAAGCGTAGAACTGGCGTTCAACGCCCTTTTACGTCGTCTAAACTCGTTCAAAGTATGGACTATTATACATTTCTGGAAAGCCCTGGATGTCTACTTTCCAACGCAATTGGAAGCGCGCCATTTTGAGTTCTGTAGCTCCAGAAAATCCACTTTTAGTGCAGGGAGGTCAGAATCTAACAGCATCAGCAGTCCTTCTTCAACCTCTGAATCTGATTTTTGCTCAAGTCCCTCAATTTCAGCCAGAAAATACCTGAAATCACAGAAAAACACATAAACTCATAGTAAAGTCCAGAAATGTGAATTTAACATAAAAACTAATGAAAACATCCCTAAAAATAACTAGATTCTACTAAAAACCTACTAAAAACAATGCCAAAAAGCGTATAAATTATCCGCTCATCAGTTATGGAAGATTATCTTTTTGGGGTTTTGAAATAAGGAACAAAAAAAAGTAATTTGCAAGAATTAAATTAATAAATAATAAAGCTCTTAGCAAGATATGAAAACTGGAAATCCTATCCTAGTTATCCTTATCAATTGTGATGAGAATTGTTCATTACTTCCACTTAGTTAACCCTTACTAAATAAAGGAAAGTCAAGTGGACTAATCAATGGGATTCCTCAAGTCCTAGTCAACTCTTGAGGAAAGACTAGCTTTAGAGGGATCCAAATCAACCAGCAAATTCCAATTATCAATCAACAAAGGAGTTTGATAACTCAAGTGTCACCAATTGATCAATTCAAGCTAAGAATGTAAAAAGCTAAATTAAAATCATAAATCTGAAATACCTCAATTTGCATTAAATATAAAATCAAATCTAACATTGGAAGGTTCATAAACCAAATTGGGAAAATAAGTAATTAACAAGTGAAATAGATAAACCAAAGTACTAGAATAAATAAAAGTAGAAGAGAAACTAAATTAAAGGAACATTGAACCTGGAATGGAGAAGAAATTGAAAGAAAAAATCCTAAATCCTAAAACCTAAGAGAGAGGAGAGAGCCTCTCTCTCTAGAAACTACATCTAAACCTAAAATTGTGAATATGAAAGTTGTCTCCCTGATTCCCCCATTCTCCAGCCTCTATTCTGTGTTTTCGGGCTTCGAATTGGGCCGAGAAGGAGCCCAGAAATCGCCCCCAACGCTTTCTGCAACTTTCTGCACGTGGCGTCTGTCACGCGTACGCGTAGGTCATGCGTGCGCATCATTTGGCAATTTTCCTTGTCACGCGTATATGTCAGTCACGCGTCCGCGTCGTCCATGCGTGCGCGTCGCTGCCAGTTTCTCAAAAACATCATTTTCTCGCGTTCCTTCCACTTTTGCATGTTTTCTTTCTGTCCTCTAAGCCATTCTTGCCCTATAAAGCCTGAAAATACTTAACACATAAATCACGGCATCGAATGGTAATAAAAGATAATTAAAATTCGCAGTTTTAAGGTCTAAGGAGCACGTTTTCACATATATCGCAGAATAAGGAAGGAATTGTGAAACCATGCATATTATATGAATAAGTGAGCAAAGACTTAATAAAAACCACTCAATTGAGCACATGATAAATCATAAAATAGTGGTTTATCACTGGTATAATAGTACGAAGGTGTGGGGATTCATGCTACCAATGATTATAGGTGAACACATCTAATTGAGCAATCGAACCCTCACTGGATGTGTATAGGGTTGATTCACTCAATTCTCCCCTAATCATGCTTTCCAAAATTTGTTTTTTATCTAACAATCAACAATTATTCAATGCATGCATACAAATATCATGAGGACTTATCCACAGGTTGTAATGGGGCTAAGTTAAGGAAGGATTGTATATAGTTAAATGAGCTTGAAATTTGAATCTTTGATTAACTTAAACTTCCCACCTAACTTATGACAACCTATACTATTTAGAGCAAACCTAACTACCCATTCTTCACTTTTTCACACACGCATGCATTCCCTTTTTTATCACAACCCATATGCATTGATTATTATTGAACTTCACTTGGGGCATTTTGTCCCCTTTTTATTGCTTTTCTTTTTCCATATATTTTTTTCTTTTTAATTTTTTTCTTTTTCTTTTGATGAATTATATACAAAGATACCAATGCATATAGTTTAAACATATAATGTATGAGTATGTACCCAATTCCTAAAATTTTCAACAAAAATACAAAAATACACTCTTATCTCACCCAATGTTCCCAAATTTCTCACTTTTAAATGATAAACACCCTCACTAGTCTAAGCTAATCAAAGATCCAAATAAGGACATTTATTGTTTTTCGCTTTAAGGCTTGTAATGTACTAAAATTAAGAACAAAGGATTCAGCATAGGCTTAAAATTGGCTAACAATGGTAGATAAAAGGTAAGACCATTTGGGTAAGTGAGCTAAATGAAATGAAGGCCTCAATCATATAAATGCATTCATACACAAAATAATGGACATATAGAATCAAGCAAATCAAAGATTACAATAATAGAAAGAGAATAATACACACAAGAATGAAAATAGTGGTTATATAATGTAACCACACAATTTGGCTCAAAACTCACATGCTTATGTGTTCTTAGCTCAAAACATGTTCCACAATATATATAATTCAACCAAGTTCTAAAAAATTTTTTTTTTCAAATCAATTGGTGTGCTCTATGGATAAATTCCTTGGAAAGTTTCATTATTTTGACTAAACTTATTATATATATGCAAACTAATAAAATGCAACTAAAAATCCTAAAAGACCTAAAAATGAAATACGAAAGTGTTGGGATTAGAAATTTATCACCAAAAATGGCCGATTGGTCGGACGACCTCCCCACACTTAAAAGTTTGCACCATCCTTGGTGCATGCAAAGATGAGCAAGGGGGTACGGCGACTTTCCGGATTGTCACCTTCAGCTGGTGGATCAACCGACTGCTGTGTGTTCTTTTTCTCGCTTCCGTTTCACTTATGATGACTCATCCATCAAAAATAGAAAATAAAACCGTAAGATGAGAAAATGCAAAAGCAAGGAAGCATAAGTTGTTGGAATGAGGTAATAATCACTAGAATTGAGTAAGTAAATTAGTGTGACATTGATGAAAAATAGGTGTATAAATTCTAAGTTGCATGCGGTTTAGAACACACACTCTGATATTAAAAGTTATGTCACAAGTACATAAAAAAAGCATACACTTCACTCATTCTAGTGTGATTGAAATACTTTAAAGAAACTTGTAAGTTAAGATAAACAAACAAGTAATAAAGAAGCATGAAAGCACTCAAGCAAATAATCAAATTGTGAATTGGATAATACATGGACATTGATTGGTGTGTAAGTAAACTTAGTGAACCAAATGAAATATAGAACTCACACATCAAACAATGACACGCATTGGAGTTTGTTTGCAACACCTAAGTGACATAGAGGTGGAAGACATGGGTGCTATGGAACTTAGAAAAAAGAAGATAGAAATTAGAATCAATCACATAGCAAGCATGGTCCACAAAGCTTTACAAAGCCCAAAATTATGTCACTAGGTAAGCTTTTCATCCAATTCCACAATTCCAAAATCTCAATGCATGAAATAGGTGATGTAAATAAGGGTCAATCATAAACAAACATAACCTAAATAAAAATGCATTGATAATACACAATTGCCTCATCATAGATAATGAAATCAAATCACATGCTGGCCAAAACATGCAATTCAAAAGATTTAAGATGCTTGAGGGCAATGTCCTACACTTGGTATTCAAAAATGTTAAGCATGAAGACTCAAAACCAAGTAACAAAGTATAACCTCAATTAAGAAGTCCGACAATGAAAATTAACAACAATTATGCAAGAATAGCATCAAATTAATAATAAGCAACAATAAACAGCAAACAAAATTAATAATCCAACACTTATCATGAAAAATAGAAAATTAAACAGAAGTTAAACTAACAAAATAACTAACAAACTAACTAACTAAAAGAAATAGTGATAGATGATGATTGGTAGTATTGGATGATGGTTGAAGGAGGGAAAGAAAAGAGGAGAAGAGAGAAGAAGGAAAGAAATGGAAAGAAGAGAAGAAAAGAAGTGAGTGAAATAGGGCAGGGCGTCACACGTACATATCAGGTCACGTGTACGCGTGAATGGCAGAAATGGGGTGCAACACGTGCACGTCAACCATGCGTAGGCGTGGAATGGGAAAATCAAAGGTGACACATACGCGTCGGTCACGCGTATGCGTGGGAAGCGATTGTGCTAGATGCACAATTCCCGCACCCTACGCGCACAACTCTCTGGTTTTTGTATTGCAGCAGCAGCACTTCAAAGGTGACGCATACGCGTGGGTCACGCGTACGCATGGGTGGTTGAAATGCTGGGGGTCACGCGTACGCATGGGTCATGCGTACGTGTGGCTGGGTGCTCTGTTTTTTAAAATTTTCCAATTTCTTGCACCAAACCAAGCATTCCAAACATCCAAATAGCTACCAAAACACCATCAAACCTTATTAACATACTAGACTACCAAATAAACTCAACTAACTAAATAAAATATGAAATTAAACTAATTTTACCAATATTTACAAAAGACAAAAATGAAAAGATGTTACTATGGTGGGGTGTCTCCCACCTAGCACTTTTAGTTAAAGTCCTTAAGTTGGACATTTGGTGAGCTCCTTGTCATGGTGGCTTGTGCTTGAATTTATCCTTGAACTTCCACCAATGCTTGGACTTCCATTGGTTGTCAGAATTTCCATCCAAATGCACCAAACCTTGGTGAAGTTCTACACAAGCTAAGGGCTCCCAAAAGTGATCCTCTCCTTGTAATCCGGGATCCCAAACCTTGTTTTCACACCCATCTTTAAGTTGATCATGGTAATTCCCTCCGGGTGGCATGCTCACCTTATAATTCTCATACAAGCTCCCATACATCCTCCTAGACCCATCCGATTGAGCACTAGTCCAACCTTTGCTCCTAAATTTTGAGCTTCCAACCATAGTGAACTAAGAATTATAATGCCAACCACTACTCATCTCTCTTCTACTCTTTAACCCACAAAGCATCCTAAGTTGACCATCCGTTTCTAGCAAACCATATTCAAGTAGGATAAGAAAGCTAAGAGATGAGAAATTTACCCAGTTGAATGATGTAATAGATGATGGTGACCTAGGGGGAGATGCTTCCAATGGTCTTGATAGGGCAATTTCCACTCTCGTCCATCCTCTTCTAGGAGTTTCCACCACTTGACAAGATTCTTCAACTTCCACCTCTTGCCAAGCTTCCTCAAGTTCAAGTGCTTCCTCACCAATGTCTTCTAGCTCTTTCCCATCACTCAAATCATATCTCGGAGGTTAAGTGAAATCTACCTCAACATCAATTCCAAGTCCAATGGGGAAGGATTCATCAATCTCAAAAGGATCATATGTTGATGCGGAATCATCATAGATAAGAGGACTTGTTGCTTGTACCATTTCTTCCAATTCTTCATTCACAAAATACCTTGGAGGTTGTGCACTAGCCTCCTCAACTTCAATTTCAAACTCCATGGAAGAAGGTTCTACAACTTGAGATTCCTCTTTGCATTCAACATCTCCTAAATCTTTAACCACTTCTTCCGTTTCAATCATCTCTACTTCTTCCTTTTCTCGTAATTCTTGCTTTAACTCCTTCTCTTCATCTTGAAGCTCCAAATTCTCATTCTCATTGTGCTCCTCAATTAATCCTCCACATTTAACAATAAGGGTGTCTTGGATATTTGAGCACAATGATGCCAACTGGCTCATCACTTCGGTTAAGCTAGCCACCATACCTTGCTTTTGGCAACAAGTTAGAAGTTCTTGTTGTTCTTGTATTAGGGGTTGGAGAGATTCATCCAATGAAGGTGGTGGTAGAAGAGAGGGTTCATTGTTTGGAGGAAGAGTGTCATAGTTGGAAGGTGGTTCATATTGGTGAAAGTCTTGAGGTGGTGTATAAGAAAATGGTGGTTCTTCAGAGTATTAGTGTTGGAATGGTGGTAGATCTAGATATGGTTCATATGGTGGTTGGTATGGTAGATATGGGTTAGGATCATATAGAGGCGAATGGTGGTATGAGGCTTGTGAGTAGGGTTGATAACAATGTTGAGGAGGGGGTTCATAAGCATATGGTGGTTGTGGTTGATAACCACAAGGAGGTCCACCACACACATTAGATTGGTATGCATCATGGTATGTGATAAACCATTATTTTATGGTTTATATTGTGTTTAATTGTGTGGTTTTATCAAATCTTTACCCACTTATTCATATGATTAGCATGTATTTACAATTCCTTTCCAAAATCACTCCATGGTTGAAAACTTGCTTCCTAGAGACTTTTAATTATGTATTTTAATTCTCCTTTATCACATTCGATACCGTGATCCGTGTGTTAAGTGTTTTAGGCTTCATAGGGCATGAATGACTTGGAAATTGGAGAGGAGGCTTGCAAAAATAGAAGGAACACAAGAAACTAAGGAGTTGACCAGTGAGCAATGACACAAGCGCATGGCCCACGCGAACGCGCGAAATAGAGAATTCGCAACGACGCGGACGCGTGCCTGACACAAACGCGTGGATTGGAGTCTGCACGAATGACGCGAATGCGTGGACGACACGAACGCATGACAAGGAAAATCGCTGACTGACGCGAACGAGTGAACGACGCGTACGCGTGACCTGCGCAATCTGTAAAAATAACAGAATACGCTGGGGGCGATTTCGGGCCACTTTTTGACCCAGTTTTTGGCCCAGAAACACAGACTAAACCTAGGGAACATGCAGAAACTCACACGCATCCACAGACATTGAGATTCATTGATGTGCGGAAAACGATCCGACACAAAACTCAACGGCAAGTGCACCGGGTCGCATCAAGTAATAATAACTCACGGGAGTGAGGTCGATCCCACAGGGATTGAAGGATTGAGCAATTTTAGTTTAGTGGTTGATTTAGTCAAGCGAATCAAGATTTGGTTGAGAGATTTGTGATTTGCAGAATTTAAATTACATGGAAAGTAAAGGGAATGAGTAATTCGCATGAAATTAAAGAGCAAAGAAAGTAAATAAGCTGAATCTTAAAGTGCAAGTAATATAAATTGCAGAAACTTAGATCGCAAGAAATGTAAATTGCAGAATCTTAAAGTGCAAGAAATGTAAATGGCTTAAATTGTAAAGGGAATTGGGAGTTGGATTTGTAGAAATTAAACAAGGAAAAGTAAAATTCAACAAACAGAAGAATAAAAGATGGCTTAGATTGAACCGGATCTAAAACGGAAATGTAAATGAACATGAAAAGCGTTCAACAGAGAAAGTAAAATGATAATTCAGATCTCAGGACCCAAGAGACTAGATAACCAAGTCTAGATCTCAATGCCTTCCTAGATCCAACAAGAGCAATTGCAAAGGAAATGTAAATTGCAGAGAAAGTAGATGAAGAAGCAAGTAACAGAAATGGAAATTCAATTATGCAGTAAAATTAAACAGAGAGATCTCTGGATGAGATTGAAACAGAATTCCTTCAATTCTCCAACCCAAGATCCAAGACAAGAAAAGTAAAGAGTGCTGGGCAAGAACAAGGAAGAAGAGAGATCAATTCTCCTCCCCAATTCTCTTGAATTAAAACAACAACGCTAAATGTAAAGTTGAGCTCTCTACTAAGTGCACTCAATCCAAACCGAAAAGAAAAGCTCCCTACTGCAAGTATTGAAAATTCTAAAAAGGAAGCTCCCTTGAAACTTCAAATCCTAAGCTATTTATACACTTTCTTCAAATGGTCTTCAAGCCTTGAATTGGGCCTTTGCTCTTGATGGAATTGGGTTGATAGAGGCCTTGGTTGATTGCTCTTGGAGTTTGGAGAAGAACCGAAGTGAACCGGGTTTGGAATCATGTAAGCTTGAGTAAAAGTTTGAGTAAAAGTTTGAGGCAAACTTTTACTCAAACTTTTCATATCAGCCACCCCATCCTTGCTGCTACCAACGTTTGAGCCAAAGTTTGGGGTCAAACGTTTGCTCAAACGTTGGCTCCCCCTTGCACACTCATGGCGCCAATGTTTGCCAAAAAGTTTAAGGCAAACGTTGGCGCAAACTTTTGCTCTCCAGGGTGTGTTGTTCATGGCGCCAACGTTTGCCAAAAAGTTTGAGGCAAACGTTGGCGCAAACTTTTGCTCCCCAGGGTGTTGATTTGTGAGGCCAACGTTTGCCAAAAAGTTTGAGGCAAACGTTGGCTCAAGCTTTTTTGCTCCCTGGTTCGTTTTCACTTATTCCAAAAGTTTGAGCTAAAGTTTGAGGCAAACTTTTGCTCAAACTTTTTGTCCTCTCTTCCTCCTAGCCATTCCTTCTTGCTTCAACCTTTCTCCAAGCTTTCTTCACCTATCATTAATCAACCAAACACATCAAAGCTATGCTCAAAATCATGAGATATTCATTCTTTCATAATATGTGACAATTATAGCATAAAACCTCATGAAATTGCATTAATTCTTCTATGGTTGATTAAATCAAAGGAAGCATGAAACTCTACCCAATTGGCTTGCTTATGGCTCAAGAAAGTGCATAAATCAATTGAAAATAAAAGAAAAAGGCTAGTGAAACTAGGCTAAGATGACTTGTCATCACAACACCAAACTTAAAGCTTGCTTGTCCCCAAGCAAGAAAAGATTTATTGAGAAGAAAGAATGAAATGGAAGAGGATGTTCATGCTAGTAGAGTGTTATTGGTAGTTCATGGGGTTTTATGTGGATATGTAAACACTCACTTCTTATTGACTCTTAAGCCTAGAAAGTCTCCTTCAAGCTTCAAGTAACATACTGCTATAACCTCTCATTATTCCTTTATCCTTGGCTATTATTTTGTTCATAAGCTTTATTTGAGTGTCATGTGTAGCAAGTTCATTTTCTTTTCTTTATACTTGACACATTATTCACTATAGACACTTGGCTCACATTCCTTCTTAAAACATTGATGCCCAGCACCTCTTTGGGCTACTAAATGCCTTGTAGTTATGTTGCTCTTGATAGTGGACTTTCAGCTGATGATCCCGGGTTAGTTAACCCAAGTCACCGAGTGTTGATGCACTCCAAGGAGCTTAGTAGTCCAAGCAGATCCTAATACAAAGACACCACAGGCATATATTCTAAGGTTCAAGCTATTGGTGTCCAGCTTTGTTTCTTTTTGTTTTCTTTTGTTCTGCCACTCTTTGGCTATTTCTTTTTCTCCCCTTTTTTCTTTCTTTTTGTTTTTCTTTCTAACCAAGGATTTTTATTTGATTGAGATTCATAGACAGTAGGCCACTTTCTACTTAAGAGGAGACATCCTAGTTCTCTTATTCATTAAAAGTGAGCTATTATGCAATCACACATTCATACCACCACTTACTTTTATTGTACTTCTATCTAACAGAGAACTATCTCACTTCACATTCAAACATTTCTTTTATTGAATTAAAGATGCAGGGGACAAAGCATGCTTTTTGTTCAGTGAAAGTAAACACACAAGCACACACATAGGCTAGCTTACTTATTTTAAGAGTGATTCTACTTGTACTAGATGAACACTTTAGCAAGACACAAGTTAAAGCATTTTTCAACAGTAAGAGTTAAGTGTAGATACCACCTATTGGTTTGTAGTTCCTTTGTTCTTCCTTCTGTTGTGCCCTTTTGAGTTATGATGCATAGTGTCTTCAAATGGTAGTGAGTTCCCTGCACAATTCTCAAAAGTTGCTTGCTTCTCAAGCCCTTAGGTGACTGGTTAGTATGCATGAATTGAGTGTGGCTTTTGGGTTTGATTTGGTGTGGGAACACCAAACTTAATTCCTTGCCACTTCCTCTGATGCAACAGGTTGACTATATGTAAAATCTTGTTTCCTTACTAAAGGTTATGGAATTAAAACTAGAAATCAGTTAAGTAAGTGAATAACCTGTTTGATTGCTTAGAGCTATTATTGTGCAGAAGGTGAGAATGTGCTTTTCAAATGAGGTTTTGGTGGAACACCAAACTTAGAATCCTTCATTCTCCCTTAAATTGTTTTGGTGTGCAACACCAAACTTAGCTCCTTGCAATGCATACCAATTATTCAACATTTTTATTGAAAAGGCTATGAAAAGAAAACTACCTCAGGTTGGGTTGCCTCCCAACAAGCGCTTCTTTATTGTCACTAGCTTGACATTGGAGCTTTCTTTTATGGTGGTTGAGGATTGTAGTGCCTCAACTTGTCTCCCCTGACTGTGATCCTCCTCTTTGTTCTCTGGTGTTCAATTTCAGCATGTTCCAACGAGAGTATGTTGTTGACAGTGTAATAGTCATCAGTCTGTTGGCTTGCTCCCAGTTGTTGATATATCAATTGCACTTTGTCACCTTTGGAAAGCCCCTCTGTTGGAATCTTCTTGTTCTTCCAACCCCTTTTTGTTTTGTTTCTGCGTTTCATCCCCTTTTTTGTTGATCTTTCTTTTATGGCTGTAGGCTTACCTTGGGGATCTCTCTCTTCAGTGGCTAATACTCCAATATCCTCTTGGACTTTTTCATCCTTCTGCACAATCTTCTGCCTTGGGATGTTGTTGTGAATCACCTTGTCAATTTCCATATAGTCCCTCCTCTCATTACTAAACTGGGCTTTTGGTAATACCTTCAGAGTGACACTCTTATCATGCATCCTGAGAGTTAGTTCTCCTTGCTCTATGTCTATGATAGCTCTAGCAGTGGCCAAGAATAGCCTTCCCAGTATAATAGAGTCACCATCATCCCCATCTGAATCTAGAACCACAAAATCTGCAGGGTATATGAAATTGTCCACCTTGACCAGAAGGTTTTCAATCATACCCCTGGGGTATACCGTTGACTTATCTACTAGCTCTAGAGATATCTGTACCGGTTTAACTTCCTCTATACGCAGCTTTTTCACCAAGGAGGATGGTATTAAGTTAATACTTGCTCCTAGATCGCACATTGCTTTAGTGATGGTTAATTCCCCAATGGTGCAAGGTAGCAAGAAGCTCCCTGGGTCCTCAAGCTTCGGAGGAAGCCCTTTTTGAATCAAGGCCCTGCATTCCTCAGTAAGCAGTATGGTTTCTTTCTCATCCCAACTTCTTTTCTTATTGATAAGCTCCTTCAAAAACTTGGCATACAGAGGCATTTGCTCAAGTGCTTCAGCCAAGGGAATATTGATCTCCAGCTTCTTGAAAGTCTCAAGGAACTTATGAAATTGTTGGTCTTTAGCCTCTTTGTTGAACTTCTGGGGATATGGCAATGGAGGTGTGAGGCTCTTTCCTACTTGCTGCTGTCCCTGAATCACTTCTTTTGAACTGTGTGACTGGTTATCCTTCTCTTTGAGTTTCTCAGTGCCCTTGTTTGGCATCACAACTTGATCCTTGGCTTTATCTTCCTTTGTTTGCTCCTCATCTTCTATTGGCCTTTTGCTGCTCTCTGCTTGCTTCTTTGTAGTGTCATTATTGCTCATCAATGTTCTCCCACTCCTTAATTGTATTGCCTTGCATTCTTCCTTAGGATTTGGGATTGTGTCACTCGGCAGTGAGCTTGAAGGTCTCTCAACAGAAATCTGTTTGGAGATTTGCCCAATTTGCCTCTCTAGGCTCTTCAAGGAGGCTTCATGGTTCTTGGTTGTCATTTCCTGGTGTTTCAACATTTTGTCTATCAAGGTCTCCAAGTTAGTGAGTCTTTGAGATTCAGGTGATGCTTGTGGTGGGTTGTGAGATGTGGGTGGTGGATGGTAGGCATTTTGGTTGGTGGGTTGGTTATTAAATTGGTACTGGATGGGGTTGGGGTAGTTGTTTTGAGGTTTCTTGTAGGGGTTCTGGTTAGTTTGCTGCTGGTTGTGGTTTTGGTTGCTTCTTGGGTTGTTTTGGTTTGAGTTCCTCTGCCATGGTTGTTGGTTTTGGGTGTGATTATCTCCCCATCTGAGGTTTGGGTGGTTCTTCCAGGATGGATTGTATGTATCACCATACACTTCATTTGGTCCTTGGTTGTGCATATACTGTACTTGCTCTTGTTGTTGTTCTTCTTGAGTTTCTTCATTTTGCCCCCATGTGGATGATGGTTGGCTTGTGTTAACTGCTGCAACTTGGAGGCTATCAATCCTCTTGGCCATTTGTTCAAATTATTGTTGAATTTGCTGCTGCATCATCTTGTTTTGAGCCAAGATTGAGTCCACCCCTTCTAGATCCATTACTCCTCTCCTTTGTGATGGTTGGCGATTTCTTTGGTGAGCAAAGAATTATTGATTGTTGGCCACCATGTCAATAAGATTTTGAGCTTCTTCTACTGTTTTCATCAGCTGCAATGATCCTCCAGCTGAGTGGTCAAGTGATTCTTGAGCCTTTAGAGTGAGTCCTTCATAGAAGTTCTGTAGCTTGTCCCACTCAGTGAACATTTCTGGTGGACATTTCCTCAGCAGAGCCTTGTATCTCTCCCATGCTTCATATAGATTTTCAGCATCCAATTGTGTGAATGTTTGCACCTCAGTTTTCAGCCTGATGACTCTTTGAGGTGGATAGAATTTGGCTAGAAATTTAGTCACCAAATCATCCCAGCTAGTGATGCTTCCTTGAGGAAAAGTTTCAAGCCATTGTGTGGCCTTGTCCCTTAATGAGAACGGGAACAGCAGAAGCTTGTAAGTCTCAGGATTCACGCCATTGGACTTGACAGTGTCACAAATCCTTAAGAAGGTAGATAGATGTTGATTTGGATCCTCCAATGGTCCTCCCCCAAACGAGCAGTTGTTTTGGACCAATGTAATGAGTTGTGGCTTCAATTCAAAGTTATTTGCATTGACATTAGGGGTGAGAATGCTGCTTCCACAATGTCTAGCATTTGCAAAGGTATAGGAGGCCAATACTCTCCTCTGCTGTGGGTTATTGTTAACCCCTCCTCCTGGATTAGATGGATCTCCTTCCATCTCGTGATATTCTTCCTCAGATTCTTCCTCTCCAACAATATTTTTCCCTCTTTCAGCTCTTCTCAACCTTCTAAGAGTTCTCTGATCAATTTCAGATAAAACAGGAATGGATCTCCCTGTACCTGACATACAAACAAAACACAAGAAACACCTCCAGTAACTCTTTAGTCTATTGCTAGAACGAAGTTTAGTTTAAGCAAAATTTCAAACAGTTAATGGGTTAATTGAAAATTAAAGAACAGAAAAGAAAAAGTGCTTGATCTAGATCTCCACTTCACTTAATCATTGTCAATCTAATCAATCCCCGGCAACGGCGCCAAAAACTTGATGTGCGGAAAACGATCCGACACAAAACTCACCGGCAAGTGCACCGGGTCGCATCAAGTAATAATAACTCACGGGAGTGAGGTCGATCCCACAGGGATTGAAGGATTGAGCAATTTTAGTTTAGTGGTTGATTTAGTCAAGCGAATCAAGATTTGGTTGAGAGATTTATGATTTGCAGAATTTAAATTACATGGAAAGTAAAGGGAATGAGTAATTCGCATGAAATTAAAGAGCAAAGAAAGTAAATAAGCTGAATCTTAAAGTGCAAGTAATATAAATTGCAGAAACTTAGATCGCAAAAAATGTAAATTGCAGAATCTTAAAGTGCAAGAAATGTAAATGGCTTAAATTGTAAAGGGAATTGGGAGTTGGATTTGCAGAAATTAAACAAGGAAAAGTAAAATTCAACAAACAGAAGAATAAAAGATGGCTTGGATTGAACCGGATCTAAAACGGAAATGTAAATGAACATGAAATGCGTTCAACAGAGAAAGTAAAATGATAATTCAGATCTCAGGACCCAAGAGACTAGATAACCAAGTCTAGATCTCAATGCCTTCCTAGATCCAACAAGAGCAATTGCAAAGGAAATGTAAATTGCAGAGAAAGTAGATGAAGAAGCAAGTAACAGAAATGGAAATTCAATTATGCAGTAAAATTAAACAGAGAGATCTCTGGATGAGATTGAAACAGAATTCCTTCAATTCTCCAACCCAAGATCCAAGACAAGAAAAGTAAAGAGTGCTGGGCAAGAACAAGGAAGAAGAGAGATCAATTCTCCTCCCCAATTCTCTTGAATTAAAACAACAACGCTAAATGTAAAGTTGAGCTCTCTACTAAGTGCACTCAATCCAAACCGAAAAGAAAAGCTCCCTACTGCAAGTATTGAAAATTCTAAAAAGGAAGCTCCCTTGAAACTTCAAATCCTAAGCTATTTATACACTTTCTTCAAATGGTCTTCAAGCCTTGAATTGGGCCTTTGCTCTTGATGGAATTGGGTTGATAGAGGCCTTGGTTGATTGCTCTTGGAGTTTGGAGAAGAACCGAAGTGAACCGGGTTTGGAATCATGTAAGCTTGAGTAAAAGTTTGAGTAAAAGTTTGAGGCAAACTTTTACTCAAACTTTTCATATCAGCCACCCCATCCTTGCTGCTACCAACGTTTGAGCCAAAGTTTGGGGTCAAACTTTTGCTCAAACGTTGGCTCCCCCTTGCACACTCATGGCGCCAACGTTTGCCAAAAAGTTTGAGGCAAACGTTGGCGCAAACTTTTGCTCTCCAGGGTGTGTTGTTCATGGCGCCAACGTTTGCCAAAAAGTTTGAGGCAAACGTTGGCGCAAACTTTTGCTCCCCAGGGTGTTGATTTGTGAGGCCAACGTTTGCCAAAAAGTTTGAGGCAAACGTTGGCTCAAGCTTTTTTGCTCCCTGGTTCGTTTTCACTTATTCCAAAAGTTTGAGCTAAAGTTTGAGGCAAACTTTTGCTCAAACTTTTTGTCCTCTCTTCCTCCTAGCCATTCCTTCTTGCTTCAACCTTTCTCCAAGCTTTCTTCACCTATCATTAATCAACCAAACACATCAAAGCTATGCTCAAAATCATGAGATATTCATTCTTTCATAATATGTGACAATTATAGCATAAAACCTCATGAAATTGCATTAATTCTTCTATGGTTGATTAAATCTAAAGAAGCATGAAAATCTACCCAATTGGCTTGCTTATGGCTCAAGAAAGTGCATAAATCAATTGAAAATAAAAGAAAAAGGCTAGTGAAACTAGGCTAAGATGACTTGTCATCATTCATCACATTAGGATTACTTCAGTTTTAGATCTGAATCTAGATTAGTGTTACATTGATAGTTTATGCTTTTGCTTGGATTTTTGGATGCTGAGAGTCATTACCTCCGTTGAAGACATTACTTTAGTTTGTTTCCTTATTCCCTTATTTTTAATTAGTTACTCATTGATTCTGTTCAGATAATTATGTTGCGTTTTGAATTTATTAATATATAGAGTTATCTTTATTTTAATTAATTTTAATTCTCTATTTTAGTTTAATTAATTATGTCTTCTCATATTTTTATGATTATTAATTTCATGTCAATGGAGTAGAATTTCTACTTGACATGGGGGTTGATTAAGAGGTGATACTTGAGTTGGAATGCTCAAATGCCTTGTTAAACTGGACGTTGTTAGCTAATTCCATACCTACTAACACTAGACCTCCCCAAGGGAGAGGACTAGGATCTGAGGGTAAAAGTTAATTCAATCACCATACTTTCCCTTATTTAGTAAGGGAGTGAGAACAACAACCTTTTTACACCACACTTGAGAAGATCCCAACAAGGATAGAAGTTCCACTTAATTATTTCCTCAATCAAGGCCTTTTATTTAGAGTACTAATAATCATTCTCAAGTTTATTCTTATTGTTTTAATTTTTAAACATTTTAATTACTCATTATCAAAACTCAATTTTTCTGAAGACCCCTAGTTAATAAAATAGCATTCTTTCTTGCAACTCGTTGGGAGATGACCTGGGACTCATACTCCTAGTATTTTATTTCTAAAATTTGTGACAACCCTTTTTAAATTGGTGAGGCAAATCTTAGCTGGTTAAGAGCTATACGTGCAACGCTGTCTCTTAATTGAAATCTCTAAATTGGTTAACTTCTGCCACGCATCAATTTTTGGCGCCATTGCCGGGGAGTGGCAATAGTGTGCTAAATTATTAATTAGTGTATATATTTTATTTTCATTTGCATATTTTATTTTTATTTCTGTTACCATGAGCTACATGTCTTTCTCATTGAATGACGCATTCATTGCCTTATCCGAGTTTAGTCCTATTTGATCCTGAAATTGAAAGAACTCTTTCACATATTAGACGAACTCGACGTCGGTTAGCCTCTAAGGGTGGTGAAGTGGTTATTATCAATTCACCAGTCTCATTTGAGGGCAAATCTGAACCGCCATCTGAGAGCAAGACAAGCTCATTTACTATTGATCCAATTGATTTACGTGTAGGAAACATGGCAGCACCTAGGAGGATTACTCTCCAGGAGGCAGGAACCCTAGATTTTACACTGCAGCCATATCAAGTGCATCACCTGACTGCAGCTGCAGATTTTGAACTAAAAACCGCACTGATCAACTTGATGCCCAAGTTTCATGGCTTACCTGCTCAAGAGCCTATCAAGCACCTTAGGGATTTCCAGACAGCCTGTTCTACTGTTAGGCATCATGGTGCAGATGAAACTTCCATTCTGTTAACCGCTTTCCCATTTTTTTTTGAGGGAAAGACAAGGGAGTAGTACTACTCCCAACCTGAAGCAACTGTTACCAACTGGGATACACTCAGGAGAGAATTTCTGGAAAAATACTTCCCAGCTGAAGTCACAGATAGACTGAGAAAAGAGATCTCCTGCATTGTTTAAGGCGAATCAGAGACTCTCTATGAATATTGGCAGCGCCTCAACAATCTCCTGGACGCATGTCCCCATCACATGATTGGTAAACTAGTATTGATCAGCTACTTCACTCAAGGCATGAACCCCCAGGATAAGACTACACTAGAAGGTGCCAGTAACGGTTCTCTGAAAAAGTACAAAACCGCAGATGAAGCATGGCAGCTGATCAGCGACTTAGCTGAGTCCACTAGGAATCACAGTGATGAGCGGATATTTTATACGCGTTTTGGAGTTAATTTCATATAGTTTTTAGTATGTTTTAGCTAGTTTTTAGTTTATTTTCATTAGTTTTTAGGAAAAATTCATATTTCTGGACTTTACTATGAGTTGTGTGTTTTTCTATAATTTCAGGTATTTTTCTGGCTGAAATTGAGGGAGCTGAGCAAAAATCTGATTCAGGCTGAAAAAGGACTGCTGATGCTGTTGGATTCTGACCTCCCTGCACTCAAAGTGGATTTTCTGGAGCTACAGAACTCGAAATGTTGTGCTTCCAATTGCGTTGGAAAGTAGACATCTAGGGCTTTCCGGCAATATATAATAGTCCATACTTTGCTCAAGGATAGATGACGTAAACTGGCGTTCAACGCCAGTTCTCTGCCTAATTCTGGCGTCCAGCGCCAGAAAAGGATTAAAAGTTGGAGTTCAACGCCAGAAATGGATCCAAACCTGGCGTTGAACGCCCAAAATGGCCTTATGCACGTGAATTGCTTAAGTCTCAGCCCCAGCACACACCAAGTAGGCCCCAGAAGTGGATCTCTGCACCATCTGTTATAGTCTACTCATTTTCTATAAACCTAGGCTACTAGTTTAGTATTTAAACAACTTTTAGAGACTTATTTTGTATCTCATGACATTTTAGATCTAAACTTTGTACTCTTTGATGGCATGAGTCTCTAAACTCCATTGTTGGGGGTGAGGAGCTCTGCTATGTCTCGATGAATTAATGCAAGTATTTCTGTTTTCCATTCAAACACGCTTGTTCCTATCTAAGATGTTCATTCGCGCTTAACTGTGATGGAGGTGATGATCTGTGACACTCATCACCTTCCTCAAACCATGAACGTGTGCCTGACAACCACCTCCGTTCTATATACGATTGAATGAGTATCTCTTAGATTCCTTAATCAGAATCTCCGTGGTATAAGCTAGAACTAATGGCGGCATTTATGAGAATCCGGAAAGTCTAAACCTTGTCTGTGGTATTCTGAGTAGGATTCAATGATCGAATGACTGTGACGAGCTTCAAACTCGCAAGTGCTGGGCGTTAGTGACAGACGCAAAAGGACGAAGAATCCTATTCCAGTATGATCGAGAACCAACAGATGATTAGCCGTGCTGTGACAGAGCATGTGAGCATATTCTTCACTGAGAGGATGGGATGTAGCCATTGACGATGGTGAACCCCTACATACAGCTTGCCATAGGAGGACGTGCGTGCGTGAACAAGAAGACAGAAGAAAGCAGAGATTCAGAAGACAAAGCATCTCCAAAACTCCAACATATTCTCCATTACTGCATAACAAGTAACCTTTAATCCATGCTCTCTTGTTTATTCGCAACTCAACTGATAAACATAATTGACTTCCTGACTAACATTTACAAGATAACCATAGATTGCTTCAAACCAACAATCTCCATGGGATTCGACCCTTACTCACGTGAGGTATTACTTGGACGACCCAGTGCACTTGCTGGTCAGTGGTACGAGTTGTGAAAAGTGTGATTCACAATTTGTGCACCAAGTTTTTGGTGCCGTTGCCGGGGATTGTTCCTTTTTGGACAACTAACGGTTTATTTTGTTGCTTAGATTAGAAAAAATTTCTCTTTTTGTTTAGAGTCTCGTATTATTGTCGTGTTAAAACTTTATAATCCTTATTAAAATCTTTTTCAAAAAAATAAATTTTCTATTAAATCCTGTGCCAAACTTTAAGTTTGGTGTTTTCTTGTTGATTCTTCTGTGTTTTTCGAAAATTTTAGTTTGGTTTTCTAAAAATTTTAAGTTTGGTGTTCTTGTGAGTCTTCAAAGTGTTCTTGAGTTTTCCTTGTGTCCTGATCTTAAAATTTTTAAGTTTGGTATTCCTTGGTGTTTTCTTTCCAAAATTTTTGAAAACTAGGAGCATTAGATCTAAAAATTTTAAATCTTGTGCTATTTTATTGTTTTTCTCTTTCTCCACTAAATTCAAAAATATCTTTTCTCTCTATTTCTAAAACAAATTTTCGAAATTTATTTCAAAAATTCAGATTTTTTTTAAAAAAATCTTTTCCAAATCATACCTTTTTCAAAACTTCCTAATCACTTTCTCTCTCCTCATTTTTTCAAAAATCTTTCACTCATTTTCATTTATTTTATTTTGATTTATTTTGTTTTCGAAATAAATAAATAAATAAATAAAAATATTTTTTCTATCTTACATCATCTCCCTTTCTCCATCATGGACCTAAGCGGAAATGATCAGTCCAGAAGGACTCTGGGGTCATATTCTAACCCACTGCTTCATATGGGAATAGCATCTGCATACCCTCCATTGGAGTCAGTAGCTTTGAGTTGAATCCTCAGCTCATTATCATGGTGCAGCAAAGTTGCCAGTATTCCGGTCTTCCACAGGAAGAACCCACAGAGTTTCTGGCACATTTTCTACAGATTGCTGACACAGTACATGATAAAGAAATAGATCAGGATGTCTACAGATTATTACTGTTTTCATTTGCTGTAAAAGATCAAGCTAAGAGGTGGTTGAATAACCAACCTAAGGCCAGCATAAGGACATGGAAACAGCTGACAGAAAAATTCCTGAATCAATACTTTCCCCCAAAACAGATGACACAGCTAAGGCTGGACATCCAAGGCTTCAAACAAGGAGATAATGAATCTCTTTATGATGCCTGGGAGAGATACAGAGAGATGCTACGAAAATGTCCCTCTGAAATGTTTTCAGAGTGGGTTCAGTTAGACATCTTCTATTATGGGATTGCAGAAGGAGCTCGGATGTCTTTGGATTACTCAGCTGGTGGATCTATCCACATGAGAAAGACAATTGAAGAAGCTCAAGAGCTCATTGATACAGTTGCCAGGAATCAGCATCTATACCTAAGCAGTGACCCTTCCATGAAAGAAGTGGTCAAAACAGCGACTGCTGAACTCAGTCCTGTAAAACAAGCTGCTGAATTCAATCAGCAATTGGACTTTCTAACAAAGCAGTTAGCCGAATTCAAAGATAGACTACAAGAGACAAGGATGGCTAATATACATATGGACGAACAGTTTAAGCAAACAAAGCAGCAGCTGTCAAGGCAAATAGCAGAAGAATGCCAAGCAGTTCAACTAAGAAGTGGGAAAATATTAAATACCCCACCTCAAGGCAGCAAAAAGCTAAGAAATGAGCAAACCACCCAAAATTCACTTGAGGACAGTAAGAGCCCAGGGAAAAGTAATTCTAGAACTAAAACGCCAGAAAATTGGTGGAATGCTGGCGTTGAACGCCCAGACCATGCTCAGGACTGGCGTTCAACGCCAGAAACAAGGCAGGACTGGCGTTCAACGCCAGAAATGGGCAAGGATCTGGCGTTGAACACCCAAAATGGGCAAGATTTGGCGCTGAACGCCCAAAATGGGCACAATTCTGGCGTTCAAACGCCAGGAGCAGACAAGGAGCTGGCGTCCAGTTTCACTCCAACTTCTAACTCTGGCACTCAATTGCCAGTGAGGGATCAGACACACACAAATGCTGATAACAACCCCTCTAAAAAGGCTTCTTCAACCACTTCTGTAGGCAATAAACCTACAGCAACTAAGGTTAAAGAATATAAAGCCAAGATACCTTATCCTCAAAAACTCTGGAAAGAGGAGCAGGATAAGCAATTTGCTCGCTTCGCAGATTACCTCAGGACTCTTGAAATAAAGATTCCATTTGCAGAAGCACTTGAGCAAATACCTTCTTATGCCAAGTTCATGAAAGAGATCTTGATTCATAAAAAGGATTGGAGAGAAACAGAAAGAGTTCTTCTCACTGAAGAATGCAGTGCAGTCATTCTGAAAAGATTTCCTGAGAAGCTCAAAGACCCTGGGAGTTTTCTGATACCATACATATTAGAAGGTCAATGCACCAAGACAGCCTTATGCGATCTTGGGGCAAGCATCAACCTAATACCTGCATCCACTATCAGAAAGCTTGGCTTAACTGAAGAAGTTAAACCAACCAGGATATGTCTCCAACTTGCTGATGGCTCCACTAAATACCCATCAGGCGTGATTGAAGACATGATTGTCAGAGTTGGGCCATTCGCCTTTCCCACTGATTTTGTTGTGTTGGAAATGGAGGAGCACAAGAGTGCTACTCTCATTCTAGGAAGACCCTTCCTAGCAACTGGACGATCCCTCATTGACGTCCAACAGGGGGAAATAACCCTGAGAGTCAATGATGATGAGTTTAAGTTGAACGCTGTCAAAGCCATGCAGCATCCAGACACATCAAAAGACTGCATGAAAGTTGATCTTATTGACTCTTTGGTAGAAGAGATCAACATGGCTGAGAGTCTTGAATCAGAGTTGGAGAACATCTTTAAAGATGTTCAGCCTGATTTAGAGGATTCAGAGGACATGAAAGAGCCTCTGAAATTTCTTCTGAAAGAGGAAAAACCTCCTAAACCCGAGCTCAAGCCATTACCACCATCCTTGAAATATGCGTTTCTGGGAGGTGACACTTTTCCAGTGATCATAAGCTCTGCTTTAAATTTACAGGAAGAGGAGGCACTTATTCAAGTGCTAAGGACACACAAGACAGCTCTTGGGTGGTCCATAGGTGACCTTAAGGGCATAAGCCCAGCTAGATGCATGCACAAAATCTTATTGGAGGATAATGCCAAACCAATGGTTCAACCACAGAGGCGGCTAAATCCAGCCATGAAAGAAGTGGTGCAAAAAGAGGTCACCAAACTACTAGAGGATGGGATTATTTATCCTATTTCTGATAGCCCCTGGGTGAGCCCTGTCCAAGTCGTCCCAAAAAAGGGAGGCATGACAGTGATTCATAATGAAAAAAATGAACTGGTTCCTACAAGAACAGTTACAGGGTGGCGCATGTGTATTGACTACAGAAGGCTCAATACAGCCACCAGAAAGGATCATTTTCCTTTACCATTCATAGACCAGATGCTAGAAAGACTAGCAGGTCATGATTATTACTGCTTTTTGGACGGCTACTCAGGCTATAACCAGATTACAGTAGATCCTCAGGATCAAGAGAAAACAGCATTCACATGTCCATCTAGAGTGTTTGCTTATAGAAGGATGCCATTTGGGCTATGTAATGCGCCTGCAACCTTCCAGAGATGCATGCTCTCTATTTTCTCTGATATGGTGGAAAAATTTTTGGAAGTCTTCATGGATGACTTCTCAGTATATGGAGACTCATTCAGCTCCTGTCTTGATCACCTGAAACTTGTTCTGAAAAGATGCCAAGAAACCAACCTAGTTTTAAACTGGGAAAAATGTCACTTCATGGTGACTGAAGGGATTGTTCTTGGGCATAAAATTTCAAACAAGGGAATAGAGGTGGATCAAGCAAAAATAGAGGTAATTGAAAAATTACCACCACCTGCTAATGTTAAGGCAATCAGAAGCTTTCTGGGGCACGCAGGATTCTATAGGAGGTTTATAAAGGATTTTTCAAAAATCGCAAAACCTCTAAGCAATCTGCTAGCTGTGGACACGCCATTTGTGTTTGACACAGAGTGCCTGCAGGCGTTCGAAACGCTGAAAGCTAAGCTGGTCACAGCACCAGTCATTTCTGCACCAGACTGGACGTTACCATTTGAGCTAATGTGTGATGCCAGTGATCACACCGTTGGTGCAGTATTGGGACAGAGGCATGACAAGCTTCTGCATGTCATTTATTATGCTAGTCGCGTTTTAAATGATGCCCAGAAAAATTACACAACCACAGAAAAAGAATTACTTGCAGTGGTTTACGCCATTGACAAGTTCAGATCATACTTAGTAGGATCAAAAGTGATTGTGTATACTGATCATGCTGCTCTTAAATATCTACTCACAAAGCAGGATTCAAAACCCAGGCTCATCAGATGGGTGTTGCTTCTGCAAGAGTTTGATATAGAAATAAGAGACAGAAAAGGGACAGAGAACCAAGTAACTGATCATCTGTCCCGGATAGAGCCAGTAGAAGGGACGCCCCTCCCCTCTCTTGAGATCTCTGAAACTTTTCCGGATGAGCATTTATTTGCCATTCAGGAAACACCATGGTTTGCCGATATTGCAAACTATAAAGCTGCAAGGTTCATACCCAAGGAGTACAACAGGATACAAAAGAAGAAATTAATTACTGATGCAAAGTACTACTTGTGGGATGAACCTTATCTCTTTAAGAGATGTGCAGACGGAATAATCCGTAGGTGTGTACCTAGAGAAGAAGCACAGAAGATCCTGTGGCATTGCCATGGATCTCAATATGGAGGCCATTTCGGAGGTGAGCGAAATGCCACCAAGGTCCTCCAATGTGGCTTCTATTGGCCCACACTCTATAAAGATTCCCGAGAGTTTGTATGTAACTGTGACAGTTGCCAAAGAGCTGGTAATCTGCCTCATGGTTGCGCCATGCCTCAACAAGGAATCTTGGAAATTGAGTTGTTTGACGTATGGGGAATTGACTTCATGGGACCTTTCCCACCATCATACTCAAACACTTATATTCTGGTGGCAGTTGACTATGTATCAAAATGGGTTGAAGCTATTGCCACACCCACCAATGATACTAAGACAGTGCTGAAGTTCCTCCAGAAACATATCTTTAGCAGGTTTGGTGTCCCTAGAGTACTAATCAGTGATGGGGGCACTCACTTCTGCAATAAACAGCTTTACTCTGCCATGGTTCGATATGGAATTCGCCACAAGGTAGCTACTCCATATCATCCACAAACTAATGGGCAAGCTAAAGTCTCTAACAGAGAATTAAAAAAAATCCTAGAACGCACAGTAAATACCCGTAGAAAGGATTGGGCACGGAGCTTGGATGATGCTCTGTGGGCTTACAGAACAGCATTCAAGACCCCTATAGGGACCTCTCCATACCAACTCGTGTATGGTAAGGCATGTCACCTGCCCGTGGAACTGGAACATAAAGCCTACTGGGCAACCAGATTCCTAAACTTTGATGCCAAATTAGCAGGAGAAAAACGATTGCTCCAGCTAAATGAGCTAGAGGAATTCAGATTCACAGCTTTCGAAAATGCCAAGCTTTATAAAGAGAAATAAAAAAAGTGGCATGACAGAAAGCTGTCATCTAGAATCTTTGAACCAGAACAGAAGGTTCTGTTGTTTAACTCTAGACTCAGGCTATTCCCCGGGAAACTGAAATCCCGGTGGAGGGGACCATACGTGATTACAAGTGTATCACCATATGGTTATGTGGAGCTTCAAGATATTGATTCTGATAAGAAGTTCATTGTCAATGGACAGAGAATCAAGCACTATCTTGAAGGCAACATTGAGCAAGAGTGCTCAAGGCTGAAGCTAGATTAAAAGCTCAGCAAGGTCCAGCTAAAGACAATAAAGAAGCACTTGTTGGGAGGCAACCCAGCCATGGGGCAACAATCCTCTAAGCATTTTGCCCTATTTTTATTTTTATTTGTTTATATAAAGTTCACTAACACTAAGATGAAGAATCATTTAAGTCCACAGAGTTACAGAAGGACTCGGCACACAAAACAGAGAAAAAGAGCTCACTGGCAAGAAAACGCCAGTAAAAGTGTATTTTGGGCGTGCAACGCCCAAAATGGGCATCCACTGGGTGTTGAACGCCAGTAATGGCAGCAGCTGGGTGTTGAATGCCCAGGAGAGCAGCATTTGGGCGCTGAACGCCCAAAACAGGCAGTGTTTGGGCGTTCAAACGCCAGGATGGCAGGGAGGAGACAAAACTCATTTTTATTCAAATTTTTTCATTCTAAATCTTGATTTTCATACTTCAATACATGATTTCTTGCATAAACATGTTAAGAACCTTGATTTCTAAATTCCATAATTTCTAAAAACCCTACCCTAAAAATATCAAATGTATTTTAATCCATAAGCACCAGACCTCTTTGCAAATTCAATCCAACTCTTTTCAATACTTTTTTTACAAATCTATCTTTTCAACTCATCAATATCTTTTTCAAAAATTAAATCTATCTTTCTCAAAAATCTTTCATATCCTCTCAATTTTAAACTATATCTTCTCTTATCATATCTTCTATCTTATCTTTTCCAATTAAATCTTTTTATCATATCTTTATCTCTTTTTTTCGAAAACCCACCCTCCCCCCTATAAATTTGAGTTCGGCCTCCCTCCTCTCCCATCAACAATTGCACCTAGCTCTCCTTCTATCCCTCTCCTTTCTTTTCTTTTGCTTGCGGACAAGCAAACCTCTAAGTTTGGTGTGTTTATCCGCGATCACTAAGATCATGGCCCCCAAAGGAAAACAACCCACTCCAAGAGGCAAAAAAGAGAGCGTTCCAAAACCACTTTGGAATCAAGGAAAGTTCTTATCTAAAGAATATTCGGACCATTATAACAAAATAATGGGTCTGAGATCAGTGATCCCGGAAGTTAGATTCGATCTGAAAGAAGATGAATATCCGGAGATCCAGGAGCAAATTCGAATCAGGAACTGGGAAGTCCTAGCTAATCCTGAAACGAAGGTGGGAAGGAATATGATCCAGGAGTTCTATGCTAATATGTGGCAGACTGACAAGCAAAAACTATTTGGAACTGCCTTCTATGAATATCGGACCATGGTCAGAGGAAAGATTGTTCATACCACCCCTGACAAGATCAGAGAGATCTTAAAGCTACCTCAGCTGAAAGATGATCCAGATTCCTTCAACAGGAGAATGATGAGAACAGACAAGGGTCTGGATAAGATTCTAGAGGACATATGTATCCCTGGAGCCAGGTGGACCACCAACACAAAGGGTGTCCCAAATCAACTCAAGAGAGAAGATCTCAAACCAGTCGCCAGAGGATGGCTGGACTTCATTGGGCATTCTCTGTTGCCTACTAGCAACCGTTCTGAAGTCACAGTTAAAAGAGCAGTGATGATCCATTGCATCATGATGGGAAAGGAAGTGGAAGTTCATCAGCTGATCTCAGCTGAACTCTACAAAATTGCTAACAAAAATTCTAAGGAGGCCAGGTTGGCTTATCCAAGCGTGATATCGCTGCTCTGCAAGGATGCTGGAGTAAGGATGGGAATAACTGAGTACATCTCAGTTGAGAAACCAATCACCAAGGAATCAATGGAAAAACAACAAGCGCAGGAGGATCCCACCAAGAAGAAAATGCAGGAATTCCTCCCAGAAATCCCTCAATCTGAATATTGGGAGTATCTTGAGACGTCTATCACCAAGATACGGGAAGCTATGGAGCAAATAATAAAAGAACAGAAGGAACACAGTCAAATTCTTACCTATATGTTTAAAGAACAAGAGGAGCAAGGGCGTGACTTAAGGGACTTGAAGCGCCAGAAGTTATCTCTTGCAGGACCGAGCACCCCAAGGATCAGAGGAACCCCTGTTCCCCCAGAATAAAGGTTGTTAAATTCCAATTTCTGCTTTAAATCTATGATAGTGTCATTAGAAAAGTTCACCTTAGGAGTCATATAGTAGTAATTAGTATCTATTTTGATCTTATCTCCAATTAAGCTATAGTTTATTTTTCTCATCATCAGCAAACATGAATAAAATAGTAGATCTTTTGAATAAGAGGCAATAAAATTTCGAGTTTTAATAAGAGAAATTCTAATTAGTTACATGTGGTGGCAATACTTTCTATCTTCTGAATGAATGCTTGAACAGTGCATATATCTTTTGAATTTGTTGCTTAAGACTGTTAAATATGTTGGCTCTTGAAAGAATGATGAACATGAGACATGTTATTGATAATCTGAAAAATCATAAAAATGATTCTTGAAGCAAGAAAAAGCAGCAAAAAAAAAGCAGAAAAAGCCAATAGCCCTTAAAACCAAAAGGCAAGGGTAATAAAAAGGATCCCAAGGCTTTGAGCATCAGTGGATAGGAAGGCCTAAGGGAATAAAATCCTGGCCTAAGCGGCTAAACCAAGCTGTCCCTAACCATGTGCTTGTGGCGTGAAGGTGTCAAGTGAAAACTTGAGACTGAGCGGTTAAAGTCAAGGTCCAAAGCAGAAAGAAGAGTGTGCTTAAGAACTCTAGACACCTCTAATTGGGGACTATAGCAAAGCTGAGTCACAATCAAAAGGGTTCACCCAATTATGTGTCTGTGGCATTTATGTATCCAGTGGTAATACTGGAAAACAAAGTGCTTAGGGCCACGGCCAAGACTCATGAAATAGCTGTGTTCAAGAATCATCATACTGAAATAGGAGAATCAATAACACTATCTAAATTCTAAGTTCTTATAGATGCCAATCACTATGAGCTTCAATGGATAAAGTGAGATGCCAAAACTGTTCGGAAGCAAAAAGCTGCTAGTCCCGCTCATCTAATTGGAATCTGAGCTTCACTCAAAAACTCTGAGATATTATTGCTTCTCAACCTATTAGTCTTCTATTTTATTTGTCTAGTTGCTTGAGGACAAGTAACAGTTTAAGTTTGGTGTTGTGATGAGCGGATATTTTATACGCTTTTTGGAGTTAATTTCATATAGTTTTTAGTATGTTTTAGCTAGTTTTTAGTTTATTTTCATCAGTTTTTAGGAAAAATTAATATTTCTGGACTTTACTATGAGTTGTGTGTTTTTTTGTAATTTCAGGTATTTTTCTGGCTGAAATTGAGGGAGCTGAGCAAAAATCTGATTCAGGCTGAAAAAGGACTGCTGATGCTGTTGGATTCTGACCTCCCTGCACTCAAAGTGGATTTTCTGGAGCTACAGAACTCGAAATGGCGTGCTTCCAATTGCGTTGGAAAGTAGACATCCAGGGCTTTCCAGCAATATATAATAGTCCATACTTTGCTCAAGGATAGATGACGTAAACTGGCGTTCAACGCCAGTTCTCTGCCCAATTCTGGCGTCCAGCGCCAGAAAAGGATTAAAAGTTGGAGTTCAACGCCAGAAATGGATCCAAACCTGGCGTTGAACGCCCAAAATGGCCTTATGCACGTGAATTGCTTAAGTCTCAGCCTCAGCACACACCAAGTGGGCCCCAGAAGTGGATCTCTGCACCATCTGTCATAGTCTACTCATTTTCTGTAAACCTAGGCTACTAGTTTAGTATTTAAACAACTTTTAGAGACTTATTTTGTATCTCATGACATTTTAGATCTAAACTTTGTACTCTTTGACGGCATGAGTCTCTAAACTCCATTGTTGGGGGTGAGGAGCTCTGCTATGTCTCGATGAATTAATGCAAGTATTTCTGTTTTCCATTCAAACACGCTTGTTCCTATCTAAGATGTTCATTCGCGCTTAACTGTGATGGAGGTGATGATCTGTGACACTCATCACCTTCCTCAAACCATGAACTTGTGCCTGACAACCACCTCCGTTCTATATACGATTGAATGAGTATCTCTTAGATTCCTTAATCAGAATCTCCGTGGTATAAGCTAGAACTGATGGCGGCATTTATGAGAATCCGGAAAGTCTAAACCTTGTCTGTGGTATTCCGAGTAGGATTCAATGATCGAATGACTGTGACGAGCTTCAAACTCGCAAGTGCTGGGCGTTAGTGATAGACGCAAAAGGACGAAGAATCCTATTCCAGTATGATCGAGAACCAACAGATGATTAGCCGTGCTGTGATAGAGCATGTGAGCATATTCTTCACTGAGAGGATGGGATGTAGCCATTGACGACGGTGAACCCCTACATACAGCTTGCCATAGGAGGACGTGCGTGCGTGAACAAGAAGACAGAGGAAAGCAGAGATTCAGAAGACAAAGCATCTCCAAAACTCCAACATATTTTCCATTACTGCATAACAAGTAACCTTTAATCCATGCTCTCTTGTTTATTCGCAACTCAACTGATAAACATAATTGACTTCCTGACTGAGATTTACAAGATAACCATAGATTGCTTCAAACCAACAATCTCCATGGGATTCGACCCTTACTCACGTGAGGTATTACTTGGACGACCCAGTGCACTTGCTGGTCAGTGGTACGAGTTGTGAAAAGTGTGATTCACAATTTGTGCACCACACAGACAGAGGCGCAATCCCAAAGCTGTTGTAGAGATTTCCACTAGCAAAGAGACTACTACTCTCACCCAGAGTATATGTGAAATGACCGACCTACTGAAGCAGATGCAGTTGAATCAACAACAAGCACAACAAGCTCAGCCCTCACCACAACAAAGCCAACAGTTAGTTCCACAAAGAGTATACGGGATCTGTGCTGATTACAGTCATTACACTGATGAATGTCTGCAGCTCCAGGAAGACAATACTGTGGCAGCCACTCACAACTTCTATGACCACCCGAATCAAGGATACAATCAACAAGGTGGTAACTACAACCAAAGTGGCAACAATAACCATGGATGGCAAGACAACTCCAACCAAGGCTGGAGAGATAATTCTAACCATGGCTGGAGGGATAACTTTAACAGAGAAGGCAGAGACAATAATGGAAACCAGAGGTGGAATAACAATAATAACAACAGACAGCAGAATCAGAACCAATCTTACAGAGCACCTCACCTAAGACAATCACAAGGACCCCAGCAAACCCAATAACAAGTTTCTCAGACTGCTTATTCTAATTCCTCATCAAATGACGAGATGCTCCGTTCTCTTGCACAAGGACAACAAGACATGCAGGCTCAGCTGAACTCTAGTCTGAATGGCTTAACTGCCACTTTACAAGCTCTCGTCTCCCGGATGGATTCCTCACTTAATTCCACACATCAACCTTCAAGCTCTAATGGGATTCCTTCTCAACCACTGCCTAATCCCAAAGGTGCCATCAATGCCATCACTCTGAGATCCGAAACCATACTGCAGGAGAGGAACCATGAGGAGCCAAACCCATCAGAACATGTGCCAGCAGAGGATGTGGTGGAATTGGAAGATGATGAAGAGGAAGAGGACGTACAAGACATAGTTGAAGAAGAAGAAGCTCAACCACAGAATGAAGCCCCAAGGGATGATGAAGCTACACATCGCGCCCCTCCTATTCCATTTCCACAACTTGCAAGGAAACCCAGAAAACAGATGGAACTTAACCCCAAAACGGTAGAAATATTCAAAAAGGTCGAGGTAACTGTTCCCCTTTTTTTATGTTATTCAACAGGTACCTAAATACACAAAGTTTCTAAAGGATTTGTGCATACATAAAGATAAAATTAATGAATTAGAAACTATTCCTTTAGGTAGTTCTATATCTACTTTAATGGGAAATATACCTGAAAAATGTAGTGATCCAGGTCCATGTATGGTTCACTGTACCATTGGAGGTGTGATATTTTCTAACTGTATATGTGATTTAGGAGCATGTGTTAGTATAGTGCCTTTATCCATATATGATACTTTGAGTCTTCCCCCCTTAAAAAGGTCGGCAGCTCGTTTTGTGTTAGCAGATAAAAGTATTATAACAGTAGTTGGAATTGCTGAAGATGTACTAGTGAGCATTAAGGGGCTGAAATTTCCCATTGATTTCTACATCCTGGAAATGCCCCCTAATGACTCAGGCAGACCATCATCAATCCTGCTTGGAAGACCATTCCTGAAGACTTCAAAGTTCAAGCTGGATGCATTCTCAGGAACTTACTCCTTTGAGATAGATGGCAGAACAGTGAGTTTTAGTTTAAACGAAGCTATGAAGCATCCTCCAGAAGATCATTTTATCTTTCAATGTGACATTATTGACGAAACTGTAGCTGAAGTTCACCAGAAAGAATTAGAAGGGAAGTACATGGAGCAAGGTCCAAGTGTGGGGACCTTTCTGAAAACAATGAACAGACTTTACCATTATCACCAGTCCCAGATGATCCAGAGCCTAGCTATGAGCAGAAACTAGAATTAAAGACCCTCCCTCCACACCTCAAGTATGCTTACCTTGAGGACAAGCAGAAGTTCACAGTCATCATTGCAAAGGAACTCACTTCTCAACAGGAAGAACAGCTACACAGTGTGCTGAGAAAACATAAGAAAGCAATTGGATGGAGCTTGACGGATATAGTAGGCATTAGTCCTCAAGTTTGTGAACACAGAATATTCCTAGAAGAGGGAGCAAAGCCTGTCTGTCAACCTCAAAGAAGATTGAATCCCACCATCTTAGAAGTTGTCAAGAAAGAAGTAACCAGACTACTTGAAGTAGATATCATTTACCCCATCTCAGACAGTGAATGGGTCAGTCTAGTACAAGTGGTGCCCAAGAAGTCTGGAGTCACAATAATAAGAAATGAGTACGGAGAGCTCTTGACAAATAGAGTGCAGAATTCAAGGAGAGTTTGCATTGACTATAGGCATCTCAACCAAGCCACTCGCAAGGATCATTACCCCTTGCCATTCATTGATCAGATGCTTGATCGCCTGTCAGGTAAATCTCATTACTGCTTCTTATATGGTTATACAGGTTATTTTCAAATTCATATAGCTCCTCAAGATTAGGAAAAGACTACTTTTACATGTCCTTTTGGGACTTATGCTTATAAGAGAATGCCCGTTGACTTATGCAATGCACCTGCTACTTTCCAAAGATGCATGATGAGCTTTTTCTCTGATCTGATTGAGAACTGTATGGAAGTTTTATGGATGATTTTTAGCATATATGGTGATTCATTTAGCCTTTGCTTGGATAGTTTATCTATAGTGTTAGACAGATGTGTTAATACAAACCTTGTATTAAATTTTGAAAAATGTCACTTTATAGTCAAACAAGGAATTGTACTAGGACATGTTGTGTCTAACACTGGCATTTTTGTAGATCCAGTAAAGGTGGATATTATTTCTAGTTTACCTTACCCCTCCTCCGTGAGGGAAGTCCGTTCGTTCCTTGGCCACGCAGGTTTTTACAGGAGATTTATTAAGGACTTCAGCAAGATAGCATTACCTTTATCCAGATTGCTGCAGAAGAAAATTGAGTTCGAGTTCAGTGAAAGCTGTATGCAAGCATTGGATAAGCTGAAGACCGCCCTGACTCAAGCTCCAATTGTGAGAGGACCAGCTGGAGCCAGCCATTTGAAACTATGTGTGATGCTTCCAACCATGCAGTAGGAGTGGCACTGGCTCAGCGCGAAGGTAAGGACCCTTTTGTAATTGCTTATGCATCTAAGACTTTAGATGCTGCTCAGTCTAATTATACTACTACTGAAAAAGAGCTTCTTGCTATTGTTTTTGCTCTGGATAAATTTCGAGCCTATTTACTTGGTACTAAGGTAGTAGTGTACTCAAACCATGCAGCTCTAAAATATTTATTAGCTAAAAAGGAGTCCAAACCAAGGCTAATACGTTAGATACTGCTGTTACAAGAATTTGATTTAGAAATTAAGGACAGGAGTGGTAACCAGAATTTAGTAGCAGACCACTTGAGTCGCCTTGAGCACATTAAGGGTGACTCCACTCCTATAAATAATAATTTCCCATTTGATAGCTTACAAGCAGTATCCGAAGTAGTTCCTTGGTATGCACCTGTAGCTAATTATCTAGTTAGCCACACTTTTCCTCTAAATTTTACTAAGCACCAGAGAGACAAGCTGAAAAGCGAGTCCAAATATTATATATGGGACGATCCATATTTATGGAGGTGTGGTGCTGACCAAGTAATTAGACGATGTGTGCCTCAATCAGAATTCCAGTCCATTTTAGAGGCCTGCCATTCATCTGAGAGTGGAGGACATTTTGGCCCTCAAAGAACAGCTAGAAAAATTCTAGACTGTGGATTCTGGTGGCCTACTCTTTTTAAAGATGTTGCTGAATTTTGTAAATCTTGTTCCCCATGCCAAAGGTTTGGTAATATATCCAAGAGGGATGAGATGCCTCAATAGCTTATGTTTTTCTACGAAATTTTTGATGTGTGGGGCATTGACTTCATGGGTCCGTTTCAAAATTCTAATGGTTACTTTTATATACTGTTAGTCGTAGATTATGTTTTAAAGTGGGTGGAAGCAATTCCTACCCACACTGATGATGCTAACATTGTTTTTTCCTTTGTTAGAAATCATATTATCTGTCGCTTTGGATCGCCACGAGCAATCGTGAGCGATCAAGGCACCCATTTTTGTAACAGGAGACTAACAGGATTACTGAAAAAGCATGGGATAATTCACAAAGTAGCAACATCTTATCATCCCCAGACCAATGGGCAAGCTGAAGTCTCTAACAAAGAGATTAAACGTATTTTGGAGAAGATAGTAAAACCTCATAGGAAGGACTAGAGTGCCAGGCTACAAGATGCACTCTGGGCATATAAAACATCGTACAAGACACCCATTGGGATGAGCCCCTTTCGCTTGGTATACAGAAAGGCTTGTCACCTCCCCGTAGAGGTGGAACACAAGGCTTTCTGGGCTGTAAGAGAGTACAACATGAATCTTAGGAAAGCTGGTGCTGAAAGAAAGCTGCAACTAGCAGAACTAGAGAACCTGCGCCTAGAAGCATATGACAACTCCAGGCGTTACAAGGAGAAAATGAAGGCTGTCCATGACAAGCACATTAAAAGGAAAGAATTCAGACCAGGGGAGTTAGTTCTACTATATAACTCCAGACTGAGGCTCATGCCAGGTAAACTGAGATCCAGATGGGAAGGTCCATACAGAGTAGAGAAGGTAGAGCCATACGGAGTTTTCCACCTGCGTCATCTTACTAGCTCCAAATTTCTAAATGTCAATGGACATCGCCTAAAGCTTTATCATGGTGAGAAGATGAAGAATCAAAAGGAACTAGAGATATTCCTCTTGGAAGACCCACCAAGAGAAGCAGAATGAGCCTAAAGAGCGTCCAACTTAAGGACGTAAAAGCAAAGTGCAAGGTGGGAGACAACCCACCATGATATGATCGTTCCGTTTCAGCCTTAGTTTTGTTTTTACTTTATTTTTATGATGTTAATGACTCTTCTCATCATCCCTGCATATAGCTGCATATAGTTTACATGAGCATTCTGCATATTATTTTAAGAAAAAAAACACACGCACGCGACGCGGCAGCGTCGCTGACGCGTCCGCGTCACCAAGGCGTATTGAAGAAAAGAGAATTGGACAGAGAGTCATGCGAAAGCATGGCTGGAGGCGTGCCTTAGGCACAAACATGTCTACGCGTCCGCATCACCCAAGCGGCCGCGTCATTTGGAAAATAAGCCTCCCACGCGTCTGCGTCATCCACGCGAACGCGTGCCCTTCAAAATCGACGTAAAAGAGGTATATGTCAGAAAGTTGCGATGGAGTGGGGCTGGAGTGATGCTAGAAGCACCAGCCCTGTCACGCGACCGCGTGCCCCACGCGGCCGCGTCGTCCTCCAAACATGGCTATTCACGCGACCGCGTCAACCACGCGATCGCGTCACCCTAAGTTTTGGCAAATTAAGTTTAAGACAGAGAGTTGCGCGAACGCGTCACTGCCCTCGCGCCACTCGCACAAATCAGGTCACGCGATTGCGTGACCCACGCGTCCGCGTCACCTGTATTTATCGCACATCACGCGACCGCGTGACCCACGCGTCCGCGTCACGTACGGCGCACAGAATTTCCAGATCAACCAAAATATCTTATCTTTTCTTCCCCAAATCCTAATTTTTCTTATCCCTTCTTACTTCCTTCTTCTCCCTTCTTCCTTCTTACTCTTTCTCACTTTTTACTCTCCCCATTTTTCTTTCTTTTTCCCCACCATTATCAAGGTTTTTATTTTCTTCTTCCTTATTTACTTTTCCATTATTATTCTTACTTTTTATTATGTTTTATTCTTCTTTTTCTTTTTACTTTCTTTATCTATATTTTCTTTTTCTTTTTCTTCTTCTTTCTCTTTATTCCTTTTAATTGGTGTTGGAAATTTATTTCGGTCTTTATTTTCTATATTTTGCTTGTGGATTATCATGGATTTGTTTGATAATTAATATTACCTTTTAAAGGGTTACTTGCATGTTCTATTTGATACTTTCAAAAACATATTTACCATGCATGCTATGTGTTTGTGAAAAAGCCCGTATGGCATCATGCACTACTTTTATGTTATCCTACTACCTTAATGCCTGCTTTTCACAAAACCCCTTTTATATTTTATTAATTTAATTTAATTGTCAATACAAACAGGTTATTAGTTTGAAAGACTTGGTAATCTAACTTGGACATTGAATGCTTGATCTATGCTACTTATACCTTTGCCGGCATGCCAATAAACATCTCGCATTCAATTGCCATAACATGCATTTGTTATATTTACCTTTGATGAACTTTTCACATGTAGTCTAGACCATGTGTTAACGACATCCTTCCTTACCGTGCATTGATTACCACTCATAATATTCGCTCCCTTTCTCGAACCCTTCGCTTTACATAGTACTTACCTCTTTCCTTTTTTAGGATGGCCACCAAGAAAGGTAAAGAGAAAGCTACTCCTAAACCACCAGAAAGGAGAGGTACAAAAAGAGCATTAGTGGCAGAGCCGTCTTCAACAACAGTAAAGCCCTCAACAAAAAGAATCAAGAGGATCATCAAGGTCGATGAAAAAGAAAAAGCCTTCCCAACAAAGGACACTGCGCAGTTTCCTAACCGCTACTGTGAGCAGATGTTCCCCATCCTGGCAGAGAGGAATTACAACAATGAATACCTTCTCATCCTCCCGACCCGGATTACTGAATTTGTTGAGCCGTAAATTGAATGAAGAAAATGGGGATTCCTACGGAGACAGCCATGGCAGGTTAATCTCTCATGGGTAGTAGAATTCTACTCCAACTTTCACATGCCAACTATGCAGTCTGTCTATGTCCGTCAGAAGCAAATCCCCAAACTGAAGAGGCCATTCAACAAGATTTAAATCTTCCCCCTGCTCCAGAAGGATTGGACGCATTCCAAGAAGTCTCACTCAAGCGCCAGACATACCAATTTGACTAGGACGCCGTTCTCAGAGTTATCGCACAACCTGGCAGCAGATGGATCTACGGATACCATCGATCCCGACCAAAAGGGATATCGGCTTCAGCACTTACCTTGGAAGCTCGAATATGGGCACAGATTATATCTCATTATGTCTTTCTGAGAACTCACGAGTCCTCCTTCATTGCAGACATGGCTGTTTTACTCTGGTGTATCCTTACAGACCAGCACCTAAACTTACCAAGACACATCCGGAATGCAATGGGACACATACAAATTGCGGGCAACCTACCTTTTTCCGCCTTGGTTTCAGATCTCATCTCAGCAGCCGGAGTCTCCTACAGAGCTGGGGACACCAAAGCCTTACTTCCACGGGATGATTAGTATGTCCCAAACGGGAAACATATCAGACCACCAGCAACCACTACAAGCCAACCTACAGAACCGGCTGAAGACATTCCTCCTTCAACACCACAAGTACTTACAACAAACCAACTGCTCCGTCAGATACTTGAAAGGGTGGATCGCCAGGAACACAAAGCAAAGCTAAGAGAGCGCCGTAACAAGCGCCGATTCACATACCTCAAGGAGCTACTTTTGGGAAACTACAAAGACCCAGACACCTCGGAGTCCACTTCATTTACTAGCACAGGGAGCCATGACGATCCCGATGGTGGAGATGCTGCTACCAGCCCTCCTTTGTTCCTGACAGATGGCATCGAGGACGGTGCAAAGCCTTAAGTGTGGGAGGTCGGTCAGTACCTGACTTCCGGAGGTAACTTCTTTTCCTTACACACCAGTAAAATAGGATATTTAGTTAATTTTTCTTTTGTAGAATAGGATAGATTGCATAGAAATAGGTTATTCACATGCATGTTCTACTTGATTGAAAATAATAAGTTTCTTCTAAGACCCTATTTTTTTTTTGAAAAAATTCACTAATTTAAATCAAAATTTTTGTGTTAAAATTGTTTGAAGTTGTATTTGGAACATAGTTTAAAAAGCGAAGAACACAGAACCTGTGAGATTTGAGCTTAATTACATGGTTACATTATTTAACCATAAATATTTTATTCTTGTGTGTTTGCTTCTCTATGACTGTAATCTTATTTTGTTTCATCCTATATGTCCAATGTTTAATATGTTATATGCATGCGTATGATTGAGGCCATTATTTGTTTAGCTCACTTATCCCAAATAAGCCTACCCTTTAAATTACCTTTGTCAGCCACTTTGAGCCTTTTAATCCCATTTGTTCTATATTTTACCACATTACTAGCCTTAAGCGGAAAAATAATTAAATATCCCAATTGAATCTTTGGTTAGCTTAAGATAGAAATTGTGTGTTAATTGAGTATGGGAAGATTGTGGGAACAAGGGTTAATAAAGGAATGAGTCATGATAAAATAATGGGAATTTGGGTGCCTACTCATGTGAAACTATAAAAATTAAAAAAATCCATGTGTATTGATAAGCTATATTTATTTTCATGTTCAAAAAATTTAAAATAAAATAAAATAAAATAAAATAAATATTTAAATAAATATAAGGGGACAAAATTACCCCAATTCTAAGTTAAGTTAAGTCCAAAGATCAATGCATGTGTGATAAAAATTAAAAGAAACTTAATGCATGAGTATGTAATGCAAAAGTGAAGACTATGGGTAGCTAGGTATGATTCTAAAGTTATATAGAGTATATGTATGTTATGTGAGAGCTTAGGATAATTAAAGATTCAATTTATAAAGCTCACTTAGCCATATATATATATATATAACCCTTACCCTTACCTTAGCCCCATTACAACCTTGAAAAGACCTCATGATGTTTGCATTGGTATGTTAAATATTGTTGACTGGTTAGGTGAAGAACAAATTTTAGAAAGCATGACTGGAGAAGAGTAGAGTGATTACCCTATACACTTGAGTGATTAGAGTGCACATACACTACCAGTAAGGGTTCAGTACTTAATTCTATGTTCTCTGCTTTCATGAGCTGTCTTCTTAAAATGTTACCTGTATTTACTATATGAATTGAGTTAGTGAAATCTAATTTATAATTGTCTTGAAGAGCTTATTTACTTTTAACCAAGTAGACAAGAAGCATATATATATATATATATATATATATATATATATATATATATATATATATATATATATATATATATATATATGTTGCATTGCATTTCATGAGTTTTACATGTCCCTACACATTTACTTTATCTCCTTCAACTAAGCATGAGGACATGCTAATGTTTAAGTGTGGGGAGGTTGATAAACCATTATTTTATGGTTTATATTGTGTTTAATTGTGTGGTTTTATCAAATCTTTACCCACTTATTCATATGATTAGCATGTATTTACAATTCCTTTCCAAAATCACTCCATGGTTGAAAACTTGCTTCCTAGAGACCTTTAATTATGTATTTTAATTCTCTTTTATCCCATTCGATGCCGTGATCCGTGTGTTAAGTGTTTCAGGCTTCATAGGGCATGAATGACTTGGAAATTGGAGAGGAGGCTTGGAAAAATGGAAGGAACACAAGAAACTAAAGAGATGACCAGCGAGCAATGACGCGAGCACATGGCCCACGCGAATGCGCAAAATGGAGAATTCGCAACGACGCGGACGCGTGCCTGATGCAAATGCGTGGATTGGAGTCTGCACGAATGACGCGAACGCGTGGATGACGTGAACGCGTGACAAGGAAAATCGCTGACTGACGTGAACGCGTAGACGACGCGTACGCGTGACCTGCGCGATCTGCAAAAATAACAGAATACGCTGGGGGCGATTTTAGGCCCTTTTTGACCCAGTTTTTGGCCCAAAAACACAAACTAAACCTAGAGAACATGCAGAAACTCAACACGCATCCACAGACATTGAGATTCATCACATTAGGATTACTTCAGTTTTAGATTTGAATCTAGATTAGTGTTACATTGATAGTTTATGCTTTTGCTTGGATTTTTGGATGCTGAGAGTCATTACCTCCGTTGAAGATATTACTTTAGTTTGTTTCCTTATTCCCTTATTTTTAATTAGTTACTCATTGATTCTGTTCAGATAATTATGTTGCGTTTTGAATTTATTAATATATAGAGTTATCTTTATTTTAATTAATTTTAATTCTCTATTTTATTTTAATTAATTATATCTTCTCATATTTTTATGATTATTAATTTCATGTCAATAGAGCAGAATTTCTACTTGACATGGGGGTTGATTAAGAGGTGATACTTGAGTTGGAATGCTCAAGTGCCTGGTTAAACTGGACGTTGCTAGCTAATTCCATACCTACTAACACTAGACCTCCCCAAGGGAGAGGACTAGGATCTGAGGGTAAGAGTTAGTTTAATCACCATACTTTCCCTTATTTAGTAAGGGGTAATCGAGTGAGAACAATAACCTTTTTACACCACACTTGAGAAGATCCCAACAAGGATAGAAGTTTCACTTAATTATTCCCCCAGTCAAGGCCTTTTATTTAGAGTACTAATAATCATTCTCAAGTTTATTCTTATTGTTTTAATTTTTAAACATTTTAATTACTCATTATCAAAACTCAATTTTTCTGAAGACCCCTAGTTAATAAAATAGCATTCTTTCCTGCAACTCGTTGGGAGACGACCTGGGACTCATACTCCCAGTATTTTATTTCTAAAATTTGTGACAACCCTTTTTAAATTGGTGAGGCAGATCTTAGCCGGTTAAGAGCTATAAGTGCAACGCTGTCTCTTAATTGAAATCTCTAAATTGGTTAACTTCTACCACGCATTAGTATGGCTCTTGATCATAGTACATTGGTGGAGGTTGTTGCCATGAAGGTTGATCAAATGCTTGAGGCTCCTCCCACCTTTGATTGTCCCATCCTTGATGCATATCCTCATTGTAGCTTTCATTCCCTACAACATAGTTAGAACCAAACTCATAGCCAAAGTGGTGAGAATTCATAGTAGCAAGAGCAAATGAAAATAAAATCTAATAAAAAACAAAGAAAACTAAATCCTAAAACTAGCAATAACTAGCAAACAAACCAAAAATCAAGCTATCTACAATATTAACATATATACAATAACCAATAACGAGCATACGTTACAATTCTCCGGCAACAGCACCAAAAACTTGAAAGAGTAGAACCCGTCGGTTAAGAATTTCTTCTCGGTTAGAGGAAATAATTCCGTTGCTAGTATAGTTCCCAACCAACAAACAATCCTCCATCAAAGTTTAATTTTGGTTGTCATAAGTCTGACCCAATAAAAGTAACTGAGAGTATTAGTCCCGGATCGTTCTCCCTAGGAATCACAATCGGGTGCTCAATTATTGGTTATGAGATTAAAGGGGGTTGGGTTGATAAAACAAGAAATTAAAAAGGCAAGAAATGTAAATCAAACAACTAAAGAAAGTAATTACTAAAGAGAGACATTCAAGGCAAGGATTGAGAACCTAGGCTTTCTATCCTAGTCATTAATTATCATACAATGATTAACAAGAGCTAATCCTATTTAGTCATCTTCAACATCGGGAGAAGGTACAATGTTATCTTCATCATAGGAAGAAAGTCAAATAGGACTAGTTAATCTTAATCCAAAAGTCCTAATCAACTCACGAATTGAATTAGCAAGAGATTAGAGTTAATGGAAGCAATATTAACTAACAACCCTAGATCACCAACATAAGTTGGATATTAATGACTCAAGAGTACCTAATTTCTCTTTCCAAGCCAAGAATGCTCAAAAAGCTAATCTAACATCCAACCAAGCATTTTGTCAAACACTTGGAAGGCATAAAAGGAAAGCATCATAAAAGTGCAAGAATAATAAATCTACAACTATCCAATGCAAGAAATTAACAATAACAACTAAAGAAAATAACACCAAACATGAAATACCTCAAAATTGCATTAAAGGAAATTAAATCCAACAATAGTGCATGAAAATAAAATGACATAAAACGAAATTAACAAGAGAAACTAAGAGAACAAGGATGTAGGAACAAGAAATTGTAAAGAAAACAAGATGAAAACAAGAACTAGACCCTAGATCTAAGATGAAATTAACCTAATTCTACCCTAATTCTAGAGAGAAGAGGGAGCTTCTCTCTCTAGAAAACTACCTAAAGCATGTTCCTAAACTAATATAATTGCTCCCCCTTTATCCAATCTTGAATTCTGTATCAAATAGCCTCAGAAATAAGTTGGATTTGGGCCAGGTTGGCTCAGAAATTGCCCCAAGCGTATTCACTTTAATGAGGTCACGTGATCAGCGTCACGCGTACACGTGGTCGACGCGTGTGCATTGCCTTGCAAATTTCCTTTTCACGCGTGCGCTTGGGTGATGCATGCACGTCACTGACAGATCTCCTCTGATGCGTACGCGTGGATGACACGTGCACGTGGCCTTGAATCCTCCAAATACTCATTTCCTCAGGAATTCTCCACTTTGCATGCTTTTCTCTTCACTTCTTTCATCCAATCCTTGCCTTATAGACCTGAAATCACTTAACAAACATATCAAGGCATCGAATGGGATTAAAGTGAATTAGATTTAGTTATTTTAAGGCCTAAAAAGCATGTTTTCACTCTTAAGAACAAAATTAGGGAGAATTACAAAAGCATGCTATTTCATTGAATAAATGTGAGATAAGTTGATAAAATCCCTTAAATTAAGCACAAGATAAACCATAAAATTGGGGTTTATTACAAATCAATTATCCGTAGAACTACCGGCAAGTGCACCGGGTCGTATCAAGTAATCAAACTCACGGTGAGTGAGGTCGATCCCACGAGGATTAACGGATTAAGCAAGTAATAGCTAATTGATTATTCTAGTTAGACAGTTCATAATTGAGTGATGAGCGAACAAGAAATGTAAATGACTTTCAGAAAAAGTAAATAGAAGTATAAAATGACAAGAAAGTAAATGTCATGATTGTAAAGTGCTGGAAAGTTAAATTGCAAGAAAAGCAAAGTACGAAAAAGTAAAGTGCAAGAAAGTAAATAACTAGAATTAAAAAATGAAAAGAACATTGGGATCAAGAGATGTTGCATTCTCAGGACCAATAATGTTCATCTCCTCTTCAATCATGCAATCATTGATCTCTTGGCAAAACATAAGTGATTGAATTCCAATCTCTTGGTAATTCAATCTCTCTTAACTTGATCAATTGCCAATATGTTGATCTAATTGCTCATAATAAGAAATGAAGATTGGTTTCTGATTTAAAGTCACACAATTTCATGAATCAAGTTGTGGGATGATTATATATCACATATCAATCCCAAACTCAATTTCATAACACTGTGAGAAAGAACTTCAAGCATCAATTCCATGATCCTTTCTCAAGCTCACACGGAATTCAAGTTGGATTTAATTTTTTTTCTTAGGATAATTGAATCCTTGGAATGAAGAATAAAGATTCTTTCTAAAGAAATAATGAAAGAAGAATTTAAGATGAAAAAAGAAACAAAATTAATATATTAAATTTACAATAGAGCTCTCTTCTCCAGTGATGGAAATTAGAGACTCATAACAATGAAATTACAAAATGGGTATGAAAGAAAATGGAAGAGGAGAAGAGAATGAGAGTGATAAGAGAGAGTTCGAAGACTCCCCCCCTCCCCCCAGTGGTGTCTAAAGAAGTATTCTATGGTCCTATTTATAAGCTACCTAAATTACGAATTCAAAATAAATTCAAATTACAACTAAATGAAAAATTTCTAACTAATTCTAGATGATTCATGTGACCTTGATTGATTGTTGATTGTGGGCTTCCTTGCATTGAATTGGAGTGGACCTTGAATGAAATAATTGAACCAAATTGAGGCTCCAAGGGTTGATTATGAGATTGGGCGTTAGTTGAAAGTAACGCTTCTAGAATTGGGCATTACTTACGCTAATGTGTTGCTGGCATTATTTACAATAACGCTTCCTTCCCTGGCATTAGCAACTCTTTACAAATTGAGGATAAAAAGTTACTGTCGTGCGTACGCATGCCTCGTGCGTACGCGTGAATTCTATTTTTGCTTAGTTGTGTGTACGCGTGAAGCGTGCATACGCATGATTGCACAAGTTCCTTCCTCCAGAATGCATCATAGGTGTTACCTTTCAAGGCACCTTTGTATCTTGGCATTACTAATGCCACACTTGACATGCTCGCAGGCGCCTCCTTGAACAGGTGCTTTAATCCTTGGCGTTACCAACGTCTAGGCAACGTGCCAAAAATTTCTCCCAGGAGGTGTCGAAGATGTTGTTTGAGAAGGGCACCCCTTGTTTTGGGCATTACTAACACCTAAATTAACATGCTCCAGGGGCTTCATTGTTCTTTGGCGTTATTTAGAGAGGGCGCCTTTGGAGTTGGGTGTTATCAACGCTTAAGTATTTTTTGGGCTTATAGATGCCCATTGTTGGTATCCCAATTGAATGTCCACTATAGACTATTATATATTGTTGGAAAGCTCTAAATGTCAGCTTTCTAACGCCACTAAAAAAGTATCATTTGGACCTTTGTAGCTCAAGTTATGCTCCTTTGAAGAGGAAGAGGTCAACATGGCAACGTCGTAGGCGTTATTCTAAACGGGCACTTCACAAGTGGGCATTACTAACGCCGACTTCTGAGGCTCAAAATGAATGTCCTTCCCATACTATTATATATTATTAGAAAGCTCTTGATTTCTACTTTCCAATTCCATTAAAAGCGCGTCATTTGAAGCTCTATAGCTCAGGTTATGCTCTTTTGAAAGTGAAGAGGTCAACCTCACTTGTGACATGCTGCTTAGCTTTCTTCTTGGCATTTTCGGGGTGAGTTGCACCCTCAGATTAGAGTCCACTATGAATTGTTATATATATTTGTAAATATCTGGAAATCTTCTTTCCAATAATACTAGAATCACCTCATTTGGAGCTTTTTAGCTCAAGTTATCCTTGTTGGAGTATGAAGAGGTCAGGCTTGTAAATCCTCTTTGAATTCCCTTTGTAATTGGGGCCCCCTTGGATAACACCTTTGGTTATTGGTGTTAGCAATGCCCTTAATATGCTTCGTGGGCTACTGACGAGAGGACTTTTGCGTGGTCTAGAAAATTGCGGATAAATCCTCGTTGCAAGTATAGTTTCTAAACCTTCAAAAGTCCTTTCATACAAACGTTTTGGTTGTCACAAGTAACAAACCCCTTTGAAATTGATAACCGAGTATTCAAACCTCGGGTCGTCTTCTCAAGGAATTGCAGGGAGGTACGTTCTTATTATTGGTTATGAAGATTGTAAATTGGGGGTTTTGGAAGTAAGGAAGCAGTATGTTGCACAAAAAGAATAAAATAAAATAGTAATAATAAAATAAACTCTTGTCAAGGTATGAAGACTGGAGGTCCTATCCCAGTTATCCTTATCAATTGTAATGAGAATTAGATTTTTCTCCCACTTTATTAACCTCTAACTATGAAGGTAAGTTAAGTGGATGAATTAATTCTTGAAGAATTCCAATTCTCAATCAACAATGAGTTTGATAACTCAAGAGTCACCAATTATTTAACCAAAGCCAAAAGGGGAGAAATTCTACTTGAACGAAAATAATTTGGATAAATCGAGAACTTTTAATAAATTAAAGAAAGCAATCATAAGTCTGGAATACCTCAATTAACTCTAATAAAGACATCAAATGTAACATGGAAGAGTTCATAAATTAAATTGGAAAAATAAATAAAAATAAAGAACTTGGGATTGAGAGTTACTCCTAAAACTAAGAGAAGTCCTAAATCCTACGAGAGAGAGAGGAGAGAACCTCTCTCTCTAAAACTACATCTAAAAACATGAAAAGTGAATTATGAGAGCCTCCTATGAATGGATGCAATCCCCCACTTTATAGCCTCTAATCTGTGTTTTCTGGGCCGCGAATTGGGTCGAAAACAGCCCGAAAATCGCTGGAGAAGAATTCAAACACGCTGATTTCCGTCACTTACGACGCGGCCGCATGGATCACGCGGTCGCGTCGTCTAGCGTCTGGGGAATAATAGCATATTATATATCAAATCGAAGCCCCGGACGTTAGCTTTTCAACGCAACTGAAACCGCGTCGTTTGGACCTCTGTAGCTAAAGTTATAGCCGTTTGAGTGCGAAGATGTCAGGCTAGACAGCTTAGCAATTTCTCCAACTTCTTGTATTCCCTCCACTTTTGCATGCTTTCTTTCCATCCTCCAAGCCATTCCTGCCCTATAATCTCTGAAAACACTTAACACACATATCAAGGCATCTAATGGTAATAAGAGAGGATTAATATTAGCAATTATAAGTCCAAAAAAGCATGTTTTTAATCAAAGCACATAATTAGGAAGGCAAATGTAAAACTATGCAAATAGTATGAATAAGTGGGTAAAGAGTTAATAAAAACCACTCAATTGAGCACAAGATAAACCATGAAATAGTGATTTATCAGCCACCCTTTTAAAAGCCTGGCCTAAGGTTCCAAAGCGTGCCTAAGCTTCAAAGCGTGTTTAAAACTTCCTCTTTTCTTCTTTTTTCTATTATTTCCTACAAAATTAATCAAATCAAAGAGATAAAAGCAATATATGACTTAAGCACAAAAATACTCAACAATTGAGCATTATGAATTAATTTTTGATATGAAAAAGATAGAAAAACAGCACATGATGTGCACGCATCAAGGCTAAGGCATCAAAACCCTGTTCGTAGATGCCCAAGCTCGATGTCTTGCGCTTCTTGGTGGCTGGGTCAGGATTTGAAGGGGGCGGATGGTTTACTTGTTTTGAAAGATGAGGTACTTGTTTCTCTAAGTTGGAAGAGATCGGCCAAAGACCTGGGTCTGACGTAATTTTCACGGAAGCAGAAGCGCCTGAGTTCGACTTGGAAGGCGAGGACACCCCCTCGGTCTCTTGCAGTTAAAGATTGTGAGTGATAGAACTTTTTCTCGCAGTCCGTCATGTTTTCATCACGGCTGATTTTGGAGCCATCTTTTCTGCACGACATCAAGAAATCAAAACAAAGTTAGAAATGAAATGCAGGAGTATCAACACCTCAAACGAAAATAGAAAGAAAGCTATCTAGCTCGGATTGGAGTTGGTTGGGGTTCCCTAGAGATCTCTTGGTATCCAAATAAGGATCATGGCCCCAACTATGCTCTCTTCTAGCTCATCTAAATTGTACTTAGCTATTAACGGTTTCTCCTCCCAGTATAAAGGAAAATGGGGTTCATCATTCTCATCAAAGAAGAAAAAGGTCGGGCATCATCAACAGCTCGAATTTTGAAGAAATAATTATTAAAATCATAGAAAAACTCATCAAAGATGGTAAAAAACTTTCTCTTCTGGACAACCTGAAAGGAGTACCAGCCTTGTTTCTTGGAATAAAAGGCTTGGTAAGAACAAAGAAATAGAAGAATACCTTCAAAGAAGGTCGGACATCAAGATCTCGACACAAAAGCTGGTATATTTTCAAAAAATCCCAAGAATTAAGATGCGGTTGGGTAGGAGTGACATTGCAAGTCCAGAGGACATCAATTTCAAAATCGAAAAAAGGGCGGCAGACATCTAGCATAGTAAAAAAGCAATCATAGGCATAAAAGAAGTGATGCTCTGACCTATCAAGTCGGGGGAAGTATACCCTCTTCTTAGGATCAGCAACAATTATCTCATAATTTCTCTTATCCTCCCGATTTACACACAACCTATAATGTCTACAAAATTGTTCAATATATTCTCTATCAATAACAGGGATGGGAGTAAGATGGAACTTTAGTTGACATGTTGTGAATTACAGATTGAGACATAAAAGATATACCTACAAATACAACAAGCAAATTGTCACAAGAGAACTCGGACACCAATCAAAGGAAATCGGGTTATCATCAACAATTTGAAAAGGTACGAAATCAAAAATTTCTTGTACACAAAATACCACAACATACTTCCAAATACAGAAATGGTGTCACTTCCAACCACTTTAAAGTGACACCATTTGGGGGCAAACACAACTACATCAAATTTCATAGAAACATTTTCAAAGAAAATGTTAAATCTTCACCACTAATAACATTTCAAAACATCATTCAAAGAAAATACAGGTACTACCTAGAGCAATTGAAATAAATCAGAAAACAAGAAAAATGTAGAAAAGAGTACCAACCTTGAAGAAACGAAAATGCGAAGGGCACAACTGAATGGTGAAAACACAAAGGGCACGGTTGAACGGCGAAAACGCAAATGGTGGTTTTCTAAAAAAAATGAAAACCAAATCTTGTAATGCTTCGACATGAAGGAATCTTGAACTGGGAATGGATGCACGAAAGAAGTTCAAAGAAAGTGAAAGAAAGAGAGAAAGCAAACGTTTCAAAAACTGAAAAAAAAAAAGAAAGAGGGAAAAGTGAAGAATTTATAATACACAAGGGAAAAATGACATTTTGCACTCCTCTTTAAAAGTCATGCACAGATCCTCAGGAAACTGCCGCGTAACTTACGCCACATCAATTAGGGAAGCAATGTTTCAAAAAATTTTAAACACGTCGAGTACCGACCTCTGGAAGGCGCCGTACCTGATGAAGGAAACTGGAGACACAAAATGCTCGAGCCCGACCTTATGAAATTTCAGACTCAAGCAGGAGCACTGTTTATACCTTGACCCAAAAACATAAAGCCAGACCCAATAAATAAAAAAGCCCACCCAAAAAGGGTGGCCACTTCTACCTGTCCAGCCTATTAAGAGGTCGGGTACGACAAGGGAGGTCCAGCCCTACTTATCTGAATAAGTAACTACCTCCGTAGTTATCTCCTACTATCTTTACCTTATCTACAAGATAGATCTCAACAAACCCCCAAGATAAAGGGAACGATTATTCACCAACAAAGGTGAAACTACTTCAAAAAGGCGGCTATCTATTCTATAATAAATACACTGACACTCCTCAGGTATATTCAAGTCCCAATTTACTAAAAACCTGCTTAAAGCCCTTGCTAACTTAAGCATCAGAGTCTCTTGCAGGTACCGCCCCCACCTCCTCACGACGAACTTGGACGGAGACACCCTGGCACCAGCACAAGTTAGACGCTGCCTTAGAAGGAGTATGGACCTAACGTTCAGGGCTAAATCACCATTTCAGGTAACTTCCAGAATAGAAGATATATTTTAAAAAGATCTAAAAATCCAAGTTTCATAAGTTTGTTTGGAAAATTGAGATACTTCTAACTTCTAAATTTGGTAAAAGTGAAATAACATTATAAAGGTCAAAGTTTTCTCCATTCTTTTATACATATTATAAATAATTTTCTAAATTTCTTGTAAAATACTAAATCAAATTGTTCCAATAACACTTTTGGGAAAAACCTATTTTTAGATTCACATCCGACTGCCTAAAATTGGATCCATTCTTGAGTGTTGTTATTCTATTCCAATAAATGAAATAAATCACTAACTTTCAGAAAAAATATTAAATCAAATTCATAAAATAATGCATAATATCAAATTGAAATAATTTTGATATTAATACATCAATTTTTTTTAGAAAATATTTCAATAAACCAATAATATTTTCAAAATTTCAAGATAACAATAATAATTTCTATGAATAAAATTGAAACAACTACTCACATTAAATAATAAAAATAATTGTTTTTATATTTAATTAAGAGAAATATTTTTAAATGCACATGGATCGGATAATATCTGCGTATCCGCAGTAATTATCTGCATCCGATCCGAACTTTGCGGATATTATCCGATCCGGACTATAATAGGATCAGATTGCGGATTTTGCAGTGATATCCGCCGATTCGATCTACAGATTCGCACCTATAATATAAATAGAATAGCTTAAGACACGCAGACCCTAACCTAATGGTCGAACCCTTACCCTCTTACGACGCTGCTCTCCCTCTCCTCTCTCACCCAGACCTAATCCCACAATCCCACTGTTTCAGACTCGCCTCACTTCTGACCGGCTCCACCTACATCATCGGCGTTCACTCTACCGTCACCGGCGCTTGTTCATTGTTGTGTCTCTTCTGTTGTCTTGTCAAACCGCATCTCCTAAGTTTGTCTCCATCGTTGCATCATCATCTCCTCCAACTGCACGCTCATCGTCTCCTCCATCGACGCAGTGGTTGTCTCCTCCATCAGCGGCTCAGCACGTTTTCATCTCCTCCAACGGCGAGATCGTCTCTTCTAGTGGCACGGTCATCTTTTCCATCGGCGGTGGTTGTCTCCTTTAGCGGCTTCGTCAAACCAGTCTCCTTTATCGTCATCGTCTCCATTGTCTCCATTGTGTTATTATGTGATAAAGGTTATATTGGTCGAATGGCACTGAGGGTTTGGAAGATTACCCAGAAAAAATTATCTAAGTTACAAGATAGAGTTTATATTAGTCGAGTGACACTGAGGGTTTGGAACTATTGCATTAATGTTATTAATGAACTCAATGAATCTTTGCAGTGATATGGTTTATTTAATTGTAAACTGATATAGTTTATTTAGTTGTAGGATTGTTCATTTGTTTAGAAATTAGAATGGATGATAAGCAAGTGCTTGCTAACAACACAAGTTGGTCTGAAGTTAGGAGCACTCCTACTCCACCAAGTGTTGCTAGATCTACACACTAGAAGAATTAACAAGCAGAGGGGGAACAAATATCAATCCAACTTCAAGTGATACTCCTTCTTTGGAGACAGCAGCACAATCTGGCCAGTCAGGTAAAAGAAAGTATAATAGACCTCCTTCTTTTGTTTGGGATCACTTCAAAAAAAAATTATGAGAAAACTAAGGCTCAATATAAAAATTGCTTGAAATGGTTACAATGTCATAGTCGTAGGGATGAGACCTCTGATAAACCACTATTTTATGGTTTATCTTATGCTTAATTGAGTGGTTTATATCAACTCTTTACCCATTTATTCATACTAATCGCATGCTTTATGTTTTCCTTCCTGATTTTGTGCTATGATTGAAAATATGCTTCTTTGGCCTTTATATTGCTAATATTAATCCTTTCTTATCACCATTAGATGCCTTGATATGTGTGTTAAGTGTTTTCAGAGATTACAGGATAGGAATGGTTTAGAGGATGGAAAGGAAGCATGCAAAAGTGGAAGGAATACAAGAAGTTGGAGAAATTGCTAAGCTGTCCAGCCTGACCTCTTCGCACTCAAACGGCTATAACTTTAGCTATAGAGGTCCAAACGATGCGGCTCTAGTTGCGTTGGAAAGCTAACATCCGGGGCTTCGATTTGATATATAATTTTCCATAGCTGCCCCGAAGTTAAGTGATACAAATGCGTGAATGACGCGCCCGCGTCGCATCTGCGAATTGCAATCCGCGTGAACGCGTGGACGACGCCTCCGCGTCACTTTCCCGCGACCTGAACATAACAGAAACTGCTGAGAGTGATTTCTAGGCTATTTTTAACCCATTTTTCAGCTCAGAACACACGGATTAGAGGCTATAAAGTAGGGGAATGCATCCATTCATAATCATGCTTTTCATAATTTAGATGTAGTTTTTAGAGAGAGAGGTTCTCTCCTCTCTCTTAGGTTTTAGGATTAGGATTCCTCTTAAAGGATTTAGGATTCAACTCTTCATCAGGTTCAATATTTCTTTTATTTTATATTTATCTCTTATTTTCAGATACTTTAATGCTTGTATTAGTTATGTTGCCTAATTGGCTTATGAACTTTTCCATGTTAAGATTTGAATATTTTATTTAATATTATTTGAGGTATTTCAGATTTAAGATTGCTTTGCTTTATTTATATTGATGCTTTTAATTTAATTTAGATATTTTCTCCCTTTTGGCTTGGGTTAAGTAATTGGTAACGCTTGAGCTGTCAAATAAAACAGTGGTTGAAATTGGAAGTTGCTCCAATAACTCTAGTCTTTCCATAGGAATTGACTAGGACCTGAGGATTAAGCTAATTAATCCACTTGATTTACCTTCATAGTTAGAGGTTAACAAAGTGGGATTAAAATCCAATTCTCATCACAATTGATAAGGATAGGACTTCCAGTTCTAATACCTTGCCAAGACTTTATTTTATTATTGCTATTTTATTTTTCTTATCATTTAACATACTGGTTCCTTACTTTCAAAACCCCCAATTTACAAGACTCCTAACCAATAATAAGAACATACTTCCCTGCAATTCCTTGAGAAGACGACCCGAAGTTTAAATACTCGGTTATCAATTTTAAAGGGGTTTGTTACTTGTGACAACCAAAACGTTTGTAAGAAAGGTTGATTTCTTGGTTTAGTAACTATACTTACAACGAGAGTTTACTATAACTTATAAACCATCAATCATCAGTTCTTCAACCTCTAACCTAAAAAACATATTGGAACTTGTGCGAAGAATCCAAAAAATCATGTTGATAATAAACAGAAAACTCTTGTGTTCATAAATTCTAATCACCAACATTAAAGGCAGTAGACTTTAATCAAGATCGATGTAGGCTTACACTTTGTAAGATGGTAATAATTGATGAGCTTCCATTTAGGTTTCTGAAAAATAGTGATTTTAGCGGATTTTGTGGTGCGATGCAACCTCAATTTAAGATTCCAAGTCGTATGACAATTGCTAGGGATTGTATGTAGAGAAAAAAACCAAACTTAAATTTCTTTTGGAACTAAACCATCAGATGATTTTTTTAACTACTGATACTTGGATGTCTGTCCAAAAATGAACTATATGTGTGTAATAGCTTATTATATTAATGATGGGTGGGTATTAAATAAAAAGATCCTGTCTTTCAATTTGATTGCTGATCATATTGGTGTTTCTATAGGAAAAGCTTTAGAGAAGTGTTTAAAAGATTGGGGCATTTGAAAGTTTTGTATTGTAACTGTGGATAATACTAGTGCAAACTTTGTTGTTGTGAATACTTTGGTAAAAATCATGCGAGAATAGAATGGTTGTACTATGTTTGATGGGAAATTCGTTCATTTGAGATGTGTTGTCCATATCTTGAATTTAATTGTTTGTGATGGTTTAAAAGATCTACACTCATCTATTGCTAGGTTTAGAATTTTAATAAGTTTAAAGTCATCTTCACCTAGGTTAGCAACCTTTAGGAGGTGTGCACATGAAGCAAATATTATGAGTCGACAAATGATTATTCTTGATATACCGACGAGGTGGAATTCCACTTATATGATGTTGGAAGTGGCCGAAAAATTTGAAAAGGAATTTTCTCATCTTGCTAGGGAAGATGCTCATTTTGAGAGATATCTTAAATATGATAGGGGGCTTCTAGTGATGAAGATTGGAGTAGAACTCATATCTTTATACGATTTTTACAAATTTTCTATCATGTAACGCTTCATTCTCTAGATCTTTGAATGTCACTTCAAATACTTTTTTTCATGTATTGTGTAAAATATTATGAACTTTGAATAGATGGATTTTGAGTGATGATTTAGTGTTGAATGGGATGGCATCAACTATGAAAGCTAAATTTGATAAGTATTGGGATGATTCTAATCATTCTTATACTTTTACTCTTTGGATTTCAATCAACAAGTCATCTTTAAACTATCTATTACTTGTTGATGTTTTTCTTGATCCGTAATATAAATTGGAATATATTAAATCTACTTTGTCTGAGATGTATGGTCAAGGCAAAAAATTTTCAAGGATCTTTAGAAAATTGAAGGATATCATTACTAAATTATTGAGCAATATAGCATATGGAACTCAGGACCCTAAAGACACTCAAGATGCTAGTATTTCTTCAGATGGTACACTAAATTCTAGTTTAGAGATGAGTGAAAATAATAGCATTATGATTGAAGACCTTATGAGCAAGTAAAAACAAGCTCAGACGATAAAACTATGTGAGTTGAAGAAAAATGAAATGGATAGGTATTTGAAAGATGAAGTGCGAATGATTTTAATGAATTTGATATATTGAGGTGGTGGAGAGAAAAGACTTTGAGGTATCGTGTTTTCTCTTGCATGGTTAAAGATATATTATCCATTCCTGTTTTTACTGTGGCAACTGAGTCAGTTTTTAGTAGGGGAGATCGTGTTCTTGACCCTTATCGCAGTTGTTTGGGTCCCATCATTATAGAGATTTTAATTTGCACTCAAAATTCGTTAAAGCCTGCTAAGATTTTGGTTGAGCTTGACGAAGGAGATGCTACTGTTGATTTAGGTATATAATGAATTGGTTCATTTATATTTTATTATTCGTTTCTTGTCTTTCATTTTAAAACATTGACATACCATGACATATTTTGTTATTGTTGAATTGAATAAAATTTTCTAGAATTACTAGTGTTGGAGATCTTGAAGTTCAAAGTGGAATGCAACTTCATAAATAATTTAGGTATTCACTAGTGCTTATATTGGTATATAATAATTTACATTACTTCTTTTAAAATATTCTAACATGTTTTACTAATTTTTCTCACTTGCTATTTATTAATAGGAATAAATGATTACTGATATATTGTCAATTAGAAGAGATAGGTCAATTGGAGCTTTGATGTTTTAGTATGTTACTGAATTACTGATTTAATGTGTTGTTTCACCAAATGTTATTTTATGAATTATAGTGTGTTGTTTTATAAATTTTATGATATATTATTTTTAATTTTTTATTTTGTATTTCAACTTAAAATAATTAAACTTAGATCTTGTGTTATTTTTTTTTTTTTTGTTATTTAAAAGAACTTTTATTGATAATATTAAGAGTAAATAGGCTTATAAAGGTAAAAAAATAGATATTTTGGACATCTCTTTTATAAAAATATGGCCTTAAAATAGTTTTTTAAATTATGTGGATATACCCGATATCTGATTTGATCCGATCCGCAGCAGATCCGACCTTAAAAAATTCGAATATCGTATTCGATCCGATCCGATGAGTGTAATTCGGATTGGATAGAATTTTAAGCCATATCCAATCTAATCCAATCCATGTGCAACCCTACTTTTAGTCATTAATGGATAAGTGATAGTAAAAAATAATAAATTTTGATGGTCTTCTAATTTTTTTTAATTAAATATATCAAATTTTCTTAACATTATTTTTTTTGTCAAATAGATTGGATAGCTCCCATTCTTAAGCATTACAAATTCACCTACACCATATTTATATACACAATATTTAAGGGTTCCATCCAAGGTAGTGAACTCATAATTTTTATCTCGACTTGTTAACCTAGTTCAGAATCGTAATTCGTTGAATCGTAAGATGGAACATAAACGTGACTCGTAAAATATAAAAATTATAAAAATTTTGATAGCAAAAATAAATTTCACAAATAATAAAATAAATCTCAAATAAACCAAATTACTTAAAAAACTATAACTAATATATACCATAACAAGTTAAAAGTCACAACTCATAACATAAATTCACAGTTCAACTCACAAATCAAAACACAAATTCATAACTCACAAATTTATACGACACCAAAATAAATTCGAATAACAAATGAACTAACCAAACTAGTAGCAATAAACAACTAATTAACTAAAGTCTAAATAAATTATTTAATAATCATTCTATTCTTCATTAATCATAAAATCTTCACGAATTTTACAAGCTTTCACATTATCATCTTCATTTTCAGGAGCAGGAGCAGGAGCAGGAGGTCCTTAGAGAAGTTCTTCAAACTCATCATCATCAGGATAAGGAATTGCTAAAGGATCCTTAGAAGTACCAACAACTTTATTACCATTTTCTCCATCATTCAAATCAGGATATGGAATTAGAGCATCCAAAATCTTCTTCTTCTCCATCCTCATCAGCAACAATCCACTCTTCATCAGAGTCTAACTCATCAAGCCTATAGTCATAATCAGGACTTTTTCTAATTTGTTATTTTTTGCCAATCTTGAGTTTGTCATCACAAACACAACATCATTCATAGATTTAGCCTTCAAACGATTTCTCCTTTTTGTATGAACCTTTCAAAAGTATATAAAAGACATTAGTCAAACAATAAGATAGAAATTAAAGAACTAAAAACCAAATTTATAGAAAAAAATACAAATTATATGTAAATATTAACCATCTCCAAGGCGCTCTAATTGTGTTCACATTCAGATGAACTACATGTCAAATTCAAGACACGAATTACAAATTGTTGACGTTTTGGATGCTGATCCCCATAAGAATCCCACAATTGAGCTGGAATTTTAGTAGAAATTGAATTCTGAACTACTTTACTACCAAAAAAGTCTTTTTGAGTCTTAAAATCTTCAAATTGAACATCCATCTTAATAATTATATCTGAATTTTCTGTCATCCTTTTCATACAAGCATAAAACTGCTTCTTCAACTCATAAGCAACTACCAGAACTATAATGAATTTTAGGATTCAAATAATAGCCTGCAACATGCAATGGCCTATGAAATTGGTTGCCCCATCTTGCATTAATAATATCTCAAATAGGTATGTAACTAAAACATAGGAAAATTAATAAATTATTTATAAAATAAAGAATATTATTCATGCATTAATAAAATAAAAAAATAGTTAAGCAATTTACCTTATCTCAACTCCTTGAAATGCATCTCGTATTTTCTCCTTTGCATTTTTATTTCTTCATAAATAAATTCCATTGCCGACTTTTCTTCTGAATCCACCATACAAAGCACATGAAGAAGAGGGTGGGCAGCGCTCAAGTAAATCACCACCTCTTTTCAAAACATCTTATCCAACCCCACACGTACAATTATTTTTCCATCTTTTATCTTTGCAAACTTACTAGAAGTCCATTGATCAGAAAGAAACATTCTATTAAAGAATCTTTGTTGTCATTGAGGCATCCCAAAGTAAGATAGAAAGTTGTAAAATGGGTCATACCCGACCTCACCAAATCTTTTCCTTTGGTGTAGATGGTAGTAGTGAAATGAGAGCAGTCTTAACATATATGTAAGTAGTAATATTTTTACCTCTATAAATCATATCCTTGTGAAGTGTTTCTTTTTTCTCCAAGTCTTCTAACATTAAGTCAATGCAATGTGCTGCGCAAGGCATCCAAGATAACTTTTTTCTATTTTTTATTAGCATTTCTCCTGCAGCTTTATAATTAACCGCATTGTCGGTGACAACTTGAATTATATTTTCTTCACCAATCTCTTCAACCACATAGTCTATCATTTTAAAATTTTGTCAGCTGTTTTAGTAATATGAGAGGCATCAATAGATTTTAAAAACAAAGTCCATTTATGACTATTAACCAAAATATTCAGAATGGCCCGTCTTCTCTAATCTGTCCAACCGTCAGTTATTATTGTACAACCAACTTACTTCCAATATGTTCTATGTTTCTCTAGTGATTGTTGAATAAGTTTCACGTGTTTCTTCAAAAGAGGAACCCTTAATGCATGGTAGGAGGGTGGCTTGAATCATATTCCATATCTTATAGCTTTCTCAAATATTCTGGTGTATTCCTTGCTCCTTGATACGTTGAAGGGGATACCATTATTGTAGAAAAAGTACTAATCTCTAAACATACTTCCTCCCTCAAATTCTTCTTAAATATATTGTTGATTGTTGATTGAGTACTAATGCGTGTTTTCTTGAATATGTTGCCCTCCAATTCTTGTCCTTTTCTTTTTTTTTTTCAGCAGCAGTGTCACCTTTCACAGCAGCTCCAACTGGGCTTGCTCCACCCATATTTATTTTCTTGATCAAATTCACTTGCAACCCACTCACGACATCCCATATTTTCTTTTTAACTTCATTAGTAACAGTTGTACAAACTCCAACATCATTTTTGAGTTCCCGCTAAGTGGTGTTTCAATCTATAAACTCCTCCTAAAAAAATCTTATGGCAATATTTGCATTGTATTTTTTTTTTTATTTTCTCCAATAGATATCCCATGCTCCCATCCTACATCAATTCTACTTCTAAGAGCATTCTTAACAACTTTTTTTTTACTAGCAATTTCAGTTGTACTTCTTGACTGAGAAGTTGGATTGTTAGTCGGATTTTCACTTGCATTAGCTTGATTTGCTTCCATTTCTATTCAAAAAAATTAAACAACAAATATTTAATAAGTTAGTTCAATATCACATAAAAAACTTAACAATTTAAGAAAAATTACAAAATTATATTTAATGCCAATTACAATCATTCAAGTTCAACAGTAAAATTCAACAATCCAATCTGAACAAAAAAATTAACATAACAAAAATTCAATAATTGTCTTAATGTCACAAGAACAATTCAACCATTCAGTTAAAAGAAATTTAACAAAAAAAATTAATAAAGCATTTTAAGTAATTCAAAACAAAATAGAGCAAAGCAAATTTTTTTCTAAAAAATTCAATTATTTATTTCAGTTTAGTTCAATTCATAATTCATCAATTCTTAGTATTAGCAATATTATACATACAACAGGAAAAGTAATCGAATAAAAGAGTAACAATTTACAAATTCTTAACATGTATATCAATATTCACATAGTGCCTTTAAATTTGACACCTCATGTCTTTTATGTGTTAATAGAAAATTCTATCCTAGTAGCAGAATTTTTTTTAATGGAATTACACCTTTGTTTAAAAGAAATATTAAATTAGACTTCATTCTTTAACGCAAAATAAAAATGATTAAACTATCCTTAACTGAAAAATAATCGAGGCATATCAAGTGGTAACTGTTAAAATAGGCTAAGAGGTGAAATTAAGAAAAAAATAAACCTTGATTTTTACAATAGGAGTTTCATGTTCCATTCTAAAATGAACCAACTAAACAAAAAAGAATTCAAAGATTATTTAATAGATAAAGCAAAAATAGTATACAATAATAATATCTTTAGATTACTAAATCATTAAGATTACAGATCTCAAAAAAAAAAATCAATAAACAATGCAAAAGTTATATAATATACATACTGATATACTTAGGATATCGGATTGCATTAGATTTAGAAATTCATATGATAAATTATGATTGTTGGAAGTCAAACGTATTGAGTTGTTTGAAATTATAGACAAAATAAATTCGAACAAACTAAAATTAATTAAATTATTTTCATAAAAATTGAAAGAAGTTTATCTTTAAAAATTTTGCCATCACTAATTTGGTCCAGAACAAAACTTCATCAATATGGTGACATAAAATTAACCAATTTGTAATTTATATTTGTAATGCCTTACAAAAAAAATTCAAGTAAAAAATGAAAGGTCGCTTGTACGGTGATACGAAAGATAGCTTGAAATAAACATGAACAGATAAATTAATCTTAATTTGAAAACCTACTATAACTCGCATAAAATTATATTCTAAATTGAACAATATAATCAATCTACAATAATCAGTAAGCCAACAAAGATAAACAATAGCAATTCAACCTGCAACATAATCAATAATAAACAAGCACGACAACAAATTGAACATTGAAGAAGATACAAATTAAAAAAGAGGTCTTAACATACCTAAATTACCAGTGAAGGGGAAGAGAAGAACAGCAGCAATCCAAATTCTAGAGCTAGAGAGGTAGAGCCAGAGAACTAGAGATAAAGAGGCAGAGCCAGAGAGTCTCGCAAATCGCAATCGCAAATTGATGCTCACACAGTCCAGCCACCACTAGTCTAATTCGACAACAACGGCAGCGAACCTTACAGTGAGTCAGTGACACACCAAATTGAAGATTTTGATTGCGCAAAATTCAAACTTATGAGTGATAGAGAGATAGAGTCAGAGAGAGTCAGAGATTGAGAGACTTGAAAAAAGTAAAATTTTAAAATTTTGACTATAAAGATAAACTGTAAAGTGGGGAAGGTTAAGAGATTAGGGAATTTACTCCTAGTCTGCTAGAGCTCCTCTATCTTCCATGATCTTTTATTTAGATTGGGCCATTGGGTTGGATTGGGCTACAATCAGGGCCAAAAAAAGAGCCTCTTCAATCTTGAACACATCACGACAGAAACGATAATTCCGCACGATGTAGCTTGATTTTGAATGAAAAGCAAAACCGATACGAAAAGAAGATGCAAAAACATAAAATCGTCCGTTTTCAAGAGTTGGAATGCAATTTTGACTACTTTAATTTCATCCACCACTTAATTTAGCCAAATTTTAAATTTAAATCAAGGTTCAGAAAACCGGACCGGTCATCAAACTGCTCTAGTCACTGGTTCACTGGTTTACTGGTCTAACCGGTTCAACCGGTGGTTCAACCGGAAAAACCGTTTTAGAGTAGAATAATAAATAAATTATAAATACACATCCTAAAATATAATTATAGTCTGATATAAATCTTAAAATATCTTCGAAATTTAAAACACTACATAAAATATCATCAACCAAATACATATGATCTTATCAAAATTCAAACTCAAAAGTTAAATAGTAATAAAAGCATATCTAAATATTAAATCCCAATATCATGGTTTATCAATCATCAAAATTCGCAAGAACTTGTTGTAAATCTGCTTCGGTGGGATGATCTTCACCTTCATTCCCACCCTGATCAGCAGAAGAAAGAGATGCAGCATAAAGACCACTACTACCACCGCCACTTTGATATAAATTAGCATCAATTTCCAAGCTAAATCTGTTTTTCCCCTAAGGTTCGAAGAACCTTGTGACTGACTATTGTTAACACTACGGGAATTAGGATTAGCAGCATCATTCGGAATAGGAGTATCGGCAGGCATGTTATTATTCACAGAATCATTGTTATCAGCAGTTGCTTCTTGATTAATACTATCTTCCATAACTAAAATTAATAAAACATATATGAAATCAAAAACAGCCACAGCAATAAATATTAACAATTCTATCTACACAATGAACATTAACAATTATGCATAACAAATTTGAGAAATTCAGCCAGTCAACAAATATGCAAAACCAAGTCAGTTTCCAGCATTAACAAAGTACAAAACAGTAACAAATTTGAGCTACAAAACAGAAATTTGAGCAACACACAGAAATTGAACTACAAACACAAATTGAACTACACAGAAAGCTGCTTTTTTATGGATTTCAATTATCATCTGCTGCCTGCTATAAAAAAAGATGGATCCTTTTTTCTTCTTTCTAACTATGCTTTATTGCTTTCCCAGTACCCTTTCCCCCCATTCTGCTACTGCATAATTTCCTTTGAACAAAATTAAACACTTCCATTCAACTACAGACTGCTCCAATTTTCTCATTCTTTCTTTTAAGTGTTGCCGAATTTCATGATTTTTCTATCATTATAAATTTACTCTCAGTAAGTTAGCAGAGGCAAAGAACAAAGATGAGCAGAGACGAGTTACTCACCGCGCGACGAAGAAGACGATGGGACGGGCTACTGCCTGCTGGTGTTGAGAAGATGAAGACGACGCAGATGGATGGCTACTGGGCAGGGAACCAGGCGAAGAAGGAGGGTTACTTGGGCTGACGACCAGGCGACGGCGGTTGCGCTGTTGACCGGTGACCGCGACGACGAAGGAGGGCGCGGTGGCAGGCTAGGGTTCGGGCGTGGAGGGTTCAATCTTCTCTGTTCTCTTCTCTCACACAGATGAATATGATTCACTGATTCAGAATTAGGGATTTGGGGGAAGAAAGGGGCGTGGTTGGGGTGCAGGGTGCTCTACGGGTCGGGTCGGGTTAAGGGTTTCTTTTTTTTTTTTAAATAATAAAACGGCGTCGTTTATGCAGAACCGGCCAGTTACCGGTTCGGCCTTCGTTGCCAGTTCTTTTCAGGACAGTTTCTGCATAAGGACCGGACTGTTTGCATCGCCAGTTCGCGGTTAAACCGGTCGAACCGGCCGGTCCGGTCCGATTTTCAGAACCTTGATTTAAATGCATTTAATGCAAGACATACATGATAACCACTTAGTGTGTGTTTAGATTTACGTTAATGAAACTGGATTTTGAATAAAAGTGATTTTGTAGAATTGATTTTGAATAGAAGTGAGTTTATGCCAACATAATTTATGTTTGTCAATTTTATATTAAAATTAATTTTGATAAAATAAATATTGTTTGTATAATATTAGTTAAAATCACTTCTAGATAAATAATTAATTAATTACTAAAAAAATATAATATTAAATTATAATATTATTTTTTTAAGTATATTTAATCTTTTTTTTATATTTTTAATATTTTTTTATAATATTCTTCATAATACTCTATTTTAGTATATTATAATTTTTTACTATTATAATAAAAATTAATGTTTATTTATAAAATTAAAAATAACATATAAAAATTAACAACTTTTAAGTATTTTTTATAATAAAAATTAATATTTATTTATTAAATTAAAAATAACATATAAAATAACACATTTTAGTACTTATTTTAAGTACTCTTAATAATCTTATTTTTATTATTATTTTAGATTCTAACTTTTTATTAATTATATTTTTATTATTATTTATTATTAATTTTTTATTTAATTTATCATTTCTAATAAGAACAATAATATATATTATAAAAAATTTGAATAATAAACATTGCACACAAATTAGAATAATTATTTTAATACTTTTAGTATTCTTTTATTTAGTATTATTTTAAATGATAAAATTTTATTATTTATGATTCTATTATTATATATGATCAATTTTTTATTTATTTTATCTTTTTTAATAAAATTAATAATTCATATTATAATAAAATTATAATAAAAAAATTTAATAAAAAATTAAAATATAAAAAAAATATTAAAAGTGATAAAAAAATGATGTAAAAAATCAACAATGATCACCAACAAACTTAAACGTATGTTGAGTAAATATAAAAATTATAATTTTTTGCTTCAAATAAATAAATTTTTGAAATACAAAATTACTTCTGCATTCAAAGAATAAGAGTGGTCAAACATCAAAAAACAGCTTTCAATAAACTTAAACGTATTTTTATCCTCCAACGTAGTTACTAAACACACCCTTAATCAAGGCTTTGCGTGTAAATTTTCTAACATTTTTAATTCTCATTTTACCCGAGCGAGAAAAAAAAAAAAGACTTAGATTGAACGACATATGGTCCACTTTCGCGGCTCTGACCTGAGAACCTTTGACTACTCCGCGTGACAAATCAAAACTTCTCTTCATTTATTTCTTTCTTTCTCCCCACCACATACCGGCTTCGACAGATTCATTGAGATTTGAGACTGCTGTTTGTTTCCCGGGAAAATTTCTGAGCCACGTCACCGTCATCATCACCCTCAATCCCTTCTTGGCCTTATGGCTCCTGCTGCTTCTTCCTCCTCCTGGGTTCAACAACTGAGTTCGCTTGACTGGCACCAAGAGTCCTACCCTGCATTTAACGATTTCTCCGCTGTTCCCTTCTTCGCTCTCTTATTCCCCTCTGTTCGCTTCTTCCTCGACCGTTTCGTTTTCGAGGTACGTCCCTCATTCTCTGTATAAATTATATTCATGTCGTGAAGCCTCTAATTTATGTTCATGCGTAAAATAGATATCGTAAGTAAACAATTTGAATGGAAAATGTAAAATAATCGTACATTTTTTAAGTTTTCACTGCATTGAATACACTGAAGAAAACCAAAACTTTTCACTTTTATTCTCTTCGACCAATTTATACTTTTTCGCTAAATTCTAAAATATATCATAAAAGGTAATTTTCCTGTACTTCAAAAATGGCACCAACTTCAGACATTTCCGTGGTTTTCTCTTCTCTGTGCTAGTTGTGGAGCTTCGATTAGATTTAGATGTAAACAGGTTAAACAGCCTCAAAATTCCATGTAGTTAATTCTAATTTTAGCGTTTGACTATTTAATCGGTTTCATTGACTTGATTTTCTTACTTGACTTGACTCAGTTGTCTTCTGGTGAATTTTGTTTTGTTTTCATTTCTAATCTTCCAGTTATCTGTGGATATTCATTGGGTAACATGCAACTTTCTTCGCAAGCGTTCGATGTTTATATATTATAAATTTAAGCATGAATGAGTATTGAGTTGTAACAAACACTGCTGAGTCAGCAGTAACTATCTAACTAACTCTGAAATTAATCTTCGCTAATAAAGTTAATTCCTGAAATATATGGATTTGCGTGATGAGAAGACCGTTTAATAATAAACAATAATACCTGCATGTGATATGGAAAATCATTACATGTTTCATGCTAGATATACTAAACTATTGCTTAGCTTTTGCCTATAACAGAAATTGAAAACATAGTTATCTGGGTTCTCTCAATTGCCTGCATACTTAGTAAGTTAGTATCAAATTTGGCCTCCCCTTGTTTCACATGCCGAATGCGCTCTAAAGGAATAATTGTAATTTGATTAGTTAAAATAGCAAATTGTGTATTGAAACTAACCACTTCCCGTTCTTGTAATGCCTTTCTAGCAACAATGATTAGAAGAGAAAATATTATGTTTACATAATTTGTGTCTTATTTTTCCTTCAAATTGTTCTGATTCCAAAACCCACCCTTTGGTAAGCTAGTTTCATTCTCTAGGTTTATCAAATTATTTAGATACTTTGAGCATATTTATTCAATCTGAAGTGAATAACATTTACAGAAAGTGGCCAGACGATTGATTTTCGGAAAGGGGCATGAGAAACTGGATCTTCAAACAGATGAGAGAAGAAAGAAGATTAGGAAATTTAAGGAATCAGCATGGAAATGTGTATATTTTCTATCAGCTGAAATTTTTGCTTTGTCTGTAACTTACAATGAGCCTTGGTTTACCAATACAATATATTTTTGGGTTGGGCCGGGAAATCAAATCTGGCCAGATCAAAAGATTAAGTAAGATTGTTTATTAACGTTCCATCCTTTAATCTATGTTTGTTATCATTTTCTCCTTCTTTTGACTTTATATCTAGATTAAGTTGATTGATAGAGTACAAAGTTGTAACCTTTCTACATTTCAGGTTAAAACTGAAGGGGCTCTATATGTATGGTGCTGGATTTTATGCTTACTCCATACTCGCTTTAATATTTTGGGAAACTAAGCGCTCTGACTTTGGGCTGTCAATGACCCATCATGTTGCTTCTCTGGCTCTCATTGTGCTATCTTATATGTTTAGGTAATCTTTCAATGGACCATTTTTTTTGGGGTCTCATGAAGTGTATGATTCTTAGCCAATAATATTCTATAGTGAAATTCTGCATAACTTTCATGAGGGAAAGAACAAACAGATAGAAAAAAAGAATGATAGCAAGAAGATCCTCTGAAATAATCAGTGTGTATGTCCTAATTGCATTAATCATAAAATTGTGGCCAAACTACCTCCACTAGCTTTATTGAACTTTGGAATACTTAACTAATTCACTTTGGCATGGTTTTCATACAGTTTTGTTTTGCTTTTATGTTTAATATGTTCAGGTTTGTTCGTGTTGGATCAGTAGTTTTGGCTCTTCATGATGCTACTGATGTGTTTCTGGAGACAGGAAAAATGTCCAAATACAGTGGGGCTGACACAATGGCTAGCATTGCATTTCTCCTTTTTGTTATCTTTTGGACGTTATTGCGCATCATTTACTATCCATTTTGGGTTCTTTGGAGTACAAGGTTTGTACCCACTTTACATCCTTATCCCTCTCTGTTGTCTGTGAATATTTATTAGATAGCTTCTAATAATGATGAACTATATGAAGCTACTTCCCAGATTTTATTGAGAACAGAGAAATTTCAGGCATCTTTCACAAAAATTTAGTGCTTGGAAAGTATTTTCATTGATATAGTATCCACAATTATTAATTCCTCTAGCCATTATCCATTTCTAAGCCCTTTATTTTGCTTATCAGCTTATAAAGGGATTTTTCCTCTTTAGGTTTGGTTCTGGACTCCAATAATGGTTTTCAGTTACTCCAATTTGAAAACTGTCTAGCATATGTGAGTAAATGTTCAAATTGGTCTCTGAAAGATCACGCGATCTCCATTTTGGTCCCCGAAAGATTTTTTTAATCAATTTCATCTCTAAAAGATTTTATTAGTCACATTAATCATTCCGTCACTACCCTGACTAGAGCCATTAGCGGAAGCGGACCTGGCACGTTAAATCACACCTCACCATATAAAACAATAAATTCGATTACTACGACAATGACAATGAAGACTTTGAGGACGATGATGTTGTTTTGGGCGGGTTAATGAATACTACGACGACGACGAAGAAGACGAAGAAGGTGGGGATGAGGAGGGAATGATGCCGTTTGAGAAGATGAGGAAGTGGTTGAAGCACAAACCCAGAGGGTTCGGTGAAGGGAAAGTGTAACACTTCCATTGAAGACAAGTTGCTCGACGAAATGCATCAGAGCAGAGAAGTACAAGCTGCTACCTTGAAAAAGCTCAAGAGCAGTGTTGTTAACCCCAAAAACAGTGAAGAAAAGAAGAAAGATTTAGTTACTTTTGAACACTGGTCGAATTGTATTCCACAGATTGATTGCTTTTGTGCTATTGTTCACTTGTTTGTGTTTCATGTTACTATGTTTGGTGAAATAATACATGCATTTTAACTTTTAAGCAAATTTTGATGTTTTCTTAATTTTTCCTCTTATCCTGAATTCTTTAATCTTTGTTGGAAGTGCAGATTTTATGGAGCCTGAAAAGAATATGGTCAAAGGAAAATGCTAGGATCTAGTGTTGTTTATATTTTGTTGATGTTGTTGTTGTTTGTTTGTGCTTGGCCTTTGCATGAAACAGGGCATTGTTTTTGGCCACTGTTTACTTCTTTTTTCTGCGGTGTCTACAATTTGGCAGTTGACTATTACTGTTGCCATGAAATTTTGAAGACACTCCAGTTGTTCCGATTGGTGGTTGAGTATGGTTGGTGAACCTGCCGAAAAAGAAGAACATTCATAGGGATCTGAAATCTGCATTCAAAGGGATTCCAGGCATAATGAATACAGTCCCGGCAGTTAGGTCGAAAACAATGACGTTGTCGGATTGTACTATAGGTCGCCGTTCAACACTTCTTCCTTGTGGAGAAACAGGGGGAGGTTTTGCTCTGAGAGAACGAAGAATGGAATGGAATGAATGAGTGTGAGGAACTGAAGAGGTGCAGTGAGTGACAAATGCACTTTGGGGGATAACGACGCCGTTTAGGTACTGACATGACAAGATAACGTGCCACGACAGTAAGACTTAACGTCATTAGTGACAGAATAGATGGAGGGACTAACGTGATCAATTTTAAATCTTTCGAGGATAATGTTGATTAATTTAATCTTTTGGGGACAAATTTGGAGAACGCGTGATCTTTCAGGCAATTTGACCATTCACTCTATTATAGTTTTATATAGGAACAACAGTGGGTAAATGGTCACATTCGTCCTTGAAAGATTACTCGTTGTCCAAATTGGTCCTCGAAACCTTCAAAGATTTTAAATTAATTGCGTTAGTCCTTATATCATTTCTTTTATTCGATGTCAAAATTTGTTAATGTAACACGTTAAATGATACTACAACACACACATAGAAGTCTTAATTGACTATTAACATGATAAGCTTATGAAATTAGATTAAATCAAAATCTAATTGAGGAGAGAACTTGAGGCATTGGAATCCCTCAATTTGGAGTTTATTTGACCTAATTTCATAAACTTACCATGTTAGCCGCCAATTAGGACTACTAGGTGTGTACTGTGATGTCACTTAACATGGCACATCAACAAACTTTGACGTCGTTAGCAACAGAAGTGATGTAAGGACTAAAATGACTAACTTAAAATTTTCAAAGGACGAATTTGATTAAAAAAAATCTTTTGGGGACTAATTTGGAAAATGAGTGATCTTTCGGGGACTAAGTTAACCATTTACTCGAACAACAGTGGTGTCAGGATTTATTTATAGAGATAGAGATCAATTTGTCACTTCAACTGTTCTGATTGATTGTTTTTAAAGCAGAAATTCTTGAGTTTTTATTTTTTTGTTGTTGTTAAAGCAGAAATTCTTGAGTTTTTATTTTTGTTGTTGTTGTTGTTGTTGTTGTTGTTATGCAAAAGATGTGCCATGTTTTTCTGACTTATAATTTCAGTTATCAAACTTAATTCTTTCTAGGCTTGTTGATCTCTATCCTTCAAAAAGAGGCAAAATGCAATCTTTTATAAGTCCAGTTATTGGTTTCCCAAGTATTAACTTGTTTCAAATAGAATTATCCTATATAATTTCAAACTTAACTTGAGGAGTTTTAGTTGTCTTGCATGAAAAGAATTAATTATAGAATAAAATTTGTTGAAATTTTTATAGCCAAACCTTTCTGAATTTCCTTTAAGCACCACATATACTCTGCACCAATTTCAATACCTCAATGCTAGAGTTTGTCCATTGTCACATATCATTCGCTTTGTCTGTGCCACTGTTAATACTTTTCTCCTGTGGCAGCTATGAAGTTATTTCTGTATTCGATAAGGAGAAGCACCAGAAGGATGGGCCAATATATTATTATGTGTTCAATACTCTACTCTTCTGTTTGCTTGTTCTAAATATTTATTGGTGGGTTCTGATGCTTCGGATGCTTGCTGATCAAATCCGAGCAAAAGGAAAAGTTAGTGAAGATATTCGCTCTGGTAAGTTGAAAGATGCCTTGCATACATTGCTTATTATTAACATGCACTAACACTCAGAATAAAACCTTCTGAAAAATCGTTACCTACAATTGGTATCTGCTTGTTAGTGCAGAAATAATTTAGTGTCAAGTCAGTCTATAATCATGATGGATCGTAGAAGTTTGGGTTAACTTGTTCATGTCTAATTTGGTCTTGTTCTTTAGTTTCTTCAATGAATTGGGGTTAATAAGTTAATTATGGCGCATTAATCATGGTATCAGGACTTAGAAATTAGAGTTGTTTCAATGAATTAATTAATTAACCTTAGATGTTGATGATCCCACCTATATGTAGCCACGGTTTCAGTTTGGTCTATGGAAACTTAAACTCAACTGAAAGTTGCTTAAGTTCACATTTTCTTATGCAGATTCTGAAGATGATGATGATTACAATGACCATGAAGAATGACCAGGAATACAAATTGAATATAGTTGTACATTGTTTACAGAGCATGGACATCTTCAGTGTTGTAAAAATTTTGTGGTATTGAGTTGTTCACCTTAAGTCCATAACTATAGTGTTAAAATCAGATTATTTCTGCTGGTAGTGCATGCTAACACAATCAATCTGTAGAAATATTTCATGTAAAGCTTAGAAGGAAAACCATGATGTAAAAATATTTCATGTAAAAAGCAAGGTTTAGCAATTTTACATCAATCAATCTGTAATATAACTAATTAACTATGGCTAAAAAATGCTACCCCCCTTTTTTTGATGAGTCCCTCACGTTTAAGTTTGGTGGGTGGTAGCTCTAGCCAGTCTTTTCCATTTCTTGGTACCCGTAGAGGTTTGAATTAGGTGGGTGATGGTATCAGCAGGTGTTTCTGAATGGCTCTCCTTTTCTTTTACCTCAAATTTGTCCCCCGATAGGGGAAAGCCATATGAAGCTTCATTAGGAGACATGATTATGGAAGAATGGTTTGAGTTGTTATAACAATACTCAGCCCACAAGTACTGTTCCAAGAAACGATTTACCACTTCGGTTTGCCCGTTACTTTGCGGATGGTAGGCGGTACTGTAGTGGAGTTTAGTTCCACTGAAAGAGAACAAATATTTCCAAAACTTGCTCAAGAATAATAGGACACGATCTGAGACAATAGAAGAAGGGGATGGTAGGCGGTACTGTAGTGGAGTTTAGTTCCACTGAAAGAGAACAAATATTTCCAAAACTTGCTCAAGAATAATAGGACACGATCTGAGACAATAGAAGAAGGGAACCCATGTAGCTTAACCACTGAACTGATAAACTTGTTAGCTACTTGTTTGGCAGTCAACCCGGGTCTTAACGCCTCAAAATGAGCTCCTTTGGTAAAGCAGTCAACCACAACCAAAATGGCGGTGAATCTAGATGACTTGGGCAATTGCACAATAAAATCTTATCAGTTAGCTATAATCTAGTCCAGTTATATCTATAAATCAGAATCTGAATTATATAAATAAAATGTGACCTACTTCAGAGAGAATCTCGGCTATAACAGAATTATTTTGAAACAAATGAGGGTGGTTATCACAAAATCAGGATAACGTTTCCAACAGTTCCGCAATACTAGATCCACAAAATAACCGCCCTTTACTACAATAACTATATAACAAGAAGAAACCTTAAAAGGGAGAAGATACGTTATTTACTCTGAATTGCAATATACTCATCTCATTCTCTTTCTGACTTGAATGTTAGAATGCCTTTGTAGGTGTCCACTGCTGCCATTCTTGGGAAACCAACGTATATCTCATCCAACCCAGATAGAAGTGAATTCAACCTTGGATCGGACGAGCTATACCTCTCCCGAGACTTACTACACAAGAACATTTAGCGCCCACCGTGGGACCGAAGTTTTGAACTAATCCCACCAACATCTCTTCCACCATATTTTCATCTCTTTTTTGTAGGTTACAACCTATGGCAGAAAAGTAAAGCAATCCTCCTATCAATGAGTCATTGCGGGCAAAAGTCCAACACATGGCCAAGCTATTGACGACAATGATAACCACACCGTGGAAAGCAAAGCCACAGTGATAGTCACCCCAAAGCCATTAGTGAAAAGAACCAATCCCTTCTTAAAGAAAATTATGAGCTTTCAAATGCCCAGGAGCTTGACTCTGCCAACGACACGGAAACACTATGAGGGAATCGGTGATCCCAACATCTACGTCACTAAATTTTACTCAATGATGTTCATGAATGGAGCATCTGACCCAATACTTTGTCATATATTTCCAAATTTCTTAGATGGTGTTGCCTTGATCTGGTTTTCTGGTTTACCTGTAGGTTCTATATCAAGTTTCGATGAGCTGCCCGACCTATATGTCAATAACTTCATAGCTTCAAAGATTTAGGTGCATGACTCAGACTATCTTAGTACCATACGGCAAGGACAACATGAGAGTCTCAAGGACTATATGACGAGATTCGCAAAAGTGGCCATGGAGATCCCAAACCTCAATCCAGAGGTCCACCTGCATGCACTGAAAAGTGAACTTCGTCTTGAAAATTTCCAGAGACTATAGTAGTGACGAAGCCAAAACTGCTGGCCGAGTTGAGAGAAAGTAGCAGGCCAAATTAAAATATAAGAGCTCCAACAACTCTAAAGGACAGAAAGACATACCCCTGGCTGAAAAGAAGATAAATACAGCAAACATCAGAATAATAGGGAGGACCATTCCAAGTAGCCAAGGTCAATGAATGAGGCACATCCTTGTACCTTTAACTATGAAGGTTTCCATTCATGGCACAACATTTAACTCTTTTCTCATTTGCTTATTATTATTATTATTATTATTATTATTATTATTATTATTATTATTATTATTATTTCTCTCTCTTTCACAACAAAGCAAAACTTGAACCGACTTATAAGTCGGCTTATCTACTATTACACTACAACCGATCTATTTTATTCTAACGCATATCAAAAGTTAAAACTTCAAACCCTTTTTCGCAATTTATTTCGAAAGAAATCAACCGATTATTCAACACGAAAAGAACACTCAAATATACCAATCCAAACAAACCAACAATTATAAGTAGGAATCAGTTCCAACAAATCAACACCTATATGTTAGAATCACTTCCAACAAACTAGCAACTATATGTCGGAGTCATTTCAAACAAACCAACGACTATAAGTCAAAATCAATCTAAATAAGCCGACACCTATAAGTCGGAATCACTTCCAACAAACCGACAACTATAAGCCGGAGTCACTTCAAACAAACCGGCAATTATAAGTTGGAATCACTTCCAACAAACCGCCAACTATAAGTCGGAATCACTTCCTAGAAACCGGCAACTATAAGTCAGAGTCTCCAAATAAGCCAACACTATAAGTCGTAATCAGTTCCAACAATCCGACACCTATAAGTCGGAATCATTTCTAAAAAACTGGTGACTATAAGTCGGAATCAATCCAAATAAGCCAACACTTATAAGTCAAAATCACTCCAAACTAATCGATATTTATAAGTCGGGGTCAGTTCCAACAAGTAGACACCTATAAGTCGGATCCAGTTTCAAGAAATAATCAACTATGAGCTCTTCTAAATATACACTGATATAAGCAACACCTTTTCCAGTGACAAGCTTGACCAACTTTATTTTTAAGATTATCAAGTTGACCTTGGGGGCTAATTCTCATATGTCCGAGTTATAACACAACCGCATCTCTTTCATATCTTACATACCGAGTTAAAACTCGATTTTCATAAAAGATGAACCTGCTTCTTTTAAAAATAAACAGGTCAAACTTGGGGCTCACGATATTATCATTATTCATAATAACTCTTAATTCTATTTTATTTTATTTTATTTAAACTCTTCTCTGTAACATGACTATTATTTTCCAAGAACAACAAGTTGAGCTTGGGGCTACCACTTATTATTACAATGTCGATGTATAGGTCAAAAAATTATCTAAGCTCGAACTGTAATATTATAAAATATCACAGGTCAAGCTTGGAGATTGTGATCCGTAAGCTATAACCCGGCCCAGTTATACCTATAAACTAGAATCTGAACTATATAAATAAAATGTGACCTACTTCAGTTAGAGAGAATCTTTGCTATAATAGAACTATTTCAAAACAGATTAAGGATGGTTATCACAAAATCAGGATAACATCTCCAACAGCACCACAATACTAGGTCCACAAAATAACCATCCTTTATTACGACAACTCTATAAAAAGAAGAAACCTTAAAGGGAGAAGGTACGCTATTCACTCTGAATTGCAATATCCTCATCTCACTCTCTTTATGACTTGAGCATTTGAGTACCTTTGAAAGTGTCACTGCTGCCGTTTTTGGGAAGCCGGCGTATACCTCATCCAGCACAGGCAGAAGAGAATTCAACCTTGGATCGTACGAGCTATACTCTTCCGAGGCTTACCACATACGAACAAAATTCATGGAGATGTCCTCCCACCTTCGAGAAAGAATTGGGAGAAGTTGTAAAAGTCCTTGAAGTTTGGAGGGTTTATATTTTGTAGCTTGGCAATCAAAACAACTCCTTACAAAACTCAGCACATCCTGACACATCCCTGGCCCAATTATACCTATAAACCAAAATCTGAAATAAACTAAATAAGCATGTGCCAAATCAAAGGAACGTGTTTTCCTCCCCTAACGGACTTATCCGTGTAAAGTCAAATTTCACTTAGGAGTGGTTACCATAAATCAAGCTGAAATCCTAAACGGCTCCGCCAATGCCAATAACTAGCTATAGCACAACAACTTTGTAAATACAAAAATCTTAATACGTTAAAGGTATGCTATTCACTCTGAACTGCATTATACTCATCTTATTCTCTTTCTGACTTGGGCGTTGGAGTGCCATTGTAGGTGCCCACTGCCGCCATTCTTGAGAGGCCGACGTATATCTCGCTCGAGTCAAGTTGAAGCAACCCTGAATCCGAACCGGACGAGCTATACTTCTTCCTAGATTCACCACGTAGGAACATTTGGTGCCCACCATGGGACCGAGGTTTTAAACGAACCCCACCGTCATCTCTTCTACCCTACTCCCACCTCTTTTTTGCAGGTCACATCTCATGGAAGAGGATTGGAGAAACCCTCCTCCTCTTCCTACCCAGGCAGAACTAATGGCAATCAATGAATCTCTAAGAGCAGAGAACCAACGGATGGCTGATTGACGAACGGATTTTTTGCTAGTAAAGAATTTCACAAAAGTAATCACGTTGTAAGTATAGTTTCTAAACCAACAATAATCCTTTTGTACAAAAACTTGTTTGTCACTAAAGCAAATCCAATAAAATTAAACCAAAGTATTTAAACCTCGGGTCGTCTCTCAAGGAATTGTAGGGAGGTGTAGCTATTATTGGTTATGGAAAGGTATCTTTTTTGCGTTTTTGAATAAGGAACAAGAAAAGTAAATTGCAAGAAAGTAAATTAATAATTAAGAAAACTCTTGGCAAGGTATGAGAATTAGACGTCCTATCCTAGTTATCCTTATCAATTGTGATGCGAATTGTTCATTGCTCCCACTTAGTTAACCCTTACTAAATAAAGGAAAGTCAAGTGGACTAATCAATTTGATTCCTCAAGTCCTAGTCAACTCCTAAGGAAAGACTAGCTTTAGAGGGATCCAAATCAACCATCAACTTTCAATTATTAATCAACAAAAGAGATTTATAACTCAAGTGTCTCCAATTACTCAACCAAAGGCAAGAATATAAAAATCTAACTTAAAACCCTCCCAAGCATTTTGTCAAACACTTGGAAGTCATAACATAAAAATATAGGAAACTAATAGGAAATGTAAAATCTAAAACCAATAATTGCAAGCATCAATGATAACAAAAGAAGAAAGCAATAAATCTGAAATACCTCAAATTGCATTAAATAGAAAATCAAGTCTAACATGAAGAGTTCATAAATTCAATTGGAAAGATAAATAAACTAGAATGCTAAGACAATTAAAAGTAGAAGAGAAACTAAATTAAAGGAACATTGAACCTGGAATTGAAAAGAAATAAACCTAAAACTGAGAGAAATCTTAAAATCTAGAGAGAGGAGAGAGCCTCTCTCTAGAAAACTACATATAAATCTAAATTGTGAATAATGAGAAGTTGTATGAGTTGTCCCCGTGTTTTCCCATTCTGCAGCTCTTATTCTGTGTTTTTCGGGCTTGGAACTGGGCCAAAAGGAGCCCAGAAATTGCCCCGAGCATTTTCTGCGAATTCTGCAGGTAGCGCATGTCACGCGTACGCGTCAGTCACGCGTACGCGTCGCTCATCTTCTGCGCTAGTCACGCGTACGCGTCGCCCATGCGTGCGCGTCGCTGCCAGCTTCTCAAAACTTCATTTTTCGCGTTCCTTCCACTTTTACATGTTTCCTTTCCATCCTCTAAGCCATTCCTGCCCTATAAAGCCTGAAAATACTTAACACACAGATCATGGCATCGAATGGTAATAAAGGATAATTAAAATTAACAGTTTAAAGGCCTAATAAACATGTTTTCAATTATATCACAGAATTAGGAAGAATTTGTAAAAACATGCAATTTATATGAATAAGTGAGCAAAGGATTGATAAAAACCACTCAAATTAGCACAAGATAAACCATAAAATAGTGGTTTATCACCGATCTATTACATCAGAGGCAAAACAGTCGAAGCAAGGGGGAAGAGCACAAGGATCCCAAAAACAAAGATGAAAAAGACTTTCATACGTCGGAAGCCAAGCCCATAGTGACGACCACCATAAAGCGCATAGTAAAAAGAACCAATCTATTTTCAAAAGACATTATGGACTTTTAGATGCCCAAAAATTTTACCCTACCAACAACACTGAAACCTTATGAAGGAATTGGCGATCCCAACATACACGTCACCAAGTTTTATACAAGGATGTTCATAAATGGAGCATCTAATCCAATACTCTATCACACGTTTCCCACTTTTTTAGATGGTGCTGCCTTGATTTGGTGTTCTGGTTTGCCTGTAGGTTCCATATCAAGTTTTGATAAGCTGGCCGACCTCTTTGTCAATAACTTTGCTGCTTTAAAGATTTACATACACGACTCAAACTATCTCAGCACTATAAAACATGGACAACATGAAAGCCTCAAAGACTGCATGACAAGGTTTGCAAAGGCAACCATGGAGATACCTAACCTCAACCTAGAGGTCCATTTACATGCACTAAAGAGTGGACTCCACCTTGGGAAGTTCCAAGAAACTATAGTTGTGACAAAAAGCAAAGACATTAGTTGAATTCGGAGACAAGGCAACAAGCCAAATCGAAATAGAAGAGCTCCGACAAATTTAAAAAGCAGAAAGACCTAAAATTGATCAAAAACCTTTTAAACTCACACCAAAATTTGATACATACACCCCTTTCAATACAAAAGAGAGGATGTTATCAAAGACATCCTACATTCCAAATTGATCAAACCACCAAACAAAGCAAGGACATACCAAGACCAACGATATATGGACAAATCTAAATATTGCACCTCTCATAAAAATATATAGACACACTACAGATGACTGTGTTATAAAAAAGGACATCCTCGAGAAGCTAGCTCGCCAAAACTACTAGAGAAATACATTGACAATCACAGAGACAAAGATAAAAAGGTAGACGAAAACCCTATCCAAACTTGTAGAGTTATTAACTATATTTCTAGTGGCTTCGCAGGTGGAGGATGTAGCAACTCGGCTAGAAAGAGATCTTATAGGACCATGATATCAGTTGTCGGGGCTATGAGCCGACTTCTACCTCCAACGTGAACGTCCCAGAGATCACATTTAGTTCTTCAGATTGTAAAGCAGTAGATAAAAACCTAGACGACCATGTAGTTATATCACTTCAAGTCGGCGATCCATTGGTGAAAAAGTCCTTATGGACCTAGGTAGTAGTGCAGATGTGTTGTTTTATTCCACATGCCAAAAATGAAGCTAAGTGATAAAGCCCTACAACCATCTATAGGAAAACAGGTAGGTTTCTCAGGTGGGCGCAATCCAATCCGAGGTTATATATGGTTACAAACAACACTAGGCAATTACCCCAATTGTAAAATTCTAGATATCTAATATTTGGTTGTGGATTGCATAAGCCCATATAACATCATTCTAGGAAGACCTTCTTTAAATGCTTTTGGTGCTATTGTCTCAACTATACATTTATGTGTTAAGTTTTTTTCACAGAATAACAAAATTGTCACCATTCATGCTGACTAGAAAGAGGCCAGACAATGCTATAGCGCGATCCTTAAGACAAATCTATCAAGATGAGCCGACCAGTAGTACATATTAGCAGTTTATACCTCGGAAAGGATACCTGCTTTAGCAGACCTAGACCTTCGGACAAACCTGCAAGACTGACCTATGCCTACAGACACCTTAACAAAAATAAATATGGCAGATAATGAAGAGAAGCATACCTATATCGGAGATGCATTGCAAGGATCAGAGAAATAACAACTCATCACACTACTATAACAAAATATCGATTTATTTTTCTAGACCCCAACAGACATGCCATGCATTGACCCAAACATCATCTACCACAGACTTGCAATCATCTAGCAATCTGACCTATAGCCTAGAAGAAATGCCACCTCGGCACAGACAAAAGGGAAGCATCCTTAGAAGAGACCCAGAAACTACTCAATTCTGGATTCATAAAGGAAATCATATTCAAAAGCTGGTTAGCAAATGTGGTCAGGGTAAAAAAAAAAAAACACAACGGTAAGTCAAGGATGTGCGTGGTCTACACCGACCTCAATAGGGCATGTGCAACGGATGTATATCCTCTACTTTATATTGACAAATTAGTTGACAGCCATCTGATTTTCAATGTTTAAGTTTTACAGATGCTTATTTTGGCTATAACCAAATACTTATGTATTCAGCTGACCAGGATAAGACCGTCTTTATTACTGACCATAGTAACTTTTATTATAAGGTTATACCATTTAGGATAAAAAATGCGGGTGCAACTTACCAAAGGCGAATGGAAAAAATTTTTGCTAACCAAATGAGACAAAATATGGAGGTATATGTACACGACATGATAGCAAAAACTACATCTGGAAGAAATCATGCAAACAATCTACAAGAGATATTCCAACAACTGAAACTAACATGAAGCTGAACCCAGAAAAATATGCTTTCGGAGTACATGGCAAAAAATTTTTAGGTTTCATGTTAACCTGCCAATGTATAGAAGCCAATCCAGAAAAATGTCAAGCCATACTGGAAATGAGAAGCCCTAAATCCATCAAAGAAGTCCAACAACTCATTGGCTATCTAGCAGCACTGTCACATTTCTTACCTCGGATCGCACATTGTTCATATCATTTTTTCAAAACATTAAGAAAGCAAAAGGAATTCATATGGTCAGAAGAATGCAAACAGGTGTTCACCAAGCTAAAGGCCATCTTATCTTCACCACTAATACTTTAGAAACCAGAGCTTGGTAAACATCTCTACTTATATTTATTCATCACCAATTATGCTATTAGTTCTGTTTTGGTGACAGAAGCAGCTAAGCAGCAACAACCAGTATACTTCGTCAGCAAATCTATTCAGAATGCTGAATTATGATAATCAAAACTAGGAAAACTAGCCTTAGCTCTTGTCACGATAGCAAGACGTCTAAGACACTATTTTCAAAGCCACACTATCATAGTACAGACACAATACCCCCTAAGACAAATCCTAACGTGACCTGAACTAGTTGGAATATTAATTAAATGGTTTATAGAGCTCTCGGAGTACAACATCCAATACCAAGTACGAGGGGCCATCAAATCTCAAACACTGGATGATTTCATAGCAGAACTCACACTCGATGAGCCTTCCCTATATGACGAGATATGGACGTTATACGTTGATGGGGATTCAAACATGCAGGGCTTTGAAGCTGGCATATTACTCAAAAATGGCAAAGGAATGACTATAGAACAGTATCTACAATTCACTTTCCACGCCAACAATAACCAAATAGAATTTGAAGCACTTATGACTGGTCTAAAATTAGCTCATACCCTTGGAATAACACATCTCAATGTCAAGTGTGACTCCCTACTGGTTGTGCAACAAGTACCAGGTAATTTTCAAGTAAGAAGTACTATTAGAAACATACAATTCTATTGTCAACAATCTTATCTCTTGTTTTTTAAAATTTGAAATATCCCACATACCTCAAGAGAAAAAATGCCGAGATGATATTTTATCAAAATTGGCAACTACTAGAAGCCTAATCCATCAGCCAAGCTTATCACAACTAACATTGGATAAACCCAGTGTCATATTAACAAATGTTTTTAGTATTTCATAGGAACAAGATTGGCGAAGACCATTTATACAATCTACAAACAGGAATGATACCCGAGAATATCCAAGACAAAAGACAATTTAAAATGCTATCACACTTCTTCACAATAATCAGAACCGAGCTATACAAACGAGGATTTTCACAACCCCTGCTAAAGTGCCTAAACAACGACAATGCTAAGCTCGTCATAGATGAATTCCATGAAGGGGTATGTGGCACACACATAACGTGTAGAAGCTTAGCATCTAAAATACTAAGAGTAAGATACTACTGGCCTACACTACAAAAAGATTGCATGAACAAAGTCAAGCATTACGACCACTACCAGCGTCATGCACCAATCATTCACAACCCAGCCAAATAATTACATACTTCACAGGTAAGTTGGCCCTTTAGTAAGTGGGGGCTAGATATCCTCAGACCTTTCCCACAAGCATCAGGTCAGAGTTAAATTCTTAATTGTTGCTATAGATTATTTTATAAAATGGATAGAGGCTATACCTTTGGCAAAAATTAATTTAAAAAAATGATATCTTTTGTATAGAAAAACATAATATATAGATTTGGTATACCTCACTCCATTATAACTGATAACAGCAGACAATTCATAGACCAAATATTCACAATTTTTTACAAAACTTTAAAATCATTCACTAATTTTCAACTGTAGAGCACCCTCAAACTAATGGCCTAGTTGATGCTACTAATAAAGTCATATTGCAGACACTTCGAAAAAAATAGGACGATTCTAAGGGACTGGTAGCACAAAATCTCACACCTTCGTACTGTTATACCAGCAAGTGTACTGGATCGTCCAAGTAATACCTGAGCGAGTGAGAGTTGATCCCACGAGGATTGTGGTTTAAAGCAAGCTATGGTTATCTTGCAGGTCTTAGTCAGGTAGATCAGAAAGTTATTGGATATGGAATTGTATTAGGACTTTTGGATTCAGCAATAGGGATATGTTGAAGGATTTGAGTTGCTTTGTCTTTCTGAATTAACTCTGGTACTACTATCTTCCCTGCTTGTGAATAATCTTCTTCTATGGCAGGCTGTATGTGATCAACGCCATGGGCCGTGGTTATTGATCTCCTCTGCTACAGATTGAACGCCATTGGCCGTGGTCATCCAATCTGATAAAGCGTGAAGCGCTAGCAAGTCATTCTCCTGGCGATCCTACTCAAAACGCCACAGACAAGGTCGAATCTTCCGGATCAGAGAAAGTTGCTTCTTTGGATTCTAGCCTATATCACAGAGACCCTACTCTCCCCGAAATTGGCTAAACTGGTGTCTCGAGAAGTCCCCAACGAAGACATAGATTAACCGTCTGAGAGATGTATAAACATAGCTGTTGGCTCGTGCTTTCCAGTCACGTATTAACACGAACCCAAGTAGACACGGGTGTTTGTCAGGCATGTTCATCTTAATGTGATGAACAAAGCTAATTTGTCAGATCATCCTATTCACCATGATGACGATCGGATATACATCTTAGAAACAGATCAAACACGGATCGGAGAAGAAATAGTAACACTTTTATTAATTCATAGGACTCAGCAGGGCTCCTCCCCTCAACCTAGGAGGTTTAGAAACTCACGCCGAAGTGAAAACAATGATAAAAATTAAAAATATGATCCAAAAGCTAATCCAAAAGCTCTAAATTACATAAAATAAATCCCTTAAATACTAAACAAATGACTAGTAAGGGTAAAATAGTCTATTTAGTGCTAAAATCCACTTCTGGAGCCCACTTGGTGAGTGTTTGGGCTGAGCTTGATCCATGTGCTATGAGGTCTCTTGGGCATGGAACGCCAGCTAGGGGGTCCTCTTTAGACGTTTATACATTGGTCTCTGCTCTTTGGGCACTGGATGCCTGGAAGGGGGCAGGAAGCTGGCGTTGGACGCCAGTTTTGGGCCTTCTAATCTGAAGCAAAGTATGGACTATTATATATTGTTGAAAAGCTCTGAAAGTCAGATTTTCATAGCCATTGAGAGCGTTCCATTTATACTTCTGTAGCTCCAGAAAAGCTCTTCCGAATGCAAGCAAGTCAGCTCTTGACCGCATCTGCAGTGCTTTCTCTGTCTTTGAATCAGACTTCTGCTCTAGCTCCTCAATTTTAGCCAGAAAATACCTAAAATTGTCCAAAAACACAAAAAATCATAGTAGAATCCAAAAATGTGAATTTAACACTAAAACCTATAAAAACTTAACAAAAACTAAATAAAAACTACTAAAAACTATATCAAAGTGATATCAAAAAACGTATAAAATATCTGCTCATCACAACACCAAACTTAACCCGTTGCTTGTCCCCAAGCAACTAAAAACACAGTGGGATAAAAAAGAAAATTAAGATACAATAAATTTCTAAGTTTCAAATGAAGCCTAGTTACCATCAGATGAGCGGGTCTTAGTAGCTTTTTGCTTCTGAATAGTTTTGGCATCTCACTATCCATTGAAACTCAGAGATGTTGGCATCTTTAGGAACTTAGAATCCAGATGATATTATTGACTCTCCTAGTTAAGCTTATTTTGATTCTTGAACACAGCTTTTAGAGTCTTGGCCGTGACCCTAAGCACCTTGTTTTCCAATATTACCACCGGATACAATAATGCCATAGACACTTTAACTGGGTGAACCTTTTCAGATTGTGACTTAGTTTTGCTAAAGTCCCCAGATAGAGGTGTCCAGAGTTCTTAAGCACACTCTTTTTGCTTTGGACCACGACTTTAACCGCTCAGTCTCAAGCTTTTCACTTGACACCTTCACTCCACAAGCACATGGTTAGGGACAGCTTGGTGTAGCCACTTAGGCCAGGATTTTATTCATTTGGGCCCTCCTATTCACTGATGCTCAAAGTCTTGGGCCCTTTTACCCTTGCCTTTTGGTTTAAAGGGTTACTGACTTTTTCAATCTGCCCTCCTTTTCCTGCATTTTTGGGCAGTAATAGATTTTTCTACTTTTTATTTTTTATTTTTTATTTTTCTTTTTTTTTCACCATTTTTTTCTTTCTTGCATGCATATATATTTTTTTCTTTTGCAACATGCTTTTTCTTTTGCTTTTTGCTACTTTTTCTTGCTTCAAGAATCAATTTTTAGATTTTTCAGATTATCAATAATATTTTTTCATTTTCCTTATTCTTTCAAGAGCCAACATTCTAAAATCACAACTTCAAATATGCACTGTTTAATCATACATTCAGAAAACAAAAGCAGATGACACCACATCAAACTAATTGAACTTATCTTATTTTAAACTTAAAATTCATGCATCTCTCAATTCTTTTTAATAAATTTTTTTTTCTTTTAAGCAAGGTGAGAGATATATGGAACATTTTTTAAATTTAAGACATTAATGCAAATAATCATGCAACTAGGACAAGAAAACAAATAGATAAACAGATAGAAAATAGAAAAATAACAGGAAAATGGAGTAAAGAGAACGAATCCACCTTTAATGGTGGCGCCTAGTGCTCCTCTATGAGGATCTAATGTGCTGCTTGATCTCTTCTATGTCATCCCTTTTCCTTTGTTGCTTTTCCCTCATAGCCCTTTGGTCTTCCCTTATGGCTCTTTGGTCTTCTCTGATTTCATTGAGGGTGGTAGCATGTCCTTGATGCTCCATCCTCAATTGCTCCATGTTAGTGCTCAATTCTCCAAGAGAAGTTTGCCATTGATCCCAATAGCTTTGGGGAGGAAAATACATCCCTTTAGGCATCTCAGGATCTCATACTGAGGCGGGTGCACAGGCTCTTGTGCATGCTCTCTAGTTTGCTCCATTCGCTTCTTAGTGATGGGCTTATCCTCCCCAATAGAGACATCTCCATTTATGACAATTCCTGCTGAATTGCATAGGTGACAGATGAAGTGTGAGAATGCTAACCTGGCATTGGTGTGAGGCTTCTCAGCTACCTTGTATAGTTCTTGAGGAATTACCTCATGAACTTCCACCTCAGTTCCAATCATGATGTAGTAAATCATGATAGCTCTGTCAACAGTCACTTCTGACCGATTGCTAGTAAGGATGATGGATCTTTGGATGAACCCCAACCATCCTCTAGCTATGGGCTTAAGGTCAACCCTTCTTAGCTGAATGCGCTTGCCTTGGGAATTCCTTTTCCACTGTGCACCTTCTACACAGATATCTGAGAGCACTTGATCCAATGTCTGATCATGGTTGACTCTCCTAGTGTAAGGGTGAGGATCTCCTTGCAATAAGGACAATTGAATGCCAACCTTACACTTTCCGGGCTGAAATCTAAGATTCTTCCTCGGACCATGGTGATCCAATTCCTTGGATTTGGGTTCACACTAGTGTCATGGTTTTGGTAACCCATGCATTAGCATAGAACTCTTGCACCATGAGAATCTCAACATCTTGAATGGGATTGGTTAGGATTTTCCAACCTCTTCTTCGAATCTCCCTTTGGACTTCCGGATACTCATTCTTCTTGAGCATGAAAGGGACCTCAAGGATCACTTTCTTCTCAGCCACTACTTCATAGAAGTGGTCTTGATGAGCTTTGGTGATGAATCTCTCTATCTCCCAAGATTCAGAGGGATTGGCTACTGCCTTTCCTTTCCTCTTCTTAGAGGAGTCTCCAACCTTGGGTGCCATGAATGGTAATGGAAAGAAAAAAAGCTATGCTTTTCCAACACCAAACTTAAAACTTTACTCGTCCTCGAGCAAACTTAAGTATAAGAAAAGAATGGAGTAGAAGAAGAAGAAAATAGAATGAGGGAGAGGGAGAGAGAGGGCTCGGCCTTGTGGGTGTATTAGTGTATGAGAGGTGTGTGTATGAAGGGTGATGGAGAGGGGTATTTATAGGAGTAGGTAGGGGTAGGTTTCAGCCATAAGGTGGGTTTTGGGTGGGAAATTTAATTTTGAAGTGGGTGGGGGTAGGTGGGAGTTATGATGATTGTGGGGAAGTGGGATGGATGCGATTAGGCTGGGGTTATAGGGAAGTGTGTTTGGGGAAGTGTGAAAGTAAGTGGGGTAGGTGGTGTAGGTGAGAGATGCTGTGAGACCCACATGTTCTGCTAGGGAATTCCAGATTCTTTGCTTTCTTGTACTGGCGTTTGAACGCCCAGGGGCTGCTCCTTGGCTGGCGTTCAACTTTGACACTCCATCCAGAGTGCTCTGTTTTCGCTGTTGTAAATTCTGTCTCTTGACTGATGCACATGATCATGACTCTAACAACTGAAAGATAAATGAAAAAAATAAATGCAGTTAAGTAAAGTTGGGTTGCCTCCCAACAAGCGCTCTTTTAAAGTCACCAGCTTGACCTTTAGGCTCCTTATGGAGGAGAGTATGGGCTCAGATTTTTACCCCTTACAGTGAATTTTCTTACTATCCTCTCATGAATGAGCTCTACATGCTCTAGAGAGAGGACACAACTTACTGTATGTGGTAGGAGTGGATTCTTAGTGAAGACAACTCTCATGCCAGGTGAGAGGCCTTCAGTTGGGACTCTCTTGTCCCTCCAGCCTTTAGGTACTTTCTTTTTAGTACCTTTGTGCTTAGAGCTTGTTGAGGGCTGCCCAACACCAAACTTAGAATTGATGTCTGAGGGCTCTGTAAAGCTCTGCACAGAAAGAGAGGGTTGGCACACTCGGTGTTGCACAGTTATCTCTTTCTTATCAGAGGGAAAATTAGGATTGGACATATTGAATAAGATGTAGTCCTCTCCTAATTGAAAAACCATTTCTCCCTTAGCTACATTAATCAAGGCTTTTGCAGTAGCTAAGAAGGGTCTTCCAAGGATGACACAGTCATCCTCACCCTCTCCAATGTCTAAGACAATGAAGTTTGCAGGAATGTAGTGGTTTTCAACCTTAACCAAGACATCCTCTACTAAGTCGTATGGCTTCTTCATGGGCTTATCTGCCATCTCTAGTGAGATGTGTGCAGGTTGTACCTCAAGGATTCCCAACTTCTCCATTACAGAGAGTGGCATGAGGTTGATGCTTGACCCTAGGTCACACAGAGCCTTTTCAAAGATCATAGTGCCTATGGTGCAAGGAATCAGAAAGCGTCCAAGATCTGGAAGCTTCTGAGGTAGCTCTTGCTGAACCAAAGCATGGAGTTCTTTAGTAAGCAGTGGAGGTTCTTCCTCCAGATGCTTTGTACCAAATAACTTGGTATTTAGCTTCATTAGAGCTCCTAGGAAACAAGCAACTTGCTCTTCCCTAGTGTCTTCCTCCTTACTTGAGGATGAGTAGTCATCAGAACTCATGCACTGCAGAAGTGCATTCAAAGGAACCTCAATAGTCTTTATGATTTTCTTTGGTTCTGGGCTAGAGGGTTCTTGAGTGGGATTTAAGCACTTAGAGGGTGTGCTTTGGCTGGCGTTCAACGCCAGCTCTGTTAGCTTATTGGGCGTTGAACGCCCTTGCTGTCCACCCTAACTGGCATTAAACGCCAGTCCCTCTAGTATTCTGGGCGTTGAACCCCCCGCAGGGCGTTGAACGCCTAGTAAGGGGTTTTTCACTGGCGTTCAGCGCCAGAATGGCTGCCTGGTTGGGCGTCGAACACCCACTGAGGCGTTCCTTGCTGGCGTTCAGCGCCAGAAAGCCTTCCTATTTGGGCGTTGAACGCCCAGCCAGTGCTCTCTGGTTGGCGTTCGACGCCAGCTTTTCTGCCAGGATGGGCGTTAAACGCCCAGTGAGGGCTTCCTCATTGGCGTTTAACGCCAGGCTTGCTGCCATTGCGGGCGTTGAATGCCCAGTGAGGGCTTCTTCACTGGCGTTCAACGCCACCCCAATCTTCTCAGTTTCGGCCTCTTCCTCCATGGTTATGGCCTTGTACTTTTGTCTAGGATTAACCTCAGTATTACTGGGAAGGGTGTCTGGAGGAGTCTCAGGGATCCTCTTACTCAGTTGACCAACCTATACCTCCAAATTTCTAATGGAGGACCTTGTTTCATTAATAAAACTGTGGGTGGTCTTAGTGAGGCTAGAAACCAGAATGGCTAAGTTAGAGAGTCTCTGCTTTGAGGTTTCCATATTCCCTTAAGAAGATGAGAATGGTGGTCTGTTATCGAACCTATTCTGGCTCCTTCCACCTTGATTATTATTGAAACCTTGCTGAGGTTTCTGTTGATCCATCCATGAGAAGTTAGGATGATTCCTCCATGAAGGGTTGTAAGTGTTTCTATAGGGCTCTCCCATGCAATTCACCTCCTCCATGGTGGTTTGATCAAGATCATAAACTTCTTCTTCAAGAGAAGCTTCCTGATTACTGCCAGATGCAGCTTGCATCCCAGTCAGATATTGAGAGATCATGTTGACCTGTTGGGTCAAGATCTTATTCTGAGCCAAGATGGCATTCAGAGTCTCAACTTCATGAACTCCTTTCTTCTAAGAGATTTCATGGTTTACAGGATTTCTTATAAAAGTATACATGAACTGGTTGTTAGCAACCATTTTAATGAGTTCTCTTGCTTCTGCAGGTGTTTTCTTTAAGTGGAGGGATCCACCTGCAGAGTTATCCAATGAAATCTTGGATATCTCGGACAAGCCATCATACAACACTTCTATGATGGACCACTCTGAGAGCGTATCAGGAGGACATCTCCTGATCAGTTGCTTGTATCTTTCCCAAGCTTCATAGAGGGATTCACCTTCTCTTTGTCTGAAGGTTTAAACTTCCACTCTAATTTTGCTCATCCTTTGAGGAGAAAAGAATTTAGCAAAAAAAGCATTAACAAACTTTTTCCAAGAGTCAAGACTCTCTCTAGGTTGGGCATCCAACCATAGCTTTGCTCTGTCTCTTAAAGCAAATGGAAAGAGCATCAACTTGTAGACTTTAGGATTACTCCATTAGTCTTTACAGTATCACAGATCTGTAAGAATTTTGCTAAGAACTGATGTGGATCTTCCATTGAAAGTCCATGAAATTTGTAGTTCTGCTGTAGAAGAGAGACTAACTAAGGCTTAAGCTCAAAATTGTTAGCTCCAATAGCAAGTACAACAATGCTTCTGCCATAAAAGTCAGAGGTAGGCATGGTGATGTCACCAAGGGCCTTTCTAGGCTCCTCTTGAGGTTCGGCCATGTCCTCTAATTCTTGTTCAAAACTTTCTGAAAGGTCTCTTCCGGAGTGTTGTGCTTTAGCTTGTTGTAAATGCCTCCTTAAAGTCTTCTCAGGTTCAAGATCAGGAGTTAAGAGGGGTTCTTTATCCCTGTTCCTGGTCATAAACAAGAAGAAAAGAAAAAGAAAGATGGAAAAGAAGAAAGCTCTTTGTGCCAATTGGCAAGAAGCTCCTCCTTAAAGTCAGAAGTGAAGAAAGAAGAAGAAGAAGAAAGAAAAGAAGTAGAAGAAAAATACTTTGGAAATAGTATATAAGAGTAAATAAGAGAGGATGAAAGTTGAGAAGAAAGAATAGAGAGGGGGGTAGAATTGAATAATATAGATGTGAGAAGAAGAGTAGTATAAATAGAAAGAGTAAATAAGAGTTAAAATATTTTTATTTTTATTTTATTTATTTAATTAATTATTTTTCAAAAATTATGGTTAAAAGTTTAAAAAAAATTTTAAAATTTAAATGTTAAATTTTCGAAAATAGATGAGAGAGAAGAGGAAGATATGATGTTCAAAAATTAAGAAGAGAGAGTTAGTTAAGTGGTTTTGAAAAAGAAGAGAGAGAAGATAAGATATTAATTAAGAAAAGATTTTAATTTAAAACAAAATAGAAGATAAGATAAGAAAAGATTTGAAATTAAAATTTAAAATTAGAAAAAGATAAGACTTTGAAATTTGATTTTGAAAAAGATATGATTTTAAAATTTGAAATTTGAAAAAGATAAGATAAGATTTTTAAATTTTGAAAAAGATAAGAAATGATTTTGAAAAAGATATGATTTTTATTTTTTTTAAAAAAGATTTGATTTTTGAAAACTTGACAACTAAGATATGATAAGATAAAAATTTAAAATCAAAATCTGAATTTTTATTGTTATTTTCGAAAATTAAGTGAAAGATAAGATAGAAAAGATATTTTTTATTTTTTTAATTTATTGATGAAAGAGAAAAACACAAAAAAAAAAGACACAAGACTTAAAATTTTTAGATCTAGCAGACTAGCACCCCTTTATTTTCGAAAATTTGGAAGGAAAAACAAGGGGACACCAAACTTAAAAATTTTAAGATAAAAACACATACAAGACTCAAGAACATTTTGAAGACTCACAAGAACACAAAGAACAAAACTTAAAGACTCAAAGAACACAAGAACATAACAAGAACACCAAACTTAAAATTTTTAGAAAGCCAACAAGAAATTTTCGAAAAACAAAAGAAAAATAATAAGAAGATACCAAACTTAAAGACTTGACATAAGATTAAACTAAGGAAAAATTATTTTTGAAAATTTTTAGAAAGAAAGACTGAAGGAACACGAAATTTTACCAAAAACATAAGCACAACGCTCTAACCAATTGAGCACAAATTAAGCAAAGAAAATACAAATTTTTGAAAAGCTTTTTAAAATTTTTGAAAAAATGGAAAAGAAAAAATAAAAATAAAAGACTCAACACGAACACAAGACTCAAACAAAGAACAAAGATTAAACAAAGAAAATAAAAATAATTTTGAAAAACTTTTTTCTATTTTTTCGAAAATTTGAAGAAAAGAAAATAAAAATAAAAGACTCAAATCAAAGTTATACTCTTGCAAAAATCAAAGACTCAACGAGAACATAAGTTGAACAAAGAAAAGAAAAAAATATTTTTGAAAAGGTTTTTAATGATGTTCAAAAATTAGAGAAGAAGAAAACAAAAATAAAAGACTCAATTAAAATAAAATAAATTACCTGATCTAGGGAGCAAGACAATCCGTCAGTTTGTCCAAACTCAACAATTCCCGGCAACGGTGCCAAAAACTTGGTAGCAAGAAATCCCACACCTTCGTACTGTTGTACCAGCAAGTGCACTGGGTCGTCCAAGTAATACCTGAGCGAGTCAGGGTTGATCCCACAAGGATTATGGTTTGAAGCAAGCTATGGTTATCTTGCAGGTCTTAGTCAGGCAGATCAGACAGTTGTTGGATATGGAATTGTATTAGGACTTTTGGATTCAGCAATAGGTATATGTTGAAGGATTGGAGTTGCTTTGTCTTTCTGAATTAACTTTGGTACTACTATCTTCTCTGTTTGTGAATGATCTTCTTCTATGGCAGGCTGTATGTGATCAATGCCATGGGCCGTGGTCATTGATCTCCTCTGCTACAGATTGAACGCCATTGGCCGTGGTCATCCAATCTGACGAAGGGTGAAGCACTAGCAAGTCATTCTCTTGGCGATCCTACTCAAAACGCCACAGACAAGGTCGAATCTTCCGGATAAGAGAATGCTGCTTCTTTGGATTCTACCATATACCACGGAGACCCTAATCTCCCCAGAAATCGGCTGAACTGGTGTCTCGAGAAGTTCGCAACGAAGTCATGGATTAACCGTCTGAGAGATGTATAAACATAGCTGTTGGCTCGTGCTTTCCAGTCACGTATTCACCCGAACCAAGTAGACGCGGGTGTTTGTCAGGCACGTTCGTCTTCATGTGATGAACAGAGCTAATTTGTCAGATCATCATATTCACCACGATGAAGATCTGATATGCATCTTAGAAACAGATCAAACACAGATCGGAGAAGAAATAGTAATATTTTTATTAATTTATAGAACTCAGCAGGGCTCCTCCCCTCAACCTAGGAGGTTTAGAAACTCATGCTGAAGTGAAAACATTTATGAAAACAGAAAATATAATCCAAAAGCTAAACCAAAAGCTCTAAATTACATAAAATAAATCCCTTAAATACTAAACAAATGACTAGTAAGGGTAAAATAGTCTATTTAGTGCTAAAATCCACTTCTGGGGCCCACTTGGTGAGTGCTTGGACTGAGCCTTGATGAGATCCACGTGATATGAGGTCTCTTGGGCGTGGAATGCCAGCTAGGGGGACCTCTTTGGGCGTTTGTACATTGGTATCTGCTCTTTGGGCGCTGGATGCCTGGAAGGAAGCAGGAAGCTAGGGTTGGACGTCAGTTTTGGGCCTTCTAATATGAAGCAAAGTATGAACTATTATATATTGCTGGAAAGCTATAGAAGTCAGCTTTCCATAGTCGTTAAGAGCGCTCCATTTGGACTTCTGTAACTCCAAAAAAGCTCTTTTGAATGCAAGTAGGTCAGCTCTAGACAACATCTGTAGTGCTTTCTCTGTCTCTGTATCAGACTTCTACTGCAACTCCTCAATTTCAGCCAGAAAATACCTAAAATTGTCCAAAAAACATAAAAACTCAACCAAAAATGTGAATTTAACACTAAAACCTATAAAACTTAACAAAAACTAAATAAAAACTACTAAAAACCATATGAAAGTGATGTCAAAAAGCGTATAAAAAAACCACTCATCAAGGACGATAGTTCGAGCTCATTCCAAAAATCCTATGGAGTTACAATATAATAGAACAATCATCAACCAAAAAGACTGCTTTCACTCTAGTATATGGTTGTGATGTCATGATTCCGGTTGAAGTATCACATCAATCTAGCCAAACACAAAATATAACCGACAATGCAAATGCCAAGCTAGGAGCAACCGAGCTGGACTTAGTGGAAGAAATCTGAGACAATACACTAATACAAAAATTTGAAACTCAACTTGCTATAACTCAGAAGTACAACAAGAGAATTAAGCCAAGCTCATTCTGTGAAGGAGACCTCATCCTCAGGAAAACAAAAAAGGCACGAAAACCACAAGGTCATGGGAAACTAAGTGTCAATTGGGAAGACCCTTTCTGAATATCGAAGGTCATTGGACATGGAGCATACAAACTACAAACTTTACAAGGCAATGATCTCCCTAGTACATGGAATTTTTCATCTTTAAAATTACGTTATAGCTAGATCTATATGCCGGGACAAGGGGATGTACTCTTTTTCCTACTACCAAATTTTATCCCTAAGTTGGATTTTTCTGGAGAGGTTTTAATGAGGCACACCTCCCCCACCTTTCAACTATGCAACTTATCATCAATATAACTCTATTTTTTGCAATCATTGACTACTAATCTCTATCGATTCTTTCTTGAACCAATTAACAAGGATATGCACCTTTCGAGTTATTTCTTCCAAAACTGCAAAACATACAACAAATTCACAACCACACAGGAACTATTCTTTCCTACACATTATCAAAATTTATCAAACAAAATACCAACTTCAAAACAAATAGCATACATAGCCATAACCCAAATCACCAAACCATGTACATACAAAACAAAATTAACATCATTCAAATAATAACCACAATCATATCAAAGCTACCAAACTAATACTAGCAAATCATAATCTGTTCAAAATACAATTCAAAATATATCAAAACTCCATATCAGGCCGCATCTACATTTTCATCTTCCCCTTCTTGGTCAGCATTATCATCCACCAAATGCCCACCCATCATGACCTTCCAGGGATCCATCATAGCAAAATTCACGGTTGGAGCAATAAATTTGGCGTGTTCAGACACTCTATCAAACCCCACAGCAAACATCTTGAAGCCATACTTCTCTTTCTCTGTCTCCAAGCTTTTCTTCTCCGCAGACAACTCCATAACCCTTGTCTCTAACTCCGATTTCTCCTTATTTAGGTCAACCTCTTTCTTCTTCAACTGTATTACCTTGTCATGCAACATCTTTTTTTCTTCTACAGCATCTTGCAATTTTTTTCCTGTCTCTATGTTCTCCTTCATAAGTTGCTCCACACTAGTTTTATCAAAAGAGTCCTTCAAATACTTCAGCTCCTGGGTACGACCCATACACATCAGTCGAGCACCAATCACCTATATACACACAACCCATCAATCCAAGGAACATTTAATAACTTAATCAAAATAAAGAACCAGAACTACTTACCTGCATATGCCGACCTATTCCAACATCACCGAAGAAGGCTAGTTCACCCCGGCCCCTCCTTCAACCTTTACATTGCTTGCTGAATCCTCCTTCTCAACATTTTTTGTCTTGAAGAAAGCACGGAGGTTGCTCGTAGTCACTTTCGGCGCTTCCTCACCTGCAAACAAGCATATCACACACAAATCATTACCATATTCAAAGACTATAATAACAATAAGCAAGATTCTACATTTTTACCTCGATAATTAACCACAACCTATCTATCAGCCTCCCATTCTAACAACTCCACTATAGCTAACAAACTCAATCCATTCCTAATATCTGCCAGGGAAATGCATGCCAAAATAACGAAAATCTTTCCAACCAAAACTCATCTACATAAAACGAGAACTCCTCCTCAGCCGATCTCACCTTGACAAACATTGGCTTAAACCTCTTAAAGGACAATTTATACAAACTAAAAATGGCCCGATTAGGAATACTCACCAAGTTCAACCAACGACCTTTCCTCACACCTTTAGCTTGGAATAACACAAAAAACACTTCTAGAGAGGAATCTATCTCTAACAATTCCATTAGAATTTCAAAACTCCTAACAAAGGCCCAGGAATTTAGGTGTAATTACAATGGCTCACTCTTCAACTGCATCAATACATCGTGATGAAAAATGGTAAATGAAAACCTAATACCCAACTCAACAAATAAACATCTATATATGTAAAAATATTCATACCATTCCCCTCTATGAAAAATATGATCAGCACCGTCACACAGTAAAAATTTGATTTTCACGTTCTCCTGGTGCGCAAATTGTGAACTCGCACAACTTAACCGGCAAGTGTTCCGGGTCATCCAAGTAATACCTCAGGTGAGTGAGGGTCGATCCCACAAGGATTGTCGGACTGAGCAACAATGGTTATCCAATTGGCTTAGTTAGGCAGACAGAAAAGGTTATTTGTTAGTTGAAATTGCATAGAACAGTAAATAAGAGAGTAAAGAAAGCAATTAAAAGGTTTCTGTAAAAACAGGAAGAGAAAACAGTTAAGGTTTCGGAGATGTTTACCTTTTAGGATTAAAAGTTCTTTCCAACTATTTTGACAATATATGATTCATTCCATGGCAAACTGTAAATGACTAAACCCTAATCTCTTAGTGATTTAGCCTCCTCTAACCTTCATTAACCGCCACTCTCGTGATCACTCAATTCTGATTAGAGGGTTAAGTGCAAAACTAGTTTATAGCCACAAAACCCTAATTACCCAAAGCTAACAGGATTATATGTCACATATCCCAATTAGTTCATGTAATTAGCAATTTAGGAGGAATTTGTTTTCAAGTTGTTGTTCAAGCGAGATAACTCTCTCGAGAATCACAAGAACTCATGTAGAATAAGGGTCATACTCTCATTCCACCTAGATTCATAAGATTAAGAACGAAAACAATCCTTGAAATTGAATCAGTACATTAATTAAAATAGAAAAGTAATAGTCTTAATCCATAAAAATGAACAGAGCTCCTAACCTTAACAGAAGAGGTTAGTGGCTCATGGTATACAGAAAAAAACTAGGGTTCTGAAAAGTGCAAAACTCTGATCTCCCAAAAAGGGGTGGATCTTTTTCCTTTTATACTAACCTAATTTAATTTAAAACAAAATAAAAATAATTAATTTCTAAACTAAAAGATATTATTTGTAAATAAAAATTACAAAAGGAAAATAAGATATAACTAATACTAAATGCTAAATCCACTAGAGATGCTCCAAGAGTGGGCCTTGAAATTCGGATCAGGCTTGCTGGCGCTAAACACCAGCTTGGCATTTAGCGCCCCAAGGGGGATACGCCAGCTTCTCTGTTTTAGCTCCAAACTCTGCCAAACTGCTCCGAATTTCTCCTGAAATCATAAAAATACTAAAACAACTCAAAGTAGCATCCAAAGAGGATTTTTGCACTAAAATCAAATAATACTAAATAGAATCTAACTAAAAACAACTAGAAGATGACAAGAAAAAGGGTACAAGATGCTCACGCATCGCAACACCAAACTTAAACTGTTGCTTGTTCTCCAGTAACCAAAAATAATATAGGAAGAAGAGAAAATACTTAAGACTTGAGTTGTCATTTAAGCTCATGTCTAGTTACTGAATGGGGCTAATGACCCTCTAATTCTGAATAGGTTTGGTATCTCACTATCTTTTGAAGCTTGGAAATATTAGTATCCTTTAGAACTAGAATTCAGATGATATTATAGATTCTCTTCTTTAGGCTCTAATTGATTCTTGAACACAGCTCTTTCTTTTCTTTTCTTTGGTGCTTTGCACCTTGAGCCTAGCCATAACTCTAAGTGTTTTGTCTTCATGCTTAACTTGAAATAAGAACACCACAAGCACTTAACTGGGAAACTCTTTGAGTCCTATTTTTTTCTATTTATTCTTCCCAGACAGTAGTGCTCAGAGCCTTAGGCATACTCTGCAACAGCAATTGGTCACGACTTTAAGTGTTTAGTCTCAAGGGTTACTTGACACTTTCACACCACAAGCATATGGTTAGGGAAAACCACCCTTTTGAGCTTTAGATCAGTTTTGACCCTCCTAACTATTGATACTCAAAGCCTTGGACCTTTTTTTATTTTTCTTTTCTTTTTCTTTCTTTTTGCTGTTTGTTTTGCGTCAAGAATCAATCTTTTTCTTATTTTAGAGAATCAATAATACTTTTCTAAGTTCCCATTCCTCAAGAACTAATATTCTTAACTCCAATATTAAATATGCACTGTTAATTCGTACATTCAGAAATAAAGATAGTGCCACCACATTAAAGAAACTAGAAAACTCATAATATATAACTCAAGATCTCATGCATCTTACTACTTCTTCTTTTGATTTTTCTTTAAGCTCGGTGACCAATACATGAGACATCTTTTAAAGATAAACATAAAGTATTAAAATAAACAATTAAAATAGAGTGCAAGAAAATCCTACTAGTGATCATGCAACTTAAAATAAAGAACAAAAAATAGAATGAAATACCAAAAAATAGAAATAAGATAAGGGAGAGGAAAATAAAACCGAACCACCTCAGTCGTGGTGGCTGCTGCCCCTTCCGAGAATCCTCTCTGGCACTTCAGCTCCTCTATGGTGTGCCCCCTGCCTCCTCTACTCCTCCACCAGCTGGTGGAGGATAGCAGAGTGATCCTGATGCTCTATCCTCAGCAGATCAACAGATAATGTCAGCTCCCCTATGGATGTGGTCAACTGGTCCCAGCAGTCACGGGAAGGGAAATAGATTCCCTAAGACATCTCCGGAAGATCCTGTAGAGGCAGTGGAATTGGCTCATGCTGTGGTCCATGCCCGAGCTCTCTAGCATGAACATGCTCCAGCCTCCATATCCTTTCTAGTAATCGGCCTATCAATGTCGATCGGGGTATCTCCATCAATGTGAGCTCCAGCTGCTGTACATAGGTGATAGATAAGGCAAGGGAAAGCCAATCCCGCAGAGGTGGAGGCCTTGTCAGCTATCTTGTAGAACTCCTAAGAGACTACCTCGTGCACCTCCACCTCATTGCCGAGCATGATACAGTGAATCATCACTGCCCGCTTGACTGTAACCTTAGAATGGTTACTCGTAGAGAGAATGGAATGTTGGATGAACTCCAACCATCCTCGAACAACTAGCTTCAGGTCATGCCTACTGGTGCACGAAATTACAATCACACTTTTGCAACTCCTCACAACTAACCAGCAAGTGCACTGGGTCGTCCAAGTAATACCTTACGTGAGTAAGGGTCGATCCCACGGAGATTGTCGGCTTGAAGCAATCTATGGTTATCTTGTAACTCTTAGTCAGGATATCAATAATTCTCAGATTTAATTGTAAAAGTAAAAGAACATGAAATAAATACTTGTTATGCAGTAATGAAGAACAGGTTGAGGCTTTGGAGATGCTTTGTCTTCTGAATCTCTGCTTTCCTACTATCTTCTTCTTCATGCACGCAAGGCTCCTTCCATGGCAAGCTTTATGTTGGGCATCACCGTTGTCAATGGCTACTTCCCATCCTCTCAGTGAAAACGTTCCAAATGCGCTGTCACCGCACGGCTAATCATCTGTCGGTTCTCGATCATGCTGGAATAGGATCCATTGATCCTTTTGCGTCTGTCACACGCCCAACAATCGCGAGTTTGAAGCTCGTCACAGCCATCTCTTCCCAGATCCTACTCAGAATACCACAGACAAGGTTTAGATGTTTCGGATCTCAGGAATGGCCGCCAATAATTCTAGCTTATACCACGAAGACTCTGATCTGAATCATGAGGCTAAGAGATATGCATTCAATCTAAGGTAGAACGGAGGTGGTTGTCAGGCACGCGTTCATAGGTAAGAATGATGATGAGTGTCATGGATCATCACATTCATCAGGTTGAAGTGCGAATGAATATCTTAGAATAGAAGCAAGCGTGATAGAATGGAAAACAGTAGTAATTGCATTAATTCATGAAGAACAGCAGAGCTCCTCACCCCCAACAATGGGGTTTAGAGACTCATGCCGTAGAGAATACAATATGAAATGTGTAAAGTGTCATGAGGTACAAAATGAATCACTAAAAGTAGTTTTTATAGTAAACTAGTGACCTAGGGTTACAGAAAATGAGTAAGCTAGGGTGTTTAGTGTAAAAATCCACTTTCGGGGCCTACTTAGTGTGTGCTTGGGCTGAGCATTGAAGCTTTCATGTGTAGACACTTTTCTTGGAGCTAAACGCCAGCTTTTGTGCCAGTTTGGGCGTTTAACTCCAGTTTTTATGCCAATTCTGGCGTTAAATGCTAGAATTCTTGAGCTGACTTAGAACGCCTGTTTGGGCCATCAAATCTCGGACAAAGTATGGACTATTATATATTGTTGGAAAGCCCAGGATGTCTACTTTCCAACGCAATTGAGAGCGTGCCAATTGGGCTTCTGTAGCTCCAGAAAATCTACTTTGAGTGCAGAGAGTTCAGAATCCAACAGCATCTGCAGTCCTTTTTCAGCCTCTGAATCAAATTTTTGCTCAAGTCCTTCAATTTCAGCCAGAAAATACCTGAAACCACAGAAAAACACACAAACTCATAGTAAAGTCCAGAAAAGTGAATTTTAAATAAAAACTAATAAAAATATAATAAAAACTAATTAAAATTTACTAAAAATATACTAAAAACAATGCCAAAAAGTGTATAAATTATCCGCTCATCAAAACACCAAACTTAAATTGTTGCTTGTCACCAAGCAACTGAAAATCATATAGGATAAAAAGAAGAGAATATACAATGAATTCTAAAAACATCTATGAAGATCAGTCTTAATTAGATGAGCGGGGCTTTTAGCTTTTTGCCTCCGAACAGTTTTGGCATCTCACTTTATCCCTTGAGATTCAGAATGATTGGCATCTATAGGAACTCAGAATTCAGATAGTGTTATTGATTCTCCTAGTTCAGTATGTTGATTCTTGAACACAGTTACTTTATGAGTCTTGGCCGTGACCCTAAGCATTTTGTTTTCCAGTATTACCACCGGATATATAAATGCCACAGACACATAACTGGGTGAACCTTTTCAGATTGTGACTCAGCTTGCTAAAGTCCCTAATTAGAGGTGTCCAGAGCTCTTAAGCACACTCTTTTTCCTTTGGACCACGACTTTAACCGCTCAGTCTCAAGTTTTTACTTGACACCTTCATGCCATAAGCACATGGTTAGGGACAGCTTGGTTTAGCCGCTTAGGCCAGGATTTTATTCCTGTGGGCCCTCCTATCCACTGATGCTCAAAGCCTTGGATCCTTTTTATTCTACCCTTGCCTTTTGGTTTAAAGGGCTATTGGCTTTTTCTGCTTGCTTTTTTTTTCTCTCTTTTTTTTCACATTTTTTTTCTTTTTTTTTTTTTACATTCACTGCTTTTTCTTGCTTCAAGAATCATTTTTATGATTTTTCAGATCATCAATAACATTTCTCCTTTTCCCCCATTCTTTCAAGAGCCAACAATTTTAACATTCATAAACAACAATTTCAAAAATATGCACTGTTCAAGCATTCATTCAGAAAAACATAAAGTATTGCCACCACATCAAAATAATTAAACTATTTTAAAATTTGAAATTCATGTACTTCTTTTTCTTTTTCAATTAAAAATATTTTTCATTTAAGAAAGGTGATGGATTCATTTTCATAGCTTTAAGGCATAAACACTTAGACACTAGTGATCATGTAATAAGACACAAACAAAAATAAACATAAAGCATAAAAATTCGAAAAACAGAAAATAAAGAACAAGGAAATTAAAGAACGGGTCCACCTTAGTGATGGCAGCTTGTTCTTCCTCTTGAAGATCTAATGGAGTGCTTTAGCTCCTCAATGTCTCTTCTTTGCCTTTGTTGCTCCTGTTGAGGTCCATGAGTGGGCTCTCTTGTTTGCTCCATCCTTTTCTTAGTGATGGGCTTTTAAGATGAATCTCTCCATCTCCCATGACTCGGAGGTGGAAGCTTTTGCCTTCCCTTTCCTCTTTCTAGAGATTTCTCCGGCCTTAGGTGCCATAAATGGTTATGGAAACACAAAAAGCAATGCTTTTTCCACACCAAACTTAGAAGGTTTGCTCGTCCTCAAGCAAAAGAAGAAAGAAGGGAGGAGAAGAAGAAGAAAATGGAGGAGATGGAGATGTGTGAGTGGTTAAGAGGTGATGGGGAAGGGTGTTATGGGAAGGTGTGAAGAAAAGAGAGAGTAAGTTGAGGTTAGTGGGGATCCTGTGGGGTCCACAGATCCTGAGGTGTCAAGAATTTCTCATCCCTGCACCAATTAGGCTTGCAAAATGCCCTTTGCTGCCAATCCTAGCGTTAAACGCCAGGTTGCTGCCCATTTCTGGCATTTAACGCCAGCTTCTTGCCCTTTTCTGGCGGTAAACGCCAGTAAGCTTCTCCTCCAAGGTGTGCTGTTTTTAATATTGTTTTTCATTCTTTTTTTTTGCTTTTTCAGATGTTTTTGTGACTTCACATGATCATCAACCTACAGGAAATATAAAATAACAATAGAAAATAAATAGATATAAAATTGGGTTGCCTCCTAACAAGTGCTTCTTTATTGTCTTTAGCTAGACCTTTACTGAGCTTTATTCAAGCATCAGTTTTGAGCATTCTTGCTCAAAATTGCTTTCAAGATAATGTTTGATTCTCTGTCCATTAACAATGAACTTTTTGTCAGAATCAATATCTTGAAGTTCAACATATCCATATGGTGACACTCCTGTAATCACATATGGTCCCCTCCACCGAGATTTTAATTTCCTGGGGAATAATCTGAGCCTAGAGTTGAACAGCAGAACTTTTTGTCCTGGTTCAAAGACTCTGGATGACAATTTCTTGTCATGCCACTTTTTTGCTTTTTCCTTATAAATTTTTGCATTTTCAAAAGCATTGAGTCTAAACTCCTCTAGCTCATTTAGCTGGAGCAATCTTTTCTCACCAGCTAACTTAGCATCCATGTTTAGGAATCTGGTTGTCCAGTAGGCTTTATGTTCCAGTTCCACGGGCAGATGACAGGCCTTCCCATACACAAGCTGGTATGGAGAGGTTCCTATAGGAGTCTTGAATGCTGTTCTGTAAGCCCACATAGCATCATCCAATCTCTTTGCCCAATCCTTTCTATGAGCAATTACAGTTCGTTCCAGGATTCTCTTTAGTTCTCTGTTAGAGACTTCAGCCTGCCATTTGTCTGTGGATGATACGGAGTTGCTACTTTGTGGCTAATTCCATATCAAACCATAGCAGAGTAAAGCTGTTTATTGCAGAAATGGGTGCCCCCATCACTGATTAGTACTCTAGGAACACCAAATCTGCTAAAAATATATTTCTGGAGGAACTTCAGCACAGTCTTGGTATCATTAGTGGGTGTGGCAATTGCCTCCACCCATTTAGATACGTAGTCTACTGCCACCAGAATGTAAGTGTTTGAGTATGATGGTGGGAAAGGACCCATGAAGTCAATACCCCATACATCAAACAACTCAATCTCTAAGATCCCTTGTTGAGGCATGGCATAACCATGAGGCAAGTTACCAGCTCTTTGGCAACTGTCACAGTTACGCACAAACTCTCAGGCATCTCTATAGAGAGTAGGCCAATATAAGCCACATTGGAGGACTTTAGTGGCTGTTCGCTCACTTCCGAAATGTCCTCCATATTGTGATCCATGGCAATGCCACAGGATCTTCTGTGCCTCTTCTCTAGGGACGCATCTGCAGATCATTCCGTCTGCACATCTCTTAAAGAGATATGGTTCATCCCATAAGTAGTACTTTGCATCAGAAATTAGTTTTTTCTTTTGCACCCTGCTGTACTCCTGGGGTATGAACCTCACAGCTTTATAATTTTCAATGTCTGCAAACCATGGTGCTTTCTGAATGGCAAAGAGTTGCTCATCCGAAAAGGTTTCAGAGATCTCAGTAGAAGGGAGGGACGCCCCAGCTACTGGTTCTATCCGGGATAGGTGATCAGCTACCTGGTTCTCCGTTCCTTTTCTGTCTCTTATTTCTATATCAAACTCTTGCAGAAGCAACACCCATCTTATGAGCCTGGGTTTTGAATCCTGCTTTGTGAGTAGATATTTAAGAGCAGCATGGTCAGTGTACACAATCACTTTTGATCCTACTAAATAGGATCTAAATTTGTCAATGGCATAAACCACTGCAAGTAACTCCTTTTCTGTGGTTGTGTAATTCTTCTGTGTGTCATTTAGAACACGACTGGCATAGTAAATGACGTGCAAAAGCTTGTTGTGCCTTTATCCTAACACTGCACCAATGGCATGGTCACTGGCATCACACATTAATTCGAATGGTAATGTCCAGTCAGGTGCAGAGATTACTGGTGCTGTGACCAGCTTGGCTTTCAGGGTCTCAAACGCCTGCAGACACTCTGTGTCAAACACAAATGGTGTGACAGCAGCTAGCAGGTTGCTTAGAGGTTTTGTAATTTTTGAAAAATCCTTTATGAACCTCCTATAGAATCCTGCATGCCCCAGAAAGCTTCTTATTGCCTTAACATTGGCAGGTGGTGGTAATTTCTCAATTACCTCTACCTTAGCTTGATCCACCTCTATTCCCTTGCTTGAAATTTTGTGCCCAAGGATAATTCCTTCAGTCACCATAAAGTGACATTTTTCCCAGTTTAAGACCAGGTTAGTCTCTTGGCACCTTTTCAAGACAAGTGCTAGATGATCAAGACAGGAGCTGAATGAGTCTCCAAATAATGAGCGGATAATTTATACGCTTTTTGGCATTGTTTTTAGTATGTTTTTAGTATGTTTTTAGTATATTTTAGTTAGTTTTTATTATGTTTTTATTATTTTTTTAAATAAAAATCACTCTTCTGGACTTTACTATGAGTTTGTGTGTTTTTCTGTGATTTCAGGTATTTTCTGGCTGAAATTGAGGGACCTGAGCAAAAATCTGATTCAGAGGCTGAAAAAGGACTGCAGATGCTGTTGGATTCTGACCTCCCTGCACTCAAAGTAGATTTTCTGGAGCTACAGAAGCCCAATTGGTGCCCTCTTAATTGAGTTGGAAAGTAGACATCCTGGGCTTTTCAGCAATATATAATAGTCCATACTTTGCCCAAGATTTGATGGCCCAAACAGGCATTCCAAGTCAGCTCAAGAATTTTGGCGTTTAACTCCAAAACTGGCACAAAAGCTGGAGTTAAACGCCCAAACTGGCACAAAAGCTGGCGTTTAACTCCAAGAAAAGTCTATACACATGGAAACTTCAATGCTCAGCCCAAGCACACACCAAGTGGGCCCGGAAGAAGATTTCTGCATTAATTACTCATTTCTGTAACCCTAGGCTACTAGTTTTCTATAAATAGGACCTTTTGCTATTGTATTAGGGAGATCTTTTTGATAAGTCTTATGCTATCTTAGACACGTTTGGAGGCTGGCCATTCGGCCATGCCTAGACCTTGTTCTTATGTATTTTCAATGGTGGAGTTTCTACACACCATAGATTAAGGTGTGGAGCTCTGCTGTTCTTCATGAATTAATACAAAGTACTATTGTTTTTCTATTCAACTCAAGTCTATTTCTTCTCTAAGATATTCATTCGCACCCAAGAACATGATGAATGTGATGATTATGTGACACTCATCACCATTCTCACCTATGAACGCGTGACTGACAACCACTTCCGTTCTACATGCAAACAAGCTTGAATGTGTATCTCTTGAGTTTCTAATCTCGGATTGGAACCTTCGTGGTATAGGCTAGAATTATTGGCAGCCATTCTTGAGATCCGGAATGTCTAAACCTTGTCTGTGGTATTCTGAGTAGGATTTGGGAAGGGATGACTGTTACGAGCTTCAAACTCGCAATTGTTGGGCGTGTGACAGACACAAAAGGATCAATGGATCCTATTCCAGCATGATCGAGAACCGACAGATGATTAGCCGTGCGGTGACAGCGCATTTGGAACGTTTTCACTGAGAGGACGGGAAGTAGCCATTGACAACAGTGATGCCCAACATAAAGCTTGCCATGGAAAGGAGTATGAATGATTGGAAGAAGGCAATAGGAAAGCAGAGGTTCAGGAGGAACAAAGCATCTTCATACGCTTATCTGAAACTCCAACTGAAGAATTACATAAGTATCTCTATCCTTATTTTATGTTTTATTTATCTTTTAATTATCAATACTCCATCACCATATGAATTTGCCTGACTAAGATTTACAAGGTGACCATAGCTTGCTTCAAGCCGATAGTCTCCGTGGGATCGACCCTTACTCATGTAAGGTTTATTACTTGGACGACCCAGTGCACTTGCTGGTTAGTTGTGCGGAATTGTGACAAAGTGTGATTCACGTTTAAGAGCTCCAAGTCCTTTGGCGCCATTGTTGATGATCACAATTTCGTGCACCAAGTTTTTGGCGCTGTTGCCGGGGATTGTTCGAGTTTGGACAACTGACGGTTCATCTTGTTGCTTAGATTAGGTACTTTTCTTTTTATTTTTCAGAATTTTTAAGAATGAATTCTAGAGTTTCAAGGTGATGCTCTTATCATCACAAAAGCTGATTGATTCTCATCAATTTAGCTGCTGAATGTAATGTCCTGCTGAAACTTGACCAACTGATGAGCGGATAATTTATACGCTTTTTGGCATTGTTTTTAGTATGTTTTTAGTATATTTTAATTAGTTTTTATTATATTTTTATTAGTTTTTATTTAAAATTCAATTTTCTAGATTTTACTATGAGTTTGTATATTTTTCTGTGATTTCAGGTATTTTCTGGCTGAAATTGAGGGACCTGAGCAAAAATCTGATTCAGAGGCTGAAAAAGGACTGCAGATGCTGTTGGATTCTGACCTTCCTGCACTCAAAGTAAATTTTCTGGAGCTACAAAAGCCCAATTGATGCGCTCTCAATTGCGTTGCAAAGTAGACATCTTGGGCTTTCCAGCAATATATAAGAGTCCATACTTTGCTCGAGATTTGATGGCCCAAACAGGTGTTCCAAGTCAGCTCAAGAATTCTGGCGTTTAACGCCAAAATTGGCATAAAAACTGGAGTTAAACGCCCAAACTGGCACAAAAGTTGGCGTTTAACTCCAAGAAAAGTCTTTACACATGAAAGCTTCAATGCTCAGCCCAAGCTCACACCAAGTGGGTCCCGGAAGTGGATTTTTACTCTAAACACGCTAGCTTAGTCATTTTCTGTAACCCTAGGTGACCAGTTTACTATAAAAACTACTTTTAGTGATTCATCTTGTACCTCATGACACTTTACACGTTTCATATTGTATTCTCTACGGCATGAGTCTCTAAACCCTATTGTTGGGGGTGAGGAGCTCTGCTGTTCTTCATGAATTAATGCAATTACTATTATTTTCCATTCTATCACGCTTGCTTCTATTCTAAGATATTCATTCGAACTTCAACCTGATGAATGTGATGATCCGTGACACTCATCATCATTCTCACCTATGAACACGTGCCTGACAACCACCTCCGTTCTACCTTAGATTGAATGCATATCTCTTAGCCTCATGATTCAGATCAGAGTCTTCGTGGTATAAGCTAGAATTATTGGCGGCCATTCTTGAGATCCGGAACGTCTAAACCTTGTCTGTGGTATTCTGAGTAGGATCTGGGAAGGAATAACTATGACGAGCTTCAAACTTGCGAGTGTTGGGCATAGTGACAGACGCAAAAGGATCAATGGATCCTATTCCGACATGATCGAGAACCGACAGATGATTAGCCGTGCGGTGACAGCACATTTGGAACATTTTCACTGAGAGGACGGGAAGTAGCCATTGACAACGGTGATGCCCAACTTAAAGCTTGCCATGGAAGGAGCCTTGCGTGCATGAAGAAGAAGATAGTAGGAAAGCAGAGATTCAGAAGACAAAGCATCTCCAAAGCCTCAACCTGTTCTTCATTACTGCATAACAAGTATTTATTTCATGTTCTTTTACTTTTTACAATTAAATCTGAGAATTATTGATATCCTGACTAAGAGTTACAAGATAACCATAGCTTGCTTCAAGCTGACAATCTCCGTGGGATCGACCCTTACTCACGTAAGGTATTACTTGGACGACCCAGTGCACTTGCTGGTTAGTTGTGCGGAGTTGCAAAAGTGTGATTGTAATTTCGTGCACCACCAACCATGTCTAATCTTTTTAGACTGAAGCTTTAGACTAACATTGCATGATTCCTGGAATTCTTATTAAAAGTTTTGAATCCCTTTATTTTCTTTTCCATATAAGTTTCGAAAATCACAAAAAAATTTATAAAATCATAAAAATCAAAGATATTTTATGTTTCTTGTTTGAGTCTAGTGTCTCTTATATGAAAATTTTTTAAGTTTGGTGTCCTGCATGTATTGAGTTTCCTAAGATTAGTTGTATTTTGATTGTTTCTCATCATTGAAAAATTCAAAAAAAATTTCAAAACTATGTATTTTCAAGTCAGTAATACAGAGAATTGAAGATTCAGAACATTCAGCAGAGGAATCAAACAGAAAAAGCTGGGCGTTCAAAACGCCCAGTGAAGAAGGAAAACTGGCGTTTAAACGCCAGCCAGGGTACCTGGCTGGGCGTTTAACGCCCAAAAAGGTAGGATTTTGGGCGTTAAACGCCAGAATGGATGCCATTCTGGGCGTTTAACGCCAGGATGACACGAGAGGGAAGATTTTGTTTTTAATTCAAATTTTTTTCAAATCTTCATAATTTTTCAAAATCAAATCTTTTTCAAATCATATCTTTTCAAATCATATCCTTTCAAAATCAATTTCTTTCTATTTTTTTATTTATTACTATTTTCGAAAATCCTTGCTATAATTAATAATTTAATTCAAAATTTTCAAGTTATTACTTGCCTATTAAGAAAGGATCAAATTTTAAATTTAAGAATCATATCTTCTAATTTCTTGTTAGTCAAGTAATCAACTTTAATTTTAAAACTTTCTCTTTTTAGTTTGATTTTCAATCATATCTTCTCAATCATATCTTTTCAATCACATCTTTTTCAAAATTAACTCTCAATCATATCTTTTTGATTTCTAATTTCAAAATTTTTTTCAAAAATCACTTAATTTCTTTCCTAATCTTAATTTTTGAAAATCTCAATCAAATTTTCAAATTTCTTTTTATTATTTCAAAATCTTCTTAATTTATTTTCGAAAATTCTTCCCCTCTTCTCACATCCTTCTATTTAAGGGACTAACACTCCTCCTCAAGGTGCAATTCGAACTCTATCCTTCTTTATATGTTCGAATTCTCTTCTATCTACCTCCTCCTTCTATTCTTCTTTGACACCTCAAGGAATCTCTATACTGTGACATAGAGGATTCCATACTTTCTTGTTCTCTTTTCTTTCATATGAGCAGGAACAAAGATAAAGGCATACTTGTTCAAGCTGATCCTGAACCTGAAAGGACCTTGAAGAGAAAGCTAAGAGAAGCTAAAGCACAATTCTCTCTAGAGGGCCTAACAGAGCTTTTCAAAGAAGAAGAAACCATGGCAGCCGAAAATAACAATGCCAACAATGCAAGGAAGGTGCTTGGTGACTTTACTGCACCTACTCCCAACTTCTATGGGAGAAGCATCTCAATCCCTGCCATTGGAGCAAACAACTTTGAGCTTAAGCCTCAATTAGTTTCTCTAATGCAACAGAATTGCAAGTTTCATGGACTTCCATTGGAAGATTCTTATCAGTTTTTAGCTGAATTCCTGCAAATATGTGATACTGTCAAGACCAATGGGATTGATTCTGAGGTCTACAGACTTATGCTCTTTCCTTTTGCTGTAAGAGACAGAGCTAGGACATGGTTGGATTCACAACCTAAAGAAAGCCTGAACTCTTGGGAAAAGTTAGTCAATGCCTTCTTGGAAAAGTTCTTTCCACCTCAAAAATTGAGCAAGCTTAGAGTGGAAGTCCAAACCTTCAGACAGAAGGAAGGTGAATCCCTCTATGAAGCTTGGGAAAGATACAAGCAATTGATCAGAAGGTGCCCTTCTGACATGCTTTCAGAATAGAGCATCATAGGTATTTTCTATGATGGTCTGTCTGAACTATCCAAGATGTCATTGGATAGCTCTGCTGGAGGATCTCTTCATCTGAAGAAGACGCCTGCAGAAGCTCAGGAACTCATTGAAATGGTTGCAAATAACCAATTCATGTACACTTCTGAAAGGAATCCTATGAATTATGGGACAACTCAGAAGAAGGGAGTTCTTGAGATTGATACTCTGAATGCCATATTGGCTCAGAATAAAATATTGACCCAACAAGTCAATATGATTTCTTAGAGTCTGTCTGGAATGCAAGCAGCAACAGGCAGTACTAAGGAAGCTTCCTCTGAAGAAGAAGCTTATGATCTTGAGAACCCAGCAATGGAAGAGGTGAATTACATGGGAGAACCCTATGGAAACACCTATAATCCTTCATGGAGAAATCATCCAAATCTCTCATGGAAGGATCAACAGAGACCTCAACAAGGTTTCAACAACAATAATGGTGGAAGAAACAGGTTTAGCAATAGCAAGCCTTTTCCATCATCTTCTTAGCAACAAATAGAGAATTCTAAGCAGAGCCACTCTGACTTAGCAACCATTGTCTCTGATCTAATCAAAACCACTCAAAGTTTCATGACTGAAACAAGGTCCTCCATTAGAAATTTGGAGGCACAAGTGGGTCAGCTGAGTAAGAAAATTACTGAACTCCCTCCTAGTACTCTCCCAAGCAATACAGAAGAGAATCCAAAGAGAGAGTGCAAGGCCATAAACACGTCTCACATGGCCGAACCTGGAGAGGAGGAAGAGGCAGTGATCTCCACTAAGGAAGACCTCAATGGACGTCCACTAACCTCCATGGAGTTCCCTAATGAGGAACCATGGGAATCTGAGGCTCAGACTAAGACCATAGAGATTCCATTAAATTTACTTTTGCCATTTATGAGCTCTGATGAGTATTCTTCCTCTGAAGAGGATGAAGATGTTACTGAAGAACAAGTTGCCAAGTACCTTGGAGCAATCATGAAGCAAAATGCCAGGTTGTTTGGTAATGAGACTTGGGAGGATGAACCTCCATTGCTCATCAAAGAACTGGATGACTTGACTAGGCAGAGATTACCTCTGAAGAGACAAGACCCTAGAAAATTCTTAATCCCTTGTACCATAGGCACCATGACCTTTGAGAAGGCTCTGTGTGACCTGGGATCAAGTATAAACCTTATGCCTCTCTCTGTAATGGAAAAGCTAGGGATCATTGAGGTACAAGCTGCAAGAATCTCACTGGAGATGGTAGACAATTCAAAGAAATAGGCTTATGGACTTGTAGAGGATGTCTTGGTAAAGGTTGAAGACCATTACATCCCTGCTGATTTCATAATCCTAGAGACTGGGAAGTGTATGGATGAATCCATCATCCTTGGCAGACCCTTCCTAGCCACAGCAAAAGCTGTGATTGATGTTGACAGAGGAGAATTGAACATTCAAGTGAATGAAGACTCCCTTGTGTTTAAAGCTCAAGGATATCCCTCTGTAACCATGGAGAGGAAGCATGAAGAGCTTCTCTCAATACAGAGTCAAACAGAGTCCCCACAGTCAAACTCTAAGTTTGGTGTTGGGAGGCCACAACCAAACTTTAAGTTTGGTGTTGAACCCCCACATTCAAACTCTAAGTTTGGTGTTGGGAGGTTCCAACATAGCTCTGAACATCTGTGAGGCTCCATGAGAGCCACTGTCAAGCTATTGACATTAAAGAAGCGCTTGTTGGGAGGCAACCCAATCTTTAATTATCTATGTTAAATTTTTATTTTCTTTTGTTATTTTATGTTTTCTATAGGTTGATGATCATGTGAAGTCACAAAAATAATTGAAAAATTAAAAACAAAAGGAAAAACAGAATGAAAAATAGAACACCCTGGAGGAGAAACTTACTGGCGTTTAAACGCCAGGAATGGGCAAGAAGCTGGCGTTTAATGCCAGGAATAGGCAAGAAGCTGGCGTTAAACACCAGAAATGGGCAGCAACCTGGGGTTTAACGCCAGGATTGGCAGCAAGGGGTGTTTTGCATGCCACTTGGTGCAGGGATGAGATATCCTTGACACCTCAGGATCTGTGGACCCCACAGGATCCCCACCTACCCCACCTTTCTCTCTCTTCTTCACCCATTCACCAATCACCTCATTACCTCTTCCCCCAAAACCCCTCACCTATCAAATCCCACCATTCTCTTCACCACTCACATCCATCTTTCATAAAACCCCACCTACCTCACTATTCAAATTCAAACCACTAACCCACCCATAATGGCTGAACCAAACCCCCCCCCTCTCCACTCCTATATAAACCCATCTTCACTCCTTCATTTTCACACAACCTAAACACTACTTCTCCCCCTTGGCCGAAACACAAAGCCCCCTCCATATCCTCTATTTCTTCTTCTTCTACTCTCTTCTTTCTTCTTTTTCTCGAGGACGAGCAACCTTCTAAGTTTGGTGTGGTAAAAGCTAAAGCTTTTTTTTGTTTTTTCCATAACCATTAATGGCACCAAAGGCCGGAGAAACCCCTAGAAAGAGGAAAGGGAAGGCAAAAGCTTCCACCTCCGAGTCATGGGAGATGGAGAGATTCCTCTCAAAGGTGCATCAAGACCACTTCTATGAAGTTGTGGCCAAGAAGAAGGTGATCCCCGAGGTCCCTTTTAAGCTCAAAAAGGGCGAATAGCCGGAGATCCGACATGAGATCCGAAGAAGAGGTTGGAAAGTTCTCACCAACCCCATTCAACAAGTCGGAATCTTAATGGTTCAAGAGTTCTATGCCAATGCATGGATCACCAAGAACCATGATCAAAGTGTGAACCTGGACCCCAAGAATTGGCTTAAAATAGTCCGAGGAAAATACTTAGATTTTAGTCCAGAAAATGTAAGGTTGGCATTCACTTGCCCATGATGCAAAGAGATGCACACCCATACACTAGAAGGGTCAACTTTGATCAAAGGTTGGACCAAGTCCTCATGGACATATGTGAAGAGGGCGCTCAATGGAAGAGAGATTCAAGAGAGAAGCCGGTTCAACTAAGAAGGCATGACCTCAAGCCCGTGGCTAGGGGATGGTTGGAGTTCATCCAACGCTCAGTCATTCCTACTAGCAACCGGTCTGAAGTTACTATAGACCGGGCTATCATGATTCATAGCATTATGATTAGAGAGGAAGTAGAAGTTCATGAGGTTATATCCCAAGAACTCTACAAGGTGGCGGACAAGTCCTCTACTATGGCAAGGTTAGCCTCCCCTCATCTCATTTGTCACCTCTGCAATTCAGCTGGAATTGACATAGAGGAAGACATCCTCATTGATGAGGACAAGCCCATCACTAAGAAAAGGATGGAGCAAGTGAGAGAACCTCACCAAGAGCCTGAGGAAACTCCTCATCATGAAATCCCTGAGATGCCTCAAGGGATGCATTTTCCTCCACAAAACTATTGGAGCAAATCAACACCTCCCTAGGAGAATTAAGTTCCAACATGGGACAACTAAGGGTGGAGCACCAAGAGCATTCCATCCTCCTCCATGAAATTAGAGAAGATCAAAGAACCATGAGAGAGGAACAACAAAGGCAAGGAAAAGACATTGAGGAGCTCAAGCACTCCATAAGATCTTCAAGAGGAAGAACAAGCCGCCATCACTAAGGTGGACCCGTTCTTTAATTTCCTTGTTCTTTATTTTTTGTTTTTCGAAAATTGTGCTTTATGTTTATTTATGTTTGTGTCTTTATTACATGATCATTAGTGTCTAAGTGTCTATGCCTCAAAGCTATGAAAATGAATCCATCACCTTTCTTAAATGAAAAATGTTTTTAATTGAAAAAGAAAAAGAAGTGCATGAATTTCAAATTTTAAAACAGTTTAATTATTTTGATGTGGTGGCAATACTATTGTTTTTCTGAATGAATGCTTGAACAGTGCATATTTTTGATATTGTTGATTCATGAATGTTAAAATTGTTGGCTCTTGAAAGAATGATGGGAAAAGGAGAAATGTTATTTGATAATCTGAAAAATCACAAAATTGATTCTTGAAGCAAGAAAAAGCAGTGAAAAGCTTGCAAAATATATATATGCGAAAAAGAAAAAAGAAAAAAGAGGCGAAAAAAGAGAGAAAAAAAAGAGAAAAAGAAAAGCAAGCAGAAAAAGCCAATACCCCTTTAAACCAAGGGTGATAAAAAGGATCCAAGGCTTTGAGCATCAGTGGATAGGAGGGCCCACAGGAATAAAATCCTGGCCTAAGCGGCTAAACTAAGCTGTCCCTAACCATGTGCTTGTGGCGTGAAGGTGTCAATTGAAAACTTGAGACTGAGCGGTTAAAGTCGTGGTCCAAAAGCAAAAAGAGAGTGCTTAAGAGCTCTGGACACCTCTAATTAGGGACTCTAGCAAAGCTGAGTCAAATCTGAAAAAAGGTTCACCCAGTTATGTGTCTGTGGCATTTATGTATCCGGTGGTAATACTAGAAAACAAAATGCTTAGAGTCACGGCCAAGACTCATAAAGTAGTTGTGTTCAAGAATCAACATACTTAACTAGGAGAATCAATAACACTATCTGGATTCTGAGTTCCTATAGATGCCAATCATTCTGAACTTCAAGGGATAAAGTGAGATGCCAAAACGGTTCAGAAGCAAAAAGCTAAAAGCCCCGCTCATCTAATTAATACTGATCTTCATAGATGTTTTTGGAATTCATTGTACATTCTATTCTTTTTATCCTATATGATTTTCAGTTGCTTGGGGACAAGCAACAATTTAAGTTTGGTGTTGTGATGAGCGGATAATTTATACGCTTTTTGGCATTGTTTTTAGTATGTTTTTAGTATGTTTTTAGTATATTTTAGTTAGTTTTTATTATGTTTTTATTAGTTTTAAAATAAAAATCACTCTTCTGGACTTTACTATGAGTTTGTGTGTTTTTCTATGATTTCAAGTATTTTCTGGCTGAAATTGAGGGACCTGAGCAAAAATCTGATTCAGAGGCTGAAAAAGGACTGCATATGCTGTTGGATTCTGACCTCCCTGCACTCAAAGTAGATTTTCTGGAGCTACAGAAGCCTAATTGGCGTGCTCTAAATTGCGTTGGAAAGTAGACATCCTGGACTTTCCAGCAATATATAATAGTCCATACTTTACCCAATATTTAATTGCCCAAACAGGCGTTCCAAGTCAGCTCAAGAATTCTGGCCTTTAACTTCAAAACTGGCACAAAAGCTGGAGTTAAACGCCCAAACTGGCACAAAAGCTGGCGTTTAGCTCCAAGAAAAGTCTCTACACATGGAAGCTTCAATGCTCAGCCCAAGCACACACCAAGTGGGCCAGGAAGAAGATTTCTGCATTAATTACTCATTTCTGTAACCCTAGGCTACTAGTTTTCTATAAATAGGACCTTTTGCTATTGTATTAGGGAGATCTTTTTGCTAAGTCTTATGCTATCTTAGACACGTTTGGAGGCTGGCCATTCAGCCATGCCTAGACCTTGTTCTTATGTATTTTCAACGGTGGAGTTTCTACACACCATAGATTAAGGTGTGGAGCTCTGCTGTTCTTCATGAATTAAGACAAAGTACTATTGTTTTTCTATTCAACTCAAGTCTATTTCTTCTCTAAGATATTCATTCGCACCCAAGAACATGATGAATGTGATGATTATGTGACACTCATCACCATTCTCACCTATGAACGCGTGATTGATAACCACTTCCGTTCTACATGCAAACAAGCTTGAATGTGTATCTCTTGAGTTTCTAATCTCAGATTAGAACCTTCGTGGTATAGGCTAGAATTATTGGTGGCCATTCCTGAGATCCGGAACGTCTAAACCTTGTCTGTGATATTCTGAGTAGGATCTAGGAAGGGATGACTGTGACGAGCTTCAAACTCGCAATTGTTGGGCGTGTCACAGATGCAAAAGGATCAATGGATCCTATTCCAGCATGATCAAGAACCGACAGATGATTAATGGTGCGGTGACAGTGCATTTGGAACGTTTTCACTGAGAGGATGGGAAGTAGCCATTGACAACGGTGATGCCCAACATAAAGCTTGCCATGGAAAGGAGTATGAATGATTGGAAGAAGGCAATAGGAAAGCAGAGGTTCAGGAGGAACAAAGCATCTTCATACGCTTATCTGAAACTCCAACCGAAGAATTACATAAGTATCTCTATCCTTATTTTATGTTTTATTTATCTTTTAATTATCAATTCTCCATCACCATCTGAATTCGCTTGACTGAGATTTACAAGGTGACCATAGCTTGCTTCAAGCCGACAGTCTCCGTGGGATCGACCCTTACTCACGTAAGGTTTATTACTTGGACGACCCAGTGCACTTGCTGGTTAGTTGTGCGGAATTTTGACAAAGTGTGATTCACATTTAAGAGCTCCAAGTCCTTTGGCACCATTGTTGATGATCACAATTTCGTGCACCAAGTGATGAGCGGATAATTTATACGCTTTTTGGCATTGTTTTTAGTATGTTTTTAGTATATTTTAATTAGTTTTTATTTAAAATTCACTTTTTTGGACTTTACTATGAGTTTTGTGTTTTTCTGTGATTTCAGGTATTTTCTGGCTGAAATTGAGGGACCTGAGCAAAAATCTGATTCAGAGGCTGAAAAGGGACTGCAGATGCTGTTGGATTCTGACCTCCCTGCACTCAAAGTGGATTTTCTGGAGCTACAAAAGTTCAATTGGCGCGCTCTCAATTGCGTTGGAAAGTAGACATCCTGGACTTTCCAGCAATATAAAATAGTCTATACTTTGCCCGAGATTTGATGGCCCAAACAGGCATTCCAAGTCAGCTCAGGAATTCTGGCGTTTAACGCCAGAACTGGCATGAAAACTGGAGTTAAACGCCCAAACTGGCACAAAATCTGGCGTTTAACTCCAAGAAAAGTCTCTACACATGAAAGATTCAATGCTCAGCCCAAGCACACACCAAGTGAGCTCCGGAGGTGGATTTTTTCATTAAACACCCTAGCTTACTCATTTTCTGTAACCCTAGGTCACCAATCTACTATAAAAACTACTTTTAGTGATTCATCTTGTACCTCATGACACTTTACACGTTTCATATTGTATTCTCTATGGCATGAGTCTCTAAACTCCATTGTTGGGGGTGAGGAGCTCTGTTGTTCTTCATGAATTAATACAATTACTACTGTTTTCCAGTCTATCACGCTTGCTTCTATTCTAAGATATTCATTCGCACTTCAACCTGATGAATGTGATGATCCGTGACACTCATCATCATTCTCACCTATGAACGCGTGCCTGACAACCACCTCTGTTCTACCTTAGAATGAATGCATATCTCTTAGCCTCATGATTCAGATCAGAGTCTTCGTGGTAGAATTATTGGTGGCCATTCCTGAGATTCGGAACATCTAAACCTTGTCTGTGGTATTCTGAGTAGGATCTGGGAAGGGATGGCTGTGAAAAGTTTCAAACTCGCGATTGTTGGGCGTGTGTCAGACGCAAAAGGATCAATGGATCCTATTCCAGCATGATCAAGAACCGACAGATGATTAGCCGTGCGGTGACAGCGTATTTGGAACGTTTTCACTGAGAGGACGGGAAGTAGCCATTGACAACGGTGATGTCCAACATAAAGCTTGCCACGGAAGGATCCTTGCATGCATGAAGAAGAAGATAGTAGGAAAGCAGAGATTCAGAAGACAAAGCATCTCCAAAGCCTCAACATGTTCTTCATTACTGCATAACAAGTATTTATTTCATGTTGTTTTACTTTTTACAATTAAATATGAGAATTATTGATATCCTGACTAAGAGTTACAAGATAACCATAGCTTGCTTCAAGCTGACAATCTCTGTGGGATCGACCCTTACTCACGTAAGGTATTACTTGGACGACCCAGTGCACTTGCTGGTTAGTTGTACGGAGTTGCAAAAGTGTGATTGTAATTTCGTGCACCAAGTTTTTGGCGCCGTTGCCAGGGATTGTTCGAGTTTAGACAACTGACGGTTTATCTTGTTGCTTAGACTAGAAATAAATTATTTTTGTTGGTTTAGAGTCTTTTATTTGAGTTTAGTTTTATATTTTAAGTTTGGTGTCAATTGCATGCTTTTATTTTCTTTTAAATTTTCGAATTTGCTTGTTCCTAGTCCTTTCTTGATCTTTGAAAATTCTAAGTTTGGTGACTTCTTTGTGTTTTCCTTTAAATTTTCGAAAATTTGTGTTTTATTTTCTAAAAATTTTAAGTTTGGTGTTTTTGTGCTTTTATTTACTTAAAAAGTTTTCAAAAATTTGTTCTTGGTGTTCATCTTGACATTCAAAGTTTTCTTGTTTGATCTCTTTGTTTTGATATAAAATTTCTAATTTTTGTGTCATTTTGTTGTTTTTCTCTTTCCGCATTAAAATTCAAAAATAAAAAAAATTCTTTCCTTATTTTACTCATAAATTTCAAAATTTTGCATTAATTTAGTCAAAGATTTTCAAAATCATATCTTTTTTTTAGTCAAGTCAAAATTCTAATTTCAAAAATTGATCTTTTCAAATCTTTTTCAAAAATCAAATCTTTTTAATTTCTTCAATCACATCTTTTTTTTAAATTGCAATCATATCTTCTCAATCATATCTTTTTCAAAATAATTTTTAATCATATCTTTTTTTTAATAAATTGCAATCATATCTTCTCAATCAAATCTTTTTCAAAATAATTTTCAATCATATCTTTTTGATTGCTAATTTCATAATCTTTTTAACTAATTAATTAATTTAGTCTTCAATTTGCTTTTATTTTCTTTTTTTTTGAAATTTTATTTTATTTTATTTTCTATTTATTTTATTTTATTCTATTTTAACTTCGGTCACTTTTAATTAAATAAAAAAAATAAAAATATAATTTATTTGCAATTCATATCAATTCCCTTTTCTCCATCATGGACATAAGTGGAAATGAACAGTCCAAAAGGACTCTGGGGTCATATGCTAACCCTATTACAGCTGCATATGGGAGTAGCATCTGTATACCTCCCATCAAAGTAAGCAGTTTTGAGTTAAATCCTCAGTTCATTATCATGGTGCAGCAAAATTGCCAGTATTCCGGTCTTCCACAGGAAGAACCTACTGAGTTTCTGGCACAGTTCTTACAAATTACTGACACAGTATGTGATAAAGAAGTGGATCAGGATGTCTACAGATTATTACTGTTTCCATTTGCTGTAAAAGATCAAGCTAAGAGGTGGTTAAATAACCAACCCACAGCAAGCATAAAAACATGGAGACAATTAACAGACAAATTCCTGAATCAATTTTACCCTCCAAAAAGGATGACACAGCTAAGGCTGGACATCCAAGGCTTTAAACAAGAGGATCATGAATCTCTTTATAATGCCTGGGAGAGGTACAGAGGGATGTTAAGAAAATGCCCCTCTGAAATATTTTCAGAGTGGGTACAGTTAAACATCTTCTACTATGGACTTACAGAAAAAGATCAGATGTCTCTAGACCACTCAGCTAGTGGATCTATACACATGAGAAAAACAATTGAAGAGGCTCAAGAACTCATAGATACAGTTGCTAGAAATCAACATCTGTACTCAAACAGTGAGTCCTCCATAAAAGAAGAGGCTATGGCAGTAACTACTGATCCTAATCCTCATGAACAGATTGTTGAACTTAATCAGCAATTACTCCTTATGACAAAACAATTAGCAGAATTCAAAGAGATGCTCCAAGACACTAAAAATGCTAACAAGAATATAGAAACACAATTGAATCAGATAAGACAGCAGCTATCTAAACAGATAACAGAAGAATACCAAGCTGTCCAACTAAGGAGCGGGAAGACATTGAATAACTCAGCTCAAAGTAGCAAAAAGTCAAGAAAGGAACAAATGACAGAGGATGACCAAATTACTACCCAAGATCCCTCTGAGGACATCAAGAGCCCAGAGAGGAATAACTCTGGCATTCAAACGCCAGAAAAAGGGGAAAAGTTGGCGTTAAACGCCCATTCCTTGCCCAGTTCCGGCGTTCAAATGCCAGAAAAGGGTGGGAAGCTGGCGTTAAACGCCCATCCAGCACCCAATCCTAGCGTTCAAATGCCAATGAGGAATCAGACACCTACAAGTGCTGATAGTAACCCCTCTTAGAAGGCTTCTCTAACCACTTCTGTAGGGAATAAACCCGCAGCAATTAAGGTTGAAGAATATAAAGCCAAGATGCCTTATCCTCAGAAGCTCCGCCAAGCGGAACAGGATAAACAATTTGCCCGCTTTGCAGACTATCTCAGGACTCTTGAAATAAAGATTCCGTTTGCAGAGGCACTTGAGCAAATACCCTCTTATGCTAAGTTCATGAAAGAGATCATAAGTCATAAGAAGGATTGGAGAGAAACTGAAAGAGTATTTCTCACTGAAGAATGCAGTGTAGTCATTCTAAAAAGCTTACGAGAAAAGCTTCAAGATCCAGGAAGCTTTATGATACCATGCACATTAGAGGGTGCTTGCACCAAGACAGCTCTATGTGACCTTGGAGCAAGTATCAACCTAATACCTGCATCCACTATCAGAAAGCTTGGGTTGACTGAAGAAGTCAAACCAACCCGGATATGTCTTCAACTTGCTGATGGCTCCATTAAGTATCCATCAGGCATCATTGAGGATATGATTGTCAAGGTTGGGCCATTTGCCTTTTCCACTGACTTTGTAGTGCTGGAAATGGAGGAGCACAAGAGTGCAACTCTCATTCTAGGAAGACCTTTCCTAGAAACTAGACGAACTCTTATTGATGTACAAAAAGGGGAAGTAACCCTGAGAGTCAATGAGGATGAGTTCAAGTTAAATGCAGTCAAAGCTATGCAGCATCCAGACACATCAAATGACTGCATGAGCACTGATATTATTGACTCTTTGGTGGAAGAGATCAATATAACTGAGAGTCTTGAATCAGAGCTAGAGGACATCTTTAAAGATGTTCAGCCTGATTTGGAGGAACCATAGGAAATAAAAGAACCTCTAAAAATCCCTCAGGAAGAGGAGAAACCTCCTAAACCAGAGCTCAAACCACTACCACCATCCCTGAAATACGCATTTTTGGGAGAGGGTGACACTTTTTCAGTGATCATAAGCTCTGCTTTAAATTCACAGGAAGAGAAAGCACTAATTCAAGTGCTAAGGACACACAAGACAGCTCTTGGGTGGTCCATAAGTGACATTAAGGGCATTAGCCCAGCAAGATGTATGCACAAAATCCTATTAGAGGATGATGCCAAGCCAGTGGCTCAACCACAGAGGCGGCTAAATCCAGCCATGAAGGAAGTGGTGTAGAAAGAGGTCACTAAGTTACTAGAGGCTGGGATTATTTATCCTATCTCTGATAGCCCCTGGGTGAGCCCTGTCCAAGTTGTCCCCAAGAAGGGAGGCATGACAGTGGTTTATAATGAAAAGAATGAACTGGTTCCCACAAGAACAGTTACAGGGTGGCGTATGTGTATTGACTACAGAAGGCTCAATACAGCCACCAGAAAGGATCATTTTCCTTTACCATTCATATACCAGATGCTAGAAAGACTAGCAGGCCATGAATATTACTGCTTTTTGGATGGCTATTCAGGCTACAACCAAATTGCAGTGGATCCTTAAGACCAAGAGAAAACAGCATTCACATGTCTATCTGGAGTATTTGCTTACAGAAGAATGCCTTTTGGTCTGTGCAATGCACCTGCAACCTTTCAGAGGTGCATGCTCTCTATCTTCTCTGATATGGTAGAGAAGTTCCTGGAAGTCTTCATGGATGACTTCTCAGTATTTGGAGACTCATTCAGCTCCTGTCTTGATCATCTAGCATTTGTCCTGAAAAGGTGCCAAGAGACTAACCTGGTCTTAAACTGGGAAAAATGTCACTTTATGGTGACTGAAGGAATTGTCCTTGGGCACAAATTTTCAAGCAAGGGAATAAAGGTGGATCAAGCCAAGGTAGAGGTAATTGAGAAATTACCACCATCTGCCAATGTTAAGGCAATCAGAAGCTTTCTGGGGCATGCAGGATTCTATAGGAGGTTCATAAAAGATTTTTCAAAAATTGCAAAACCTCTAAGCAACCTGCTAGCTACTGACACGCCATTTGTGTTTGACACAGAGTGTCTGCAGGCGTTTGAGTCCCTGAAAGCCAAGCTGGTCACAACACCAGTCATCTCTGCACCTGACTGGACATTACCATTCGAATTAATGTGTGATGCCAGTGACCATGCTATTGGTGCAGTGTTGGGACAAAGGCATAACAAGCTTCTGCACGTCATTTACTATGCCAGTCGTGTTCTAAATGACGCACAGAAGAATTACACAACCACAGAAAAGGAGTTACTTGCAGTGGTTTATGCCATTGACAAGTTTAGATCCTATTTAGTAGGTTCAAAAGTGATTGTGTACACTGACCATGCTGCTCTTAAATATCTACTCACAAAGCAGGATTCAAAACCCAGGCTCATAAGATGGGTGTTGCTTCTGTAAGAGTTTGATATAGAAATAAGAGACAGAAAAGGGATAGAGAACCAGGTAGCTGATCACCTGTCCCGGATAGAACCAGTAGTTGGGGCGTCCCTCCCTTCTACTGAGATTTCTGAAACCTTTCCGGATGAGCAACTCTTTGCCATTCAGGAAGCACCATGGTTTGCAGACATTGTAAATTATAAAGCTGTGAGGTTCATACCCCAGGAGTACAGCAGGGTGCAAAAGAAAAAACTAATTTCTGATGCAAAGTACTACTTATGGGATGAACCATATCTCTTTAAGGGATGCGCAGACGGAATGATCCGCAGATGCGTCCCTAGAGAGGAGGCACAGAAGATCCTGTGGCATTGCCATGGATCACAGTATGGAGGACATTTCGGAAGTGAGCGAACAGCCACTAAAGTCCTGCAATGTGGCTTCTATTGGCCTACTCTCTATAGAGATGCCCGAGAGTTTGTGCGTAACTGTGACAGTTGACAAAGAGCTGGTAACTTGCCTCATGGTTATGCCATGCCTCAACAAGGGATCTTAGAGATTGAGTTGTTTGATGTATGAGGTATTGACTTCATGGGTCCTTTCCCACCATCATACTCAAACACTTACATTCTGGTGGCAGTGGACTACGTATCTAAATGGGTGGAGGCAATTGCCACACCCACTAATGATACCAAGACTGTGCTGAAGTTCCTCCAGAAACATATTTTTAGCAAATTTGGTGTCCCCAGAGTACTAATCAGTGATGGGGGCACCCATTTCTGCAATAAACAGCTTTACTCTGCTATGGTTCGATATGGAATTAGCCACAAAGTAGCAACTCCGTATCATCCACAGACAAATGGGCAGGCTGAAGTCTCTAACAGAGGATTAAAGAGAATCCTGGAATAGACTGTAATTACCCGTAGAAAAGATTGGGCAAAGAACTTGGATGATGCTCTGTGGGCATACAGAACAACATTCAAGACTCCTATAGGAACTTCTCTATACCAGCTTGTGTATGGCAAGGCCTGTCATCTGCCCGTGGAACTAGAACATAAAGCCTACTGGGCAACTAGATTCCTAAACATGGATGCTAAGTTAGCTGGTGAGAAAAGATTGCTCCAGCTAAATGAGCTAGAGGAGTTCAGACTCATTGCTTTTGAAAATGCAAAAATTTATAAGGAAAAAGCAAAAAAGTGGCATGACAAGAAATTGTCATCCAGAGTCTTTGAGCCAGGACAAAAAGTTCTGCTGTTCAACTCTAGGCTCAGATTATTCCCCAGGAAATTAAAATCCCGGTGGAGGGGACCATATGTGATTACAAGAGTGTCACCATATGGATATGTTGAGCTTCAAGATATTGATTCTGACAAAAAGTTCATTGTTAATGGACAGAGAATCAAACATTATCTTGAAAGCAATTTTGAGCAAGAATGCTCAAAACTGAGGCTTGAATGAAGCTCAGTAAAGGTCCAGCTAAAGACAATAAATAAGCGCTTGCTGGGAGGCAACCCAGCCATTAGCAAGTTATTTGTTTTAATTAATACTTGTAGAAGTTTGATATGCATTTTTCTTCAAAGGTTAATCATCAAAATTGAAGAAATTCACAGAGTTACAGAAGGATTCAGTACAAAAAGCAAAGAAAAGGAGCTTGCTGGCAAGAAAACGCCAGTAAAGGGCATTTTGGGCGTTAAATGCCAGAATGGGTACCATTCTGGGCGTTCAGAAAAATGCCCAGTGATAAAGGGGGTTTCTGGCATTTAACGCCAGCCAGGGTACCTGGCTGGGCATTAAACGCCCATAATGGCCAAAAATTGGGCGTTAAACGCCAGAAAGGCAGGGGGAGGAGATTTTGTTTCCAACTTCAAATTTTTTCAAATTTTCATGTTTTGATTTATACTTTTCTGTATAAACATGTTTCAAACTTTCATCATTCACCCTCAATTTTCAAAAATTCAAACATTTTCTAAATCTCTTTTCAATTTCTTTCAAATCCTTCCCAAATCTTCTTCAAAAACTCAATTATCTTCTTAATTTCTTTCCAAATCTTTTTCAACTCATCATATCATCTCTTAATTCTTAGATGCATAACCAAATTTTCAGATTTAACATCTTTATATCTTTTTCAATTACAAATCTCATCTTTTTCATATCATGATTTTATTTTCTTCCATCAATCATATCTCTATGTCATATCTCTTTCAATTTTTCGAAACCCCTCCCCTCCTCCTATAAATATACATTTGGCCATCCCCTCCTCTCTATCATTCGAATTTGCCTCTTCTCCTCTCTCTCCTCTTTCCTTTCTTTTGCTTGAGGGCAAGCAAACCTCTAAGTTTGGTGTGTTTTTCCGTGATCACTGAGCTAAGACTCATCAAGATCATGGCACCTAAGGGAAAACAAACTAAATCAAGAGGCAAGAAAGAGAATACTCCAAAGAGTCTTTAGAATCAAGAGAGGTTCCTAACCAAAGAACATGCAGACCATTACCACAAAATAATGGGTCTGAAGTCAGTGATCCCGGAAGTTAAATTCAATCTGAAAGAAGATGAATATCCAGAGATCCAAGAGCAAATTCAAAACAGAGGATGAGAAATTCTAGCTAATCCTAAAACAAAGGTTGGAAGAAACATGGTTCAGGAATTCTACTCAAATCTGTGGCTAACAGATAAGCAGAGAATAACTGGAACCGCCTTTCATACCTACCAAACCATGGTCAGAGGGAGGCTTATTTACTTCCATCTGGACAAAATAAGAGAGGTCTTCAAATTGCCTCAACTACAAGATGATCCAGAATCCTTTAATAGGAGAATGGTGAGAGTAGATAAGGGGTTGGATCAAGTTCTAGAGGACATATGCCTCCCTGGAACTAAGTGGATAACCAATTCAAAAGGTGTCCCAAACCAACTCAAGAGGGGAGATCTAAAACCAGTTGCAAGAGGCTGGTTGGACTTTATTGGGCATTCTATATTGCCCACTAGCAACCGCTCTGAGGTCACTATCAAAAGAGCAGTGATGATTCATTGTATTATGCTTGGAAAAGAAGTGGAGATTTATCATCTGATTTCTTGTGAGATTTACACAATTGAAAACAAGAACTCCACTGAAGCCAAACTGGCCTACCCAAGCTTAATCTCTCTACTATGTAAAGATGTTGGGGTGAGGATGGGAGTAGATGAATTCATCCCAATCGAACACCTAATCACCAAGAAGTCAATGGAATGACAAGTGCAAGACAACAACATAAAAAGGAGGGCGCAGGAGTTCCTCCTAGAAATTCCTGAAATTGACTGTTGGACCCGCCTAGAAGCATCTGTTACCAAGCTACAAGAAGCTATGGAACAACTTAAAGAAGAACAGCAGAATCAAAACTGTATGCTCTGCAAACTGCTGAAGGAACAGGAGAAGCAGGGGTGTGAGCTACAGGAGCTAAAGCGCCAGAAGCTCTCCCTTGAAGGACCAAGCACCCCACAGATTGAGGGAGCATCCACTTCTCAAAATCAAGGTCGTTGAGTCCTAACTCTGTGATAACTTTTATTATTAATAGTCTATTTTAAGAGTCATTTATTTTTTTGTTTTTTTTATTTATTTATTTTCTGTCTTTTATTATTATTGGTTTGCTCTTATATTTATTTTTGAGTCTTATTGTCATTCCATGATTAATAAAATTTAAAGTTTATGTCTTAAAGCTATGAATGTCCCATGAATCCATCACCTTTCTTAAATAAAAAGTATTTTTAATTGAAAAAGAAAAAGAAGTACATGAATTTCAAATTTTAAAACAATTTAATTATTTTGATGTGGTGGCAATACTCTTGTCTTCTGAATGAATGCTTGAACAGTGCATATGTTTGAATTTGTTGTTTATGAATATTAAAATTATTGGCTCTTGAAAGAATGATGGAAAAGGAGAAATGTTATTGATAATCTGAAAAATCAAAAAAATTGATTCTTGAAGCAAGAAAAAGCAGTGAATAGAAAAAAAAAGAGAGGATGATATGCGAAAAAAAAAGAGAGAGAAAAAGAAAGAAAAAGCAAGCAGAAAAAGCCAATAGCCCTTTAAACCAAAAGGCAAGGGTAATAAAAAGGATCCAAGGCTTTGAGCATCAGTAGATAGGAGGGCCCACAGGAATAAAATCCTGGCCTAAGCGGCTAAACCAAGCTGTCCCTAACTATGTGCTTGTGGCGTGAAGGTGTCAAGTGAAGACTTGAGACTGAGCGGTTAAAGTCGTGGTCCAAAAGAAAAAAGAGTGTGCTTAAGAGCTCTGGACACCTCTAATTGGGGACTCTAGCAAAGCTGAGTCACAATCTGAAAAGGTTCACCCAGTTATATGTCTGTGGCATTTATGTATCCGGTGGTAATACTGGAAAACAAAATGCTTTGGGTCACGGCGAAGACTCATAAAGTAGTTGTGTTCAAGAATCAACATACTTAACTAGGAGAATCAATAACACTATCTGGATTCTGAGTTCCTATAGAAGCCAATCATTCTGAACTTCAAAGGATAAAGGGAGATGCCAAAACTGTTCAGAAGCAAAAAGCTAAAAGCCTCGATCATCTAATTGATACTGATCTTCATAGATGTTTTTGGAATTCATTGTATATTCTATTCTTTTTATCCTATATGATTTTTAGTTGCTTGGGGATAAGCAACAATTTAAGTTTGGTGTTGTGATGAGCGGATAATTTATACGCTTTTTGGCATTGTTTTTAGTGTGTTTTTAGTATATTTTAATTAGTTTTTATTTAAAATTTACTTTTCTGGACTTTACTATGAGTTTGTGTGTTTTTCTGTGATTTCAGGTATTTTCTGGCTGAAATTGAGGGACCTGAGCAAAAATCTGATTCAGAGGCTGAAAAAGGACTGCAGATGCTGTTGGATTCTAACCTCCCTGCACTCAAAGTGGATTTTCTGGAGCTACAGAAGTTGGAAAGTAGACATCCTGGGCTTTCCAGCAATATATAATAGTCCATACTTTGCCCGAGATTTGATGGCCCAAACAGGTGTTCCAAGTCAGCTCAAGAATTCTGGCGTTTAACGCCAGAACTGGCATAAAAACTGGAGTTAAATGCCCAAACTGGCACAAAAACTGGCGTTTAACTCCAAGAAAAGTTTCTACACATAAAAGCTTCAATGCTCAGCCCAAGCACACACCAAGTGGGCCCCGGAAGTGGATTTTTACACTAAACACCCTAGCTTACTCATTTTCTGTAATCCTAGGTCACTAGTTTACTATAAAAACTACTTTTAGTGATTCATTTTGTACCTCATGACACTTTACACGTTTCATATTGTATTCTCTATGGCATGAGTCTCTAAACCCCATTGTTGGGGGTGAGGAGCTCTGTTGTTCTTCATGCATTAATGCAATTACTACTGTTTTCCATTCTATCACGCTTGCTTCTATTCTAAGATATTCATTCGCCCTTCAACCTGATGAATGTGATGATCCGTGATACTCATCATCATTCTCACCTATGAACGCGTGCCTGACAACCACCTCCGTTCTACCTTAGATTGAATGCATATCTCTAAGGTAGAATGGAGGTGGTTGTCAGGCACGCGTTCATAGGTGAGAATGATGATGAGTGTCACGGATCATCACATTCATCAGGTTGAAGTGTGAATGAATATCTTAGAATAGAAGCAAGCGTGATAGAATGGAAAACAGTAGTAATTGCATTAATTCATGAAGAAAAGCAGAGCTCCTCACCCCCAACAATGGGGTTTAGAGACTCATGCCATAGAGAATACAATATGAAACATGTAAAATGTCATGAGGTACAAAATGAATCACTAAAAGTAGTTTTTATAGTAAACTAGTGACCTAAGGTTATAGAAAATGAGTAGGCTAGGGTGTTTAGTGTAAAAATCCACTTCCGGGGCCCACTTGGTGTGTGCTGGGGCTGACCATTGAAACTTTCATGTGTAGAGACTTTTCTTGCAGTTAAACGCCAGCTTTTGTGCCAGTTTGGGCGTTTAACTCCAGTTTTTATGCCAGTTCTGGCGTTAAACGCCAGAATTCCTGAGCTGACTTGTAATGCCTGTTTGGGCCATCAAATCTCAGGCAAAGTATGGACTATTATATATTGCTAGAAAGCCCAGGATGTCTACTTTCTAACGCAATTGAGAGCGCGCCAATTGGGCTTCTGTAGTTCCAGAAAATTCACTTTGAGTTTAGGGAGGTCAGAATCCAACAGCATCTGCAGTCCTTTTCAGCCTCTGAATCAGATTTTTGCTCAGGTCCCTCAATTTCAGCCAGAAAATACCTGAAATCACAGAAAAACACACAAACTCGTAGTAAAGTTTAGAAAAGTGAATTTTAAATAAAAACTAATAAAAATATAATAAAAACTAATTAAAATATACTAAAAACATACTAAAAATAATACCAAAAAGCGTATAAATTATCCGCTCATCACCTATCGAGCTGGTATGACTGACCTCTGAAATCCCTCCTCCACTGAGGGAGGCAAATGTCAGTAAGAATCTGATCCAATCTCTGGTCAGTGTTGAGCTTCCGAATGTATGAATGATGGTCCTCTCCAAATGGTGGTAACTACAGTGCCACCCTCACACTCTCTAGGCTAAAATCCTTGATATACCCTCTGACCATGGTACGTCAGTTCTTTGGCTCTGGGTTCACGCCTCTAACATTCTTGTACGTAACTCAAGAATTAGCGTAGAACTCTTGCACCATCAATGCTCCAACCTCAATTACGGGGTTGGCCAGAACTTTCCAACCCCATCTCAGAATCTGATACTAGATCTTTGGGTACTTATCTGGATTTAGATCGAAGAAGACCTTGGCAATCACCTTCTTCTTATGTACCACCTCATAAATGTGATTCTCATGGGTCTTGGAAAATAACCGGGTGAAGTCCCATGAGTCGGAGGTGGGAGTCTTCTCTTTCCTCTTTCTTAAGGAGGATTCTTCAGTCTTGGGTGCTATGGAGATAGTAAAATGAAGAAAAAGCGAAGCGTCCACCACCAAACTTAAAAGTTTACTCGTCTCCGAGTAAAGTAATAAAAGAAAATAAGGAAAGAAAAATAGAATAGAAATAACAGAGATAGGGGAAAATGGAGAAGGAGGGCTTCGACCTTGGCTAAGAAAGAGGAAGAAAAGGAAAATGGGAAGTGTGTATGATGAAGAGTAAGTAAGAAGGGATAGTAATTGGAGCTTTGGTGAAAGTGAAAGTGAAGTGGGGTATTTATAGGTGGAGAGGGGGGAATCCGGTTATGGGGTATGGGTGGGGGAAAATTGAATTTGAATTTTGGGTTGTTGGGAGGGGAGATGGATGGGATAGATGAGAATGAATTAGATGGAGTGGGAGGTGAGTTGAGAGAATCAAGAGAAATGATGGATGAATGAATGTGGATGGAAAAGTGGGTAAGGGGGAGGGAGAGAAGGGATAAGTTTGAATGGTGAAGGTAGTTGCATTTGGCGCCAGCAGGGGATCAGAATTTTTTTTTTGGAAATGAGCATCCTGACGCTAAATGCCGAAGCTAGCGTTTAGCGCCCTGAGGGGGTGCCAAAATTGTGAAAATGCCCAAATTGGGCGTTTATCGCCCAAGCTTGTTTTGCTCCAGGGCGTTCTGTTCTTCTGTCTGAGTCTTCTTGTCCCTGTTCTAATCACTGTATATGATCACAAACATTAGAAAACCTAGGAAAACTCTAAAGATCAATGAAAAATAAAATGAAATCAAACTAAAATAAAACTTAAATAAAACTAGAATAAACTTAAGGATACTTATGGTTGGATTGCCTCCCAACAAGCGCTTCTGTACTGTCACTAGTTTGACGGTCAACTCCTCTAAGGAAGAGGATCATAGGGGCTCAGATGTTCACCCCTCATTGTGAACTTCTTTCCTGTGCTCTCATGAATTAGCTCAACATGCTCCAGAGATAGGATCCTATTCACAGTATGTGGTATGACTCGACTTCTAGTGAACACCACCTTTATGCCAGGTGAGAAGTCCTCAGCAGGAATCTTCCTGTTTCTCCAGCCTTTTGGTACCTTTTTCTTGGGGGTCTCCTTCCTCGTTGGATAGTGCACACCCAACCCCAAACTCAGGTTTGATGTTAAGGGGAATAAAATTAGTTCCAACCAAGGGAGGAGGCTTCAGTAGTGCACTTTGTATGCAAGTACCTCCTTTGTCAAAGAGTGGTGTAGGTTTGAAAACCTTGAAAACCATCCACTTCTCATGTAACCTCAGCACCAATTCACCTTTCTCAACATCAATTGGGGCACTTTTAGTGGCTAGGAATGGCCTTCTTAGGATGATGGAGTCATTTGTATCTTTTTCCATGTCAAGTATCACAAAGTTTTCTGGGAGGATGGTGCGCAAAAATTGAAACTCGCACAACTAAACTGGCAAGTGCATCAGGACGTCAAAGTAATACCTCAAGTGAGTGAGGGTCAAATCCCACGAGGATTGTTGGATTGAGAAAGCTGTGGTTATCCTGCAGATCTTAGTCAGGCAAATAGAAAGTTAATTGTTGTTGTAGGCGCATAAACAAAAAAATAACGAAAGCAATAAAGAATTGACGTAGAAAGAATAGTAAGAAAACAGTTAAGGCCTCGGAGATACTTGTTCTACCGGATTAATACTTCTTACTAACTACTTTAACAATGAGTGATTTATTCAATGGCAAGGTTGTAAGTGATTAAGCCATGGGTCATGGTCATTAATCTCCTCTATTCCAAACCAAACGCCCGAACAGGTCAATCAATCTGGAATTTAATCTCTGATGATCCTACTCAAAATGCCACAGACAAGGTCGGATCTTCCAGATTGGAGAATGAAGATCCATTATTCTAGCCTTAGTGCCACAGACACTTTATTATCCATGACTAACGAGATTTCATGTCACATATCCCAATTAGCCCAAGTAACTTATTGGAACCTGTGATGTACTCTCAAACTGTAGCTCAATACTATCCGGGTCAAGACTCGTACAGAACTCGTGTAGAATAAGGGGTCATACTTTCGTTCCACCCCAGATTCATAAAGATGAAAAACGACAGTACATCATAGAATAGAATCAAACATGCATTAATGTAGAAAAATAATAATATTAATCCATTGGACTGAGCAGAGCTCCTATCCTTAACCTAGGAGGTTTAGTTGCTCATATTTTACAGAGAAAACAGAAGTAGTGTGTCTGTGCTTCTCCCCTCCTGGGAGGCATAATCCTCAGGAGGAAGGAAGTCCTTTAATTATAATAAAAACTCTAAGACTAAACCTAAAAGATATTATTTTTAATTAAAAATAACAAAAAAAATAAAATAAGCTAAAAAGTGCTAAAATCCACTTTGGGGCCCACTTGGTGAGTATTTAGGTTGATGCCTGGCATGTAACTCAAGTTCTGGGCATTCAACTTTGGTTCCTGCTCCCTGGCTGGCATTGAATGCCAGTTTGGGCATTCAACTTGGAGGGTTGGTCCTTCTTGGGAGTTGAACTCCAAAAAGGGAGTAAGTTGGGCGTTCAATGCCCGTTTTGGGTAGTCCTTTCCAAAAAAAAGTATAAACTATTATATATTGCTAGAAAGTTCTGAAAGTCAACTCTCCAATGCCATTGAGAGCGCGTCAATTGCATTTTTGTAGCTTGAGAAATACACGTTGGAATTCATGGAGGTCAGGATTTGATAGCATCTGGTATCCTTTCTTTGCCTCTGAATCAGACTTTGCCAAAACTTGCCAATTTCATCCAAAAATTACCTAAAATCATAAGAAAACACAAAAACTCAAAGTAGCATCCAAAATGTGAATTTTGCACTAAAACATAATAAAACTTAACAAAATATAACTAAAAACACTAAGAAAACAGTACCAAAAAGGGTATAAAATATCCACTCATCAGAACACTAAACTTAAACTATTGCTTGTCCTCAAGCAACTAAAAACAAAGTAGGACTAAAGAGAAGAGAAAAATACAATAAGTCTCTGAGTTGTTAATGAAGCTCAGTTCCAAATATCGAATGGGGCTATTAGCTCTTTACTTCTGAACAGTTTTGGCATCTGACTTTTCTTTGAAGCTCAGAAGTATTGGCATCCCTTGGAACTAGAATCCGGATGATATTTTTGATTCTCTTCTTTTATTTTTTTTATTCTTGAACACAGCTTTTTCTTTTGGTGCTTTGCACCTTTTGAGCCTAGCCGTGACTCTAAGCATTTTGTTTTCAAGTATTACCACCGGATACATAAATGCCACAGGCACTTAACTGGGGGAACCCTTTGGATTTGAATTTGGCTTTTCTTAAATTCCCAGATAGTGGTGCCCAGAGTTCTTAAGCGTACTTTTTATTGCTTTGGATCACGACTTTAACTGCTCAGTCTCAAGCCTTTTGCTTGACACCTTCACACCACAAGCATATAGTTAGGGATAGCAACTCATTTGAGTTTTTTAGGCTAATTTTAACCCTCCTAACCATTGATGCTCAAAGCCTTGAATCCTTGCTCTTTTCTTTTTCTTTTGAGCTTTTTATTTTTTTCGTTTTCTTTTATATATATATATATTATTTTTGTTGCTTTTTCTTGCTTCAAGAATCAATATTTTTATTTTTCAGAGAATCAATAATACTTCTCTAAATTCACTGTTCTTCAAGGGCCAATATGCTCAACCTCAATATCAAATATGCACAGTTAATTCATAAATTCAGAAAATAAAGGTAAGGCCACCACATCTTAAGTAATTGGAATAACTTATAATATACTCATGACCTTGTGTATTTCACTACTTCTTTTTCAAAAATTTTCTTTTAAGCTTGTTATGGGATACATGAGACATCTTAAGCGCAAAAAAAAATTTCGAAAATTTGAACTACTAGACTAAAAAGCAAAGGAAATCCTAATAGTAATCATGTAAAAGCTAGAATACAAAACGGAAAATAGAATAGAATACTGAAAAATAGAAAGAAAGAGAGAATAAAACTCAACCACCTTAGTTATGATGGTTGCTCTGGCTGTGCTCTTCTGTGAAGATGATTCACCTCCCTTTGGTGTCATTGATGATAGTATACACCTAGAGCTCACTCTATAACACCAAACTTAAAAATTTTGCTTGTCCCCAAGCAAAGAAAACTTGGTCCCCTATTGGTCCCTTATGGGCGTTGAACGCCCAAGTTCTCTTTCCTCTTCTGGGGTTGAACGCAAGTAAGGGGCATACTCCAGGGTGTTCTGTTCTCCTTGCCACGCGTTCCTGTTTTTGTTCTAAGCACTGTGCATGATCACAAACATTAGAAAACCTAGAAAAACTTTGAAGATCAATGAAAATTAAAATAAAATCAAGCTAAAATAAAACTGAAGTAAAACTGAAATAAACTAAAGGATACCTATGGTTGGGTTGCCTCCCAACAACCGCTGCTTTAATGTCATTAGCTTGACACTTGATTGTTAAATTTTCTTCCTCTTCTTCTAGTTGGTTAAAAGAAATAACTCTATGGGAGAAGAGGAGAGGATTAGTGCCCTCGGATGTGAATTCCTCCTAACAAGCTTTCTGGTATTGTTATCAGCTTGATTCTCTTTGCTTGTTAGGGTAGGGATTGTATTGTTTCTCCATCCCATATGCATCTTCCTCTTGGGTCCTTCCTCCTTGGTGGGTAGTGATTGCCCAACACCAAACTTAGGGTTGATGTCTGGGAAAACTGTATGAGTTTCCACCAAGAGAGGAGGCTTCAGTAATGTATTCTGCATGTAAGTACCTCCTTTGTCAGGGGGTCTTGGAGGTTTAAAGACCTTGAAAACCATGTGATCCTTATGTAACCTCAGCACCACTTTGCCTCTCTCAACATCAACGAGGTTTTGTCCAATAGAGAGAGACCTTTGCTCCAAAACCTTAGCAAAAAGAATATTAATTTGTAGCTTTTTAAAGACTTCCAAGAACAGCAATGCTTGTCCTTGGTCTCCTTTTGGGGCTTCTGAGGGTGTGGTGCTTCAAGCTCTTGAATAGGTGTCATAGAGGAGGCATGTGACAGTGTAACCTCAGCCTTTTCTGGAGCTTCTCTCTCCTCCGACCCTTTAGTAGCTTGCACTTCCTCCTTTGGTACGGATTCAGCATCCATTATGATGGCCTTGCACTCTACGCTTAGGGTAGGCACTGTGTCACTGGGAAAAGTGAGAGGTCTCTTAAGTTTCTCGGGAAGGTTTCTCTGAATGACTGTACTGCACTCCTTAGTAAGCACCACTGTCTCTACTTCCTTCCAATCCCTCTTGTTATTCAGTATTTCCTTCATGAACTTAGCACATGAAGGCATTTGTTCAAGAGCCTCTGCAAAGGGGATTTTAATCTCCAGCTTCTTAAAAACTTCTAAGAACTTGGCGAATTGCTTATCCTTTTCTACTTTCTGGAGTCATTGAGGGTATGGTAACTTGGCCTTGTACTCAAGGGCCATGAGTGGTGCATGGTAAGCACCCCTAGGGACAGAGAAAGGGTGGTCAAACTGTCTAGGGGAGGTGTCTCCCGAATTGATGCGTCTGTTGTCCCCCCCCCCTTTCTGGGCATTGAACACCCTTGGTGATTCCTTCTTTCTTGGTGTTCAATGCTAGGGTTGCTCCCTTCTGGGCGTTGGACGTTCTTGTTATCCCTTTCTGGGCATTCAGCGCCCTTGATAGTGCTCTGAGTTGCAACTTGCTCATCTTCTGCCATTTCTTTTTCCTCCTACTTCCCACTGTTCTAGGACTGGTTGTTTAGGGTGCTTCCACTCCTCAATTGGATGGCTTGAAACTCTTCTCTTATCTGTTCAGACAAATGATGTTCATCCTGGTTCAACCGTGCTTCTATATTTTTGTTGGAGGCACGGGTCTCCTGTAATACTTTTTGCAAACTTAGAAACTATTGTGTGAGGGAATGTAGCTGCTGGGTTAATGATTCACTTTGTTTCGGGGGGTTAGATTCAGTGGACAATGTCTTGACCTCTCCTTTCATTGAAGTCTCACCAAATGAGTGTAAATGCTGGTTGCTGGCGACTGTCTCAATGTGTTATTGAGCTTCTTCAATTGTCTTCTTCATGTATATTGAACCACCAGCAGAGTTATCCAGGGACATCTTGGCCATGTCTGTGAGTCCATAATAGAAAATATCCAACTTAACCCAATCTAAAAACATTTCCGTCGGGCATTTTCTAAGAATCAGCTTGTACCTCTCCCAAGCATCGTAGAGGGACTCGCTTTTTCCTTGCTTAAAGGTTTGGATATCTATCCTCAACTTAGTTAACTTCCTTGGGGGAAAGAACCAGTTCAGGAACTTGTCAACAACCTTATCCCAAGTGTTCAAACTCTCCTTGGGCTGGTTGCGAAGCCAATTCTTTGCGTGGTCCCTTACAGCAAATGGAAAAAGCATCAACCTGTAGACATTAGGATCTACTCCATTGGTCTTTACAGTATCACGGATCTGTAGAAAGTCAGAGATGAATTCATTGGGGTCTTCCTGTGGGAGTCCATGAAACTGGCAATTTTGATGCACTAGGAAGATCAACTCTAGGTTGAGCTCAAAATGATCTACTTCAATAGGAGGTATACTAATGCTGCTTCCATAGAGATCAGGGTTGAGAGCTGAGAAAAATCCCAGGGTTCTTCTGGGTTGTGCACCTCCATCTAGATACATAGTGATTCTAGTGTTCCTACAAAGTCAAGAAACAAAGAAAAACAGGGAGTCTCTATGTCAAAGTCTAGAGAACTTCCAGTGAGATATCCAAAAAAGATTTTTTATTTTTTTATTTGTTTATTTTTAATAAAAGTTTGAAAATAAATAAATAATAAAAATAGAAAAATAATAATTAGAAATTTCAAAAATTAAAAAGAAAAAGTCAATTAAAGATTTTGAATTTCAAAATTAAAGAAGGAAAAACTAACAAAATGCTAAGGTTTTAAAAATTGAATTCAAAATAAAGATAGGATATAAAAATTTAAAAATCAAGGAAAAAAGATAAGATAAAGATCAAAGATCAAGATAAGATATGATTTTAAAAAAAATTTAGAAAGAAAATTAATTAAAAAGAAAAAGACAAGATTTGAATTTTTTTTTTTTTTGAAATTTAAAAAGAAGAAGAAAATATTAAAAGACGCTAGGCTTTTAAAATTGAAATAAGATAAAGCAAGATTTGAAAATAAAATAAAAGATTTGAGTTTTGAAAATTTTTGAAAATTAAAAAGAAAGAGTCAATCAAAGATTTTAAAATTTAAATTTGGAAAGAAAAAGTCAAACAAGATAAGATAAGATTTTTTTAAAAAATTAAGATAGACGATTTGATTTTGAAAAATTTTGAAATTAAAAAAGAGAAAGTCAAAGAAAGATTTTGAAATTCAAATTAGAAACAAAGAATCAAGAGAAAGAAACAAGATAAGATAAGAAGAGATTTTAAAATTTAATTTTTGAAAGAAAGAAAGACTAAAGAAGCACCAAATTTTAAAATTAAAATAAGATAAAACAAACAACTAATTAAAAAATATTTGAAATTAAAAATGAAGTTTTCAAAATTTAGAGAAGAAAAAGTCAAAACAATATTTTGAAATTTAAATTTGAAAGAAAGAGATACAAACAAAATACTGAACTTTTAAAATTTGAAATTAAAAGAAAGATAAGATAAGATATAAAGATTTTACCAAAGAAAAAGATTAAAAGATTAGGAAAGATAAACAAGATACGATTTGAAAATTTGAAAATCACTAACAAGAAACGCCAAACTTAAAATTTGAATTTAAGTAAAGATAAGATAACAAAATTTTGAAAATCAAAGAAAAGATAAAGATTTAAAGATAGAAAAGATAAATAAGAAAAATAAATTAAGTAAAAAGATTACTAACGGAACATTAAACTTAAAATTTTAAATACAAAATTAAAAAAATTTCGAAAATACTATATATTTTTATTTTTTTTCTCAAAAAAATAAAAAGAAAAGACAAACACTAGACGGACACCAAACTTAAAATTTTAAGATCAAAGAGCATAAATTTCGAAAAATTTGAAAAAGAAAAACACTAAAAGACACCAAACTTAAAAATTTTGAAATCAAACAAAGAGAAACACAGAAAAATTCGAACACAAAGGAAGAAAAATAAGAACAATTTTCAAAAATAAAGAAAAGAAACAAAAACCAAAGGAATACCAAACTTAAAAATTGACATAAGACTCAAACAAAAGAAAAAGATGACTAAAGATGAAGTATTTTTGAAAAATTTTAAAAAGAAAATAAGAAACACAAAAAGAAAAACTGTAAAAGTACCTGATCTAAGCAGCAAGACAACCGTTAGTTTGTCAATCATGAACAATCTCCGGCAACGACGCCAAAAACTTGGTGCGCAAAAATTGAAACTCGCACAACTAAACCGGCAAGTGCACGGGTCGTCCAAGTAATACCTCAAGTGAGTGAGGGTCGAATCCCACGAGTATTGTTGGATTGAGCAAGCTGTGGTTATCCTGCAGATCTTAGTCAGGCGAATAGAAAGTTGATTGTTGTTGTTGTAGGTGCATAAACAAAACAATAACGAAAGCAATACAGAATTAACGTATAAACAATAGTAAGAAAACAGTTAAGGCCTTGGAGATGCTTCTTCTTCCGGATTAATACTTTTTACTGACTACTTTAACAATGAGTGATTTATTCAATGGCAAGGCTGTAAGTGATTAAGCCATGGGTCATGGTCATTAATCTTCTCTATTCCAAACCAAATGCCCGAACAGGTCAGTCAATCTGGAAGCGGGTGAAGCTCACGCAATTTAATCTCTGATGATCCTACTCAAAACGCCACAGATAAGGTCGGATCTTCCAGATCGGAGAATGAAGCTCTCTGATTCTAGCCTTAGAGCCACAGGAACCTCAATTACCCAGGACTAATGAGATTTCATGTCATATATCCCAATTATCCCAAATAACTTGTTGGAACCTGTGATGTACTCTCAAGCTGTAGCTCAATACTATCCGGGTCAGGACTCGTACAGAACTCGTGTAGAACAAAGGGTCATACTTTCGTTCCACCCTAGATTCATAAAGATGAAGAATGACAATACATCATAGAATAGAATCAAACATGCATTAAAGTAGAAAAGTAATAATATTAATCCATGGGACTGAGCAGAGCTCCTATCCTTAACCTAGGTGGTTTAGCTGCTCATATTTTACAGAGAAAATAGAAGTAGTGTGTCTGTGCTTCTCCCCTCTTGGGAGGCATAATCCTCAGGAGGAAGGAAGTCATTTATTTATAATAAAAACTCTGAGACTAAACCTAAAAGATATTATTTTTAATTAAAAATTACAAAAAGAAAATAAAATAAGCAAAGAAGTGCTCAAATCCACTTTGGGGCCCACTTGGTGAGTGTTTCGGCTGATGCCTGACATCTAACTCAAGTTCTGGGTGTTCAACTTTGGTTCCTGCTCCATGGCTGGCGTTGAACGCAAGTTTGGGCGTTCAATGGTCCTTCTTGGGCGTTGAACTCCAGAAAGGGCATAAGTTGGGCGTTCAATGCTCGTTTTAGGTAGTCCTTTCTGAAGAAAAGTATAAACTATTATATATTGATAGAAAGCTCTGCAAGTTATCTTTCTAACTCCATTGAGAGCGCATCAATTAGACCTCTATAGCTCAAGAAATGTGATGAACGAAATTTTGACGGTATAGAATTAACTAATGAAATCTCATTGCAAGTATAGTTTCTAAACCAACAATAATCCTTTCATACAAAAATTTGTTTGTCACAAGAACAACCCTAATGAATCTAATAACCGGAGTATTTAAACCTCGGGTCGTCTCTCAAAGGAATTGCAGGGTAGTGTTCTTGTTATTGGCTATGGACATGTATATTTTGGGGTTTTGGATAAGAAACAAGAAAAGTAAATGGCAATGAAAATCAAATGACAAAAAGGGTCTTGGCAAGGTTTGGTGGTCAAGGCTCTCTATCCTTATCACTAACCACAATATGACAATTGCAAGGATCAATCCCACTAAATCATCCTCTAACAAGTAAAGGAAAGTCAAGTGAGCTATATCAATCCAAGTCCCTAAGTCCTAGCTATTCACTAATTGAATTAATGAGAGCTAGAGTCAATGGCTACCAATTATCAATCACTTGGACATTAGTAACTCAAGAACTCCTAAGTTACCTTCCCAAGCCAAGAACATAAAATTCTACTCTAACATCGTCTCAAACATTTTGACAAACACTTGGAAGGTATAAAAGGAAAACATAGTAAATTGACAACAAGAATGAAATCTAACAACTACTTATTGCAGGAATTAACAACAACAATCAAAGAAAGCACAATTAACATGAATTACCTCAAAAATTGCATTAAAAGAAAATAGAGGAAACAAGAGTAAATCTACAATAAAGTATGGAAACAAAGTAGAAGAAAATTACAACAAGAGAATAGAAGAACAAGATATAGCAACAAGGAATTGAAAGGTAGAAGTAGATGAAAACATGAATTAAAACCTAGATCTAAGCTTATTAACCTAAACCTAATCCTAATTCTAGAGAGAAGTGAGAGCTTCTCTCTCTAACACTAACTAAGGCCTTCACTAAACTAAAACTATGTGTAAAGTGATGGAATCCCCCCTTTGCTCTTCAATCCTTAGTCCTGTTAAGTATTCTGGCGACAAAATTGATTTAGATTAGGCCCCACAGCCTCTGTGAATTCGCTGGGCACGTTTTCACTTAAAAATCACGTGCCAGCACCGACGCGTACGCGTACAGCACGCGTGTGTGTCCCTGAGGTTTTTACGATCCACACGTGCGCGTACATTGCGCGTGCGCGTGGATGGTGCATCCCAAATCTTTGGCTTTTCCATGTGTTCTCCACTTTGCATGCTTTCTTCTTCACTCCTTTGATCCATTCCCAGCCTTTTCAACCTGAAATCACTTAACAAACAAATCAAGGCATCTAGTGGAATCAAAGGTGAATTAAAATCATCAAATTAAAAGTCTAAAAGCATGTTTTCACACTTAAGCACTGATGAGCGGATAATTTATACGCTTTTTGACATTGTTTTTAGTATGTTTTTAGTAGAATCTAGTTACTTTTAGGGATGTTTTCATTAGTTTTTATGTTAAATTCACATTTCTGGACTTTAATATGAGTTTGTGTGTTTTTTTGTGATTTCAGGTATTTTCTGACTGAAATTGAGGGACTTGAGCAAAAATCAGATACAGAGGTTGAAGAAGGACTGCTGATGCTGTTGGATTCTGACCTCCCTGCACTCAAAGTGGATTTTCTGGAGCTACAGAATTCGAAATGGCGCGCTTCCAATTGAGTTAGAAAGTAGACATCCAGGTTTTTTCAGCAATGTATAATAGTCCATACTTTGCCCAAGTTTAGACGACGCAAACTGGCGTTCAACGCCAGTTCTCTGCCCAATTCTGGCGTCCAGCGCCAGAAACAAGTTGCAAAGTGGAGTTCAATGCCCAAAATGGCACCAAAACTGGCGTTCAACTTCAGGAATGACCTCTACACGTGTAACACTCAAACTCAGCCCAAGCACACACCAAATGGGCCCCGGAAGTGAATTTATGCATCAATTACTTACTTCTGTAAACCCTAGTGGCTAGTTTATTATAAATAGGACTTTTTACTATTGTATTAGACATCTTTTTTTGAACCATCTTTGGATTATCTTTCGATCTATTGATCACGTTTTGAGGGCTGGCCTCTCGGCCATGCCTGGACCTTCACTTATGTATTTTCAACGGTAGAGCTTCTACACTCCATAGATTAAGGTGTGGAGCTCTGCTGTTCCTCAAAGATTAATGCAAAGTACTACTGTTTTTTATTCAATTCAACTTATTCCACTTCTAAGATATTCATTCGCACTTCAACCTGAATGTGATGAACGTGACAATCATCATCATTCCCTATGAACGCATGCCTGACAACCACTCCCGTTCTACCTTCGATTGAACGAGTATCTCTTAGATTACTAATACAGGGGGACCGAGTCTGAGATATTGGGATCTTCGTGGTATAAGCTAGATTGATGGCAGCATTCATGAGAATCCGGAAAGTCTAAACCTTGTCCGTGGTATTCCGAGTAGGATTCTGGGATTGAATGACTGTGACGAGCTTCAAACTCGCGAGTGCTGGGCGTAGTGACAGACGCAAAAGGATAGTAAATCCTATTCCAGTATGATCGAGAACCTCCAGATGATTAGCCATGCAGTGACAGCGCATCGGACCATGTTCACAGGGAGGAATAGGATGCAACCAATGACAAAGGTGATGCCTCCAGACGATTAGTCGTGCTGTGAAAGAGCATTTGGACCATTTTTCCGAGAGAGATCGAAAGTAGCCATTGGCACCGGTGACATCCTTACATAAAGCTAGCCATAGAAAGGAGTAAGATTGATTGGATGAAGATAGCAGGAAAGCAGAGGTTCAGAGGAACGAAAGCATCTCTACACGCTTATCTGAAATTCTAACCAATGAATTACATAAGTATTTCTATCCTTATTTTAGTATTATTTTCGAAAACCCCATTACTATTTTATATATGCCTGACTGAGATTTACAAGGTGACTATAGCTTGCTTCATACCAACAATCTCCGTGGGATTCGACCCTTACTCACGTAAGGTATTACTTGGACGACCCAGTGTACTTGCTGGTTAGTTGTGCGAAGTTGTGAACCATGGTATTGGCATCATGTTTTTTTGGCGCCATTGCCAGGGAAAGAAAGAGCAATGAATTTTACATAATCAAAGTGTAATCACAATTTCGTCCACCAAGTTTTTGGCGCCGTTGCCGGGGATTGTTCGAGTTTGGACAACTGACGATTCATCTTGTTGCTCAGATTAGGTAATTTTCTTTTTATTTTATTTTTAAAAATTTTTCAAAAATCTTTCAAAAATTTCTCATCAGTTTTCGAAAAAAAAAATTTTTTTAAAATAAAAATGTTTTCAAAAATATATTTTTCTTCTGAATTTTTAAGAATGAATTCTAGTGTTTCATGAAGCATGTTGAAGCCTGGCTAGCTGTAAAGCCACGACTGTAGGGCATGTTAGGCATGTCATGTCTGAGTTACATACTAAAGCTTGGCTGGCTATTAAGCCATGCCTGACCCTTTGATTGGAGCTTTAGACTAAAGAGCATAAGATTCCTGGAATTCATATTAAAAATTTTGGAATCCTTATTTTTCTTTTTTTCAAAATGATTTTCGAAAAAAATTAAAAGAAAATACAAAAAAAAATCATAAAATCATAAAAATCAAAAATATTTTTATGTTCTTGTTTGAGTCTTGAGTCATGTTATAAGTTTGGTGTCAATTGCATATTCATCTTGCATTTTTCGAAAATTCATGCATTCATAGTGTTCTTCATGATCTTCAAGTTGTTCTTGATAAAGTCTTCTTGTTTGATCTTTGCATTTGCATGTTTTGTGTCTTTTCTTGTTTTTCATATGCATTCTTGAATCCTTAGTGCCTAAGCATTAAGGATTTCTAAGTTTGGTGTCTTGCATGTTTTCTTTGCATTAAAAATTTTTCAAAAATATGTTCTTGATGTTCATCATGATCTTCATAGTGTTCTTGGTGTTCATCTTGACATTGATAGCATTCTTACATGCATTCATTGTTTTGATCCATAACTTTCATGCATTGCATCAATTTTCATGTTTTTCCCTCTCATCATTAAAATTCAAAAATCAAAAAAATATCTTTCCCTTTTTCTCTCTTAAAATTTCGAAAATTAGATTTGACTTTTTCAAAAAATTTTAAAAATCTAGTTGTTTTTATGAGTCAAATCAAATTTTCAATTTAAAAATCTCATCTTTTTCAAAATCTTTTTTTAAAAATCAAATCTTTTTCATTTTTCTTAGTTATTTTCGAAAATTTCAAAAATATTTTTCAAAAAAAAAATCTTTTTCTTAATTTTACATCATATTTTCGAAAATAACATCATCAATTAATGTTTTGATTCAAAAATTTCAAGTTTGTTACTTACTTGTTAAGAAAGATTTAAACTTTAAGTTCTAGAATCATATCTTGTGATTTCTTGTGAATCAAGTCATTAATTGTGATTTTAAAAATCAAATATTTTTTTTCAAAAAAAACTAACTTTTATCATATCTTTTCAAAAATATCTTCTCATCTTATCTTTTTCAAAAATTTGATTTCAAAATATCTTCTCTAACTTCCTATCTTTTCAAAATTTGTTTCAACTAACTAACTAACTTTTTGTTTGTTTCTTATCTTTTTCAAAACCACCTAACTAACTCTCTCTCTCTCTAATTTTTGAAAATATCTTCCCTCTTTTTCAAAATTTCTTTTTAATTAACTAATTATTTCAATTTTTAAAATCTTAATTTTCGAAAATTACTAACATTTTTCAAAAACTATTTTCGAAAATTACTAACTCTTTTTCAAAAATTATTTTCGAAAATCCTCTCCCTCTCTCATCTTATTCTATTTATTTATTCATCTACTAACATCTCTTCCTCACACCACTCACCAAATTCGAACCCCCCTCTTCTATCTGTGTTCGAATTTTTTCTTCTTCTCTTCTTCTATTAACAATAAGGAACCTCTTTACTGTGACATAGAGGATTCCTCTTCTTTTCTTTTTCTCTTCTCTTTCTTATGAGCAGGGACAAAGAAAAAGGCATTCTTGTTGAAGCTGATCCAGAACCTGAAAGGACTCTGAAGAGGAAACTAAGAGAAGCTAAACTACAACAATCCAGAGACAACCTTATTGAAAATTTCGAACAAGTAAAGGAGATGGCAGCCGAACCCAACAACAATAATGCAAGGAGAATGCTTGGTGACTTTACTGCACCTAATTCCAATTTACATGGAAGAAGCATCTCCATTCCTGCCATTGGAGCAAACAATTTTGAGCTGAAACCTCGGCTAGTTTCTCTGATGCAGCAGAACTGCAAGTTTCATGGACTTCCATCTGAAGATCCTTTTCAGTTCTTAACTGAATTTTTGCAGATATGTGATACTGTTAAGACTAATGGAGTAGATCCTGAAGTCTACAGGCTCATGCTTTTCCCGTTTGCTGTAAGAGACAGAGCTAGAGTGTGGTTGGACTCTCAACCCAGAGATAGCCTGAACTCTTGGGATAAGCTGGTCACGGATTTCTTAGCCAAGTTCTTTCCTCCTCAAAAGCTGAGCAAGCTTAGAGTGGATGTTCATACCTTCAAACAGAAAGAAGGAGAATCCCTCTATGAAGCTTGGGAAAGATACAAGCATCTGACCAAAAAGTGTCCTTTTGACATGCTTTCAGAATGGACCATCCTGGATATATTCTATGATGGTTTATCTGAGCTATCAAAGATGTCATTGGATACTTCTGCAGGTGGATCCATTCACCTAAAGAAAACGCCTGCAGAAGCTCAAGAACTCATTGACATGGTTGCTAATAACCAGTTCATGTACATTTCTGAGAGGAATCCTGTGAATAATGGGACGCCTATGAAGAAGGGAGTTCTTGAAATTGATACTCTGAATGCCATATTGGCTCAGAATAAAATATTGACTCAGCAAGTCACTATGATTTCCCAGAGTCTGAATGGAATGCAAGCTGCATCCAACAGTACTCAAGAGGCATCTTCTGAAGAAGAAGCTTATGATCCTGAGAACCCTGCAATAGCAGAGGTAAATTATATGGGTGAACCTTATGAAAACACCTATAATCCATCATGGATAAATCATCCAAATTTCTCATGGAAGGATCAAAAGCCTCAACAAGGCTTTAATAATGGTGGAAGAAACAGGTTTAACAATAGTAAGCCTTTTCCATCATCCACTCAGCAACAGACAGAGAACTCTGAACAAAATACCTCTAATTTAGCAAACTTAGTCTTTGATCTGTCCAAGGCCACTGTAAGTTTCATGAATGAAACAAGGTCATCCATTAGAAATTTGGAGGCACAAGTGGGCCAGCTGAGTAAAAGGATCACTGAAATCCCTCCTAGTACTCTCCCAAGCAATACAGAAGATATTCAAAGTAGATTAAGGTGTGGAGCTCTGCTGTTCCTCAAAGATTAATGCAAAGTACTACTGTTTTTTATTCAATTCAACTTATTCCACTTCTAAGATATTCATTCGCACTTCAACCTGAATGTGATGAACGTGACAATCATCATCATTCCCTATGAACGCATGCCTGACAACCACTCCCGTTCTACCTTCGATTGAACGAGTATCTCTTAGATTACTAATACAGGGGACCGAGTCCGAGATATTGGGATCTTCGTGGTATAAGCTAGATTGATGGCGGCATTCATGAGAATCCAGAAAGTCTAAACCTTGTCCGTGGTATTCCGAGTAGGATTCTGGGATTGAATGACTGTGACGAGCTTCAAACTCGCGAGTGCTGGGCGTAGTGACAGACGCAAAAGGATAGTAAATCCTATTCCAGTATGATCGAGAACCTCCAGATGATTAGCCATGCAGTGACAGCGCATCGGACCATTTTCACAGGGAGGAATAGCATGCAACCAACGACAAAGGTGATGCCTCCAGACGATTAGCCGTGCTGTGACAGAGCATTTGGACCATTTTCCCGAGAGAGATCGAAAGTAGCCATTGGCACCGGTGACATCCTTACATAAAGCTAGCCATAGAAAGGAGTAAGATTGATTGGATGAAGATAGCAGGAAAGCAGAGGTTTAGAGGAACGAAAGCATCTCTACACGCTTATCTGAAATTCTAACCAATGAATTACATAAGTATTTCTATCCTTATTTTAGTATTATTTTCGAAAACCCCATTACTATTTTATATCTGCCTGACTGAGATTTACAAAGTGACTATAGCTTGCTTCATACCAACAATCTCCGTGGGATTCGACCCTTACTCACGTAAGGTATTACTTGGACGACCCAGTGCACTTGCTGGTTAGTTGTGCGAAGTTGTGAACCATGGTATTGGCATCATATTTTTTTTGGCGCCATTGCCAGGGAAAGAAAGAGCAATGAATTTTACATAATCAAAGTGTAATTGCAATTTCGTCCACCAAGCACAAAATGAGGGAGAATCACAAAAACCATGCTATTTCATTGAATAAATGTGAGAAAAAGTTAATAAAATGCTCTAAATTTAGCACAAGATAAACCCTGAAAACGAGGTTTATCAACCTTCCCACACTTAAACTATAGCATGTCCTCATGCTATACCAAGAATGAAGTAAGGGGTATGACATTTATTCAATGTACTAAACTATATGCAACCTACCTAAATGCAGCTACCTACAATGGATGTAAATACTTGGTCAAAACAAATCAACTTCCTAGGGAACATGTGCAAGCAAAAGGGCTAAAGCAATGGAATCAAATCTAACCCACAATTGTATTGAATTATCAAAAAAGATAACAAACTTGCATGAATAAGAACGATTATGGTGAAAACATGTAATTGAGTAATTGAACCCTCACTAGATGTGTATTTGCTCTAGTCATTCAAGTGTTTGGGGGTTGATTCACTCAATTCTCCCCTAATCATGCTTTCTAAAATTTGTTCCTCATCTAACAATAAACAATTATTCAACGGATGCATATAATTATCATGAGGACTTTCTCAAAGGTTGTAATGGGGCTAGGGTCAAGGTAAGGTCATATATGGTTAAGTGGACTAGAAATTTGAATCTTTGATGAGCTTAAACTTTCCCACCTAACCTATGTAACAACCTATACAATTAAGTTCTAACCTAACTACCCATTCTTCACTTTTTTTTTCACATACTCATGCATTTCTTTTTATTTCACGATACTTATGCATTGATTCTTTTTGAACTCTACTTTGGGGCATTTTGTCCCCTTTTTATTTCTTTTTTTCTTCCTTTCTTTCTTTCTTTTTCTATTTTTTACTCGTTTCTTTTCTTTTCTTTTGTTTTTCTCATTTTTATTTCCTTCAAACTATATACAAGAACATCAATGCACAAGGTTTAACATTTGATTAATACATGAGTATGCACCCAATTCCCAAATATAAAAATACAAAGCACCCTTTTATCCCAACCAATGTTCCCAAATCTCTCCAAACTTGAATAATGAATACTCTCACTAGCCTAAGCTAATCAAATATCCAAACAAGGGACATTTATTATTTTTTGCTTTCGGCTTGTAATGTGCTAAAATAAAGAACAATTGGGTTAAGCATAGGCTCAAAATTGGCTAACAGTGGAAGGTACAAGGTAGGCTTATTTGGATCAGTGAGCTTGATGAAATGATGGCCTCAATCATATAAGTGCATGAATACAAAGAATAATGGACATATAGAATTAAACAAATCAAGATCACAATCATAGAAAGAGAATAATTGCACACAAGAAGAAAAATAAGTGGTTATAAGATGTAACCACACTATTAGGCTCAAATCTCACAAGCTTGTGTTCTTAGCTCAAAACATGCTTCACAAAATATATAATTCAAGCAAGTTCCACAAAAAATTTTTTCAATCAATTGGGGTGGTGCCCTATAGATAAGTTCTTTGGAAATTTCATTGTTTGACTAAGCTTATCCTAAATGCAATGTTGTGATTTAGAAATTTTTAAAATTTTAAAATTTTCTTAGTTTATCCCTTCTTTTTCAATCAAACCAAATTTCTTATATACAAAGGGTAAACTTTGAGTTTCGACAATCCAAAATATTTTTCTAATCACAACAAAAAACTAAAACAACTACATAAAGCAAATCTGACTAAAAGTATGAAATATTTACCAACTAAGGTACAAAATGCAACAAACTAAAACAAAAGTATCCGAAATAACAAATATATACAATAATCCAAAAAGTGTAGTAAAAATAAAGTGCAAAGTACTAAAAATAACACAAAATAAGTGATAAATGTCTGAATTCATCACCCAAATGGCAATCCATCGACGGTGACGACGGTGACCTCTCCACACTTAGAATGAAGCATCATCCTCGATGCTACTTCTCGGGCTCAGGATGAGGGTCAACCGTTGCATCTAGCTGGGGCTGAGGCTGTGGCTCCGCGGGGGTCTGCTGCGCCTCTGGGGTAGCCTGTGTCTGTGGGGGTGCCTCCGGCTGAGCCTACTCTGCCTCATGCTCTTCCTCCTCTGAAAAAGAAGAAGAAGGGTCGGCAATAGGGAGCAACTCGACGCCCAGTGCAACAAATATCTGATCCACTCTATCAAGACGTCACATGATGCGGCTCTCACTGTACTCCATGAAGCGGAACAGACGATGTACCAATAGATATGTCAGCTGGGGTGCTGGTGGTGGTGCTATCGGTACTGATGGACCTGCTGCGGCTGAGGAAGAAGACGGGCCAAGCGTCGTTGTTACTCTGGCTCTAGCTCTAGAGCGACGCCGGAATGGGAGCTTCTCATTCACCCATGTCCCCCATGGAATCACGTCCTCCTTTTTGTGGACTGGGGTTGGGACTCATCATCCGCTCCCCATGGAGCACCGGCTCGCTCAATCATCTCAGTGACCAAAGTCGGGAATGGAAGTGTGCCACGGATATGCCCTCGCCACATAAATCTCTGGATCAATCGGGGGAAGTATACTTTCTTCCCCTCCATGACACAACCAATAAGGATGAGTATGTCCACCGGAATCTCAGTAAAATGGTTGGTCGGCATGACATAGTGTGCAAGGATCTGCTGCCATATCCGAGCTTCCCTTGTCAGATCAGTGAATAACATCCCCTTGGGTTTTCTATTATTAGCATCCAACACCCAAGGGGCATCCGGGTAGCAATAACATCCCTCAGGGCATCATAATCGTAAGTCATACAATGGATCTCTACTCCAGCCTGCACATATGCATCTGTGTCACTAGTCTTAGGCAGGCAGTGGAGTGCATCCTGATGAGCGGATATTTTATACGCTTTTTGGGGTTAGTTTCATATAGATTTTAGTATGTTTTAGTTGGTTTTTAGTTTATTTTCATTAGTTTCTAGGCAAAATTCATATTTCTGGACTTTACTATGAGTTGGTGTGTTTTTCTATAATTTCAGGTATTTTCTGGCTGAAATTGAGGGAGCTGAGCAAAAATCTGATTCAGGCTGAAAAAGGACTGCTGATGCTGTTGGATTCTGACCTCCCTGCACTCAAAATGGATTTTCTGGAGCTACAAGACTCCAAATGGCGTGCTTCTAATTGCGTTGGAAAGTAGACATCCAGGGCTTTCCAGCAATATATAATAGTCCATACTTTGCTCAAGGATAGACGACGTAAACTGGCGTTCAACGCCAGTTCTCTGCCCAATTCTGGCGTCCAGCGCCATAAACAAGTTGCAAGTTGCAGTTCAACGCCAGAAAAGGATCCAAAGCTGGCGTTGAACGCCCAAAACAGCCTTATGCACGTGAGAAGCTTTAGTCTCAGCCCCAGCACGCACCAAGTGGGCCCCAGAAGTGGATTTCTGCACTATCTATCATAGTTTACTCATTTTCTGTAAACCTAGGTTACTAGTTGAGTATTTAAACAACTTTTAGAGACTTATTTTGTATCTCATGACATTTTTAGATCTGAACTTTGTACTCTTTGACGGCATGAGTCTCTAAACTCCATTGTTGGGTGTGAGGAGCTCTGCTGTGTCTCGATGAATTAATGCAAGTATTTCTGTTTTCCATTCAAACATGCGTGTTCCTATCTAAGATATCCATTCGCGCCTAACTATGGAGAAGGTGATGATCAGTGATACTCATCACCTTCCTCAATCCATGAACATGTGTCTGACAATCACCTCCGTTCTACATCGGATTGAATGAATATCTCTTAGATTCCTTAATCAGAATCTCCGTGGTATAACCTAGATTGATGGCGGCATTCATGAGAATCCGGAAAGTCTAAACCTTGTCTGTGGTATTCCGAGTAGGATTCTGGGATTGGATGACTGTAACGCACTTCAAACTCGCGAGTGCTGGGCGTAGTGACAGACGCAAAAGGATAGTAAATCCTATTTCGGTACGATTGAGAACCTGCAGATGATTAGCCGTGCGATGACAGCGCACTTGGACCCTTTTCACTGGAAGGATGGATGGTAGCCATTGACAACGGTGATCCACCAACACATAGCTTGCCATAGAAGGACGTGCGTGCGTGAATCAGAGGGCAGAGGAAAGCAGAGATTCAGAAGACAAAGCATCTCCAAAACTCCAACATATTCTCCATTACTGCATAACAAGTAACCTTTAACCCATGCTCTCTTGTTCATTCGCAATTCACCTGATAAATATAATTGACTTCCTGACTAAGAATTGCAAGATAACCATAGATTGCTTCAAACCAACAATCTCCGTGGGATTCGACCCTTACTCACGTAAGGTATTACTTGGACGACCCAGTGCACTTGCTGGTTAGTGGTACGAGTTGTGAAAAGTGTGATTCACAATTCGTGCACCAAGTTTTTGGCGCCGTTGCCAGGGATTGTTCGTGTTTGAACAACTGACGGTCTATTTTATTGCTTAGATTAGGAAAATTTTTCTTTTTGGTTTAGAGTCTCTTATTATTGTTCTTGGTTAAAAATATCCTTCTTCAAAACAAGTGTTACATTTATTGCCCAATTGGCTAGAGTGTTGGTTTATGTTCTTGATGATTGGGCACCAGTTTTATTAAAAATCTTTTTCAAAAATAATTTTTTTCCCTTGATTAATTCTTGTGCCAAACTTTAAGTTTTGTGTTTTCTTGTTGATTTTTTCTTTGGTTTTCGAAAATTTTATTTTGGTTTTCTAAAAATTTTAAGTTTGGTGTTCCTTATTCATGTTCTTGTGTTCTTGTGAATCTTCAAAGTGTTCTTGAGTTTTTCCTTGTGTCTTGATCTTAAAATTTTTAAGTTTGGTGTTCCTTGGTGTTTTCCCTCCAAAAATTTTCGAAAACAAGGAGCATTAGATCTAAAAATTTTAAATCTTGTGCTATTTTATTGTTTTTCTCTCTCCTCCTTAAATTCAAAAATATCTTTTCTTTTTTTTTTAAAGCAAATTTTCGAAATCTATTTCTAAAATTCAGATTTTTATTTTAAAATTTAAAACTTTTTTCAAAAATCATCATATCCTTTTCAAAATTTCCTAACCACTTTCTCTCTCCTTATTTTTTTCAAAAATCTTCACCCATTTTTATTTTATTTTAATTTATTTTGTTTTTGAAATAAGTAAATTATTAAATAAATAAAAATATTTTTTCTATTTTACATCATCTTCCTTTTTCCATCATGGACCTAAGAGGAAATGAACAGTCCAGGAGGACTCTGAGGTCATATGCTAACCCCTCTACTGCTTCATATGGGAGTAGTATCTGCATACCCTCCATTGGAGTCAGTGGCTTTGAGTTGAATCCTCAGCTCATTATCATGGTGCAGCAAAGTTGCCAGTATTCCGGTCTTCCACAGGAAGAACCTACAGAGTTTCTGGCACAATTTCTACAAATTGCTGACACAGTACATGATAAGGAAATAGATCAGGATGTCTATAGACTATTACTGTTTCCATTTGCTGTAAAAGATCAAGCTAAGAGGTGGTTAAATAACCAACCTAAGGCCAGCATAAGGACATGGAAACAGCTGACAGAAAAATTCTTGAATCAATACTTTCTCCCAAAACGGATGACACAGCTAAGGCTGGACATCCAAGGCTTTAAACAAGGAGATAATGAATCTCTTTATGATGCCTGGGAGAGATACAGAGAGATGCTACGAAAATGCCCCTCTGAAATGTTTTCAGAGTGGGTTTAGTTAGACATCTTCTATTATGGGCTTGCAGAAGGAGCTCAGATGTCTCTAGATTACTCAGTTGGTGGATCTATCCACATGAGAAAGACAATTGAAGAGGCTTAAGAGCTCATTGATACAGTTGCCAGGAATCAGCATCTGTACCTAAGCAGTGACCCTTCCATAAAAGAAGAGGTTAAAACAGTAACTGCTGAACTCAGCCCTGTAAAACAAGCTGTTGAATTCAATCAGCAATTGGACTTTCTAACAAAGCAGTTAGCCGAATTCAAGGATAAACTACAAGAGACAAGGATGGCTAATATAAATATGGAAGAACAATTGAAGCAAACAAAGCAACAGCTGTCAAGACAAATAACAGAAGAATGCCAAGCAGTTCAATTAAGAAGTGGGAAAACATTAAATACCCCACCTCAAGGCAGCAAAGAGCTAAGGAATGAGCAAACCACCCAAAATTCACCTGAGGACAGTAAGAGCCCAAGGAAAAGTAATTCTGGTGTTAAAACGCCAGTAATCTGGTGGAAGGCTGGCGCTGAACGCCCAGACCATGCCCAAGACTGGCGTTCAACGCCAGTAACAAGCAAGGACTGGCGTTCAACGCCAGAAACAAGCAAGGATCTGGCGTTGAACGCCCAAAATGGGCAAGATCTGGCGCTGAACACCCAAAATGGGCACAGTTCTGGCGTTCAGACGCCAGGAACAGACAAGGAGTTGGCGTCTCACGTCACTCTAGCTTCTAACTCTTGCACTCAATTGCCAGTGAGGGATCAGACACACACAAGTGCTGATGACAACCCCTCTAAAAAGGCTTCTTCAACCACTTCTGTAGGCAATAAACCTACAGCAACTAAGGTTGAGGAATATAAAGCCAAGATACCTTATCCTCAAAAACTCCGGAAAGAGGAGCAGGATAAGCAATTTGCTCGCTTTGCAGATTATCTCAGGACATTTGAAATAAAGATTCCATTTGCAGAGGCACTTGAGCAAATACCTTCTTATGCCAAGTTCATGAAAGAGATCTTGAGTCATAAGAAGGATTGGAGAGAAACTGAAAGAGTTCTCCTCACTGAAGAATGCAGTGCAGTCATTCTGAAAAGCTTTCCTGAAAAGCTTAAAGACCCTGGGAGTTTTCTGATACCATGCACATTAGAAGGTAATTGCACCAAGACAGCTTTATGTGATCTTGGGGCAAGCATCAACCTAATACCGGCATCCACTATCAGAAAGCTTGGCTTAACTGAAGAAGTTAAACCAACCCGGATATGTCTCCAACTTGCTGATGGCTCCATTAAATACCCATCAGGCGTGATTGAAGACATGATTATCAGAGTTGGGCCATTCGCCTTTCCCACTGACTTTGTAGTGCTGGAAATGGAGGAGCACAAGAGTGCTACTCTCATTCTAGGAAGACCCTTCCTAGCAACTGGACGAACCCTCATTGATGTCCAACAAGGGGAAATAACCCTGAGAGTCAATGATGATGAGTTTAAGTTGAATGCTGTCAAAGCCATGCAGCATCCAGACACATCAAAAGACTGCATGAAAGTTGATCTTATTGACTCTTTGGTAGAAGAGATCAACATGGCTGAGAGTCTCGAATCAGAGTTGGAAGACATCTTTAAAGATGTTCAGCCTGATTTGGAGGATTCAGAGGAGATGAAAGAGCCTCTGAATTTTCCTCTGGAAGAGGAAAAACCTCCTAAACCCGAGCTCAAACCATTACCACCATCCCTGAAATATGTATTTCTGGGAGAAGGTGACACTTTTCCAGTGATCATAAGCTCTGCTTTAAATCCACAGGAAGAGGAAGCACTTATTCAAGTGCTAAGGACACACAAGACAGCTCTTGGGTGGTCCATAGGTGACCTAAAGGGTATAAGCCCAGCTAGATGCATGCACAAAATCCTATTAGAGGATAATGCTAAACCAGTGGTTCAACCACAGAGGCGGCTAAATCCAGCCATGAAGGAAGTGGTGTAGAAAGAGGTCACCAAATTACTAGAGGCTAGGATTATCTATCCTATTTCTGATAGCCCCTGGGTGAGCCCTGTCCAAGTCGTCCCAAAAAAGGGAGGCATGACAGTGATTCATAATGAAAAAATGAACTGGTTCCTACAAGAACAGTTACAGGGTGGCGCATGTGTATTGACTACAGAAGACTCAATACAGCCACCAGAAAGGATCATTTTCCTTTACCATTCATAGACCAGATGCTAGAAAGACTGGCAGGTCATGATTATTACTGCTTTTTGGATGGCTACTCAGGCTATAACCAGATTGTAGTAGATCCCCAGGATCAAGAGAAAACAGCATTCACATGTCCATCTGGAGTGTTTGCTTATAGAAGGATGCCATTTGGGCTGTGTAATGCGCCTGCAACCTTCCAGAGATGTATGCTCTCTATTTTCTCTGATATGGTGGAAAAATTTCTGGAAGTCTTCATGGATGACTTCTCAGTACATGGAGACTCATTCAGCTCCTGTCTTGATCACCTGAAACTTGTCCTGAAGAGATGCCAAGAGACCAACCTAGTCTTAAACTGGGAAAAATGTCACTTCATGGTGACTGAAGGGATTGTCCTTGGGCATAAAATCTCAAACAAGGGAATAGAGGTGGATCAAGCAAAAATATAGGTAATTGAAAAATTACCACCACCTGCCAATGTTAAGGCAATCAGAAGCTTTCTGGGGCATGCAGGATTCTATAGGAGGTTTATAAAGGATTTTTCAAAAATCGCAAAACCTCTAAGCAATCTGCTAGCTGCTGATACGCCATTTGTGTTTGACACAGAGTGTCTGCAGGCGTTTGAAATGCTGAAAGCTAAGCTGGTCACAACACCAGTTATTTCTGCACCAGACTGGACATTACCATTTGAGCTAATGTGTGATGCCAGTGATCACGCCATTGGTGCAGTATTGGGACAGAGGCATGACAAGCTTCTGTACATCATTTATTATGCTAGTCGTGTTTTAAATGATGCCCAGAAAAATTACACAACCACAGAAAAAGAATTACTTGCAGTGGTTTATGCCATTAACAAGTTCAGATCATACTTAGTAGGATCAAAAGTGATTGTGTATACTGACCATGCTGCTCTTAAATATCTACTCACAAAGTAGGATTCAAAACCCAGGCTCATCAGATGGGTGTTGCTTCTGCAAGAGTTTGATATAGAAATAAGAGACAGAAAAGGGACAGAGAACCAAGTGGCTGATCATCTGTCCCGGATAGAGCCAGTAGAAGGGACGTCCCTCCCCTCTCTTGAGATCTCTGAGACTTTTTTGGATGAGCATCTATTTGCCATTCAGGAAACACCATGGTTTGCCGATATTGCAAACTATAAAGCTGCAAGGTTCATACCCAAAGAGTACAACAGGCAACAAAAGAAAAAATTAATCACTGATGCAAAGTACTACTTGTGGGATGAACCCTATCTCTTTAAGAGATGTGCAGACGGAATAATCCGTAGGTGTGTTCCTAGAGAAGAAGCACAGAGGATCCTATGGCATTGCCATAGATCTCAATATGGAGGCCATTCCGGAGGTGAGCGAACAGCCACCAAGGTCCTCCAATGTGGCTTCTATTGGCCCACACTCTATAAAGATTCCCGAGAGTTTGTACGTAACTGTGACAGTTGCCAAAGAGCTGGTAATCTGCCTCATGGTTACGCCATGCCTCAACAAGGAATCTTGGAGATTGAGTTGTTTGACGTATGGGGAATTGACTTCATGGGACCTTTCCCACCATCATTCTCAAACACTTATATTCTGGTGGCAGTTGACTATGTATCAAAATGGGTTGAGGCCATTGCCACACCCTCCAATGATACTAAAGCAGTGCTGAAGTTCCTCCAGAAATATATCTTCAGCAGGTTTGGGGTCCCTAGAGTACTAATCAGCGATGGGGCACTCACTTCTGCAACAAACAGCTTTACTCTGCCATGGTCCGGTATGGGATTCGCCACAAGGTGGCGACTCCATATCATCCACAGACTAATGGACAGGCTGAAGTCTCTAACAGAGAGCTAAAAAGAATCCTAGAACGGACTGTAAATACCCGTAGAAAGGATTGGGCAAGAAGCTTGGATGATGCTCTGTGGGCATACAGAACAGCATTCAAGACTTCTATAGGGACCTCTCCATACCAACTGGTCTATGGTAAGGCATGTCACATGCCCGTGGAACTGGAACATAAAGCCTACTGAGCAACCAGATTCCTGAACTTTGATGCCAAATTAGCTGGAGAAAAAAAATTGCTCCAGCTAAATGAGCTAGAGGAATTCAGATTCACTGCTTTCGAAAATGCCAAGCTTTATAAAGAAAAATCAAAAAAGTGGCATGACAGAAAGCTGTCATCTAGAATCTTTGAACCAGGACAAAAGGTTCTGTTGTTTAACTCCAGGCTCAGGCTATTCCCCGGGAAACTGAAGTCCCGGTGGAGGGGACCATATGTGATTACAAGTGTATCACCATATGGTTATGTGGAGCTTCAAGATATTGATTCTGATAAGAAGTTCATTGTCAATGGACAGAGAATCAAGCACTATCTTGAAGGCAATGTTGAGCAAGAGTGCTCAAGGCTGAAGCTAGAATAAAAGCTCAGCAAGGTCCAGCTAAAGACAATAAAGAAGCGCTTGCTGGGAGGCAACCCAGCCATGGGGCATCAATCCTCTAAGCATTTTGCCCTATTTTTATTTTTATTTGTTTATATAAAGTTCACTGATCCTAAGGTAAAGAGTCAATTGTATAAGTTCACAGGGTTACAGAAGGATTCTGCACACAAAGCAGAGAAAAAGAGCTCACTAGCAAGAAAACGCCAGTAAAAGTCTGTTTTGGGCATTCAACGCCCAACAGAAGCATCCACTGGGCGTTGAACGCCAGTGAGGATAGCCATCTGGGCGTTAAACGCCAGAAAGAAGCTCTTTCTGGGTGTTTAACGCCAGATTTACAGCATTCTGGGCGTTCAGAAAAATGCCCAGTAACAAAGAACTTCCTGGCGTTCAACGCCAGAAAGAAGCAGCAGCTGGGCGTTGAACGCCCAGGAGAGGCAGCATTTGGGCGCTGAACGCCCAAAACATGCAGCGTTTGGGCGTTCAAACGCCAGGATGGTGGGGAGGAGGTAAATTCATTTTTTCTTCATATTTTTTCATTCTAATCTTAATTTGCATGCCTCAATTCATGATTTCTTGCATAAACATGTTAAGAATCCCTAATTTCTAAAAACCCTACCTTAAAAATACCAAATATATCTTAATCCATAAGCACAAACCCTCTTTTGCAAATTCAATCCAACTCTTTTTCAAATTTTCAAAACAAATCTATTTTTTTCAACTAATATCTTTTTCAAATCTCCATATTATCTTTTTCAAAATCTAGATTTATCTTTTTCAAAAAATTTTCATATCTTTTCAATTTTAAACTATATCCTTTCTTATCATATCTTCTATCTTATCTTTTCCAAATCAATCTTTTTATCATATCTTTTCAAAATTTTCGAACCCACCCCCCTCCCTTTATATATGGGTTCGGCCTCCACCCTCCTCCATCAACAATTGCACCTAGCTCTCCTTCTATCCCTCTCCTTTCTTTTCTTTTGCTTGAGGACAAGCAAACCTCTAAGTTTGGTGTGTTTATCCGTGATCGCTAAGAGCATGGCTCCTAAGGGAAAACAACCCACTTAAAGAGGCAAGAAAGAGAGCGTTCCAAAACCACTTTGGAATCAAGGGAAGTTCTTATCTAAAGAACATGCAGACCATTATTACAAAATAATGGGTCTAAGATCAGTGATCCCGAAAGTTAGATTCGATCTGAAAGAAGACGAATATCCGGAGATCCAGGAGCAAATTTGAATCAGGAACTGGGAGGTCCTAGCTAATCCTGAGACAAAAGTGGGAAGGAATATGGTCCAGGAGTTCTATGCTAATATGTGGCAGACTGACAAGCAAAAACTATCTGGAACTGCTTTCTATGAATATCGGACCGTGGTCAGAGGAAAGATTGTTCATACCATCCCTAACAAGATCAGAGAGATCTTAAAGCTACCTCAGCTGAAAGATGATCCAGACTCTTTCAACAGGAGAATGATGAGAACAGACAAGGGCCTGGATAAGATTCTAGAGGATATATGTATCCCTGGAGCAAAGTGGACCACTAGCACGAAGGGTGTCCCAAATCAACTCAAAAGGGAAGATCTCAAACTAGTCGCCCGAGGATGGCTGGACTTCATTGGGCATTCTCTGCTGCCCACTAGGAACCGTTCTGAAGTCACTGTTAAAAGAGCAGTGATGATCCATTGCATCATGATGGGAAAAGAAGTGGAAGTTCATCAACTGATTTCAACTGAATTCTACAAAATTGCCAATAAAAATTCTAAAGAGGCCAGGTTGGCTTACCCAAGCTTGATTTCTCTGCTCTACAAGGACGCTAGAGTAAGGATGGGAATAACTGAGTATATCTCAATTGAGAAACCAATCACCAAAGCATCAATGGAAAAACAACAAGCACAGGATGACCCCATCAAGAAGAAAACACAGGAATTTCTCCCAGAAATCCCTCAATCTGAATATTAGGAGTATCTTGAAACATCAGTTGCCAAGATGCAAGAAGCTATGGAACAAATAATAAAGGAACAGAAGGAACAAAGTCAAATTCTTTGCTATTTGATTAAAGAACAGGAAGAGCAAGGGCGTGACTTGAGGGAATTGAAGCGCCAGAAGTTATCTCTTGAAGGACCAAGCACCCCACAGATCCGAGGAACATCCACTTCCCAGAACAAAGGTTGTTAAATTCTAATTTCTGCTTTAACTCTGTGATAGTTGTCGTTATAGGAGTTTACCTTAGGAGTCATATAGTAGTAATTAATGTCTATTTTGATTTTACCTCCAATTAAGTTATAGTCTATTTTTCTCATTATCAGCAAACAAGAATAAAATAGTAGATCTTTTGAATAAGAGGTAATAAAATTCGAGTTTTTTTTAATAAGAAAAATTCTAATTAGTAACTTGTGGTGGCAATGCTTTCTGTCTTCTGAATGAATGCTTGAACAGTGCATATGTCTTTTGAATTTGTTGTTTAAGACTGTTAAATATGTTGGCTCTTGAAAGAATGATGACTAGGAGACATGTTATTTGATAATCTGAAAAATCATAAAAATGATTCTTGAAGCAAGAAAAAGCAGCAAGGAACAAAGCTTGCAGAAAAAAAAAGAAAAAAATAGGCGAAAAAAAAAAATATATATATATAGAAAGAAAAAGAAAAAGCAAGCAGAAAAATCCAATAGCCCTTAAAACCAAAATGCAAGGGTAATAAAAAGGATCCTAAGGCTTTGAGCATCAGTAGATAGGAGGGCCTAAAGGAATAAAATCCTGGTCTAAGCGGCTAGACCAAGCTGTCCCTAACCATGTGCTTGTGGCGTGTAGGTGTCAAGTGAAAACTTGAGACTGAGCGGTTAAAGTCAAGGTCCAAATCAAAAAAAGAGTGTGCTTAAGAACCCTGGACACCTCTAGTTGGGGACTTTAGCAAAGCTGAGTCACAATCTGAAAAGGTTCACCCAATTATGTGTCTGTGGCATTTATGTATCCGGTGGTAATATTGGAAAACAAAGTGCTTAGGGCCACGGCCAAGACTCATAAAATAGCTGTGTTCAAGAATCATCATACTGAAATAGGAGAATCAATAACACTATCTGAATTCTAAGTTCCTATAGATGCCAATCACTCTGAGCTTCAATGGATAAAGTGAGATGCCAAAACTGTTCAGAAGCAAAAAGCTACTAGTCCCGCTCATCTAATTAGAATCTGAGCTTCACTCAAAAACTCTGAGATATTATTGCCTCTCAACCTATTAGTCTTCTATTTTATTTGTCTAGTTGCTTGAGGACAAGCAACAGTTTAAGTTTGGTGTTGTGATGAGCGGATATTTTATACGCTTTTTGGGGTTAGTTTCATATAGATTTTAGTATGTTTTAGTTGGTTTTTAGTTTATTTTCATTAGTTTCTAGGCAAAATTTATATTTCTGGACTTTACTATGAGTTGGTGTATTTTTCTATAATTCCAGGTATTTTCTGGCTGAAATTGAGGGAACTGAGCAAAAATCTGATTCAGGCTGAAAAAGGACTGCTGAAGTTGTTAGATTCTGACCTCCCTGCACTCAAAATGGATTTTCTGGAGCTACAGGACTCCAAATGGCGTGCTTCCAATTGCGTTGGAAAGTAGACATCCAGAGCTTTCCAGAAAAATATAATAGTCCATACTTTGCTCAAGGATAGATGACGTAAACTGGCGTTCAACGCCAGTTCTCTGCCCAATTCTGGCGTCCAGCGCCAGAAACAAGTTGCAAGTTGGAGTTCAACACCAGAAAAGGATCCAAAGCTGGCGTTGAACGCCCAAAACAGCCTTATGCACGTGAGAAGCTTTAGTCTCAGCCCCAGCACGCACCAAGTGGGCCCCAGAAGTGGATTTCTGCACTATCTATCATAGTTTACTCATTTTCTGTAAACCTAGGTTACTAGTTGAGTATTTAAACAACTTTTAGAGACTTATTTTGTATCTCATGACATTTTTAGATCTGAACTTTGTACTCTTTGACGGCATGAGTCTCTAAACTCCATTGTTGGGGGTGAGGAGCTCTGCTGTGTCTCGATGAATTAATGCAAGTATTTCTGTTTTCCATTCAAACATGCGTGTTCCTATCTAAGATATCCATTTGCGCCTAACTATGGAGAAGGTGATGATCAGTGACACTCATCACCTTCCTCAATCCATGAACGTGTGTCTGATAATCACCTCCGTTCTACATCGGATTGAATGAATATCTCTTAGATTCCTTAATCAGAATCTCCGTGGTATAAGCTAGATTGATGGCGGCATTCATGAGAATCCGGAAAGTCTAAACCTTGTCTGTGGTATTCCGAGTAGGATTCTGGGATTGGATGACTGTGACGCACTTTAAACTCGCGAGTGCTGGGCGTAGTGACAAACGCAAAAGGATAGTAAATCCTATTCCGGTACGACTGAGAACCTGCAGATGATTAGCCGTGCGGTGACAGCGCACTTGGACCCTTTTCACTGGAAGGATAGATGGTAGCCATTGACAACGGTGATCCACCAACATACAGCTTGCCATAGAAGGACGTGCGTGCGTGAATCAGAGGGCAGAGGAAAGCAGAGATTCAGAAGACAAAGCATCTCCAAAACTCCAACATATTCTCCATTACTGCATAACAAGTAACCTTTAACCCATGCTCTCTTGTTCATTCGCAATTCAACTGATAAATATAATTGACTTCCTGACTAAGAATTGCAAGATAACCATAGATTGCTTCAAACCAACAATCTCCGTGGGATTCGACCCTTACTCACGTAAGGTATTACTTGGATGACCCAGTGCACTTGCTGGTTAGTGGTACGAGTTGTGAAAAGTGTGATTCACAATTCGTGCACCACATCCTCAATAGCAGCCTCGGTAACCAATATCCTCCCACCCCATAGGTAAACCAACTCAAGGTTAAATCTGAAAAAGTTACAATAGAATTCCAAAACCCATGAGGTGTTTACCCGACCCAGCTCCCTATCAATTAAACCGAGACCCATTCCCTCAATACGGGCATAAATGGATTGCCTCAGGTTAGTGGGAATGGCCACTTTCTTCTCTATGTTGAGGTTCTTTGGTCGGTAGTTCGGGAAGTGGAGCTCACAGTATAGGTTAGGAAACCTATAAGCATCGGTAGGCGGCAGTTTTTGATCCGCTTTTTCCTTGTCATTAAGTGGGTTCTTGGCATAGTCGTGGAAAGGAGAAACAGCGAAGGCCTGAGGTTTCTTCCTCTTTCTAGAAGTAGCATTGGCTTTTCCTCTATCGGCCATCCTAAAAAGCAGATAGGACAGAATATAAACAATTAAACCAAGTAGAGGTATAGGAAGCAAGGAAGGCCATAGTCATAAAACAAGAGGATTGATGTGTGATCATGAAGTGAGTTAAAAGGGATGAACACTTGGAATGCAAGCAACAAGAATCAGAATTCAAATCAAAGCCAGAAACCAAGAATTCAAGCTATACTTGCACAATGCTTATTTATTAAGCTCAATAATCGTCAATACCCAAAAGAATGGTGAAAGGGTTAGTTTGAAAGTAAAAAGAAAAGTCAGCAAGTTAAGCAAGTTAGAGGTCATAAAAGTAGTTCAAGAATTAGTGGTATGATGGTTATTGGCTTAATTAAGAGAAATTCAAAAAGGGTATGGAAAACAAGCACACTCACATTCATGAGGAAGATGCAGTCATTGATGATGAAATATGAGATTGCATAAGAACATATAATGGAAAGAACGGTTCATCAACAATGCCCGAGGTCACTAAGTTCAAATTGAAATATGGAAGGTTTGACACAGAAATCCGACAAACAACTCCTTGAACTAATTTTTTTCAGTGCTATCAACGGGAAGCAAAATAAAACGGAATTGCCAACCAAAGTAGCCTATGAGTTGAACTTGGTGTAAGTCAAAAAAGAATGTCAAGTTCAATTGTAGGTAGCAAGTCTAAAAACAAAATAGTTTCTAGAAATTTGAGCAACATTCCAGTAGTAAATCGGATGTTCCCGGATAACACACAGCAGCAAAGATCACATATGAATCCAAAAATTGCAACAAACATGAAAACAACAAGGACGACATATGTTCAGGCAGCATCAAACACAATTCAACAATTAAAGTTCAGTAAGGCAGCAGGTAGAATCAGTACAGCAGTAACATGATCGCTCAGAGCATCAGACTAACATCACTCAGCAAACAAGCAATTTACATTCAACCATGTTGGATAATCAAGAACAGAGCTGTTATCAAGCCTAGAATCTTCTAACCACATCCTATCTACCTAACCGCATGCAACTCTAAGCTAGCCTAACAAACAGAAATTCAACAACTAATCTAACTAAAATTAACAGCAGAATTAAGTGAAAAGAAAGAAAAAAATAAAATAGAGAAGCAACGAAGTAGGGGAAACCTGGAAGCGTAGAGGTAAAGCTGGGCTGGGGAAAATGGAAGGGAGGAAACTGCAGAGTCGCGTAGCAAAAGCGCAACGCAGAGCAGGGGCAGAGGAACGTGGGTGCTGTTCCTATAGGGAGAGGGTTAACTGAGGGAGAAGAGAATAGTTGGTGGCGATTGTGGTGGGTTTGCATGTCGCCGGCGGCAGTGGAGGCACGTGGCGGTGCTAGACAGAGGCAGAAGATGAAACGGCAGTGAGAGGGAAGGGAAGATGAGAGGCGAAGCCAAGAGGGTTGCGGTGGCTCGGCGGCGGTGGGTCACCGGAGTGTGGCCGGTGATAGGACAAAGCGGCGGTGCTGGCGTAGCCGCGGTAGTACCGATCAGAGGCAGAGGGACGGAAGTGATAAGAGGAAAGAGAGGTAGGAAGCGGGGATGGTGAATGAGAGAAATAGAGGAAGAAAGAAAGAGAGGAGAGGATGAGGGGGTGGTCGACAACGGCGGGTTCGGCACCGGATGGTGGTTGGAGATGATGGCTATGGGGGTGACGTTGATGGTTGGGAAGAAGAAGAAGGAGAGGGAACGTTGAGAAGGGGTTAAGGTGCGCAACTGCGTTAGGGCTTCTGGCGTGGATGGGGTTATAGTTTTGAATCCACGCGCACGCGTCCTGTACGTGTTCGCGTGGGTGGGCGAAGAGCATGATAGACGCGTAAACCTGATGTGCGCGAATGCGTCGTGCGTTGACGCGTACGCGTACTGTGCGCGTCCGCGTCGGCAGAAGATTGTGCCACACGCTTAATGAGCGCGCGAGATTTGCACAACTCTCGGGTATATGTATGGTATCTATGTGGATCCATCGACGCGTACGCGTCATGTACGCGTACGCGTGCATTCCTCTATGCCCCATGCCCAATGTTTGCATCATGTTGGCCTAGCTCTCTGCAATCATGTATGAGGGGCTGCATCTGCTCAACGACGTGTACGCGTACAGCGTGCGTACGCGTCCCTGCTCTCTTTTTTTTTTAGAAGTTCTAAAAATAGCTAAAAACCTCCCTAACACTACGTACAGCTCAAAACCAACCAAAAATGCAAAATGACAAAAATATTTTTGGCTTTTAAGGGGTTTCCAAATATAAGCAAGGAAAACTTGCATCACAAGCAACTAACAACCAAATTATTAAAGCAACTATATGAAGAGAAAACTACCTAAAATGGCAACTCAAATCACTTATTAATCAAATCAAATCTACAAGAGAGTAGAAAGAGTTTACCATGGTGGAGTGTCTCCCACCTAGCACTTTTAGTTTAAGTCCTTAAGTTAGACATTTGGGAAGCTCTTTGTCATGGTGGCTTGTGTTTGTACTCATCCTTGAATCTCCAAGGATCTTTGTTCCTCAAATGGTTGACAGAAATTTCAACCATCTTCACCAAGCTTGGGTGAAGTTCAACCCAAGATATGAGGTCCCAAAGTTGGTATTCAAAGTACGATCTGGGATCCCATATCTTATTTTCACACTCGTCTTCAAGTTGATTGTCATGATTCTTCCATCCGGGTGGTTGACACATAGAATTTTCCATAGTACGCTAAAGTCTCTTCCTGGACCCATATAGGATAGCATTCATCTAATCATGGTCCCTATGCTTTGAAGAATTGACCCTAATGAGTCGAATTCCAAACTTTCAACCATGACACAACTCCCTCTTACTATTAACTTCGCAAAGGGCTCTAAGTTGCCCATCCGTTTCAATCAAACCATATTCAAGTGAGAAAGTGAAGCTTAAGGGTAGAAATTTTACCCACTTGAATATTGTGTTGGAGGGTGACTTGGGAAGGGAGACTTCCCCACACTTAGACAATACGAGGTCTACTCCCTTAGGCTCTTCCTTAGTTGTTCCCACCTCTTGACAACTTCTTTCCATTTCTTCTTGCTTGTCAACTTCCTCCAATTCCTCCTCATCATCGGTCGAATCAAGCTTTGGAGGATGTGTGAAGTCCAATTCAATATCAACGTCACATTCGATGGAAGGGTCTTCGACAAGGTTACCGATATCACTTGGCTTGGAGTTGTCTTCAATAGCTTCAATTTCACACCTAATGGGAGGTGATTCAATTTTTGATAAAAAGTCATTGATGATTGAATCCATCTCTTGATCAACCTCTTCATATTCTTCAAATTTGGTATACTCTGGAGGGTGTTAAGACTCCCATGGTGGTTCCGTATCTCCTAGATCTTCAACCACTCTTTCCTTTTTTTCAATTATCATTGGTTTCTCCAATTGTTCCAGTACAAAACCCAACTCCTCCTTCTCCACCGGATTTTTCAATCTCTTCCTCATGCTTTGCTCTTCTTTTGATCCTTCACATGTGGTTACGGAAGCACCTTGAGTGTTCAAGTATTGGTAGGCTAAAGTGTGAACTACCTTGGTCAAGTTAGTCACAAACTCTAGTGTGTTCCTTTGCATATTCGCTTGTCCTTTAAGTAGCACGGTGAGAGAATCATCCATTGGGGCTTGGAGTGGATAAGAGGGTTCATCATTTTGGAGAAAGGGTTCATAGTAGGAAGGTGGTTCTACTTGGTAAGGGTATAGAGATGGTGTGTATTGAGGTGGCTCTTGGTAGTAATCATAATAGGATTATGGTGGTTCTAAAGGTTCTTGCTCATAAGGGTCATAAGGATACTGTATGGGTGATTGGTCATATGATGGATAAGGGTCATATGAAGGTATTTGGTAAGGAAAGGCTTGTGAGTATGGTTGAGGTTCATGTTGAGGATAGGATTCATAGGCATATGACGATGGCAATTGATTGTCACAAAAAGATTCACCATAGCCATTGAATTGACATGCATTAGGATGGTGAGTATACTTATACGTGTCCGGAGGTTGTTGCCAATAGGAGTGATCAATTCCTTGAGGCTCCTCCCATCTTCGTTGGTTCCATCCTTGACACATGTGGTCATTGAAGTTCACATTTCCTACAACACAATTAGAACCAAACTCATAACTAAAAGGGTGAGAATTCATAGTGGAAGCAAAAACAAACTAACTAAGTTTTAAAGCTAACAAAAACTAACAAACAAATAAAAGACAAATATATTCACAATATTCACATATATACAATAACCAATAAAAAGGCACACAATTGCAATTTTCCGGCAACGGCGCCATTTTGATGAATGGTTTTTTGATGGTATAGAATTCACTAATGAAATCTCGTTGCAAGTATAGCTTCTAAACCAACAATAATCTTTTCATACAAAAATTTGTTTGTCACAAGTACAAACCCTTAATAAATCTAATAACCGAAGTATTTAAACCTCGGGTCGTCTCTCAAAGGAATTGCAGGGTAGTGTTCTTGTTATTGGCTGTGGACATGTATATTTTGGGGTTTTGGATAAGAAACAAGAAAAGTAAATGGCAATGGAAATCTAATGACAAAAAGGTCTTGGCAAGATTTAGTGGTCAAGGATCTCTATCCTTATCACTAACCACAATATGATAACTGCAAGGATCAATCCCACTAAGTCATCCTCTAACAAGTAAAGGAAAGTCAAGTGAGCTATATCAATCCAAGTCCATAAGTCCTAGCTTTTCACTAATTGAATTAATGAGAGCTAGAGTCAATGGCTACCAACTATCAATCACTTGGACATTAGTAACTCAATAATTCCTAAGTTATCTTCCCAAGCCAAGAACATAAAATTCTATTCTAACATCCTTTCAAGCATTTTGACAAACACTTGGAAGGTATAAAAGGAAAGCATAGTAAATTAACAATAAGAATGAAATCTAACAACTACTTATTGCAAAGAGTTAACAACAACAATCAAAGAAAACACAATTAAAATGAATTATCTCAAATTGCATTAAAAGAAAATAGAGGAAACAAGAGTAGATCTACAACAAAGTATGGAAACAAAGTAGAAGAAACTACAACAAAGGAATAGAAGAACAAGATGTAACAACAAGGAATTGAAAAGTAGAAGTAGAAGAAAGCATGAATTAAAATCTAGATCTAAACTTATTAACCTAACCATAATCCTAATTATAGAGAGAAGTGAGAGCTTCTCTCTCTAAAACTAACTCTAAAGCTAATCCTAGAAAGAAGTAGTGTGATCAATGAATTCCCCCCTCTCCCCTTCAATTCTTGGTTCTTTTAAGCATTTTGGCGCCAAAGTTGGTTTAGATTGGGCCCCCACACCTTTGTGAATTCGTTGGGCACGTTTTCACTTAAAAATCACGTGCCAGCACCGACGCGTACGCGTACAGCACGTGTGCGCGTCCCTAAGGTTTTTACGATCCACGCGTGCGCATACATTGCGCGTGCGCGTGGATGGTGCATTCCAAATCTTTAGCTTTTCCATGTGTTCTCCACTTTGCATGCTTTCTTCTTCACTCCTTTGATTTATTCCTAGCCTTTTCAACCTGAAATCACTTAACAAACAAATCAAGGCATCTAGTGGAATCAAAGGTGAATAAAAATCATCAAATTAAAGGTCTAAAAGCATTTTTTCACACTTAAGCACAAAATGAGGGAGAATCACAAAACCATGCTATTTCATTGAATAAATGTGAGAAAAGGTTGATAAAATGCTCTAAATTCAGCACAAGATAAACCCTGAAAATGGGGTTTATGCGCCATTTTGATGAACGGAATTTTGACGGTATAGAATTAACTAATGAAATCTCGTTGCAAGTATAGTTTCTAAACCAACAATGATCCTTTCATACAAAAATTTGTTTGTCACAAGTACAAACCCCTAATGAATCTAATAATCGAAGTATTTAAACCTCGGGTCGTCTCTCAAAGGAATTGCAGGGTAGTGTTCTTGTTATTGGCTATGGACATGTATATTTTGGGGTTTTGGATAAGAAACAAGAAAAGTAAATGGCAATGAAAATCAAATGACAAAAAGGGTCTTGGCAAGGTTTGGTGGTCAAGGCTCTCTATCCTTATCACTAACCACAATATGACAATTGCAAGGATCAATCCCACTAAATCATCCTCTAACAAGTAAAGGAAATTCAAGTGAGCTATATCAATCCAAGTCCCTAAGTCCTAGCTATTCACTAATTGAATTAATGAGAGCTAGAGTCAATGGCTACAAATTATCAATCACTTGGAAATTAGTAACTCAATAACTCCTAAGTTACCTTCCCAAGCTAAAAACATAAAATTCTACTCTAACATCCTCTCAAATATTTTGACAAACACTTGGAAGGTATAAAAGGAAAACATAGTAAATTGACAACAAGAATGAAATCTAACAACTACTTATTGCAGGAATTAACAACAACAATCAAAGAAAGCACAATTAACATGAATTACCTCAAAAATTACATTAAAAGAAAATAGAGGAAACGAGAGTAGATCTACAACAAAGTATGGAAACATAGTAGAAGAAAATTACAACAAGAGAATAGAAGAACAAGATATAGCAACAAGGAATTGAAAGGTAGAAGTAGATGAAAACATGAATTAAAACCTAGATCTAAGCTTATTAACCTAAACCTAATCCTAATTCTAGAGAGAAGTGAGAGCTTCTCTCTCTAAAACTAACCAAGGCCTTCACTAAACTAAAACTATGTGTAAAGTGATGGAATCCCCCCTTTGCTCTTCAATTGTTAGTCCTTTTAAGTGTTATGACGCCAAAATTTGTTTAGATTAGGCCCCACATCCTCTGTGAATTCACTGGGCACGTTTTCACTTTAAAATCACGTGCCAGCACCGACACGTGTGCGTACAGCACGCGTGCGTGTTCCTGAGGTTTTTGCGATCCACGCGTGCACGTACATTGCGCATGCGCGTGGATGGTGCATCCCAAATCTTTGGCTTTTCCATGTGTTCTCCACTTTGCATGCTTTCTTCTTCACTCCTTTGATCCATTCCTAGCATTTTCAACCTGAAATCACTTAACAAACAAATCAAGGCATCTAGTGAAATCAAAGGTGAATTAAAATCATCAAATTAAAGGTCTAAAAGCATGTTTTCACACTTAAGCACAAAATGAGGGAGAACCACAAAAACCATGCTATTTCATTGAATAAATGTGAGAAAAGGTTGATAAAATGCTCTAATTTCAACACAAGATAATCCCTAAAAATGGGGTTTATCAAAATGCTTGTTGGAATGCACGAAGGTCAGGATGTGACAGCATCTGCTATCCTTTCTTTGCCTCTAAATCAGACTTTGTCAAAACTTGCCAATTTCATCCAAAAATCACCTAAAATCATAAGAAAAACACAAAAACTCAAAGTAGCATCCAAAATGTGAATTTTGTACTAAAACCTACTAAAACATAATAAAACTCAACAAAATATAACTAAAAACACTAAGAAAACGATGTCAAAAAGGGTATAAAATATCCGCTCATCAGAGGAATAGCTCTCCAACCTTGACCAGTACATTCTCCACTAGCCCATATGCCTATCTCAGAGACTTTTCAGCCATTTACAGGGTTATTTTTGTTGCCTATGCTTCTTGGATTTCCAGCTTCTTCATTACGGACAGAGGCATTTGATTTATGCTTGAACCAAGATCACACAGTGCTTTCTCAAAAGTGATAGTCCCAATGGTACAGGGAATCAAGAAACTTCCAAGGTCTGGCATCTTCTTGGGCAATTTCCTTTGAATAATTGGACTGCACTCCTTGGTCAAGACCACAGTTTTATCTCCCTTCAAGGCCTTCTTCTCAGAGAGTAGGCTATTCATGAAGGCCATATAGGGAGGCATCTTCTCCAATACCTCTGCAAAAAGAATATTGATGTGCAACTTTTTAAAGATTTTCAAGAATTGAGTGAACTGCTCATCCTTGGTCTCCTCTTGAAGCTTCTGAAGGTGTGGTACTTCATGCTCCTGTGCCACCAGTGGGGTGTGAAACAATTTGCTCCTAGCTTTTTCTTCCTTCAATTCCTCAGCAACATGCACTTCCCTAGGCTCGGACTCTGTGGCCATGGTAAGGGCCTTGCACTCTTCTCTTGGATTTACCTATGTGTTACTGGGAAGAGTGTTAGGAGGTCTCACAGGTATCCTCTTACTCAGCTGGCCTACTTGTACTTCCAAGTTCTGTATTAAAGCTCTTGTCTCTTGCATAAAGCTGTGAGTAGTCTTGGAATGTTCAGCAACTAGTGTGGCTGATTCAGGAGTATCTTGGCTCTGAGAAGGTCCTTGTTGCTATTGGGAGGGCTGGAACTGCCGGTTGTTAAACCTGTTCTGATTGGAGCCACCCTGGTTATTGTTGAAGCTTTGTTGGGGCCTCTGTAGCTGCTCCCTCCACCTAAAATTGGGATGATTCTTCTATCCCTGATTGAATATATTGGCATAGGGATCATTATCGAGATTTTTAGAGGAATTTTCCATATAATTTACTTGCTTAATGGTGGGTTGAGCATAGCCACAAATGTCCCCTTGGTTGTAGCTTACAGTCATGTCATAGGATGCATCTTGAGTATTGACAGCTGAGACTTGTATTCCACTTAAGTGTTGAGAGATCATATTAATCTACTGGGACATGATCTTATTTTGAGCCAAAATGGCGTCCAGGGTGTCCGCCTCCATGACTCCTTTCTTCTGAGTAGTCCCAGAGTTCACAGGGTTCCTCTCAGAAGTGTATAGATATTGGTTGTTGGAAACCATATCAATAAGCTCATTCACCTCTTCAGGCATCTTTTTCATGTGTAAAGAACCACTTGCAGAGTTGTCTAGTGACATCTTGGCCATCTCAAAAAGGCCATCATAAAAGATAAGCAGCCTGGTCCATTCAGAAAACATGTCAGGAGGACACCTCCTGATCATCAGCTTGTATCCCTCCAAGGCCTCATAGAGGGACTCTCCATCTTTTTGTCTAAATGTCTGGACATCCACCCTAACCTTAGTCAGCTTCTAAGGTGGAAAAAATTTGGTCAGGAATCCAGTGACCATCTTGTCCCACGTGTCCAGGCACTCCTTGGGTTGAGAATCAAGCCACTGCTTTTCTCTATCCCTCACAGCAAATGGGAAGAGCATGAGCTTGTAGACCTCAGGATTCACTCCATTCGTCTTTATAGTGTCCCAGATCTATAGGAAGTTAGAGATGAATAGATTTGGATCTTCCTGTGAGAGTCTACAAAACTAGCAATTCTGCTGCACTAGAGTGATCAGCTGTTGCTTAAGCTCAAAATTATTAGCACCAATGGCAGGTACAGCTATACTGCACCCATAAAAGTCAGGAGTAGGTGCAGTGTATGAGCCAAGCATTCTCCTTGTATGCTCATTAGCATTAGGATTTCCACCATTAGCGTCCATAGCCTCCTTCTCAAAAGTTTCCCTGAGGTTCTCTCCGGCTTTGTAAGCTTTAGCTTGTTGCAAACACCGCCTTAAGGTCCTCTCAGGTTCAGAATCAAACTCAAGAAGGGGTTCTTTATCCCTATTTCTACTCAAAAACAAACAAGAGACAAATAAAAGTGGGAGTCTCTATGTCAAAGTATAGAGAGCTCCCAATGAGATATCCTATGTAAAAAGCAATAAAAAAAATTAAAGCAAGCAATTAAACTAAAAATTTTGAAAATCCTAAAGAGAGAGAAATAGACCAAAAATTCCAAAAACTAAAAAGAGAAGACAATAGTAATTTTAAAAATTAAAAAGAAAGAAGACCACTAAAGGGACACCAAACTTAAAATAAAAAATTAAGTTAAAATAATCAAACTAAAATAAAAATTAAAAGGAAGATTAAATATACAAAACTAAGAAAAATACCTACTCTAAGCAACCAGACAACTAGTAATTGTCAATCACAAACAATCCCCGGCAACGGCACCAAAAACTTGGTGTAGGATTTAGAATTCCCACAGCTTAATCAGCAAGTGCACCGGGTCATCCAAGTAATACCTCAGGTGAGTGAGGGTCGATCCCACGAGGATTGTCGGACTGAGCAACAATGGTTATCCAATTGGCTAAGTTAGACGAATAAAAAAGGTTGTTGATGGTTGGAAACGCATAAAACAGTAATCAAGAAAGTAAAGAAAGCAATTAAGACGTTTGGTGTAAAAACAATGAGAGAAAACAGTTAAGGTTTCGGAGATGTTTACTTTTTCGGATTAAAAGCTCTTACCAACTATTTTAACAATGCATAATTCATTCCATGGCAAACTGTAAATGACCAAACCCTAATCTCTTAGTGATTTAGCCTCCTCTAACCTTCATTAACCGCCACTCTCGTGGTCACTTAATTCCGATTAGAGGGTTAAGTTCAAAACTAGTTTATGGCCACAAAAACCCTAATTACCCAAAGCTAATAGGATTATATGTCACATATCCCAATTAGTTCATGTAATTAGCAATTTAGGAGGAATTTATTTTCAAGCTATTTTTCAAGCGAGATAACTCTCTCGAGAATCTCAAGAACTCATTTAGAATAAGGGTCATACTCTTGTTCCACCCAGATTCATAAGATTAAGAACAAAAATAATCCTTGAAGTTGAATCAGTACATTAATTAAAATAGAAAAGTAATAGTCTTAATCCATAGAAATAAACAGAGCTCCTAACCTTAACCGAAGAGGTTTAGAGGCTAATGGCTTACAAAGAAAAACTAGGGTTTTGAAAAGTGCGGAAGTCCGATCTCCCAAAAAGCGTGGATCTTTTCTCTTTTATATTAATCGAATTTGAATTGAAAATAAAATAAAAATAATTAATTCCTAAACTAAAAGATATTGTTTGTAAATAAAAATTACAAAAGGAAAATAAGATATAACTAATACTAAATGCTAAATCCACTAAAGATGCTCCAAAAGTGGGCCTTCAAATTTGAATCAGGCTTACTGGCGCTAAACGCCATATTTGGCGTATGGCGTTTAGCGCCCTAGAGGGGGCAGAGGCATGCACGTTGCTGGCACTAAACGCCAGCTTGGCGTTTAGCGCCCCAACGGGGGTACGCCAGCTTTTCTATTTTAGCTCCAAACTCTGCCAAACTACTCCAAATTTCTCCTGAAATCATAAAAACACTAAAACAACTCAAAGTAGTATCCAAAAAGGGTTTTTGCACTAAAATCAAATAATACTAAATAGAATCTAACTAAAAACAACTAGAAAATGATAAGAAAAATGGTACAAGATGCTCACGCATCAGGCACAAGAACTCGAAATTGAGCTTTCAAATTCTCCATAATCTCGTCCATTCCCTGAGCCACAGACTCCTCCAAATACCCATATTCTTTTTTAAGTCTCTCCAGTTCCTCCTTCAGGCTCAATTTCTCCCAAAAGACATTATGGTAGCTCTTCTTAGCCTTCTTTTACAAGTCCTCTGCCATAGCACAAGCCACTTTAGAATGCTTTACCCTTTCATAAAGTTTGAACAGATCGGAGGAAAGAATCCCCTTCTCAGCCTCTAGTTCCAACTTGGTCTCCCTTGGAGAAGCTACCTCAGAGGGAAGGTCAGCCAATTCGTTTTAGATAGCACCAAAAGAAGTTTCATTAAGCTTCTTCAAAAAGGCTGCGCACACCCCCGTTGTTTGAATTCTCCCTCGAGCCAACACCTCCAAGTGTCTCTTCAAAGAAATGTCATCCATGCTTATGGCACTATGAAGAAGAATGTATTCCTCACAAAAAGTAATGGTGTTGAAACCCAGGTTGTAAGCACTACCAAACTCAGAAGATGGAGTCTTACGTTTTTTGGGAACCCGGTTCAGTGAAAGGAGGCATAGGGGGAACGATCCCGGGTGGAAGCTGTGAAATTGGAGGAGGAAAAGGTATGGCTTTGGCCAATTGGGATGAAGATGAATCTGACTTAGAAGGAGATGAGAGATTTCCCAATTTCTCGGTTTCCTTTAGTTGTATCATCCGAACTGCTACATTTTTCTTTCCAACCCAAAACCTTTGCAAAGCACCAAACCCATTAGTCATTCTTGCTATAAAAACAAAAGCAAATAAAGAAACTAAGATTACAAAATCTAGCAAAAAAGGAGAAATATCTACGAAATGCAAAAAAGCTAACTACGTTGTTCAATACAAACATAGCTCGGCTTGCCTATCAAAATCTTCTTGGTGTCGAGACTAAAAGATCGGCCCTAACACTCTTGAAACAAGGCCACTACACACTCCTCTACCTCAACCAAATTCTCATGGTTGTATTTAACAATGATGGAGACCCCCTCCCAGTACAAACAAAAAAATGGGTTCACCTCTCTCATTAAGAAAAAAAGGTCGGACACACTCTATAGGTTGGACCTTAAAAAAATAATTCTTGTAGTCATGAAAAGAATCATCGAAAATAGAAAAAACCTTCCTGCCTTGAACAGCTCAGAAGGAAATTCAATGCTGTTTTTTGGAGCTAAAAGGTTTGGTGAGTTGAAAGAGGTAAAAGAAAATCTTAGAAAAAAGGGGAAGGTCGAGTTCCCGGCTTATTAATTTATAAACCTTATTAAAACCCACGAGTTCGGGTGGAGATGAGAAGGTGCAACTCTACATATACGAAGAATTTTGGTTTCAAAATCGGTAAAGAGAAGTGTCACTCCTAGCCTAGTAAACAAATAGTAATACAGGAATAAAAAATGATTTTTTGAGTTACTAAGTTGGGGGAAGCAAATTTTATCCTCAAGGTTAGGAGCCACTAGCTCATACTTCTTCTCATCCTCTTGGGTTTTACAAATCTTATATTGTAAACAAAACTTTTCTACATACTCATTGTCAATTACGGAGACAGCAGAAAGAATAGTAACATCTACCTAATTTAAACCAGGAGATACTTTAGATGACATGCTGAGAATTACTGAACAAGACATAAAGAGTTATACCTACAAAATAGTAAAATAAAGCTATGTCACTACAAAATTTCACAAGCTACAATTCGGGTACAACAGCACATCATACAAATGCTCAAAGAAGTTAGATCATCCTCAAAGATGGAAAATTTAATCTACTCTACTCGAATAAGAAATGAAGCCATTATCCAAAAAAGAAAATGGCACCATCTGTGGGGCAAATAAAAACACAAAAAATGGACAATCTACAAAAATGATAAATAGGAAAATCCACTAATACAAGAACAGCCAGAAGTGACGAATGATAGCAAGCAAGAAAAAGCAGTAGCAAGAAACCATATTTTTAAAGAACTATTTTCCACAAAAGCATCAAGACAATATCAGAAATATAAAACTTCACCCATGATGAAATATCATCTAGCCATGACAATAATGAATAAAAAAGAAACAAAAACCAACTTTGATAATGAACAGAAGGTAAAGAATAATACAATCGGACGATCTCCAACGTCTTAGGCAACATGAATGAAGATTTGAAGTAAAATTCCAAGATAGAGAAATCTTGGAAAAAGATTGATGGAAATGAGGTTATAGTAAAGAACAAGAAAGGTCTTGAGAGAAATAAAGTAAATTCTCAGAAGTTGAAGCGAAAAATGAGAAATAGAAAGAGGATTGTGTTTATATAGCCATTAGGGACAAAACAGTAAATTTATCCCTCATTTAATGGCACGCATGATTATCAATGTAACCAAAAAATGCACAAACGATTACGAAAAGACGTAATGTTCATTCAAAAATACGTCAAGTACTCGACTTGCTCTCTAAAGCAGACCGAAATCCCGACTTGATAGAATGAAAATTACAAGAGATCAAGACCGATTCAGAAATGCTTGAGCCAAACATAAAGAAGCTCGGCCTCAAGTAGGAACACTGTTCATATCCTGGCCTACAACTTAGAGGGACCCAAAAGGGATGAAGCCCAAGCTACAGATAACGTTCAGCTTTACACTACCATTAACCCAGCCTCATAAAGGTCGGGCACAGCGACATTGGCCTAACGACATGGGCCTAGTCCTACTTTCCTAAATAAGTAACTAACTCTTACAATATCTCCTATTAATCTAGAAAGGAGATCTTAACAACATTCCTAAGAGTAACAAACCCACCATCAAAGGTGGAACTACTCCAAAGGTAGTTATTGACTCTACATCTACACTTATAAATATCATAATACCCTTAGGTATTCTTCGAACTCTCATCTACTAAAAATTTACCTAAAATCCTTGTTAATTTTAAGCATCGGAGTCTCTTGCAAATACCAACCCCACCTTCACCAAGACGTTGGACTACGACACCTCGGCACTCGAAGACGTCGGATACAACTCCGACGTCGAATACAACTCCAATAGAAACTTGGATCTCACGTTCAGGCCCAAATCATAATTTTCAGTTAATCCCAAAAATATAATCATTTATTGTATTCAACAATTAAAAAGTTTTTTTTTTATCAAATAATTGTTATTTGTTTTATGATCAGTGTTTTTTTATTTTTGGTCCATTCCACCTTTGGCTCAGTTATCTTTTTTAATAAAATAGTTAATGTTAATTATCTTTTATTTATTTAAGAAATTACTTTGTAGATAATGTATTTTATCTAAACAAAATATTGAAATTTTATATAAAAATATATATAAAATAAAAATCAACTTTAGAAAATAAAAAATATAAATTATTTTTCTACGATTTTTTTTTAATATTGGACCAGTATTGGTGAATTTGCTGAAAATGGGCCATTTAATGTGTAATCCAATTTTATGGAAAACAAAAATGAAAGGGCCGAAATTGCCGGGTCTAATCATCAAGCCCAAATGAAGGGGGTGAATTGCAAAGGTTTCCAAAAAGCCCAAATGTAGCATTGGAGATAGAGACCCAATTTCAGGGCAGTTTCGGAACTTGAATAGAAAATAGGGGGAGCGTGTGGGTAGCCCAAGGGAGCGAATTGATGGGGAGAGGACAAATGTCCACAATGCAGCTGGCCAGGAGGGGGGACGCATGGCTGATTTGGGCAGATTGCTTTGTCTCTTTCTTCACGGGTTCACCCAACAAAATTATTGGAAATTGGATGGCAAGTAATAAAGTCATTTTCATTTCTTTAGTTACTGGAAAAATTTTATAGAGAGGGAGAAAGAGTTCCATGAATAATTTTAAGAAGAGCTTATCTGGAGTAGAGTAAAATTTTAAATTTAGAAGAGTGAAGTAATAATGGTGCTTCGTGATCTCACCAAACCTAAAGAACACATTATTCAATTTTTAGATCATCCTATATATGTAAGTTAATTTATTTAATATTAATTTTAATTAATATTAATGTTGACAGTATCAGTTAAGATTATTTAGATATTGTTAATGTATTAGAATTTGTTAGTGTAGTTTAAAAATTTAGTTTAATTAAGATATTAGTAAAATAATCAGTGTTCTAATTTTTAAAATGTTAAAATATATAGAGTAAATTTTTTGAAAAAAATATTTTATGTTAATATAAAGTAATTAGTTAAAAATTTAGATTTAAATGAATTTAGGGTTAATAGAAATGATACGTGATTAATAAAAGTGGAATATCAAAAGTTGTATATAATATTTTTTTAAAAAATTTATTAATAACGGTAATAATAATTTTTGTAGAATGAAAATATTAAAAGTTATTATTGATATTTTTTTTAAAATAAGTTTAAAAACGTTTAGTATCATGTTTACTAATATTCGTTAAAATATGTTTATTAAAAGTTATAATTCTATTAGAAAAGATAGAAAGTATGATTTTTATTGTTATGTTGCTGTCTTGTTAAATTTTAATAACAAGCATGAATGTTTTTTTATTATCTTAATATATTTTAATGTATTTCATTACGTTATATATTTGTGTAGGAACACTGCCTCTTCGAAAAAGAAACAAATTGTTATTTAGCAAAAAAAAAACGATAATTAATATAGAAATTTTTTTATAGGGTTAGTTTTTTAATAAGTTTAATTACACGAATAGTTAAATTTGTTTAAAAATAGTATTTTTCACATATGTAACTACTGGATTTAAATGTTTACAAACACAAATCATTCAAAGTCCAAAGGCAGGAGTTATAATACAATTGTTTTAAGTTATATTTTTATTCCAGTTATGAAAAAATTAAAGATATATGCTTTAAATTTAAGTCTTATTATATTTTTCTTATTTGTTGATCAAGATTTAAGATTATTGGAACAGGCATCTGAACGTGCTAGAACTATATGATCTAATTGTTACTGAATTTTTAAATGAGACTGAATTTGGACACATATCTCATATTAAAAGAGTACAAGGGCACTCGACAATGTTGACAGCTTTGGTTAAAAGATGGCATCCAGATACACACACTTTTCACTTTCCGATTGGTGAATGCACGATAACTTTGGAGGATGTAGTAATGATTCTTGGCCTTGGAAGTAATGGCATGCCAGTTTCAGGGTTAACGATAAGTAGTCACAGCCTCCTAGCAGATGAGTGCATGGATCAATTTGGAGGTGCACCCACGGGAAAAGATTGTTGGGGAAGTTTCATTAAGTTGCCTTGGCTTAGGCGGTACAAAAATAATATAGACTTGACTGATATTGTTGCTATAGAAAGGTATGTAAAAGCGCACATTATGATGTTATTTGGTACGACCTTATTTTGTGATAAATCTGGCACTGGGATCCATTGAAAATTTCTACCATTGTTCCGTGAATTTCACCGGATAAGGGAATTTAGCTGGGGTTCGGCATGTCTTGCTCATATGTATCGATCGCTGTGTCGAGCATCACGTTTTGATTGTAAAGACATAGATGGGCCGGTGCTTCTCCTCCAGATATGGGCTTGGGAGCGGATCCCTTTACTAGCTCCGATTCTTCGAACTCCACGATTTTCACTAGCTTGTCGATACGTGTTACTTTGTATAATGTGGTGCATGGTTTTCTAAATTCATGCTTTTTCTTTAACTTAACTGTGTTTCGACAGGTGGGTTGATTGGACATCTCCGTCGAATGATTATAGACATTGGACAACACGACGGTGTAGGGAGTTATTGGACACGGTGGATGATGCTGTGAGAGTATAGATTCATATATTAATTTAGTTGTCATCTAATGTTCATTTACAATGCTTAGAATCTGTTTGGATAAAATGTCATTTATTTTCCATGTTGATGTCGTTTGTGTGGGATTTATATAATCAAGACAGGCTTCCTCCCCACTTAGTGCCGGCGGATATCCGTAATGATGGATTATGTTAGAATGCAACGGTCCCTTTAATCTCATTTGAGTCTGTGGAGTGGCATCTAACTGATAGGGTAACGAGATAGTTTGGTCTGCAACAAGGAATTCCGGGAGCTCCAAGGGATCTTGGTGGTGCGCATAACAATGTGTTGACTGGATCAAAAAATTTGAATTGGATTGTAGCGCACGATAAGTGGATATCAATATGGTAGGACCGATATGATCGCCGACTTTTTAATCTTAATCCATGCATTACATATGATGCGGATGAGTTTTATATGAGTTGGTACAGATGTCAATTTTCAAATCACTTGTTCTTGGCCGCAGTCAATGCTCCTGGTGAACAACCAGTACCACCACATCCATAGTCACAAACACATCCACAACAAGAAGTTCATCAGGGTCCTAAGATCTCATCTTTTAACCAAGTGGACGAACAAGAGTTGTTTATCTCTGAAGAGGATCAAGCCACTATGAACCAAATTTGGAGGTTTCTTGATGACACAGATCAATCACAGTGGGGCACTTATCCAGATGAAAGTCAAGTCTTCCAACCTCAAGACAATAGGCCATTCGAAATGGTGCCTACGAGGGGTGGCAATGGGTAGGATAGGGTAGGGTTTGGATCCAACCCTAACCCTACCTGCGGGTTGAGATTTTTATATAAACTTAATACTACCCTACCCACGGGTTCAGAATATCTCCGCCCTAACCCTACCCACTCTTAACCCGCGGGTACCCGACCCTACCCGCGGGTTACAGAAAAGATACACTATTATTATATAACTTGATGATAATTCAAAATAGAACTGATTTTTATGTAAAGAAAATATATTAAATTATCAATTAATGATTTTCTTTTAGTAGTTAATGATCTTTTGCATTTAGTAAAAAATTTTTGGTTCAACATCCACTTAAAACATATTTTTATATAAGTATATAACATATACATATATAGAGTGCGGGTTGGTCGGGTAGGGTTGAAACTCAACCCGCACCCTACCCTATCCACTGCGGATCGGGTTGACAATCCTACCCGATCGGGTGGGATCGGATTGGGTACCCGTGGGTAGGGTACATATTGCCACCCCTATCCTGGCCGTATGTCTTTAGATTCTAGACTTCACATGCCGTCGATGTTCAGGCATTCTGGGGATCCATCTGGGGGTCATTTCTCCTTTGACTTAGGAAGGAGTGGGCTCGATCGAGGCGTTGAATTTATTGATCTTGCAGTTCCTAGTGGGAGTATTTCTCATTTTGATCTTAATACGGTTGCAATAATAATTCAGGAAGAGGTTGAGTCGGAGGAGGAAGAGCCATCATCAGATGCCTTTATACGCACCCTCGTGAATGCACCCCGAGATAGGGTAGATGATGATGACGACGAGGATGCCAATGATGACAATGACAACACAGATGGTGACGACGATGATGAAGATGATGGGGCAGTTGAGGATGCATGTACTCCTGCCACAGGTATCATAAATTGTGTTTACTTTAACTTTATATAACTAAATTGTTCTTAGTAATGCATGGTTGTGTTGTGGACTGGATTTTTCTTTATTTCACATTTAGTGAAGTCTATATGGATGTCATAAGTTATTGTGTATCATTGTGTAGGTGCTGGATGTGTTCGCGATAAGGGTTACGACTTACGGACTGATCCTCCGCGAAGAAGCCGTAACCGATTTACCCCGTCAACAATCAAAAAGAATGTTGGAAAAAAATGAAGAGTATGGCCAAGGCAGTAAAGAACAAGTTTACCAAGTAGTCTCTTTTGGAGTGAACTTTGTTGTTATCATGGTTTGACTCATTTAGGATTTTGTGGTTTTTTTATCGTGTGTGAAGATATGGACTATGTTGGACTTTGTTCTTATTGTGGTTTGAGTCCTTTTGGACTTTGATGTTATTTTATTATGTGAATACATGGGCTATGCTGGACTTTGTTCTTATTGTGATTTGAGTCCTTTTGGACTTTGATATTATTTATTGTGTGAAGACATGGGCTATGTTGGACTTTGTTCTTATTGTGCTTTGGGTTTTTGTTGGACTGTATTGTTTACGGTTTTTTCATCCACCATTACTTTGCTTGATTTTATAGTTAATTGACACTTAACGCGAAGATTTAAACTAGACAAAAAATTAGAACAACAGAGGATAATAAAAAATAATTGTAGAATTTAAACTATACAAAAAATCAGAACAACAGTTCGCTACAAACGTTAACAACTCAACCATCCCGAGTATGAACATTATTCCCTGCACTTGATCCACCCCTATGAGGACATCTACTACGGTTGTGACCCTCCGCACCACATAGCCTGCACCGCCTTGGAGCGTGCATCTCGCGCATGTCCATTTCATTCAAGAACCGAGTGATTTTTGGCCGGCCCTTACATACTCACCTGAGGTTAGGATTAGGTATCATCCTTGGTCCTTCAACCACTGGCCATGTAGTTGGGTTTTCCAGTGGCCTAAACCTGGCTCTATAGACCTTTCTGACCTCATCCATCCGGTAAACCTCATTCATATAAACTTGCCAGTCAAGACGCTGGTTTGCACAACATGCAAACACATGGCGACATGGAATTCGATCCACCTGAAAATCACCACAATCACATTGTCGGCGGCGTAGATCGACTGCGTACTCTTGACCGGATGGCATCTCACGGACCTCGAACACCTCATTCCGCCTGTCAAACATACTAACCTGAATGTTTCTGGATGCTCATTGGTTTGTTTCAAGTCGAATCATAACAGCTTCCGAAAAAACATGTCCAGCATTAATGCGTGCCTCGGCCTCAGCCCTCTTTCTAGTGAACAACTCATTGAGTCTGTAAAAAGTGGCTCTAACAAGTGCCGTCACTGGAAGATTGCGTGCCCCTTTCAAGACGCCGTTGATACACTCAACTAGATTCGTGGTCATATGTCCCCATCTATATCTACTATCAAATGCAAAGCATACTGATGCCGAGGGGTCCTATCTAACCACTGAGTATATACCTCGCTGCGGTCACGTAGTCGTTGGTATCGCGTATTAAATTCATGCACTGTCTTGGAATAGCCTGTTTCAAAAAATGACCGTTAGGCATTTACACACATTGAAAAGATTCGAAATTCTATAATGTTAAATTCTATTTACCTATGTTGACAATAAGCTTTTGTAAGTACGGTGCCTTGAACTTTCTCAAAAAGTTTGCTGCTATGTGCCTAATACAATGCATGTGGATAGCTCTCGGAGGATCTCATGCTCCATTACTACGGGCTATGGCTGAAGTAATGGACTCATGACGATCAGAAATAAGACCCACACCATCCCGAGTCATGACATGTCTTCTCAAATTAGAAAGGAAAAAGTACCATGCATCAGCAGTCTCCCTTTCGACAATGGCAAAGGCAATAGGCACAATATTCCCGTTGCCATCCCGTGATACTGCAACCATCAGAACTCCCTTGTATTTTCCATATAAGTGTGTGCCATCTACTTGCACAACTGGTTTGCAATGTCTGAATGCTCTAATACAAGGGTAAAAACTCCAGAACACATGCTGTAATACCCGGGTATCCTGAGCCAACTCATCTCCTCGATAAACAGGCAACGTTTCGAACTGCACAGCTGTTAATGGTTCTTTGTTACACATAGCTTCAAACCATGTTGGCAGAGCCTCATATGAGGCCTCCCAACCACCAAAAATCTTCTCCACTGCTTTTTATTTTGCCAACCATGCTTTGCGATAGCTCACAGTGTAATTGAAATTTGGTTGCACATCTGCAATCACATATAGCATTTTTAGAGATGGGTCAGCTTCAACTAATGGCTTTATCGCTTCTGCGATTGTGTCCGAGTCTAGCTTGCAGTGATCTTGAGAAATGGTGGATCTGGTGCAAGTGTGACTACCGTTATAACGCCTTATTTTCCAGCAATATTTCTTTCGAATCAGACTTATCCTGATAAGCCAATCACAATTACTGCCATATTGTACACATTTGGCATAAAATGTCGTTGGTTCAGACTCGTATACCGGTAGTCAACTCCTCTACGAATTGTATACTCTTTGATGGCTGCAACCACAACTTCTCTGGAACTGAATTCCATCCTAATAACAAATTCGCCGTCTGCAACAATAGGTGGGTCTGCAACAATACCACAAAAAGTAATCATACAACATGATTTACCAACTACGGTAGAATTACCATCTCATAGTACATAAAATATATCTACTCTCTTATTATCATATTCACATACCAGCAGTCACATACTCAGGAAACTCTGGTGCATTCAGCGCCGCAAGGTCCAAAGTACGCATAAAAGACGGCTCCCCAAACGGATGTTGGCTTGCTAGGAGATTTGCCACTTCTTCTACATCTGGCTCATTAATGCAATCAACATCGTCTCCATCTACATTTGGATCATCTATTTCATAGTTGCCTTCAAATTCATCTTCGCTTTCACTATTGTAGCCTTCCCAATCCATGCCTCAATCGGCTACTTCAACACCATAAGTCAAGTGTTCGAGCTCAATGTATAGCTCGATGACAAAGTCTTATGGTCGACTTTCGTGATATATTGAAAACATTTCTTGCATCGTTGCTTCGTTAGTGACATACTTCATCTCAAATTGTATGAATCTTCCAAATACTATTACAGGATATCTGTACACAACACTAGTCACTCTTTTCAATATATGATGATCTATCCTTTCACAAATTAATCCTTTTAGTTCTTCAAATAATATGGTGAAAGGAACAACAATATCACATAGATTCTCACACATAAATTTTACACCTTCAGATGTTTGAAATAAAATTTGACCATTATAATACACTCTCAAACAAATTCTATCACCCATTTTTTTCAATATTTTTTTTAAAAAATTAGATACAACAGCAACAAATTTACAAGAATGAAAAAAGAAAACAGAGATGTAGAGTAGGAAGAAGAACAATAAGACAAGAAAGATGAATGTGAAGCCTGGCTGAGACCTTATTTGTAGCCGTTGCAATTCTTTTTTTTTTTAAGTTTTTTAACAAGTCGCCCCCACCATACCTCAAGTCGCCCCCATCATCTATCAATTCGCCCCCTCCATTTTGTTCTATGAAAAAAAAAACTTCCTAGATCTATGCAGTCATCGCTCTCCCCGTTTTCTAGCTTTTCTTTTTCGTTTTCCGTTCCTTCACAAATCGTTGGCAGCGATTTCTGCCACTTTCCAATATTCAAGTAAAATCCAGATTCACATCATAACGGGAAATAACACCAAAAGCACTTCAATATTAAAAATTTACCTAAAATTCTTGTTAATTTAAGCATCGGAGTTCTTGTAAATACCAACCCCACCTTTACTAAGACGTTGGACTACGACACTTCGGCACTCGAAGACGTCGGATACAACTCCGACATCGGATACAACTCCAATAGGAACTTGAATTTCGCATTTAGGCCAAATCATAGTTTTCAGTTAACCCCCAAAATATAATCATTTGTTGTATTCAACAACTAAAAAAAAAATTATCAAATAATTGTTATTTGTTTTATGATCAGTGTTTTTTTATTTTTGGTCAATTCCACCTTTGCCTCAGTTATCTTTTTTAATAAAATAGTTAATGTTAATTATCTTTTATTTATCTAAGAAATTACTTTGTAGATAATGTATTTTATCTAAACAAAATATTGAAATTTTATATAAAAAATATATAAAATAAAAATCAACTTTAGAAAATAAAAAATATAAATTATTTTCCCAAACCATTCTCTGACTGGTACCAGGCAAAACCCTCCAGTGCAGACATCCCACATATCTCCCTCCAAAAACAAAAGGCAAGGCAGTGAAACCAGGAAAATGGAGGACGTAATAACAGAAGCATCCCCTCCTTCAAGATTCTTAGAGGAAGATCTCAACACCTTCACACCCCCATCTCCACCCGTTACCCCTTTTCCCTCCCTCCACTTCCCCCAACACCAACAGCAACAACAACCCCTAACCCCCAAACTCCTCATCATAGCGCTCTCTCCCATTTCCCTCTCTCTCTTCCACCCCCGCCTCCTCCCTCCCTCCGTTCCCCTCCTCGCATCCCTTACACTTCCCAACACCAACCCCATCACTCTCTCTCCTCTCACTCCCAATTCCTTCCTTCTCTCTGTTCCCTCTTCAATCCCCTCACACCACTCCCACGCCATCGCTAAAACCCTAATTGCCCACCAAATCCGCCCCGATTCAGTCCTCATCTTTGATTCCCTTTATCCGTCAAATTATCGCGGCCGTCTGCCGTCTGATGAGGCGGTTGCCTTCAAGCTTGACACCTCCGCCGAGCGGAAGGCCGCCGAAGGGGAGATGATTCTAGAAGGACTTGAATATTACCCTTCTGGAAGCGTTGTGGATGGGCTTGCCGCTGCGTTCTTGGCCAGGTGCCAGCTGTTGAACCTCAGGGCGAGTTTGTGTGTTTCCTGGCCTGAGTTTGATCGTAGCGTCATGGCGTTGATTGAGCACTTGCTTCGGAACGGAGTGCTGCGTGGTTGCGATGGTTTGAGGTTTGGTAGTCAGGTCTTGAGGTTTGGGAGAAAAAAAGGGCGTGGGTTTGAGTCTGAGTTATATACTTGACTGTGACTGAATTTCTTTATAATTTTCTTTAAGGCATGGATTGCAGAACTTAAATTGTTGAATTTTTGGTTTGGTTGGAAAAGCAGATTTATTGATTTGCGATATAAGTTAGCTTTGGGCATAGTTGTGTTGAAACATTAGTAGTAGTTGCCTTCTTAGTCTATTAAGTTTTGTGGTTTTGGTATGATTACAGGAACAGCAGTTAACAATGGAATTGTTATATTGGTGTTAAATTTTCAATCTAGGATTTTGTTCAACACTCAATTTTAGTTGGATAATTTTATTTTACACCTCTCAGCCTGTTTTGAATTGAAAACTCTCTCAATGCTACTGTTGTTGTGTTGTTTTCTGAGCTAATTGTTGTGTAGCCAATGGAAAAACTATTTTCTTGATGTTTGTTGAATTGAATGGATGATCTGTTATGTGCTGTGTACTTGAACTGATGGATTCATTAGCTTAGAAAATGAAATATTGGGCCAGAGTTTAAAAAAATTATGTTATCTGGTATATTGAACATAGCATCATCCATGTTGCATCTGCACTGTTCAAAACAACAGGGGAATTAAATATGGAACTCGGGATACTTTTCATCATGTTTGTCTTTTAAAACTCACAGTAAATAGGGAAAATAATAAAGAGATAGAAGAAGGTTCTAGTAATAATAAGGAGTGAATTTTATTGGTTAGATTCCAGTTAGAACCATTCTGTTACAGGAATTAATTACATACTCCGCTATAATTAGTCTCATAGGTGCACCACGTGTAACATTACTATTAGTCAAAACATCAGAATGTATCATTCTGACTCAAGGAGTTTTACCCCTTCTATCTTATGATGGTATCAGAAGCATTCATTTGAGGAAATTCCTCTTCCTTCTTCGTTTCTTTCAACTTTCATGGCTAAAGGCAACAGCAGTGCTGCTTCATCACAACCTTCCACTACTATCCCCAAATAATCCTCCCCTTGATCCCTCTCTTAATCCGTCCAGCTCTTACTATGTCCATCCCTCTTTGAATCCCGCCGTTCTAATCTTGAAGACGATCTTAACCGGCCACGATTATATCCCCCCCTATTTGTATTATCCTTCTTCTCATCTTAATGATTTTCCTTTTAATAAAGGAAGTTGCATCATAAATTAATGGCACCCAAACCCATTATATAGAATTCCCACAAATACTCTATAAGATACATCAAGTGAAAAAAGAAATGAATTTAATAATGATTTGAGAAAATGATCAACAACCACGACAAAAAAGTTTTGTCCCACTAGTTGGAATTGGTTATATGAATCAAACGATACTACTGAACAATATCATGTATCATGTCTATAATGAGATTGTTTATATATAGATCTCCTTTGACCATCTTATGTATGGTCTTTTAGGATCTTCTTCTACCATTATATTTTGTCGATCTTTTCACATGTCCAATCCCTTTGAGAAGAGATCTTATCATCTTTCTACAATAAATGTTACTCCAATTTTCTCTTTTATATTTTCGTTCTTCATTTTGTTCATACGTGTGTGGCTGCTCATCTATCTCAGTGTCTTCATCTCTACTACATTTAATTTATATTCCTGACATTTTGTTCTATATAACATAGCTGGCCTAATGATAGTGCAATAAAATTTTCTTGAAATTCTAAAGGTACTTCTTGGTGCAATAAAATTTTCTTTAAATTTTAAAGGTACTTTTTTGTCACATATAAAATCGGACGCATTCTACCACTTTGACTACTCCATTTGTATCCATGTTTAATATGAAGCTAGAAGAATTGTTGCATGGCCGTGAACGATGCAAACATTTTTTGGGGTGCCCTAATGATGTTACCCTCTTGGTAGTTGGTACTACTTGCTTCATAACTCCATGTCTCCATTTTGAGATAGATGGAAGCTGAAATAAGAAAAGCTATATATCGAACAAATGAAAGTCAATATGGATTAGAAATTTGAAGATGTCTGTTATGTAATTTTGCACGTTTACAGATGTTGAATTATAATCTTGTACTTCACGATCATGACTTTACCCCCAACGAATCTTTACTTTGCAAAACCAGCAAGAATCGGAAACAGTCAAACATGCGTGCATATTATTATTATTATTATTTGAAAAAAAATGGAAAAAGATATTGCTAACGTGCTGATTGACACTACAAAATATTTGGCGTGTGGAAGACAATAACCAATAACCCATCACTCTTGAAAAGAAGGCTTTTAATTTAGAGTTATGTTATTTTCACTCTCTTTTATAATTAGATGAAGTATGGAATTAATAGAATATGGTCATTATATCCAATTTAATAATGAAAAAGAGTGATTCAATTTAATGTTTACAGAGAAGTAAGTAGAACAATAACTTTTTTTTATCTTTAATTTGCGGCAAGAAAATGAGATTGATTATTATGTAATACAGAAAATTAAGATGATGCAAGCAAGATGGTTAAACCTAATATGTTCAATGTTGGACTGTTAAAACCTTTCTAAAACACTTACGACAGAAAAGCTGACAACAAAATTTGGAACATATTAGTTGGCTAATTTAATTTCATAAACATTAACCATAAAGTAGAGATTAGCTGTTATTGTTTTAGGTTTGGTGACTAGCCTTCCATAGAATTGTTCATGGCGGGCGCACAACTATTAATCACTTTCTTTTTTTGTTATCTCTTTCCCTCTCTTAATCTTTCTCATTGTGGAGAATGTTAATTACTTTTAGTTTGAGAAACCACCAACTTAGTCATAATTAGTTGCATCTTCTCTTGACTCTTAGAAACTTCCTTCAAAATACTCAAACATCCTCTCCAATACTCTCTTACTTCTTCACTACTTATATATTCTCTGATTCCCAACCATCTCTCCCACCTTAGCACTTTTCTCAATAACATTGGAAATAAAAAGATTAAAAATAAAAACAGCTCCAAGTTAAGTATTAGCAATGGCACATTGTTCTCTTTTTCCAAAATCCTACTTCCTTCATGTTGTTCTCATTATGTTCACCTTTCTTGTGGCTACAAGATTGTATGCAAGTGAACCTCCTCTTACGCTCGATTACTACGCATCGACTTGTCCCACTGTGTTTGATGTTATAAGGAAGGAAACAGAATGTGCCGTGCTCTCTGATCCGCGCAACGCGGCCATGATAGTTCGGCTGCACTTCCATGATTGCTTTGTTCAGGTACTGAGAAATTCTACTACATACTTCACCATGATATTACTATTCACATGTTTTCCTGTATCAAATTCATTTACATGCTTAGTAATTAGTATTGTATGATTAGTTTTAGTTACTGGAGGCTAGTTTGATGAGTACTGTCACAGTCTGTTTTCTTTTGTTTTAAGAGGAATTATTTTTAATAATAAATTAATATAACTGAAAATTTGATATCGACAATTCTTAAATATAATAAAAATGATTTATTATGCCTTCTTCAAAAAAGATTAAGATACAGTAAAAAAAAGTGTAAAGTGACAAAAAAATGTACACTTCACACAAATTTGCTCTTAAAAAAAAAATTATCAATAAAATCTTCTAAAATAGTAAACGTAGACATATTATTTTTAAATTAACTCTATGATTAGGGTAGAAGTCTTAATTTGAACTAAAACAATGTTATATGACTAGCAAATACATATTATCATTTTTTGTCAACATTTGACCAATAATAATTTACACATAAAAAACATATAATTTATATCTATATTTACCAGAAATTTGCATACATGAATCAAGCTTTTAAATACAACGGTATGATATGAACGTGTATTTTGTCGGTATAGATTTTCTAAATACTAAATAGGTTCATAACTATAGAATTTGGAAATTGCTCAGATTTTCTTTACTATCTTAGTGTATATATTATACGAAGCCAAGTTCAATTAGATTATGGGCAAACTTTAAATACACATCTAATTGAATTTGACATTGATCAGGGATGCGATGCATCAAATTTGCTTGATGACACCGTCACACTTAAAGGTGAAAAGAAAGCAGCTACCAACATCCACTCTTTGAAAGGATTCGAATTAATTGATCAGATCAAGAACATGGTTGAGTCCGAGTGCCCCGGAATCGTCTCCTGCGCTGATATTCTTACAATTGCAGCTAGAGATGCTGTGATTCTGGTAAAAGAAACAACTAGTTTATATTATAGCACAAGGGGAAGAAAGTGCAATTAGAACTCCCAAAACTTTAACTCATATATACTTTATTCCTTAAATTTTTTAAACAATCATACCACTTGTATATAAAAAATTAGCTACCAAATCAGTTATCATTATAAAATATATATTGAAATAACATTAAAAATAAATTAATCAATACATATACTTATATATAAATACATAAGCATTGATTTGGTAATTAATTTTTATGTGCATATAGCACTCTTGTTTTCCAAAATATATAATCTGGCATTTTTGTTTTACAAAAGGTATAATCTCAAAGGTTGCATGATGTAGGAAAAGGCTTTTATTAGAAGAAGAGTAAAGTATCGTTTTTATCCCCAACATTTAGGGTACGTTCTAAAGTTATTTCTAACGTTTCAATCGTCCTATTTAAGTTCGTGACGTTTTAAAATTGATTCAATGTTGTCCTGCAGTTAGGGATCCGTTAACAGAATTGACGGCGGGACAAAATTGAGACGATTTTGAAATGTTAAGGACTTAAATAGAATGAAAACGTTGGGGACAAAAACGATACTTAAAAATAAATTTTAATTTTATATTTCAATAATATCAATTTTTTACCGTACATAGTATTCAATTATTTTTTAATCACATCTAAGTAAATTATATTACACTTAATTACATTACTTTTATTCTAAATAAATTTATTTTTTTATAATTTTATATTTAAAATAATATAATTTTTTATAAATAAATAAATTTTACACTTTCATTCTAATCACATTACATTATTTATTAGAATGAAAGTGTAAAATTTATTTATTTATAAAAAAATTACATTACTTTAAGAGTAAAATTATAAAAAAAATTAATTTATTTAGAATGAAAGTAATGTAATTAACTGTAATTTACTTAGATGTGATTAAAAAATAATTGAATACTATGTACAATAAAAAATTGATATTATTGAAGGATAAAATTAAAATTTATTTCTATGTATCGTTTTTGTCCCCAACGTTTTCGTCCTATTTAAATCATAACGTTTCAAAACCGTCTCAATTTTATCCCACCGTCAATTCTGTTAACGGATCCCTAACTGCAGGACAATATTGAATCAATTTTGAAACGTTAAGGATTTAAATAGGACGATTGAAACGTTAGGACAACTTTGAGACTTACCCCAAATGTTAGGAATAAAAACGATACTTTACTCTTAGAAGAAAAATCAATATCAATATAAAATTGTTTTTCTGTTAACTACTGGAAAATTGTATAGTGTTGAACACATTTTAAAAATATAAAATGCATCAATCAAAATAAGGGGAGGTTAATGTATTCTTCCTACTATTTATACAATGTTGTTATTGGAGTTATGTCATGAACTTCCCATTCTATCCCTGTAGGTAGGTGGACCATATTGGGATGTTCCTGTGGGAAGGAAGGATTCTGTAACTGCAAATATTGATCTTGCAAACACCAATCTTCCCACTCCAGATGAAAGCCTTCTCTCTATCATTTCCAAATTTCTTTATCAAGGCCTCTCTGTCACAGATATGGTAGCCCTTATAGGTATGTTCAAATTATCATCAAGTTTTCTCATTAATAATAAAATAAGAATATAAAATTAAAAAATGCAATGGTTTGTTACGGTAGGTGGCTGATTTTGTAACGTACACAAAGTAATCTTGCCAAATTATCTATACAAAGTTTTTGTAAGGCATAAAATTCGATGTTGTCTACATGGAAGATTTCTGGAAACCAAACCACATGCAAAGTTATACTTATTTTCTTCTCTTTTATTTGTTGTCATTATCATCTTTTACTAAATTATTAGACTAATGTATTTAAATATAACTATTTTTCTATTTAAAAATGTTATTTGTACACCAAAATCAGTTACTAAAATCAGCTACTAATATATTTGTATATAAATACATGTGTGGTTTAAATTATTTTAATGTGTATTTGTATTTCAATATGTATTTTATATTGGTAGCCGACTTTAGTGGCTAATTTTAGTATACACGTAGTATAACTCTTTTCTAGTTATTAACAGTTCACCAACTCTAGCTAGCATACGAATATTAGAGTTGGCTAACCGTAAGTTTGAAAAAGATAAAAAATAAAGGCAACTACTCCCATGAAGATGCCAAAAACATCTTCTCATGATGATTTTTATTTAAAAAGTGTAACTTATTTGTTTAGCAACACTTTGAATAAAAATAACACTTTTACTTTAAATAAAAATCAAGCCCTACAATCTATCATCCAATGGTCAAAATGAAATATCTTCACATGATGACAATCATACAATCTTCATTGGAGTAGCCACCAAAAATAAAAAGCCATCGTTTGAATTATTACCAAAAACAACACTAACATGTATTTAGTTGGACTCCCACTTTTACCAAAATTGTCCTTTAACTTCTTCAAGAAAATGTAAAGGACCAAAATACATGCAAAAATCTTTTTTGAATCAGTATGCACCGTCTCCAGAGTCCAGACCACATTTTTAATCTTTTTCTAATCATAAATCCTGCAGGAGCTCACACTATTGGCATGGCAAGGTGTCAGAGCTTCAGATCAAGAATCTATGGGGACTACGGATTCACTTCAGTGAAGAATCCAGTTTCAGAGAGCCAACTCAGCAACCTAAGATCTATGTGTCCACCAATTGGAGGAGGAAGAACAGACAATAACATATCAGCAATGGATTATGTTACCCCTAACCTCTTTGACAACTCTTTCTACCAATTGCTCCTAAATGGTGAGGGACTTCTCAACTCAGATCAGGAAATGTACTCAAGTGTGTTTGGAATCCAAACAAGGGAGCTTGTTAAGAAGTACGCAACGGATCCTCTGGATTTCTTCAGGCAATTCTCTGAATCCATGGTGAAGATGGGAAACATTACGAATTCCGAGAGCTTCGTAACGGGAGAAGTCAGGAAGAACTGCAGATTTGTCAATACATGAAGCTCAGTTGTGTGTGTTTTTGTTTTTATCCATGCAATGTTTTGTTTGTTTGTTTTTCCTACACAAGAAGAAGAATAGCCTAAGGAGGCCACTCAATCATATAAAAACGCCTAAAACGTCTTTTTTTTAAAGATGTTTTCATATTGTGTTTTAATTGATTTCTGTATAATTTATTCGGTATTCCTCATTACATATTATTAAATTCCTCAAAATATTTTCTTTCCAAAAACAATAAAAAATATTTAATTTAGACTAAAACAAAAAAAGTAATAAATTAACTATTAAATTTTTTTTAAAAGGTTATTTACATAAAAAAATATATCACATTCATAAAAAAAATTATATATATAAAACAAGCTCTTAAAATTTTTATAAATAAAAAAATAATTAATTTATATTCGTATAATATATAAAATAATTACTATATTATTATTATATTATATATTAAGATTCACTAATTTAAAATTTTTTTTATTTTTAATATAAACGTTAGAAATAAATAAAATTTTTATAACTAAATGTAGTGTAACAAAATATATATAATATTAATTAGTTTTTAAAAAATTCTAAAAAAATAGTTTCTTTTATTTTAGTAAAGTAACTATTTATTAAAGTAGATAAATTAATTATTTTCTTCTCATATACAATTTTTTTAAGACATAAAAGTAATTAATTAGGATATTGGTTAAGATAATTAAAGTCATTATTTCATTAATTTTTTAATTTAAAGAAAAATCCTAGTTAATTTTGGTATAGAAATTTCGAATTTGAAAACATTGATAAAAATTATGTTGAATTTGATTTATTTGATTCTCATTTAAATTAATCACTACATAAGTTAAAGTTCTCTTTTAAAGTTATATTCGAGCTTTAATCTGATTTTTAAAGTTTCAATTTACTTAGTTTGATTTTTTAACTTAGGTATCCGTGACTCATATTAGGGTTTTAAGTGTTTAGTTGAAAAAAAATAAGGTAAAAAAAATTTCAATTGTCACATCAAACAGTCGCTAGAATGTATAATGTAACAGTCGTTAGTCCATCTCAGTATGTCATTAACGATTTTGTGAGACAGTGACAAAAATAAGATTAGGAACCAATGTGAGTCATAACTATTAAGTTGGGAGACTAAATTGAGTAAATCGAAATTTTTGAAATTAGATTGAAATATAGTTGTTAGAACCGAACCAGTAATCGAACCGATTAAGCTACTGGTTCATTGGTTTATTGGTTCAACCGATAAATCACTGGTTGAACCGATAAAACCGGTCTCACGTAAATATAAAATATAAAATAGTTAAAAACTTAAAATTAAAATTTGAAATACATATCTTCACTAACATTTTATAAAGAATCAAGCCTCAACTTCTAAAAATAACTAATATAAAAAAATCATAAAATTTTAATACTACAATAGTATCTTATTTTGACACAATAAAAAAATAATTAATTCACAAAACTTATCATCTAACTATAATATCAGTAGATTTTAACACTAATATCAAAACAAATAACCTTAATCACAATACTAGCAATAAAATAGATCAAGTAAATTAATAAATTTTTAGTAAAATTTATATTTATATTAATAATGGTATATAATTAAAATATAATTAATTTTAAAAATAGAAAAAAATTAAATTAAATTAGATATTTATGTATACTATATAATTAGTATTTGTCAAATATAATACTTAGAAGTGCAATGGCTAAGTGGCAAGTAGAGGTTGCTTTTGCTCCAAGGTTCTTGGTTCGAGACCTTGTGGAGACATTTTAAAAAATTTTTCAAGCAGACCAGTTTGGTTAGACCGGTTTGTACCTGTTCACACTGGTTTTATTCCTTAACGGTCCAAGGAGTAAACCGAACCGTTAGTTCGATTCTAGTTCGGTTCACTAGTTTTTCGGTCGAACCATCCGATCCAGTTCAGTTTTTACAACTATGGATTCAAATACGAACATAATTTCAGAGACCAATAAGTATTATCTCTTTGTTGACAATTAAGTTGTTTTAATGGTAATTAAGATCTAATAATAGTTTATAATAAAGAAGCATTCTTTTGCAACAATGAACCTATAGTAGTAGTTAGGGGTGTTCATAGATTAGATCATATCCATATAAATCCACAATATTTATCCGTATCTGATCTGTAATTTGAGGATATGATCTGATCTGTAAGATGATCGGATTAGATCGAATCGGATCCACACTCTAATCAGATAGAAGTAAATATGTTTACAAAAGTAAACAAAAAAAATTATTGACTTTTTTTATAAAAATAAAATTTTTTAATATTTTTTATTTTATGGATATATTTGATATCTGATCCAAACATAAAAAGTGCGAATATCAAATTTGATCTAATGAGTTTAGTGCGGATTGGATTGAAATTTCAGTCATATCCCATCTGTAAACACCCCTAGCAATAATAACTAAAAAATTATAATGATTATATTTTTAACTAAGAGGAAGTGCCAAAAAAAAAATACTAAATACAAGAACATTTAATCAAATATTAAAAGAAAATTTTACTTTAAAACAGTTGGACTTTTTTTGCTCTTATTTATATATATATATATATATATATATATATAAAATGTAATAATAATAATAATATGCTAATTGTTTTATATATCACACAAATATAAACATTTTTTTTCTATGATCTTAAGAAAGGTTTTGTAAGTCCCCAACCTTATTATCGATTTTTGTAGTGTTAGCCCTCATATTATCAATTTGATTTATATATAATTTGGATGATAAATTATTTGGTGACGTGCTTCCTTTTTTACTGTGATATACTTGTTTTTATTATTATTATTATTATTATTATTATTATTATTATTATTATTATTATTATTATTATTATTATTATTATTATTATTATGTACATTAAAAAATAACAGGCCAAATTATTGCCATAACATAATAGAAGTATGGAAGTTTATCATTCTTCTCTAATGGAGGAAACAAAATTCTTTTCAATAGTTTATTTAATGTTTTGTAGAATAAAAATAAATTTTATTAGAATAAATTTTAGTACGAGTTTAATATTTTTATTCATCATAAAATATTTATAGAATTACTCGTAGATAAATTTTGAAAAAAAGAAAAAAAACATGATTTTTAATTTTATTTTTAAATAAACTTTATTTTTAATTTTAAAATAAATTTTATTTTTATTTTTTAATAATATTAATTTTTTACCGTATATAATTATTCAATTATTTTTTAATCATATATAAATAAATTACTCTTAATAAGACTTTTTTGTGTTATTCAATTATCTTTTTTAAAAAATAATTAATTATTAAAATAATTAAACTTTTCACAACAAAAATAATAAAAAAATTATGAACGAAAAAAATTAACTATCCTGATAATTTTTTGTATTTTTATTCATATTTTAATTATAAACATAAATATAATTTAATTATATTATTTATGAAATGTGACTATAGATATAGATAAAATTTAGTTATATTACTTATATATAGTTTCATTGTATTGTATTGCTTATAAAGTTAGATTATAATTATGACAATAGAATATTTCTTGTATTTTTATATGTGTGACTAATTGGTGGTGTTAAAATATTACTCTTAATTATAAATAAGGTTTATAATTTAAAAAATCAAAGACTCAATTAAAAAGATATGAAAAAAATGATGTTAAAATATTATAACTCTTTAAAATAAAAATATTTGAAATTCAATTAAAAATTATTTAAAATTTAAACTCAATAAAAATTTATATTCAATGTGTTTTGTATTAAATATATTTAATAACCTATTATATCATATTGGTTGAAATTAGTTTTTATAATGTTAATTTTTTAATAACACTTTATTAGAAAAAATCATCTTTTCAGAATTTTTTAAAAACTAATTAATATTATATATATTTTGTTACATTATATCTTGTTATAAAAAATTTATTTATTTCTAATGCTTATATTAAAAATAAAAATAAAATTTAAATTAGTAAATTTTAATCTATAATATAATAATAATATAGTAATTATTTTATATATTATACGAATAAAAATTAATTATTTTTTTATTTATAAAAATTTTAAGAGCTTGTTTTATATATATATATATATATTATGAATGTGATATATTTTTTTATGTAAATAATCTTTTAAAAAAAATCTAATAGTTAATCTATTACCTTTTTTGTTTTAGTCTAAATTAAATGTTTTTTATTGTTTTTGGAAAGAAAATCTTTTGAAAAATTTAATAATATGTGATGATGAACACCAAATAAATTATACAGAAACCAATTAAAACACAATATGAAAACATCTTTAAAAAAAAACGCTTTAGGCGTCTTTATCTGAGTGGCTTCCATCGCCTAATTGATGAATGTTACTTCAGCTATAGGCCTATAGCAAGTTGTTATGTCAAATTTGAATTGGTTTTTGTTCAATGAGAAAATTGAGTGGAGAGTTGATGATCATTTTCAAATTAATTATAATTTGTATTGTATCCAGGTTGTTATGTCAAATTCAAACTAGCGTTTGTTAGATGGTGCACTACTATATCTATTCTAGAATGGGACAGGTAAATTCGTCAATTTAGGTATGTAATGTTACTTATTTTTTAAACTTAGCATTTGGGGTGAACTATCTGTCCTTTTTCACAGAAGACAACATAATTTTTGACGAAAAAAAATCACTTTGGTGTCTGTCTTTGATCTCTGTGAGACAATGCGATTTTTCTGCAAGATTTTTCATCAAACATTGACAGAAATAGCTAATCTGGCATGTTAAGCTAGTGAGATGGACGTTAAGTGCCAATGTGGATGGTCAAAAAAGGATAGGAGCTGATTTGTCCCAAAACTCAAATTGGTCAGGGGTTTATTTGTCTCTATTCATTCATAGAGTAAAGTATCATTTTTGTCCTCAACGTTTGTCTCTATGGATTGAGCCTTTTATCGTCATTGGACCTGGTTTTAGTTGTTGGGCTAGGATATGAACAGTGTCCCTGCTTGAGTCTTGAGCCTTTTGAAAGGTCTGACTCAAGCAATATTGCAACCTTGTCTTGTCGGGTGCACCGCCTCTCTAGAGGTCAGGTACTCGACGTGTTTTTGAATTTTTGAATGTTGCCTCCCTTTAAGTGAGGGCTAAGTTGGTGCGACATTTTTCTCAAATTACACGCATGTCTTTAAGAGCAGTTAAGGAGGCATTATTCCCCTCGTCTCTTATAAAAAGGATTCCACTCTTCTTCTTCTTCTTCTTCTTCTTCTTCTTCTCCTTTTTTAAATTTCTGAAAAGTCTTTGTTACTTTCTTCCTTCGTAAAGAACTTTTCTTCCTTGTTGCCGAAAAAATTCTCTCCTTTATTTTAGTCATTTACTTTGCGATTCCCTTTCACATGACTTTCTTCATTTTGGCTTGCGTTTAAAGAAGAGGATCGTCCGTGATTTGCTGCTTGACGTGCCTCTCTCCCCTTTATCTTTCATCGAGGTTGGTGCCTTATCTTTTAGACAATCTTCGTGTCCTATTTGCTTGAGACCATTTCTGAGTGGCTTTTTAAAAAAATGTCGTGGACGTTGGTATGTTTGTTTTTTATTCTTGGAGTTGCTTTCGAAATTTTACTGAGAAGTCTTTTTTGGTCTTCCTTCCTCGATTGAGATTGACATAGAGTGTTTAGCTGTGTGTCTGCCGTTTTGTAGAACTGTAGTTGTTGGAAACTGTTGATTGTCATCTTGAGGATTTCTGAATTTTTTGCTGAAGAATTTTTTGAAAGTTATGGCTGCTTTGTTGTTTGTTTGGTTGCCTTCATATTGTCTCCAATGGTGTCGCCACTAATGGTGTAGGTGGGGATACTATTTTGATGCTTTCTATATTTAGAAGAGTTAAAAAATGTGTTAATTAGTTTTATTTACCTCTGCCCGACCTGTTTCGAATGATTTCTTAACTCTTGTAGTAACGATCTCTTTATTTTTCATTTGTAGGTGTAGCCTTTATGTCACGTTCTGTTGTTTTCAGCATGTCGACCAAAGTTTCCTCTAGCCTCTTAAAATGGGTAGATACCAATGCCCTTTCCTGTGTCCCTGTAGTTGATAAGGAATATTGCATGGTCTTCTGTAGGCACCATAGGATATGTGAGAACCGAGAGGACGAGAGGAATTATGAGCTAGTGGTTCCCGATCCCGAGAAGAGAATTTGCATTCCTCCCCTAGATAAGTCGAAGCGCCCATTTTTCTATACTTGCGATTGCTTTTTCTCGAAGTTAGGTGTTGTACTCCCCTTTACTGATTTCGAAACTAATATTCTTTGGTCCTGCAATGTTGCCCCTTCTCAATTTCACCCAAACTCTTGGGCCTTCTTGAAATTTTTTCAGCTTCTATGTCGAGAGCTGGAGGTCTAACCTTTTATGAAGGTCTTCTTTTATTTGTTTGTCTTGACCAAGCCTGAGACATTGAAAGGGAAGGCATGTTGGTTCTGCTTCCGTACCGTCCAGGGTAGAAAGGTTTTTTCTATTTTTGACGAATCTTTTCATGATTTTAAAAATCACTATTTTAAGATCCAAACTGTAGAGGATGTCCGACCTTTCTATTTAGATGAAAATGACGAGCCTTCCTTCCCTTTATACTGGTAAGAGGAACCCGTAATAGCTAAGTATAGCACACACAAGTTAGATGAGATTGAGAGGTGCTTTGTGGACATGTTACAAGAGTGCTGGGACCAGACTCCTTACTTAGACACCAAAAGGTTCTTAGGAGATCCCAGTCAACTTCGGTCCAAGCTAGGTAGTTTCCCAATCTTTACCTTTTATTATTTCTTAAGTTGTGTTTTGCTGATCTAATGTGCTTTTTTCTCTTGCAGAGACCATGGCTTCCAAGACCTCATCCATGAAACACCTTCGTCAGACCCAGAAGACTGTAGTGTCCCGAGGTCTTCAAGATAAAGAGGCTAGGAAGTCGGATTACCCTAGCAAGTCGGACTCGGGCACTATTGCCCAAAAGAAGATCATCTCCACTCCTTCCGTTCGCCTTATTTCCTCAAATTTGCCTCTGGAAAGCTCGGTTATCCTGCCTTCCCCCTCTGGATTAAGTTTGTAAATTCCGTATCAATCCATCGGGCTTCACCTTCTATCTTCAAAGAGGAGCTCGTTTTGGGCTTTCTAAAGCGCTAGGATGCTGCATGCAAAGAGGCCTTAGTTCTCTTTATCAAGATTTTGGATTGAAGACTAGATCTAATTCCAGACTGTTACTCCTTGGGTTTCGGTTGTTCTAATAGAAAGGGGGTGACAAAACTAGAAGGCACGAGCAAATTCACAATCCTTGATCAGGTGAACTTCGGTCTCTTCCTCTTTCCAACATCTAGGACATAAGGTTGTACACTAAATACCTATTTGCAAATTTTTCTTGGTTAGGAGGGAGCCATTAAGAATTCTCCAGGTACAGTTCAGGACTCTAGGGTGAGCCGGAATTTGACAAAGATGCTTCTAGTTCAGATTCCTCTCCCTATTTGACTGTTCAACACCATTCCAATGGGATTCCATAGCCAATATCCTATGGTAAGCGTCTTTAACTTTGAATTCGCCATCTTTTGAGAATTTTTAGTAAAATTAATCTTCTTGTGGGGTTATAGGTATAGGGATTGCTAAGATCTGCTGGGCTTCAAAAGGTAGAAATAAGTTCATGATTTTTTGTCTATCCCATCCTGGGCCTTCAATATTCATCAATTCTCTTACCACCGTTTCCCCTCCATATTTTGTGCTTATTTTAATCCAGTAACCATGTGAAACTTTTGATTTTGATTGTTCTCCCATTTTCCACCTTCCAAAGCCCTCCTAGTTCAAGGACATCCTTGGCGGTCCAGATGCTCCTCCATGAATAGTTTGGAGTGTACCCCACTGTCGATTCCAAAAAATTGATTCTTGGGTAGTATCTAGCTTTAATCATTTTTGCTGCAAGCAATTTTGATTGTTTCATGAGTCTCTATCCTTGTTTGGCTAAAAGAGATATGTTAAAGTCCTTAAAACTTCTGAATCCTAAGCCTCCCTCATCCTTCCTCCTGCTTAGTTTTTCCTTGCTGACCCAATGGATCTTCTTCTCTCCATCTTTGCTACCCCAGTAAAATCTTCGAACCATGGCATCTAGATATTGGTAGAGATCCTTAGGCAAAAGAAAACAGCCCATTATGTATGTCGAAATTAACTGGACCACCGATTTAATGAGTGTTTCTTTTCTTACTCTCGAAAGATAACCATCCTTCTATCCTTTTAGCTCCTTCCACACCCTTTTCTGAATGAAATCAAAAACCTCTTTCTTGGATCTATCGACAAAAGTTAGGAGTCCCAAGTATTTAGAATGGTGGTTTATCGCCTTAATTCTTAACTACTCTTGAATGAGAATTTGTCTGTTAGGTGACAAATTTCGGCTAAAAGAGATTTCTGACTTATCCAAATTAATTCATTGGCTCGAAACTACTTGGTAAAAGGAGAGGATTTCTTTAATCTCCTTAACATTCTGGTCTAATGCTCTCGAGAAGAGAATGATGTCATCCGCAAAAATAAACGGTTGATTTGAGGAGCTTGTCTAGCTATCTTTATGCCCCTTATCATCTTATCTTCTTGAGCCTTAATCAATAAGCCCGATAGGACTTCTGTGCATAGAATAAATAGGTAAGGGGATATCTGGTTTCCTTGCCTGATCCTTTTGGATATCTTGAAGGTCTTGCTTGGATTCCCGTTCACCAAAGGAGATAGTTGAGATGCAATTCCAAATCAAATTCACCCATTTGTTGGAGAAACCCATAGATATTAGGATCTCCTTTAGAAAGTTCCATTCGATTCTATCATACGCTTTTGCCATGTCAAGCTAGAAGCCAACGTAGCCTTTTTGCCCTGAAACTTTCTTTTTTTATGTAATGAAAATTTTTAAACGCAATTATGCCGTTGTCAGTTATCAGTCTATCTTTAACAAAAGTACTTTGAAATTCATTAACAATAAAAGTAAGTACAATTTTAAGTCTATTGGCTATGGTTTTAGTTATTACCTTAAAGATGACATTGCAAAGGAATATGGGTCTGAACTCTCTAATATGCTTGTGGCTTTTGACTTTTGGGATCATGCATATGTGGGTCGAGTTTAGAGGGGTGGGGTCTTTGGCATTGTTTAGTACTTTTAGGACAGTTCTGGTCACTTTCTCCCCTACTCTTTGCCACATTTGTTGATAAAAAACTGTTGGCATCCCATCCAGTCCAGAGGGCTTGGTGGGATGCATTTAATTTATAGCTTGTAAAACCTCTTCTGTAGTGAAATCTTCATCAAGGAATGTTCTATTCGCTTCCTTTAATCTGTCTTTTACAATCCAGTAGCCCATTCTATGTTTTCTATCTCCTCCGACCTAAAGAGGGACTCAAAGTAGTTTACCATCACTGATTCTATCTTCTCTTTATCATTGAAAACAATCCCCACATCATTCTGTATTGAACTGATCTTGTTTCTCCTCCTCCTTTGAGAGACCTTGTGTAAAAGAATTTACTATTCCTATCCCTATGATTTAGCCAATTAGTTCTAGCTCTTTGTGATTAGTAAATTTTTTTCTTCTTGAGAGCTTCATCAAGCTCTGATTCGGTCCTCTTGATTCTTGCCACTATCTCTTCGTCCTATGTTCTGGAATTCAAGTTTTGCAACAAGTTTTCGAGGTTTCTAATTTTCCTTGGAAGGTTTCCGAATGTTTCTCTGCCCCAAGGGTCAAGTTTTCTATCGCAATCTCTGATCTTGTCACTAACTGACCTGCTTGCATCCCTCCATGATTCTTGTACCACTTTTCCACACCCACTGCTTCGAAGCCAGAATTCCTTAAAGCGAAACCTATGTATCCTCCTTCTGTTCTTTGAATCTTCTCCTTTTAGATTGACTAGAATTGAGCTGTGGTCAAACTGATACTGATGAGCGGATAATTTATACGCTTTTTGGCATTGTTTTTAGTATGTTTTTAGTATATTTTAGTTAGTTTTATTATGTTTTTATTAGTTTTTAAATAAAAAATCACATTTCTAGACTTTACTATGAGTTTGTGTATTTTTCTGTGATTTCAGGTATTTTCTGGCTGAAATTGAGGGACCTGAGCAAAAATCTGATTCAGAGGCTGAAAAATGACTGCAGATGCTGTTGGATTCTGACCTTCCTGCACTCGAAGTGGATTTTTTGGAGCTACAGAAGCCCAATTAGCGATATTTCAATTGCGTTGGAAAGTAGACATCCTGGGCTTTCCAGCAATATATAATATTCCATACTTTGCCCGAGATTTGATGGCCCAAACCGGCGTTCCAAGTTAGCATAGAAATTATGACGTCAAAACGCCAGAACTGGCATAAAAGCTGGAGTTAAACGCCCAAACTGGCACAAATGCTGGCGTTTAACTCCAAGAAAAGTATCTACATATGAAAGCTTCAATGCTCAACCCAAGCACACACCAAGTGGGCCCGAAAGAAGATTTCTGCATTAATTACTTAATTCTGTAAACCCTTGGTCACTAGTTCTCTATAAATAGGACCTTTTCCTATTGTATTTATAGACTGAGACTTTGGAACACACTTTTCATCTTTGAACTTGTATGTTCACGCTTTGGGAGGCTGGCCATTCGGCCATGCCTAGACCTTTTGTTCTTATGTATCTTCAATGGTAGAGTTTCTACACACCATAGATTAAGGTGTGGAGCTCTGCTGTTCTTCATGAATTAATGCAAAGTACTACTATTTTTCTATTCAATTCATGCCTATTTCTGTTCTAAGATATACACTCGTTCTTCAACTTGATGAATGTGATGATCCGTGACACTCATCATCATTCTCACCTATGAAAGCGTGCCTAACAACCACTTCCGTTCTACATGCAATCAAGCTTGAATGTGTATCTCTTGGGTTTCTAATCTAAGATTAAAACCTTCGTGGTATAGGCTAGAATTATTGGCGGCCATTCCTGAGATCCGGAAAGTCTAAACCTTGTCTGTAGTATTCCGAGTAGGATCTGGGAAGGGATGACTGTGACGAGCTTCAAACTCGCGAGTGTTGGGCGTGTGACAGACGTAAAAGGATCAATGGATCCTATTCCAACATGATCGAGGACAACAAATGATTAGTCGTGCGGTGATAGCGCATTTGGACTATTTTCACTGAGAGGACGGGAAGTAGCCATTGACAACGGTGATGCCCAATATACAGCTTGCCATGGAAAGGAGTATGAATGATTGGATGAAGGCAATAGGAAAGCAGAAGTTCAGGAGGGACAAAGCATCTTCATACACTTATCTGAAATTCTCACCAATGAATTACATAAGTATCTCTATCCTATTTAATATTTTTTTCATCTTTTAATTATCAATCCTCCATAACCATTTGAATCCGCTTGACTGAGATTTATAAGATGACCATAGCTTGCTTCAAGCTGACAGTCTCCGTGGGATCGGCCCTTACTCACGTAAGGTTTATTACTTGGACGACCCAGTGCACTTGCTGGTTAGTTGTGCGGAGTTGTGATAAAGAGTTGAGATTATAATTGTGTGTACTAAGTTGTTGGCGCCATTGATGATCACAATTTCGTGCACCAAGTTTTTGGCGCCGTTACCGGGGATTGTTCGAGTTTGGACAACTGACGGTTCATCTTGTTGCTTAGATTAGGTAATTTTATTTTATGTTTAAGCTTTTTACTTTTTTATTTTCGAAAAAAATTTTCAAAAATACAAAAAAATTTTCTATTCTGTTCTTCAGAGTTTTTAAGAATGAATTCTAGAGTTTCATGATGATTTGTTGAAGTCTGGTTGGCTGTGAAGCCATGTCTAATCTTTTGGACCGAGGTTTCAACTTATCATCACAAGAGCTTGTTGATTTCTATCAATTTTGCTGTTGAGAGTAATGATCTGCTAAAGCTTGGCTGGCCATTGGCCATGTCTAGTGTTTTGGACCGAAGCTTCCATTGAAGGCTTGGCTGACTAGTAAGCCATGTCTAATTCCTGCACCGGAGTTTTAGACTAACATTGCAATGATTCCTGGAATTCTCATTAAAAATTTTGAATCTATTTATTTTCTTTCCCACATAATTTTCGAAAAATTACAAAAAAAATTATAAAATCATAAAAATAAAAAATATTTTATGTTTCTTGTTTGAGTCTAGGGTCTAATTTTAAGTTTGGTGTCAATTGCATGTCTTTATTCTTCTTGCATTTTTCGAATATATGCATTATGTTCTTCATTGATCTTCAAGTCATTCTTGATGATTTTATTGCTCTGATTTTTAATTTCTCTTATTTTGTGTCTTTTGTTGTTTCTTACATGTATTTTTAAATTGTTATAATCCTTAGTATACAAACTTTTGAGTTTGGTGTCTTGCATGTCTTGTTTATTTGATCTTAGTTGCATTTTTTTATTGTTTCTCATCATTTAAAAATTCAAAATTTTTTTTTTAAAATTGTGTCTTTTCAAGTCAATAACACAGAGAATTTAAGATTCAGAACATTCAGCAGAGGAATTACTCAGAAAAAGCTGGGCGTTCAAAACGCCCAGTGAAGAAGGAAAATTGGTGTTTAAACGCCAGCCAGGGTGCCTGGCTGGGCGTTAAACGCCCAAAAAGGTAGCATTTTGGGCGTTAAACGCCAGAATGGATGCCATTCTGGGCGTTTAACGCCAGGAGGGCACTAGAGGGAAGATTTTGTTTTTAATTCAAATCTTTTCCAAATTTTCATAATTTTTCAAAATCAAATCTTTTTCAAATCATATCTTTTCAATCATATCCTTTCAAAATCAATTTCTTTTCAATTTTTTTATTTATTACTATTTTCGAAAATCCTTGCTACAATTAGTGATTTAATTCAAAATTTTCAAGTTGTTACTTGCCTATTAAGAAAGGATCAAAAGTTTTGATTCTAGAATCATATCTTTTAATTTCTTGATTGGTCAAGTAATCAACTTTAATTTTAAAAAACTTTCTCTTTTTAATTTGATTCTCAATCATATCTTCTCAATCATATCTTTTCAATCACATATTTTTTAAAATTTATTTTCAATCATATCTTTTTAATTTTTAATTCCAAAATCTTTTTTCAAAAATCACTTAATTTCTTTCCCAATCTTAGTTTTCGAAAATCATTTACCAAATTTTCAAAATTTCTTTTAATTATTTCAAAATCTTTTTACTTTATTTTCGAAAATTCTTCCCCACTTCTCACATCCTTCTATTTATGGACTAACACTCCTCCTCAATGAACAATTCGAACTCTATCCCTCTTGATAAGTTCGAATTCTCTCTTCTCTACCTCATCCTTCTATTTTTATTTTCCTCTGACACCTCAAGGAATCTCTATACTGTGACATAGAGGATTCTATATTTTCTTCTCCTCTCTTTTCATATGAGCAGGAGCAAGGACAAGGGCATTCTTGTTGAAGCTGATCCTGAACCTGAAAGGACCTTGAAGGAAAGCTAAGAGAAGCTAAAGTACAACTCTCTGTAGAGGACCTAACAAAGCTTTTCAAACAAGAAGAAGCCATGGCAGCCGAAAACAACAACAATGCCAATAATGCAAGGAAGGTGCTTGGTGACTTTACTACACCTACTCCCGACTTCTATGGGAGAAGCATCTCAATCCCTGCCATTGGAGCAAACAACTTTGAGCTTAAGCCTCAATTAGTTTCTCTAATGCAACAGAATTGTAAGTTTCATGGACTTCTATTGGAAGATCCTCTTCAGTTCTTAGCTAAATTCTTACAAATCTGTGATACTGTCAAGACCAATGGGGTTGATCCCAAGGTCTACAAGCTTATGCTCTTTCCCTTTGCTGTAAGAGACAGAGCTAGAACATGGTTGGATTCACAACCTAAAGAAAGCCTAAATTCTTAGGAAAAGCTAGTCAATGCCTTCTTGGCAAAGTTCTTTCCACCTCAAAAATTGAGTAAGCTTAGAGTGGAAGTCCAAACCTTCAGACAGAAGGAAGGTGAATCCCTCTATGAAGCTTGGAAAAGATACAAGCAATTGATCAGAAGGTGTCCTTCTAACATACTTTCAGAATGGAGCATCATAGGTATCTTCTATGATGGTCTGTCTGAACTGTCCAAGATGTCATTGGACAGCTCTGCTGGAGGATCTCTTCATCTGAAGAAGACGCCTGCAGAAGCTCAGGAACTCATTGAAATGGTTGCAAATAACCAATTCATGTACACTTCTGAAAGGAATCTTGTGAATAATGGGATGCCTCAAAAGAAAGGAGTTCTTAAAATTGATACTCTGAATATCATAATGGCTCAGAACAAAATATTGACTCAGCAAGTCAATATGATTTCTCAGAGTCTGTCTGAAATGCAAGCAGCAACAGTCAGTACCAAAGAAGCTTCATCTGAAGAAGAAGCTTATGATCCTGAGAACCCAGCAATGGAAGAGGTGAATTATATGGGAGAATCATATGGAAACACCTATAATCCTTCATGGAGAAATCATCCAAACCTCTCATGGAAGGATCAACAGAGGCCTCAACAAGGCTTCAACAACAATAATGGTGGAAGAAATAGGTTTAGCAATGGCAAACCTTTTCTATCATCTTCTCAGCAACAAACAGAGAATTCCAAGCAGAACCACTCTGAATTAGCAACTGTAGTCTCTGATTTAATTAAAACCACTCAAAGTTTTATGAGTGAAACAAGGTCCTCCATTAGAAATTTGGAGGCACAAGTGGGTCAGCTGAGTAAGAAAGTTACTGAACTCCCTCCTAGTACTCTTCCAAGCAATACAGAAGAGAATCCAAAAGGAGAGTGCAAGGCCATCAACATAACCCACACGGCCGAACTTGGAGAGAAGGAAGAGGCAGTGATCTCCACTGAGGAAGACCTCAATGGACGTCCACTGGCCTCCAAGAAGTTCCCTAATGAGGAACTATGGGAATCTGAGGCTCACACTGAGACCATAGAGATTCTATTGAATTTATTTTTGTCATTCATGAGCTCTGATGAGTATTCTTCCTTTGAAGAGGATGAAGATGTTACTGAAGAACAAGTTGCTAAGTACCTTGGAGCAATCATAAAGCTAAATGCCAAGCTATTTGGTAATGAGACTTGGGAGGATGAACCCCCCTTGCTCACCAAAGAACTGGATGACTTGACTAGGCAGAAATTACCTCTAAAGAGACAAGATCCTGGAAAGTTCTCAATACGTTGTACCATAGGCACCATGACCTTTGAGAAGGCTCTGTGTGACCTAGGGTCAAGCATAAACCTCATGCCTCTCTCTGTAATGGAGAAGCTAGGGATCATTGAGGTACAAGCTGCAAGAATCTCACTAGAGATGGCAGACAATTCAAGGAAACAAGCTTATGGACTTGTAGAGGATGTCTTGGTAAAGGTTGAAGACCACTACATCCCTGCTGATTTTATAGTCCTAGACACTGGAAAGTGTATGGATGAATCCATCATCGTTGGTAGACCTTTCCTAGCCACAGCAAAGGCTGTGATTGATGTTGACAGAGGAGAATTGGTCCTTCAAGTGAATGAGGACTCCCTTGTATTTAAAGGTCAAGGATCTCCCTCTATAACCATGGAGAGGAAGCATGAAAAGCTTCTCTCAATGCAGAGTCAAACAAAATCCCCACATTCAAACTCTAAGTTTGGTGTTGGGAGGCCACAACCAAGCTCTAAGTTTGGTGTTGAGAGGCCATCATCATGCTCTGAGTATCTGTGAGGCTCCATGAGAGCCCACTGTCAAGCTACTGACATTAAAGAAGCGCTTGTTGGGAGGCAATCTAATTTTACTTATCTATGTTAAATTTTTATTTTCCATTGTTATTTTATGTTTTCTGTAGGTTAATGATCATGTGATGTCACAAAAACAATTGAAAAAGCAAAAACAAACTGAAAAACAGAAAGAAAAATAGCACACCATGGAAGAGAAGCCTACTGGCGTTTAAACGCCAGTAAGGGCAGCAGAATGGGCGTTAAACGCCCAGTCTGGCACTATTCTGGGCGTTTAATGCCAGAAATAGGCACCAGACTAGCGTTTAATGCCAAAAAAGGGTAAGAAGCTGGCGTTAAATGCCAGGATTGGTAGCAAAGGGCGTTTTGCAAGCCTAATTGGTGCAGGGATGAGAAATCCTTGACACCTCAGGATCTGTGGACCCCACAGGATCCCCACCAACCTCAACTCACTCTCTCTCTTCTTCACACCTTTTCATAATACTCTTCCCCAAATACCCTTCACCAATCACCTCAATACCTCTTTCCCAAAAACCCCTCACCTATCAAATCCTACTCTCTTCTCCATAAAACCTTCACCAATCCACATCCATCCATCATAAACCCCACCTACCTTACCATTCAAATTCAAACCACTTTCCCTCCCAATCCCACCCATACATGGCCGAACCTTACCCTCTCCCCACTCCTATATAAACAACTCTTCACCCCTTCATTTTCACACATCTTAAACACTACCTCTCTCCCTTAGCCGAAACACTAACCCCCTCCATCTCCTCTGTTTCTTCTTCCTCTACTCTCTTCTTTCTTCTTTTGCTTGAGGATGAGCAAACCTTCTAAGTTTGGTGTGGTAAAAGCGTTGCTTTTTGTTTTTCCATAACCATTTATGGCACCTAAGGCCGGAGAAACCTCTAGAAAGTGGAAAGGGAAGGCAAAAGCTTCCACCTCTGAGTCATGGGAGATGGAGAGATTCATCTTAAAGGTGCATCAAGACCACTTCTATGAAGTTGTGGCCAATAAGAAAGTGATCCCCGAGGTCCCTTTCAAGCTCAAAAAGGGTGAATATCCGGAGATCCGATATGAAATTCGAAGAAGAGGTTGGGAAGTTCTCACTAACCCCATTCAATACGTCGGAATCTTAATGGTTCAAGAGTTCTATGCCAATGCATGGATCACCAAGAACCATGATCAAAGTGTGAACCTGGACCCTAAGAATTGACTTACAATGGTTCGGGGGAAATACTTAGATTTCAGTCCGGAAAATGTAAGATTAGCATTCAACTTGCCAATGATGCAAGGAGATGCACACCCCTACACTAGAAGAGTCAACTTTGATCAAAGGTTGGACCAAGTCCTCAAAGATATTTGTGAAGAAGGCGCTCAATGGAAGAGAGATTCAAGAGGGAAGCCGGTTCAACTAAGAAGGCATGACCTCAAGCTCGTGGCTAGGGGATGGTTGGAGTTCATCCAACGCTCAATCATTCCCACTAGTAACCGGTCTAAAGTTACTATAGACCGGGCAATCATGATCCATAGCATCATGATTGGAGAGGAAGTAGAAGTTCATGAGGTTATATCCCTAGAACTCTACAAGGTGGCGGACAAGTCCTCTACTTTGTCAAGGTTAGCCTTCCCTCACCTTATTTGTCACCTTTGCAATTCAGCTAGAATTGACATAGAGGAAGACATCCTCATTGATGAGGACAAACCCATCACTAAGAAAAGGATGGAGCAAACAAGAGATCCTACTCATGGACAAGAGCATGAAGAAATCCCTCATCATGAAATCTTTAAGATGCCTCAAGGGATGCATTTTCCTCCACAAAATTATTGGGAGCAAATCAACACCTCCCTAGGAGAATTAAGCTCCAATATGGGACAACTAAGGGTAGAGCACCAAGAGCATTCCATCCTCCTCCATGAAATTAGAGAAGACCAAAGAGTTATGAGAGAGGAGTAACAAAGGCAAGGAAGAGATATTGAGGAGTTCAAGCACTCCATAAGATCTTCAAGAAGAAGAACAAGCCTCCATCACTAAGGTGGACCCGTTCTTTAATTTCCTTGTTCTTTATTTTCTATTTTTCAAATTTTATGCTTTATGTTTATCTATGTTTGTGTCTTATTACATGATCACTAGTGTCTAAGTGTCTATGCCTTAAAGATATGAAAATGAATCCATCACCTTTCTTAAATAAAAAATAATTTTAATTGAAAAAGAAAAAGAAGTGCATGAATTTCGAATTTTAAAACAGTTTAATTATTTTGATGTGGTGGCAATACTTTTATTTTTCTGAATGAATGCTTGAACAGTGCATATTTTTGAATTTGTTGTTTAAGAATGTTAAAATTGTTGGCTCTTGAAAGAATGATGGAAAAGGAGAAATGTTATTGATAATCTGAAAAATCATAAAAATGATTCTTGAAGCAAGAAAAAGCAGTGAATAGCTTGCAAAAAAAAATTGGCAAAAAAAAAAGAGAAGAAAAAAAAAGAAAAAAAAAGAAAAAGCAAGCAGGAAAAGCCAATAGCCCTTTAAACCAAAAGACAAGGGTAAAATAAAAAGGATCCAAGGCTTTGAGCATCAGTGGATAGGAGGGCCCACAGGAATAGAATTCTGGCCTAAGCGGCTAAACCAAGCTGTCCCTAACCATGTGCTTGTGGCGTGAAGGTGTCAAGTGAAAACTTGAGACTGAGCGGTTAAATTCGTGGTCCAAAGCAAAAAGAGTGTGTTTAAGAGCTCTGGACACCTCTAATTGGGAACTCTAGTAAAGCTGAGTCACAATCTGAAAAGGTTCACCCAGTTATGTGTCTGTGGCATTTATGTATCCGGTGGTAATACTGGAAAATAAAATGCTTAGGGTCACGGCCAAGACTCATAAAGTAACTGTGTTCAAGAACCAACATACTGAACTAGGAGAATCAAAAACACTATCTGAATTTTGAGTTCCTATAGATGCCAATCTTTCTGAAATTCAAGGGATAAAGAGAGATGCCAAAACTGTTCAGAAGCAAAAAGCTAATAAGCCCCGCTCATCTAATTAAGACTGATCTTCATAGATATTTTTGGAATTCATTGCATATTCTATTCTTTTTATCCTATTTGATTTTTAGTTGCTTGGGGACAAGCAACAATTTAAGTTTAGTGTTGTGATGAGCGGATAATTTATACGCTTTTTGGCATTGTTTTTAGTATGTTTTTAGTATGTTTTAGTTAGTTTTTATTATGTTTTTATTAGTTTTTAAATAAAAATCATATTTCTGGATTTTACTATGAGTTTGTGTATTTTTATGTGATTTCAGGTATTTTCTGGCTGAAATTGAGGGACCTGAGCAAAAATCTGATTCAGAGGCTGAAAAAGAACTGCAGATGCTGTTGGATTCTGACCTTCCTACACTTAAAGTAGATTTTCTGGAGCTACAGAAGCCCAATTGGTGCTCTCTTAATTGCGTTAGAAAGTAGACATTCTGGGCTTTCCATCAATATATAATAGTCCATACTTTACCCGCGATTTGATGCCCAAACCGGCGTTCCAATTCAGCATAGAAATTCTGGCGTCAAAACGCCAGAACTGGCATAAAAGTTGGAGTTAAACGCCCAAAATGGCACAAAAGCTGGCGTTTAACTCCAAGAAAAATCTCTACACATGAAAGCTTCAATGCTCAGCCCAAGCACACACCAAGTGGGCCCGGAAGAAGATTTCTGCATTAATTACTTAATTCTGTAAACCTTAGGTCACTAGTTCTCTATAAATAGGACCTTTTGCTATTGTATTTACAGACTGAGACTTTGGAACACACTTTTCATCTTTGAACTTGTATGTTTACGCTTTGGGAGGCTGGCCATTCGGCCATGCCTAGACCTTTTGTTCTTATGTATCTTCAACGGTGGAGTTTCTACACACCATAGATTAAGGTGTGGAGCTCTGCTGTTCTTCATGAATTAATGCAAAGTACTACTGTTTTTCTATTCAATTCACGCCTATTTCTGTTCTAAGATATACACTCATTCTTCAACTTGATGAATGTGATGATCCGTGACACTCATCATCATTCTCACCTATGAACGCGTGCCTGACAACCACTTCCGTTCTACATGCAATCAAGCTTGAATGTGTATCTCTTGGGTTTTTAATCTAAGATTAAAACCTTCGTGGTATAGGCTAGAATTATTGGCGGCCATTCCTGAGATCCGGAAAGTCTAAACCTTGTCTCTGGTATTCTGAGTAGGATCTGGGAAGGGATGACTGTGACGAGCTTCAAACTCGCGAGTGTTGGGCGTGTGACAGATGCCAAAGGATCAATGGATCCTATTCCAACATGATCGAGAACCGACAGATGATTAGCCATGCGGTGACAGCGCATTTGGACTATTTTCACTAATAGGACGGGAAGTAGCCATTGACAACGGTGATGCCCAACATACAGCTTGCCATGGAAAGGAGTATGAATGATTGGATGAAGGCAATAGGAAAGCAGAAGTTCAGGAGGGACAAAACATCTTCATACGCTTATCTGAAATTCTCACCAATGAATTACATAAGTATCTCTATCCTATTTTATATTTTTTTCATCTTTTAATTATCAATCCTCCATAACCATTTGAATCTGCCTGACTGAGATTTACAAGATGACCATAGCTTGCTTCAAGCCAACAGTCTCCGTGGGATCGACCCTTACTCACGTAAGGTTTATTACTTGGACGACCCAGTGCACTTGCTGGTTAGTTGTGCGGAGTTGTAATAAAGAGTTGAGATTATAATTGTGCGTACCAAGTTGTTGGCGCCATTGATGATCACAATTTTGTGCACCAGATAGTCAGATACCTATTAAGGTGTTGGACCACTCTTTGGGAGAAGGCCTCTCTCCACTCTATGGTTGTAAGTGCTCTATCCAATCGCTCTTGGATGTTGTTAACACCCACTTGTCCATTTGTCCAAGTGAAAGAGTGTCCCACAAAGCCTAAGTCGAGGAGCTCATTTGTTTGAATTGCATCATGGAAACCATGGTTTTGAGAGAGAGTTACTAGACTTCTGCCTTGTTTCTCCCTTTGCCCCAAGATTTGGTTGAAATCTCCGAATACTAGTGATGCGTGAGCATCTTTACCCTATTTTCTGCTGATTTTAAGTTAGAATTTAGTGAGTTTAAATACATTTTAGTGTTAAAATTATGATTGGATGCTACTTTAAGTGATTTTTGTGTTTTAATTATTTTAAGTAAAATTCGGATCAATTTGGCAGAGTTTTGTGCAAAAAAAGGAAGAAAGTGGATATTGTCAACCCTGACCTCCTTGCACTCCAACGAGCATACATTGAGCTGCAGAGATCCAATTGACGTCGTTTCAGTGGCATTTGAAAGCCAACTTTCAAATTTTTCCAACGATATAGTCTATACTTTTCTTCTGCAATCACTGTCTCAAAGGGCGCTGAACGCCAAAAGTGCGGGTCAACCTCACTCAAAGGAGAATCTTTAGCTAGATTCGGCTTTTAATTATTGTATTTTATCTCTTTTTGGTTATTTTTATTTATAAACAAAATCTTTTAGGTTTAGAATTTATTATTTTATTTTAGTTTCAAATCAAATTAAGTTAGATATAAAAGGGAAAAGATTCAACTATTAGGGGGAAATCTTCTTACTTCCACACTTTCACACTTTTCAGAACCCTTGTTTCTCTGTAAGCCATGAGCCACTAAACCTCCTTGGTTAAGGTTAGGAGCTCTGTTTATTTCTACGGATTAAGACTATTACTTTTCTATTTTAATTAATGTATTGATTCAGTTTCAAGGATTTCTTTCGTTTTTCATCTTATGAATCTGAGTAGAACGATAATATAACCCTTATTCTATATGTGTTCTTGTGATTCTTGAAAGAGTTATCTTGCTTGAATAACACCTTGAAAGCAAATTCCTCCTAAATTGCTAATTACTTGAACTAATCGGGATATATGACATATAATCCTCTTAGCTTTAGATAATTAAGGTTTTTGTGGCCATAAACTAGAATTGAACTTAACCCTCTAATCTACATTAAGTGACTAAGCCATTGTCGGTTGATTTGGGTTAGAGGAGACTAAATCACTAAGACATTAGGGTTTAGTCAATTACAGTTTGCCATAAAATGAATCTTGCATGATTAAAATAATTGGTAAGCCGGATGAATAAACAACTCCGAAACCTTAACTGTTTTTTCCTATAGATTTCACCTCACTTTTATTGTTTTCTTTCTTACTTTCTAAATTTCTATTTAATGCATTTTACAACCCTCAAAACACAACTTTCTACTTGCCTGACTAAGTGAGTCATTCGACCATAGTTGCTCAGTCCATCAATCCTCATGGGATCGACCCTCACTCACCTGAAGTATTACTTGGTATGACTCGGTGCACTTACCGGTTAGTTCGTGGGTATTCAAAATCTGTGACCAACTAGCCACGACATGTTTGACGCATGGCTGAGAGTGTTAAGGAGGTCCTGAATTTTCTGCTTATTGTCCGCTTCCGGGCATCTGTAAAAGCCAGTGGCTCGCCACTACTGCCTTGAATCAATCATTAAGACTTCCATGTCATGTGGTTCTTTGAATAGGAATTGATAGACACCTCTACTGTGCTATCCCATAGCACTGCCAACCCCCCGGATCTGTGTTTTCCATCCCCTTTGCAATCCACTCCCACAATGTTGTTAAGACAACCCTTATATCTCAGCCTCATCACCTTGTTCTCTTTGCACCCGGTTTCCATGAGGAAAACAAGGTTGGGACCTTTTTCTCTAATGAGCTTGTTTAGAGCTCGAACTGCCCATGGATTCCCAAGCCCACGATAGTTCCAACTGATTATTTTCATTGGTTCGGCAGGGATGCCTTGCAACCTCCTCCATTGGTGAGGTTGTGGGATGTGTTTTCTTTAGAAGCTTACTTGCTAGCTCCTCTATTGTTATTTGGGTCTTTTCTATCGTTTTTCTGTTTGTTTGCTGCTGTTTTTAGTTTTCCTCTTCTCCTTTGATCTTTGCTGCAGCAACATTTCTTGCTAATCTCTTCCATGTAGTTGTTTCAGGTTTGTTTGTTATTGAGGGCATATTGGTGGTGTCCATAAGAACCGCTGGTTTCCTTGTTTCTCTACTCTTTGTGCTTTCCTCTTCTTTCTCCTTCAGGTGCTGGTATGTTGTGATCTCTCCCCTTATTTTTCTGTGAGTATCCCCTGGCTTTCTTAGTTCCTCTTTTCTTTTTTTACTTGTCGAGACTGTTTCTGTGCAGGGCTGGGTTCTACTCTCTTTCCCCTTTTTGTTGGTTTCACAATATTCCTCCTCAGGGGAGGTATAATTGTGTACCAATGCAGGGGTTTGGCTCTGGTCTTTTCCTATGGTAGAGCTCTTAGGCTCCTCCACAGATAGATTAGCCAGTATTTCTAGGAACATATCGTTGAACCTCTTTTGGATGTTGGTATGGTCGTTACTCCTCTTCTTCTTTAGTTCAGTTTCCTTTCCTTTTGTCACCATGACTCTGTTTTCTCTTTCTTCCACTTTCAGCCAGGGTTTTAGTTTAGATTTTGATACTCTTGTCTCTTCATATTTCATGGCTCTTTCACAGTTTGCTTCTTTGTGCCCAATGCATCCACAATAATAGTAAAAATTTGGTAGTTTTTCATATTTGAACTCTGCCCACAAGAGCCCATCTTCCTTGCTTCCTACATTTACCCCTTTTTGCAGTGGCTTGTTTATATTGATATTGACCATTGCTTTCATGAATCTCAGATGATATCTTGTAGTTTCATAGATCTCACAGTCCTTAACTGTGCCTGTTGCAGCCGCGATTTTTGTTCTTAGTTTAGTAGTCTTGCAATGTTCTGGTAGCCCCAGATCTGAAGCTTGATTTCAGCCTCGTCTAGTCCTCTTTGAGTTGGGTCTTCATCTCGGTTTGGAACGTCCAGGAGTTTCCTCTTAAGACTCTTTCTAGATCAGTTGTATGCTTGAAGAAAAACCGATAGACTTTCGGCTTGATTTCTATCACTCTCAGGCTATCGGGGTTTCTCCATATATTTTCCATAGCAGATTGTATCCACATTGTATTAATGGGTTTGTTGGTTATGAGCTTTCCAACCAGGCTGGTGTTGCACTATTTGATGTCATGTTCGATGTCTTCATTGTTTGGATTTGCTGGGGGTGATTCTGTTGGTATGTGTTCCATGTGGTTAAAGCAAGAGGGAAATGGAACAATGATTCTCAGGTTCAAACAGAATGGAGGTAAAGAAGGACAAAGAAAAAAGGTGGAGAGAGTGGGATGGAAAGGGAGATTAGTGCAGCACAGGGGCGATGATACTCGATATTAACGGAGAGAAATAGGGGTGGCAATGGGGCGGGTGTTTACCCTACTCGATCCCGCCCCGCCCTATAATAACCCGCATCAAATCCGCCCCACTTCTTCTCGCAAGTAATAAAAAGTTAAACCCTAACCCGCCCCGCTCTTATTAAAATGCAAAAAATAAAATAAAATTTTAAAATTTATATAACCATAATTACATACATAACATAAATTAAAGTAAACATTTAAATACGATACAATATTATTAATTATTTTACTATATATATATACCGAGGCAAGTAGAGGCAGGTTTAACCTAAACCCGACCCCGCTTCATTCTGTCCAATAATTCTATCTCGAACGGGTAGAGATGGGGTGGGTATCCACGAGTTCAAGTAGTGTTGCTACCCTTAAAAAAAGCCTAGTAAAACGGATAGTAAGGCACTATACTTTTTAGAACCCTAACAGAGCTAGATTAAGGAGAAAGAGAAATTTTATTCGAGGCCGTTAATCGAATAACAATATCGTTTTAAGCATATTAATCTTTGTAAATACGGTATATAATTAACTCTTAAAATTCAATGTTCAGTCTAAAATTTAACCTTAGTTTTCACTCCTAAATAATGTATTAATATATTATATTATATATTTATACCGTAATAGTTAAATGATATTTTGTCAATGTAAAACAAATTTTATTTAGTATTTATTTTTAATGTCAAAATTTTAAATTTTATCGTTTAAAACCAAATAACTCGATTCATTTTAAAATGCAAGAATTTAAATTTTAATTGATAATTTGACCTGATATTTAGTTCTAATGTAGTACTATTTTTTTAAAGTAAAAGTAATTGTATTTTTTGTTCTACATTATAATTTTATAATATTAAATAATAACTCATTAATATTTTGGTTCTCAAAAAATTTCGGATTAGACACTTTAGTCTTTAACTAAAATTAATTACTCGATTGGTCCCTAACAGTTAATTCTGTCAGTCACTTAAGTCCTTGGCTCTGTCAATTCTAACGGAAGATAAAATGGTTCCTGACAACGCTAACAGGGGACAAAATGATCCCTGACAACTCTAACAGGAGACAAAATGATCCCTGACAACTCTAACAAGGGACAAAATATTCTCTGACCCTTTTATTCGAAAACGACACTGTTCTTCTCCAATTTTTTTTATCATATTTCGCATAACCCTTACATTCATACTCTCCTTCTTCACCTTCACAGTCTTCTTTTCTATCTTTTCCTTCCTCTTCTTTAACTCCAAGATTAAGCCATGGTGTAATTGCTACACGTGTCGCACGTACCTCAACATGTCATGAACCACACACTTCCTAAATCTTTGTGATTGGTACATCCACCTCCTTTGCACTTCATCCACTAGAAGCATCCACTTCCACGTTCTTGATAACATCACCTCTAACCCGGACAACGTCTACGACATCCTTAAGACCAAGTTCCACAACTAGTCCAAGGGCACGCCTTTCTTCACTCTCCGGCAAGCAATATAGATTGTTGGACATTAGGACATCATGAGAAGATTCTCTTTCGACATCATATGCAAATTTTCATTTGAAATAAACACCGAGTGCTTCATTCCTTCTTTCTCAGAGTCCAAGTTGGCAGACAGCTTCAACCTCGCATCCAAGCTATCAGTACAACGAGCAATGTCGCCGTTGCTGCTCATATGGAAACTAAAGCGATTATTGAACATTGGTTCGGAGAAGAAGTTGAAGGAAGCGATCAAAGTGTGGACAACGTGGTCATGGAGATGATTGGACAGAGGAGGAGAGAGATGGCAACAACGGCAATGAGTCTTAACAAATCAGAGTTGCTGTCTAGATTCATGGGATCTATCGAAGACGACAAGTAGTTGAGAGACATAGTCATTAGTTTCCTGAGTATGAATTGGTTGAGAAAATGTTGAGGATTTTTTTTCTTGTGAACATTGAAGTTGTAGAGTGTGCATTGTGTAGCTTAAAGTTACAGTGTTAGATTGTTAGTGTTATGCGAGATATGATGGAAATTGAAAGAGAACAGTGTCGTTTCCGAACAGAGAAGATCAGTGACCATTTTGTCCCCTATTAGAGTTGTCAGGGACTAAGGTACCGTTTGTTTTGAGGTACTGAGACAGAGACTGAGAGACTGAGACTTAGTATTGTGTTTGTTAGTTCAGAGACTGGTACTAAAATTTCTGTCTCTGTCTCTAAAATTTCAGTATCTCCAAAAAGTAGGGACATAGGGGACTGGAATTTTTAGAGATGAAGACTGAAACTTTAATAACATTTTATACCTGTAATACTTTCATTTCAATTAATTAATTCCAATTTTACCCTTTGTACAAATTAAATTAGAGTTTCATTCTTGTTTCAATTCCTGTCTTTCATTTTGCACCAAAAAATACTGAAATTTATTTGAATCCCTGTCTCTTAGTCTCTGTCTCTCAATCTCAGTCTTTCCGTCTCTGTCTTTCCACCAAATGCTACCTAAGAGTTGACGAAGTAAATGACCTAAGTGACTAACGAAGTTAATTGTTAGGGACCAATCGAGTAATTAATTTTAGTTGGAGACTAAAGTGTCCAAAATGGGTATAAACTCAATTTTTTATAAATAAATTTTTAAAAAAATAAATTCATTAAATATTAATAAAATTTACTTATTTTTAAATTAATTAAATTAAACAAAACTACTTTTATTAAAAAAATTATATCCGCTACTCGCTTGGTGTCCTCTCAGTACGCACCGTTGAGCTTGAGCAGCAGAGGCCTCTCTTTCTCTACCCACTATTCCTCCGTATTGCCAAAGGTACCCCCTGTAACCTTCTGCTGCTTCTCGTAATCTGATTTTGTTATTTCTCTGCTTCCGCTTCCAATTCCAGATTATCTCCTTTTGCTTCTCTCATTAAAATTCGCCTCATTTTTTCTTTTTCTTTTTTAATTTTTTTCGAATCTTGAATTGGTTTTGTTCGTTGAGGATCGCCGCGTTTAGTTCTCCGTTTACAAGTTTTTGTGCACCACAAATCATTCATTTCACCTTTTAAACCATACCTCCTTTTTATTCAAATGAAATGCATCTGATTTGCCAATGAGTAATAGCTCAAATGGCATAGTCTCTCCGTACTCAATTAAAAGGTCGAGGGTTCGAGTCTCCTGTCTTTGATAAAAAAAAAATGTGTCTGATTTTTCTCTTTTAAAGTTCAGTTAGAAATATCACAGCCCTGGTTCAGAGTCGTCTTTGTAAAATTTGGTTTGGAAACAAACGTGTGGAATTGGATTTTGTGCAAGTGGAAACACATTTCTCTTTGGTTAGTTTTTAGGGTTTAGATGTGTAGACATATGAGTAAGTGAATTAATAGAGAGAGATTTTGAAAGGAGAAAAGGAATAAAAATAAATAAATAATTACTCTTGATTGTGTGTTTTTACTTTTTACTCCGGAAAATCACATTCCTTGAATTTCGCGGAAAAAGGTTTCTGCCAAAAGTGAATATATAATATACTTTCTTATATTTTAAATTTATTTTTTATTTTCAGAAACCGACCTTGAAAAAAATCATGGCTTCATTTCTGAGCGGTGATTGTTATTTCTGTTGCTGAAGTCACTATTACTCTTTACTCCCCATTGAAGGACCTTTGGTGAGTGCTATCTGATCATCGTAAGTGTGCATATTGGATCAATTTAGATTTGCATTCTCTTCCTTGGTATTTTTGTTTTCCTTGTGGAAGTTTTTTGGAATTTTTCGGCTTCTTTCGTATTGTTTTGGATCCACAGCTCTTGAATCCCGTTCTATGGGTTTTTCTTTGCTTGGGCACAACTTCTGTCTGTGTCTTCTTTTTTAAAGAATTATTATTGTGGTTATGTGCGTGATCCTTTCCATCTTGTTTAGAGTTTGTGGTTCAATTAATTGCTTATTTTTGGGAACAAAGTGCTGAAATTCTCATTTTTTTCTGGTTTTGGTTGGTAATGGAAGATGGTGTTTGTGTTGGACATATGGTAACATGATACTGAACTACTAAGCTCTCTGGTCAGCAGTTTAGAGAGAAAATTTTTTGTATCTTTGTCAATCAAAGTCTAATGTTTCTCGTGGCAACATATAAAACTTGTGATTGTTTTTGAAATTTTGTTTTCTCGGGTATATAGGATCAGAAATGCAATGTTTTATGGTTATTTATTCTTGTGATAGAGCTGCTAGATTTCATGTTAAGCTATAATAATGCAAACTTAATCCAGCAAGGGCTCCAGTGATTATGTATTTAGATCATATATCAATATAAATTTTCAATACTTTTGATTCCAGGTTTGGTATATGCAATCTTATCCAATGTTAATGCCCTGCTTTGTGACTACTTTGTAGAAAATGAATGAAAACAATAATTCTTATTTTCAGTCATTACTAGTATAATTTCCACCTCTGTAGGGTTAATTTGGTGATTGTTGTGCTTAAAAATAATATTTATTGAAAGGATGCAAATAATACAAGGATACTTTCGTGATTTATGTTGGAAAATATTTGGTTTGATATATGAGCTATAGAAAGATATGTTTGTGGCAATAACATGGATGTTACACTATGTATTTATTTAGTTATTTAACAATAATATTTTTTTATTTTTATTTTTTGGGACTCTACAAAAGAAATCCAGAATTGTTCAATGGCAAATGACACTTCTGGTGCTGATTCCCATCATAAACGTCTTGGCCTTTTGAAAGATCAAGTTCACTTAGTTAAAAGGAAAGATTCTGATCGCTATGAGGTTGCATCAATCCAAGATCAATTATCATTTGAAAAGGGATTTTTCATAGTAATTCGTGCATGCCAAATGTTAGCCCAAAAGAATGATGGAATAATATTGGTGGGGGTGGCAGGTCCTTCAGGGGCTGGGAAGACTGTGTTTACTGAAAAGATACTTGGCTTCATGCCCAGCATTACAGTCATTTCGATGGACAATTACAATGATTCTAGTCGAATTGTTGATGGAAACTTTGATGGTAAACTATCATTTTGGCATTCTCTTATATGATGCTTTTAGCATTCTTTCTATGGTGCATTAACAGGATACTGACTACAAAACATGAATGAATGTAATTATTCTCTAAGGGTTGGAGCCTGGAATGGTGTGGGTGCTCAATTATAGTCTTAGTCTTATTATTAAATAATTTCTTTTTCAGCCTCTGAATATTGTAAAATGATTTTTCTCTTTTTTGGTTGGGGTTTGGGGTTTCTTTTTCTTTTGGCAGGGGGAGGGGGGAGTATCCTTATTGGATATTGACATTACTGACTCTGCTGAAAAGTCGAGCATCTGCGCTGAAAGATTAAAACTTGGATTTGAGATGTTTAAGCCATGTGTAGAACAGTAAGGCTGTATGAGTATAGGAATTCCCTGCAATAAATAAGTAGGTACTAAGGCCTAAGGGTGGCGGAAACCAATAAGACAGAAGACTCAATGGTTGATAAGATAAGGTTAAATTAAAACAAATGATATTGCAATAAAATGAATTCTTGCGAAGATGGCATAAAGGTAATTCAGCTATTTTTCCCTAAAGCTCATATCCAAATACGGAGATATGTTATTTCTTTTGACCTTCCTACTGCCTTGGTGAGGTACACTTCCCTTAAAAGTATTACGTTTTCTGCTTTGGGAAGGTGAGCTAATCAGTATTCCCTATGTCATGCAATGATTTACCTCATCTTCAAAATAAAATTTTTTTGTATCTTTTAAATGCTTTGGTTATTATGATTTTTAAACTTAGATGAAAATTTTTAAGATAGGGAACCAATCTTGTCAACTCTGCTATCCATATGTGCAGATCCTCGGTTAACAGATTACGACACATTGCTCCAAAACCTACAAGATCTAAAGGATGGAAAGCCAGTTCAGGTTCCCATATATGATTTCAAGTCCAGCTCACGTACAGGATACAGGTTAAAATTCTAAACTATCTTGAGTATCTGGATAGTTTGCATATCTTTTCAAAGTTGGGAAAGTGTTGATTTCAGGGGAGTGATTGGTGAAGACTATTTGGTAGAGAGATAAAATAAAGCTAAATTGTGTATATTGTTGGCATTAATTTGTAGTCTGCAGTTAATTGTCTAGGGATGCAGCCACTACTGTTGTTGAACATTAGCCTTTAATTTATTATCTGATCTGTGAGGTGCTTAGAATATAAAGATGAAGTGTAGAATTAATTTAATTTAAAATTTTTCCCAATTGATTTAGGATACTCTCACTCCATTTTGGCTTGTATTCCTTGAATTTCAAGCTAAAATGAGCCCTTCTTACAGGACAGTAGAACCGCCAAACTCCAGAATTGTAATTATAGAGGGCATCTATGCCTTGAGTGAGAAGCTGCGACCTCTACTAGACCTTCGAGTATCTGTTACAGGTGGAGTTCACCTTGACCTTGTAAAGCGAGTTATACGTGACATACAACGGGCTGGTCAAGAACCTGAAGAAATCATTCATCAAATATCTGAGACGGTTCCTAGCTTTACAACTGCTTTTTATACAGAAACAGAAAATAATTGTTTCCAGAAGTGCTTAAGTGTATTATTCTGCAGGTATATCCAATGTACAAGGCATTTATTGAGCCAGATCTCCAGACAGCACATATAAAAATCATCAACAAATTCAACCCATTTACTGGGTTCCAGAGTCCTACTTATATATTGAAGGTTAATCTCAGCATAACTTTTTATGTCAACAAAAAAAAAAAGAAGATAGTCCTGTTGATTTTGGTGCTTATGTCTGATTCCACGTTAATGAAAATAAAAATCGTATCATTTCTTCTAGTCAGCAAGGAAGGTAGATCCGGATCAAATTAAGGCTGTTCTATCTGAAGATTTTAATGAAACCACAGAGCAGACTTATGACATATATCTTTTACCACCTGGTGAGGATCCAGAAACTTGCCAATCATATTTAAGGATGCGAAATAAGGAGGGGAAATACAGTCTCATGTTTGAGGTAAGCTTCATCTGTTTCAGATTCTTGTTTAAATTTTATATTCTGAAGTGACCTGGTTGCTCATTGATATGGATATTAATTATATATATGAGGAAATAGCTGTTACTATTATTAGAAAAATGATAGAAGTCTTAACTCATCCTCCTAATTTCTAAATAATGGTTTGAATTTTTTTTTTCACCTTTTTGATGTTTTCAAAAAATAACATATATAATCAAATATTTAACTCTTCAAGTATTAGGATAATAATTAGAGGATGTATGAGTGTGTGTGTGTGTGTGTATTTGTGTTTACTGTTTAGATTGAACCACGAACACATTTATACATTTAATTTATGTCAACCGAGAACTAGTGCATACCGAGTATGAGAAGTCGAGTATATGGTACTTGTTTATAGCGAAACATTTCTTGTTGTTTGACACAAATAATTAGGATGCCTTTGTTTTATGAAAAGCACAGGAAATGGGTAAAATTAAATCTTGGTGGTTATAGAAATATTGCTACCTTGCTTGTGTTCCTTTAAATATGTATTCGGAGGGAAAATCTGCTGTTCACACCAACAGCCAAATGAGCCAAATAGCAAATAGGCTCAATATTAGCTTTTATGAATCATTTAATGCTTAAGCATGCACTAAAATATTGAAATTTGACTACTCTGTTCACGATTGGAGAGTGTGTGTGGCAATTCCTAATATTATCTGTGCAGAATCAAACACATCCAACATGATCAAAAAATTGTGTGCCCTCGGTTTTGACCACGGACGTTAGACTGACACACTTATTATCCACTTCATTGGTGTCAAGACGTGTCTATAGTGTAATAATTGTTTAACGTTACTTATTATTTCCTACAGTTACATCAGTTAAATTGTGGCAATATGCAGTTTATGGGACTTCGGGTGGTATAATTGAGATTTATCTATCTTCAACCTACTTCATCACCTCTCTATTTGTTATGGGATCAAGTTATTTGCATGGCATAAACATTTTGACTATGCAAAGGTGTTTGAGAATTGAGAGGCAAGAGTTCTTCTCCAATGACTCCTATATATATATATATATAGGAGTTTCTTTCCATGATTATATTTTTCCTCAAGTGGTTTGCTTTGTTGAGTGTTTCTTATCCTCCATTCTTGTGAACTTCTTTCTCCTGCTTTCATCTAAGAAATTTCTTCTTTTAAGAAAAAAAATTTCCAACACTGAAACATATTTCTATCCAACTGAAATAAAATTATAAATGTATTTGTGGGTTCAATTCAATCTTTTAAAGGATTTGTTTTGCCTAGAGTTTCTAAGACTAATCTGTTATACTAACTCTTTGATTGGTGTATATGATTGTATTCTAATATTTGACTAAGTAAGATTAGCACTTTTTTTTTTTTGAAGAAGATAGATGATTTCGTTGCTGCATTGTTACAGGTGCTAAAGTAGATAACATTAGATTTTTATAATCTGAAATAAGGTCTTCTGTCAGGAACATCTCTTCACAAGGCTTTGTTGTTGTATTGACTTGGATAAGAAGTTGATCTGTATACTTTTTTATAGATAAAAACAAAACTAAATCTGAAGAAGAATAAGTGCTGGAGTGGAGGGTTAGATATATTCCTCAGTATTGAAAATGCAGAAGTTAAATACTCAAACCGAGGGGGTGGGGGATGCAAATAAATGCTTTCCATTATACATCCGCAATAAGGCCAAATGTCTATTGAAAAGCATGCACAGGAAAGAAATTCTGCAGTGAATAATATAACTCATGGACATAATTTATTTTTGTGCCTCCTAAATACTCTACAGCTAGTTTTACTGATGAATGCCACTTTTGTTGTTTCTATATGAAAACTGAACATTATTAATTCTTCTGTTTCTTCAAATTTGGTTTTATGAGTCTAGAAGTTTATGGTATAAATACTTTAGGGGACAATAGTGGTAGATTGGCCTTCTTTTTTGGTAAATTGGAATATAAATGGTCATAGTTTCTTGGTTAGCGAGAATAGCAACTTTCTGTTTTTCTTTCGGAGTGTGGCTATTGATATTTCTTAGTCTTGGCATGTTATACGATTTTTAATATCTTCAGTATTGTGAATGCTATATTTCTCTAATTTTCTATTTTTTGATTCATTCATTCTAATTGTTGGCTTGTGATCTTCAGGAGTGGGTGACTGATAATCCATTTGTAATTTCACCAAGAATTACTTTTGAGGTCAGCGTGCGACTTCTTGGTGGATTAATGGCTCTGGGATACACGATAGCCACTATCCTTAAGAGAAACAGCCATGTCTTTTCTGATGATAGGGTTTGTGTGAAACTAGATTGGCTTGAGCAGCTAAATCGACATTATGTTCAGGTAATGCTATTATAAGTTTATAATACAATACTGTCATTCTTCTCTATGCTAATAAATTGACAATTATGTTCAGGTCAGACATGTTTTGTTTTTCCTAGTTATATCTCTTGGATTTTTGGTTGTTAATGTAATAATGCTTTCATAGGATAAGATTACTCTCTTTTGGCTTTCCTTTGCTGCTCAGTGCATCACATTTAATGGTATTCCTCCAGCTAACGTTTATAGGGATTGATGTCCATTTAGTTGTTACGTAATTTATCCTTTTGATGTTACAGCTATAACTCATGCATCTATACCTGGATATCCTACCCCTTCTTCAACATTGTGTTCTTTTATAATTAAACTTTTGTTTGGAACTTAATAATAAATAGGTGCAAGGAAGAGATCGCTTAGTTATACAATACATAGGACAACAGCTGGGTCTGGAAGGCTCCTACATTCCTCGGACCTACATCGAGCAAATTCAACTTGAAAAGCTTGTAAACGAAGTTATGGTATGACAACTGACCATCTGTAAATAATGCGATTCTATGTCAGCATTCTCTAACTGTTCCACAGGCCCTACCAGATGATTTAAAGACAAAGCTCAGCCTAGATGAGGATTTGGTTTCAAGCCCCAAAGAAGCACTTTCTAGAGCCTCTGCAGATAGGGTTGCATTGAGAAATAAATACATGAGAAGGTAAATATTTTCCAAGAATACATTAAGAGAAACCACTTTAGGAGATATTGCTTATATGGTTCTAGTAAGAATTTGACTTTTATCAGTGCCCAATGGGGTTGTTGCTTCTTGGAGCCAATCTATTTGTTGACCCTTTATAAACTCAATTGGTAAAAAATCATAGCCGTACATCATTCATTAGATAAATTGTAAATCAGTGAAACTATTCATCAACTGTGTGGGAGAGTGGAGAGTGGAGAGAGGGGTTGGCGACTAATTGTTTTACCAATGTGGTTGATTTGGATAGTTACATGATTTAACGAAGACGTATTAAACATATCTTGTGCTATCTGAAAGGTGAGGTAGGATTTTAAAGATTTTCAAAGTAGAGGGAAGGCATGTGAGTTCCCCTAAATCTAGGTAGGGCTAGGTTTAATTTCTCAAGGAAAATTGTTATGTTCTTCATTGGAAATGGCTGAGGTATGATACTGTCTCTCTTCAACAGTGGAATGTCACAGTCATATACAAATCAAAGGGACAAAAATTTAGCCAAAGTTACTGGATATGCTGCTAAAAACCGAGGTTTTGGTGAAAGAAATTCCGATTCTTCAACAACTGCAACTCAGGTAAACTCAGTTACTTGAATTTAAAAGATCACTTGTGTCTCAGACTTCACCCAAGTAACTATTTGCTTTTGGCTATCATACACCTAATATTTTGTAGGGAGCCATCAACCAGCTTTCGAATCAAATTTCTGCCCTCAACGATAGAATGGATGACTTTACAAGTCGTATTGAAGAGCTGAATACCAAGTTAACCATAAAAAAAAGTTCCCCAAGCCAACAAAATATGTCGCTTCAGGCTGAGGCCTGCAGTGGTTCTGCTCCCACCTCATACTTTATCACTAGTTTGGGAAATGGTTCCCTAACTGGATCTAAATTGACTAATTCCTCATCTTCATCACAATTAGCTAAAGATTCTCCTTTACTAGATGAGGTATTGTTTCTTAGTCCAATGTCGAATCTCTATTTCATGCTATATTTTACACATGATTTCTTGTAGCGGAAATTTTCTGAAAGGACTACTTTAAACGGTTTTGATAATATATATTCGTCTTATGTAGTATGATTTTCCATGCTAAATAATGTGCAGATACGTGAAAAGTTGTAGGTTCCATAAATGGAAATAAGTTGAAATACAATTATCTTATATGTGCATGTATTTATGGTTTTTGTACATTTCTACCATTTTTATAAATACTTTCTTGTTACTTGACATTGTTTGATTCAACTTATGTTGTTTGTATTCTATCCCCAAAGGCAGTTATTTAACCTGATGCTGGTAAAAACTAAGAATTATCTTTGTTCTTGGTATTATGTTATTCCATCTATTTTATGACCAATTAGCAAGTGTTTAAATACAGTGGCAACCGTTGAAAGTCTTATATATTGTCCAATACTAGACTTCTGTTTACCCCTAAGACGTTGAGCAGTTGCCTTCTGGCTTTAGTGCAATTGGTGAAACCCTGCTCATTCTTATAAACATTCTAAATCATTGAGGTACTGACTTTTGAATTGAATGCTCATCAGATATCAGGTATAGCGCGCAGTCAGCGTCAGATCATGCACCAATTGGACAACCTCAATAATCTTCTCCGGGGGAGCTTGGGTGAAAAGTCTCATCAAACAAGAACCAGCAGCAGGAAGAGCATCGCTGGTGATTCAGATTCCACTGGAACTCGTGTTATGGCTGCAGTGACGGTTGGTTGTTTGGGGATATTCTTGATGAAGGGGTTATTGACCAGGAAATGATTCCACTACATATATACACTAGTCAAAATTAGTATTTTTCATGCAACCCTTCTTAGAAAGGTGTTGAAGCATTGACAGTTAAAAATGTCTTAGATTCTGGTGGCAGCATTTGAAGGTCATTTGAGGGTGGGTGAGGGGATCATGCCCGCCTGAAATTTTGTAACATGGTGGGCTTTACTTTGTTGACACAATTTCATTCCATATTTCAAAAATTTAATTTACAAGGAAATGGTCTCTTTCAGAATCTTTATTTTCAGCTCGTGAATGCTCTTTTTTTAACCATGGCTTATATTGTTAAATCTTCACATAATAAGGCAAGATCAAATTGAATCTAGTCAATTTGGTCACTGGAGACAATTAATTGAGATCGAGAAAATGCAGGGAACACAAGACAGTTGACAGCATAGTTGTCGGAAACGAGTCTGTCAAGGCTATTGGGTCACCCGTTAAATTGGTTGACTTGGTTTTATGTAAATAAAAAATAAAAAATAATAAAAAATTTAAAATTAAAATTTAAAATATATATTTTTATTAATATTTTAAAAATATTTAGTTATTTTAAAATAATATAGAACAGGAATAATAAGTATTTTGTTAAATTTATTCTATCATAAATATTTAATTTTGTTTTTATATTAAAATAATTATTATTTTTAAATTTCAATAATTTATTAATTAATTTATACCTATTATACTATTATATACTATAAGTATTTATTGAAAAATAATATTAAATGATATATAATTATAAAAAGAAAAAATAAGTGAGTTTATAATTATTGTTAAATAAAAATATAATTAATTTAAGAATGAGTGAGTTTTTAATTAAAATTAAAATAAATTAAATAGAAGTAAACTATTTGATAAAAGATATCTATATGTATTATAATTTATAAATATATTAATAAGAAGCATGATAATTTGATGGCCGTGAATGGCATCTTTGTCATTAATGAGAGGGGTTTGAACCCCACCTCAAGCATTTTTAAGAAAATTTTCAATTTTAAGCAGTTTGATCGGATCGATTTTTATCGGTTCGTACTGATTTTCTGTCATATACTGTTTAAGTATCGAATCGAACCGATATAAGATTCGATTTATCGGTTTTACAGTCGAATCGGTCGGTCCGATTCGGTTTTAATAACTATGGTTGAGAGTTAAGACAATGTAAATGTTGTAAACAAGTATTATGCACTTGATAATGGTTTTTGTTGAGTATAGTTATTTAATAAATAAGAGAAAAAAAATAAATAGGTCTTTGACCTTTTGATGTGCAGACATTTAAATATTCGAGGATTTATATATCCATGAACCAAAAAATCAGAGATCGATTTATTCTTTTCTCAAATAAATTGTTTTTTGCAGGCATTAAAGTGACCAAAGAAAATAGGGATGCAAGGTTAATGGAACATCTAAACAACTATTGTGATAAGCATTTAAAATTGTTTAGCTGATGGTATATTGCAAAGATTAAGAGCAAAAGTCAATGATATACTTAATACACCAACTTCAATTAGCTTATGTATCTTCTTGAATTATTTATTAGGGTTAAGTACGATTTTGGTTCGTAAGGTAGGAGTTGAAAATATTTTTTGTTTTTATCATTTTTTTGTTTACAAAATTGTTTAACTTAGTTTTGAAATCGTCTTTTTTACTAAAATTTTATTTTTTATTACCAAAATATCCCTAATTAAAAAAAAAGTTTAATTACTCTGTCGGTCCCTATAGTTTTATCAAATTTTTAATTAGATCCCTGTATTTTTTTTCAATTGAGTCCCTATACCATATTAAATTTTGTAATTAAGTTTTTATTAACAGTAAATGTTAAAAAATATTTATAAAGTGTAAATTTACTAATTTACTCATACATTCAACGCAGAGAAACTATCACCCTCCTCCATTCAATTCAACTCTCTTCGAAGTATTTAATCAAGGATCCGCCTCCTCTAAAATTGTATTGTCACTTTAGAGAAAAAAGTACATCATTAATCACCATTGAGTTAAGATAGTGAGACTCACAGATCATAAATGTTACAAATTTAAAGATGATTAAAGCATCACTTTACTATTTTCTTAACATTGTTACTTTAAAGGATCTTTTTCCTTTAATCAAACACCTTGCCCCCAACCTCATTTCTTCCCTTATTTCTAACATAATTAGTTAATTAAAGGCAAAACATATAATTAAAGCTCATAATCAAAATTTTTTAGCACAATCAAAACTAAAGTCCAACAACTAATTAATATAGACAAAACTCATAATCAAAACTAATTTTTTATCAGACAAAGATTTGTACAACAACAACAAAGCCATGTCCCACTAGGTGGAGTCGACTACATGGGTCAAACGATATCATTGAGCTCTATCATGTATTATGTCTACAGAGAGACCGTTTACATGTAGATTTCGTTTGACCACCTCATGGATGGTCTTCTTAGGTTTTTCTCTGCCTTTCACCTGTTGTCTATCTTCCATCTCATCCACCCTCCTGTTTGGGTGTTCTGTCGGTCTTTTTCTCACATGTCCAAACCACCTGAGATGCGATTCTACCATTTTTTCTACAATTGGTGCTACTCCAATTCTCACTCTTATATCTTCGTTCCTTATTTTTAAAATAAGGTAAAATAAAACTGAAGAGATCAACATGACTCTTAACAATGAATTTACTTTTTAATTGTTTCCTTCACTCTTGAGACTTGACTACACTGTATTGTTTAGCTACTTCTCAATTTCTATTTTTCAGTGCCCTATCACTTTCTGTTGAATGGCTAAACTGAAAACAGTAGCACACATCAATATCTCCACCAACAATTGCAAGCAAAAACATACCCTGTATACTAGTCCAAATCCTCCTTGCCCCATCTTATTAGCTAAGTGAAAGTTGTTTGTTGCAATTGCAAGCTTTTCAAACTCAAATTGGGAAAGCTCCGGGAGTTTGACTTTGCTTGGGTATTTTGTTTTGCTTATTGTAGGTATTCTGAAATTTGATCTCTCTGCATCAAAGTACAAATTAATTAAAACAGGAAAGCAATTTTTAGGGGACAATGAATACCACATGTCCACACTATTCATTATGTTTGTAAACTGCATAGCATATGTAGCCAATATAATAGATGAAGAAATAGTAGTATTCAAGAGTCATATACAACTAACTACTAATTCTGCAGAAGCCATTAATATCATCAATTGGCAAAGCATGTAGTTTTGGTATATAGAAAGAATAATGATATATCACCTCCTATTGCAGTTCTTCTTTTCCACAGGATAAACGCGCAAATCAAAATCCCAATAGTTCCTACTGCTGAGACTGTAACTGCAATGATCACTGATGCATGATTTTTCTTCTTTTGCTTATCTATTAATTAACCAAAGTAACAAGATAAATAAGTAAATATGAAATCATTTGCATGGACATGTGTAATATGTAATATTCTATCACACAGAATCTTATGCTTAAGTTATAAAACTGAGGTAGTAAGGTATTACGACTTCTAAAAGTAAAAATATATATATAATATACTTGAGAAAGTTTTATATTTAGGAGCCTTTGAAGAAAAGTCTAAAACAAAGGGCACAACGCTCATGTAAACGAAAAACTTGCATACGAAGAAACGTAAGATATATATATATATATATATATATATATATATATATATATATATATATATATATATATATATATATATATAACAAGAGTAGAGGATCAAGGATACATAATAATAAGAGTAAAATACCATTTGTACCCATAAAAGTTGAACACGCTGACAAATGTACCCACGAGAGAAGAAAACTACCAAATGTAACCATCAATCGTGACATCCATGGGACGAAACTAACCAGGCCTTATTCCGGCGTTGACTCCGTTAGTAACGCATCATCCGTGGCACTTCCCGGCGTGACATGGCTTTGGGGCCTCTTACGTGGAAATTATAAATACAATAACCTAAAAATACAATTGGATTTCAAAATTATATTTTTTTTAAAAAAAGAAAATTAGAATTGAACAGTTATCAAAGGTACACCCCTTCGCGCGTTTCACAGAACAGAGGGTAGAACCCTAAGAGTAGACTGTTCATCTTCTCCACTCACAGAAAATCTCCGGTGCCGACGATAATCTCCGTGTTTCAAGAGAGGGTGCTTGTTGGTGTGGATCGTGTCAGCTGTTGGAGTTGTGTGCTCTTATCCATAGGTAAGCACTAACCTTCGATTTCTCTGTGATGGTTTTCTGGATTTTTGGTGAATGATTGTGGGTATGTTGTTTTTATTAGGGTGTCTTTTCAGTGGCTATGATGTGGTTGTGAATTCGTTTTCTCTTCTCTATACATGTGTGTTTGCAGATGGCAACTATCCACATTACGCTAGTCATTAGTCACAGAGGAAAATTTGAAAAGGGTGATGATGGGAAACTGGCGTATGTTGGGGGGGGAGGTGAGAAAACAGAGATTGAACGAGTGAATGTGGACACACTTAATAAGTTCTTCATGAATGACTTAGTAAAGGACATAGGGTACAATGATGTGAGCGAGCTTTACTGGCTTGAACCTGGGAAGGAGTTGGATGGTGGGTTGAGGTTGCTTAGACTAGACATGGATGTGGTGAGTATGTATGAAGCAGCCATTGCTAATGGGAGGAGAGTTGAAGTGTTCACCGAGCATCCAGTTGACCTTCCTGAGTTCGCAGAAGAGAACAATGAACCCGAACCAGAGCTTGAGATATTAACTGTTAATAGGACCCCAGTGAAGCACAGAACCAAATTGTGTGTTAGGAGACCCCCAACCCCAAAGAAGAAGAGAAAGAGAGTGGTGAAATTGACTGAGACTGTAGGAGGTGTGCCTGGACCGGATGCTCAAATAGAGTATGCTGCGGGAGAGAAAGAAGTCCATCATACCCCAAGAAACACACAACAACCAGAATTCAGCAATGATCAACCAAATATACCCACCCATTCACCAAAGGTAACCTTCGATGAGGCACCAAGGATCATTCAGCTACCAAATCCACCCACTGAACCCAACTTACCGCCATATCAATCTCTGGAGAAGACTCATCCACACCCTGAACAACCAAATGTGTCAGCTGCAAGTGAAGAAACTGGAAACCAAATTCCAGTTTCTGCGGAGTCAGTGGCTCCCACTGTTGATAAAGAGCCTGCCGAATCTGTCGAGGTTTTCACACAGTACATCCCACAGCCTTGTCAAGAACCCGGTACTGGTAGTCAACCCAGTAGTTCACAGCCCGAACCAGATATAAATCCAGATGAGGGTGGTGGTAGTCAACAGAAGTCCAAGAGACGATCATCAGTCAGGCCTCCAGCTTCAGGGCAAAAATTCATACCCAACCAGGATCCAAACAAGCATCCTTCATTCTATATACCTGTGGATGGTGAAAATATGTCAGAGGCAAGTGCAGGGATGCATTGTTACGAGTCAGAGGAGCTTGATTCTATTGCAAGTGATGATGAAGACAATGAGCAGGCAGCATTTCCTCAAGCGAATCCAGATGCTCTAGTGAGGGAAGTATGGTTGGAGCTTGGCATGGAGTTTGAAAATCTGGACCATTTCAAAAAGGCAGTAAGGAAGTTCAACATTAACTTAGGGAGAAGCATATTCTTTCCAAGGGTGAATTCAAGTAGGTGCAAGGCCATATGTTATGATGAGAGTTGTCCGTGGCAGATATACTGTGCGAAACGGTCATTTCCATTAAGCTTTCAGGTGAAAATGTTTGTGAATGAACATACCTGCAGCAGAGTTAACAAGAATAAATCTGCAGATGGTAAATGGGTTGTAGAGGAGCTTGAGGACAAGATCCGTGATCATCCAGAATTGACTCAAAGGCAGGCACACGATTTTTTCAAGAAGGAGTATGACGTGATTGTGAACGAGAGGAAGATATACAGGGCTATGGTGAATGCGAAACAACTAATAGAAGGGAGTGAAATAGCTCAGTATGCTGTTCTTAGAGACTATGCTAATGAGATTATGAGGACCAACCCTGGCTCCACTGTGAGGATTAGTACTGATTATGTTGAAGGTACTGGGCACAAATTCAAAAGGTACTGTGAGTGGTAAACCTTAATTCATATGCTCCCATTACTTGTGCTTTCAATGTCCACAAAATGAAAGTTCATGTTACATGTATTGCAGACTGGACACAACAGTCGTAGCTGTTCCAAGAAGAAGGAAGCCATGGCTGGGAGTGCTGGGGGAGAAAGTTCAAATCCAAACCCAGCTGCTGAGGCTGATGGGGATGAGGCTGCAAGACTGGAGGAGATGTTCTGGGAAGAGACTCTGGAAGCTGTTGAAGCAGCTGAAGCAGCAGCATCTCAGCCACCACATGTAAGTATAATGATGTATTTTACAACTTCATTCTAAAAGTTCTTAATAAAATCAATCATATGTGTCTACTGTTGTAGGAGACCACCTCAGTTCCTCAACCCATTCCTAATCCAGTGAGGTCTCCTTCAACTAGGCCAACAACTACAAAAAAGCCACCAAGGAAGAAGAAGAATCTGCGAAGACCACCACTAGATACTCACCAACCACAGTCTGCTCCAGCAACACTAGCTACTACTACTCCATCACCCACGGCCTCTGATGTGCCACCCACTGTCACACCTCAAACCATGCAAGCTGCCTCCCAGGGGACTACTTCCAGATTCATGCAATTCATGCCTACTCCCACAGTAGGAGGATCAAGCTCAACTCGGTGGCCTCAGCCTGCCTTCCGTCCACCACCAAAAAAGAGGTCAACAACTGCACACTTGAAGGAAGGATCAAGCGGCAGCAGCAACTCCCCTCCAATTCCTTAAAGCAAGAGTCTTTATTTTATGTTTTTTTTGGTACTGTGCCATGGCAGTTTATGTTACAATTGTTGGATATGTCACATACTATACCTACAATTGCTTATGTTTTGGTTTTCGGTGTTTGTGCATTTGTTGTAAACTCATACCTATAAGTAGTATAACTTGAACACTTCAGTTGCTCAATTTCTACATACCTATGAACTTATTTTTCCTGTCTTTCATGTTATTTTGGAGCAGAAAGTAAAGATGACTTGAAATTAGTATTAGTAATAGATAACTTCTGCAAATTTACAAGTCTTATAAGACTTTTTTTGACATTTTCTGGATTTCACATGTCTACAAATGACAGATACAGAATCGAACATGGGTATTTTTGTCAATCCCTAACACTGAAAACTCCTTGGGCTCAAAACCCCCTAAGAATCAGATACAAAGTGCAGACAACATTACATACGACCACCATTGACATAATCACAAGCCAAAACCTAACTTTACTAACTTCAACTTCACACCTCCCTAACATCATGAGCATCTTCAGTTAAGCCTTAGCATCATTAGCGTCTTCCTGCATCTTTCTTTCTGACAGTGCTCTCCTCAAACCCTCCCATTGCCCTTCGATTTCGTCTACCCATGCAAAGAAGTTGCAGTCCGAGTTCTATCCATGGCAGAAAAACTAAAATCAGATACTGATTCAACTCACACAGAACAGGGTGTAAAATGGGTTACCTTCCAATTGGGACAACGTACGAACCACCTCCCAGGATTCATCGCCGTCCCTGACTGTAACAGCGTCACCCCCAACCAACAGAAACATCTCCCATTGAACTTCCTATCATGCACCTTTCTTGAATTTGAGCTTCCAGACACACTACCACTGCCAGTCGAATTTGGAGTAAACAGTCTTCGCCTCGACATTGGTATAATTTCGAAGATTTTTGTGAATCTAGGGTTAGGGTTCTTATTGGGGATGGAATAAGGTTTGAATTCGGGAAATTTTGGGGTTGAAGATACATTATAACGGTCACACAGCTCAGCAATCCACGTAAGAGGCCCCCCAAGCCATGTCACGCCGGGAAGTGCCACGGATGATGCGTTACTAACGGAGTCAACGCTGGAATAAGGCCTGGTTAGTTTCGTCCCACGGATGTCACGATTGATGGTTACATTTGGTAGTTTTCTTCTCTCGTGGGTACATTTGTCAGTGTGTTCAACTTTCATGGTACAAATGGTACTTTACTCTAATAATAATCAAGCTCCAAGCTCAGCCTGCGAATCTAAGGCTGGCCAAAGAATATTTACATGCATACATACATATAATCCCGTATCTAAAGTTCTCAAAATAAACCCTAGTTCTCCAAGTAAAGCCTCTATGAGGCACCAAGGTATAATACATAAAAGGAGAAGTCTAATCATAGATATACATAATAAAATTTAAAAAACCCAAACTTTCATCTTCGCTGCAATAGAACTTCAGACGCCTAGCGAGACGCATCTGGACCTGCATCTGAAAAACAACAATATCGTATGGGATGAGAACCGGGGGTTCTCAGTATGGTTAAGGTGCCCACATATATAATAAATAAGGTCCCAGGAAAGGCAGAGGCAATCCTAGAAATCAGATACTTAGATTATAAAACTTAAAGACTTTAAATAGTATCCATAAACAAGGGTAGTTTTCTACAGATTTCGAAACTTAACCAAAATCTTAACTTAACCCTCCATCATCCTCTTTCCTTCAAAACCTCCATCTCCAGTGAAAATCACACAGACAAGCAAGCAGTCAAAGAAAACACAGGTAGTTTATAGATATAGCAAACAGAATACATAGTAGTTAAACATGAATATCAATTAGGTAAATCCAAGAATGAAAACCGAAGCAAACAAACAAATGCATATGATATATGCATGTCATATGGCTGTTAATATCAACTGTCGGTTACTTAGCCAGCCCGACATGTCCTGGTAGCTAACCGTGGACAGAACACCAAACACGGAGCAAGTGGGACAACATTGCAACCGTTGCATCTTACCTGCGTACCTGGAGCAGGGGACAACTTCACCCTACCTCTTACACAGGTGGTGTTACAGTTCTCAACCCGGAGTAAGCGGCGATAAAATTCCACCCTTGCATCTTACCTGGAGCTTTGAATTCTCAACTAGAGCAAGTGGATAATACCACTGCATCTTACCCGGCAATCTCGCCTCTTACCCGGAGCAAGTGGATAACACCACTGCGTCTTATGCGGAGGCATATCACAATCAAATTCAAGTTCATTCCAGTTCATTTATAATCATTCAATCATTAATTCATTTTCCACACATTCTCAACATCTCTACACTTCTTTAACATGTACCCGGAGTGAGTGGTCATTGCCACCGCCTCTATCTCATTCAATTCATTCAAATTCAACCACTATACAAATCATAATTCATTACTCCGCAAATTGTTTCACTCCCAAGTTACTATCACTTCCTAGTTTTACCTCATTAGTAAGTATCCAACAAAGGTTTAGGGACTAAAAGAGTGAAAATAGAGGTTTAGAAGTTTAAAATTATATTTTAAAATACAAAACTTACTTTGCTAATTTCAGGGGTCACGTGTACGCGTGGGCGTGCGATTTTCCATGCTCACGTATGCAAGCACCTTGCTCGCGTACGTGAGATGCCCAACCCGAATAGGTTGGTTGCGTCGCGTGTATGTGATCGCATACGCAACCCCTCAAAACACACTGCTCGCGTACGCAAGTGCCCTGCTCGCGTACGCAAGCAATGCAGAACAGCAAAAGTGCTGAATGCTGCAGCATTTTCAGTTTTGCACTCTAAATTTCTGACGGCCATAACTTTTTCTTTTTAAAATATTTTTCATCCATTCTTCAAACGGCGTAAACTTCACAAACTAAATTTTCATATAAAATAAGTTTGAAACAATTTAGGAGTCCGGAAGTCGAGTTATGGCTCGCTGAAGTTTGGCCAAAAACAAGATTTTTCACAAAATTCTCAAACCTCTATTTTCTTAAAAACATAACTCATACCCATATTCACACAACAATACCCTGCTCAAAACACACTAAATCACAGCAATACAGCTCCATACTGCTTCAACCCGGAATTCTTAATTATACCAATACAAATTACCAATTATTCAACACTCATATATCCTTAGTCATCATTACCATTCATCATCAACCAAGACATCATTCATCAATCATTTTTCATCAACAAAACCCATATTTGCATCATAAATCATTAATCCCATCAAACATCATCAAATATCTATTTAATGTCCACCAAAATTACTAAATATGCTCCAAAGTCATGATTCAACTTATCCAAGGTTATCTAGCCTAAGTTTTCACAAGACATTATATATTAAATAGGAGAAACCAAAACCATACCTTGGCCGATTTCTCGATAAACCTGGAACACCTCAAGCGTTCCTGCACCACAAGTTTCCAGAATTCCAAAACCTCACCAATGAAACCCGGCCTCTGAAACTTGACCTCAAGCTTCCAAATCCTCACTTTAACTCCAAACAATAAACAATTCTCAATCTAACATCACAATTATCACTATAATCAATATGAAGTTTACGAATTCCAAATTTCACAAAGGGTTTGAGGGTGCTTACCTTACCCACAACTCAAGCAAGCTAAACCTGACAAAACCCATAAGCTCATTCGAACCTAAACACCAAAATCATATAAAATTCAACATGAATTCACAATGAATTTCGAAAAATTGGGAGACTGAAACTGAAAATGAGAAGTGAGTTTCATGCCTAATCAAGAACTGGCTTTGTAGAGTTCGTTGTGCTGGTCGTGTGGCCGCAAACGATACGGCGATCGGAGCTCCGGATCAAAAGTTATGTGGATTTGAATTTTAATCAAGGTTTAGGTTTCATGGAAGTGTTCTTCCCCCTTCCATGAGTGTATAGCGTGTTATGTTTTATTTGGGAGAAAGGAAGGGCTGTTGCCCTTCACTAAAAGGTCATTGGTTTGGGCCTTGGGCCCGTCCGTTCGGCCCAATTTTGGACTAATTTCTTTAAAATTGGTGTCAAAATTCATATTTTAGTTAATTCTACCACATTAAACTCTAAAATTTTATTTTTTAATTTTTTGGATTAATAATTATTCTATTGGCTAATTATTTACTAATCCTACGGGTTTTACATAATAGGGCGACTCAAGGCAGGGCACTGCGAGGTGCGGCGAGGCAAGGCAGAGCGAGGCGATGCAATGGACAAGACGGACGAACGGAGCAAACCAGAGCATCCATAGACCCGTGGACGACGCAGATGGACGACGACCACCAAGTGACGGATGACGATGATGCCACAGAAGACGGCAGCAGAGTACGACGGAGGAGAAATTCAATTGGGAACTTTGGAGAATAACTTAGGGATGGTTAGGGTTCTCTGATTTTTGGAAACAAAATGAAAAGGGTATTTTGGTATTTTAAAAAAATAGAGGTGTTCTCAATTAGGTATTCAAACCTAATGATGAGAATATTCGATTTTTTAACAGAATATTCTGTTATTTCAAACGGTTTTGTCATGGCAGGGACTAAATTGAAAAATATTTTAAAGTATAGGGATTCAATTAAAAAGAAAAAAATATAGGGACCTAATTGAAAATTTCGTAAAACTATAGGAATCGAAAGAATAATTAAACCTTAAAAAATATAAAATAATAAAAGAAAAAAAATGGGTTAAAGGGCTGGGGAAGGGAATCACGCTTGGGGGAGGAGGTTTTAAGGGAAGAAGAGAGGGAAGGAAAGGTGGGGAAGGGAAGGGGAAGGTAAGGGGAAGGGAAGGGGAAGGGAATTCGCCGCCGCTGCTCCTCGCTGCTGCTGCTCCTCGTCGTTCGGTCCTCGCCACTGCTACTCAACGTCAATGCCAGCAGATCCGCGAGGGTGGACGTCACGCACCGGTCACTCTTTCTGCTTTTCCTCCTCGCTCGGTCGCTATTCGTCGTTGCTTCTTTCCGGTCGCCGCTGCTCGTCGTCCTTCTCACCGATCACTCACCGCTGTTGTTGTTGTTCTTCTGCTTTTGCTTCTGCTTCTAGTATGTTGTTGATTCTAATTCCATTCTGCTTTTATTTCTATTATGTTCTTGATTTCTGATTATGATTCTTTTATATTGTTACTTCTGGTTGCTTCTGCTTATGCTTCTAGTTGATTATATTGTTTCATTGTTATTGTTGTTCTTCTTCATCTGCTTCTGCTTCTGGTTGATTATATTGTTCTATTATTTTATTCTACAGATTTGTTGATCCATTATTCATTTTTCAATGTTTATTACATTGTTTCATTGTTATTGCTTCTGGCTTTTTTTCTGCTTCTGCTTCTGGTTCTGCTTTTACTTTTGCTTTTGATTGATTTTGGAGAAGAAGGGGAATGGTATTCTGGTCCAAAAGACGATTTTCAAACTAAGTTAAACCTTAGGGACGATTTTGTAAGCAAAAAAAGGTTAGGGACGAAAAAAATTTTCAGCCCCTACCTTAGGGACCAAATCGTACTTAAGCCTATTTATTATATATATATCTATTATCTATACTATATAGGGTTAATGGTTGAATTAGTCCTTGAAAGATAGGTCATTCTCCAAATTTGTCTCTAAAAAAATTTAGTTATTCAAATATTATAAATTAATCATTTTTGTCATTCCATCACTTAATTAATAGTTTTAATCAACGGTTGATGATATAAAATGTTAACTGACAATATACATGACATCTATCATGTCTAATTGGACGTTAAACAAATGTTTATAAAAATCTACAATTTAGTCTATTTTTCAATTATATAAACCATAATCTTAATATAACCTAACAACACTAAATTGATAAATTTTCATAAATATATTTAGTCAGTGTTTAATTAGATATTCTAAGTATCATGTATCATGTGAATTAACATTCTATGTTATCAATTGTTGACAAAAGCTATTAATCGGATGACTGAAGGATGGAAATAATTAATTTATAATCTTTGAAAAATAAATTTAATTGATAAAATCTTTCAGAAACAAACTTAAAATATGAGTAATGTTTTAGGAATTAATTTGAATATTACCCATACTATATATGATGGGAATATCAGAAGGGTTGATGTTCAATTTTTTTTCTAAAATATCCATCATTATATATAATTCATAACAAATTATTATTTTTAAGAGTTGAATCCAACACTTTTTAATTAAATTATAAATTACTTGTTATCTAAATAATTCAATCTTCATTATTTTTATACACACTTCATAAATAAAAAAGGGAATCACAAAGTAAGTTAATATCTCAAAGGAGAAGAGACCAGCATCCAAGGCCCATAAAGGACCCCCTAGCTAGCGTTCAATGCCCTAGAAGCCTCCTAGCATGTGGATCTCAACCAAGCTCGGCCCAAACACACACAAAGTGGGCCCCAGAAGTACATTTTAGCACTAAAAGATTGTTTTACCCTTCTCATATAATCCTTAGTCATTAGATTAGTATATATAGAACAAGGATCACCCTTATTCAGAACTTTATGCCATATTTTCAAATTCTACATTGTATTTTCTGTCAGTATGAGGGGAGGAGCTCTGCTGAGTTTTATGAATTAATAAAGTATTACTGTTCTATCTCAATTTGTGTTTGATTCTCTATTATAAGATGTATCTTCGTTCTTCATCATCATGAATGCGTTGAACCGGGACAAGGTTATCTCATTCTACATTGGTTCAGAGTGAGTCTTTCATCGGACAATGATGAACCACTAGCTTGATTATACATCTCTTAGACGGCTAATCCACGACTTTGTTGGGGACTTCTCGAGACACCAGTTCAGCCGAGGTACGGGGAGATTAGAGTCTTTGTGGTAGAGGCTAGAACCAAAGGCGCAGCATTCCCTGATCCGGAAGATTCGACCTTGTCTGTGGTGTTTTGAGTAGGATCACTAAGGAGAATGAAGTGCAGGAGCTTCACCTTCAATTAGAATGGATCCGCACTAATCTTGGGGTTCAGATCTGGAGGAGCATTGGCGACCTCTCAACCGGCGTTGATCGCATACAGCCTGCCATAGAAGAAATCATTCACAGTTGAAGAAGACAGTAAGACCGGAATTAATCCAGAAGAACAAAGCATCTCCAAGTATTAACCATCTTCTTATCATTGCAAACACATCAACCTAGTAAAGTTTTCTTTATTTTCCTTTTATGCGCTTTAAACAAACAAATAACTCTTCTATCCGCCTGACTAAGATCTACAAGATAACCATAGCTCGCTTCAAACCACAATCCTCGTGGGATCGACCCTGACTCACTCAGGTATTTTTTGGACGACCCAGTGCACATGCTGGTTCAATAGTGTGAAGTATAATTCTGCACTTACCAAGTTTTTGGCGCCATTGCCGGGGATTGTTTGAGTTTGGACAAACTAACAGATTATCTTGTTGCTTAGATTAGGCACTTTTTACTTTTGTTTTGAATCTTTTATTTTTCTTTTCAAAAATTTTTTTCAAAACCTTTTCTGTTTTTGGCTGTCTTTTCTTTTGATTTTCTTACTTTGAGTCTTACCTATTTCTTGTTTTTTTTTTCAAAAGTTTTTCAAAACTTTTTCTTTTCTTTATTAATGTTTATCTTTTGTTTGAATCTTTTGTTCTTGTTCTTGTTAAGGTTTTGAATTTCTTGTTTTTTTTTTCCAAAAAATTTTCAAAAATAGTGTCTTTTGTTTGAATCTTGTGTCAATCTTTAAGTTTGGTGTTTTCTTGAATCTTTTCTTTTAAAATTTTTGAAAATTGTGTCTTTAGTTTTCAAAATTTTTAAGTTTGGTGTCCTTTGCATGTTCTTGTTTTCTTTGAATCCATTGAGTTTTGTTCTTGGTGTTCTTCTTGATCTTCAAAGTGTTTTTGTTTTTCTTCTTATTTTGATCTTAAAACTTTTAAGTTTGGTGTCTTTTGGTATTTGTTCTCTTGATTTTCGAAAATTTGTACTTCTTTGATCTAAAAATTTTAAGTTTGGTGTCTTTTGGCTGTTTTTCTCTTTCTTCATTAATTCAAAAAATCAAAAAATATCTTTTCTATCTCTTTACTTTAATTTTCGAAAATTTCAAAAATTTTTCAAATTTTAATTTCAAATTATTATCTTATCTTAAAATCAAATCTTTAAAAAAGAAATCAAATTTCAATTCTAATATTTTTCAAATTTTTTTCAAATCTTTATCTTATATTGTTTCAAATTCAAAATTCAAAATTTAAAATTCAATTTTCAAAATATTATCTTATCTTATTTCAAATTCAAATTTTAAAATTCAATTTAAAAATTTTAAATTTAAAATTTAAAATTTCAAAATCAAATCTTTTTCAAAAATCAAATTTCAAATCTTATCTTCTTCAACCTCTTTTCAAATCTTTTCTTTTAAAATTTGATTCTTTCTTATCTTATCTTTCTTTTAAAATTTAAATTTCAAATCTTTTTAAATTAGAAACTATCTTTTTTATTTTGATTTCAAATCTTTTTGAATTAAAACTTATCTTTTCTTAACTTCCTTATCTTATCTTTCTTACCTAACTTATCTTCTTTTTAATTCAAAACTTTTTCTATCTTATCTTCTTTTAAATTTTAATTTTAAAAATTTTTTCAAATCTTTTCAATTCTTATCTTATCTTGTTGACTTTTTTTTAAATATTTCAAAATCAAATCTTTTATAATCTTCTATCTTATCTTGTTTTCAAATCTTTCTTAATTAGTTAGTTGCTTTCTCTTCTTTTTCAAAACTTCCTAGCTAACTCCTCTCTCTTCTATTTTCGAAAATATCTTCTTTATTTCTCCCTCTTCTTTTTCGAAAATCATCATTAAACTTTCAAATCTTTTTAGTTCATTAACCTTTATCTGATTAATAAATAAAATAAAAACAAAAATATTTCAATTCAAGTTTCTAATTTTGCTTCTAATTTTTGAATTCTTCCTCTCTTCTAGCCAAATTCTTCTTCTCCTTCCTCTATCTTCATTCTTTTTTCTTCTTTTGGATATCTCACCGGGAGCTCCCTATACTGTGACATAGAGAGTCCCATTTTTCTTTGTCTCTTATTTAGGTATGCAGAGACACCGGAGTCACTATGGATTCAAAGAGGAATGCACGAATTAGGAGACCTCTGGGTTCTTATACATTTGACACTCCTATTGACTCAGATGACTTTAAGGTCAACCTAGACCAGATCCTGCTACTACGGCAAAAGTGCCAGTTTCTTGGACACCCACAGGAAGACCCCAGTAAGTTCATCTCCGACTTCTTGCAGTTTTGTGACACTGTAGAGTCCAATGGAGTGGACCCTAAAGTCTCCAGACTAAAACTCTTCCCATTTTCTCTGAGTGATCAAGCAACTGAATGGTGGCATATGGAACTTAGAGGAAGTGTGAACACTTGGGATAAGGTTGTTAACAATTTTCTGAACAGGTTCTCTCCCTCACAGAGATTAACTAAGCTAGTAACCGATGTTCAGACCTTCAGGCAGAAGGAGAGTGAGTCTCTCCATGATGCTTGGGAGAGGTACAAGCTGATGTTCAAGAATTGTCCTCTCCATATGTTCTCAGGATGGGGCAAGACAATGATCTTCTATGAAGCAATCTCTGAGATAGCCAGGAAGACAGTAGATTACTTTGCAAACAGCCCTTTGTACTTTATAGAGACACATGAAGAGGCAGATGAGCTCATTGAGATAGCTGCCAATAACAAGCACTTATACTTCTGTGAGGAGAATCCAGTTAGGACAGAAGTTCTAGACATGGAGACTGTAGCTGCACCCCCTGCTGAGGTGTATAGTGCTCCTAGTGATATGAGTGGTAACTACCCTCATGGAGACACTCTCACCCTTGACCAGTGGACACCTGAGCAGGTTAATATTCTTCTTACTGAGTTGTTTGAGGAAGTGCACCCTTAATATTTTATACGCATTTTGCCATCATTTTCATATAGTTTTTAGTATGTTTTGTTTAAGTTTTATTAAATTTTCATAGCTTTTAGTTTAAAATTCACATTTTTGGATTCTACTTTAAATTTGTGTGTTTTTTTATAATTTCAGATATTTTCTGGCTAAAATAAAGGAGCTAGAGCAAAAGTTTGATTCAGAGACAGAGAAAGTGCTGCAAATGTTGTCCGGATCTGACCGCCTTGCACTCGAAAGAGCTTTTCTGGAGCTACAAAAGTCTAAATAGAGCGTTCTCAACGGCTATGGAAATCTAACATCCAGGGTTTTCCAGAAATATATAATAGTCTATACTTTGCTTTAGAATTGAAGGCCCAAAACTGGCATTCAATGCCAGCCTCCTGCCCTATTTTGGCGTCCAACGCCCAAAGGAGAAGAGACCGGCGTCCAACGCCCATAAAGGACCCCCTAGCCAGCATTTAATGCCCTAGAGGCCTCCAAGCATGTGGATCTCAACCAAGCTCAGCCCAAATACTCACCAAGTGGGCCCCAGAAGTGGATTTTAGTACTAAAAGACTGTTTTACCCTTCTTATGTAATCCTTAGTCATTAGATTAGTGTATATAGAACAAGGATCACCCTTGTTCAGAACTTTATGCCATATTTTCGAATTCTACATTGTATGTTCTGTCAGTATGAGTTTCTAAACCTCCTAGGCTGAGGGGAGGAGCTCTCCTGAGTTTTTTGAATTAATAAAGTAATACTATTCTATCTTAATTCATGTTTGATTCTCTATTCTAAGATGTATCTTTGTTCTTCGTCATCATGAATGTGTTGAACCGGCACAAGGTTATCTCATTCTACATGGGTTCAGAGTGAGTCTTTCATCGGACAATGATGAACCACTAGCTTGATTATACATCTCTTAGACGGCTAATCCACAACTTCATTGGGGACTTCTCGAGACACCAGTTCAGCCAAGGTTTGGGGAGATTAGAGTCTTAGTGGTAGAGGCTAGAACCAAAGGCGCAGCATTTCCTGATCCGAAAGATTCGACCTTGTCTGTGGCGTTTTGAGTAGGATCACTAAGGAGAATGAACTATAGGAGCTTCACCCTCAATCAGAATGGATCTGCACTAACCTGGGGTTCAGATCTGGAGAAGCATTCGCGACCTCTCAACCGGCATTGATCACATACAACTGCCATAGAAGAAATCATTCACAGTTGAAGAAGACAGTAAGACCGGAATTAATCTAGAAGAACAAAGCATCTCCAAGCCTTAACCATCTTCTTATCATTGCAAACACATCCACCTAGTAACATTTTCTTTATTTTCCTTTTATGCACTTTAAACAAACAAAGAACTCTTCTATCCGCCTGACTAAGATCTACAAGATAACCATAGCTTGCTTCAAACCACAATCCTCGTGGGATCGACCCTGACTCACTCAGGTATTACTTGGACGACCCAGTGCACTTGCTGGTTCAATAGTGCAAAGTGTAATTCCGCTCTTACCACCTGTCCCTAATGTTGGGGACATAAATGATACTTTACTCAAAATAGTATTTAACAAGCTAATTACATCTAAGCTTTTAGATTTTCTCTGAATTTGCTATGTCAATATTAAAGTTAGTTTGTAGCAACATAGAGAAAAAAGAATTTATCTATATAATCACTAGTAGAATACTATAGTAAATAACATCTATGTAACTAACTTATTGTTAATTTCATAATGTTTTATAATAAATTCTTCAATTATATAAAACAAATTATATTATAGAAGATGTTAGTTCATATGTTGAACCTAATTCTAATATTACATGTCTTATTTGTTGAGTAAATTTTATTTTATAAAATTATGAAAATTATATAAAAGAAGAAATCAAAGTAGTATTAAAGTAGCTAATGATATCTAAATTTTTAAGTTCTATATAAAATTGTCATGTTAACACGAAATTTAATTTTTAACAACATAGAGAAAACATAATTTTCATTTAGAAGCTTTTAATAATTATAAAAAATTGAAAACTAATATATTTATGAGTGTTGTTTTGAGGTGTATTTGAACCGATTTGTTTGTGATTTGGGTTTGAAAATGAGGCCAGAGGTGGCGACGAGGGTGCTGTGAATGTCTTCGTGTCAGCTCTGAAAATGGTGATATTGGGTACCTACAAGGGACTCTGATACTTAAGTCAGTAAGAGTCTTATACAGACTAATTAATGAGAATATGGATTGAGAAATAAGTGAATTGCGATGGGATATTCATAGAGAAGTGATTATTTGCTCATCACTTCTGATTCTTTCATGTATGAATGAAGGGTGGTTACTTTCCTTATTGAAGAGGAAGTTACACCACATTTGGGTCGTTATTCTTAAGGAGGATAATGTGGGGGTAATTTGGGGAGGGGGGGGGAGAGCAGTAACTTGGTCCCTAAGTCAGGTCGGGCACAAGTTATGGTACTCGTGCCCCATGCAAGTCAGGTGTGTTGACCCATGTTCCTTTGGGTGCTTTGTGATGGTTTTAGGATAATCACCTTGGTTTAGGACAAGCCCGTAGTAACTGGATCAACATTTTTAGATATGGCCTTATTCTTTTGGGTCGAGTATGAACGTGCCCCTACTCGAGGTTGGATTGATCTAGTCGGGTCTTGAGTAAGATTTGGGGTAATCATTGTTATCATTTGTTTCCTTGTCAAGGTTGTAGCTTGATCTCCTTGTTTCTGCATCAATTGGTAAACTCGTGTACTTTAGTCAAATATTCATAAAGAAAGTCACATCCTATGTCTACAGATTTGAAGAGGTCGGCCAGCTCGATGCGATTTATCTTATGTTAAGGTCGAAAAACTCTAAGTTATTTGATAGACAAGTCGCTTCAACTATTCGCACGATTTTTCAGTTACATTGGTAATTGTGCGCAATATTTCAAGGTAAAATTACCCTTTTTCCCATATTTATGGCTATATATAGCCCCTCTCTTACTCTTCTTCTTCTTCTTCTTCTTCCGTTTCGTATACCTTTTCTTCTCCTTATCATCTTTTCATCTTTCTCTTCCATTTTCTTTGCAACTTCTTGATTCCTTTTAGTGCCTTCTTAGATTTACTTCCTCTTTATTTCTAGGTTTGTTTTTTCCATAAAGATCCATGCTTTCTTCGGATAATCTGATGATGCTTCTAATTTATATTCCTTTTAATGATTTCGATGCCAATGTTCTTAATTTTCTTATTCACTATGACATTTTGATTGAAGTTATTATTGCTATAGACATAGGCATGAAATTCTCGGTATTGTAGATATTATTAATATGTTGATTTGTTTATTTTTCCTCAAGTGTTTTTCTCCCCTTTCTGCCGATGACGCTATTAGTGAGACAACGATAACACCGTAAGAGTTGTTTCAATTTGCAGTGTTACTTGGGCGACGTGCCATGGTGAATATAAATAGAATAAGTGTGTCGATTTGTTCAAGATGAATACAAAGTGTTTATTGTTGTGATAGTTCTTTGTATTTTTGAATTTTCACGTGTTGAGTTAGTCATGTTTTTCTTTTGTAGGTGTACTAATCTTTATGTTCTGTTCTGTTGATGCCTTCTAATATTCTAGAGGGTTTTGATTGGGTAGTTTCTACTATTTTAGGGGCTGTATCTGTGATGGATAGGAAAACTTTAGAGAAATTATGACTTTCTCATAGGATAGGGATAGGGATGATAAGCAGAAGAATATGTTAGTTGCCCTTGACCCCTAGGAAAGGATTTGCTATCCTCGAGTAATCAACTCTGACCCTTATTTCATATACATGTATGAGTATTGTTTCCTACGACATGGTGTTAAGATTCCTTTCACCAACTTCGAACAAGATGTCTTGTTGTTAGGGTAGCTCTTACTTAACTACACCTAAATTCTTAGGCCTTTATGAATATTTACTAACTTGTCTCCCGTACTCTTAGCCTTCTGATCTCCTTTAGGGTTTTCTTATATTTTTTCTATTTGACCAAACCGTTTAGTTCTAAAAAACAACAATGGGCTTCTTTCCGAACTATTCAAGGTCAAAACATGTTTTCAATTTTTGAGGAGTCTTTTTAGGACTTCAAAAATTATTACTTCAAGGTCCACGCCTGAAAGGGCCACCGGTTGATATGAAATTATTGGAACGAAGAAAGAAGGATAACGGGATAAGAAAAGGACGGAAAAAAGATGCAACAGAAAAGACACAGTTGAAACATAAAAGGATAGATAAGGGTTTTCCTACTAGATCTCTAAGAAACCTGTATTAGCAACCTAGGTCACTAGAAGAATTTTTCTACTAGACCTCTAAGAAACTTGTTTTTAGCAACCTAGGTCACCAGAAGGGTTTTCCCTACTAGACCTTAAAAGAACATGCCCTTGACAACCTAGATCAGAGGGATGAAAACTGAAAGAAACCACCACGTAGATCACCTTAGTGTTGGATCCTTCAATATTCTTCATGCAACAAGCGAAGAAAATCACTCACTGATATTAAGAATTATTGTCAGTATAGAATTTCTCAATAAAATCTCGTCGTAAGTATAGTTCTAACCAACAACAATCCTCAAATCAAATTTTAATAATTGGTTGTCACAAAGTCAACCCCAATATAAAGTAACCGAGAGTATTGGTGTTAGGTCGTCCTCAAGAGAATGGGAAAACATGTGCATCAATATTGGTTAGAATTTCAGGGTTGGGAGTCATGAGCAAGAATTTAAACTACTAAACTTAACATGCAAGGAATCTTAAAGGGGCAAGAAACTAAATCAAGTAACTAAGGTAAAGTATGAGCAGTTTCAATCTAGCAAAAGAACATATAAGCTACTTCTATTCTAAGACTAAGTAAACAACTAAACTAGCTACAACAAGAACTAAGCAGTTGGAATTTTTGGATTTCAAGTATGAATAATAAAAGGCACTCTTGGCTAAGCATAGGAATTGGGATCACTATCATTGTCTAATAACCATATCTTGACAATTATGAGAAACCAAGCTCATTATGTCTACCTCTATGCTTGAAGTACATATAATGTCTACTTCCAAGCTTGAAGTACGTTAAATGGCTTGGTCAATTTCAACTCATAAATCCCAATCTAACTACTAATTGACTTAGTAGTAGATTGGTGTCAATGGGTATCAAGTTGACTACAAAGGGTTCTCAAATTACCAAATTAATTAGACCCAATGACTCAAGTTTACCCAATTCCCTTAGCCTAGGCCATGAGTAAAGAAAACTACTTTATAATCAAGGGAAACATTTCATCAAACACATGGTATGCATTAATAAAAGACATATTCAAATTGCGAATTAATTGAAAACTACAAATAACCACTAACAACTATCAATAGAAAACAACTCAAACAACACAATTAATCATAGAAAACATCAATGCGACAATAGAAATTCTAGATCTACAAAGTTCATAGAATGAGAAGAAAATGGGAAATAACAAGAAAATTCAAATTCAAACACAAGATCTAACAAAATAAAAATTAGAGAACTCAAATTGAATGATTGAAACTAAAATTGACAAAATCCAATTCAGAAATTCAAAATGGAAGATCAAATCAAACTAGATCTAGAGAGGAGCAAGAGTTTCTCCCCCTAGAACATGAGAACCAAAAACCAGCTAAAAATGTGTGTCAATTGTACAATGAATGATCCCACCTTTTCCCCTAGAGTTTCTGGGTCTTTTCCATGCAGAATCCAGCTGAATTTGGGCCTGGAGCCCCTCAGAAATCGCCAGCCACGATTTCATTAATGAGGTCACGTGCTGGGCGTCACGCGTGCGCGTCGGCCACCTGTGCACGTCGTCTGAGTTCGCAACCAACACGTACGCGTTAGGCATGCGTATGCGTCACTAGGAGTTTTGCCATTCCACGCGAATGCGTCAACTCTCGCGGGCCATTCCTAGCTTCTTGCACCCACGCGTGCGCGTCGGCCACGCGTGCGCGTCACAGCCAATTCTCCAAAGCTCAATTCTTCATGTTCCTTCCAGTTGTGCATGCTTCCTTTCTCTCTTCTAGGCCATTCTTGCCCTATAAACTATGAAATCACTCAACAAATATATCACGGCATCGAATGGTAATAGAAGAGGATCAAAATATGGTATTTTTAAGGCAAAAGAAGCATATTTTCAATCATGAAGCGAAATTAGGAAGGGAACACAAAACCATGCAATTTATATGAATAAGTGTGGAAAACATTGACAAAACCCCCTAAATTCTACACAATATAAACCACAAATTGGGGTTTATCAAACCTTCCCACACTTAAACAAAGCATGTCCTCATGCTAAAAATAAAAGACCAAAGAATATAGGAGAATGAGGTTCATGAAATGCAAACTACCTACTTGAATGCATGCAACTAATGCAGATGTATCTATCTACTTGGTCAGTTTTGAATCAGCTTCCAAGAACATATATGAGCACATTGGGCCAAAATGACAATATAGTTCATGAACTCTACCAATTCAAACATCAAAGTGGTGTGTACATAACTTGCATGAAGAAAGCTTGTGAAAGCTGGGAACAAGGGATTGAGCATCAAACCCTCACCGAAAGTGTTTCCGCTCTAGTTGCTCAAGTGTATAGGGTTGATTCACTCAATTCTCCTCTAATTATGCTTTCCATGATTTGTTTTTCTTCTAACAATCAACAATTATTCAATGCATGCATACAAATATCATGAGGACTTCCCATAGGTTGTAATGGGGCTAGGGTCAAGGTAGGATGGATATGGGTAAATGGGCTAGAGTTTGAATCTTTGATTAATCTAAGCTTCCCACCTAACCTATATAACAACCTATGAAATTTTAAACAAACCTAACTACCCATAATCCTCACTTTTTCACACACTCATGCATTCTCTTTTCAATTCACATCCTATATGCATTGATATTATTGAGCTCTACTTTGGGGCGTTTTGTCCCTTTTTATTGCTTTTCTATATATATATATATATATATATTTTTTTTTTTTAACTAAAATATATAAGAGCATTAATGCATATAGTTTAAACATCTAATGCATGAGTATGTACCCAATTCCCAAAATTTTGACAAAAATACAAAAGCACTCTTTTATCCCAACCACTGTTCCCAACTCTCCCAAACCTGAATGATAAGCACTCTCACTAGCCTTATCTAATTAAAGATTCAAACAAGGGACATTTTGTTTTTCACTTGAGGCTTGTAATATGCTAAAATTAAGAACAAATGGGTTAAGCGTAGGCTCAAAATTGGCTAACAATGGAAGATAAAAGGTAGGCTATTTGGGTAAGTGAGCTCAATGAACAATGGCCTCAATCATATAAGTGTATGTATACACAAAATAATGGACATATAGAATCAAACAAATCACATATCACAATCATAGAAAGAGAACAATGCACACAAGAATGGAAATACGTGGTTATAAGATGTAACCACACAATTAGGCTCAAAAATCGCATGCTTGTGTTCTTAGCTAAAAAAAATCATGTTCCAAAATAAATTCTTTCAAGCAAGTTCACACAAAAAATTTTTCAATTGGTAGGGTGCCCTAAAAACGATTCCTTGAAAAAGAAGTCATCACCCTAACCAAGTAGTCCTAACATGCAAAAGTGTTCAAATACAAAAACTAATAATGCAATTTACCCTTATTAACAAAAGAAAATTAAAATTATGGGTGTTGAAAAGAAAAGGGTTGTTATCTACGGAAGTCGGTAACCGACCTCCCCACACTTAGAAGTTTGCACGGTCCTCTGTGTCATTGGTGATATGCAAAGTGGGGTTAGGGTCGTCCCTTCCACCATCCGTCTCATGAAAGCTCGTTTCACTTTGGTCTGAAGTGGATGTGAAAATGTCCGGTTCTTCCATAGGCGGGTTAACACAACCCCAAAGCTTCTTCATGTAAGAAAATTGGCGTTTGTTCCGCCTCTCATATCGATCCACTTTTTAGTGAGCTCAAGAAGCAGTTGGTGGGTTGACTTCTGTGGTGCGGATGAAGTGGTGGGAATGCCAGAAGGAGGAGCTATGTCAAGGCTTTTGGTGTCCGTAGGGGGCCTAAGATATCTTCCGCTCGGGACAATGTCGCCCTTCGCCGGAATCATCGCCTTCATGTCCTTAGCCTCGTGGGGGACACCAACAGTAGTAACCAAATCTGATACCAAGGGGGGAAAAGGGAGGTTACCCTTAGCATGGACGCGACCCATCGCTTGTCGGATGAGGAGAACGATGTTGACTGGCCTCTCCGTGAGAATACACCAAACAAGGAGAGCTAGGTCCGCTGTTATGGAAGACTCATGAGTGCTTGGAAGGACGTAGTGGGATAAGATTTGAGCCCACGGTCGAGCTTCCACAGTAAGCGCACGTGCGTCAATGCACTTAGGCCGGAGCCTGAGTCTCCCTTGGGTCCAATGTGTTTCCGGTTGGCCAATGACCCTAAGGATCGAATCCCAATCAAAATCAAATTCATTGCGCCGACGTAGGACCTCTTGGTAACCGTCTGTCCCATCCGCCACTGGTAAGACCTTAAGTATCCCTTGAATAGCTTCTTCCGAAACTGGGACTTGCTTCCGGCACACAAAAACTGACTGAAGAGAAGGGGAGTGGTAGTTGGAGTAGAACTCCAGCACCCAAGAAAGGTTGGCTTCTTGCGGTCTCCGCATTAGAAATCCCCATTGTCGCCTCTCAATTCGGGGCATCACAAATTGAACAATGTGCTTCGGAGGGGCGAGAAGATATTCAGAATGATAACTTCGTTCAACCATAGCGGGGAACATGAGCTCACAAAAGCGGTTAGAAAACCTTGTGGGGTCCTTCGCAGGGTTACCCTTTTCTTGCTCATCAATATGAATAATCTTTTGCACCCTCTTGGAGAGGGGTTTAGCTTGTGGTGTAGGGCGTGCCTTGGTGGTTGACCTTTGAGGTGCCCTTTTTGTGGCCGACTTTTTTGACGCCTTTTCCTTGCCTTTCTTGGTGGCCATCCTGAAAAAGGAAGGAAAAGAGGAAACATTACTCTCAAAGAAACAACAAGTGGAGAATAACATGCAAGTGAAAAGTAGTGCCACAAAGGAATAGCGCGTCTTGAAGACATGACAGCGGTAACATGTAAACAAGACAATAATATAATCATGGGGCATATCACTAGCATGAGATGCAAGAGTGCGAGAAGCATGCAAGTATAAGGCATGAGAAGAATAAACTCAAGCATCAATAATCATACAAAGTAGCACAGGCAAGAAATAGAATAAGCACAAGAAAATCATGCACCTAATCTAACTCCAAGACAATAAGCATGTAATGGTATAAGGTGGAGTTAAAGAAAGTGGGATTACTAATCTTGCAATATGCTATGAAGAAGCAAGTCATCAGTAATGAGCATAAGAATGGTAAATATGAAGCATAATGAGCTCAATGCATATAAAGAAACACAAGTGTATGGAAGAGAAGCACTAAGTTTGAAACATAATGTAAAAAATGAACCAAAATAGCCTAGGTGCTTTTCAACAAACACTTGGTGTTCAATCTTCAAATAATAAGCAAATTGGAAAGAATTAAAAAATGTAACATCCCAAAATGAAATATCAAACATCAAAATAACACCACATAATCACAAAGGAATCAAGATATATCAAAATAACCCATCAATGCAAGAGAGAGCTCAAAGTTCAACACCCATGAAAAATATAAAAAGAAAAAAAGCAAACAAACAAGAACAAATTAAACAAAATGCAACTAAGAAGAAATGGAAGAGAGTAAATAAATGCAACTAGTAAGAGAAAAATTTAAACAAAGATAAAAGAGAGGGAGGAAGAGTAAGAACCTTGAGAGAAGAAGAAGAAGGTAAGGTAGAGTGCAAGTGAAGATATGAGAAAAGAAAGGAGAGAGAAAGAGAATGTGGGACCGCCGGAGGTGGTGGTCGCTGATGGATGAAGTTACCGGTGGTGGTGGGTGGAGAAGAGGTGGTAAGGAGAAGGAGGAAGAAAGGAAGAAAGAGTAGAAGAAAGAAAAGTAATAGAAGATTTGAAAACAGGGCGCGCTCAGCTGCGTCAGGGATGCGACGCATGCGCGTCATCCACGCGTACGCGTGGATGACTAGAAAAGAATAGCGACACGTAAGCGTCACCCACGCTTACGCGTGGGTAACAGAAAGGAAAGGGAACGCGTACGTGTCAGGGGACGCGCACGCGTGGAAACAGTTGTGCATTGCACACAGAAGTGGCTGATAGAAGGAATTATGCCAATTCGGAATTTTATCAAAATAAGAATCGCTTCGTCGGTAGCATAGTCCAAATCAGCAATGGATCCTCTCAATCAAAGTTTAATATTTCTAATTCAAATCAACTGAGAGTAATTAAACCTCGGACCGTCTTCCCTAGGAACTAATGCTGATGAGTGCTTAAGATTGGTTGTGAGAAGCAAGGGGTTTCAATGATGAAAGCAAACAATAAAGAGATAAAAGAACAAGACAAAATTGCAATTAATAAACTAATGAAAGAATAAAAGAACTATGTATGTAATATGGAAAAGTAATGCTATAAAGTGATGGAAAAATGGTTCAAAACATAAATGAAACCTTGACTTGGGATGAGTTATGGAATTCCTTCCTTGTCATAACCACAACTATGATAATTATAATGGATAAATCTTACTTAGTCAATCCTTAACACCGAAGGATAGGTCAAGTGAGCATAATTGTCATTAATCTACAAATCCTAGTTAAGTTACCAAATTAATTGGTAAAAAACTATCGTTAGTGGAAATAATAACAACTAACAACCTAAGAATTATCACTAAATGTCGGACACTATGGCTCTAGTAATCCATACACTCATTTTTCCCAAGCCAAGGGGTGGAAATTACCCTATAATCACAATTGACATTTCATCGAACACATAATGGGCATAAACATAAAACATGGCAAAATTAGGAAAATAATGAAAGCTATGAACCACAAATGATAACAAGCAACCAAGGCAACTAAACAAACATAAACTAAGCATCAAACATCAAATTTAACAACTAGAAATCAAAATTGCAAAACCATGTATATATTGACAAGAGAAATGAAAATAGATGAAAGTGTAGAACAAGTAATGTAATCAAAGATGAATTAAAGGAATACTTACACTGAGGTAGCTAAATCCAAGATCAAAATTGAAGCATAAAATGCTACAAACCCTAATTAAACCTAAGGAAATTTTAGAGAAAACCCAAACTAAACTACCCTAAAACTACTCCTAAAATGTATTCTCTACCTAATTCTACCTAATAAAACCTAATGAAAAACTCTCCTTCTTCATATGTGATGTTGCCCCCTTCATATAGCCTTTGATTTCAGCATCCAAGCCTTCAAAAATGGGCCAAAAGAGCCCCAAAACGTGAGTCCACGTGACTTTTTAATGGAGGCATGCACTAGGACCTGTGCGTACGCACAGATGTGTGCGCACGCACACTCTGCCAAAATCTCTTCCTGTGCGTACGCACAAGAGTTGTGCACAAGCACACTAGGCGATGCTTGAATCGATGCGCGATGCGCACGATGCGGCTCACGCGCACGCGTGGCTCTACTCTGATGGTTGTGCGTACGCACGCAGGTCTGTGCGTACGCACACATCGCTGTGCTCTTCTCCTTTGATTCTTCATGCTTCCTCTACTTTCCATGCTCCTCTTCCATTCTCTCCAAGTCATTCCTACATTATACATCTGAAATCAATCACAAACAACATCAAGGCATCGAATGGAAGGTAAATGGGATAAAATTAATCAAATTTAGCACAAAAGAGCATGTTTTCATAATCAAGCACAAATTAGGAGGAAAGTTCAAAAGCATGCTATTTAAGGGAATAAGTGCAAGTTTATATGATGAAATCCATTCAATTTCAACCAAAATTCATCATCAAATATGAATTCATGAATTCCCCCACACTTAAACAATAGCATATCCTCATGCTAAACACATACAAATGAGAAGGATAAAAGGGCAAGCAACTTATTCAATGCAACTATTTATGTGTATGCAACTATGCAAAATGCTATCTATCTATATCTATACTATGATCTCCTATTGAGTTTGGCAAAAACAAACAAGAGAATTCTAATTAATCCAAGATGAAACCTTAGGGCTAAGGTAAGAAAATATAGCAATATAACCAAAATCCAAAGATTTGAATTGAGATTTTCAAACTAACAACCAAACAACTTGCAAGAAGATACAATATAGGAGATAAGAACATAGAACTGAGCGATCGAACCTCTCACCGGATGTGTTTACACTCTATGCGCTCAGTGTTTAGGGTTTAATCACTCAATTCTCCTTTAATCATGCTTTTCAAAGATTTGCAAGTCATCTAACAATCAACTAATATTTGATGCATGAACAACAAATATCATGAGGTCTTTTGAGGGTTATAATGGGGCTAGGGTCAAGGTAAGATCAATATGGTTAAGTGAACTTAGTGAATTAGATCTTTGATTAGCTCAAGTGTCCACCTAATCCTATACCATCCCATATACACATAACAAAATCATCTAACTACCCATTTATCTTCTATCTCACATTTACTAATGCATTTTCTTTCCACAACATAAACATATGCATCCTTTATTAACTTTTTTTTATTTCATATATTCTTATGCACAAAACTTGATTTGATTGATTTTTTAAAACAATTCCTTGTTTTTGTCAACAAGGGAAGATGCATATGTCTTGAGCAACGAATGCATGAGTATTACCCTATTATCCAAATTTTCTTAATGAATATCCCAAATAAGCTCATCACCAATGTTTTCCAACAATCTTCCCCCACACTTAGAGTATACACACTACTCCACCCAAGCTAATCAAAGAGTAATCCAAGGATATCAATGGTTTTTTGCTTTAGGTAGACTAATGTGCTTAGAATTAGAACAAAAGGGGATTTAAAGGCTCAAAAGGGGTTACAAAGGTGAATACAAGGGTTGGTCATATGGGTTAGTGAGTTCAATAACAAGAATGGCCTCAGTCATGCTAAATGCAATCAAACATAAAAAATAGGACATATAGATTCATGAAAATCTAAGATCACAATAAAAAAGGAGTATAATCACACAAGAATAAACTTTATGGTTGGAAATGTACAACCATCTATTAGAGCTCAAATCTCACAAGGTATGTCGTTCTAGCCCTTTTTCTATGCTCTATGAAAAAGGATGCTTCAAGCAAGATGAAAAATAATTTTTTAATTCAATCAGTGGTATGTCCTACGAAAGATTTCATGAAAATTTCTTGTTATTTTACCAAACTTATTCACTCTATATGCATGTATGTGATGGATGCAATTTTTAAAAATTTCCTAGTTCTCTTGCTAATTTTCAACAATGCAAAAACTAACATGAACAATTAGGACAAGATTGAACTAGGTACTATACTATTGACATCATCCAATCACAGTTTCTATTTGTAAAATATATACTAAGAAAAAGATGCAAAAATGCAACATGCAATAGCTAGAAATAAACTATGCGTAAGCTAAGATATATACTAGAAGAAAATGCAATGCAACAATCAAAAGCACTCTAAATATCTACAAGAAACATAATAAAAAGAAACAAAAATAAAGTACAAAGTGTTCGGAAAAGAAAGTTTACGCCCCAAAATGATAAATCCCCCCCACACTTAAGCGTTGCACGGTCCTCTCTGCACGAACACGATCCGGGGAGAATGAGGCTTTACGTTCCTCTATCTTTAGCTGGCGGATTCGGGGGCTTGGGCTGTGTGGAAACTGCCAAGTCCAATGCAATCTCGACATCTTCGTCCACGGTGTTGATGCACGGAAACTTGTCTCTCAACAATTTTCCTTCGGTAAGTATACCGAATTGTCGTCAAGTAAAAACTCACAATAGAGTGAGGTCGAATCCCACAGGGATTGATTGGTCAAGCATCTTTAATTAGAGGAATGTTCTAGTTGAACTAATCAGAATTAGATTTGAGATTTGCAGAAAATTAAATGGCGGGAAAGTAAATAGCAGAAAACGTAAATGCTGGAAATAAAGAGCTGAATGTAAATAGCGGAAAGTAAATTGCAGAATCTTAAATGGGAATGGGGAAGATGCTCATAAAAGTAGATTGCAGAATTTATAGAGAATGGGTAAGATCAGAAATGGGGAATTCATTGGGCTTAGGAGATGTTGCATTCTCCAGATCAAGTTCATTGTCATCTCTTCCTCAATCAATGCATTCATTGATCTCCTTGGCAATCTTAAGTGATCGAATTCCAATTTCTTGGTAATTCAATCTCTCAAATCTTGATCAATAGCCAATTTCTTGGTCAGTTGCTCATGAGAAGAGATGAAGTATGGTCACTGATTATACCACATGTATTTCCAAATCAAAGTGTTGGTAGGATTATATGTCACTATATCCATCCAAACCCCAATTTGGTCCAACATGAGAAAGCATTTCTAGCATGATCTCTTCATTCCTCTTCCGAAGTTCTGAAGAGATCCAAGTATGAATAGCTTCTTTTCCAAGATAACTACCCAATTGAATGAAAATTGAAAGCTTTCTAGTAAAATCAAGAGAAAAGATAGAAGAAGAATAATGAAAACTAATATTGATCCATCAAATTACAACAGAGCTCCCTAACCCAATGAAAGGGGTTTAGTTGTTCATAGCTCTGGGAATGAAAAGCATAGATGGAGAGTACATTCTGAGAATTGAACTAAAAGATTCAGAGAAAGTAAAATACAGAGAGTAGTTCTCAAATTTCCAACCCCCCTTTTGATTCAAAACTACCCCTATATATACTACTCCTTTGATCCTCTAGTTGGTTCTTCAAATCTTGGATATGGGCCTTTGGATCTTGAGTTTGAAGCAGTTATCCTCTTCAGTGGGCTTAGCTTTACTTGCAGAGAGAAAGTATGAAGTAGGCAGGGACTTTTAGCTTAGGACGTTAGTGGCGTTAACGTTAAGTGAAAGTGTGGGTTCAAGAACGTTAGTGGCAGTCACCTTTTTCACTAACGTTCCTAACCCAAGGGTGATCCACATTAACTTCAACGTTAATGGCACCAACGTGACCACTAACATTGCCTCTTGATCCTTCGCACACGTTATTGGGACTTACCTTTTCCAATAACGTTGAGAATCCTCCCTTCCCTACGTTAGAGTTCACGTTAGTGTGGCTAACGTGACCTTTAACGTAGGCTTGCCAAATCTTCGAAAACGTTAGTGACACTTACCTTTGTCACTAACGTTTCAAAACGCCCCTACTTCCCACGTTAGAGTTCACGTTAACTAGGTTAACGTGGCTTCTAACGTGGTGGTGATAGCCATCTCCAACGTTAGTGACAAAGGTGAGTGTCACTAACGTTGGCTCATCATTCTTTCATCCAAGTTAGCTTCCACGTTAACTAAGTTAACATGGGAGTTAACGTTGCTCATAGTGGCTCATTCCAACGTTAGTGACAAAGGTGAGTGTCACTAACGTTGGCGATTCTTGCTCCCTCCACGTTAGCTTCTAGGTTAACTAAGTTAACGTGGCAACTAACGTGGCTCAAAGTGGCTTAGTCCAACGTTAGTGACAAAGGTGAGTGTCACTAACGTTGGCCATTGTTTTGCTTCCCCACGTTAGAGTCCATGTTAATTGAATTAACGTGGCTCTTAACGTGGCCAATATGAGCTTGGTCCAATGTTAGTGACAAAGGTGAGTGTCACTAACGTTGGCTTCATTTTCTTCTTCCACGTTAGAGTTCACGTTAACTTAGTTAACGTGACTCTTAACATGGGCTATGATGGCTTCGAGGACGTTATTGGCGATTACTTTTCTCATTAACGTTGCAAGCTAGCTCCCTTTCCACGTTAGTGGTCACGTTAGTTAGACTAACGTGGCTGTTAACGTGGTTCTTCCTTGCTTCCTTTGTCCTAAAATCAAGCAGTAGAGTGCATCAAAGTTCTAATCCAAGTCATGAGACATGCATAATCCAATTTGTCATTTAATTCATGCATAATTCTCATGAAATCATGTAAAGTGCACAATGTTTGCTTGAATTAAGATGTAAGTGAAATTCTACCCAAAACTTGCTTATTTCCTAATAAAATGCATGAAACTAACCTAAAGCATACAAAAAATGGCTAGTAAAACTAGCCAAGATGCCCTGGCATCACAACACCAAACTTAAATCTTGCTAGTCCCTAAGCAAGTACTGGAACAAGAGAATGATGAATGAAATGACAAGATGAATGAATCATTATTATGGAAGTCATATTCTTGGTTTTATGGGGTTTCATGCATAACAACTTAGGTTCATTCCTTCACTGGCTTTCAGACCTTTATCATGTCCTGGAATACTCACTTGATTGCACCCTATGAGACTTTTATTCATTGATCCTTTTGTTGTTTTCAGGGTTTGATTGTGCTCTTAGGCTAAGTGCTCTGTGAGGGGGCGACTCTTTAAGATAAGCTTTCAGCCAGCACTATCGAACCAGTTGGTTCAAGGTGCTAGGTGTTAAGACACCCCTAAGGACTTACTCCCTCAAGTCTCTTTCCCCCATACATACACACCACAGGCACATGGTTTGTTTATTTTCTTTCTTGAGACCTTGGTGTCCAGCACCTCTTTGGGTTACTAAGTGTTCTGTAGCAAGGGTTACTCTTGATAGTGGACTTTCAGCTGATAATCCCGGGTTAGTTAACCCAAGTTACCAAGTGATAAGGTACCCCTGAGAGCTTATTCATCCAAGTAAATCCCTTACACAGGAGCACCACAGACACATGCCTCAAGATTCAAACCCTTGGTGCCTAGCCTTATTTCTTACTCTTTTTCTTTTATTTCTCAACTTTCATTTTCTATTTCCCTTTTTCTTATTAGGATCTTGTTATTTAGTTAGTCTCATGGGGTGTGTTTCAAGCATATGATTCCGGATAGATAGTTGCCTTCCCACCTTATTGGTGAACCAACTTAGCTAATCTATTACCATACCACAAACTTAGGAACTTACTCCACAATATGAACTTCACTCTGGTTTTTCATCACACACATTCTCTTTTTATTTAACTTAAAAGGACAAGCATACAAGTAAACAAGGTGAAGATGCAGCATTGACATTAAAACCAGCACATATATGACGAAAGCAATAAAAATAAACATTAAATTCTAATGATTTAAACTAATTAGTAACTATTAATCGAGGGCACCTTGGGACTTCCAATTTTTAGCATTTCAAGTATATGAAATTAAGTAACAATACAACCTTCGGGTGATGGTTTCTAGCTGTCCCCTTGTTGTCATCATCCATAGTTTTTGCTCCTTCACTTCCTTGGATGATGGTGCACCATTTCCTCAGAAGGTTCCTGCAAAGTTATTGGAAGTTGCTTGTTCCCAAAGCACTTGAGAAATAGTTAGCTTGCATGTATGCTTGTGAATTTCTGAACTTAATTTGGTGTGTGAACACCAAACTTAGTTCCTTGCCTAGTACAACAGATTGCATACTTGCAGAGAGCCTCATATGTTGTTATTAACTAAACAACTATTAACTAAAGACTAAACTACTGCTAAGTGGTTGCCCTGATTAGTTGGAGCTAGCATTTTGCCATTGGAGTGTAGTGTGATTCTAACTAATATCTTTGGTGGAACACCAAACTTAGAATTACACTTTCACTCTTGGATTGTTTTGGTGTGGAACACCAAACTTAGCTCCTCGTAATACAGGGAAAACAACTTGTGATCTTTATTGAAATGACGATGAAAAAGAAACTACCTTAGGTTGGGTTGCCTCCCAACAAAGCGCTCTTTTAGCGTCGCTAGCTCGACGATTCCTCCCTACTTGAGATGATACTTCACTTTGGGGTTTTCCCCCATGTTGCCCATATAATGTTTGAGCCTTTGTCCGTTCACAGTGAAAGTCCTCTCCGAACTTTCATCCATGATTTCTATGTGTCCATACGGCGAGACCTTTGTGACAAGAAAGGGTCCTGACCACCTTGATTTGAGTTTTCCTGGGAACAGTCTCAATTTGGAGTTGTAGAGGACTACTTTCTGCCCCTTTACGAAATTCCTGGGTGCCAGATGGAGGTCATGTCTTCTCTTCGCCTTTGGTTTGAGTCAGTATCGCTGCGAGGGTTGTGGCTGGGAATTTGCTTGAATAGGTAGCCAATTTGTGTCTCAAGTTTCTTGATGGCAGCATCTTGATTCTGCATATTGGACCGCACTTCTTCTCGGAATGTCTTACTGTCTTGAATCTCTTTGCATATGGCTTCAAGTAGTTTTTCAATCCTTGAGAGTCTGTCATCAGATGATGGTGGGTTGGGATTGGATGGATGAGAAGGGTTATCTTGGTTTTGGTATGGATGTGGAGAGGTGTTGTTAGGGTGGTGTTGATATGATCTCTGTGTGGAATGTTGGTGAGCTGCATGGTTGTTGGGGTTGTGACGTCTCTGATCTTGGCCTTGATCTTGTTGATTTTCCCACCCAAAGTTTGGGTGATTCCTCCAACCAGGGTTGTAGGTCTTGGAGTATGGATCATGGGTCTGCCTGGGTGAGTTTTCAATGTAGTTGGCTTGTTCATGCTCACCTTCTGCCTCTGCATTCACCCCCTCTTGGGTTGTTGATGAGGTGGTGATTGTTGCTACTTGGTTCCTCTCCATCTTCTTGGTGAGGTCGGCTAGCTGCTTGGTAATAAGCTTGTTTTGGGCCAGCAGTGCATCCACGTTGTTTAGCTCCATCACTCCTCTAGTGTTGCCTCTTTCAGAAGTATAGAAGTAGTCATTCTTTGCTACAGTCTCAATGACATCTATGGCCTCCTCAATGGTCTTCTTTTTATTCAGAGATCCCCCGGGTGAGTGGTCTACTGCCTTCTTTGATTCATAGGAGAGGCCTTCATAGAAAATGTGTAGCTGCACCCATTCATTTAACATATCTGGTGGACACCTTCTTGTCAGGTCCTTAAACCTCTCTCATGCTTCGTAGAGAGTCTCACCATCTTGTTGCTTGAAAGTTTGAACCTCAACTCTCAACCTGTTGATTCTTTGAGGAGGATAGAATCTTGCCAAGAATTTGTTCACCACATCTTCCCAGGTTGTTAAGCTCTCCTTCGGGAAGGACTCCAGCCATTTAGATGCTTTGTCCTTGAGTGAGACGGGAAATAAGAGTAGTCTATAGGTGTCAGGATGAACACCGTTAGACTTCACAGTATCACATATCCTCAGGAAGGTGGTTAAATGTTGGTTTGGGTCTTCTTGGACACCTCCTCCGAACGAACAGTTGTTCTGAACAAGGGTGATGAGTTGTGGCTTTAGTTCAAAGTTGTTGGCATGTATGGTTGGCTTTTGAATGCTACTCCCACAGTTTCCTGGGTTTGGGTTGATATAAGAGCCTAAAACTCTTCTCTCCTGCCCAGTATGATTTGCTAGACCTTCTCTGCCATGGTTGTGAGCCTCTTCTTCATGATGGTTCTCCATATTTTTATCCATGTTTAGTTCAAAATACTTCCTCTTCTTCCTCTGCACCAACCACTCTCTTTCCTCTTGCTTCCCTCCTTAATCTAAGGAAGGTCCTCTCAGGTTCAGAATCAAAGAAAGTTGAAGCCCCGCTTCTTTTCCCTGTCATACAACCAACAAGGCACAAGCAAGGAAATAGATGCAGAAAGTATTTCTATTAGAATTGCTGTTAGTGTGAGTGATGCAATTTATCAAACAGCTAGTGGGTTAGTGGACTGAATTATAAACAACTAAAAAAAGTAGGGGAAAGGGGAGAAAATAACTAAAACTGAAAGTAAATTACTCAAACAGAATTTTAAATCAAACAAAAGAAAAATGCTCAATCTAGTTATCCTCCAATTTAATCATAGTTGATACAAAATCAATCCCCGGCAACGGCGCCATAAACTTGATGCATGAAAACTTGTCTCTCAACAATTTTCCTTCGGCAAGTATACCGAATTGTCGTCAAGTAAAAACTCACAATAGAGTGAGGTCAAATCCCACAGGGATTGATTGGTCAAGCAACTTTAATTAGAGGAATTTTCTAGTTGAACTAAGCAGAATTAGATTTGAGATTTGCAGAAAATTAAATGGCAGGAAAGTAAATAGCAAAAAACGTAAATGCTGGAAATAAAGAGCTGAATGTAAATAGCGGAAAGTAAATTGCAGAATCTTAAATGGGAATGGGGAAGATGCTCATAAAAGTAGATTACAGAATTTATAGAGAATGGGTAAGATCAGAAATGGGGAATTCATTGGGCTTAGGAGATGTTGCATTCTCCGGATCAAGTTCATTTTCATCTCTTCCTCAATCAATGCATTTATTGATCTCCTTGGCAATCTTAGGTGATCGAATTCCAATTTCTTGGTAATTCAATCTCTTAAATCTTGATCAATAGTCAATTTCTTGGTCAATTGCTCATGAGAAGAGATGAAGTATGGTCACTGATTATACCACATGTATTTCCAAATCAAAGTGTTGGTAGGATTATATGTCACTATATCCATCCAAACCCCAATTTGGTCCAACATGAGAAAGCATTTCTAGCATGATCTCTTCATTCCTCTTCCAAAGTTCCGAAGAGATCCAAGTATGAATAGCTTCTTTTCCAAGATAACTACCCAATTGAATGAAGATTGAAAGCTTTCTAGTAAAATCAAGAGAAAAGATAGAAGAAGAATAATGAAAACTAATATTGATCCATCAAATTACAACAGAGCTCCCTAACCCAATGAAAGGGGTTTAGTTGTTCATAGCTCTGGGAATGAAAAGTATAGATGGAGAGTACATTCTGAGAATTGAACTAAAAGATTCAGAGAAAGTAAAATACAGAGAGTAGTTCTCAAATTTCCAACCCCCTTTTTGATTCAAAACTACCCCTATATATACTACTCTTCTGATCTTCTAGTTGGTTCTTCAAATCTTGGATATGGGCCTTTGGATCTTGAGTTTGAAGCAGTTATCCTCTTCAGTGGGCATAGCTTTACTTGCAGAGAGAAAGTATGAAGTAGGCAGGGACTTTTAGCTTAGGACGTTAGTGGCGTTAACGTTAAGTGAAAGTGTGGGTTCAAGAACGTTAGTGGCAGTCACCTTTTTCACTAACGTTCCTAACCCAAGGGTGATCCACATTAACTTCAACGTTAATGGCACCAACGTGACCACTAACATTGCCTCTTGATCCTTCGCACACGTTATTGGGACTTACCTTTTCCAATAACGTTGAGAATCCTCCCTTCCCTACGTTAGAGTTCACGTTAGTGTGGCTAACGTGACCTTTAACGTAGGCTTGCCAAATCTTCGAAAACGTTAGTGACAAAGGTGAGTGTCACTAACGTTGGCGATTCTTGCTCCCTCCACGTTAGCTTCCACGTTAACTAAGTTAACGTGGCAACTAACGTGGCTCAAAGTGGCTTAGTCCAATGTTAGTGACAAAGGTGAGTGTCACTAACATTGGCCATTCTTTTGCTTCCCCACGTTAGAGTCCACGTTAACTGAGTTAACGTGGCTCTTAACGTGGCCAATATGAGCTTGGTCCAACGTTAGTGACAAAGGTGAGTGTCACTAACGTTGGCTTCATTTTCTTCTTCCATGTTAGAGTTCACGTTAACTTAGTTAACGTGACTCTTAACGTGGGCTATGATGGCTTCGAGGATGTTATTAGCGATTACTTTTCTCATTAACGTTGCAAGCTAGCTCCCTTTCCCCGTTAGTGGTCACGTTAGTTAGACTAACGTGGCTGTTAACGTGGTTCTTCCTTGCTTCCTTTGTCCTGAAATCAAGCAGTAGAGTGCATCAAAGTTCTAATCCAAGTCATGAGACATGCATCATCCAATTTATCATTTAATTCATGCATAATTCTCATGAAATCATGTAAAGTGCACAATGTTTGCTTGAATCAAGATGTAAGTGAAATTCTACCCAAAACATGCTTATTTCCTAAGAAAATGCATGAAACTAACCTAAAGCATACAAAAAATGGCTAGTAAAACTAGCCAAGATGCCCTGGCATCAGGTGTCCTTCTCTTCTCCTGGCTCTTTACCTTTATGGCTCATCCTAAAAAATAATGAATAAAGTATAATTAGTAATCATAGGTCAGGTAGCACAAAAAGGTAAAGGAGAGAGTAAATAAGCATCTAATTGAGGAAGTTGCACAGTGGTGTGGTATGATAAAAAGATGAGCCATCTGTGTATTCCAATTATGCGCGCGGTTGGAAGACACACAACGGCCGGTTAAAACGGCATCCACACAATCAAAAAGTAAAAATGAGTTTCTCAATTAAATGGCCTAAGATGCAACTAAGAGATGAGCATCAGTTAAACACAAGCAAGCTTAGGCAATTGCAATAAGAGTGAATTGAATTTAGGAAATATTGGATATTGAAGGTGTGCAAGTGAAAGAGCAAAATTGATATAAAATAGCACAACAAACAATAACCAATGAAATGATGAAGAGAAACTACCTATTCATCATTAGGAAAAATCAAATAATCACATGCATAAGTTGCTTGTTACAAAAAGTGACAAGTCTTAATAAGAATCAAGTCAAGTCAACTCAAAAAAATACAAAGCATTAGCAAGGAACAAATACCTTATTATGTGATTATATTGACTTAAAAACCATGATGAACAAGCAATTCAATTCAATTCACTAAATTTCATGTGCACTCATAAAATGTTCACCTAATATGCAACAAAATGTAAATGTGCAAATCCAATTAGGTGCTAATAATTTAAGGCAAAGTATAAGTGCATTGATGAAATTCAACCAAGAAACAACCCAATCAACATCAAACAAACACTGGCAAATTCTTCAATTAACAAACAACTAAACCAAAACTAATATAATTACTAGAATAAAAATGAAATGCAATCAAAACTAACAAGAATAAGTAGAAAATAGGGCAAAAGTAAGCGAAGAGAGAAGAAGAGAAGAGAAGAGAATAAGTAGAGAGAAGAGAAGAAAAGAAGCATAGTGGGTGAAAACAGGGGCGTGCGTGCGCACAAGTACGTGTGCGTACGCACACTAGGAGGGAAGGGGGGGTGCGCTCACACAAATTGTGCGAGGGCTCCGAACAGAAGAAGAATATAGATGTGTGCGCACGCACAAGCCTGTGCGTGCGCACAGAAGACTTTTTTTATCATGTGTGCGTGCGCACACAGGTCAGTGCGCACGCACAAGAGTGAAAAGGGGCAGGGGTTCACGCGCACAAGATGTGCCAACGCTCCCACCAGAGTGGTTGCAAGTTGGCGTGCGGACGCACAAGCCTGTGCGGCCGCACAGAGAGCGCGATAAGAACATGCGTGCGTACGTACACGATGGTGCGCACGCACAGACCAAGGAAAACAGGGAGCACCCACGCGCAGATCGTGTTGGTGCTAGAAACAGAGGGCATGATCAGGGCTGTGCACGCGCACAAGCTTGTGCGTACGCACAGATGCCCTGTTTTTCAAAAATTTTTCTTTCATTTCTAAGCTACTAGGCCTTAGCTCAATCAACATTTCAACCCCAAACATTCAAAACATCACAAAATCATGATCCATATGCAATTCAACTTATCTAAACTCAACTAAACCAATCCTAAGCTAACTAAGACAAGCAAACATGCACTAAACTAAGGCTATAAGCAAAGAAAAGGGTAAGAAAGATGTTAACATGGTGGGGTGTCTCCCACCTAGCACTTTGGTTTATAGTCCTTAAGTTGGACTTGTTGAGGAGACTCTTGTTAGGGTAGCTTGTATTTCCACTCCTCCTTGAATCTCCATCCAAGCTTGCACTTAATAGGTCCTCTGGGATCCCATGTTCTAGTTTCCTGTTCTTCTTCTTGTTGATCTTTATGCTCCAAGCCAGATGGAAAAGCTCTCAAATGACCCTTAAAATAACCCAACACTCTCCGAAAATCACCCAATTGTGCTTCACACCATGCTTGAACTCCAAATCCTAAATGGATTTTCTTGAAGAACCTTGGATTCCCTTGGCAACCAACATTCCTTTCTCCACTATGTACCAACCCAAGAAAGATTTTGAGTTGGTAGTCCGTCTCCAAGAGAGCATATTGATGGGGGCCAATGAAGCTCCTAGATGAAATTGCCACTCACTTAATATGTTCTTGGACCGAAATTACTTCCTCACCCACTTTCTCTTCCCCATCACTCAAGTCATAACAAGGAAGTTGTGAGAAGTCTACCTCCATGTCTTTCTCAAACTCATGGGAAGAGGCTCATTAGGATCATTAAGGGGATTGACCAAGGAGGACAAAAAATCATTAATGATGGAATTCTCATTTTGATCAATCTCCCTCATATCTCTCTTTCTCTCCTCTGGTTCACATACTTCCCTTTCTCCCTCATGTTTCACTTCATGCTCTAACCCTTCTTCTTTCCCTTGTGGCTCCATGCTCTCCTCTTCTCTACGTCCTTCAATTGTTCTCTCACATCCTCCAAGAGGAGTGTCTTGATCGGATGAGCGTAGAAGAACCAAGCGGTTCACCGCTTCGGCTATGGTAGCCACGAATTGCCCTTTAGTTCTTCGGAATCCTTCTTGCTCTTGGAGAAAGGCTTGAAGGTCTTGATCTTCTTGGGGCAAGGGTTGGGGAACTCCACAATGTGGTAAAAGAGGAGGTTCATAGTTTGGGAGAAGGGTGGTATATGTGGGAGGTGACTCATGTTGGTAGGTATCTTGAGGTAGTATGTAAGAATATGGTTGTTGGTATTGGTGTGGTGTTTGAAAATGTGGTGATTGAGGGTTATGTTGAGGGTAGGGGTTATAGGCATATGGTGGTGAAGGTATGTAATAATTGTGAAACCCACCATATCCTTGAATTGGGTGTGCATATTAGGGAAAGTTTGGCTCATTGTCGTATAGAGGAGGTTTCTCCTTCCAAAATAGATGCTCCAATCCCATAATGTAATCCAAAATTGAAGTTATCAATTTCTCCAAAATGATCACAACTAAACTCCAAACCAAGAGGGTGATAACTCATAGAGAAAATAGAAAATAAAAACCAAAGACATCAATTAACAAAATAAACAAAATCCTAATTACCAACAAAAGCAAACAAACAACCAAAAAGTATCTATTCACACTATGGACATATTTACAATAACCAAAATTATAACACTCATGACGCTAGCTCCCTGGCAATGGCGCCAAAAAACTTGATAGAAGGAATTATGCCAATTCGAAATTTTATCAAAATAAGAATTGCTTCGTCGGTAGCATAGTCCAAATCGGCAATGGATCCTCTCAATCAAAGTTTAATATTTCTAATTCAATTCAACCGAGAGTAATTAAACCTCGCGTCGTCTTCCCTAGGAACTAATGCCGACGAGTGCTTAAGATTGGTTGGGAGAAGCTAGGGGTTTCAATGATGAAAGCAAACAATAAAGAGATAAAAGAACAAGACAAAATTGCAATTAATAAACTAATGAAGGAATAAAAGAACTATGTATGTAATATGGAAAAGTAATGCTATAAACTGATGAAAAAATGGTTCAAAACATAAATGAAACCTTGACTTGGGATGAGTTATGGAATTCCTTCCTTGCCATAACCACAACTATGATAATTATAATGGATTAATCTCACTTAGTCAACCCTTAACATCGAAGGATAGGTCAAGTGAGCATAATTGTCATTAATCCACAAATCCTAGTCAACTTACCAAATTAATTGGTAAAAAACTATCATTAGTGGAAACAATAACAACTAACAACCCAAGAATTATCACTAAATGTTAGAAATTATGGATTTAGTAATCCATATACTCATTTTCCCCAAGCTAAGGGGTGGAAATTACCCAATAATCACAATTGACATTTCATCGAACACATAATGGGCATAAACATAAAACATGGCAAAATTGGAAAAATAATGAAAGTTATGAACCACAAATGATAACAAGCAACCAAGACAACTCAACAAACATAAAATAAGCATCAAAATCAAATTCAACAACTAGAAATCAAAATTGCAAAACTATGTATATATTGACAAGAGAAATGAAAATAGATGAAAGTGTAGAACAAGTAATGTAATCAAAGATGAATTAAAGGAATACTTACAATGAGGTAGCTAAATCCAAGATCAAAATTGAAGTATAAAATGCTACAAACCCTAATTAAACCTAAGAAAATTTTAGAGAAAACCTAAACTAAACTTCCCTAAAACTATTCCTAAAATGTATTCTCTACCTAATTCTACCTAATAAAGCCTAATGAAAAACTCTCCTTCTTTATATATGATGTTTCCCCCTTCAAATAGCCTTTGATTTCAGCATTCAAGCCTTCAAAAATGGGCCAAAAGAGCCCCAAAATGCGAGTCCATGTGACTTTTTAATGGAGGCACGCACTGGGACCTGTGCGTATGCACAGACGTGTGCGCACGCACACTCTGCCAAAATCTCTTTCTGTGCGTATGCACAAGAGGTTGTGTGCACACACACTAGGTGATGCTTGAATGGATGCGCGACGCTGGCTCTGCTCTGATGGTTGTGCGTACGCACGCAGGTCTGTGCGTACGCACGCATCGCTGTGCTCTTCTCCTTTGATTCTTCATACTTCCTCCACTTTGCATGCTTCTCTTCTATTCTCTCCAAGTCATTCCTACCTTATACATCTGAAATCACTCACAAACAACATCAAGGCATCGAATGAAAGACAAATGGGATAAAATTAATCAAATTATGCACAAATTAGGAGGAAAGTTCAAAAGCATGCTATTTAAGGGAATAAGTGCAAGTTTATATGATGAAATCCATTCAATTTCAACCGAAAATCATCATCAAATGAGGATTTGTTAGTGGCACAACTCTCTGGAAAATGTACCAGAGGTTGCAAAATTCGCGATTGACGCGTGTGCGTCGCCCACGCTTGCACGTGGGTGTGCCAAAAGTCAAGCGACGCGTAGGCGTCATATGACGCACACGCGTGGGGTGAGATTGTGCCCCTCGCACAGAGGTATCGTAAAAATCGCACAACTCTCTAGTTTTTATACTAGGAGTTACGGACTCAGCAACCGACGCATATGCGTCGCCCACGCTCACGCGTGGGTTGCGTTATGGGCTGTCGACGTGTACACGTCGTAGACGCGCACGCGTGGGAAGCATTGTGCTCCCATCACAGAATTGGCACAGTCCCAGCACAACTCTCTGGTTTTTGTACCAAGAGTTGGGAAAACGCATCGACGTGTACTCATTGTCCACGCCTACGCGTGGAACGACGTTTTTTTTACATGAAGAAAGGCAATTTTAACACATTCTTGGCAGGTATTCAAGTTATATAGTCAAGAAAACACTCACAAATTCATGCAATACTTAAAATGAAGCATTTTCTTCAACATTATCAATTCAACCATACCAAGATCAATGAAACCTCATGAATATCACACAATTCAATCAAAATCAACAAAACCTAGCATACCACAACAATTCAATCAAAATTAACAAAATCTAACATACCTAAACAAACTCAACAACATCTAGCAATCACAAAATCCAACAAGGTTCCAAACTATACGAAGAAATTATGTACAAGGAAGATCATACCATGGTGGGGTGTCTCCCACTTAGCACTTTTCTTTAACGTCCTTAAGTTGGACGGTCAAGAGCTTAAGCTTCTCTTCCTTCCAGTGCATCCTCAAGTAGGAACACCTCCAGCTCCTTTGGTGATTTATAACCATGATACTTCTTTATCCTGTGGCTTTTCACTTTGAATGTTGTACCACTTTGAGGGTGGAATAATTCGACCACACCATAGGGCTTCACCTCCTTCACCCTAAAGGGACAATCCCACCTTGAAAGGAGCTTTCCGGGCTTGAATCTGAGTCTTGAGTTGTAAAGAAGAACTTTGTCACCTTCTTGAAAATCTTTCTTCCGAATATGCTGATCATGAAATGCCTTAGTCTTCTCTTTGTAGATCCGTGCATTCTCATATGCCTCCATTCTAAGACATTCAAGCTCCTCTAGTTGCAATTTCCTGGCTATACCCGCCTTTGTGAAATCCATATTACACTACTTAACCGCCCAATAGGCTTTATACTCAATTTCAACCGGGAGGTGGCATGCTTTTCCATAGACGATCCGAAAGGGACTCATCCCTAACGGCGTCTTATAGGCCGTTCTATATGCCCACAATGCATCTCCTAACTGAGAACTCCAGTCCTTCCTTTGTGGATTCACCACTTTTTCCAGAATGTGCTTTATCTCTCGATTGGACACCTCCGCTTGTCCATTGATTTGGGGGTGATAAGCGGTTGCAACCTTGTGTAATACCCTATATCGCTTGAGTAGTGCTTCTACCTTCCTGTTGCAAAAGTGAGAACCTTGGTCGCTCACGATTGCTCGTGGCGACCCATAGCAGCATACAATATTATTTCTAATGAAGGAAACCATAGTATTAGCGTCATCAAGGCGGGTAGGTATCGCTTCCACCCACTTTGATACGTAATCAACCGCTAACAGAATATACATAGGTCCATTTGAGTTAGAAAATGGCCCCATAAAGTCTATGCCCCAAACATCAAAGATTTCACAAAACAACATTGGTTGTTGAGGCATTTTATCCTTTTGGGATGTATTTTTGGACTTTGGACATTAGTGACATGACACACAAAATTGGTTAGCATCCTTGAACAATGTTGGCCATCAGAATCCGTAATCCAAGACCTTTTTAGCCGTCCGTTATGGGCCAAAGTGGCCGCCACACTCGGATGAATGACAAGATTCAAGAATGGGTTGGAATTCGAATTCCGGGACACATCTACGAATTACTTGGTCTACTCCCCTTTTACACAAGTGAGGGTCATCCCAAATGTAATATTTGGAATTACTCCTCAACTTATCCCTTTGATGTTTTGAAAAGTTGGGAGGGAAAATTTTAGCAACCAAGTAGTTCGCCATTGGTGCAAACCAAGGAAAACTATCCGAAACAGCATGCAAGCTATCCAAAGGGAATGAGTCATCAATCGGAAATGGGTCATATTTAAGATTTTTTAGGCGGCTTAGATGGTCCGCAACTAAATTTTGTGACCCACTTCGATCCCTAATCTCAATGTCAAACTCTTGCAAGAGCAAGATCCAACGTATGAGCTTAGGTTTCGACTCATTCTTTGTCAACAAATATGTTAAAGCTGCATGATCCGTGTATACCACTATTTTGGAGCCTAGCAAGTAAGATCTAAATATATCCAATGCATGAACAATAGCTAAGAGCTCTTTTTCTGTAGTTGTATAGTTGGATTGTGCCGCACCCAATGTCTTTGAGGAATAAGCAATGATGTAGGGAAGCTTACCATCGCATTGTGCAAGCGCGGCACCTACGGCATGATTTGATGCGTCACACATTGACGATGAGAATTTTATGTATGGTTCGGAATTAATCAAAACAAGAATCAATTCATTAGTAGCATAGTCCAAACCAACAACGAATTCTCTCAATCAAATGTTTTAGATTCAAATTATAATAACCGAGATTAAGAGTACTTCAACCGTAGGTCGTTCTCCTTAGGACGCAATTGGAAGTGTTTCTCCTTCGGTTGTGAGGAAAAGGGGTTTGGATTAAAGAACGAAAGATTAAAGAAACTAAGAAATCAACGAACTAAGAAATGAGCAAAATTGTGAATTAATGCAAGTAAAGGGGAAACAAGATCAAAACTAGCGAAAATATTAAAAATGCAATAAAAGGGCCTTGACTTGGGAATGAGGATCCAAGGAATCCTATCATCGCCATAACCACAACTATGGTAATTATGATGAGTCAATCTCGCCTAGTCAACGCCAACTATGGAGGAGTAAGTCAAGCAAGCATAACTGACCTTAATCCATAAGTCCTAACTAACTTACCAAACTAGTTGATAAAAGGCTAGCGTCAATGGAAACAAGAGTCAACTAACTACCCAAGAATTACCACTAAATGTCGGACATTATGACTCTAGTATTCTAGGAACTCAAACCACAAGCCAAGGTGGGAAAATCTACTCAAAATCTAGAGTTGTCATTTTCACAAACACCTTGTATGCATAAAAGTAAAACATGGAAAATTGCAAAGTAAAATAGGGAACTATAACCAACTATCAACAAAACCAAACATAAACAAGCAATCAAATATAAAGGAAGCATAAAACTTAAGATTCATTAATCAAAACTTCAAGTAACACAAAATTGCAAATATGAACAAAGTAACTTGAACCAAAGGAATTGAAAGTAAAAGTGCTTTAATTAAAGAGGAAATTAAGAGTACTTACAATTGAAAGAGTAAAAATCCAAAATCAAAGCTTGCTATAAAATGCTACAATGGAAATTGATAAACCCTAAGAGAACTTTCTACTCTACACTACTCCTACTCCTAATTACTATGAAAAACTATCTAAGTGAGCCCCCTTTGATATGTGTTGAATCCCCTTATAGAGCACTCCAAATTCAGCTCCAAGCCTTCAAAATTTAGGCCAAAAGCCCTCAGAAAACGCACAGCACGCGTTTCATTAACAAAATCACGTGCAGGGACCTATGCGGACGCACACATGGAAATTCTCGCTTGTGCGCACGCACACTTCGTTGTGTGTGTTTTTCCTTGTTTTCTTCATGTTTTCTCCCTTGTACATGCTTTCTTCCACTTTTGGCTATCCATTCTTGCCTCCAAGGCCTGAAAACACTCAACAAACATGTCATGGAATCGAATGGAATACAAGTGGAATTAAATTGCTCATTTCAAGCACAAAATTGCATGTTTTCACATTTAAGTCCAAAATTAGGGATCAAACACAAAAGTATGCTATTTTGGTGCTTAAATGTGAGTTCATGTGCTAGAATCCATCCAAATTGAGTCAAAATATACCATCAAATATGGACTCATCAATTCTCCCACACTTAAATAATAGCATGTCCTCATGCCAAACCAACAAGGAAAACAATCATGGGGTAAACAACTTATTAAATGCAACTACCTATATGCATGCCAGTATGTATATACTATATATATCTATTTATCTATAGTTTCCTATTGATTTAGTGAAAACAAGCAATCAAATTCCAAGCAAGATTATGGACATGTAAGGCTAAGCAAAGAATTAGCTCAATGTAAACAAAATCTAAAGAATTGATTCAACTCATAAAAAAGAAGCAACTTGCAAGAATGCATGATAAGAGATGTGGAAACATAGAATTGAGTGATCGAACCCTCACTAGGTGTGTATGCACTCTAATCACTCGGTGTCTAAGGGTTAATTACTCAAGTCACCTCCTAATCATGCTTTCAAGGTTTTGCTTTTTATCTAACAATCAACAAGTATTTGATGTATGTATGCAAGTATTATGAGGTCTTTTAGAAGATTGTAATGGGGTTGGGGTAAGGGTAGGATGAATATATAGCTAAGTGGACTAAAAGATTGAATCTTTGATTAGCTTAAGTATCCAACTCAACCTATATCAATCAAATCACAACAAATACATTCTAGTATTACTTCTTTTCACACACATTCATGCCTTAGTTTCTATTCAAAACACATATGCATTTCTTATTCATTTTTTTGTCTTTCTTTGTGATAACTTTTGTCCTATCTTATTACTAAATTTTTTTTCTTTGATTTTATTTTTTTATTTCTTTTTCTTTCTTTTTTTTCTATGACAGATGCATACGGTTAAAGCAAATTGAAACATGAATGTGCACCCATTTTCCAAATTTTTTAATAATTACCCAAAACAAAATTTTTTTCTCTACCAATGCTTCCCAAAATTTTCCCCACACTTAAATGACGCACACATCTCAACCTAAGCTAATCAAAGATGCAATTCAAGGTAAATCATGGTCTTATGCTTAGGGTTTTGATGTGGTTATAATTAGAACAAAGGGGTTTAACAAGCTCAAAGGGGTTAACAATGGTAGATGCAAGGGTAATGCTATATGGGTGAGTAAGCTTAATTCAAAGATGGCCTCAATCATGCTAAATGCAATCACAACATCAAATATTGGAAATAAAGAATCAAGCAAAACCAAAATCACAATCATAGAAGAGGTATATCACACAATGAACAAAATTAGTGGTTAAAAGGTGTAACCACTCATTTAAGCTCAAAAACTCACAAGGTATTTGCTCTTTCCTCTTCTATGTTCCATCAAGAAATCATTCAAGCAAGTTTTAAAAACAGTTTTCTAATCAATTCAATAGAATTCCCTAAAAACAAAAATCTTGGAAATCTTTGTTGTTTTTCACCAAAACTTATTTCCATATGTATGTATGTATGTTGTGATGGATGCAATTTTTCAAAAATTTCCTAGTTCTTTTCCTAATTTTCAACAATGCAAAAATTAACATGAACACTTAGGACAAAATTGAACTAGGTGCTATACTATTCACATAATTCAATCATAACTTCTATCTATAAAATATATACTATGTATAAGATGCAAAAAATGCAATAACTATGGATGAACTAAGATGCTTATATATATACTAGAAGAAAGTGCAATGCAACAATAAAAAACACTCCAAATATCTACAAGAAACATAATAAGAAGAAACAAAAATAAGGTGTAAAGTATTCAGAAAAGAAAGTTTACGCCCCAAAATGACGAATCCTCCCCCACACTTAAGCGTTGCACGGTCCTCCATGCACGAACACAATCCGGAGAGAATGTCTCTCAAGAGGTCCACCTTCATTTGGCGGATGCGAGGGCTTGGGTTGTGTGGAGATCGTCAAGTTCTAAGCATTCTTGGCATCTCCATCCTCGGTGTTCTCCTCCTCCCCCGGCTCTTTGCCTTGACGTCTCATCCTCAAAAAGAATGGAGAAAGTATAATTTGAATCATAGGGCAAGTAACACAAAAGGGTAAAGGAGGGAGCAAATAAGCATCTAATTGAGGAAGTTGCATAGTGGTGTGGAATACACATAACGGCCGATTAAAGTGGCATCCACTCAATCAAAAAGTGAGAATGAGTTCCTCAATTAAATAGCCTAAGATGCAAGGAAGAGATAAGTGTCATTCAAACACATGCAAACTTAGGCAATTACAACAAGAGGGAATTGAATGTAGGAATTATTGGATATTGAAGTTGTGTAAGTGAAAGAGCAAAATTAATATAAAATAGCACAACCAACAATAACCAATGCAATGATGAAGAGAACTACCTATTCATCCTTAAGAATAATCAAATAATCACATGGGAAGGTGCTTGCTACAAAAAGTGACAAGTCTTGATAAGAATCAAGTCAAGTCAACTCAAACAAATGCAAAGCATTAACAAGGAGCAAATACCTTGTAATGTGATTATATTGACTTAAAAATCATGATGAACAAGCAATTCCATTCAATTTACTAAATTCAATATGTACTTGTTAAGAATTTCACCAAACAATAAATTAGATATCAATGTCTATATTCATTTGGTGTTAGCAACTCAAAGCAATAAACAACAAGTACATTATTGAAATTCCAATCCAAGATATCTTCATAATCATGATTAGAATGCCAAACAAGGGTATAGTCCAACACACATGGTCGTGACAACACATGCATTAAACAAAAAGTTCATGTAGGCATTATGTCAAACACATGGAGTGCAGTGCACATGTTCATCAATTCAAGCAAAAATTCAAACATCAACAACCCATAAATGAAAAATTTGAACACTTGTAATGCAACAAGCAAGCAATTAAGCAAAAGTTAAGCTAAATAACCAAAGTTAAATAAAGAAAACAAAAATTAAGCAAGCAACTAAGTGTAAAAAGGAAGATTAAAACAAGAAAATTGAAAAGATGAAGGATGGAAAAGAAAGGGATAGGCAACAGTGGCATTTGTGTTAGCCCCTGCGAGGCTCACGACGACGGAGTTGCGCCGGAGAAGAGAAGAAAGAAAGAAGAGATAAGAAAGAAGAAGAAGAAAAAAAGAGAAGAGAGAAAAGACATGTGCGGACGCACAAAAGGGAAGATGAGGGGTATGCACGCGCACAGCAGCATGCGGGCGCTGCGAGCAAAGGATGCATCGTAGCCTGTGCAGATGCACAAGGCCATGTGCATGCGCATGGAAGGAAGAGGGGGGTATGCGTTCAAACGCACAGGGGATGCGTGCACTGCGACCAGGGGGGTCACCAAGTTCTGTGTAGGCGCACATATTTATGCGCGCGCACAGGTAACTCTCTCTTTTTTTAAAAGGGGACGTGTGCGGCCGCACGCATGGTGTGCGGATGCACAGAAGGAGAGAGGGAGTAGTGTTCCCACGCACAAGCTGTGCGCATGCTGGGAACAGAGGGAGTGTTCGAGGGTGTGCATGCGCACAAATAGGAACTGAAAAACAGGGGAACTATGCGGACGCACAAGGCTATGCGTACAAACGGGTCTCTGTTCCTACAACAAAAATTTTACCTCTAAGGCATCAAATATGACATTCAAAACAGGTTTTCAAGTCCCAAATCATCATAAAACTCCCAAAAACACATTATTTCACTAAAATTACCTAACAAAAATCAAAATAAAACCAGCTAACCAAGCAAAATAGCCAATTATTCATGAAACAAAAGGTAAAAGAGAGAAAGCTAGAAGGATATTACCATGGTGGGGTGTCTCCCACCTAGCACTTTGGTTTTAAGTCCTCAAGTTGGACTTTTGAGTGAAGCTTGTGTCATGGTGGCTTATGCTTCCACTCATCCTTGAGTTGCCACCCATGTTTGTTCTTCAAAAATCCTCCGGGATTCCAAACGAAGTACATTAAGCTCCTAAGCAACCTCAAGCAAGAATTTGGGATCCAAAATTATTGGTTGTAGACATGTATGCCCGGATCCCACACTTTGGTTCCTCTATCATCCTCTTGTTGCCTTTCACTTGTGCCCTTGGATGAACAACCTCTTGAAGCACCTTTGAAGCACCCACCCAAGCGTTGGACTCCTCCAAATTGAGCCTTGCACCACTTGTTCCTTGAACTCTTTTGACAACCAACACCAACTCCTTCACTATTCGACATACCAAGAAGCACTTTAAGTTGATAATCCGTTTCCAAGAGAGCAAATTGATGTGGCCTATGAAGCTCATTGAAGAAATTGTTACCCACTCAATTTGTCCTTGGGGGTGGAGTTATTCTATTAAGCTCTTGCACAATTGCTTCCACTTCTTGGGTGGTCACCTCTTCCTCACCATCCTTTTTAAGCTCTTCCATATCCCTCTCAAACTCAAGAGTAGAAGGTTCCTTAAGATCGTTGAAGGGGTTGACCAAGGTGGACAAAAAATCATTGATGATGCAATCCACTTCTTGATCAAACTCTCTCAATTCTCTATTTACCTCTTCTGGTTCACTGGCTCTACCTTCCTCCTCATGTTGCAATTCTTGTCCTAATTCTTCTTCTTCCCCTTGATGCTCCATGTTTTCCTCCTCTTTACACTCCTTTGATGATCCTCCACCTTCTTCAAAGGGGGTGTCCTGATTGCTTGAGCGTAGTGAGGCTAAGCGGTTCACCGCTTCGGCTATGGTAGCAATGAACTCCCCTTGTGTCCTTCGGAACCCTTCTTGCTCTTGGAAGAATGCTTGAAGGTCTTGTTGTTCTTGGGACAAGGGTTGGAAAACTTCATATTGAGGTGGAAAAGAAGGTTTAAAAGTTAGGAGGAAGGTTGTATAAGTAGGAGGTGTGTCATGTGGATGAGGGTATTGAGGTGGTGTATAGACATTTTGGTTCCATGGATGTGTATGGTGTGGTGCTTGAAGGTTTAGTGGTTGAGGGTTGTGTATGGGGTATCCTTCATATCTTTGGGGTTGATATTCATATAGGGGAGAGTTTGGCTCGTTGTAGCATGAGGGAGGTGTTTGCCATGAGTGTTGCTCATACACAATTGGCTCCTCCCTTAATTGGTTCTCCCACTCCATGAAGAAATCCCAATTTGAATTCATCATACCCTACAAAACATTCACAACCAAGCTCCAAGAAACAACGGTGATAGCTCATATAGAAAGTAGGAAATAAAAACAAAAGACATTAACAAACAAGAAAGACAAACACCTAAGTATAAACAAAAATAACCGAACTACCAAAAAGTAAATTATTCACATATTCACATATTTACAACAACAAAAAATTAGCACTCAATTGCATCCCCGGCAACGGCGCCAAATTTGACGATGAGAATTTTATGTATGGTTCGGAATTAATCAAAACAATAATCAATTCGTTAGTAGCATAGTCCAAACCAACAACAAATTCTCTCAATCAAATGTTTTAGATTCAAATTATAATAACCGAGATCAAGAGTACTTCAAACTCGGGTCGTTCTCCCTAGGACGCAATTGGAAGTGTTTCTCCTTCGGTTGTGAGGAAAAGGGTTTTGGATTAAAGAACGAAAGATTAAAGAAACTAAGAAATCAAATAACTAAGAAATGAGCAAAATTGTGAATTAATGCAAGTAAAGGGGAAACAAGATCAAAACTAGTGAAAATGCTAAAAATGCAATAAAAGGGCCTTGACTTGGGAATGAGGATCCAAGGAATCCTATCATCGCCATAACAACAACTATGGTAATTATGATGAGTCAATCTCGCCTAGTCAACCCCAACCATCGAGGAGTAAGTCAAGCAAGCATAACTGACCTTAATCCATAAGTCCTAACTAACTTACCAAACTAGTTGATAAAAGGCTAGCGTCAATGGAAACAAGAGTCAACTAACTACCCAAGAATTACCACTAAATGTCGGACATTATGACTCTAGTATTTTAGGAACTCAAACCACAAGTCAAGGTGGGAAAATCTACTCAAAATCTAGAGTTGGCATTTTCACAAACACCTTGTATGCATAAAAGTAAAACATGGAAAATTGCAAAGAAAAATGGGGAACTATAACCAACTATTAATAAAACCAAACATAAACAAGCAATCAAACATAAAGGAAGCATAAAACACAAGATTCATCAAAACTTCAAGTAACACAAAATTGCAAATATGAACAAAGTAACTTGAACCAAAGGAATTGAAAGTAAAAGTGCTTTAATTAAAGAGGAAATTGAGAGTACTTACAATTGAAGGAGTAAAAATCCAAAATCAAAGCTTGCTATAAAATGCTACAATGGAAATTGATAAACCCTAAGAGAGCTTTTTACTCTACACTACTCCTACTTCTAATTACTATGAAAAACTATCTAAGTGAGCCTCCTTTGATATGTGTTGAATCCCCTTATATAACACACTAAATTTAGCTCCAAGCCTTCAAAATTTGGGCCAAAAGCCCTCAGAAAACGCACAGCATGTGTTTCATTAACAAAATCACGTGCAGGGACCTGTGCGGACGCACAGACGTGTGCGTTTGCACACTCGGCTGAAAGTTGACCTGTGCGTACACACAGGTGCTTGTGCGTACGCATACATGGAAATTCTCGCTTGTGCGCACGCACGCAGGGTTGTGCGCACGCACACTTCGTTGTGTGTGTTTTTCCTTGTTTTCTTCATTTTTTCTCCCTTGTACATGCTTTCTTCCACTTTTGGCTATCCATTCTTGCCTCCAAGGCCTAAAAACACTTAGCAAACATGTCATTGGCATCAAATAGAATAAAAGTGGAATTAAATTGCTCATTTCAAGCACAAAATTGCATGTTTTCACATTTAAGTCCAAATTAGGGATCATACACAAAAGTATGCTATTTTGGTGCTTAAGTGTGAGTTCATGTGTTAGAAACCATCCAAATTGAGTCAAAATATACCATCAAATATGGACTCATCACACATGATCTCGAATGGCTGCGTCCAGTCAGGGCCCCTCAGAATTGGTGCCATGGTAACAGCTCTCCTCAACTCCTCAAATGCTTCTGCACAAGCACTATCAAACTCAAATTCCATGTCCTTTTGGAGCAGGCGTGACAATGGTGATAATCTTGCTGAAATTCTTGATAAAGCGCCTATAGAATCCTGCATGCCCCAAAAAAGAATGGACCTCCCTCATAGAAGAGGGGTGAGGTAAACTGGTAATGACATCAACCTTGGCCGGCTCCACAGAAATGCCCTTATCAGAAACTATGTGTCCTAACACTATGCCTTGTCTCACCATGAAGTGACATTTTTCGAAATTGAGGACAGGGTTAGTGTCAACACACTTCTTTAAGACATTGGCCACGTTCTCTAAACAACTATCAAAAGAAGTCCCATATACACAGGAATCATCCATAAAGACTCCCAGAAAACTCTCCATAAGATTGGAAAAGACACTAGTCATGCACCACTGAAAAGTGGCGGGTGCATTGCATAACCCAAATGGCATCCTTTTGTAAGCAAAGGTGCCAAAGGTACAAGTAAAGGTGGTCTTTTCCTGATCCTCAGGAGCAATATGGATCTGGAAGTAGTCAGTAAAACCATCAAAAAAGCAATAATGAGATTTACCTGCAAGTTGATGACAAGTCATCTTATGCTAGTTTCACAAGCATTTTTCATTTGTTTCATTATGTTTTATGCACTTTCTTACACAATAAGTAAGTGGTTGGAGTAGAATTTCATGATTATTTTGATTCAATCAAACATTATTTATTTTATACAAAATCATGAGATTTATGCAAGAATTAAGTGATTATTATGATTGATGCAAATTCTTGTGATTTTGGTGAGACTTTGATTGCTTGTTTGGTTGATTTTAGGTGAGAAAATGAAGAAAAGGAGAAGCACTGCAGTATAACGTTGTGTTCAAATAAAGAACGCCACGCTCACTTGCGACGCGCACGCGTACAGGACGCTTATGCGTCAGGGGAAATTTTCGAAGAACTACGCGTACACGTGCTTGACGCATACGCGTGGAAGCGGTTTGCGCTCGTTTTCAAAAGAGAGCGCTACGTTCACTAAGCCAACATTTTCGGGCAGATTAAAATTTGGGGGTAAAGTTCTGCAATCGATGCGCACGCATGCATGACGCGCACGCATCGATGGAGCACCTGGGAGGAACCACGCGAACGCGTGAGTGACACTGAAGCATGGAATGGGTATTTCGCTACCCACACGCATGCGCAGAGGACGCGCACGTGTGAGCAGCGCTCACTAAGCCAACGTAGCGCTCACTAAGTGAACGCCATTGAAGACGCGTACGCGTGAATGGGACGCGCGAGCATGCTGAGAGTTGAAGACTGATAGTGACGCGCACGCGTACATGACGCGTACGCGTCAAAGAGCAAAAATGCAAAAGGACGCGCACGCATCAGAGACGTGTATACATGAATGAATGAACGTTGCGCTCACTTTGAGAACGCAACATTCCCCTGGAAGCAGGAATCAAGTGCCATTTTGTTCATTTCTTCACAGGCCAAAAAGCCCACTCCAAGTACTTAATGCCACAATTGGAAAGTGTATAAAAGGGAAGGAATTTGATTTCACAAAAAAAGAGAAAGAAAGAAGAGGGGGGGCTCTTTTTTGTAGTTTTCAATTTTTAAAATTTCAGAAATAGAGATCAGATCTGAATTTTTCTTTCTGTTCGTTTCCTTTCTTCGGCTGTAACTTAAATTTTCTGTTTCTAGTTTTGGGAACTCTGATTGGAGAATTCTTCTGACTTTCTTCACCTTGGAGTTTTCTTTTATTTTTCCTATTTCTAGTTTTATGAATTGGAGATCTGATCTTAGTTTTCTTTCTAGTTTTTCTATCTTATGCAATTTCTTCTTTTCTGTTTTGTCAAGAGAGCAATTGAGATCTAAGTTTTTATTCTGTTCTAATTATGCTGCAAATTTTCCATTTCTGTTCTGGAACTAAAATCCTAACTGATCTATTTTCTGACTTTCTTCATCTGAGAGTTCTTTAATTCACTGCACTTTACATTTCCAGTTTTGTTTTGATTCCCAACACCCAAATCCCTTTATTTTTCATGCAATTTAAGTTTCCTGGTAATCTAAATTCTGCAATTTAAATTTCTTACACTTTAAGTTTCAGTTATTTACCTTTCTTGCACTTTAAGTTTCTGCTCATTTAATTTCTTGCACTTTAAGTTTCTGTAATTTACTCCTTCAGTATATTAAGATTCTGTCAATTTTCATTCTGCACTTTAGTTTACTTGCAATTTCACTTCTGTTAATCAAATTTCACTCAAATTATCAAATATTCGCTTAACTAAATTCATCACCATACTAAAGTTGCCCAATCCATCAATCCCTGTGGGATCGACCTCACTCTTGTGAGTTATTACTACTTGATGTGACCTGGTACACTTGCCGGTGAGTTTGTGTGGAATCGATTTTCCCTCATCAAGTTTTTGGTGCTGTTGCCGGGATTTGATTTAGATTGACAATGATTAAGTAGGTGATAATCTAGATCAAGCAATTTTTCTTTGTTTTTATGCTAACTGTTTGAGATTTGTGTTTAAACTAACCTTAATCCCACTCTAGCAGTAGAGTGTCTTATTTTGGGTCCTGGTTTTGTTTGTGTTGTATGCCAGGAGGAAGAAGAGGTGAATCTACCTCCTTTGATTTTGAGCCAGAGAGAATATTTCTGAGATTAAGAAGAGAAGCAAGAGGGAAAAGTGACATTGGAGAAGAAGAATCAGAAGAGGAAGACCAAGAGATGGAGGGAAATATCCCTAATCCACCAGAGGAAGTGGCCAACAGCAATGGTCACCCTCAAAGGAGAGTTCTACCTTCTTATACCTTCCCCAATCTAAGAAACTGTAGGAGCAGTATACTAACTCCCAATGTTCATGCAAAAAATTTTGAGTTGAAGCCTCAACTTATTACTTTGGTGCAGAACAATTGTTCCTATGGAGGAGGTCCACTTGAAGATCTAACCCAACACTTATCCATCTTTTTGAGAATCTGTGAAACTGTCAAAACTAATAGTATGCATCCAGACATATACAAACTGCTGCTGTTCCTATTTTTCTTGAGGGACAAGGCTTCTCAATGGCTAGAGACATTCCCCAAGGAAAGCATCAATAATTGGGAAGATTTAGTGAGCGAATTCCTAGCCAAACTTTATCCACCTCAGAGGATCATTAGATTGAAGACAGGGGTGCAAACATTCACTCAAATGGATGAAGAATCACTGTATGATACCTGAGAAAGATACAAAGCACTGATCAGGAAGTGTCCACCAGAGGTGTTCAATGAATGGGATAAACTCCAAAATTTCTATGAAGGATTGACACTGAAAGCTCAAGAGGCCCTTGATTATTCAGCAGAAGGCTCGTTACAACTCATGAAGATAGTTGAGGAAGCCCAAAATCTCATAGACACCGTGACCAACAATCAATACTTCTATGGTCATCAAAGGCAATGCCAACCAGCCCAAAGGAAAGGAGTGTTGGAGCTGGAAGGTGTGGACACCATCTTAGCACAAAATAAGGTGATGCACCAACAGATCCAGCAGCAAATAGAGATGATGGCTAAGAGGATTGATGGTCTTCAAATTGCAGCAGTTAGCACTCCAAATCAACCATCAGCTGGATGGGGACAGAATGAGGAAGTTTATGAAGAGCAGCAGTCAGAACAAGTGAACTATATGCATAACCAAAGTGCTAGACAGAATGAATTTCACAGAGACACTTACAACTCCTCTTGGAGGAACCATCCCAATCTAAGGTGGGGAAACAACCAGAATCAAAATTCATGGCAAAGGAACTCCAATCAAAATAACTCCCGCAACATAAACCACCAGAATCATCAAAACACTAACCAAAATCTATACAGAAAACCACAAAACAACTACCCTAATCCTAACTTCTACCCACCCCACAACCCATCAATCAACCAAAATAATTTTCACCAATCACCTGTATCTCACACTCAGCCACAACAACCCTAAGAATCTCAAAGAATCTCCAATCTGAAAATGATGATGGAGAAGATGATGAATCATCAAGAGTTAGCTAACAAGAATCATGAAGCCTCATTGAGAAACCTGGAAAGACAAATAGGCCAACTGTCCAAACAGCCTGAAAGACCAACCAACACTCTCCCTAGTGATACCATTCCAAATCCCAAGGAAGAATGCAAGGCAATTTAATTTAGGAGTGGGAATACATTGGAGAATAACAAAGAAGCTAACAAGAAACCAGCAGAGGGTGATAAGGCCAACATCAAGGAAGAAGTGGCAATTGAAGAGAAGAACCAGGAAGAGCTCAAGTAGAAAGATGAAGAACCACAAGCTTCAAAGAAGGGAAAGGAAGTTATGGAGGAGAACTCACAAGAACAAAGGAAGGAAGTGAAGTCTTATACTCCTCCTCTGCTATACCCTCAAAGATTACAAAGAGAGCTCAAGGATCAACAATTTCCTAAGTTTCTAGAGGTTTTCAAGAAGCTGGAAATTAACATTCCCCTTGCTGAAGCTCTAGAACAGATGCCCTTTTATGCTAAATTCCTCAAAGAGCTTATCAACAAGAAGAGAAGTTGGAACGAAAAGGAGATTGTGATCCTAACACAAGAATGCAGTGCATTGATTCAAAAAGGGCTCCCACCCAAACTCAAAGACCCTGGAAGCTTCTTTCTGCCCAGCACCATTGGCAATATATTCATCGATAAAGTGTTGTGTGATTTAGGATCAAGTATCAATCTGATGCCCTTATTTATGATGAGGAAGTTGTCCATAGAAGAAGTGAAACCTACAAGGATGACCTTGCAACTTGCTGACAGATCAACGGTGATCCCTAATTGAGTGGTTGAGAATCTCTTGGTCAAGGTGGATAAGTTCATATTGCCAGCAAATTTTGTGATCTTGGATTTAGATGAAGAGGGAGGCGACTCCATCATATTGGGGAGACCTTTTCTAGCCATAGCACGAGCCATCATTGATGTGAAAAAAGGAGAAATGACTCTGAGAGCATATGATTAGAAGATCACTCTCAATGTCTTTAAGGAGATCCAGCATACTGCTGAAAAGAAAAGCTGCATGAGAGTTGAAGAGGAAGATTTGAATTGGAAGGAAAAGTCCAAAGAAGCATTCATCAACTCATCTTTGATGCAGAAGACAGACAATAGAGAAGAACAAAAGGGTAATGAAAATGTGACAGCTGAGAAGGGACTGCAGAAAGAGGTTAAGAATTTGATCACTAGGAAGAAAGGCCCTAACATCAAGCCTGCTGCCAAGATAGAAGGGTGACCAAAGAAAGGAAAGAAGTGCAAGCAAAAGGGTCCAAAAGGGTGGAGAAATAAAAGAATCCCAACTGAAGGGTTCTCAAAAGGAGACAAAGTAAAACTGATCTACCAACAGTTAGAGACAGACCCACAAACTGATGATTTTTACACTGTCAATAAGATACTCTCATTGGAGCATATAGAGATTGATCATCAAAGCATAGGAAGAAGGCTCACAGTGAGAGGGAACAAGCTGAGGCACCATAATCATCAGCCACCCTAACAAGGAACCAATGTCAAGCTAGTGACAGTAAAAGAGCGCTCCATGGGAGGCAGCCCATGGTTTAATATTCTTGTTGTTGTTTTAATTTCAATAATTGATGGCTCTTCTAGCATGAATTTAAGTTCTCATGAGTAGATTTGATAACTGCATAGATTGTTTTGAAGCATATGTCTAATTCCTAAGTTTGGTGTGCCTAAAGGCATTCCAAAATGGCGTTCCAAGCATAATGATCACACAACCATCTTAGGATATATACTCATTCATATGATTGAAGTATATAGCCAAACATTAAGTTTGGTGTTGTGCATATGCTATGGATTTCAAAAAAGTCATATTTGCTCAAAAGACTCAAGTTCATGAAAAGATAAACCATATCTTGCATCATTTTATGAATTTATTTTGTTAAGATAGAGAATAAAATATTCATTGTAATGAATATACCAACTATGACAGAAATTAATTGGATTTCATATAAATCATTTGGCATAAAACAAGTTTGGTGTCCACCAATATTTTAGTCAATTTCAAAGAGGCATAGTTGGTTATTCAGAAATAAGGAACATATAACCAATTTTTAATTTTGGCTTTTCTACATTTTTCACTTGCTGACCACCACCATGCTGAATTAAAAATTTTGTTGCTCATTGTTGCATTGATTAAAATGGATAGGTATGAAGAAAACTGAGGAAGGGAAAACACCATGCCATATACGGTCATCACAAGGAGAAAAAGTAAGTCACATGTGCATAGTTGGGAAGCACAAATCTGCAAGAATCAGCACCTAGGAGACCAAACCACATGCCCAATGAAGAAGTGATCCTTGTCCTTATCCTTCCTTACATGCACACCATTCATTTTAACTCTTTCAAAAGACATCCTGGCCATCCAATCTTCATTAAAGTTGCTATAAATAGAATCACTTGGACTATGCCTCATAACCCAACTTTTCACACTCCGTGCATTGAAAAAAATTTAGCTTTCGGTTTCCTTAAGAAAAAGTCCTAGTAACCGTGTTCTGTGAGCCCCAAACCACACTTGTCTCCTTAATCTTTTATTCTTGCTTCACCAATAAGCCAAATACTCATCTTGAGAGTCACATAAATCCCCTCTCCCTCACCATTCTTCAAATCTCTACTCGGCCTACCCTCCTTCCCTAAATTAATGGCTTCATCAAGTTCCAGAAGAAGGAAAGGGAAGCAACCAGTTGAATCTGAACCACCAACCTATCATGACAAAAGATTTAAATCTCAATTTCATGAGTCACGATATCATAGGTTGATGGAAGCAAAAGAAGTCATTCTAGAAATTGGTTTCAGATTGAAAGAAGGAGAATATCCCATCGTAAGAAGGATAATTGAACAGAGAAGATAGGAACTCCTATATGAACCTCTCACAGACATAAGTGCAACCATGATAAGGGAGTTCTATGCGAATGCTGTCCGGTCAAGCAAAACCAGCCCTCCATACAAGAGCTATGTTAGGAGGGTTGATGTGGATTTCAGCCCAGCATCCATCATGAGGGTCTTGCAAATAAGAGTGATACCCTTTGGTGAACCTAGCTTTGATGAAAGAATGAAGGGTGAGAATGATCCTGATGAGCTACTGAATGGTTTATGCTTAGAAGGCAGAGACTGGAAAAGAGACCTAGATGGGGATCCAAGCTACTTGAAAAGGATTGATCTCATACCTGAAGCCAAAGGTTGGTATGAGATAGTAAGAAGATCCATACTCCCTACTGGAAATACATCAGAGGTCACAATAAAGAGAGCAATTCTAACATACTGCATACTCAAAGGAGGAGAAATCAATATCCCATAGATCATAGCAGACAGCGTCCAAGAAATGGCTGAGGATAGCGACGAATCAAGCAGACTTGGTCACCCAAGTACCATTTTGAGGCTGTGCAATAGATCAGGGGTACTCTTTGAGGATGCAGATACAGATTGGGTAAAGGGAGGCAGAGGAATCACAAAGCAAAGAATGGAAGGTGTCACTGACACCCAGGAGGAGAGAAGAACTCAAGGAAGAAGAAGGAGATCACCAACGGCGGAGGAACAAGCTTCTGATGCAATGGACTTAAGCCAAATGCAAAGAGCCATTGAAGAAATATCTCAGCAATATATGAGAGTTTAGGAGCAACAAGAGAACTGGCAGCTACAGATGATGGAGCAACAAGAAAACTGGCAGTTGAAGATGATGGACCAGCAGAGAGAATTCCAAGTAAGAATCCTGGAGCAACAAAGGGAACAATCTGGTCACTTTCAAGAATAATTTTACAAATTGTTCCAACAACAAGCTGAACAAGAGAAATACCTCCAGGATCTTCGACAATAGAAGAGCATATACCACACAGCTGGAGAAGCTCGGCACTTGGACAGGATTGAATATGATACAGAGACTCAAGCAAAGCTAAACTACGTGGTCTGCGGCATGCCAGTGGTAAATCGAGAGATCAAACCATTCGCCCAATGCCAGGAATTAGTAAACAAGCAAAGAGCAATAGCCCATGGAAACATAGAAAGAATGGAACAACGATTGAAGGAAGATGGACTCTGGAATCAGGTAGATTTCTCTTGGCCTCCAAAACACCCTGCTGAAGAGTCATAAGAAAAAAACAAGAAGAGGAAGCAGGAGCCAAAGAAGAAAGGAGAGTCCAACAAAGGAAAAGAGCATAAAAAGTAGAGGTGGTGGAGTTTTTTCATAATATTAGTAAATAAGGAAGATGCATATCTGCAAAATGATATGCCTTTCAAGTTATACTATTTTCATAATTAAGATTTTGTGTTTTGCACTTCTATTTTTCTTAATTCTCAATTAAGTGATCTAGCCATAAGTGTCTGCATCACTCATCTTACTTGGATATATGTCTTGTTTCCTCTGCATAAATAAAAGAAGATGAGCAAAATAGAAAGTAAGTGTCCAATGTGGTAGGAATAAGAATAGAGTTCAGTGGTAGTAATTGCTTGATTAGTTGGTAAGCTCAATAATAAAAGCTGTAAGGTGGAATACATCTTTCAAGTATAGACTTAGTTGCTGTTGTAAAGCCTTCAATTAATAAATAGCCTTGGAAAAAGAAGAAGTCAGAAGAAAGAAAAGCCAAGAATTGGCAAGAAAAAAATGAAAGTAACAAACAATAAGGCTAGACACCAATAGCTTGAACCTTAGGACATATGCCTGTGATGCTCTTTGTACTAGGATCTGCTTAGACAATTAGGTTCTAAGGAGTATTTTAAAACTTGGTAATTTGGGTTGATTAATCCGGGATTATCAACCGAAAGTCCATTATCAAGAGCAACCTAGTTACAAGACATTTAGTAACCCAAAGAGGTGCTGGGCATAAATGATCCTAAGAAGAAGTGTTAGCCAAGTGTCTGTAGTGAAAAGGTGTTGAGAAAAATAGAGCCAAAAAGCTGCCTGCAACACTTGGCACTAAGCCACAATGGAAAAATAAGTCTCTGAAATAGAAGAAATAAAGAACAAGTTAACAAGGATCAATCAAATAATCAAGTTCACAGCAGCAACTTTAGTCATCACTGAAGGGACATTTCAATTCTGAAATCTAATAAAAGTAGAGCTTCAATTACATCTGCATAAAACCCCATGAATCAAATTCAATTACCTTCTAAATAAGGACATATATACTTTTCTGATTTCTTTCATTTCGTCTCATGTTTTAGTGCTTGCTTGGGGACAAGCAAGATTTAAGTTTGGTGTTGTGATGACAAGTCATCTTATGCTAGTTTCACAAGTATTTTTCATTTGTTTCATTAGGTTTTATGCACTTTCTTGCACAATAAGTAAGTAGTTGGAGTGGAATTTCATGATTATTTTGATTCAATCAAACATTATTTATTTTATACAAAACAATGAGATTTATGCAAGAATTAAGTGATTATTATGATTGATGCAAATTCTTGTGATTTTAGTGAGACTTTGATTGCTTGTTTGGTTGATTTTAGGTGAGAAAATGAAGAAAAGGAGAAGCACTGCAGTATAACGTTGCGTTCAAATAAAGAATTCCACGCTCACTTGCAACGCGCACGTGTACAGGACGCTTACGCGTCAGGGGCAATTTTCGAAGAACCACGCGTATACATGGAAGCGGTTGGCGCTCGTTTTCAAAAGAGAGCGCTACGTTCACTAAGCCAACATTTTTGGGCAGATTGAAATTAGGGGGCAAAGTTCTGCAATCGACGCGCACGCATGCATGACGCGTACGCGTCGATGGAGCACCTGGGATGAACCACACGAACGCGTGAGTGGCGCTAAATCATGGAACGGGTATTTCGCTACTCACGCGCACGTGCAGAGAACGCACACGCGTGAGCAGCGCTCACTAAGCCAACGTAGTGCTCACTAAGTGAACGCCATTGAAGACGCGTATGCGTAAAGGGGCGCGCGAGCATGCTGAGAGCTGAAGACTGATAGTGACGTGCACGCGTACGTGACACGTACGCATCAATGAGCAAAAAAGCAAAAGGACGCGCACGCATCAGAAACGCGTACGCGTGGATGAATGAACGTTGCGCTCACTTTGAGAACGCAATGTTCCCCTGGAAGTAGGAATCAAGTGCCATTTTGATCCTCTTCTTCACAGGCCAAAAAGCCCACTCCAAGTACTTGATGCCACAATTGGAAAGTGTATAAAAGGGAGAGAAATTTGATTTCACAAAAAAAGAGAAAGAAAGAAGAGGGGGGCTCTCTTTTAATTTTCAATTTTTAGAATTTTAGAAATAGAACTCTATTGCAACTCCCCGGCAACGGCGCCAAAAATTGACGTGGCAGAAATTGGCGAGTTAAGAAATTATTATAAGAGATGCATTGCAAGTATAGTTCTTAACCAACCAAAAATCCGCTTATCAATTTAGAAGGAGTTGTCACAAAATTTGAATTAAAATACTGGGAGTATGAATCCCAGGTCGTCTCCCAACGAGTTGCAGAAAGGTGTGCTATTTTATTAATCAGATATTTTCTAAAATGGTTTGAGTTGGTAAACAGGAAATTAAATCAGAGAATTTATGTAATTTAAATAAAAACCTTGACCATGAGTAGATTAGTTGGAAGCCTTATCCTTGATGGAGTTCTCCCAAGATAAAAGTGATAATTGAAGGTTGTTCTGCTTAGTTATCCTTTACTAGGTAGAGGAAAGTCAAGCGAGTTGGAAGGCAATTTCTATTCACAAGTCTTAATCCTTTCCCTTGGGAAGGACTAGTGTCAGTGACTAGAGGGCGATCCAACAATAAACCTAATTACAATTTTTCTCTTGAGCGTTCCAACTCAAGGTTCTCCCTTCAATCATCTCCCAATCAAGTTATGGAACTACTCGCTCATTATGAATATAAATTTCACAAAATAAGAAAGAGAAATAAAGAGAGACATGATAAATAATAATAATCAAAGAGACCAATTAAAAATAAAAATAATTCTTGTATTAATAAATTCTAAAAATAATCCAATAGTAACTCTGAATAAATTAAGGACATGGAAGAGTAAGAGACAAGTAAGGAAACAAACTAGAATGACAAAGTCTTGACGGAGGTAATAACTCTTCTCAATATCCCAATCCAAAAAGCAATAAAATCAAAATCCTAAGAACTATGAATGCGTAGAGAGAAAACCTAGAGGAGGAGTAAAATCAGATCTAAAACTAAAATTATGCAGAATGAATGTTCTCCTTTGGTCTCTGCATGTTTCCTGGCTCTAATATGCTTTTCTGGGCCGAAAACTGGGTCAAAACAGGGCCCAAAATCGCCCCCAGCGAATTCTGCAGATTCTACAGATCGCGCACGTCACGCGATCGCGTCATCCAGAAGTTTGCGTCATCCAGCATTTTGCCTTGCCACGCGTGCACGTCGTCTACGCAGTCGCATCACTTGTGCAGTTTCCAATCCATGCGTTCGTGTCAGGCATGCGAGCGCGTCACTACAATTTCCTCTATTTCGCGCGGTCGCGTAAGCCATGCGTCCGCATCACTTCTCGCTGGTCATCTCCTCAATTTCTTGTGTTCCTTCCATTTTTGCAAGCTTCTTTTCCAATCTCCAAGTCATTCATGCCCTATAAAGCCTGAAACACTTAACACACAAATCACAGTATCGAATGGAATAAAGGAGAATTAAAATACATAATTTAAAGTCTCTAGGAAGTAAGTTTTCAACCATGGAGTAATTTTGGGAAGGAATTGTAAATACAAGCTAATTTAATGAATAAATGGGTAAAGATTTGATAAAACCACACAATTAAACACAATATAAACCGTAAAATAATGGTTTATCAACTATGTATATAAATGGGTAGAGGCAATTGCCACACCCACTAATGATACTAAGACAGTGCTGAAGTTCCTCTAGAAGCATATCTTCAGTAGATTTGGTGTCCCTAGAATACTAATCAGTGATGGAGGGACTCATTTCTGCAATAAACAGCTTGACTCTGCTCTGATCCGATAAGAAATTAACCACAAAGTGGTAACTCTATATCATCCACAGACAAATGGGCAGGCTGAAGTCTCAAATAGAGAACTAAAACGAATCCTGGAATGGACTGTAAGTACCCGTAGAAAAGATTGGGCAAGGAGTCTGGATGATGCTCTATGGGCATACAAAAATGCATTCAAAACTCCTATAGGGACCTCTCCATACCAGCTTGTGTATGGAAAAGCCTGTCACCTATCAGTGGAACTGGAACACAAAGCCTACTGGGCAACCAGATTCCTAAACCTTGATGCCAAGTTAGCTGGAGAGAAAAGATTGCTCCAGTTAAATGAGCTAGAGGAATTCAGACTCAATGCTTTCGAAAATGCAAAAATTTACAAGGAGAAAGCAAAAAGGTGGCATGACAAGAAACTGTCATCCAGAGTCTTTGAGCCAGGACAGAAGGTTTTGCTGTTTAACTCTAGGCTCAGATTATTCCCTGGGAAATTAAAATCCCGGTGGAGGGGACCATATGTGATTACAAGTGTGTCACCATATGGATATGTAGAGCTTCAGGATATTGACTCTGACAAAAAGTTCATTGTTAATGGACAGAGAGTAAAACATTATCTTGAAAGCAATGTTGAGCAAGAATGCTCAAAACTGAGACTAGATTAAAGCTCAGTAAAGTCCAGCTAAAGACAATAAAGAAGCGGTTGCTGGGAGGCAACCCAGCCATTAGCAAGGTTTATTTGTTATATAAATAATAATTATAGGAGTTTGATATAAATTCTCTTCAAGGTTAATTATCAATTGCAGGAGTTCACAGAGTTACAGAAGGATTCAAAGGGGTATTTTGGGCCCATTCTGGGCGTTTAACGCCAGCAAAGATACCTTCATGGGCGTTAAACGCCAGAATGGGCACCATTCTGGGCGTTTAACGCCAGAGTTGTAGCATCCTGGGCATTTAGAAAAATGCCCACAATGGCCAACATATGGGCGTTTAACGCCATAAAAGGCAGGGGGGAGGAGATTTTGCTTCCACTTCAAATTTTTTCAAACTTTCATATTTTAATTCATAATTTTCTGCATAAACATGTTACAAATTTGCATCACTCACACTCAATTTTCAAAAATTCAATAATCTTCTAAATTCTTTTTCAATTTTCTTTCAAATCCTTTTCAAATCTTTTTCAAAAACTCATTTATCTTTTCAATTCCTCTCCAAATCCTTTCCAACTCATCATGTCTTCTCTTAATTCTTAGATGCATCAACAAATTTTCAGATTTAACTTTTTTATATCTTTGTCATATCTTTTGAATTTTAAAATCTCATCTTTTTCATATCATGATTCAATTCTTATCAATCATATCTTTCTATCATATCTTTTTCAGAATTTTCAAAACCCCACCCCTCCACTTTTAAATACACGTTCGGCCATCCCCCCCTCCACAACTCGAATTTGACTCTCCTCCTATTCCTCTCCTTTCCTTTCTTTTGCTTGAGGACAAGAAAACCTCTAAGTTTGGTGTGTTTTTCCGTGATTACCGAGCTAAGACTCATTAAGATCATGGCTCCTAAGGGAAAACAAACCACTTCAAGAGGCAAGAAAGAGAATACTCCAAAGCCACTTTGGAATCAAGAGAGATTCTTAACCAAGGAACATGCAGACCATTACCACAAAATAATGGGTCTGAGGTCAGTGATCTCGGAAGTTAAATTCGATCTGAAAGAAGACGAATATCCGGAGATCCAAGAGCAGATTCGAAACAGATGCTGGGAAATTCAAGCTAATCCTGAGACAAAGGTGGGAAGAAACATGGTTCAGGAATTCTACTCATCAAATCTGTGGCTGACAGATAAGCAGAGAATGACTGGAACTGCCTTCCATACCTTTCGAACTATGGTCAGAGGGAAGATTATTTACTTCCACCTTGACAAAATAAGAGAGGTCTTCAAGCTGCCTCAACTGCAAGATGATCCAGAATCTTTTAATAGGAGAATGGTGAGAGTAGATAAGCGTTTGGACCAAGTTCTAGAGGACATATGCCTCCCTGGAACTAAGTGGATAACTAACTCAAAAGGTGTCCCAAACTAACTCAAGAGAGGATATCACAAACCAGTTGCTAGGACTGGTTGGACTTCATTGGGCATTCTATATTGCCCACTAGCAACCGCTCTGAGGTCACTGTCAAAAGAGCAGTAATGATTCATTACATTATGCTGGGAAACGAAGTGGAGATTCATCATCTGATTTCTTGTGAGGTCTACACAATTGCAAATAAGAACTCCACTGAAGCCAAATTGGCTTACCCAAGCTTAATCTCTCTGCTATGTAAAGATGCTGGGGTGAAGATGGGAATGGATGAGTTCATCCCAGTCGAGCACCCAATCACCAAGAAGTCAATGGAAGGACAACAAGTGCAAGATAACTCCATCAAAAGGAGGGCGCAGGAGTTCCTTCCAGAAATTCCTCAAATTGACTACTGGACCCGCCTAGAAGCATCTGTCACCAAGCTGCAAGAAGCTATGGATCAACTTAAGGAAGAATAGCAAAATCAAAATAGCATGCTCTGCAAACTGCTTAAGGAGCAAGAAAAGGAAAGGCGTGAGCTACAGGAGCTAAAACACCAGAGGCTCTCCCTTGAGGGATCAGACACTCCTACAAATTGAAGGAGCACTTGCCTTTCCCAATGCAGGTTGTTGAGTCCTAACTCTGTGATAACTTTCGTTATTAGAGATCCATTTTAAGAGTCACATGAGCATTAGTATTAGAATCATTTATTTTTATGTCTTTAATTTCCTTTCTTTTATTATTATCTGTCTGCTTTTATGCTTATTTCATGTCTTATTTCTATTCCATAATCAATAAAATTTAGAGTATATGTCTTAAAGCTATGAATAATCCCATAAATCCCTCACTTTTCTTAAAAGAAAAATGTTTTTATTTGCAAAAGAATAAGAAGTACATGAATTTCAAATTATATCTTGAAAATAATCTAATTATTTTGATGTGGTGGCAATACTTTTTATTTTCTGGATGAATGATTGAACAGTGCATATTTTTGGTATTGTTGTTTATGAATGTTAAAACGGTTGGCTCTTGAAAGAATAATGAAAAAGGAGAAATGTTATTGATAATCTAAAAAATCATAAAATTGATTCTTGAAGCAAGAAAAAGCAGTGAATATAAAGCTTGCGAAAAAAAATTTTGGTGAAAAAATAAAAGAAAAAGAAAAAGCAAGCAGAAAAAGCCAATAACCCTTTAAACCAAAAGGCAAGGGTAAAAAAAGGATCCAAGGCTTTGAGCATTAATGGATAGGAGGGCCCATAGGAATAAAATCCTGGCCTAAGCGGCTAAATCAAGCTGTCCCTAACCATGTGCTTGTGGCATGAAGGTCCAAGTGAAGAGCTTGAGACTGAGTGGTTAAAGTCGTGGTCCAAAGCAAAAAGAGTGTGATTAAGGGCTCTGGGCACCTCTAATTGGGGACTCTAGCAAAGCTGAGTCACAATCTGAAAAGGTTCACCCAGTTATGTGTCTGTGTTATTTATGTATCCGGTGGTAATACTGGAAAACAAAATGCTTAGGGTCACGGCCAAGACTCATAAAGTAACCGTGTTCAAGAATCAACACACTGAACTAGGAGAATCAATAACACTATCTGAATTCTGAGTTCCTATAGATACCAATCATTCTGAACTTCAAAGGAAAAAGTGAGATGCTAAAACTGTTCAGAAGCAAAAAGGCTACAAGTCTCGCTCATCTAATTGGAACTGAGCTTCATTGATATTTGAAATTCATTGTATATTCTCTTCTTTTTATCCTATTTTATTTTTAGTTGCTTGGGGACAAGCAACAATTTAAGTTTGGTGTTGCGATGAGCGGATAATTTATACCCTTTTTAACATTGTTTTTACATAGTTTTTAGTATGTTTTAGTCACTTTTTATTATATTTTTATTAGTTTTTATTCAAAAATCTCATTTCTGGACTTTACTATGAGTTTGTGTATTTTTCTGTAATTTCAGGTAAATTTAGGCTGAAATTAAGGGACCTGAGCAAAAATCTGATTCAGAGGCTGAAAAAGGACTGCAGATGCTGTTGGATTCTGACCCTCCTGCACTCGAAATCAATTTTATGGAGCTACAGAAGCCCAATTGGTGCGTTCTAAATAGCGTTGAAAAGTAGACATCCTGGGCTTTCCAGCAATATATAATAGTCCATACTTGGCCCGAGATTTGGTAGCGCAAACTGGCGTTTAAACGCTAGCTCCTTACCCTTTTCTGGCGTTAAACACCAGAACTGGCATAAAAGTTGGAGTTAAACGCCTAAACTGGCACAAAAGCTGGAGTTAAACGCCAGGAATAGCCTATGCATCTGAAAGCTTCAGTGCTCAGCCCAAACACACACCAAGTGGGTCCCAGAAGTAGATTTCTGCACTATCTATCTTAGCTTACTCATTTTCTGTAAACCTAGGTTATTAGTCGAGTATAAAAACTACTTTTAGAGATTCATTTTGTACCTCATGACATTTTTACATCTGAATTTTGTATCTTCTACGGCATGAGTCTGTAAACTCCATGGTTGGGGGTGAGGAGCTCTGCTGTGTCTCGATGGATTAATGCAATTACTACTGTTTTCCATTTAATCACGCTTGTTTCTATTCTAAGATATTCACTCACACTTCAACATGATGAATGTGATGATCCGTGACCCTCATCACCATTCTCAACCTATGAACGCATGCCTGACAACCACTTCCGTTCTACTTTAGATTGAGTGTGTATCTCTTTGGTTCCTGGTTCACGAGTTTGATTGCCTCTCCTGACAACAGAGCATTCAATTCTGTGAGATCAGAGTCTTCGTGGTATAAGCTAGAATCAATTGGCAGCATTCTTGAGATCTGGAAAGTCTAAACCTTGTCTGTGGTATTCCGAGTAGGATCCGGGAAGGGATGACTGTGACGAGCTTCAAACTCACAAATGTTGGGCATAGTGACAGTGTGCAAAAGGATCAATGGATCTTATTCCAACACTAGTGAGAACCGATAGATGATTAGTCCTACGAAACCCGTAGCTGGACCATTTTCACTGAGAGGACGGATGGTAGCCATTGACAACGATGATCCACCAACATACAGCTTGCCATGGAAGGAGCCTTGCGTGTGTGAAGAAGAAGACAGTAGGAAAGCAGAGATTCAGAAGACAGAGCATCTCCAAAACCTCAACCTGTTCTCTATTACTTCATAACAAGTATTATTTAATCCATGTTCTTTTACTCATTCCAATTAATACTGAGAATTATTATTGATATCCTGACTAAGAGTTACAAGATAACCATAGCTTGCTTCAAGCCGACAATCTCCGTGGGATCGACCTTTACTCACGTAAGGTATTACTTGGACGACTCAGTGCACTTGCTGGTTAGTTGTGCGAAATTACAAAAGTGTGATTGTGATTTCGTGCACCAATCATCAAAACCAAAACAACCACCTTCTTAACCCTCAGAACAATTCTCATCAACAACAACCACACCCCACACAACCAACTCAACAAGACTCTTGGAGACTTTCTCCCCTAGTTGATTCGATATCAACTAAACAAGTCATGCGTACGCAAGCTTGCAAGCGTGCGCATGATTGATAGATTGGTCCAACGTGGTACGTGGTCCTTTTCACGTTGCAGGTCCCTCTCTATGCTTCCAGAGAGCCTTCTATTCATGTTAGAGAGCATTCTGCTTGTCACAGAGAATATTTTGCTTGTTACCTTCTATTCTCTTTTCTTCTCTATTTCTTTCTATTTTCCTTCTAAAGTTCCTGTAATCAATGAAATTCAACTAATCAAAGTAACGTTCATTCTAACCTAAAATCATTTCTTATTCAACAGGAGTTCTTAATAAATCAACTGAAATAATAGAAGAAAAAACACCAAAGATGCGAATGCATTAGTCAGACACTGCAAAGGGGCCAGCTTTACTTGCCCAAACAAGTAACTGTTTCTGCAAATCTCTTCAACTATCACTATCTTTCCTGAAAGATAGATCCTAACAAACTTCCGAGATGAAGGGAACGGTTATTTATCAATAAAGGTGGAACTACTCCAACAAAGATGGTTAATCACTCTATTATAAATACACTGACACCCCTCAGGTATACTCACGTTCTAATCTACTAAAGACCTGCGTAAAACTTTTGCTAATTTTAAGCATCAGAGTCTCTTACAAGTACCACCTCTAACCTCCTCACCGATAATTTGGACGGTAGCACCTCAGCACAAGAACAAGTCCGACACTGTCCCACAAAGAATCTCGACCTCACGTTTAAATCCAAATCATCGTTTTAGATATCGTTCGAAATAGTTTTATTCTTTATTGTAACAAATTTTGAATAATCATAGTTGTCAGAACCGAACCGGTGATCGAACCGATCAGATTACTGGGTCACTAGATTATTGGTTCAACCGGTGAGTCACTGGTTGAACCGTTTAACCCGGTCCTATATAAATAAAAAATAACTAAAAATTTAAAATACATATTTTCACTAATATTTTAAGAATATTAAATTATTTTAAAATAATATGAAACAGAAATAATAAGTATTTTGTTATTTTTATTCTATTATAAATATTTTTATTTTGTTTTTGTATTAAAATAACTATTATTTTTAAATTTCAATAATTTATTAATTAGTTTATATCTATTATATTATTATATATTACAAGTATTTATTAAAAAAATAATATTAATATATATTATATAATTATGAAAAAAAAGAATAAGTGAGTTTATAATTATTGTTAAATAAAAATATAATTAAAAAGATCAAGTTTATAACTAAAATTAAAAAAAATAAAATAAAAGTAGATTAGTTGATAACAGATACTTATATATATATTATAATTTGCGTATAAATGTATAAGAAGCATAGTAGCCTAGCGGTTGTGAGTGTCTCATAGTTCACTGAGGTTAGGGGTTCGAACCCTCCCTCCACCAACATTTTGAATAAATTTGTATTTTCAATCGGTTCGGTCGGACCGGTCTTGACCGAGTTTTGACCGGTTTTCAACGGTTTATAGCGGGTCTGACTGGTTCGTATCGATTCTCTTTCTTATACGGTCTAATTATCGGACCGGACCGGTATAGGGTCCGGTTTACCGGTTTTTCGGTTGAACCGGCCGGTCCGGTCCGGTTTTTACAACAGTGTGAATAATTCTTGGTGGTTAATTTAGGAACCTTGTTGTTAGTTATTTTATTTATTATTTTATTACAAAACAATTTTTTAATTGAATTACAACCAAACTAGTTGAACTAATAAATTAATAATTAAAGCAATTCCATAATCGGTTCAATTTTTAAAGCTTTGAAAATGGCACACATATGTGTTTTTTTTTTTACTTTTTACGCTGCGACTTCGAATCTGTCCGACTGTCCCTCTGAACCTTTCCCATCCCACACCGACGGCGGATGAGAAAAGAGAAAGCGCTTCATTGCTGACACACTAAACTAATGGCCATCGCAATACGTTGCATTAAAGTTTCATTCTTTGGTGCAGTTCTTCGCCCCCTTTACATTTCCCCCACAACCCCAATTGAAATGGAATCCAATTCTCTTCTTTCCTTTTTTAATTTGGAGATCTGCTCAATTGTTTTTCTGAATTGGGTTTAATTGAACTACAATTCGCTTCCTATCTGGATTTTCATTTCAAATTGCAATCGAATTAGCTCAGTAAGCCTTCAAAAAGTGCAGATTGTGCAAACTAGTGGGTCTATTTTTGGTTCTATCGGATCTCTCGTTGTTCATGTCTCATTGAATTTGTTACCCTTTAAATTTTAACACATCTTCTCACTTCCAGCAAAGTAAAAAAAGAAGGGATGCTGTGAATAAGCAAAGGAGTTATTTGATTTTTAGTAGTAGAAATTATTAACTAGTTGAGTTTATTTTGGAATTCTGTTTTGATTTGTTTGCCCCTTTTGTTGTGTATTTGGCTGAAGCATAAAAAATGGGCGATGCTTTGGGTTCTGATTTGATCAGTGATCTTCCTCAGAGCATCGTGGAGAGCATCCTGGTGCGGCTTCCAATAAGGGATGCTGTGAAAACTAGCATCTTATCGAGCAAATGGAGGTACAAATGGGCTTCCATTACTCAACTTGTCTTCGACGAAAAATGCGTCGATAGTTGCAGTGACCGAGATGTTGTTGAGAAAAGTGTTGTCAAGTTCATCACCAGATTGTTGTTTCTTCACCAAGGACCAATTCATAAGTTCCAAATCACGATTTCGTACTTTCAGAGCTGCCCCGAAATAGACCAGTGGATTCTTTTCCTCTCAAGGAATGATATTAAGGAGTTGGTTCTTGAATTAGGAGAAGGCGAATTCTTCAGGATACCATCCTGCCTTTTCAATTGTAAGAAATTGTCTCGCCTCGAGCTTTTTCGATGCGAGTTGGATCCGCCTCTTAGTTTTAAGGGATTCTTGTGTTTGAGGAGCCTAAACCTTCATCAAGTTCTGATATCGCCCGATGCAATCGAAGGCCTCATTTCCAATTGCCCTCTCTTAGAGAGCTTATCATTGTCGTACTTTGATAGCTTAGCTCTTAGTATCCGCGCTCCCAACCTCAAGTACTTGTATCTTGAAGGTGAATTCAGGGACATATGTCTTGAAGATACTCCACTTCTCGTTGAAATCTCCGTTGCTATGTATATGACTGATGACATCGCTGAGCACTTTGAGCAGAGCGCAAGTTGCAATTTTCTTAAGTTTCTTGGTGGCGTGCCTAACCTTGAAAGGCTTGTTGGCCATATCTACTTCACAAAGGTAACCCTTTCTTTTGCTCTGAACCTGTTTTCTTAGCATGTATGCAAAATTCTTTTTCTGATTCCTTTCTGCTTGTTTTTCAAGTATTTGAGCATAGGTAATGATCTAGGATGTCTTCCAATAATATACAAGAATTTGGAGACCATCGAGTTAAATCAAGTAAGTTTTGAAGATATGAAAGAGATACTCGTTGTTCTTCGCTTGATTACCAGCTCTCCCAATCTAAAGGAACTTCAAATTTCAGTAAGTCCTTATTCGTTGCACACGCAGATTATTTTCCCCTCAATTTTCAGTAATGATGAGTGGTTTCTGTCATCAAGTTTTGTAGATCATGTCTCAATTACGTATTGACTAAATTGGCAATTTAGTTCCTTAGATTCATGTAACATCAGTTTAGTCTTTGAATGTTTTCTGATATCAATTTAGTCCTGCAAAAATACATAAGACATCAATTTAAGTACTAAAAGATTTATAACATCAATTTAGTGCAACATCCATTTAGTCTCTGAAAATACATTTGACCAATTTGCTACTTTAGAGAATGTTTGGATGGAGTTATTGGATAGGGGAAACCGGGAAAGTAATTTTAGAGAGAATCTAACATGTTTTGCGAAAGGAGGTAATGTAATGACCTCATCCATCCAAAAAATTTTATAAATGTGAATAATATATTTACTTCATCCAAATAAAGAATTTTGTAATTGAGGAGAATCTAATTGAAGCATTTTAATTATTATAAGGGTAAAGAACTGTTTTAGTCCCTAACATTTGGGTTAAGTTCTAATTTCGTTCCGAATGATTGAAGCGTCCTATTTTTATCTTAAATATTTTATTTTGTTCTAGTTTTAGTCTTTTGGTCAAAGTTTAATTTTTTCTTAAAAAAAAAAATATCCTTTCCTCTGTTATTATTTCTTTTAGGTAGTGAACAAAATTGTAAATATAATGATCATGGTGGTAGTTGTAGTGATTTGAGGGTGATAGTGACAGAATAATAAGATTAGAAGAAGATTATAATGGAGGAAAAATGATATTTTTTGAAAACTTTTAATTTTGAAAATGGACTAAATAGGATGAAATAAAATGTTTGAGAATGTTTCAAATGCTACGAATGAAATTAGGACATAATCCAAACTTTAAGGACTAAAATAGTTCTTTACTCTTATTATAATTCTCTAAAATGAGAAATACCTTATTCAAATGCAACTTAGTCTTAAAAATTTAAATTTTTGTAGGGCATATTTTATACCAATTTCCTTTTGCAGGGTTCATCAAACATACCAAGTGCCACAGATGCACCAGACTTGGATTTTTGGGAGAAAGAGTGCTCTTCAAAATGTAGACTAAGCCATCTTAGAGTCGTGCAGTTGACAGATATGTGTGGTGTGCCACATGAGATGGAGCTTATCAAATTCTTGCTTGCCTCATCTCCTGTGCTCGAGACAATGAGTATCATTCCTTGTATATATGTTGTGGAAAGTCAATTAAAAATGTTAACCGAATTGGTGAAGTTCCGACGTGCTTCTGCCAAAGCAGAAATTGTTTTTGTCCGTGAGTAATCAATCTTGTGGACTAGGTAATGAAATGCATTATTATATATGTCAATGTCACCTTCTGTGGTTATAGTGTGTATAACAACATTCTGAAATAAGACTACTTGTAAATTATCAAGCAAAAGTAGAAATTTGTATCTATGGATGGAAAAACGGATACATATATATGCAGGATAGATGAATTTGTCAATTTTCACCAATTTCCCATCATCCATGGTTGCTGTTCTTGCCATTGTTACGGTGATTCTATGCCTTGAATCTATGTCCTGTCTCTTGTTGCCATAAGGAATATAATATTCCAAATTGTATGTTTTGACTCATTTAGAATGCTGAAAATGCAGCTGTTATGCTCAGTCTTAACTCTTAAACCTTATAGTCAGCAGTAGATAGTCTTTCAATTATATAAGTTCAGTTACATGCTATTATTTCTAAAATGGTTGATTAGAGCAGATTATATAGTATGCTTTTAAATGGAACAGGATTCTTAACCATCTGTTGTAATGCCTTCTTTTTTTGGTTTTTCATGTTATTCCTAATCCAGCAAATTAAAAACTAATTTGTTGCATATCAGAGCTCAATTTAAGAGTTTGTCATTGATCAATAGAATGTTGTATGCACAAAATGATATTCGAACTCCTAACACTTAATCGGACATGTGAGCTAACTCCTCACACTTGTTTTGTTGCCTGCTTTAGTTTGTCTTTTTGTTCTCTCATGAGAGTCATTTCACACTTTAGAGGACAAAGCCCCAGCCCAACAGCAGCTGCTATACACAGATGATTATTTAACTATATCTTTTAATTATTTAGTAACTCTTTTATTGATACTATCATATATATTAAAAAAAATCTGTTATTTATACTTGTTATTATTGGACCCCACATACCCTTGTTAATATGCAATTTGAAAGTTGAAATAGATTTAAAAAAAAATTAAAATTAGAGGACTAGCATGACTACAAATGGTTCATAAAGAAAACATGGTTGAAAAGAAAATCCCTTGAAATTCAATAAGGCAGTGTTCAATTTAAAAGAGCGGGAGTGGGTGGGAGGAAGAAAATGAGCATTGTTCATACCTGGATATAAGGCAGCCCAACCTAATTCATCCAACCAGTATCTATTGGGTGGATTGGGCTGCCACCGTACGACTTGGACCATTCACCAAAAGCCTCATCATCCTTGACTAGGTTTAAGTGGGTTGGACTACCTACACCCTGGTCCCATGACCCAATAGTCGGCCAGACTTGGAACCAAGCCAAGAGCTCTCTTCGCTAGTTTGGTTATCACCAAAACAAGGGCATAACTCCACACACCGCAGGGGGTAACTTAGGATGGCAATGAGTATTTATGGGAGGTGGTATCTGTTCATACTGACCCAAAAATATAAGAGGGAGGTCGTACATGGCAACACAAAGATTGACTTTGTTTATTTTAATGAGCAACTAACTTTTAAGATATCTCTCATTTATCTAGAAAGGAGATCTCAACAACTTCTCTAGAAAAAGAGAATGGTTATCCACCATCAAAGGTGAAACTATACTAAAAGGTGGTTATTTATTCTATTATAAATACACTGACACCCTCAGATATATTCAGAACCCAATCTACTAAAAACTTGCCTAAAATCCTTACTAACTTAAGTATCGGAGTCCTTGCAGGTACCACCCCCAACTCCTCACAAGGAACTCGAATGGCGGTACCTCGACACTAACAGAAGTCGGACGCTGCTCAAAAGGAGTCTAGACCTCACGTTCAGCCCAAAAGTGACCTAATTTTAGGTAACCCTCAGAACATTGGCGCCGTTGCCGGGGACTTGGAAGTCTACATCCAATCATGGTAGACGATCAGTTCGAAGACGGACATACGGCATCCGAATCTGAACCAAAGCACCATAATGATGACCAAGCACTCATGATACCTCAATGACTGAATAGAACAGGTGACCCTAACGCAGAGGGAATGTCAGGAAACTCTCAATCCAGGTGAATAAATTCGGAGGTACATCCACCCGAGAATGAGGAGCCTTTGCACCCAAAAAAAATCATAGGACTCATACACGGGCATCATGGCCGATTGGAGCAACTTGAGCAGGAGATAGAACGGGAACGAGAAGTTGAAAAAGACCTGTGAAGAGAAGTATAACGTCGAACAGAATTAGAAGAAAAATGTCTAAAATTAAAAGCCAGCCTAGAAAATTGGAACAATCATACAAATCGAGAGGGAAGTCCTTTTGGTGGAGAAGATCCATTCATAGAAGAAATCATGCGGACTAAGGTTCCAAGGAATTTAAGAGTTCCGACATGGACCTCTATGATGGAACAATCAACCCAAGACATCATCTCAGTAATTTTAAAAGTTGGATGTATTTGCTTGATGCGTTCGATGCGACCTGTTGCAAAGCTTTTCCGAGAACGTTAACTAAAGCAGCGATGAAGTAGTTTGATAGCTTACCACTTAGGTCAGTGACCTGTTTTGACGATCTCGCAATGAAGTTTCTCACCCGATTTTTCATTCAGAAAGTCAAACAAGAGGTCGGAGAAACACTCCAAGCTTATATGGAAAGATTCAACAAAGCTTGCTTAGAAATTAGAATTTACCTCCAGAAGCAGTAATAATGGGGTTAGTTAATGGCCTCAAAGAAGGGCATTTTCTTAATCCATATCAAAGCGGCATCCAACCTCTTGTTATGAAGTACAAGAACGAGCGGAAAAGTACATCAACATGGAGGATAATTTCTGACTTAGAAAACCAGTTCCAAGGCAAAACCTTCATTATCAAACTCGGGATAAAGATAAGGATGCAAAGAAAAAGGATGAATATTTCCCGGACAAGCCTCGAAGATACCATAACTACACCCTGCTCTAAGTCTCTCTTGTCGACATCTATAGAAAAATCTGCCACACTGAAAAACTTTGACCCCCTCGTCCCAACAATAACAAGAAAGCTGGAAGTCAAATGGAATACTGTGAGTATCACAAATTATATGGGCATTCCACCAATGATTGCTATGACTTGAAAAATGTGATAAAAAAAAACTGGCCAGAGAAGGTCGGTTAGAAAGGTACCTCGTAGAAAGGTCGGACGACCTGGGAAAAAGGAAGAGAGGCGATGAAAATTCAACGAGATCGGCCACGACAAATCCCTCATAGGCACATCCACATGATAGTTGGAGGATTTGTAGGAGGAGGAGTAACCAAGTATTATCAATGCATCAGCCTACAATGCATTGATAAGTTAGACAATCTTGAACCGACTAGCTGCAGTCGTCTCTACTCCCCATCTCTGCATGAATTTCCCGACTTCAGAGGGAATCGCTACCGTAAGAGGAGATTAGAGATTGGCATGTAAAATTCGGTCAAACCGTAATTAATTAAATAATAAATTAAATATGAGCGAATATGGTTAGAAAATTTATCAATTGGAGTTTCATAATTTAAATAGGATTTTTGGACTCAGTGAATTTTTTTTAGTCGAAAAACATAGTTTTCAGCGTAAAAACGCACACTGGAAATTTGACCGGCAGTACCGGCTGAGAGCTATCCGGTACTGCAGCTGAGAAAATTAATTATGAGTGGAAAAGGTTAAAAAGTTAAATATTTGTTGTTAAGATGGTAAAAATAATTAAAACGCACATTAAAACATTAAACTTAAAGGTTTTTGCCCAAAGTTGGGCCAAACAGACTAAACCAAGTGAACTGGACCCAAGTGGGCCCAAACCCACATATATAACCCTTCACATTAAACCATTTCCGCATCATTTCTTCCCCCCTTTGATGTGTTCCATGGTGAGAGAGAAGAGAAAAGATGGAAACCAAAATCCTAACCCCCTTTGATCTTCAAATCACCATAACTTTCTCTGTGGAGCTCCAATCGACGAGCCGTTTGCGGCCACGCGTCGCTCTTCTTGCCCTCTTCGATTTTTCTAGGCATTGTGGTGAGTATTTCTTTTCACTCTACCCAATTTTTGGTTTTCTTTTTAAATTAGAATTTGGTTGTGGGTTTTGAGAAATTTTGTGGTTTTGATTATTTAGGAGTGCTCTAGTATGAGCCATTGGTGATATTCATCACAAAAAATTCAGTGGATTAAGATAAGAAATCACTAACCCTTGCAATTTACTAGATTTCATAAACCCTAGGTTGATGTTTGTACGATATTGGTTATGTTAGCGTTGTGGGGTGAGATTTTGGTGCTCTTGGAAACTTGAGTTTGATTTGTGGACCTCTTGGTAAAGCTCGGAGCTAGTGCTTGGTGGATAATTTGCAAGGAAAGGGCAAATTATTGTGACTACAAGCGGTACGGTTTAAGTTTCATTTAAGTACCGTGTGGTGTGACGAGAATTTCTAGGTTAAATGCCCCTAGGATTAAGTTTAAATTGTGTGTTTGATTGGAATTAATGTGTATAGATGACATGCTATAAAGAACAGTGATTTGGGTATGTATTGTGTGATTTTGCATATTTGGGTGTTGTGAAATTGAGGATTTGGATGATGATAGTATGTGTTGAATTATGTATATATATTGAATTGATGAATTGGGCCAGGGGCCGTGAATCTTGGGCCGGAGGCTGGAAAGAGGTAAAGAAGGTAAGTGGTGTTTGTATAGTGTGATGATATATGATATTGAATGGATTTTAGATATTGAATGTGTGAATAATTGGTATGATTATTGAATAATGAGAATTGAGGAAGTGGTGTGTGGAACTTGACGATTTTGGGTGGAATTATGTAGATGAAGTAGGTTTGGAATTGGTTCAGTATAACTATGTGAATGTGGCTGGTTTGTGGCCAATTTAATGATTGAAAACTGTTTTGGCTTGTGAACCTTGGAAAGATTGGTAAATTCTAATTTTAGGTAAAAACTGATTTTTGACCAAATTCAGTGGTCCGTAACTCAATCTTTGGAATTGGGAATTCTTTGAAATTATATTTTTATAAAAGAGCATTTAAAGATCTTTCCAACGGTTCAAGAATGGTTGAAAAAGGAATTTTGTGAAAAAAGCTATGAGGTTTTGAAAATTGGACCGAAAAACTGATTTCTGCAACATATCAGATTTTCTGTTTTCTTATATGGATGCGTACGCGGCCTTTGATATGTGTACGTGGGCATTGGCCTTTGCCAAGTGCCTCTGCGTACGTGGATATCGCATGCATATGCATCATGGTTCAAAATTGGGATCATGCATACGCGACACCATGCATACATACGCGACTTACTAAAATTTCACATCATGCGTACACGAACGTTTGCATGCGTACGCAGATCCCAAGTTTTCAGCCTGTGCTTACACACACCTCCCAGAATTTAGAAAAATATATTTTTATTACGTTCAACCATTCTTTTGTCCTCCCAAACCTTTATAAACGTCGATAAGATTCTAGAGCCGGTAAAACTAAGTATAAAGGAGCTAAGAACAAGACCTAAAGAGTGAGTTAATGAATTAAAGTGAAAGGGAGCTAAGTGTGGCTTGAACTTATGAAGAACGCCCTAAGTGTGGGTTGAAATTATAATGAGAATGACATAAGTGGAGGTACTGATGAGATGAGGTTTGAGATGTGTGATGGACACTATATCCCGGGATGAATAGATGAGTCGAGGTTGAGAATTCCCCCTAGTTATGGTGGTTATAAATAAAGAGATACAGATTTAAAGCCTGCGAGGTGTACAGGACACCCACCCTGCGAGACTGACGTGGCGGAAATTGGCGAGTCAAGAAATTATTATAGAGATACGTTGCAAGTATAGTTCTTAACCAACCAAAAATCTTCTTATCAATTTAGAAGGGTTGTCACAAAATTAGAATTAAAATACTGGGGGTATGAATCCCAGGTCGTCTCCCAACGAGTTGCAGAAAGATGTGCTATTTTATTAATCAGATGTTTTCCAAAAGGGTTTGAGTTGATAGACAGGAAATTAAATCAGAGAATTTATGTGATTTAAATAAAAACCTTGACCGGGAGTAGATTAGTTGGAAGTCCTATCCTTGATGGAGTTCTCCCAAGATCAATTGATAATTGAAGGTTGCCTGCTCAATTATCCTTTACTAGATAAAGGAAAGTTAAACAAGTTGGAAGCCAGTTTCTATTCACAAGTTCTAATCATCTCCCATGGGAAAGACTAGTGTCAGTGATTAGAGGGCGACCCAACGCTAAAACCAACTATAATTTTACTCTTGAGCATCCAACTCAAGGTCCTCCTTTCAATCAACTCCCAATGAAGTTATGGAACTACTCGCTCATTATGAATGCAAACTTCGCAAAATAAGAAAGGGAAATAAAGAAAGACATGATAAATAATAATCAAAAGGATCAATTAAAAATAAAATAGTTCTTGTACTAATAAATTCTAAAAATAATCCAACAGTAACTCTGAATAAATTAAGGATATGAAAGAATAAGTGACAAGTAAGGAAACAAACTAGAATGATGAAGTCTTGACGGAGGTAATAACTCTTCTCAATATCCCAATCCAAAAAGCAATAAAATCAAAATCCTAAGAACTATGAATGTGTAGAGAGAAAACCTAGAGGAGGAGTAAAATCAGATCTAAAACTAAAATTATGCGGAATGAATGTTGTCCTCAGGTCTCTGCATGTTCCCTGGCTCTAATCTACTTTTCTGGGCTGAAAAATGGGTCAAAACATGGCCCAAAATCGCCCCCAGCGAATTCTGCAGATTCTGCAGATCGCGCACGTCACGCGATCGCGTCATCCACGCGTTCGCGTCCTCCAGCATTTTGCCTTGCCACGCGTGCGCGTCGTCCACGCATTCGCGTCACGTGCGCAGTTTACAATCCATGCGTTCGCGTCAGGCACGCGAGCGCATCACTGCAATTTCCTCCATTTTGCGCGGTCGCGTGAGCCATGCGCCCGCGTCACTTCTCGCTGGTCATCTCCTTAATTTCTTGTGTTCCTCCCATTTTTGCAAGCTTCCTTTCCAATCTCCAAGTCATTCATGCCCTATAAAGCCTGAAACACTTGACACACAGATCACGGCATCGAATGGAATAAAGGAGAATTAAAATACATAATTAAAAGTTTCTAGGAAGCAAGTTTTCAATCATGGAATAATTTTGGGAAGGAATTGTAAATACATGCTAATTTAATGAATAAGTGGGTAAAGATTTGATAAAACCACACAATTAAACACAATATAAACCATAAAATAATGGTTTATCAGAGACGAATAATGAGTTTAAGAAGAGATACAGGTTGTTCTGCCTGCGAGATCATAAAAGTGATGGTGAAATTGTGAAAGGTTATACGATGTTATGATAGGGTACTAACCCTGCGAGAAATACAGGCTATCCTGTCTGCGAGGTGTACAGAGCACTTAACTCTGCGAGGTGTGTAGGACACTCAACCTTGCGAGATTTCCCTCTGTCTGTGAGGTGCACAAGGCACTTACCCTGCGAAATATACAGAGCATTAACTCTGCGAGGTGTATAGGGCACTCACCCTGCGAGGCTATCCTATATAGCGAGTAAACAATAGAGAGGACTATGTCTGAGTTAGCTACCGAACATGTCGGGTTGGCTATATAACCGACAGATGATATCATTGGCCACAAGGCAGACATTCGTCATTTGCATATGTTTGATTTGTTTGGATTTGCCTATTTGTTTTGGATTGCTAAATCATATATGCTAGGTTACCTGATTATATGCTACTTGTTCTACTTGTATCTTAATTGTGTATTACTTGTCTGTATTGTTTGTGTTTGTACAACTGAGAGGTCCCTCATGCTGGTGCTGGTTGACGTTGGGGGTTGTTCTTGTTGAAATAAAATAATGAGATGATTAATTTAAAATGATGATTATTGAATGAAGTAACTTGAGCTCCCTAGGAAGACGCAGTGAAGAGATTTCACTTGCTCTAGGTAGAGAATGAAAAAATTGATATTTAAACGCTGAGTTTAAATTTACTAGCTATGGTTTGGTTTGGAATTAAGTGTTAAGAAGTTTGGAAAGAGTGGAAAGATGAGGAGTTGACTAGACTTAGTATCCCCTAGAACAGTTGCCTAATTCATGGATTATTGAGAACATAAGATGAATGAATGAATAAAGAAAGTTTAGGATGCTTAGTGAGTTTTTATTATAGTGGATTGTATTTATTTAGCACTTTTACCATACTAGAAACCTATCGGTCGGGGGTTCTCATTCCATATATATCTCTTGTTTTTCAGATGCATGTCCAGGTGCTCAGAAATGAGCTGTGGTTCATCTGAGAGATGGCGAAGACCTTTATATTCTCTGCTTTATATTTTGCTTAGAATCTCTCCACCTTTATTTTGAAAAATTTATATTTTGTATTGATCTCCTTTAGGACTTGCTTATAGAGGCCTTTATGTATCATTTGGGAGAGACTAGGAGGTACTGTTGTCAACTACTTTTATATCATACCCTAGCCGGCCTAAACTTCGCAGGTCGCGACTAGTGGCTATTTACTTATGTTATACATATATACTTTGTCTTATTATTACTCTTCTTTATGGCTTTATATTCGTATCATTTTCGATTCATGCTTTATCTTCTAATTGTCAATACGTGAGTGTTACGACTTCGTGATTTTATTTTTACTCTTTTCAGCCTTCTCGATTTATACTTCCTTTCAATTATATATATATGTATGTATGTATATGTATGTATGTATTATAATCCACCTGAGATTCGTACCACATTATTATTATCGACTTATGACTCGAGCATAAGGATTTGAATATTAGGGTGTTACATTATGGTATTAGAGCAGTTCGTCTTCGTGAGCTTGAGGGATGGATTGCTTATGCTTCAATGCATACTCTGAATTGTGCCTGTGCTATTTAAGATATCTGACTGATATGTTTAGCATAAATTCTGTGAGTATACTTTTGGGGAATTAAAGTATATAAGCTGAGATACTGAGACTGATCACCTTGATATCACTTGTTTTGTGTGGATAGGACCTGAAATGGCAACTAGTAGATGGGGTCGCGGACGAAAAGGATATGAGGAACCCGCTCCTACTGGCAATCAAGCCAAATTTCTGGCGGTAATGACCCAGCTTATCAACATTATGCAAGCTAATGTGGTGGCTGTCAACCAAGTGATGGAAAGGATGAACGGAAATGGGATTGGTAACGGAGCTGGAGGAAGCTCAACTGCAGGTCCTATGACATTGGCAACCTTTCTAAAGGTTAATCCTCATACCTTTAGAGGATCAACTGATCCTCTGAAAGCCGGCAATAGGTTTAGAGCAATGGTGAGATCTTTGCAGGTGCAACACGTACCTGATGGCAGGAAATCACATCTGCATAAACTACCAGCAAGTATATCGGGTCGCATCAAGTAGTAAAACTCAAAAGAGTGAGGTTGATCCCATAGGGATTGATGAATCAAGTAATTTTAGTTGGGTAATAAGTCTAGTCAAGCTAATATTGAAAGGAGTTTGGTGAAATTAATTTAACAGAACATAAATTACAAGAAAGTAAATGCTGGAAAGTAAAGGACAGAGACTTAAATGGAATAAAATGTAGAGTACTAGAGAAATAAATGCTTCAAAGTAAATGACAAAAACTTAAATGGCGGGAAATGTAAAGATATGAAACTTTAAAGAGCAAGAAATGTAAATGACTTGAATCTTAAAGTGCAAGAAAGTAGAGCACAAATGTAAATGGCAATGGAAATGTAAAGTGCATGAAAAGTAAAGGAGGAAGCAGTAAACAATTGCAATTAAAGTAAATTCAGGGTAATCTAAATTGAAGAAAATCAAAGAGAAAGATTTATTAGGGATTGGGGATATCATAATCCATCATGAATCAAATGGGTCTCAACTTCATTCTCAATCATATGAGTAGTTCTATGGTGGATTGTAATTGGTTGGATGCCAATTCCTTGGCAACCCAATCTCTCTAATCACAATCAATCTTGCCAATTCCTTGATCTAATTGTCATGAGAAGAGGTTAAGCACATTCTCTTATCCATAAGCCACACAAACTCTCAAGACCTCAATTCCTCCCGAATAGTGTTGGTCAAGAGAATTGTGAAGGATAGAGCTCCACTTCTAATGCTTATGATTCTCCTTCCGAGGCTCACACAAGCATTCAATTGACTGAAACCCCCCTTCCAGAGTGAGTGAATCTCAATAAGCATAGAAGGTATCCAATAACTACACAAGCGGATTGAGAAGAAGAAGAATTTCATTCATTTATTCAGATTACAATAGAGTTCCTCCCCCTAATAAAATGGGAGTTTAGTTCATCATTGCTCAATCAAACAGAAAGGGAAAGAAAGTACGTAAAACTAATGAAAGTACAAAAGAAAATGATTTCAAGGCTTCCCAATTAGGGTCCCTGCTTCCCAGCCTCTTTTCTTAACTCAAAATCTATCCTATTTATACACTTTTTCAATCAAACTTCAAGTCTTTGGATGTGGGCTTTGGCCGTTGTTGAAGCAAGTGAGGAGTGGCTTTTAGTGACGTTGGCATGGGTGTTAGTCAACTAACGTTCACAATCTTGCATGGGTTCCATTGGAAATGAGCTCAGCATGGGCATTAGTCACTAACGTTCGTGTGCACTAACAGTGGCCAACGTTCCCTTTAAAACCATTGAGGAATGTTTGTGCCAATGTTAGTGCACCAACATTGCCACCAACGTTTGCCTGGTCACGCGTACGCGTCGCTCACGCGTACGCGTTGCTGATTAGTTTTCCATGCATTTTTCTTTGAAACTATCAAAGACGTTAGCGACAACGTTTGCACACCAACTCTTTCTTGGTCACGCGCACGCGTCGCCCACGCATACGTGTCAAAGCTGGATTTTTGCATTTTGCACGTGCGCGTCACCCATGCGTGCGCGAGACTTGCTATTTTTTCCACTTTCACACGTACGCGTCATCCACATGAACGCGTCACATCAAATTTTTCCAACTCCAAATTGAGATTTTATCGAAGACGTTGGTGTGCAACATTTGTGGTAACGTTGGTGAGCTAACTTTGGCTACCAACGTTGCTTCGTTCTCCTCTAGCAACGTTTGAGGCAACGTTGGTGAGTCAACTTTGGCCACCAATGTTACCTTCTGTGCTTTTTCTTTGCTCTTCCTCTGCTTCTCCTCACCTATCATCAACCAAACAAATGCATCATAGTCTTGCCATAATCACAAGATTTTACATCATTCATGGCATTCAAGTAAATCTTGCATAAATGTCATGAAAATGCACATAATTAACAATGTTTGATTGAATCAAGATATGCATACATTTCTCATCCAAAGCTTACTTATTGCCTAAGAAAGTGCATGAAACCTAATGAAAACTAATGAGAAAGACTTGTGAAACTAGCCTAAGATGCCTAGGCATCAGTACCCGAGGGTCAGATGGTAGTGTTTGTTACTTATCAGCTAACTGGAGAAGGTCAACACAGGTGGCAGGGAACCTTCCATCTTTTGCAGCAAGGAGTTGGGACTGAGACGATCACCTAGGATATGTTCAGAGAAGAGTTTTACAAGAAATACTTTTCGAACTCTGCGAGACAACTAAAGAATTGGAGCTACTACAACTGGAGCAGGGGTCAATGACTATGGCTGCTTACACAATCAAGTTTGAAGAGCTGTGCCATTTTTCTAGAGTTTGTCAGGGTGCTCCTGAAGGATATAAGGAGTGGAAGTGTGTGAAGTATCAAGATGGTCAGAGAGATGACATTATGAGTGCTGTGGCACCTCTTGAGGTTAGGAGTTTTGCCGAGTTAGTTAACAAGAGCCGAGTGGTGGAAGAGTGCTCCAGGAAAACTGATATGGTAAGGAGTGACCGCAGGGAATCTCATGAAAGGGTTCGAGGTGAGAGTTTAGCACCGAGGAGCTTTGACTTCAAAAGGAGTGGGTATCCACCCCAATATTCCCAAGACCAAAATGATTTTCGAAGAAATGATCATCATCTGGGGCATGGTAAAGAGAAGCAGGCAAGGACTTATTCAGGTGACTTGACTTGCAAGAGTGTGGAAAGTAGCACCCAGATCAGCCGTGCAGGGCCGGATTAGGTATATGTTACAAGTGCAGGAAGCTGGAACATATCTCTCAAGATTGTCCATACAGGAAAAATCATGGAGAAGGCCGATCTCAACGAGGTTGAGGAAATCGTGAGACGGGTAAGTATGATTAAATGGTAAGATGAATGATGTGTAATCCTGAAATCACTCATCAAGCACATCAAGGCATCGAATGGAATAAAAGTGGAATAAAATTGATTAAATTAAGCACAAAATAACATGTTTTCATAATTACGCTCAATTTAGGGAGAAAACACAAAAGTATGCTATTTAGATGAATAAATGTGGGTTTATATCATGAAATCCACTCAAATCAAATCAAAATATATCGTCAAATATGGATTCATCAATGTGAATTTGGTTGAATTTGAGAAAAGAGAAAAGATGGAAACCAAAATCCTAACCCCCTTTGATCTTCAAATCACCATAACTTTCTCTACAAACCTCCAATCGACGAGCCGTTTGCGGCCAAGCGTCGCTCTCCTTGCCCTCGATTTTTTCTAGGTATTGTGGTGAGTATTTCTTTGTACTCTATCCAATTTTTGTTTTTTCCTTTAAATTCTAATTTGGTTGTGGGTTTTGAGAAATTTTGTGGTTTTGATTATTTAGGAGTGCTCTAGTATGAGCCATTGGTGATATTCATTACAAATATTCAGTGGGTTGAGATAAGGAATCACTAACCCTTGTGATTTACTAGATTTCATAAACCTTAGGTTGATGTTTGTATGATATTGGTTGTGTTAGAGTTGTTGGGTGAGATTTTGGTGCTCTTGGAAACTTAAATTTGATTTGTGGACATCTTGGTGAAGCTCGGAGCTAGTGCTTGGTGGAGAATTTGCAAGGAAAGGCCAAATTATTGTGACTACAAGAGGTATAGTTTAAGTTTCATTTAAATACCGTGTGGTGTGATGAGAATTCTTAGGTTAAATGCCCCTAGGATTAAGTTTGAATTGTGTATTTGGTTAGAATTGATGTGTATAGATGACATGTTGTAGAGAATAGTGATTTTGGGTATATATTGTGTGATTTTTCATATTTGGGTGTTGTGAAATTGAGAATTTGAATGATGATAGTATGTGTTGAATTATGTATATATATTGAATTGATGAATTGGGCCAGAGGCCATGAATCTTGGGCTGGAGGCCGGAAAGAGATAAGGAAGGTAAGTGGTGTTTGTATGGTGTGATGATATATGAGATTGAATAGATTTTAGATATTGGATGTGTGAATAATTGGTATGATTATTGAATAATGAGAATTGAGGAAGTAAGGTGTGGAATTTGATGGGTTTGGGTGGAATTGTGTAGATGAAGTAGGTTTGGAATTGGCTGAGTATAAATATGTGAATGTGGCTAATATGTGGTCAATTTAATGATTGAGAACTGTTTTGGCTTGTGAACCTCAGAAAGATTTGTAAATTCTAATTTTAGGTAAAAACCAATTTTTGACCAACTTCAGCGATCCGTAACTCGGTCCTCGAAATTGGGAATTCTTTGAAATTAGATTTTTATGAAAGACCATTTAATGATCTTTCCAACGTTTCAAGAATGGTTGAAAAAGAAATTTGTGGGAAAAGTTATGAGGTTTTGAAAATTAGACTGAAAAATTGATTTCTGCAACATATCAGATTTTTTGTTTTCTAATATGGATGCGTACGTGGCCTTTGATATGTGTACGCGGGCATTGGCGTTTGCCAAGTGCCTCTGCGTATGCGGATATCGCATGCGTACGCGTCATGGTCCAAAATTGGAATCATGCGTACGCGAAACCATGCATGCGTACGTAACTTACTAAAATTTTCACATCATGCGTACGCGGATCCTAAGTTTTCAGCCTGTGCATACGTACACTACATGTATGCGTACGCACACCTCCCATAGTTTAGAAAAATATATTTTTATGACGTTCAACTATTCTTTTGGCCTCCCAAACCTTTATAGACGTTGTTGAAATTCCAGAGCCGCTAAAATTAAGTATAGGGGAGATAAGAACAAGACCTAAAGAGTGGGTTAATGAATTGAAGTGAAAGGGAGCTAAGTGTGGCTTGAACTTATGATGAACGCACTAAGTGTGGGTTAAAATTATAATGAGAATGACATAAGTGGTGGTTCCGATGAGATGACGTTTGAGATGTGTGAAGGGAACTATATCCCGAGATGAATAGATGAGTCGGGGTTGAGAATTCTCCCTAGTTATGATGGTTATAAATAAAGAGATATAGGTTTAAAGCCTGCGAGGTGTACATGATAATCATCCTGCGAGATGAATAATGAGTTTGAGAAGAGATACAAGTTGCTCTGCCTACGAGATCATAAAAGTGATGCTGAAATTGTGAATGGTTATACGATGATATGACAGGGTACTAACCCTGCGAGAAATACAGGCTATCCTGTCTGCGAGGTGTACAGAGCACTTAACTCTGCGAGGTGTGTAGGGCACTCAACCCTGTGATATTTTTCTCTGTCTGCGAGGTGCACAGGGCACTCACCCTACGAGATGTATAGGACACTCACACTGCGAGGCTATGCTATATAGCGAGTAGACAACAGAGAGGACTAAGTCCGAGTTAGCTACCGGACATGTCAGGTTGGCTATGTGACCGACAGATGATATCATCGCCCATAGGGCAGGCATTCATCATTTGCATATGTTTGATTTGTTTGGATTTGCCTATTTGTTTTGGATTGCTAAATCATATATGCTATGTTACCTGATTATATGCTACTTATTCTACTTGTACCTTAATTGTGTATTACTTGTCTGTATTGTTTGTGTTTGTACAACTGAGAGGTCTCTCATGCTGATGTTGGTTGACACTAAGCGTTGTTCTTTTTAAAATGAAATAATGAGATGGTTAATTTAAAATGATGATTATTGAATGAGGTAACTTGAGCTCCTTGGGTAGACGTAGTGAAGAGATTTCACTTGCTCCAGGTAGAGAATGAGATAATTGATATTTAAACGCTGAGTTCAAATTTACTAGCTATGGTTTGGTTATTGAGTGTTAAGGGGTTTGGAAAGAGTGGAAAGATAAGGAGTTGACTAGACTTAGTATCCCCTAGAATAGTTGCCTAATTTATAGATTAGTGAGAACCTAAGATGAATGAATAAAGGAAGTTTAGGATTCTTAGTGAGTTTTTATTATAGTGCATTGTATTTATTTGATACTTTTACCATATTGGAAACCCATCGGTTGGGGGTTCTCATTCCGTATATATCTCTTATTTTTTAGATGCAGGTCCAAGTGCTCAGAAATGAGCTGTAGTTCATCTGAGAGATGGCGAAGACCTTTATATTCTCTGCTATATATTTTACTTAGAATATCTCCACCTTTATTTTGAAAAATTTATATTTTGTATTGATCTCCTTTAGGACTTGCTTATAGAGGCCTTTATGTATCATTTGGGAGAGAATATGAGATACTGTTGTCAACTACTTTTATACTGTACCCTAACCAGGCAAAACTTCGCGGGTCACAACTAGTGGCTATTTACTTCTATTATATATCTATACTTTGTCTTATTCTTACTCTTCTTTATGGCTTTATCTTCGTATCATTTTTTATTCATGCTTTGTCTTCTAATTGTCGATACGTGAGTGTTACAACTTCACGATTTTATTTTTACTCTTTTCAGGCTTCTTGATTTATAATTCCTTTCAATTATATATATATATATATATATATATATATATATTATAATCCACCTGAGAGTCGTACCACATTATTATCATCGACTTATGACTCGAGCATAAGGATTTGAATATTAGTGTGTTACATGCCATGAAAATGTTGGTATAGTGGATATGGGTTAGGACCATGGTAGCACGAATCCCCACACCTTCGTACTGTTGTACCAGCAAGTGCACTGGGTCATCCAAGTAATACCTGAGTGAGTCAGGGTCGATCCCACGAGGATTGTGGTTTGAAGCAATCTATGGTTATCTTGCAGGTTTTAGTCAGGCAGATAGAAGAGTTGTTGATTTTGATTTGGAAGATGGAATTATAATGATAATCTTAAAACATAGATGAATGAAAACAAGGATAAGGAATCGGTTAAGGTTTGGAGATGCTTTGTCCTTCTAGAATAACTCTGGTATCACTATCTTCTTTGCTTGTGAATGATGTCTTCTACGGCAGGCTGTATGTGATCAACGCCATGGACCGTGGTCATTAATCTCCTCTGCTACAGATTGAACGCCATTGGCCGTGGTCATCCAATCTGACGAAGGGTGAAGCCCTAGCAATTCATTCTCCTGGAGATCCTACTCAAAACGCCACAGAAAAGGTCGAATCTTCCGGATCAGAGAATGCTGCTTCTTTGGATTCTAGCCTATACCAGGGAGACCCTAATCTCCCTGAAAATTGGCTGAACCGGTATCTCAAGAAGTCCCCAATGAAGTCGTGGATTATCCGTCTGAGAGATGTATAAGCATATCTGTTGGCTCGTGCTTTCTAGTCACATATTCACACGAACCCAAGTAGACGCGGGTGTTTATCAGGCACGTTCGTCTTAGTATGATGAACAGAGTTGATTGTCACTGATCATATTATTCACCATGTTGAAGAGCGAGTATACATCTTAGAAAAAAATCAAACACGGATCGAAGGAGAAACATTAATACATTTATTAATTCATAGGACTCAGCAGAGCTACTCCCCTCAACCTAGGAGGTTTAAAAACTCATAATGAAGTAAAATACAATGGTAAAAATGTGTAAAGTGGCTAAAGATGGTGATAAAGGTTCGAATAACATAAATTTAATCCTTTAAATACTAAACAGATGACTAGTAAGGGTAAAACAGTCTATTTAGTTCTAAAATCCACTTCTGGGGCCCACTTGATGAGTGTTTGGGCTGAGCTTTGATCAGATGCACGTGCTATGAGGTCTCTTGGGCATGGAACACCAACTAGGGGTCCTCTTTGGGCGGTTGGACGCTGGTCTCTGCTCTTTTGGTGCTGGACACCTGGAAGGGGGTAGGAAGCTGGCGTTGGACGCCAGTTTAGGGCCTTCTAATCCGAAGCAAAGTATGAACGATTATACATTTCTGGAAAGCTCTAGAAGTCATATTTCTATAGCCATTGAGAAAGCTCTATTTAGACTTCTGTAACTCCATAAAAGCTCTTCTGAGTGCAAGGAGGTCAGATCCGGACAACATCTGCAATGCTTTCTCTGTCTCTGAATCAAACTTTTGCTCTAGCTCCTCAATTTCTGCCAGAAAATACCTAAAATTGTACAAAAACATAAAAACTCATAGTAGAATCCAAAAATGTGAATTTAACACTAAAATCTATAAAATCTTAATAAAAACTAAATAAAACATACTAAAAAATACATGAAAATGATGCCAAAAAGCTATAAAATATCCGCTCATCATATCATATGGAGGTATTCGGTGGTATTGTTAAGCTTGTGAGAATATGGTTGAGGGCTATATTAAGGAGGTAGTTGATAGGCATATGATGGTTGTGGTTGATAACTGTAAGGAGGTCCATCATATCCATTGAATTGGTATGCATTATGGGATGGGTTGTGATCATAGTGCACCAGAGGAGGTTGTTGCCATGAAGATTATCCATATGCTCAAGGCTCTTCCCACCTTTGATTCCCAATCCTTGATGTAAATTCTCATTGAAATTTTCATTTCCTACAACATGGTTAGGATGAAACTCATAGCCAAAATGGTGAGTATTCATAGTAAAAAGGAAAAACAAAACAAAACTATCAAGAAACAAAGAAAACAGACTCTTAAAACTAGCAAAATCTAGCAAACAAACAAAAAGCAACCTATTCACAATATTAACATATAAATAATAACCAATAACAAGCACACATTGCAATTCCTCGGTGACGGTGCCAAAAACTTGATACGAGCTAAACGTCGGCTCAGAATTTCTCAAAAAGAATTGCTTCGTCAGTAGTATAGTTTCAGAGCAACAAATAACCCGAATCAAAGTTTAATTTGTTTGTCACGAAGCCAAACCAATAAAAATACCAAGAGTATTAGATCTCAAGTTGTCTCTGAAAGGAATTATAGTGAGGTGTGCGTATTATTGATTATGAGAATAGAGGGGTTGAAGGTAAACAAACAAGAAATTAAATGGCAAGAAAGTAAGGCTAACAACTAAAGGAAGATAAATATTAAAAAGTCACTCCTGGCAAGAATTGAGATTCTAGGCTTCCTAACCAAGTCGTTAACCATAAAAATGTCAATTACCTAAAGTTAATCCTACTTCGTCATCTCTAACATCGGGAGAAAGTCAAATAAGTATAGTCAGTCTTAATCCATAGGTCTTACTCGTCAATGGAAACAACAACAACTAACAACTCTAAATCACCAATCAATATTAGACATCAACGATTCTTGTGTCACTAACGACGACATGACAATTACAAGAGCAAACCCAATTAGTTAACCTCTCATAGCGAGATAAGTCAACGGCTTAATCAATCTTAATCCATAGGTTTTACTCGTTAATGGAAATGAGATTAATTAAAATCTCTAAATTATCTATCAATTCGGATATTAGTGACTCAAGTTCACCTCAAATACTCACTTCCAAGCCAAGAGTGTAAAAATCTACCCTAAAACTAAGAGAATCATTTTCACAAACACTTAGAAAGCATAAAAATAAAATATGGTAAAATTGCAAGAATAATAAAATCTACAACTACCAAATGTAAAAAGAGCAACAATAAGTACGAAAACATAAATTGCATTAAAGAAAATCTAAATCAACAAGAGTTCATAAACTATAATGGCAAAATAGAGAAATTAAAAAGTAACAATAAGAGAATTAAGATGCTAGGATAAGAAATTGTAAAGAAAACTAAATCAAAACAAGAATTAAAACCTAAACAACGGGAAAGACTAAACCTAAAACCCTAATTTCTAGAGAAAAGAGAGAGCTTCTCTCTCTAGAATTCTAACCTAAAACATGCTAAAAACTATCCTACTGTTCTCCCCCCTTTGATCTTCCTTGAGAATTGCATCAAATACTTCAAAAATGAGTTGGATTGGACCCAAGAAAGCCTTGAAATCGTGACCCACATGTTTACTTAACTAAATCACGTGCTAACAAGCATGTGACGTCAAAATTGGCGATTTTCCAGAAGATGCGTACACATGAGGCATGCATACGCCCAACTTTGGATTCATGTGTACGCATAAGGCATGCGTACGCATGACCATGAAATGCTCCAAAACTTTATTTCTTCATGAATTCTCCACTTTTGCATGCTTTTGCTTCACTTCTTCAAGTCATCTTTGCCTTTTAAGCCTGAAATCACTCAACAAACACATCAAGGCATCGAATGGAATATAAGTGAATTAAACTTAGCAATTTAAGGGCCTAAAATGCATGCTTTTAATCATTAAGCGAAATTAGGAGAAATTCACAAAACTATGCTATTTTAGTGAATAAATTCAAGATAAGTTGATAAAATCCACTCAATTCAACCCAAAATTTACCATAAAATTGTGGTTTATAACTTTTACAACAAAATTTTGATCTCTTTGCCTGGAAAGCCTCCAACATGCTCGGGTTACACCCTGACCTCATGAGTCACAAGCTCGCTGTCTACCCTGGCTCACGATCTGTTCAACAAAAGCGACAAAAGCTCGGCTCTGAAAGAGCACAAGTCGTTGAAGAACAAGTACACGCTTTATTAGAAGCCTGGTTCATAAGGGAGGTAAAATACCCTTTGTGGTTAGCTAATGTGGTCCTCGTGAAGAAAAAAAAAACGGAAAATGGATAATGTGTTTCGATTATACCAACCTCAATAAAGCTTGTCCCAAAGACTTATACCCATTTCCTAACATCGACATCTTAGTAGATTCAGCTTCGAGGTATCAATATTTGTCTTTTATGGATGACTATTCAGAATACAACCAAATCATGATGTATAAACTGGATGAAGAGAAAACCTCTATTATCACTCCAAAGGCCAACTATTGTTATGTGGTGATGCCTTCTGGATTGGAAAATGCTGGAACAACCTATCAACGACTAATGAATAACGTATTTTTATCCCATCTCATCAAGTTGATGGAAGTCTACATTGATGACATGCTTGTCAAAACAAAAGAAGACACAACTCTTGTCTGACTTAGTTGAGGTATTCAACACAATCAAAGAGCATGGGATGAGGTTAAATCCCTCCAAGTACACTTTCACAGTAGACGCCGGGAAGTTGTTAGGCTTCACGCTCACCCAAAAGGGCATCATAGCTAACCCGGACAAATGCAAAGCTATAATTGAGATGAAAATCCTCACTTGTCTCAAAGAATTCCAACAATTAGATAGAAGGTTAGCAGCCTTTACCAGATTCTTGGCATGATCAACTGGTGAACGAATCCCCATACTTCGTACAACTGTACCAGCAAGTGTACTGGGTCGTCCAGTAATACCTGAGCGAGTCAGGGTCGATCCCACAAGGATTGTGGTTTGAAGCAAGCTATGGTTATCTTGTAGATCTTAGTCAGACGGATAGAAAGGTAGGTGGTTTGATTAATTGCGTAAAACAAAATAAGGAGATCTAAACTATGTTGACCTGTTTATAATGATAAGAAGATGGTTGAGGCTTGGAGATGATTTGTCCTTCTGGATTAACTCTGGTCTTACTGTCTTCTTCAATTGTGAATGATTTCTTCTATGGCAGGATGTATGTGATCAACTCTGTACGGTCGCGGTCGCCAATAACCCCCATATCTGAACCCTAGGGTTAGTGTGGATCCATTCTGATTGAGGGTTAAGCTACTACGGTCCATTCTCTATAATGATCCTACTCAAAACGCCACAGACAAGGTCGGATATTCTGGATCAGAGAATGCTGCGCCTTTGGGTTCTAGCCTCTACCACAGAGACCCTAATCTCCCCATACCTCGACTGAACTGGTGTCTCGAAAAGTTCCCAACGAGGTCATGGATTAGCCGTTTAAGAGATGTATAATCAAGCTGGTGGTTCGATACTTTCCAGTTACGTATTCACACGAACCCAATAAGAACACAGGTGGTTGTCAAGCACGCGGTCTTAGTATGAAGAACGAAGATGAGTGTCACAGGTCATCCCATTCATCAAGTTGAAGAACCAAGATACATCTTAGAATTGAATCAAACACGAATTGAAGAGAAACAGTAATACTTTTATTAATCTATAAAACTAAGCAGGGCTCCTCCCCTCAACATAGGAGGTTTAGAGACCCATACTAATAGAAAACACAATGATACACAAAAATATGGCATAAAAGTTCTGTAAGATTATGTAAAATATCCCTTAAATACTAAACTAATGACTAAGGATTACATAAGAAAGGGTAAAATAGTCTTTTAGTGCTAAAATCCACTTCTGGGGTCCACTTGGTGAGTGCTTGGGCTGAGCTTTGATGAGATCCACGTGCTATGAGGCCTCTAGGGTGTTGAACGCTAGCTAGGGGGTTCTCTTTGGGCGTTTGGACGCTGGTCTCTTCCTTTGGGCGCTGGACGCCTAGACTGGGGTAGGAGGCTGGTGTTGGACGCCAGTTTTGGGCCTTCAATTCTGAAGCAAAGTATTGATTATTATACATTGCTGGAAAGCACTGGATGTCAGCTTTCTATTGCCATTAAGAACGTTCCATTTGGACTTCTGTAGCTCCAGAAAAGCTCTTTCGAGTGCAAGGAGGTCAGATCCAGACAACATCTGTAGTGCTTTCTCTGTCTCTGAATTAGACTTTTGCTCCAGCTCCTCAATTTCAGCTAGAAAATACCTGAAATTCCATAAAAATACACAAACTCATAGTAGAATAAAAAAATGTGAATTTAACACTAAAATCTTTGAAAATATAATAAAACTTAAACAAAACATGCTAAAAACTATATGAAAATGATGCCAAAAAGTGTATAAAATACCCGCTCATCGTCAACGCTGAAGTCTCTACCCTTGTTCTCGATACTCAAGAAAGGATGCCAATTCGAATGGACTCGTAAATGTGAGCATGCTTTTCGAACTTCCTGTGTCAACCACCAATCCTCTCCTGACCTATTCAAAGGAAAGAACTCATACTATACCTGGAAGTTGCAAGTAAGGCCATAGCTTCGGTTCTCATCCGAGAAGTTGAAAATGGACAACAACTGATTTATTTTGTTAGCAAAGCCCTGTAGGGGGCAGAACTAAACTATCAAAAGATAGAAAAGTTCGCATATGCCCTAGTACTCACCTCTAGGAGGCTCCAACCTTATTTCCAAGCTCATACTATAAAGGTCTAAACTAATCAATCTATGAAGCATATCCTCCAGAAGACAGATACTGCAAGTCAGATGCTACAATAGGCAATAGAGCTGTCCGAATTTGACTTAAGGTATGAACCTCAAACAGCAATCAAATCCCAACACCTGGCCGACTTTGTGGCTGAATACACTGGAACCTAGGGAAGTCCTACATCATAGAATTTATATGTCGATGGATCATCCAATAAAGCTGGAACTGGAGCAGAAGTCATTCTGGAGAATGAAGAAGAAACTTGGGTAAAACTTTCATTAAAATTCGAGTTTCCAGCCTCCAATAATCAAGCAAAGTACGAGGCCTTGCTTGTTGGCTTGAGGCTAGCCAAGGAGGTCAGGGCAGTAAAATTGATCATGTTTAGTAATTCTCAATCAATAGCACTTACTAAGCTAAAGATCCTAACATGAAGAAATATTTGGAAGAAACATTGGAACAACTAGCTCAATTTCAGGAAGTAGAGGTCCGACATATAACTCGAGAATTCAACATCCAAGTTGATGCCCTCTCTAAATTGGTTAGCACCAAGCCAAGGGGCAACAATAGAAGTTTGATCCAGAAAACTCCATACACCATCAGTGGCCAAAGAAGTCGACATATCGGGCACAATGGCTATCTCCAATCTAAGTTTAGGTTGGATGACACCCGTTATTGAATACCTCAAATTCGATATCATCCCTAAAGAAAAAAGGGAAGCAAGGAGGCTCATGAGGGAAACACGAAACTACACTTTGGTTCATAACATTCTTTATAGAAGAGAGGATATCTACACAAAATACCCATGAAATGTAAAAGAATACTATCTAGCTCAGATCGGACATGGCTTGGCTTTCCTAGTAGGAATTTCTTGGTGTCAAGATGGAGAGTTCGGCCCCAGCACTACTGGAATAAGGCAACTATGCACTCTTCTACCTCGTCCAATTATCCAGGTTGTACTTAACAACTATGGATTTTTCCTCCTAATATAAACTAAAAAGGATTTCATCACTCTCATTCAAAAAGAAAGGTCAGATACCTTCAACGGATCGGACCTTAAAGAAACAGTTTTTGAAATCATGAAAAGAATCGTCAAAAATGGCAAAGACCTTTCTCCCCTGAATAGCTTGGAAGAAGATCTAGCTCTATTTTTTAGAACTAAATGGTTCAATAAGTTAGATAAGATAAAAGAAAACTTTTGAAGAAAGAGGGAGATCGAGTTTACAGCAAAGCAGCTGGTAAATTTTTAGAAAGTCCCAAGAATTGGGGTAAAGTTGAGTAGGAAAAACTTTACAAAGACCTAGTATCTCGGACTCAAACTCGGAAAAGGAAAGAATAACCCCCCAACTTTGTAAAAAAGCATTCATAAATGTATATGAAATGGCGCTTCGACTTGTCAAGTCGGGGAAAGAAAACTCTTTCTTCAAGATCGGCAACTATGATCTCATATTTACCCTCATCCTTCCGATCTCTACATAACCTATGATGTCTACGAAAGGTCTCGGCATACTCATTATCAATGACAGGGATAGAAGAGAGTACGGAGGAATCTACCCAATCTAGATCAGACGGGACTTTGGACAACATGTTGTGAATTACTAAACGAGACATAAAGCTACACCTACAAATACAAAAAAAAAATTATCACTACAAGTTGGCACGTCAGGCAAGACGAACAGAAAAATCTCGACAAAATCATAGGAGGTCGAACAACCTCCAAACGTTTAGAAAAGAACTTCAAACATTTTTGAAACCCTTCTTGAACAAAGCTATCAAACAAGCATCACCACAGTTCCAATGGCACCATTTCCAAAAGAAAAATGACACCGTTTGGGGACAACACACGATAAAATCTCACATTCAAGTTCACAGCAACAACACAAGGAATAGGGAGCAAAATTTCTTAAGAAATTTTTTGCACATAAGGGAAAATGCAGAATTACCAAACAACAAACAAACAAAGAACCATTACCAACAATGGTAGCAAAAGTAATTCAAAAACAAAAACACATAGAATGAGTTCAAAAATTAAAAGAACTAACCTTGAAAGAAGATGAAGCGGGAGGAGTGCACAGCAAGACGCATACGATCCAAAACCTCCAACAAGCAAACGAAAATTTCCAAGCAAAAATTCAAGACAGAGAAATCTTGAAATGAAAAAAGGGGTTGTGAAGTACTTGTTGAGAGAAAATAAAGATTAAGAAAAAGAAAAAAAATAAAAGAGTTTGGATATTTATAAGATGCTAGGGGCAAAAGAGTAAATTCAAGCCCTTCATTAACAATGCGCACAATTACCAAGAGTAACCATAGAGAAACATGCAAATGATTACAAAAAGATGCGATGCTTCAGGTTTTTATAAAAACACGTCGAGTACCCGACTTCAAACCTTGGGAAAGGCGATGCATCCAACCTAGTATTCCTACACCATAAGGAATCAGATCGATCTACCAACGCTTGAGTCTGACCTACTAAAAATCCAGTCTCAAACAGAGACATTGTTCATATCTTGGCCCAAAAATATAGTAGGCCCAGAGTGATAAAGCCCAAATAAGAAGATTCAGCTTCTTCTACATCTATCCGACCTCATAAAGGTCGGATATGGCAACACAAAGACTGGCTCTGCTTATTTTAATAAGCAACCAACTCCTAAGATATATCCTATTTATCTAGAAGGAAAATCTCAACAACTTCTTTAGAAAAAGAAAACGGTTATTCATCATCAAAGGTGGAATTACATAGAAGGTGGTTATCTATTCATCTATAAATACATTGATATCCTTAGGTATATTTAGAACCCAATCTACTAAAAACTGCCTAAAACTCTTGTTAACTTAAGTATCGGAGTCCCTTATAGGTGTCCCCCTCCTCATGAGGAACACGGACAGCAACACCTCGACACCAACAGAAGTTGGATGCTCCTAAAAGGAGTCTGGACCTCATATTTTGGCCCAAAAACAACCCAGTTTCAGGCAACCCTTAGAACAGTATCCCTCCCCTTCCCACACCCCTTTCCCATTTAGGAAAATGCTCCCATTCTTGGTTTTTGTTTAGGAAAATGTCTCATGTCCTCGTTCCATTTCCGTGACGGGTTCTTCCATTTAATTCTCCCTACAGGAGAGATGGATATCTGTGTATCATGGATATTAATCTTTAAACATTTAAAAAAACACACAACCATAATATAATACAATACAATTTAACCAAATTTATCATATTAAAACACAACCCAGAAACAAATTTATCACAATCCACATATACATAAAATCTCTAACATACACATTAAAAGAAAATAAAATAAAAATAGTTTCCAACAAAATAATATAACAATTCTTGGTACATAGGTAAACCTAAAATTAATAATAAGCAAATATATAAGTATTACACATTTCAAACAATCATATATTTTTTTTAAATATATTATATTATTAGGAGTGAATTTCTCCAAAATGTTCTAAATTATGTATTATACGTTGTTGTGGGTTTGTACAAAACATCAATGACGTTTTGTCTTTTCATAATTAAAAATATTTTTTTTAGAAAATATTTTTTATAATTAAAAAAATATTAGGTGATGTTTTGTCTTTTTACAATAATTTTTTTTTTTTTTACAAAACTTCAGTGACATTTTGTGCAACACTAAAATAATTAAATATTTTTGTATTTCATATTAAAATTATCCATATGAAAAAAAAATAGTCCCAATCATAAGTATACAAAACTACAAATTCAACAATATTATAAGTAGGGGCATTTTAGTAACTTCACCTTTTATGAATATTTAGTAAGTCCATACGAAATATTTAATTCTAATCCCATTTATTCACAGGGTAGGTTCCCGTTTTTGTGAGGATTTTGCAAAAGGTAGATACTATCATGAAGATTTTATTATTGTCTTCATATGAAGATGTTTCTTTTTTACCATTAGATGATGAAATGTATGGTTTGATTTTGATGTGTTACAAAAATATTATTTTTTTTAAAGTGTGGCTAAACAAACAAAGTACACTTTTAACATAAGAATCTTCATAAAAAGATATTTTTAGCATCTTCATTTGAGTAGCTGGCTTTGCAAAAAAATAATAATCTACTCTATAAATACTTTAACATTGTCTACTAAAATTCTTACCGACTAAAGAGTCAGAGTTTTTTATAGAGACTGCTATCACTGTTAAGGTAAGGACGAAAGAGCTCTCACAAAGGGGTTTAGACCTTGACATGCAGGTCTATTTCTCCTATTTTTTGTTTCAGTTAACACTTATAACAAACATGTTCAAGGATTTTTATTAGGAAAATGCAAATTCTACCGTTCAAAATTGAGAAACAACCAACTACATTCACTTAACAAACAAAAAACGCACCCTATTTTTTATTTTTTTGTGGGTGGGCAGTGTTCAACCACTTAAATATTGTTTAGACTTGGCAAGAGGAACACATTCACATGCATAGAAAAGTAAAAGAAAAATACTAAATATAAATTAATGAGGGAAGTAGATTGATTGTTAAATTGAAATTGAGAAAATAAAATAATTCATAGCTGGAACTTCTGTTTGTGTAATTGACTACTCATACCTTTGATTCCAATTATACGGAATATGGTCCTTTCCTTGAGGTACCCTTTCATTCATTGCCCATTATCCGAGCAATTATCACATATGTTTCTTCAGTTTTAGAATTCAGACCCAAGTTCATATTTAGGGGGTACGTCTTAACAGCAACGCTATATAGCCTTAGCGAAGAGCATTGTTATGTACCATAAATTCAACGACGGGAATCACGGTAGAAAATATAAAAGTAATAATAAAACAAATCCGTATCAACAATACTGATAAAAGAAACAAGACCAACACTTTCGCACCAAACATGCAATTGTTTATACTAAAGTCAAATGGAATATTTCATACAGAAGTCACATTAATAATGTAAACTATTAACAGTTTGAGTACAGTCTGTGAACATTATTCTAAGAAGTTGAAGCACTCTAAAATATAGTGAAATACATACAAACAACAACACTCATCTATAAACTATAAGTCAGTGCCTCAATTCGGATTATGTACAGTTAAGAAAAAAAAAAAAAAGAACAAGATGGTTATTTCCAGGAATATAGAATCCTCTCATGCGTTCCCATGCGATATTACTACGTATGATCTCTCAATATATTAATTTAAAAGTGAAATCCAAATAAATCATTTTTTTTTCCTTTTCTTCATCTGCAACTATGAAAATCAAATAAAATTTTAGATCAATGTATTTAGAAAAAGGATTGATATAAAAATATACCAAATTTTTATAGGGGCAGATAAGTGGACTAAAATATGAGTGAGAAATCATAGGTAACAAGCTCACTTGAAAATTTGATGTGAAGATCCATACCCTTATTTTTCTTCCTTCTCTAATCTCTACCAACCTTAAATCTCTTGGATACATGTATTTTATGTCATCTTGGTCCGGAAAGTTCCATTGCTTGGGCAAGCAATGAAGAGTCATCAGTGAGATCGGAGTATCGCTCGGAAGAAGAGAGTTCATTCCCTCTGCTTCGAGTCGACTCTGCTGTCTGTGATGCCTCCCATTTCTCAGCAAGACCATCTCCTTCAAGCATCCTAACTACCTCAGACATCTTTGGCCTATGGCTTGGAAGGTATTGAGTGCATAACAAAGCTACTTGAACAATCTCATCAAGCTCAATCCTGTCATAGTTATTCTTCAGTTCCTTGTCAACTAGCAAGTCTATTTTCTTCTCTAGATGGATCTTCTTCACCTGTATATCAATCATAGTCATACTCATACATACTTCATTTAGCTAAACAAATGCAATATTCATATACATAAATAGTGGTCTAAATGTAATTTTCGTCCATATAGTAACGTTAAATTTTGATTTTAGTCCCCATTATTATTCCTTTTAGTACAATTTGTGTTCTACGATTTGGATTATTATAATTGTCAAATTTCAAAACAAAAATAAATGGCATATAAATAAAGCAAGAAAAGATAAAGGAAGGAAATGTATTTGGCTGACCCAATCAAGCATAGCTCCTTTCTGATTTGCTGCTTTGCCAAATTCAAGGGCTCTTTGGCCAGAAATGAGCTCAAGAAGAAGGATTCCAAAGCCAAAGACATCAGTTTTCTCAGAGGACTGACCAGTTGAGAGATACTCAGGGGCTATGTGCCCTACAGTCCCTCTAACGGCCGTTGTCACGTGCGAGTCGCGGTGATCCAACAACTTTGCCAGTCCAAAATCTCCTACAACTGCCTCACAGTAATCATCCAGCAAGATGTTAGCAGCTTTCACATCCCTATGAATAATCTTTGGATCACACTGCTCATGCAGATATAGCAATCCTCTTGCAGCTCCTATTGCTATTCTCTTCCTTGTACCCCAATCCAGGCCTGGCTTCACTGTATCCACCGTCAGAAACGTTCAAAATTCATACTTGTGTTAGCACCGTATTTAACATTCTAATTAACTTGGATGCATGGTTAGGACTCACTCTATATTTTTTAATAATTAAAATTTAACACATGAATAAATTATATTATTTTTGTTAAAATTAAACTACACAAATTAATTTGACCGAAACAATAGTGAATCAAATCTTGAACTGCTCTAAATTAATATTAATATTATTTTTTATAAAAAAATGACTACAATCTCCTTATTATAAAAATGACTAAAATACTCTTATTATATATATTAATTTTGAGAATTCTAAATTCTAGCCCTTTATTTCTATGTCGTCATAGGTTAGGATTTAGAATTTTCAATATATATATATATATATATATATATATATATATAATAGAAGTATTTTAGTCATTTTTTATAATAAAGATATTGTAGTCATTTTTTATAAATAATAATATTAATTTAGATCAGTTCAAGATTTGATTCACTATTATTTCGATCAAATTAATTTGTCTGACCTAATTTTAACAAAAATAATACGATTTAATTAATTATGTGTTAACTTTTAATTAATAAAAAGTATAATAAGCCTATCTGCTCATACAAGGCTAGTCCTGTATGTAAAAGAAATCTTATAACGACCTTGGGGATAGATTATAGAGAGCCACTTAAATAAAGACGTCTAAAACCTCTTTTTTTAAAGATATTTTTTGGTAATTAAAATTTTATACATATAATTGATTAAATCGTATTATTTTTGTCAAAATTAGGTCAAACAAGTTAATTTGACCGAAAAAATGGTGGATCAAATCCTGAATTATTCTAAATTAATATTATTTTTTTATAGAAAATAATTATAATACCCTTATTATAAAAAATGACTAAAATACTCTAATTATATATATTAATTTTGAGAATTTTAAATTTTAGCCTTTATTTATTGCCGTCATGGAGTTAGGATTTAGAGATTTTAAAATTAATATATATAATAGGAGTATTTTAATCATTTTCTATAATAAGGATATTGTAGTCATTTTCTATAAAAAAATAAAGTTAGACCGATTCAAGATTTGATTCACCATTTTTTTGATCAAATTAATTTGTATGGCCTAATTTTGACAAAAATAACACAGTTTAATCGATTATATATACTAAATTTCAATTACTAAAAAATATATTTAAAAAAAGACGTTTTAAACGTCTTTATCTGAGTGGCTCCCTAGATTATATCCATTCTAAAAGGTTTCTATGGGAGTAATATTTTTTATCTATATTACCTAATAATTTGAGTCAATATTTTATTTTTATACCATTAGAATTTAAAATAAATTTTATATAAAAATATTTTTATTGATTTAATGTTAGACAAAAATAATAAATTTTGTTATTTATTTAGAATTATATATATATTAACATTCTAAAAGGTTATATATATTACAACAATTATCATGTGTATGCAAAAATTTAATTATCAAATTAATTATTAATATAAAATATATATTAAAATATAAAATAAATATTAAAAATAATTAAATAATATATATTCATATTTAAATATATAATAACTAATTTGATAACTGCACATAGTATTTTTGATATTCCAAATATGTATTTTTCATGTTTTTTTTAAGAGAAGTTAAAAAAGTGGTACACATAAGCGAGTACCTTTAAGACGGTAGGCGACACTGCCGTTGGACATGTAGGGGTAAACCAAGAGCCTCTCCGTTGCTGTCATGCAAAATCCATAAAGGCGAAGGAGATTCCGATGGACAGCTAAGCTGATCATCTCAACTTCTGTCTGGAATTGGATCTCACCTCCAATGGCATTACCATCTTTGAGCCTCTTCACTGCTATGGCTGTACCATCTGGAAGGTACCCTTTGTACACATTTCCAAAACCACCTTTACCAACCAAGTTCTTGCTGCTGAAGTTGTTTGTTGCAACTTGAAGTTCTCTGAAATGGAATTTCTTCAGGTTACCTAGGCAAACCTCTTCATGGTGTTGTTCTGAAACTTTTACAAAAAGAGTTAAAAAGAGAAGAATACATTATGACCGGTGATTACTCATGTGAAAATCATGAATAAGAATCATTAGATAATTAGATAATTTAATATGTTTGGCTTAATTTACGTCTAATAGTTCTAGTTATCATCTTCAACAGTATTCACGAACATAGGTCTACCAAGTAACAAGTGATTAAAAGAGAAGTATTTAGAATATGCTTCTTTATTTTACTTATTTTTATTGTTTTTTATTAATAAAATTTTATGTTCTAATTTTATTTCATATTTTTACTTTTTTATTACAAAATTCTAAAATTAGAAAACAATAAAAATAAAAATAAAAATATAAAAACTGAGTATTATATTCCTAAAACACATTTAATATATATATTTTTATATATATTCTAAGAAAATTTATTTTTCGTTCAATTTGATCAAAATTGAAGTCACTTTTTCAGTACTGTAGATAGTTCATAGTTGAAACTGGACAAAATTTTCAATGTAAAAAAAAAAAAAAAGTAAAAGTTACTACTATATTGAATGAGAAAAGTATAAATTAAAAAATATAAATTATCATGTTATTCCTATAAATAAAAATAAAAAATTTAAATTGCTTTTGTAGTAATAATTCATACATTTGTTCTAGAAGCATGCAAGAATTTCTTGCTAATGTTTATGCTTTACTAACCATTAACATCAAAGAATATTTGCTTGTTATATCTTTGTCTCCACCGAAGGAGGAGTCCGAACCCAAGAATTAGTAAGCAGATGCAGCTTAGGCTTGAAGCAACCGCCAAGGCCATTTTGTGGCTCTTTGGTCCATTGGAGGATTGTGAATCTTGTAAAAGCAATTTAAGTGTTAGGGAATGAAGGTAATTACAGAAACAAATAAATGAAAACAAATGTAGGGAAGAAATTAAGATGACGGAAATAATTATTATAATCTTTTGAGACAACTAGGGAAAAAAATTTTTGATAATATTTGAAGTTTTGAACCCAAAAGCTGCCGTCTTTAACTGAAAAGTTAGTACTTTAAGTCAAAGTAAAATCATGATGCAACATATGAGGCAGAAGCTTAGAACAGAATCATGAAGTTACAAGAATAATAAATAAATAAGTACATAAATATTTCAACATTCAAGAACTATGATTACTACCTTGAGAACTATTAATGGCAGAAGGAATCAGTGTTGTTTTGAAACAGTGCTGCTCGAGTCCATTGCTATTACATATTTGAGGATTGCCTACAATACTGCCTCAAGAGAATAAAGAAAAAATAATAAATTTATTAATAAGTTATAAAACAGAATTTTTTTTTTTAAGTTCACATCAGGAAAATAAAAGTAAATAAAATAATGTATAAGGACCAAAATTCCATACTTGAATGATTTTGCATTTATTCTAGGCACTGGTCCACTCAAGTTATTGTAAGAGATGTCCCTAAGGAGAAAAAGACAAAAAAAAAAAAAGCAGAAGTGAACAAATTATTGATCAGGAATTAAACTTGTATTCTATAAGGAAAATTATAAAAGAATAAAATTAAATTAATTAAAAAATCTGGGGTGACTTACAGAAAGGCAAGCTGGGACATATCAGCTAAAGAGGAAGGAATTGCTCCATAGAAACTGTTGTTATTTAACCGCCTAATAGCAATTCAAATTCCTAATAATTAGTTCCATAACAAATTTTTTGGTCTACTTCTTTCTTTCTTTTTTTTTTCTTTTATTATTTTTAACGTAGCCTTTCAATAAAAAGAATAATTTTAACATTCTTGAATCGAACTTACAAATAATGGAGACCATTCATATGGGACAGAGTATCTGGAAGTTGACCAATGAAAGAGTTCTCAGAAAGATCAAGAGTTTCAAGCTTCTGTAGCCTCCCAATCTCAGAGGGTATAGGTCCTGTTATATTATTCTCTTGCAATAGCCTTCAAAAAAAAAAAAAAAAAAACACTCTTGTTAAAATTAAATTAACCTTACCCATTTATTGTATAGTTTTCAGACACAACAACAACAACAACAATAAGGTTTAGAATTGAAGTCAGAGAAAAGGCACAACTTTCCTGTATCTCTACCTCTACTTTTTGTATCATGTCCAAATTATCAAACATAGCAAAGAAAAAAAAAATCACAATTTCACAATACCATGTTTTCTTGTATCAAAGCTAAGTTTACTCACACAGTCTGAAGGTTTGTTAAGTTGCCTATGCTTGGTGAAAGTGTACCAGATAAATTTTGGCTTGGAATTGCTCTGAGAATTATTACAATCACAAAGGATAAGAACAAAAAGGTTAGAAGAACCAAAGAGATAAAAGTTTTTATGGTTTGGTAGTTTGTTCAAAATTGACTTACAGAGTAACAACAAAACGATCAGCAGAACAAGAAACCATGGCCCAACTGCAAGGATCAACAGCATTATCATCCCAATTACTAAGAACATTACGAGGATCCTTTAGATTGCTCTTCAAGTCTATCAAAGCTACAACTGCATGTAAAAAATCAAGGAATATTTATTTACGTATTTATAATAAGCTTTTGCATTTAACGGTACAGTTGTGATTATTTTATGTGCTTTGATATGATATTTTACCTTCATAATTAACACCTTTAGAAGAAAGCAAAGCAGTAACTGAAGAAGTCGACATGAAGAAGCACAAGAAGAAAGCTAAAAGAAAGAAAGCTATGTTCCCTTGTCTCTTTTCCATTTGGGTTTGGAGTTGAAGGATCAATTGAACTCAGATATTTGTTATTATCTCTGAATAATAGGATGAGGTAAGTGGAACGAGCAGGTTTTGAAGGATTCAAAGCTAAGCTTAGGTAGAATTCACATCAAATACATGTTTTGGTTTGGTTTGTTTCTTTTGTTACTTACATGTTACTGTTTACATCAGAAAAGGGGTGTGTGCCTTGTACAATTCCCTCTTCTTGTTTTCAAGCTTGAGGGAAAAAAAGTTGCACTCACTCCCACTCTTTGGTGTCAGGCTTTGAAGCTGAGAGATGAGAGAAACCAAGTGGTAAAAAGACTATAAAGAGAACCAGCATGCCTGTCAATGGTTCAATGAAGAAAACAGAACCAAACTATATATATATATATATATATATATATATATATATATATATATATATATATATACCTATATTATCGTAATTACTATAATTATAGTATTTTAAAAAATATTACTAAAATTAAAATAATACTGTTTTATTATTTATCAATATTTTTTAAAAAGTATTACTAAAAAAAGTATTACCAAAATATAAAAAAATAAAAAAAAAATATAACTTAAATTTTAACAATACTTATATAATTAATTATTGTAGCTATCATAAATATAAAAATACTATAATCCAATATATATATATACACTACAAGAAAAAAGGCCTATGGCCACGCTTTTTTTTTGCTACGCTTTAAAAGCATGGCCAAAAGTAGGCTATGGCCACGCTTATGTGTGGGTGGCGTTTGAATAGAGATTTTGCCACGCTTTTTTTTGCTACGCTTTAAAAGCGTGCCGAAATCTCTCTATGGCCACGCTTTTATGAGGGTGGCAGTTGATGTGAGATTTAACCACATTTTTTTCTGCCACGCTTATAAAGCGTAGCCATAGAGAGATTTCGGCACGCTTTTAAAGCGTGGCAACAGGGATTTGTTATTGTGGCGTTTTAGAAGCGTAGCCGTTTCCTACAAGCCTTTTGGCACGCTTCAAAAGCGTGGCCAAAAGGTTCCCTCAGAAAAAAAAATTAAAGAAGCTGGAATTAACAAAAACGCTCCAGATAGCTAGAGATCAATTCTTCGTGATTCTAACACTTAGAGAAAAAAAGCTAACTCATTCTGCCCTAACTCCTCCTTCGAAAGCCCCAATGGCAACCACCAATCTCCTCCTTCTTTGTGCCTCACCGCTTCCCCCTCCGAAAGCCCTAGCTAACCATTCTTCAATTTTTTCGCCTTAACCCTTCTTCAAAAGCCCTAACCCCTGCCCTCACCACGACGACAACACTCCAACGAAGAACGACGAAGCCCTCCCTTCCGCGCTGCCGCTCGCTTCCTGCTTCTTCGCTTCCGTGAAGAACGACGAAGCCCTCCCTTCCGCACTGCTGCTCGCTTCCTGGTTCTTCGCCTCCCTGAAGAACGACGAAGCCCTCCTTTCCGCGCTGCCGCCCGCTTCCTGGTTCTTCGCTTCCATGAAGAACGACGAAGCCCTCCCTTCCGCGCTGCCGCTCGCTTCCTGCTTCTTCGCTTCCGTGAAGAACGACGAAGCCCTAACATCAGACGAGGTGGAAAAGTGCCATTTCCAGCTTCGAATAAGGCTGTAGGTTTCTCCTCCTTTTGTTTTTCTGCAGTCAGATTCATGAGGATGACTCTAAGTTTTCATTCTTTTTTTTTATTGTTCATTGTTTTGATTCTCATGCATTTCTTCAGGAGAAGGTGAGGAACCCGTTAGTCGAGAACCATCCTAAGCAGTTCGGGATCAGAGGAGCAGAGGAAGAAGAGGATCCTCAAGCAGAGGTTGAAGGCTCCACCAGCTTTGAACCAGTTCACCAAGACCCTTGACAAGAACCTAGGTGCGTAAATAAGTATCTCCATTTTGTTTCATTTGCCCTATTTTATGTTTGTGTAATGCTTCAAGTGTAGTAATATTTCCCTCTTATGGCAATTAGATGATGCTTCTGATCACTTTATTTTTCTATCTAACTGCATTTAACTTCCTCTTTGCAATTTCACCTTTTGGAAATGATATCAGTTTCAGAAAAGGAAAGGGAAGCTTGAAAGCTAAACATATATATGGTGAATGTATTGAAGTTGTAGCTTCATTTTCTGAGAGAAAGAGTGCATCCTGTTGATCTTGTTGGTGGTGTTGTTTGACTGAAATTTTAAGAATGTAATAGACTTCTCAAAGTTTTATAAAAACTATTTTTCACCATTTTTGGATGTCTAGATTGAGAGCAGAAATTTAAGAAAATTATTGCCATTTCTACAATAAATACTGTCGAATTCGGTTCAAACTCTAAATGATCATTTTGAGTTTTAGAGACTTCTAACTCTTATTAACTCTTGATTCTACCTTATTTTAGTTACTTAAACTTGTCTAGCTTAGTGTCACAGCCCCAAGAGCTAAGCTCTTGCCATTATCAAAAGCTAAACATATATATTAGTTTCACTATGATGCATTATTCTTTCATTACTTATATGCCAAAACTTTAGTGTGTTTGATGTATTATCTTGCTGTCACTTTAAATAAGAATTGAACGCATATAGAGTTATTAGTCAAGAGCATTTTTTTTCTACTTTATTAACTCATTTGGATATTAATTACTGCAGCTTAATAATGATTTTCTACTGGCTCACTGTATCTTCATTTTGGTTATTTTAAATTGGTTTCTGTGATGGTTACTATAGGTTCATTTGAGCTATCATGTCCTATGTTCATGTGTGTAAGTTTAGGTTTCTGCACCAAACATGAGTTCATGGTCGTATGTTTTCATTGTGTTTTGCTTTATTTGACTGAGTTTTAGTAGAAATGAAGCAGGAATGCACCATTTGGAAAAGAAAGAGCACTGGTTTCAAACCCAATACATAAGACCATCTGAAATTTGAAAAGGAAAATAACACATAAAATTTGAGTTTGTTTTAAAGTTGGGAACAATTTGTTATGCTTAAGAAAGGGAATCAAGTGCGGGTGGGCTTATATAATGTGAAGTAAGTGTTCAAAAGACCTCTTTGCCTCAGAATGCAATATACTGTGGCTTACTCTCCTTCTAGCATTAGATACCTAGCAACAGTAGCAGAAAATTAAAGGTCACTTATAATTTTTTGTGCATAAGCAACCAAGATCAAGATCAGCCAAAAGATTTTAAAATTCTACATTGGAATCAGGGTTGCTTGTAGAGCTGATTTATATTTTATTTCTGCAGGGGAAGCTATTTTGTTCCTAATTTTGTTTATTTTTCTATTTTATGTCAGTAGAAGAGTTAGAATGAGTGCGAAAATGGTGTTTCTTGTGAATGATTGAGCTTCTTTTATTTCCCCAGCTGTTAAGACAAGAAGTTAAAATAAATGAACATGAAAATTTAGTTTCCAAGTTTATTTGCTTTTAGTTTTCGGATGTTTACTACCCTTGTTTTTTGGTAGTTTTTCTTGTTTCTCACTCTGGTCTTATTTGTTTCAGTTTCACCCAAGGCACCTAAACTAAAGCCAATAGTAGGTTTGTCAATTCTATTTTGTTGGATAAGAGAAATAAAACCCTGGTTCTTGGTCTTTAATTGAGCCAAGTTCATTCAAAGTCAGAGGGAAAAATTGCTTTAGGTTGGTACAAAATACTTATTTTTGTATACACACCATTTTGGGGGATTAATGCTTAACCTTTGGGTTATGATCACCCTCATGTTGAGGATATCATGACAAAAAAAAAAATTTTTCATTATTGATAGTGCTAGAATTCATTGTTGCTTGGACTTGATTGGCAGGGACAAGAAGAAAGAATTTGCGCCAACCAATGCTGCTTTCTATTCCCTTGGAGCAGACCTCTTTCTGTCTCAGCTAAAAACTGAACATATTGCGTGCTGTTTAGGAGTTCCTTCTATCAGCATACCTGGGGATGTTCCTTCTATTCTCATTGTAAATATTCAGGTAGCTGCATATTTCCTAGTCTAGATTGAACTTCAACTAAGAATTTCTTATCTTACATTATTGGGGTGCAAATTTTATGTTCGACATCTGAATATTAGTTTATTCACGTCTGTATATGCACGGCAATTTTTCATACTCTTGTATGATTTACCCTGAAATTGTGTGCTGTTCAAACTGCAGATTCAATTGTATCCTGCGACTGTCTTCCAAACCGTACCTACAAGGTAAAAATTAACTTCCAAAATTCAATCCTTGGTTTAAGATTTTTTTTCCTTATAAACACACTTCTCTGAATTCTCTTATCTTTCTTTTATTTCTATCTCATGGGTTAATCTATTTCCTTCCTATAGGATTTATTATATGTGCCATGCATAAGGCTTTCATGCTGATATGTTGTAATTTACTTTGGATAAATAGTAACAAATTTTTGTTTCTCAAATTCAGGGAGCAATCTCACAAATTCAATTTCTTCAAAGCTCTACCATTTGCACCACAAGACTCCAAGAAACTTGTTAATTTTTGCTATGTCTGCTGATGGTATTACCTCTTTTTTCTTCCTCCTTCCCTGTTTTCTGAATTTTGTAAAGGCTTTGGGAATTGATGCTACTGGTGTCTTTGTCTTGAATTATTGGATTATTATTGCTAGATTTGGATACTAATTCTTGCCGACTGCCACTATTTGTGCTTTTAATATTGAATTTTGTGAATTGGTGCATTTGGTTCGCTTGGTTTATGCTATTTGTTATTATCAGTATTAATGCACGCCAAGTGCTCTCTGATATGCCTCTTTGATATTCCTCTCTGGTTTATGCATGTTCACAATTCTGAATTCTTGTTTCTCTATCCAAGTTCATATTTATATTTTACATATACATTACAATATAACAAGCTAAGGACTCTTTTTCTGTTCATGCATGGAAAAGCTTGTGGGATCTATTTAAGCGTGACTGAATAGTATAATTAATTAATTAATTAAATAAACGCAAAACATTTAGGCATTTAGCTAACTAACAACTCTAGTTGCCTTCTGTCTAAGCAGTTTTTTTTTTGTTGCTTTCATTAAGCTGTTGTTATGCTAGTGTATAAAATATATAAAAAATATATATAGTTAGTTTTTTTTAATGTTGATGAATGAAAACTCTTAATAAAAATATAAATATGATCTGTTGTTATATGTTTGAAATGGATAAAAATGGATCTGAAGCTAAGAGTATGAAATTATTTTCAATTCTTTTATTCTGCTGCTCCTATGGTACTGCTTTGTTTATACTTTGGTTTCTTAAACTTTCAACTATTTTTAACAGTTTCTTGCCATATGTCACCGACATTACATATGATAGTTTGGGTTGTGGAGTTCTTATTCTTTTCATTCTGCATTTTCTGAATACTACTTGGAAATCTTTTTTACACTGCAGAATGTAGAAGAAAGTGAAGAAAGAGCACTACAGGTTTAACGCTCTGATTCTGAGTTGCTTGCTCATGTCTTTCCAAGGTGATTGCTGTGGTCAGAAAAAGAGAGTTGCATAATTTTTCATGCTTTGCTGTTTGTATTTGACGGAGTAATCTTTAATTAATACAGTTATTCTTAGGTAGAAGTTTATTATTATTATTATTACCTTATGGCTTGAGAATGATTGTATTTAAAGTATACTTATCAGGAGACCTAAAATTAGATTATTGAAAAATCACAGCCTAGATATACTTTAATCTCAGAGAAATTAAAGTTGAGACATACTTGCCAGTTTTAAGTCAAAATTGAAATAGTACTAGTAATTCATAAAACAGTTTATATAACAGCGAAAAATAATCAAGAAATTTGTTAATTGCTGGTTGGTTGCTACATGCTACGATGGCTATTTTTTTCGGTAAAAAAAAATAGGCTGACAAGTGTTAGGGGCCACTCTCACCATAGTTGAAGATGAGAATTAAAATTCTCAAAAGAATTTATATTCAGGTATTTTTTATGTTTTAAAGTAAGAAAAAAATTTAATTCTCAAGAGCATTTTAATTTTATGCTTTCCAACAGGCTTTTGATAGTTATCTATCCACCACTACTACCACTTCTTTTATTCTGCTGCTCCTGTGGTATTGCTTTAATGTTGCTGTGGTGCTGATTATCTGCTGCCGAACCGCTATTCGCTACCGCTGCTACCTTTCTAATTCTGCTTCTGCTGCGCTACTACTTTGGTGCTGGTGTTGTACGGATTAAGACAGTATTTAAGGTTGGTTCATGCGAATTTAAATACATCTCTTAATTTGTTATTAATGTTATGTGGACAACTTAAGTGCTTTCCTGAGGCACTCACTTCAGGACCTTCTTTAAGAATTGCTAAAATTTAATTTTCTTTGCTATTTTATGTCCAATGCCTTCAAAGTATTTTGGAGACTTGAAAAATTTTGTCTCTTAGTTAATTATGAAGCTAGACTCGCAGTTAGTGAGACTAGCAGTAAAGACTTAAAACTAGAAACTTAGCTATCTATTTGAAATATATAGGTTTTCGATGGATGTGTCCAAGGATTGGATGGATACACCACGTCATGAAAAAGAATATCAACTCGGTGTAGAAAAGTTTTTACACTTTGCTTTTTCATCACCGGGAATTTCTCAAGGGGAAGAAATTCAATGTCCATGTGCAAAGTGTTGTAATAGACTTTGGTTAAGGAGAGATGTCGTGTATGACTATCTAATATGCGATGGATTTGTAAAAGGTTATAGGCGGTGGTTTAATCATGGGGAATCACTTGTTGCTATGGATGTTGACAGTGACACAGATGAGGAATATAACTGCAATGATAATATTGATGAGTTGTTACGTGATAGATTCAGAGATACTACACAAGTTGATGGACATAACATGGGGCCTAACGAAGGTGCAAAAGAATTTTATAAATTGGTAGACGAGGCAAGCCAAGAACTATACCCTGGATGTAAAGGATTCACAAGATTATCCTTTACCATCCGTCTTTACTTGTTAAAATGCTTGCACGGTTGGAGTAATGCGTCGTTCACTTCTCTCTTAGAATTATTGAAAGAAGGAATGCCACATTTGAATATTCCTACTTCTTTTGATAAAACGAAGAATATGGTGAAGAATTTGGGTCTTGACTACCAAAAGATCGATGCATGTCCCAATGATTGCATGTTGTATCGGAACGGGCATGAGAATGACTCATCTTGCCATGTCTGTGGAACATCCCGTTATATTGAGCATCATGTAGAAGAGAACGATGCTACCTCATCTAAAAAGCCTCGTAAAGTTGCTGCAAAAACTCTAAGGCATTTCCCCTGATTCCCAGACTTCAAAGGCTTTTTATGTGCACAAGGACGGTTGAAGCTATGTCTTGGCATCATAATGAACGTGTTAAAGATGGTCGTTAAGGCATCCTGCCGATGGTGAATCTTGGAAAGCATTTGACAGTCGACATGAAGATTTTGCAAAGGAGCCTCGTAATGTGAGACTTGGCTTAGCAAGTGACGGATTCAATCCGTTTCGAACTTTGAGTAGTACACATAGTACATGGCCTGTTGTTCTGATGGTGTATAATCTACCCCCTTGGATGAGCATGAAGCCTGATTATTTTATGCTCTCTTTACTCATTCCTGGCCCACAATCACCGGGAAATGATATTGATGTCTTTCTTCAACCACTAATTGAAGAATTAAAAGAATTGTGGGAGTTAGGAAAGGACCAACCAGGTCGAGTTCGTTGTTTTGGGGCTTCGATTACAAAAAGCTCTCTTAAAAAGGATGAGGAGATTCGACAAGTCAAGGTTGAATACAACAACAAGGTTGAATCATTAGAGAAGAAGATGGACGGTGTATGTAGTTTATTAAAGGTATTGGTGCACCAAGTCAACCCTGGAATGAGTGAGGAATTGGTAGCAGCCTTAGTGCAAGCTGTCCAAAATTCTCCTTTGGATGCCTCAAGTAGTAGACCAAGAAATACTCCTCGCTCCTCCGAATCAACTCATATTCCACCCAAAGATGTAAGTCACTATCTTTGGATATTCGATATATTTCCATTTAAAGTAGTTGACTTATTGTTGTTGTTGATTTTGGACATTTGATAGTGAGATAAAAGATTCTAAATGGTGCTAATGGTGTTGAATTGGAATCTGAATTCAAAGTTGTTGACTTTTTAGTAGTGTTTTGTTTTGTATCTAGTGTGGCATTGAATCTCAATTTTGGAAAACACGAGAAATCTTTGAAGATTTGCACTTTTTCCTAATCAAATTGGAAAAAGGAAAAGAAAAGAAACCATAATTGAATTTTAATGTTTTTGTTTGTTTTGATTTTTGCAGACTCCAGAAGGAATTAATGGCTCTCATGGTATATCTCATTTTGCTTGATTTATTTATTGGGGATCGGTTATAGAATTGATCCATATGCAATTTGTATTGATTCTCCAATTGCTAGTATAAATTGTGCATGCATGTGACTGTAGGTGCAGTATAGGGCTACAAGAATGGTTAATTTGGTTGTGAAATATATTAGGAGTTAGGGTGATACATGCCATTGTTGAGAAACATGTGACTGTTGCAGAAAAAAAAAAAAGGAGGGGAGGGGGCAGTTTGATTGTTAGCTTCCTAGCTATATCAGTACCCTTTCCCTTTTTTGAAAACTTTAAGAACAAAAAAAGTATACTGGCTTTCAATGAAAGAAAAGCCTTTGCTGGTTATAATTATTGTACAACTATAACATTCATTTGTTGATAATATATGTCTCTATTTTTTGGTTTGGTATAAGATGCACTAACATAACAATATTTAAAATTATGCAGGGAAGTGCTGAAAACAGTTTCGCTCACAATGATGATCAGTAATCATGAAGTTTTATATTTTGTAATGAAGTGTAAAGGAAGTAGATAATGTAACCCATGTTGGAATTGTAATTCATGTATTAGGAAACTGCTAGTGGATGAGACTTTGATTTTTGGTATTTTGTTAGAGTATAACTAACATGTGATCAAACACTTTTTCTGTGACAAGTTTATGAAGCAAGGATTTGTTGATTTAAAATTAGTAGTCATCTTTTAAATTTTAAAATTATCTATGATTTTGTAAGGTTTAAAAAAAGTAGTACCAATAGGTACTGAACTACTTTACAGCCACGCTTTAAAAGGGTGGCCATATTGTACAACAGCAATCAATAGCCACGCTTTATAAGCGTCGCTGTAATTTAGTTCAGAACCTATTGGCACGCTTCTAAAGCGTACCCATATCTCTACTTGTTGCCACGCTTTGGAAGCGTGGCGATATACGTTGCAGTGTGCATGAACAGCCACGCTTTAAAAGCGTAGCTGTATCTCACACATATTAGCACGCTTATAAAGCGTAGCCATATATCTTGCTATTGGCACGCTTTTAAAAGCGTAGCTGTAAGACCCGGTTAATTAATGGCTAATTAACCCATAAATGAGAATTTATTCTAGAAAGCCAAAAATATTATTTTTATGGCTAAATGTGATAGAGGAAATTGAGACGAGAATTTCGGTACCAATTTTATAGAAATCGGACCAAGATTGGACCGAACGGGCCAAACCGGACCAACCGGACCCAAAGTGGGCCCTTGGCCCAACATAACTAAACCAAAACCCTAGTTTTCAGCACTCTCTCTCCTCACACAACACCAAAACACGCTGAAAATTGAGATGGAAGGGGGAAGAACACTCTCTCAACTTCTTTCTCTCACTTGATCTTCAAACCACCATAACTTTTGATCTAGAGCTCCGATTGCCGCTCCGTTTGTGGCCACGCGTTCACCGCGGAGAGCTCTACAAAACCCATACAACTAATCTTGAGGTAAGCCACGTGTTTCTGTTCGAAATTCCAGCCCTTATTTTCGAGTTTCATGGGTAAAATGTTGAGATTTTGGGTTCTTTGATGTTATAGGACCCAACTCTCTTGAAGGAGAAGGTTAATCTTGTCTCCTTGGACCTTGGGTGTGGTAAGATTCTCAACCCTAGTGTGATTTTGTTGTTCTATGATGTTTGGGTTTTGAGATGTTGTGTATGGGTATGATGATTGTGGCTTAGGTTGTGTATATGTGAATATTGGAGCTTGATTGGTGATTTTGGAAAGCTTGGAAGAGGGTTTTGTGTGATAAAATCTGTTCTTGGAGGTGTTGATACCTTGAGAGCTTGTGGACAAGTGGTTTGGAAGTGCTCCGGTTGAGCTTGGGGAATCGGCTAAGGTATGGTTTTAGTTTCCCGTATCTAATATGTAATGTGGTAGGAAATACTTAGGCTAGAGGCCCTAAGATAGGCATTGAATTGTTGGTGTTGTTGAATGGTTGAAATATATGATGTGTTCATATATGTGATTATGAATATTGATGCCTTGATTGTGTGAAATATGAGAAATGCATGTTGTGATATATGCTTGATGGATGATTGAGGTTGAATTGATGGGTGGTACCATGTTGATGGTGAGTATGATGTTGATTATGTATAATGATGGTTAATTGGAAATGGTATTATTGGAAATTGGGATGAGGAAGGATGTATGACATGATATTGTGTTTGTCCTTTAGCCATTTGATTGAGAAGTGTTAAAATGGTTGGATGTGGTTTTGGAAACCTTGGTAAAGTGTCAATGTGTGAGTTGAGGATGGCTTGTTGTTGATTTTGGTACATTTTGAATGATTTCAAAGAGAAGGATTGAAATTGGCATGTTTGATTGATTTTGAAAAGAGTTGAAAGTGGCTTGTTTTGAAAATGGCACCTTGTGGTTTTGTATGAAAACATGGTTTTTGGGCATACTTTGACGGGACATAACTTGGACTACGGATCTCTGATTTGTGCCAAATCTGTTTAGAAATGAAATTGGATCCAGGATGTCCATGCCGTTCGAAGAACGAGTGAAAAACGATTTAAAATGAGGAAGTTATGTCCGTCGGAAGATTGGGGTTTGAATCTGTAAATTCTGCAGCTTTTAACTTAGAAAATTTTTAGCAGAATGACCCCTCGCGCGTAGGCGCACTTGGTGCGTACGCGCCGTTCTTCGAGAAAGCGCCATCCACGCGTGCGCGTGGAGTGCGCGTACGCGTGGACCTGTTTTCATCCCAAAGTTGATTTTTGAGTTTTAAAAGCCAAATTTCATACTTCTAAGCCTCCGATCTCACCACTTATGTCTTAAATCATTATGATATGCCTAGCATGAGAAAAAGGGCTAGTGAATGTGGTAACTTGCGAGTGAAGCAAGGGAAAAATGAATGATCATTGAGGATCAAAGATGATTATGTGAGATGCGGATAATGGCGGTGGAAGTGCTTGTTGTGCCATGGGCCGAAGGGCCGTAATTGTTAATGAATTGGCTGGTTATGGATTTAACCGTGAGCCGGATGGCTAGATTATTGCCGTGTTACGGCGGAGCCATGTTTATGGCCAAGTATAAATGCATATATGATGTTGATTGAATTGTGAAGGTTTGCACTTCCACCATTGGAGATGAGGGTTTCCCTGGGTAGTAGCAATGGCTAGCCACCATGTGCTCCAGGTTGAGACTCGAAGCTCTTTTGACCCTATGTCGTAAGTGTGGCCGGGCACTGTGAAAGGCCCGGATGAGCTCGCCCCCATAAATATTCACCAGTGATGGTGATGGATAAATATTCACCAGTGAGGGTGATGGATATGGATCATGATTATGATCAAGTTTATGATGAGTATAACTCGAGTTGGGGATGCACGACAGAGGGACAGTCCAATGGCTAGCTACCAGGACTTGTCGGGTTGGCTCTATAACCGACAGATGATATCATCAGCCACTAGGGACAGGCATGCATCATAAGCATACTACATGAATTGTTTGAGATTGCCTATTTGACTGCATATTACTTGCTAATTGCCTAAATGCCTTATTTGTTCCTATTTGTAAATCTCTTGTCTGATATAACTGTGTTTGCTATATTATACTCCTGCTGGTGGTTGGGAGGTCTGAAGGAATTGGAAAGGGAAGTATTAGTTAGACTGAAGAATCTTTAGTCAGTTGCCACTTACGGTTTAGCTTGTTTATAAGCTTTGATATTATCTGGAGGAAGTTCTAGGATTGCCTTCGGCTTTCCTCTATTATTATGTATTATATATGTGGAAGCTGTTACCGTACTGGGGACCTCTGGTTCTCACCCATGCGGATTTTGTGGTTTTCAGATGCAGGACGCGAGGCTTCTCGTTGAGGCATGCTGGGGACTTCGGGATTAGCGAAGATTCTTGTTCTCGGGACTCTATCTTGATTTATATATCTTGTTTAGATACTTTTATCTCCATTAAATAATACAAACTGTGATGACTCCTTCTAGAGGGGATTTTTGGAGAATAGGTTTTCTGTATTTGTGTCCCTTTGGGTTTCCTTTGGGGTTTTCTTATTTTATCATATGTATATATTGCTATGCTCGGACCGGTTATCTTCGCAACCGGGTTTTGAGTCTTGATATTCCCGTTTTTGACACTCTTTATATATATGATCTTGCGCTAGCTTATCCTTTGCTCGTTACGTTATCATTCGGAGTGTTGCGTTTTCGAGTTACGGTTTTTGTTTACCCCTTTTTCTTCAAAGGCTCCTAGTTATAATCAATCATTCATAATACTATACGTACTAAATTTTTGTTTTAGAGGTCGTAATACCTTGCCATCTCTGAATTATGACTTAAGCATAAGACTCTGTATGGTAGGGTGTTACATTATGGTATCAGAGCAGTTCGTTCCTGTAGAGCCTGAGGAATGGACTGACTATGCTTCTGTGCATTCTCTGTATGTGTGTTATGTGCTGTTAGTATATCTACTTGATATAGTTGGCATAAACGTTCATGAGCATGCATTTGGGACTTTAAAGTACTAAACTTCCGATATTGAGACTGATCAACTTAATATCGATTGTTTGGTGTGTATAGGAACCAGATGGCGCCTCGTGGACGCGGTAGAGGCCGTGGGAGAGGTCGTACTAATGCTCGTGCGCCGGACACTAACCCTAATGACCCGTTGAACTTTATGACTGCGTTGGAGAATATGGCTGCTGCTATGCAAGCCACTGCTGAGGCTCTTGGTCAACAGATGAACAACCATGGTAATGACGGAGGTGGAGTTCAAGGCCCGATGACACTGGCAAACTTTTTGAAGGTTAATCCACCTAAGTTCAAGGGAACTACTAGCCCGACTGAGGCCGATACATGGTTTCAGGCTATAGAGCGAGCACTGCAAGCACAAGTGGTACCTGAAGGACAGCGTGTCGAGTTCGCTACCTATATGCTCACAGGTGAAGCGTCGCATTGGTGGCAAGGTATCCGTCGTCTTCTGCAGCAGGGTGATGATTATATCACCTGGGATGTCTTCCAAGAGGAGTTCTATAAGAAGTACTTTCCGACTTCTGCTAGGACGGCCAAGGAGCTTGAATTGTTGCAGCTGAAGCAGGGTACTATGTCCGTATCTGAGTATACTGACAAGTTTGAGGAGTTGTTCAGATTCTCTCGTATGTGTCAAGGGACTCTGGTGGAATATGAGGAATGGAAGTGTGTTAAGTACGAGGGAGGACTCCGGAGTGATATCTTCAGTTCAGTAGGACCAATGGAGATTAGGACTTTCTCCGAATTAGTGAACAAGTGTAGGGTTGCAGAAGAGTGTGTGAAGAGGGCAGCCACTGAGAAAGGAAATCACAAGGGATCATTTTCACAAAACCGAGGGAAGAGCTTTGCACCTAGAGGTCCGCCCTTTAAGAGGGGAGGTTCTTTTAGGAGGCCCAACAACAACTACTCCCAAGGGAAAAGGTTTGGGAAGCAGCCTCAGAATGATCAAGCTTGTACTAGGTGTGGAAGTCACCATCCGGGAGTACCATGCAAGGCCGGATGGGGTTTGTGCTACAATTGTGGAAAAGCGGGGCATAAAGCCACAAGTTGTCCGGAGAAGCAAAAGCAAGGTGCTGGGAAAGCACAACAGACTGGTCGGGTGTTCACCACCTCAGCTGTGGGTGCAGAGGGATCCGAGACACTCATTCGAGGTAACTGTGAAATGGCTGGTCAAACTTTAAATGCTTTATTTGATTCAGGAGCATCGCATTCATTCATTGCATTTGAGAAAGCCCATGAGTTAGGGTTGAAGATCGTAACCTTAGGTTATGACTTAAAAGTGTATAATGCTACCCATGAAGCCATGGTAACTAGACTAGGATGCCCGAAAGTTTTGTTTAGGTTCAAGCAGCGTGATTTTGTCCATAATCTAATCTGCTTACCGATGATCGGTCTTGATCTTATCTTGGGATTGGACTGGTTATCTGAGAACCATGTCCTGCTTGATTGTTCTACAAAGTCGGTGTACTTTATGCCGGAAGATACAGAAGGGCCGGTCGTGGTGAATAATTATTACTTGAATTCGATGATGGTGAACTGTTCTGGAATCGAATGTCAGGGTATCTTGTTGTTAACCGCGGGTGTTTCGGGTGATGATCAAAAGTTGGATCAGATTCCGGTAGTGTGTGAGTTTCCGGAAGTGTTTCCCGATGATATTGAGGAATTTCCACCTAACCGAGAGGTCGAGTTTGCTATTGAGTTGGTGCCTGGGGCGGGACCAATCTCAAGTGCTCCTTATAGGATGTCACCGTTAGAGATGGCCGAGCTAAAGTCTCAGTTAGAGGAATTGTTGGGTAAGAACTTTATCCGACCAAGTGTTTCCCCGTGGGGTGCTCCAGTATTACTGGTAAAGAAGAAAGATGGAAGTATGCGGCTCTGTGTGGATTACAGGCAGCTGAACAAGGTCACCATAAAGAATAAATACCCATTGCCGAGGATTGATGATCTCATGGATCAATTACAAGGAGCTGGGGTTTTCTCTAAGATCGATTTGCGATCCGGTTATCACCAGATAAGGGTGAGGGGTGAGGATATCCCTAAGACCGCTTTTAGGACTCGTTATGGTCATTACGAGTATACTGTGATGTCTTTTGGGTTGACGAACGCTCCTGCAGTGTTTATGGATTACATGAATAGAGTATTCTGTCCGTTTTTGGATAAATTCGTTGTTGTTTTCATTGACAATATACTAATTTACTCCAAGACTGAAGAAGAGCATGCGGAACACTTGCGGACCGTGTTGCAAATTTTAAAGGAGAAGAAACTCTATGCGAAATTGTCTAAGTGTGAGTTTTGGAAGGATAAGGTGAAGTTTTTGGGTCACGTGGTGAGTAAGAAGGGAATAGCCGTAGATCCAACCAAGGTAGAAGCTGTGATGGATTGGAAGCAACCAACCACAGTAACTGAGATAAGGAGTTTTCTGGGTTTAGCTGGCTATTACCGAAGGTTCATCAAAGGCTTTTCGCAATTAGCCTTGCCGTTGACAAAGTTAACTCGCAAAGACACTCCGTTTGTTTGGACTCCTGAGTGCGAGGAGAGCTTTCAGGCATTGAAGAAAAAGTTGACCACTGCACCTGTGTTAGTGTTACCTGAGCCGAACGAGTCTTTTGAGGTGTACTGTGATGCATCGTTGAAGGGTCTAGGGTGCGTGCTGATGCAGCATCATAATGTGGTGGCGTATGCCTCACGACAGTTGAGACCTCATGAAGTTAGTTACCCTACGCACGATCTGGAACTCGCTGCGGTCGTATTTGCCTTGAAGGTGTGGAGGCATTATCTCTATGGGGTTAAGTTCCAAGTCTTTTCCGATCACAAGAGTTTGAAATACCTCTTTGATCAGAAAGAGCTTAATATGAGGCAAAGGAGGTGGATGGAATTATTGAAGGACTACGACTTTGAGTTGAATTACCATCCGGGAAAAGCGAATATAGTGGCGGATGCGTTAAGTCGGAAGTCGTTATATGCGTCTTGGATGATGCTTCAAGAGGAGAAGTTGCTCAAGGGATTCGAGAGTCTAAAAATTGGTGCTCGAGAAGTATCTGGAAACTTGTGTTTGAGCCGATTAGAAATCTCAAGTGACTTTAAGTCCGAACTCCTAAAGGCTCATGAAAATGATGAAGCATTATGGAAGGTGTTACCGGCTATCGAGCAAGGAAAACAGTGGAGAGTGTCGGAAGAAAAAGATGGGTTATGGAGATTCAAGGGTAGGATAATTGTGCCGGATGTTGGTACTTTGAGACAAGATATCTTAAGGGAGGCACACAAAAGTGGATTCTCCATTCACCCGGGAAGTACTAAGATGTACCATGATTTAAAGGTGATGTTTTGGTGGCCGGGTATGAAGAATGATGTGGCGGAATATGTTTCAAAGTGCTTAACTTGTCAAAAGGTAAAGATTGAACATCAAAGACCTTCCGGGATGTTGCAACCTTTAGAGGTTCCGCAATGGAAGTGGGAAAGCATTGCAATGGACTTTGTGTCGGGATTGCCAAGGACTAGGACTGGTTTTGATGCTATCTGGGTGATTGTGGACCGACTGACGAAGTCAGCTCACTTTTTGCCCATTCGGATGACTTACACCCTTGAGGAGCTAGCTCGGTTATACATAAAGGAGATTGTGAGACTCCATGGTGTACCTGCTACTATAATCTCTGATAGAGATCCTCGTTTCACTTCGAGGTTCTGGGGTGCATTTCAGAAATCTTTTGGAACCCGATTAAGCTTGAGTACAGCTTACCATCCTCAAACAGATGATCAATCCGAGAGGACGATCCAAACACTAGAGGATATGTTGAGAGCTTGTGTTTTGGACCAACCGATGAGTGGGATCGATATATGCCGTTAGTGGAGTTTGCATACAATAATAGTTACCATGCGAGCATCGGAATGGCTCCGTATGAGGCATTGTATGGGAGGAAATGTCAATCTCCACTATGTTGGTATGAAGCTGGAGAGAAAGGCTTGTTGGGGCCAGAAATGATAGCTGAAACCACTGAACAAGTCAAGAAGATCCGAGATAGGATGCTTACGGCGCAGAGTCGTCAAAAGAGTTACGCCGATCAAAGGCGGAAGCCCTTGGAATTTGAGGAAGGAGATCATGTTTTCCTGAAGGTTACTCCGACCACAGGAGTAGGTAGAGCGATTAAAGCAAAAAAGTTGAATCCTCGATACATTGGTCCATTTCAGATCCTGGAGAGGATTGGGCCGGTGGCGTATCGGGTGGCTCTACCACCTCATCTTTCGAACCTGCACGATGTGTTTCACGTGTCACAGCTTCGGAAGTACACTCCTGATGCTAGCCATGTGTTAGAAACTGAATCAGTTCAGTTAAGAGAAGATTTGACGCTTCCAGTGGCTCCAGTTAGAATTGACGATACTAGTATCAAACGATTGCGTGGAAAAGAGGTTTCATTAGTCAAAGTGGCTTGGAGTCGAGGCGGTGTTGAAGAACACACTTGGGAACTTGAGTCGGAGATACGAACGGATTACCCGCACTTATTCTCAGGTAATTGAATTTGAATTTTGTGGGCAAAATTCCCAATTAGGTGGGTAGAATGTAAGACCCGGTTAATTAATGGCTAATTAACCCATAAATGAGAATTTATTCTAGAAAGCCAAAAATATTATTTTTATGGCTAAATGTGATAGAGGAAATTGAGACGAGAATTTCGGTACCAATTTTATAGAAATCGGACCAAGATTGGACCGAACGGGCCAAACCGGACCAACCGGACCCAAAGTGGGCCCTTGGCCCAACATAACTAAACCAAAACCCTAGTTTTCAGCACTCTCTCTCCTCACACAACACCAAAACACGCTGAAAATTGAGATGGAAGGGGGAAGAACACTCTCTCAACTTCTTTCTCTCACTTGATCTTCAAACCACCATAACTTTTGATCTAGAGCTCCGATTGCCGCTCCGTTTGTGGCCACGCGTTCACCGCGGAGAGCTCTACAAAACCCATACAACTAATCTTGAGGTAAGCCACGTGTTTCTGTTCGAAATTCCAGCCCTTATTTTCGAGTTTCATGGGTAAAATGTTGAGATTTTGGGTTCTTTGATGTTATAGGACCCAACTCTCTTGAAGGAGAAGGTTAATCTTGTCTCCTTGGACCTTGGGTGTGGTAAGATTCTCAACCCTAGTGTGATTTTGTTGTTCTATGATGTTTGGGTTTTGAGATGTTGTGTATGGGTATGATGATTGTGGCTTAGGTTGTGTATATGTGAATATTGGAGCTTGATTGGTGATTTTGGAAAGCTTGGAAGAGGGTTTTGTGTGATAAAATCTGTTCTTGGAGGTGTTGATACCTTGAGAGCTTGTGGACAAGTGGTTTGGAAGTGCTCCGGTTGAGCTTGGGGAATCGGCTAAGGTATGGTTTTAGTTTCCCGTATCTAATATGTAATGTGGTAGGAAATACTTAGGCTAGAGGCCCTAAGATAGGCATTGAATTGTTGGTGTTGTTGAATGGTTGAAATATATGATGTGTTCATATATGTGATTATGAATATTGATGCCTTGATTGTGTGAAATATGAGAAATGCATGTTGTGATATATGCTTGATGGATGATTGAGGTTGAATTGATGGGTGGTACCATGTTGATGGTGAGTATGATGTTGATTATGTATAATGATGGTTAATTGGAAATGGTATTATTGGAAATTGGGATGAGGAAGGATGTATGACATGATATTGTGTTTGTCCTTTAGCCATTTGATTGAGAAGTGTTAAAATGGTTGGATGTGGTTTTGGAAACCTTGGTAAAGTGTCAATGTGTGAGTTGAGGATGGCTTGTTGTTGATTTTGGTACATTTTGAATGATTTCAAAGAAAAGGATTGAAATTGGCATGTTTGATTGATTTTGAAAAGAGTTGAAAGTGGCTTGTTTTGAAAATGGCACCTTGTGGTTTTGTATGAAAACATGGTTTTTGGGCATACTTTGACGGGACATAACTTGGACTACGGATCTCTGATTTGTGCCAAATCTGTTTAGAAATGAAATTGGATCCAGGATGTCCATGCCGTTCGAAGAACGAGTGAAAAACGATTTAAAATGAGGAAGTTATGTCCGTCGGAAGATTGGGGTTTGAATCTGTAAATTCTGCAGCTTTTAACTTAGAAAATTTTTAGCAGAATGACCCCTCGCGCGTAGGCGCACTTGGTGCGTACGCGCCGTTCTTCGAGAAAGCGCCATCCACGCGTGCGCGTGGAGTGCGCGTACGCGTGGACCTGTTTTCATCCCAAAGTTGATTTTTGAGTTTTAAAAGCCAAATTTCATACTTCTAAGCCTCCGATCTCACCACTTATGTCTTAAATCATTATGATATGCCTAGCATGAGAAAAAGGGCTAGTGAATGTGGTAACTTGCGAGTGAAGCAAGGGAAAAATGAATGATCATTGAGGATCAAAGATGATTATGTGAGATGCGGATAATGGCGGTGGAAGTGCTTGTTGTGCCATGGGCCGAAGGGCCGTAATTGTTAATGAATTGGCTGGTTATGGATTTAACCGTGAGCCGGATGGCTAGATTATTGCCGTGTTACGGCGGAGCCATGTTTATGGCCAAGTATAAATGCATATATGATGTTGATTGAATTGTGAAGGTTTGCACTTCCACCATTGGAGATGAGGGTTTCCCTGGGTAGTAGCAATGGCTAGCCACCATGTGCTCCAGGTTGAGACTCGAAGCTCTTTTGACCCTATGTCGTAAGTGTGGCCGGGCACTGTGAAAGGCCCGGATGAGCTCGCCCCCGTAAATATTCACCAGTGATGGTGATGGATAAATATTCACCAGTGAGGGTGATGGATATGGATCATGATTATGATCAAGTTTATGATGAGTATAACTCGAGTTGGGGATGCACGACAGAGGGACAGTCCAATGGCTAGCTACCAGGACTTGTCGGGTTGGCTCTATAACCGACAGATGATATCATCAGCCACTAGGGACAGGCATGCATCATAAGCATACTACATGAATTGTTTGAGATTGCCTATTTGACTGCATATTACTTGCTAATTGCCTAAATGCCTTATTTGTTCCTATTTGTAAATCTCTTGTCTGATATAACTGTGTTTGCTATATTATACTCCTGCTGGTGGTTGGGAGGTCTGAAGGAATTGGAAAGGGAAGTATTAGTTAGACTGAAGAATCTTTAGTCAGTTGCCACTTACGGTTTAGCTTGTTTATAAGCTTTGATATTATCTGGAGGAAGTTCTAGGATTGCCTTCGGCTTTCCTCTATTATTATGTATTATATATGTGGAAGCTGTTACCGTACTGGGGACCTCTGGTTCTCACCCATGCGGATTTTGTGGTTTTCAGATGCAGGACGCGAGGCTTCTCGTTGAGGCATGCTGGGGACTTCGGGATTAGCGAAGATTCTTGTTCTCGGGACTCTATCTTGATTTATATATCTTGTTTAGATACTTTTATCTCCATTAAATAATACAAACTGTGATGACTCCTTCTAGAGGGGATTTTTGGAGAATAGGTTTTCTGTATTTGTGTCCCTTTGGGTTTCCTTTGGGGTTTTCTTATTTTATCATATGTATATATTGCTATGCTCGGACCGGTTATCTTCGCAACCGGGTTTTGAGTCTTGATATTCCCGTTTTTGACACTCTTTATATATATGATCTTGCGCTAGCTTATCCTTTGCTCGTTACGTTATCATTCGGAGTGTTGCGTTTTCGAGTTACGGTTTTTGTTTACCCCTTTTTCTTCAAAGGCTCCTAGTTATAATCAATCATTCATAATACTATACGTACTAAATTTTTGTTTTAGAGGTCGTAATACCTTGCCATCTCTGAATTATGACTTAAGCATAAGACTCTGTATGGTAGGGTGTTACAGTAGCTGTATTTCACACCTATTGGCACGCTTTAAAAGCGTATCAATAGTTCACACATATGGCCACGCTTTTAAAGCGTGGCGATCTTTAAAAGCGTGGCAAGAAAAAAAGCGTGTCAATAGGTCATGAAAAGCGTGGCGATAGAGCAACCGGCACCCTTGCAGTTGTGACCCTTTCAAAAACGTGCCGGTAGCTCAAAAAACGTGGCGAAAAGCTATCGCCACGTTTTTAAAGACTTTTCGCCACGCTTTAAAAGCGTAGCAAAAAGCTTATTTTCTTGTAGTGATATATATAATTGTAAATATAAACTCCACAATTAATTGGTCTAGGATCATTTACTTATATAAATACCTTAACAACAATATAATATAACTTTAACATAATTTACTCTCAATAATTAACATAATAATATACTAGAAAGAAAAATAATATTAACAATAAGATATATCTTTACTCTCTATTAATTCTTCTAATGAAAAGAAAGCAAAAATTCTCAATCTAAATCCATATTCCTCGTATATTTAACATTATTATATATACTAGAGTAAGATTCGCACGATACATGGGATGATAAATTAATGATAGTATATAATATATTTTAAAAAATATTATATTATTTAAAAATTAATTAAAATATATACAAACTAATATTAAATTCGATGAGTTTTTTATTTAAAATATTTTGTAATACAAATTTTTTTATATTAAAGTTGTACAGAGTTATATCTTTATTAATAATTTTTATTTTTGTATTTGTTTTTATTGACGGACTTAGTCTTCTTATATGATGTTTGTCTTTTTTTTTTTTCGGTTGTTGTTAGAGTTGTTTCTTTCTTCTTTGTATCATATGTTCTTGTGGAGACATATTTTTTTTGAACCGTTGACTTGTATGTATTTTCTAATTTATTATCTTTTTTGTGTGTATTTTTTATTTATTATTTTTTTTGTTTCATCTTTCTATATATGATCTTCATTTAAAGCTGTGTCCTAGATTCATTTACTTTTCTTTCTTCTTAATCTCTTGATTTGTATTTCGTTTAGGTCTGATGATATTAGTGATAGTGAAGTTGGTTCCTATAATCAATGAAGAATTTAAATGAGCAATATAAATGATGTTTTGAATAAATAAATTTTTTGTTGTATTACCTGTTTTATTTGTTGTAATAGGAGTTGAGTTTCAGTATTTTTGGTTGGGACAAATGTCTTGGTAATAGTGTATTGTTGAGAACATAGTTAAAATTATTTACTTTGACTTCAAATATAAGTATTAAGTTGTATAAATTTTTTAATTAGGATGGTATTTGAGTGTCATTACTATCTCGGAGTGTAATTAGATTTAAGGTAGTTGTGTCCAATAATTTTTTTGCTTCTCTATCAAATAACACAAAAGTTATTGTAGCACTTTGATCTAAAATCTTTAATTTAATTTTGAATCTATAGTAATTATTGAGTTAGAAATTTATAATTTGATGACATTTTTTATGAAAGGTATAATTTGATAGAATTTGATGAAATTTTTTATAATTTAAATCTGTAATATTTTTTTATGTTGTAGCACAAAAACTTTATTTTTTATATTTTTGTGGATTTTTCTTTGATATTTATTTATACTTTTTTTCTTGTGCATACAGTTTTTCAATGACATCTATAATAGTAAGAATTAAAATTTTTTAGAATATTTATTTTGTGTGTATATATAATATATTGAATAAGCTATTTTTAATAAGAATAATTTAAATACCATAAAGTAAAAATACATGTTAATAATATTTTATGTTGTAGTACAAAAATTTTATTTTTTGTATTTTTTGTAGGTTTTTCTTTGACATTTTCTTATTATTCTTCTCCTGGTGTATATAGTTTTTTAATAATATTTATAATAGTAAGATTAAAAATTTTTAAAATATGTATTCTATGTGTGTGTGATACAAATTTTTATCAAGAAATAGAGAATTAGAGAGAAAATCAGAGAGAATAGAAGAGAAATTCCTAGAATTAGGGACAAAGAGAGAAATTAGAGTTTTCAATTAATATGATGCAACAGTGAGGCATGAAGAAAGGCGCTTGTTAGCTCCTATGAGAGATGGTATGTGAGGAAAAAATGCACTGAAAGCAGATGTCTCAGTGTCGACATGCAAAGGACATGGATAAGAACACTAGATACTTCCATAATATAGCTTCGGTAAGAAGGAGAAACAATAGAATTGATATTTTGGTAATTAATGGTAGATTGCTCAGAAATCAAGCTAGAATCAATATTACTGTTAGAGAGTTCTATAAGGGCTTGTATCATTAGGAGTGGTCTCCTAGGGTGGGAGTCAGAGATGGTTTAGTGAATCGGATAGATGAAGAAGACTGTTCCTTTGGAGAGGATGCCGTCAGTTGGGGAGATTAGAGAAGCTATATGGGATTGTGAATCATCGAAGGCACTAGGAAGTGATGGGTATAACATGAATTTTATCAAAAAGTGTTGGGATGAGCTGGGTTCAAAATTCACTGCAGCTATGATAGGTTTCTTTTAGGCTTCCAAGCTACCGGTAGATTCGAACATTACATGGGTGACATTGGCGCCTAAGTTTGTTGGGGCTAAGGAAATCAAAGATCTTTAGCCGATTAGTATAGTTGGATGTGTGTATAAGGTGATTTCGAATGTTCTTATTAGAAGGATGAGATCGGTAATGCCAGAACTAGTGGGAAAGATGCAAAGTGCATTTATTAAGGGACAGAAAATACATGACGGGGCTCTTATTACGAGTGAAACTGTATAGTGGCTCAAGTTGAGAAAAAAGAAAGCAGCAATAATCAAATTAGATTTTCAAAAGGCATATGATAAGGTCAAGTAGAGTTTCGTGGATATTGTGCTACAAAAGATGGGTTTTGGACGGAGATGGAGGGAATTGGATCATGGAGTGTATTAGCACAACTTCTATGTCTGTTTTGCTAAATGGGTCACCAACTAAACAGTTTAAGATAAAAAGGTGTTGAGACAAGGTGATCCACTGTCACTATTTTTATTTGTTCTTGTTATTGGTTTCCTGCATATAATGGTGGGAAAAGCAGTTAGAAACGACCATATATCTCCTCTATTGTTGGGAGGGATAATATAGAGTTGTCTCATCTTCAATTTGCTGATGACACTATATTATTCTATCCACCTGAGGAAGAGACCATCAAGAATTATAAGAGGCTCCTACGAAGTTTTAAGATGATGTCAGGGCTTAGCATTAATTTTAACAAGACTAGTTTGATATCGATCTATTGTGAGTAACAGTGGGTTCAGAGTATGTGCAATTTGCTATGATGTAAGGAGGCTACTCTTTCAGTTAAATATATTGGAATCCTCCTAGGAGCGAACCCAAGACCGGTAAAGACATGGAAGCTAATAATAGATAAAATGGTGGAAAAGCTCAGCTTATGGAAAACGAAGGTACTCAATAATGCTGGTAAGCTGGTTCTTATTAAATAAGTGTTAAATAGTTTGTCGATTTATTACTTGAGCTTGTATAAGATGCCAAAGTCTGTTGTAGAGAAGTTTATTTTCTTACAGAGAAGTTTCATTTGGAGTAAGGAGGACAGTAGAAGTGGTATGGCATTAGTGAGATGGAAAGTGGTACAGGCTCCTAAAAAAGTTAGGGGGTTAGTGATTAGGGATGCGGTGATTCGTAATACAATACTGTTATTCAAGTGGTGGTAGCGCATTCTGAAGGAGGAATGTCTATTGTAGAAGAAGGTGGTACGTTCTTGTAATAATCTGAACCCCAATAAGATGCTATCGAATCAGGTACTCCCGACCAAAGGTGACACATGGAAGGATATTTGCCACCTACAGATTAAAGAGCAATATGTAAGGGATAATGTAACACACTAATTAGCCTAAGCTTTACCTCGCGTCGTAAAACAAAGGTTAATCAGAGATTACGACAGTTCTAAGCTCATATGTATAATATATAGAAAGAATTATTATAATCTAAAAGCCCAATGAAGGATATAACTCAAAAACAGGATTTTAAAAGCGCAAACGTACTAACGAAGCTTCTAACTTAAAAGACAAGGTACAGATAAGATATATCAAAATATAATAGTATAATATCATAAGAATCTAGCCACAGCTCACGGAGTTTAAGCCGGCTAGCCATATATAGACCATACATGAAACCAAACCGTAAAAATAGCTTGTACAAGTTTTGTTCTCTCAAATACGAGCCTCTAGGCAAAACAAAATACAAAAGTGAGAGATGTATAAACAAAAGACTCCAAAAAGGTATCCAGATCCTCCAATTCTATCACCATCCAAACAACTCACCGAGGTGGATTGCAACTTGCATCTGAAAAACACAACAGAAATATGGTATGAGAACCGAAGGTTCTCAGTATGGTAACAGTGCCCAGTGATGTAAGATATAAGACCCTGGGATGCCAAAGACAATCCTAGACTTCATATCCATCACAAGATTCAATCTTAAGGCATACTTAGAACAATTAAGCATAATATATAAATCTTAACATAATTAAACATGGTACTCTATCTTAGGGGATTTCTATTCTAACCAAACACCGCTACCCCACAGCCTTCACCAATCGATCCTCCATGCGATCCCATCGCCACCACCTTCCGAACCTCCTCAATCCCAGTAGAAAACACAGATAATATACAATGCAAGTAAAACACAAGTATTGGCATGTAAGGCAAATAATTCAAATAGTAAATAGGCATATTATTCAAATAGGCAAACCATTACAAGTAGTCAAAGCATACAAACAGATAGAAAATTCATATGATGAATTCCTATCCAACTGGCTGTGATATCACATTGTCGGTTCAACTGCCAACCCGACACATCTCCATAGAGATGTCACCCTTCAGAATCATCATTGGGAACCCCTGAAGGGATGCGAGCGGGATATTCTTGCCACAGACCTCACATCTCAACGTAAGCGGGATTTAACCACCGTCCTTACGCCGCCGCCGCTACCTCAACAGGCGGGATCCAACCGCCATCCTTGCTGAGCACATAGCGTCTCATCAATCTCATAATAAAATAGTAGTTCAGTGGTTTTTCATAAAACATTTTCCATAAAACAATGATTCATCATTGCACATTCGAGTCATCAACTCATCACAACTACTGTCAATTCACATTTCCATTTCCGAGTCCTCGACTCATCAATTCTCATCTCATATATTAATCATCCTTCACATACCATCCTACCATCCTCAGTACACCCGAAACCTAAGCCTCCATTTTCTAAATTTTCATAATAATCATTAACTAAAACCCTTAGGTTATTCCCCATGTTCTCATGTCAAAAAATTATGTCCAAGAGCCTTAAAATGGTGTTATAAAAGCTTACAATCTTGTTGGAAAGGTAAAATAGTTGGAGACAAGGTTAAATTTGAGAAACAGGGCGTGTGCATCCGCACAGGGGTGTGTGTGCGCACGTCCTAGAGAAGTTTTAAAACATGTGCGTAGAGGTGTGCGTACGCACAGGTGCCAAAATTCACAATGTCTGTTCGCTCGCACAACCTGTGCTAGTGCCCTCAATAGACTGACCTTCCCAACGTGTGCGTGTGCACAGGGCTGTGCGTACGCACAGGTTGCAATTCCTCATTGGGTATGTGCACGCACAAGCTGTGCTAGCGCTATGAATAGATTGCCTGCCTCTGTGTGTGTGTACGCATAGGTCTGTGCGTGCGCATAGGTTAAAGATTTCACAGAGGTGTGTGTGCGCACAAGGCTGTGCGTGCGCACATACCAGAAATCACAAAATTCTGCAACTTTGCAGAATTTCAGATTTTTACACCAATCTTTGAATGATCATAACTTCCTCTACAAAAATTCAAATCTTACAATCTTTATATCGATTTGAAGAGTTTTCAATAAGCTTTAATTTCATACAATTTTCAACCGATTTTAAAAATCGAGGCATAAGTTATGATCAGATAAAGTTCACCAAAAACTAACTTTTACCAAAAATCATAATTTACCAAATTTTCCAAAATCCTCAAACCACATCCAACCAAAGCAATACCAAACTCCCATTTTCAACACAATCTATCCTCTTGGGTGACAATTTACCATTCATATCAAATTTTCCGCCACACTTCATTATTTTCAATCTCAATTATCAAACATATACATCACAAATAATTTTCCCACCATCACATGCATCCACCCTCATTATATCACTATCAATCTCCATCATCAAACACATTCATGCTTTATATTAATACTCAATAATATTGATTTATCCAAACTCATAATACATCATATCTCAACATCATCGATCAACAACATTACCAATATTAATTCATCAAACCTCATTCAACCAATCAACAACAACAACCACATCAAATCAAACCTATCCTATAGGTCACTAGCCTAAGTGTCCATGAATATTATATACTACATAGAAGAAACCGAAACCATACCTTGGCCGATTTCCAATATGTCCTTAACCCAAAATGAGCACAACAATGATCACCAACAAGCTTTCCAACACAATCCAAGCCACCAACAATCACCAAAGGCCTCCAAACTCACAATAATCAAACTATATATGCATAAACCATCACAAATCAATAAAGGGCTCCATTTAAACATAATCTCACAAGGGTTTCAAGAGCTCTTACCTTGTCCAACAGTTTTGAAAGCCAAAACCACAAGTAATCAAGTGCTAGAGTGTACCTAAACACCCAAAATATAAGATTTCACTCAAAACCAAACCCTAAAACTCGAAATTCACAAGAGCACAAAAACTAGGCAGGGAAACTCGAGAAACTTACCACAATGCTTAAATAGATGTGACGGGCTTGACAAGAGCTTCGCGTAGCCGCTGACGACACGTGAATCGGAGCACCGTAGCTCGAGATATCGTGGATTGAAAGTGTAGGTGAATAGTGTTTCTCTCTTCTCCTTTCCCTCTTTTCTCTTCAGCTGAGTGTGTTGTGTTTGTTAGTGTGTGGCTGCTGAATGGTTCATTAAATGAACCTTTTATATGTTGGGTTTGGGCCCAACTTAGGCCCGGTCTAACCCGTTAGCGTTTTTAGCCCGTTTGACCCAACTTCGGGCCAAACCCTTAAAATTAATGCCCGGTTTTTCGACTTCTAATATTTTTCTAAGATTTTTTACTGTTTTCACTTTTTCTCGCACAGCATCGGCCAGACTTGAACCGGTTCAACCGGTTTGACTGCCGGTTTGCAATTTTTTACGGTTTTTCGCAGAAAACACATTTTCTAACTCAGAAAAACCTACCGAGTCCAAAAATCACATTTAAATCCTCAAAATCTCACTCTAATATTTAGGAATCTAATTTAGGCAATATTAATTACTTAATTAACCGGTTGATTAGTTGCGGTTCTTACAGATAAGATGATTACTAGCCTATCCATGGAGGTAGGTGATGGAAGAAGGACCCATTTCTGGGAGGATGTATGGTTACAATGTGGCTTGTTGAAATCTCGGTATCCAAGGTTCTTCTTTGTTTCAAACCAAAGAGGATCTGTAGTAGGGAATTGTGGGTTTTGGGATGGGTTAGAATGGATTTAGAATTTTCAATGGAGGCGAGAATTATATCAATGGAAATTGGAAATACTAAATCAATTACATGATACGTCAAGACTAGTAAACTAACGTATGGCAAAGAGGTTAGAGTTGTGTGGAAGTTTGATAGAGAAGGTGTTTATTCTACTAACTCTTTTTGTGTAGGTGTTGCAGACAGAGATGCTTCCGGAGGATATAACAAGTTACAGCTTCACTAGAACTATTTGGATCCTAGTTCCACCAAGAGTGAAGTTGTTTGCTTGGTTTATTTTGATACGCAGAGTGAATACTTAGAAAAGATTATGTAGATTAGGAGTGATTTATCAGGATGATAATGTATGTGTACTATGTAAGAAAGATGTTGAATATGTTCACCACTTATTTCTTGGTTGTGACTTTACGTGGCAAGTGTGGTATGCATGGTTATTGGGTTTTGGAAGGCTATGGTCTATTCGTGGCACTTTGAAGGATCATTTTAAGAGTTGGACAAGAGTTCACAGTAAGCAAGAAGGAGCACATACAAAAAATGGTTATTGAGATTCTTTGCTATTATTTGACATATCTGTTTAGAATAGAATAGAAGAATATTTCAAAATAAGAAATTAGGTGTAGATGGAATCATGACAATTCTCTTCAGTTACAAGGAGTGGAGTGGTGTAGATCCCTTTTGTTGTTGATGACAATGTCAGAGATGTCAATGGAATAAGTAGTTAGTTCTTTTTATTCTTGTTGTTGTATTTTGTTTCTTGCTATTTTTCTTGTGCTCCACTTGTTGTGTTGAGCTCCTTTGTTAAAGAAAAAAGTTTAATATTCATTTTAGATAAAAAGACAATTATTACACAAAAAAATAAATTTATAATAAAGTGATGAGTACAAAATATAAAAATAGTAAAAGTAAGAAAAAAAATAATACTAAAAAATTAATATCAATTTCAGTCAATACTATAATAAGTTGTCAAATAAATTCAATACGAAGTTCACTAAAAATAAATTTCTACTGATCTTGAATTTTGAATATCTTTTTTAATTAAAGTTCGGATATTGTTTATTTTAGAATTTTAGAATTTTTTTTATGATGAATAGCTGTAATATTGGTTGTGCAACATTGATTCCTCAAAAAATTTTTAATACGGACCGAATAAATATTTAATTATTTATAAAAAATATTAGATAGTCGATATATTTTTTTATTTTATCTTATATTTAAACTAATATTAATTATTATTTTGTTCACTAAAACAATTTGATCTTTTAATATTTTCTTGATTACTTATAAAGCCAAGAGAGCCACTTAACCCCATTTCTACATAAATAGCAAACAAAGAAGATCGAAAAGGGAAATTCCATCAATCACATGCATTGGTCTAGATATTAGGACTTTCATTCTACTCCATCAATTAATTAAATATGATAAAAATCAAGAGCAAGTGAGGTATTATCTGTTAAGCATATAAGTAAAAGTATGGATCAATGGAGCCTAATGACAAGGAATTAAAATTGACTAAGGGGCCAGGGAGTTTTTTATGCCAGATATGAGAGAGAAATATTCAATGATAAAAATTTATTCAGTTTATCGATTTTGACATTTATTATTTCATGATAAAAATTCACAAATATTGAACAACATAAATATATTTAAAAATAATTTATTCTATTTTAAAATAAATTTATTTTTATCTATTAAAAAAATTTAAGATAGTAAAAATAAAATAAAAATATAATTTTTCAGAAACAATACTATATAATTAATAAAATTTATTACATTTGGCTAATATTTGACTAAGTTATTTTTATAGTAAATTCTGAATCATATATATTAAACTTTAAATCTTATTAGTATAAAAATACAATATTAACTTAAATTATTGACTAATATTGATAAAAATATTTACTATTAATATTTCTCATTATTTCAGAATTACCAAACATACCTTTTGAAATGATAAGCCTCCAAAGGTTAAGTGTACTACTATGGAGAACTTTGGAATCAAAATATTCCTTGCCCTTGAGCCTTAACGTATGCCATTATCTCCAAAGTACCAAACTCCACTTTCTTTGGTTCCATTCAATTATTAAGAGAAAAACACATAAAGAAAAGTGAGTATCCCAAGGGACTGAGGTTGAAATTACCACTGAATTCGGCTCCCTCGTGAGATCTTTGTTTGTGTCAATCATGTCTCCCATCTCCTCACTGTTACTAGTTTACTAACTTTTTATTTATTTCATTTTTTTAAGATCACATTAATCTTGGTTGGATTTGCTTTATTGATTCTTTGTTTTTTTTTTTGGCGGAGTTTGCTTTATTGATTCTAAATCACTCATTTTGTCTCTATAATAATCACAGTCAACAGACAGTTACTCTAATAAACAAGCCAAAAGGAGGCAACTTTTAAAAGCAAAAGCTGCTCCCACACACACTATTTTGAATTCCTTGAAAACCCAAAGTGCCCTTTGCTATATACAAGCCAAGTTGTTGAGGGGCCTTTTTATGTTTTTACTATCGTTGCCGTGTCATGTAGAACATTGGGTTTGTGATGTCTACTTCAGTTCCGTTTTTGTAGGAACCCTTTTTTTGTTTTATATTTTCATTTTTATTTTATTTATATTCCGGTTTATATAATATTATACATATATTATATATATCTCCCTTTTTCCAAACATTTGTTCTCTTTGTAAAAGCTTGCTATATTTAAAGAAGTAATGTTCCATTTGACTTCTAAAATTTTTAACTTGCATCAATTAAATCCATGACTTTTTAAAATATTCAAATTGGTTTCTCTAATTGAAAAATGTAAATTCATTTTCATCCGTAAGTGAACTTCTGTTTAAATTATATTGATATGTATTATTAAGTGTAAGCTTAACATTCTAACTATACACTAATGTGGATAAAATTTGAGTATAACTCAAATTAGTGTCTAAATTTGATTTGTAATGTTCAATTTAGTCTATCTTCAATTATAAAACTCTAATCCCTAATTTTTAAACACATTTATGCCTTTATCATCTCTTCTCTTCTTTGAATATAACAATTTTTTTCATTATAAATGATCATCTCTTTTTATATAGTTAAACTTTAAGTATGAACTTTTATTAACTATACTCAATTCACATATAATTTTTGGATATATTCTTGTGTTGAGAAGTCTACTGAAAATATAACTCGCTTTGAAGTAAGTTGAACTATCTTCTTTTTTTTTTTTATTGGAGGAGGTATACGTCAATGTCCAGAAACACGGAATTAAATCCTTGTTTTTACTTTTGACAAACAATACCTTTTAAATTTATCAAATATCAAAATTCAAAAGTAAAAAAAAATAGTATAAGACAAATTAAAAAAAAAAAGCCTCTACAAAGTTGCTCAAAAGTTTGTTTTTACTTTCCAACCAAATTGTATTAAGTTAAAGCATATTTTTTAAAGTTTTTGATTTTCTTTTCTTCTTTCTTAGTGTACATGTTGCTGCAACAGGTTGAATGGAGGTTGGGCAAAGGATGAGCCATTGAGTAGCATGCAAAACAGGTTGAATGGCACAGTTTGCTTCTCAAAGAATAATCCGATTTGGCATCTGTTGACTTTGCCGTGGCAGCCAATTGAAGGGCGTGGGACACCTGAAACGTTGCTTCAATTCATGGCCCAAAATATACTATGTTTTGCTTTAGCCTAGGACGTCACAAAACTGGCGTGGGATGTGAAACGGAGGTCATGCGTACCCATGGGTCATGCGTACGCATGATTTTGCTTATTTCAACAATTGTACATACGCATGAGTGTATCCTAAGCCTTCAAAGTATGTCCCTCCTTCCAAAGTGTATCCTTGGCTTTCTTTTTTGTTCTTTTGATCCTTGTTTCATTTTCTACACTTATCAAAGCACAAAAAACTCCAAAGAGCATTGATCAAAGCACCAAAATCTCAATCAAAGCAAGGAAAATCTCTAACTTGAATTTAAAGAACAAAATGCTAAGAGTGGTGCAAGATTTTGAATTTTCACGGCTTAACTGGCAAGTGAACTGGGTCATCCAAGTAATACCTCAGGTGAGTGAGGGTCAATCCCACGAGGATTGCTGGACTGAGCAACAATGGTTATCCAGTTGGAGTTAGGCGAATAGAAAATGGGTTTTGAAGGTTGCAATTCGCATAAACAATAAACAGAAAAATAAAGAAAGTAATTAAAGGTTTGGCGTGAAAATAGAATAAGAAAACAGTTAAGACTTCGGAGATGTTTATCTTTCTGGATTAAAATTTCTTACCAACTATTTTAACAATGAATGATTCATTCTATGGCAAACTGTAAATGTCTAAACCCTAACTTCTTAGTGATTTAGCCTCCTCTAACCTTCATTAACCGCCAATCTCGTGGTCACTTAATTCCGATTAGAGGGTGAAGTTCAGAAAATTAGTTTAGTGCCATGAAAACCCTAATTACCCAAGACTAACAGGATTATATGTCACATATCCAAATTAATTCATGAAACTAGCGATTTAAGAGGAATTTGTTTTCAAGCTGTAGTTCAAGCGAGATAACTCTCTCAAGAATCACAAGAACTCACGTAGAAAAGGGTCATACTCTCGTTCCACCCAGTTCATAAGATTAAGAACGAAAACAATCCTTAGAATTAAATCCAACATAAATTAAAATAGAAGAATAATAGTTTTAATACATAGAAATAAACAAAACTCCTAACCTTAACTAGGAGATTTGCATGCTCATGACTTACAGAGAAAACAGGATTCTGAAAATGTGCGGAAGGCCGAAGATCTGAATACAGAAGATCTTTTCCTTTTTATACTAACCTAATAATAAATTCTAAACCTAAAAGTTATTATTTGTAATTAAAAATTATAAAAAAAATAAAATAAAACTAATAAGTACTAAATCCACTTGAGAAGCCCAAATGAGTGTGATTCGGACTGGCAGCTGGTGTTTAACGCCAGATTAGGCGTTAAACGCCCTAAGGGGAGTGCAACGTTGCTGGCCCTGAGTCCCCTACTGGCGCTAAACGCTAGTTGGGCGTTTAGCGCCCAGGGAGGGTGCTGACAGCATTCTTCTTTTTAGCTCCAAACTCTGCCAAATTGCTCCGAATTTCACCTGAAATCATAAAAACACCAACAACTCAAAGTAGATCCAAAGTAGATTTTTGCACTAAAATAAAGTAAAAGTAAATAAAATCAAACTAAAAATAACTAGAAAATGCTAAGTAAAAGGGTATAAGATGCTCACGCATTAAAGAGCATTGATTAAAAGCATGAAATTCCTAATAAAAACAATAAATCACTACCACTATTTAAAGAAATAACAACTAAGAACTACTAAAGATGCGCATGCATCGTGCATTTTGTTATTTTCTAATACTTGGTTTGATCATCATACAAGACATCCTTCTACTTTCTAGCAAACACTGTTTGTGTTGTTTGGTCGGCTTTGAGCTTAATATCTTTTCAGAAATTAACTCGAGCTTAGTTAGCATCTCGTACAATTCCTAGGTATAACCATCAAGATGTTAGTCCCTTAGAGCAAGACTTTTGAACACGGGAGATAAAGCACGTAATTATGTGACATCTAGAGGAGTTTTGGAGCCTTAATTCTTGCCGACTATATTACTTGTGATTAACTTGACATGCTAGGATACACTATTTGTATGGATGCTGGAATGTAGAGAAAGCTTTCGAACCTTGAGAGAAAGATTAGCCTTAGTACCAGTATTCGTGATACCCAAACCTAATGAACCATTCGGAATTTCCGCGATGCATTATCGAGGGCCTTAGGGTGCACGCAGATGCAACATCGTGATGTGGTGACAGACACCTTCAGCAAGAAATCTCTGAGTATTATTTGGAGGATGATTAAGGAGAAAGAACTGTTAAGTAAGGTTGTAGAAGATGGGTGTTGAGGAAGTAGCTGGAAGTATCAGACTGAATCGATTGCAAATTTCAAATAGTTGTAAGGCTAAAATTTGGAGAGCGCAGTAAGAGGTAAGGAGTTACTAACGATATTGAAGTCTATTGAATCAAGAAGAGACCAAGGGAGACAGAGGAGGATTTTAGAGGAATAAAGAGATGATGTTGTGTCAAAGTCGGAAGCTTAAGACAAAAACTATTCTCTAAAGCTCATAAGTGAGGATTTTCAAATTTACCCTGAAGTTACTAAGAGGTATCATGAATCAAAGAAGTTATTTTGGGTGGCCAGAATGAAGAATGTCATAGCGGCACATCTGATTCTGTATTTGACATGTTAAAAGGTAAACTATTCATATGAGGAATTGACAAGATTGTATGTCAAGAAAGTAGTGAGGCTGCACGGTGTGCTAATCTCATCTGTGTTGATATGAACCTAGAGAATCAAGCCTTTTAGATTGTGAAATGATAGACGAGACAATGGAGAGAAGATCAAGCAAATTTGAGCTAAGATTTTAATTGAGCAAAGCCGACAGAAAGGTTATGCAAATAAAAGAGGAGAACACATGGAGAGTTTGAAGAAGGAAGCGACACATTCTTGAAGGTTACTTCAACTAACTGAAATCGGATGAGCAATCAAAAACTAAGGAAACCAACCCATGTCTTACAACCTAAATTAGTTCAAATGAAAGGAGATTGACGTTCCGAGTAATAAGGTTAGCTTCAAGAAACTCTGAGTAAGAGAAGTCTCATTAGTAAAGGTTGTTTGGAATTGAACCGGAGATGAGGAACATATGTGGGAGCTCTAATTAGCGATAAGGAAGGACTAACCGCATTTATTCGTAAGTAATTGAATTTTGGGGACAAAATTCCTAATTGGGTGAGTAGGATGTAACACTCTAAAAATTAATAAATAATTAACTAATAAATTAATTATGAGCCAAAGAAATTAGGAAATTAAATATTATAATTGAAGAAATAAAAAAATAATAATTAAAATACGAATTAAACACTAATTTTAAATGTTTTAGCCCAAAATTGGGCCAATAGGCCGAACCGATTGAACCGGATCCATATTGGGCTCAAGACCCAACCTATATAACCTGAAGTCAGCCACTCAACCCCTCTCTTTATGTGAAACATGCTGAGATTGAAGGAAGAACACCACACCCTTCTTCTACTATTCACCTTCATCTTTTCCTGCCCATAACTTTCAATCCGAAGCTTCGATCACCGCACCGTTTGCAGCCACGCATTCATCTCGTCGAGGTCTTTAATTCTATTTGAACAAAGTGGTAAGTATCTCTAAATTTCATGCCTAGTTCTGAATCCCCTTTAATTGTGTGAATTTGGTTTGGGTATTAAGTGATTTTGATCATTTTGGTGGTTTAGGTGCAATGTAGCTTTGGATAATTGTTGTGTTTTACCCTAATCATCAATGGGTAAGGTAAAAAAATTTTAAACCCTTATGGTTTATCCAATTTTGTGAATCCTATTGTTAATTGTGGTGAATTATATGGATTAGATTGAAATTGTGTTGAATTAGAGCTGAATCGATGAATTGGAGTGCTTAGGTTCAAGCTTTGGTGGCTGGAGCTCGTTGGAATTGATTTGGAGGCATTTTAAGCTTAGAGAGGAATCAGCCAAGGTATGGTTTTGGTTTTTCGTAGTTAATGTATAATATTACATGAAAACTTAAGCTAGTAGACCTTAAGATAGGAATGAACTGAATGAATTGATTGAATTGTGTATATAGTATATGAATTGTGAATGAAGATTGAATGAGTTTGTATGTGTTGAAATATGATTCTGACGATTATAAAATGTTGATGATTGTTGATGTTAATGAGGATTGATGGAGATTGTGACATATGTAGGAATTATGAATGGTGGGTTGTGAATTGAATTGAATAATAGTGTGGATTAATTGAGAAATGATGGAGGGACAATTGGTATTGCTTTGGTTATAGTTGGATTGATTTAGGATTTAAGATTTTGAAAAATTTGACGTTTGGTATTTTTGGGTAAAAACTGATTTTTGACCAACTTCGGTGGGCCATAACTTGGCTATCGACCCTCAAAATTTATAAAACTTGTATGGAATAAAAGTTAGATCCGTAAAGTTTATATCGTTCAAAGAACTGATTAAAAACAATTTTTAACGAAAACGTTATGTGCATTCAAAGTTGGGTGTGAAAAAATGATTTTTCTGACTTAACAGCTTTTTAAAGTTTCTGATACAGGCGCATATGCGAACATGCACGCAATGTGGACCTTGGGCTCTGTCTAGACATCCCACACATGCGGACATGGCATGCATATGTGGAATGGGCCAAATGACAAGCTCACGTATGCGAGCAATGCTACACGACATGGGGATAGTTCCCTACCTAAGGGCTCACATACACGGACAAGGGGCACATACGCGAGATGGTCCAATTTCACGCTTCCGCGTATGCGGACATGGCAACATATACGGAACCCCTGTTTTCAAACCATTCCTCTAGCTTTCCAAATCTCTATAACCATCATTTGAGATTCCCTAGCTAGTGTTTAGATTTTTGGGGTAAGCGAGAGTGAATTGGAAAAATAAAAGAGGTGATTTTTGTTTTGTATTTAGAGCCAAAAACTTAGGGTTAAAGAGTACTGTAGGTAGGTTAGGTAAAGTTGTTTCGTGAAGTGTTTTGAGTTGATTAAAGAGAAGATATTGGAGTATAGTAGAGATAAGTTTGAAGAATTATATGATAATCATAAATATAATATTGGGCGTGATTTGATTATAAATGTGACTATTTTATCTTGAGCACTTTTTTTCGAAAGTGCGACCCTAGTGAGATGGTGGAAGGTGAGGATTCCCTTCTTTGTTCCTACCGGTATTATAAAATCGCCTCCAGCGAGATGCTAGAATGTTAAGATTCCCTCCTTTGTTCCTCCTGGATATATGAGAACGTACCTCTTGGGTAGATGCAAGGGTTGTGGTTCACCCCACTTGCTCCAGATTGATTAGTTGAGGCTCCCCGGGTAGATGCAAGGGTGTGGTTCGCCCCACTTGCTCCGGGTCGAGATGGTTTGAGCTTCTTGGGTAGAAGCAAGGGTGTGGTATGCCCTACTTGCTCTAGGTTGAGGTGATTTTTGAGCTTTCTGGATAGATGCAGTCGTCGCCCTATGATGAGCGGATATTTTATACGCTTTTTGGGGTTAATTTCATGTAGTTTTTAGTATGTTTTAGTTAGTTTTTAGTATGTTTTTATTAGTTTCTAGGAAAAATTCATATTTTTGGACTTTAATATGAGTTTGTGTATTTTTCTGTAATTTCAGGTATTTTTCTGGCTGAAATTGAGGGAGCTGAGTAAAAATCTGATTCAGGCTGAAAAAGGACTGCAGATGCTGTTGGATTCTGACCTCCCTGCACTCGAAATGGATTTTCTGGAGCTACAAGAGTCTAAATGGTGCACTCTCAATTGCGTTGGAAAGTAGACATCCAGGGCTTTCCAGAAATATATAATAGTTCATACTTTGCTCAAGGATAAATGACATAAACTGGCGTTCAACGCCAGTTCCATGTTGCATTCTGGCGTTAAACGCCAGAAACAGGTTACAAGTTGGAGTTAAACGCCCAAAACAGGTTACAACCTGGCGTTTAACTCCAGAAACAGCCTAGGCACGTGTAAAGCTCAAGTCTCAGCCCCAGCACACACCATGTGGGCCCAAGAAGTGGATTTCTGCACTATCTATCATAGCTTATTCATTTTATGTAAACCTAGGTTACTAGTTTAGTATTTAAACAACTTTTAGAGATTTATTTTGTACCTCATGACATTTTAGATCCGAACTTTGTACTCTTTGACGGTATGAGTCTCTAAACTCTATTGTTGGGGGTGAGGAGCTCTTTGACATGCCATTGGTGCAGTATTGGGGGCAGAGGCATGACAAGCTTTTGCATGTCATTTATTATGCTAGCCGTGTTTTAAATGATGCCTAGAAAAATTACACAACCACAAAGAAAGAATTACTTGCAGTGGTTTATGCCATTGACAAGTTTAGATCATACTTGGTAAGATCAAAAGTGATTGTGTACACTGACCATGCTGCTCTTAAATATCTACTTACAAAGCAGGATTCAAAACCCAGACTCATAAGATGGGTATTGTTTCTGTAAGAGTTTGATATAGAAATAAGAGACAGAAAAGGGACAGAAAACCAAGTGGCTGATCATCTGTCTCGGATAGAGCCAGTAGAAGGGGTGTCCTTTCCCTCTACTGAGATCTCTGAAACCTTTCCGGATGAGCATTTGTTCGCCATTCAAGAAACACCATGGTTTGCAAACATTGCAAACTATAAAGCTGCAAGGTTCATACCCAAGGTGTACAGCAGGCAACAAAAAAAAAATTAATTACTGATGCAAAGTACTACTTGTGGGATGAACCCTATCTCTTTAAGAGATGTGCAGATGGAATAATCCGAAGGTGTGTGCCTAGAGAAGAAGCACAGAAGATCTTATGGCATTGCCATGGGTCACAATATGGAGGCCACTTCGGAGGTGAGCGAACAGCCACCAAGGTCCTCCAATGTGGCTTCTACTGGCCTACCTTTATAGAGATTCCCGAGAGTTTGTACGTAACTGTGACAGTTGCCAGAGAGCTGGTAATCTGCCTCATGGTTACGCCATGCCTCAACAAGAAATCTTGGAGATTGAGTTGTTTGATGTATGGGGTATTGACTTCATGGGGCCTTTCCCACCATCATACTCAAACACTTATATTCTGGTTGCAGTGGACTATGTATCCAAATGGATAGAGGCCATTGCCACACCCACTAATGATACTAAGACAGTGCTGAAGTTCCTCTAGAAACATATCTTCAGCAGGTTTGGTGTCCCTAAAGTACTAATCAGTGATGGGGGCACCCACTTCTGCAACAAACAGCTTTACTCTGCCATGGTCCGGTATGGAATTAGCCACAAGGTGGCAACTCCATATCATCCATAGACAAATGGGCAAGCTGAAGTCTCTAACAGAGAACTAAAAAGAATCCTGGAACAGACTGTAAGTACCCGTAGAAAGGATTGGGCAAGAATCTTGGATGATGCTCTGTGGGCTTACAGAACAGCATTCAAGACTCTTATAGGGACCTCTCCATACCAGCTTGTGTATGGTAAGGCCTGTCATCTACCCGTGGAACTGGAGCACAAAGCCTACTGGGCAACTAGATTCCTGAACTTTGATGCTAAATTAGCTGGAGAAAAAAGATTGCTCCAGCTGAATGAGCTAGAGGAATTCAGACTCACTGCTTTCGAAAATGCCAAGCTTTGCAAAGAAAAAGCAAAAAGGTGGCATGACAGAAAGCTGTCATCTAGGGTCTTTGAACCAGGACAGAAGGTCCTGCTGTTTAACTCTGGACTCCGGCTATTCCCCGGGAAACTGAAATCCCGGTGGAGGGGACCATATGTGATTACAAGTGTGTCACCATATGGCTATGTGGAGCTTCAAGACATTGATTCTAATAAGAAGTTCATTGTTAATGGACAGCGAATCAAGCATTATCTTGAAGGCAATGTTGAGCAAGAGTGCTCAAGGCTGAAGCTAGATTAAAAGCTCAGCAAGGTCCAGCTAAAGACAATAAAGAAGCGCTTGCTGGGAGGCAACCCATCCATTAGCAAAACTCTTTCTGTTATTTTATTTTATTTTATTCTATTTTTTATTTTATTTATTTTTAAATTATGTAAGTTCAATATTAATAATTTTCAAGGTAAAGAATCAATTGCATAATTTCACAGGGTTACAGAAGGATTCAGAGCACAAAACAGCAAAAAGAAGCTCACTGGTGCGAAAAAGCCAGTAAGAGCTGTTTTGGGCGTTAAACGCCCAAAAGGAGCATCTACTGGGCGTTTAACGCCAGTAGAGATAGCCATCTGGGCGTTCAGAAAAATGCCCAATGACAAAGGAGTTTCTGGCGTTTAACGCCAGCTAGAAGCAACAGCTGGGCGTTAAACGCCCAGACCAAGCACCAGTTGGGCGTTAAACACCCAAAACATGCAGTAGATAGGCGTTTAACGCCAGGATTGTGGGGAGTAGGTAATTTCGTTTTCAATTCAAATTTTTTCCATTTTTCATGTTTCAATTCATGATTTCTTGCATAAACATGTTACAAATCCTAATTTTTCAAATCCTTTTTCAAAAAAATATCAAATGTATCTTAATTCTAAACATAAACTTTTTTTTAATCCTCTTCAACTTCTTTTCAAATCTTTTTCAAAACAAATCTATCTCTTTTTCTTCTATAATCTTTTCAACTCATCAATATCTTCTTCAAATCTTCACAATATCTTTTTCAAAACAAAGCTATCTTTTTCAATTATTTTTCATATTATTCATATCTTTTAAATTTTAAAGTGCATCCTTTTCTTATCATGCTTATCTTTTACAAATAATATATTTTATCATACCTTCTTCAAAATTTTTGAAAACCCACCCCCTTCCCTTTAAATCCTAGTTCGGCCTCCCCCCACCTTCACAATTCGGACTTGGCTCTCCTCATATCCCACTTCTTTCCTTTCTTTTGCTTGAGGACAAGCAAGCCTCTAAGTTTGGTGTGTCTATCCATGATTACTAAGCCAATACCCACTAAGATCATGGCTCCTAAAGGAAAACAAACCAACTCAAGAGGCAAGAAAGAGAATATTCCAAAACCACTTTAGAATCAAGGGAAGTTCTTAACCAAAGAACATGCAAACCATTACTACAAAATAATGGGTCTAAGGTCAGTGATCCCAGAAGTTAAATTCGATCTGAAAGAAAACGAATATCCAGAGATCCAAGAGCAAATTCGAAACAGGAGCTGGAAAGTCCTAGCTCATCCTGAAACAAAGGTGGGAAGAAACATGGTTCAGGAATTCTATGCAAATCTGTGGCAGACGGACAGGCAGAGAATAGTTGGAACCGCATTCTATGACTATAGAACTCTGGTCAGAGGGAAGATTGTTCACACCTACCCTGACAAAATAAGGGAGATCTTCAAGCTGCCTCAACTGCAAGATGACCCAGACTCCTTTAATAGAAGAATGATGAGATCAAACCTGAGCTTGGACAAAATCCTAGAGGACATATGCCTCCCTGGAGTCAAATGGACAACCAACACAAAGGGTGCCCCAAACCAACTCAAAAGAGGAGATCTCAAACCAGTCGCCAGAGACTGGCTGGACTTCATTGGGCGCTCTATACTGCCCACTAGCAACCGCTCTGAGGTCACCATCAGAAGAGCAGTGATGATTCATTGCATTATACTTGAAAAAGAAGTAGAAGTTCATCAGCTGATTGCTTGTGAGCTCTACAAAATCGCAAACAAGAACTCTAAAGATGCCAGATTGGCTTATCCAAGCTTGGTCTCTCTGTTATGTAAAGATGTTGGGATAAAAATGGGAGTAGATGAGTATATCTCAGTTGAGCAACCAATCACCAAAAAGTCTATAGAAGGACAACAAGTGCAGGATGACCCCATCAAGAGTAGAGCACAGGAGTTCCTCCCGGAAATCCCTCAAATTGAATACTGGGAGCGCCTATAAGCATCAGTCACCAAGTTGCAAGAAGTTGTGGATCAACTGAAAAAGAACAGCAAAATCAAAACAGCATGCTCTGCAAACTGCTTAGAGAACAAGAAGAGCAAGGGCATGAACTGAAGGAACTGAAGCGCTAGAAGCTATCTTTTGAAGGGCCAAGCACTCCACAGACTAAAGAGGCATCCACCTCCCAAATTCAAGGTTGTTGAGTTCTAATCTTAGCCTTAACTCTGTGATAATTATTTTTATTAGAATTTTACCTTAGAAGTCATATATGAGTAGTAGTAATCAGTATCTCTATTTTAATTTTATCTCCAATTAAGCTATAATTTATTTTTCTCATCATCATCAAACATGAATAAAATAGCAAATTTTTAGAATAAGGAGGCAATTTTTTTTTCGAGTTCTTAATAAGGAAAATTCTAATTATCTATATGTGGTGGCAATACTTTTTGTCTTCTGAATGAATGCCTGAACAGTGCATGTTTTTTATATTGAATTTTATGAATGTTAAAATTGTTGGCTCCTGAAAGAATGATGAACAAGAGAAATATTATTGATAATCTGAAAAATCATAAAATTGATTCTTGAAGCAAGAAAAAGCAGTGAATACAAATGCTTGCAAAAAAAAAAAGAGAAAGAGAAGAGAGAGAAAAAGCAAGCAGAAAAAGCCAATAACCCTTAAAACCAAAAGGCAATGGTAATAAAAAGGATCCAAGGCTTTGAGCATCAGTGGATAGGAGGGCCTAAAGGAATAAAATCCTGGCCTAGGTGGCTAAACCAAGCTGTCCCTAACCATGTGCTTGTGGCGTGAAGGTGTCAAGCCAAACGCTTGAGACTGAGCGGTTAAAATCAAGGTCCAAAGCAAAAAAAAAAAAAAAAAAAAACAGAGTGTGCTTAAGAACTCTGGACACCTCTAATTGGGGACTTTAGAAAAGCTGAGTCACAATCTGAAAAGGTTCACCCAGTTATGTGTCTGTGGCATTTATGTATCTGGTGGTAATATTGGAAAATAAAGTGCTTAGGGCCACGGCCAAGACTCATAAAATAGCTGTGTTCAAGAATCAACATACTAAACTAGGAGAATCAATAATACTATCTGAATTCTGAGTTCCTATGGATGCCAATCATTCTGAATTTCAAAGGATAAAGTGAGATGCCAAAACTGTTCGGAAGCAAAAAGCTACCAGTCCCGCTCATCTAATTAGAATCTGAGCTTCACTTAAAACTCTGAGATATTATTGCTTCTTGATCTCTTTTTATCCTATTTTATTTTTCTAGTTTCTTGGGGACAAGCAACAGTTTAAGTTTGGTGTCGTGATGAGCGGATATTTTATACGCTTTTTGGGGTTAATTTCATGTAGTTTTTAGTATGTTTTAGTTAGTTTTTGGTATGTTTTTATTAGTTTCTAGGCAAAATTCATATTTCTAAATTTTAATATGAGTTTGTGTATTTTTCTGTGATTTTAGGTACTTTTCTGGCTGAAATTGAGGGAGCTGACCAAAAATCTGATTCAGGCTGAAAAAGGACTGCAGATGCTGTTGGATTCTGACCTCCCTACACTCGAAATGGATTTTCTGGAGTTACAGAAGTCCAAATGGCGCACTCTCAATTGCGTTGGAAAGTAGACATTCAGGGCTTTTCAAAAATATATAATAGTCCATATTTTTCTCAAGGATAAATGACGTAAACTAGCGTTTAACACCAGTTCTATGTTGCATTCTGGCGTTAAACGCCAGAAACAGGTTACAAGTTGGAGTTAAACGCCCAAAACAGGTTACAACCTGGCGTTTAACTCCAAAAATAGCCTAGGCACGTGTAAAGCTCAAGTCTCAGCCCCATCACACACCAAGTGGGCCCCAGAAGTGGATTTCTGCACTATCTATCATAGCTTATTCGTTTTATGTAAACCTAGGTTACTAGTTTTGTATTTAAACAACTTTTAAAGATTTATTTTGTACCTCATGACATTTTAGATCCGAACTTTGTACTCTTTGACAGTATGAGTCTTTAAACTCCATTGTTGGGGGGTGAGGAGCTCTGCTGTGTCTCGATGACTTAATGCAATTATTTTTGTTTTCTATTCAAACACGCTTGTTTCTATCTAAGATGTTCATTCGCACTTCATTATGATAGATGTAATGACCCGTGACATTCATCACTATTCTCAACCTATGAACGCGTGACTAACAACCACCTCCGTTCTACCTACGATTGAATGAGTATCTCTTGGATTCCTTAATCAGAATCTTCGTGGTATAAGCTTGAATCCATTGGCAGCATTCTTGAGAATCCGGAAAGTCTAAACCTTGTCTGTGGTATTCCGAGTAAGATTCAGGGATTGAATAACTATGACGAGCTTCAAAATCACAAGGGTTGGGCGTAGTGACAGACGCAAAAGGATCAATAGATCCTATTCCAGTATGAGTGAGAACCGACAGATGATTAGCCGTGCGGTGACAGCGCACCTGGACCATTTTCATTGAGAGGACGGATGGTAGCCATTGACAACGGTGATCCACCAATACACAGCTTGCCATAGGAGGAACCTTGCATGCGTGAAGAAGAAGACAGGGGGAAGGCAGACATTCAGAAGACAAAGCATCTCCAAAACTCCAACATATTCTCCATTACTGTATAACAAGTATTTATTTCATGCTCTTTTATTTTTTGCAATTCAGACTGATAATTATAATTAATCTCCTGACTAAGATTTACAAGATAACCTTAGATTGCTTCAAGCCAACAATCTCCGTGGGATCGACCTTTACTCACGTAAGGTATTACTTGGACGACCCAGTGCACTTGCTGGTTAGTGGTACGGAGTTGTGAAAAGTGTGAATCACAATTTAGTGCACCACCCTACTTGCACCAAGTTGGAATTTATGATTGATCTGTCTCCTTGGGCAAACGCAGTGACTCGCCCCACTGGTTTCAGGTTGAGATTTGAGATTCCTTTGATCTGGCCGAGCGATGGATGAGCTTCACGCCGCTGGGACTGTCCAGGGTTCGCTACCGAATATTCCAGGTTTGGCTGGATAACTGACAGAAGATATCATCGGCCATAGGGTAGGCATGCATCATTTGTATTTGTATGATTTATTTGAGTATGTATATTTTGGTTTGCCTAATTGTTTATATGTCTATATGCTACATGACTTAAATGATGTATCTGTTTGTTTAATTGTGTTTTACTTGTATGTTTTGTATGTGTTTGACCTTGAGAACCACTCATATGGTGGAGGCATGATGATGGTTGTTCCACCCGGTGATTAGGAGATTTGAAGGAGATAGAAGGTGAAATGTTAGATTATAATTAGAATCCCCTTGGATAGATTACCGATATTTTTGGTTTAGAATAAATTTTAAGATTAATCTGAATGTTGGATTTCGAGGAATACCTCTGGCTTTCCCAGGATCTTATATATTACCTTTGTGGGCACCTTAACCATACTGAGATCCCTCGGTTCTCATTCCATACATTTTTGCTATTTTTCAGATATCGGTCGAGTGACACCTCGCTGAACATTCTAGAAACCTGCTGGAAGCGAAGAACTATTTTGGGACTTGATGTTTTGTATTTGTTTATGTATATATATGTAAATAGATTTTTTGTCTTGTATATATTGTGTATGTCCCTTCTAGAGGTTGACTTGGAGAAACAGGTATATTATCTAGTCTTTTGGGATGTCTTTTGGGTTATATGTGTGTGTGTGTGTGTGTGTGTGTGTGTGTGTGTGTGTGTGTGTGTGTGTGTGTGGAGTTTGGAGCTTGATATTTATATCTTTTGAAACTCTGATCTTTATGTATGTTTATCCTTCTTTTTGATCTTGTGTATCCATTTTACGTTTATACAGATAAGTGAGATGCGATTTTCTGTTTCAACTTTGCTTAGCTTCTTTTTCAAAGCTCCTAGTTGTAATTTTTTCAACAATATTTACTTATGTATTTTCTTTTAGAGGTCATAGCGCCTCATCACCATTGATTTATGACCTAGACGTAAAGTTTTGTGTGGTAGGGTGTTACATTGTATGTTCTGCATATGTGCCTAATGGACAAAGCCATGTGCATTCTGGCAACTGGCGATTGTCGCAGAGCTTGACGCCATAGTATGCTAACTATTGGAGAAATAGGTTTCAACATAAACTCCCCACATCTTATGGTTCTGGTTCCGTCAGAGCAGAAACTCCTCCTCCCTAAATAATCTCTTAGCACCTTGGTGTTTACGGTTTCCTTTTTCCGTAACACTTTTCAATAAACTTTATCTTTAAGGGACTTATTTACCCTTTTTTTTATAAAAACTTGTGCCTGGTCTTTTTTCTTTAAGTCTCTCAGCCTTTGTCACATTTACTATTTTGTCCTTGATACTTTTATATAATTTCAATTTTGTCCTTTTGTACACAACTTCTCTTTTTGCTGTTTTCTTTAGGCTTTTAGTGACGCTTTTACCACTAATGTTATTACTTTACCATTTTACCTTCATATCCTTCCTAACATATTTTTTTTACCCTTTATTAAGTTAATTAATTAATTTTATGCCCAAAATTATCATTTTATCCCTAAGTGCTCTAGTTTTTCGGTTTGACCTTATTTAGCATTAAAACTTTACCAAATTAACTCTAATATTTTTTATGAACGAATTATCTCTAATAATTTTTAGTTACTTCCAATTTTATCCCTAGGGACCTAAAAGTCTATTTTACCCTTTATTAATTTATTTACTTGTTTTAGTTATTATTTTTTACAATTTTACTTCTAACTTCTACTACAAATTTTATTTAGACCCAAAACTTTATTTCACTTATAATTTTGACCCACTAATTTAATTACTAATTTATCCTTAATGACAACGAAACATCTTGTACTTAATTGAGTGGATTTTATCCACTAGTCTCACATTTATTCATGTAATTGCATGTTTTACATTTTCCTTCCTACTTTTGTGCTATGATTGAAAACATATTTTTTTGGTCTTAATTTAGCTAATTTCAATCCTCTCTTATTACCATGCGATGCCTTGATACGTGTGTTAAGTGTTTTCAAGGTTTATAGGGCAGAAATGGCTTAAAGGATGGAAAGGAAGCATGCAAAAGTGGAAGGAATACAAGAAGTTGAAGAAATTGCTAAGCTGTCCAGCCTGACCTCTTCGCACTCCAATGATCATAACTTGAGCTACAGAGGTCCAAATGAGGCGGTTTCAGTTGCGTTGGAAAGCTAATATCCGGAGCTTCGCAATGATATATAATTTGCCATAGCTGCCCCAAAGATAGGGGACGCACATGCGTGAATCACGCGCACGCGTGACTTGGAGAAAATTCAATCCACGCGTACGCGTGGACGACACGTACGCATGACTTTGCCGCGTGTTGGACGTATCAGAAATTGCTGGGGGTGATTTCTGGGCTGTTTTTGACCTAGTTTTCGGCCCAGAAAACACAGATTAGAGGCTATAAAGTGGGGGAATCGATCCATTCATTGAGACAACATTCATATTCACAATTTTAGATTTTAGATGTAGCTTCTAGAGAGAGAGAGGCTCTCTCCTCTCTCTAGGTTTTAGGATTTAGGATTTTTCTTAGTTTTAGGATTATCTCTTCCCAATTTCAGGTTCAATGTTCTGTTAATTTAACTTCTCTTCTACTTTATTTATTCTAGTACTTTAGTTTATTCTATTTTTCTTGTTGATTCTCTTTTTATCCAATTTGGTTTATGAACATTCCAATGTTAGATTTGATTTTATATTTAATGCAATTTGAGGTATTTCAGATTTATGATTTTTATTTAGATTTTTACATTCTTAGTTTTAATTGATTAATTGGTGACACTTGAGTTATCAAACTCCATTGTTGATTGATAATTGGAATTTGCAGGTTGATTTGGATCCCTCTAAAGCTAGTCTTTCCATAGGAGTTGACTAGGACTTGAGGAATCAAATTGATTAGTCTACTTGACTTTTCTTTATTTAGTAAGGGTTAACTAAGTGTGATCAATAAACAATTCTCATCACAATTGATAAGGATAACTAGGATGGGATTTCCAGTTTTCATATCTTGCTAAGAGCTTTATTAGTTATTACTTTAATTCTTGCAATTTACTTTTCCTGTTAATTATTCAAAAAAACCCCAAAAAGATAATCTTCCATAACCAATAATAAATACACTTCCTTGCAATTCCTTGAGAGACGACCCGAGGTTTAAATACTTCGGTTATAAATTTTATTGGGTTTACTTTAGTGACAAACAATTTTTTTGTACGAAAGGATTCTCTGTTGGTTTAGAAACTATACTAGTAACAAGAACTTATTTGTGGAATTCTTTACCGACAGGAAACCCGTTCGTCAATCCTCTAACAATTGAAGGAAATTCAAGTGGCTTCCCTAACTCTAGCTCACAAGTCCTAGTCACTTCGTGGGGAAGGACTAGAGTTGGTAAGAGTTGAGTTAGCCAGTAATTCCCAATTACAGATAATACTTGAGTATCACAACTCAAAGAATCCCAATTAATCAACTCCTAAGCCAAGTTGGAATGTTTACTCCATTAACATGAATGTCATTTTTATAAAAACATAATAGGAGTAATAAAAGACATGATAATTATGAAAAAATAATTAAATAAAAATTGACACGAACAATAATTAACACGAATCAAACATGTACTTAAATTAAACATAAAGTGATTCAATGTATTAATAAAATTCAAAAGTAACAAGATCTTAACATGAATTCAAAGGAATTGAATGGAAAAACAAAAGAAATAAAAGTAATAGAGAAGAAACTCTGAAGACAATGACTCCACTTGAAGGTAGTAGTAGCTCTCTCAAGATCCAATTTAATGCAAAACAAAGAATGTAAAAAAACCTAGGAGAGGTAGTGTTTTTCTCTCCCAGAATTCAAAAACTAAACAAAAACTAAAAGTGAAAAGTCAAGTGTCCTCAGTCTCAGCTCCATCCCTGCCTCTACTCTGTATTTTTGGGCTTGGATCTGGGTCTAAATCAGCCTAGAAATCGTCCCCAGTGAGTTCTGTTAAGTGCAGCACGTGACACTCTATCACGCGTACACGTCGGCCACGCGTACGCGTCGATGAACTTCTACACTGGTCATGACTATGCGTCGCTGAACGACGCTCCTGATCACGCGCACGTGTCGCCCATGCGTGCGCGTCGCTCCTCGCTTCTCAACTCTTTCGTTTCTTGTGTTCTTTCTACTTTACCACGCTTCATCTTCATCCTTTAAGCCATTCATGCCCTGTAAACCTAAAAAAACTTAACAAACACATCACGGCATCGAGTGGTAATAAAGGAGAATTAAAAATTAATAATTTTAAGGCCTAGGAAGCAAGTTTTCAATCATAGTACAAAATTAGGAAGGAAATTTAAAAACATGAAATTTACATGAATAAGTGTGAGATTAGTTGATGAAACCCACTCAATTCAGTCCAAAATATATCATAAAATAATAGTTTATCACTACACTTCAACCTAGTAGACACAAGTTTAGTCCTAGAGCAACTGCTGATGTATTTTTGGGTTATCCTCCTTACTACAAAGGCTATAAGGTTTATGACCTACAAAAGAGGTCTATCTTTGTCTCTAGAAATGTGGTCTTTCATGAAAGTATATTTTCCTTTTCTTCTGATGAATAGAATTTCTCTTCAATTGACCCCTTCCTTGACCTTGTTTTGACAAAGCCTCTGTCTGACAGCAACATCGCACCATACACTCCTCCACCAATTGTTGATATCTCTCAAGTTAAACTGATACCTGTAGAGCATTGTCCATTGGCTCAGCATGAACCTAGTCCACCCTTTGTACCTAGAAAATCAACTAGACCACATAAAGCACCCTTGTTACCTGCAATAATACCATTGCAATAATGTCACTTCCTCTATTATTTAATCTAATAGCTGCATCTTTGAATTATCAAAAATTGACTGCAAAGTACAGAAGTTACATAATGAATGTGAATTTTATTTTTGAGCATAAGTTCTACCACCAAGCAGTACCTATTTCTGACTGGCAAAAGGCTATGAAAGCTGAATTGGATGCTATAGAGGCCTATAAAACATGGAATTTGGTACTCTTTCCGCCAAACAAACACACAATTGGGTGTCGATAGGTCTATAAAGTCAAGTATCTAGCTGATGGCTCAATAGATAAATATAAGGGGAGACTAGTTACAAAGGGTTACACCCAACAAGCTGGCCAGGATTTCATTGAGACCTTTTTCCCTGTTGCCAAAGTTCCCTCTATCGAGTACTCTTAGCTTTTGCTGCCATGAACCATTGGCACCTATTCCAGTTGGATATCAATAATACATTTTTTAATAGGGATCTTGATGAAGAAATTGATGCCAGGGCATCTTAGCTAGTTTCACTAGCTATTTTTAGTTTGTTTTAGGGTAGTTTCATGAATTTTCTTAGGAAATAAGTAAGTATTTGGTTGAATATGCATTCATACCTTGATTCAAGCAAACATTGTAAATTTTAAACAATTTCATGAGAATAATGCAAGAATTGAATGATAAAATAGATAATGCATCATCTCATGATTTAGAGCAAGACTTTTATGCACTTTGTTTGATTGATTTTAGGTAAAACGAGGTAGAGAAGAGCCACGTTAGTGGCTACATTAGTGCCACTGATAAGCAGATAATTTATACGCTTTTTGGCATTGTTTTTAAGTAGTTTTTAGTATCATTTAGTTAGTTTTTAGTATATTTTTATTAGTTTTTAAATAAAAATCATATTTCTGGACTTTACTATGAGTTTGTGTATTTTTCTGTGATTTTAGGTATTTTCTGGCTGAAATTGAGGGACTTGAGAAAAAATCTGATTCAGAGGCTGAAGAAGGACTGCAGATGCTGTTGGATTCTGACCTCCCTGCACTCAAGGTAGATTTTTTGGAGCTACAGAAATCCAATTGGCGCGCCTTTAATTGCGTTGGAAAGTAAACATCCAGGGCTTTCCATAAATATATAATAGTCTATACTTTGCTCGAGTTTTGATGACGCAAACTGGCGTTCAAATGCCAACTTCCTGCCCTATTCTGAAGTTAAACGCCAGAAACAGGTTGCAAATTAGAGTTAAACACCAGAAACAGGCTACAACCTGGCATTTAACTCCAAGAAGAGTCTCTACACATGAAAGCTCAATGCTCAGTCCAAGCACACACCAAGTGGCCCAAGAAGTGGATTTCTGCATCATTTACTTATCTTATGTAACCCTAGCTACTAGTTTAGTATAAAAACTACTTTTAGTGATTTATTTCACATCTTTTGTATAATTTTATGTTCAGAGATCACGTTTAGGGGGCTGGCCATTCGGCCATGCCTTGACCATTTTCACTTATGTATTCTTCAACGGTGGAGTTTCTACACCCCATAGATTAAGGTGTAGAGCTCTGCTGTTTCTCACGAATTAATGCAAAGTACTATTGTTTTTCTATTCAATTCAAGCTTATTCTTATTCCAAGATATTCACTCGTACTTCAACCTGATGAATGTGATGATCCGTGACACTCATCATCATTCTCGCATATTGGTGCACGAAATTGTGATCATCCATGGCGCCAACAACTTGGTACGCACAATTGTAATCTCAACTCTTTATCACAACTCTGCACAACTAACCAGCAAGTGCACTGGGTCGTCCAAGTAATAAACCTTACGTGAGTAAGGGTCGATCCCACGGAGATTGTCGTCTTGAAGCAAGCTATGGTCATCTTGTAAATCTCAGTCAAGCGGATTCAAATGGTTATGGAGTTTAAGATATTTTGAAAGATAAATAAAACATAAAATAAGATAGAGATACTTATGTAATTCATTGGTGAGAATTTCAGATAAGCGTATGAAGATGCTTTGCTCCTCCTAAACTTCTGCTTTCCTATTGTCTTCATCCAATCATTCATACTCCTTTCCATGGCAAGCTTTATGTTGGGTTTCACCATTGTCAATGGCTACTTCCCGTCCTCTCAGTGAAAATGGTCCAAATGCGCTCTCACCGTGATAAACCATTATTTTATGGTTTATATTGTGTTTAATTGTGTGGATTTATCAAATCTTTACCCACTTATTCATATGATTAGCATGTATTTACAATTCCTTCCCAAAAATTACTCCATGATTGAAAACTTGCTTCCTGGAGACTTTTAATTATGTATTTTAATTCTCCTTTATTTCATTCGATGCCGTGACCCGTGTGATAAGTGTTTCAGGCTTTATAGGGCATGAATGGCTTGAAAATTGTAGAGAAGGCTTGCAAAAATGGAAGGAACACAAGAAATTGAGGAGATGACCAGCGAGAAGTGACGCGGACGCTTGGCTCACGCGATCGTGCGAAATAGAGAAAATTGCAGTGACGCGCTCGCATGCTTGACGCGAACGCATGGATTGGAAACTGCATAAGTGACGCGAATGCGTGGACGATGCGTACGCGTGGCAAGGCAAAACGCTGGATGACGCGAACGCCTGGATGACGCGATCGCGTGACGTGCGCGATTTGCAGAATCTGCAGAATTCGCTGGGGGCAATTTTGGGCCCTGTTTTGACCCAGTTTTTGGCCCAGAAAAGCAGATTAGAGCCAGAGAACATGCAGAGACCAGCAACAACATTCATTCCGCATAATTTTAGTTTTTTTAGATCTAACTTTACTCCTCCTCTAGGTTTTCCCTCTACACATTCATAGTTCTTAGGATTTCATTTTTATTGCTTTTTGGATTGGGATATTGAGAAGAGTTATTACCTCCGCCAAGACTTCGTCATTTTAGTTTGTTTCCTTACTTGTCTCTTACTCTTCCATGTCCTTAATTTATTCAAAGTTACTATTGAATTATTTTTAGAATTTATTGATACAAGAATTATTTTTATCTTTAATTGGTCTCTTTGATTATTATTATTATTCATGTTTCTCTATATTTCTCTTCCTTATTTTGTGAAATTTACATTCATAATGAGCGAGTAGTTCCATAACTTGATTGGGAGATGATTGAAAGGAGAACCTTGAGTTGGAACACTCAAGAGAAAAATTGTAATTGGGTTTATTGTTGGATCGCCCTCTAGTCACTGACACTAGTCCTTCCCAAGGGAGAGGATTAGGACTTGTGAATAGAAATTGCCTTCGAACTTACTTGACTTTCCTCTACCTAGTAAAGGATAACTAAGCAGAACAACCTTCAATTATCATTTTGATCTTGGGAGAACTCCATCAAGGATAGGGCTTCCAACTAATCTACTCCCATTCAAGGTTTTTATTTAAATTACATAAATTCTCTGATTTAATTTCTTGTTTATCAACTCAAACCATTTTAGAAAACATCTGATTAATAAAATAGCACACCTTTCTGTAACTCGTTGGGAGACGACCTGGGATTCATACTCCCAGTATTTTAATTCTAATTTTGTGACAACCCCTTCTAAATTGATAATTGGATTTTCGGTTGGTTAAGAACTGTACTTGCAACGTATCTCTTATAATAATTTCTTAACTCGCCAATTTCCGCCACGTCAATTTTTGGCGCCGTTGCCGGGGAGTTGCAATAGAGTTCTAAGTTATTGATTGGAATTTATTTATTTGCATTTTATTTTATTTTGCTACTATGAGCTGCATGTTTCTTTCGTTAAATGACGCGTTCACTTCCTGATCCAAGCTTGCCAGTATTTGATCCTGAGATCGAAAGAACTATTTCACGTATAAGGCAAGCTCGGCGTCGGTTAGTCCTCCCTGAGGGCGAATCTGAAACGTCACGTAGGGAAGAAACAAGCCCCCGTTCTACTGATTCGGTTGATTTACGTGCAGGTGACATGGCAGCACCTAGGAGAGTTACTATCCAGGAGGCTGGAGCCCCTGATTTTACACTGCAACCATTTCAAGTGCATCACCCAGCGGTGGCTACAGATTTTGAAATAAAGACTGCACTACTCAACTTGATGCCTAAGTTTCATGGCTTACCAGCTCAAGAGCCTATCAAGCAACTTAGGGATTTCCAGGCAGCCTGTTCTACTGTCAAGTGTGATGGTGCAGATGAAACTTCTATTTTATTAAAAGCCTTTCCATTCTCTCTTGAGGGAAAGGCGAGAGAGTGGTACTACACTCAAGCTGTAGCAACTGTTTCTGACTGGGACACGCTTAGAAGAGAACTTTTGGAAAAATTCTTTCCAGCTGAAGTTACTGATAAACTGAGGAAAGACATTTCCATGATTGTTCAGGACGAGTCTGAGACTCTCTACGAATACTGGGAGCGCTTCAACAACCTTCTGGAAGCATGCCCCCACCATATGATTGACAAGATAGTGTTGCTCGGCTACGTCACACAGGGCATGAGGCCCCAAGATAAGACCACATTGGAAAGTTCTAGCAATGGGTCTATGAAAAAGTACAAGACCACTAATGAGGCATGGCAATTGATCAGCGACTTGGCTGAATCTACTAGGAATCACAGGCAGAAACAAGGCCGGTCAAAAGCTGTTGCAGAGGTATCTTCTAGCAAGGAGACTACTGCTCTGACTCAGAGTATATGTGAAATGACCAACTTACTGAAGAAGATGCAGTTGAATCAACAACGAGCGCAGCAAAGCCAACAATTAGTCCCACAGAGAGTGTGCAGGATCTGTGCGGATTATAACCACTATATTGATGAATGTCCATAGCTCTAGCAGGAAGACAATGTTGTGGCAGCCACTCATAACTTTTATGACCGCCCCAATCAAGGATACAATCAAGGTGGCAGCTACAGCCATGGATGGCAAGACAATTTCAACCAAGGTTGGAGAGATTATTCTAACCAGGGCTGGAAGGACAACAATAACAGAGAAGGCAGAGACAATTAGGGAAATCAGAGGTGAAATAATAACAACAACAGGCAGTAGAACCAGAACCAGCCTTACACAGCACCTCACATGAGGTAATCCCAAGGACCACAGCACAACCAACAGCAGACCTCTCAAATCACTTATCCCTCTTCATCTTCTAATGATGAGTTACTACAATCTATTGATCGGAGACAGCAGGCCATGGAAAACAACCTTACTTCTACTCTAAATGGTCTGAAATCTACCTTGCAAGCTCTTATCTCACAGATTGGATCACTAAATAACTCCAACAACTAGCCTTTGAGCTCCAGTGGAATCCCATCTCAACCATTGCCCAATCCAAAGGGTGGCATCAATGCAATCACCCTAAGGTCCAGAACCACACTACAAGAGAGGAATCAGGAGGAACCAATCCCATCAGAACACGCTTCTGCTGAAGAGGTGGTGGAAGTAGAGGATGCTGAAGAAGAAGAGGACTTACAAGACATGGTTGAAGAAGAAGAAGTTCAACCACAGAAGGAAGCACAAAAGGATGTAGACCCTGCAGAAAACGTCCTTCCTATTCCATTTCCACAAATTGCAAGGAAGCCCAGGAAGCAGATGGAACTTGATCCCAAAATGGTAGAAATATTCAAAAAGGTTGAGGTAACTGTTCCCCTTTTTGATGTTATTCAACAAGTACCTAAATATGCAAAGTTTCTAAAAGATTTATGCATACATAAAGCCAAAATTAATGAATTAGAAACTATTCCTTTAGGTAGTTCTATATCTGCTTTAATGGGAGGTATACCTGAAAAGTGTAGTGATCCAGGTCCATGTATGGTTAATTGTACTATTGGTGGTGTGATATTTTCTGACTGCATGTGTGATTTAGGAGCGTGCGTTAGTATAATGCCTTTGTCTATATATGATGCTTTGAGGCTCCATCCCTTAAAAAGGTCGGCAGCTCGTTTTGTGTTAGCAGATAAAAGCATTATTACAGTGGTTGGAGTTGCTGAAGATGTATTAATGAATATTAAGGGACTCACATTTTCCATTGACTTCTATATCCTGGAAATGCCCCCTAATGACTCAGGAAGGCCATCATCAATCCTGCTTGGAAGACCATTCCTGAAGACTTCAAAGTTCAAGCTGGATGCATTCTCAGGGACTTATTCCTTTGAGATAGATGGCAGAGCAGTGAAGTTCAGCTTAAATGAAGCAATGAGACATCCTCCAGAAGATCATTCTATCTTCCAGTGCGATATTATTGATGAAACTGTAGCTGAAGTTCACCAGGAGGAATTAGAAGAGAAGTACATAGGACAATGTCCAAGTATGGGGACATTCTCAGAGGACAATGAGGGTATTTTGCCATTATCACCAGCCCCAGATAATCCAGAGCCTGACCATGAGCAGAAATTAGAATTAAAGCCCCTCCCTCCACACCTTAAGTATGCTTACCTTGAGGACAAGCAGAAGTTTCCAGTCATCATTGCAAGGGAATTCACCTCCCAACAAGAAGAACAGCTACTCAGTGTGCTGAGGAGACACAAGAAAGCAATTGGATGGAGCTTGGCAGAAATAAAAGGCATCAACCCTCAAGTTTGTGAGCACAGAATATTTTTAGAAGAGGGAGCAAGACCTGTTTGTCAACCCCAGAGAAGACTGAATCCCACTATTTTAGAGGTTGTCAAAAAGGAAGTGACCAGACTACTTGAGGCAGATATTATCTACCTCATCTCAGACAGTGAATGGGTAAGCCCAGTACAAGTGGTGCCCAAGAAGTCTGGAGTCACTACAGTGAAGAACGAGCATGGAGAGCTCATGGCAACCAGAGTACAGAACGCCTGGAGGGTCTGCATTGATTACAGGCGTCTCAACTAAGCCACCCGTAAGGATCACTACCCCCTTCCATTCATTGATCAAATGCTGGATCGTCTGTCAGGTAAATCACATTATTGCTTTTTAGATGGTTACACAGGCTATTTCCAGATTCATATAGCTCCTGAAGATCAGAAAAAGACTACTTTTACATGTCCTTTTGGGACTTATGCTTATAAGAGAATGCCGCTTTGACTTGTGCAATGCACCAGCTACTTTCTAAAGGTGCATGATGAGTCTTTTCTCTGACCTTATTGAGGACTGTATGGAGATTTTTATGGATGATTTTAGCATTTATGGTGATTCATTTAACTTTTGCTTAGATAGTTTATCTAGAGTATTAGATAGATGTGTCAGTACAAATCTTGTATTGAATTTTGAAAAATGTCACTTTATGGTAAAACAAGGGATTGTACTAGGACATGTTGTGTCTAATACGGGCATTTCTGTAGATCCAGCAAAGGTGGATGTTATTTCTAGTTTACCTTACCCCTCCTCTGTGAGGGAAGTCCATTCGTTCCTTGCCATGCCGGTTTTTACCAGAGATTCATTAAGGACTTTAGTAAGGTAGCACTACCCTTATCCAGACTACTGCAGAAAGATATTGAGTTCGAGTTCAGTGAGGATTGCAAACAAGCGTTTGATAAGCTGAAGACCGCCCTGACTCAAGCTCCAATTGTGAGAGGACCAGATTGGAGCCAGCCATTTAAAATCATGTGCGATGCTTCCAACCATGCAGTAGGAGCAGCGCTGGCTCAGCGTGAAGGTAAGGACCCTTTTTGTAATTGCTTATGCGTCTAAGACTTTAGACGCTGCTCAGTCTAATTACACTACTACTGAAAAAGAGCTTCTGACTATTATTTTTGCTCTGGATAAATTCTGAGCCTATTTACTTGGTACCAAAGTAGTAGTGTACTCAGACCACGCAGCTCTAAAGTATTTATTAGCTAAAAAGGAATCCAAACCAAGGCTTATACGTTGGATACTGCTACTACAAGAATTTGATTTGGAAATTAAGGATAGAAGTGGTAACCAGAATCTAGTGACAGACCACTTGAGTCGCCTTGAGCACATTAGGGATGACTCCACTCCTATAGATGATAATTTCCCATTTGATAACCTACAAGCAGTATCTGAAGTAGTCCCTTGGTATGCGCCTGTAGCTAATTATCTAGTTAGCTGCACTTTTCCTCCAAACTTTACTAAGCATCAAAGAGACAAGCTGAAAAGCGAGTCCAAATATTACATATGGGATGACCCATATTTATAGAGATGTGGTGCTGACCAGGTAATTAGACGGTGTGTGCCTCAATCAGAATTTTAGTCCATTTTAGAGGCCTGCCACTCATCTGAGAGTGGAGGATATTTTGGCCCTCAAAGAACAGCTAGAAAAATTTTAGACTGTGGATTCTGGTGGCCTACTCTTTTTAAAGATACTGCTGAATTTTGTAAATCTTGTTCCCCATGCCAAAGGTTTGGTAATATATCCAAGAGGGATGAGATGCCTCAGCAGATTATGCTTTTCCGTGAAATTTTTGATGTTTGAAGCATTGACTTCATGGGTCCATTTCCAAATTCTAATGGTTATTTTTATATATTGTTAGCTGTAGATTACGTTTCTAAATGGGTGGAAGCAATTCCTACCCGCATTGATGATGCTAACACTGTTGTTTCCTTTGTTAGAAACCATATTATTTGTCGATTTGGATCACCATGAGCAATCGTGAGCGATCAAGGTACCCATTTTTGTAACAAGAGACTAACAGGATTACTGAAGAAGCATGGGATAATTCATAAAGTAGCAACAGCCTACCACCCTCAGACTAATGGGCAAGCCGAGGTGTCAAACAGAGAGATAAAGCGTATATTGTAAAAGATAGTCAAACCTCATAGAAGAGACTGGAGCACCAGGCTACAAGATGCACTCTGGGCATACAGAACAGCATACAAGACACCCATTGGGGTGAGTCCCTTCCGCTTAGTTCATGGAAAAGCCTGTCGATCACCTCCCGGTTGAACTAGAGCACAAAGCCTTTTGGGCAGTAAAGGAGTACAACATGGGATTTGAGAAAGCCGGAGCTGAAAGGAAGTTACAACTGCAAGAATTGGAAAGCCTTCGCCTAGAAGCTTATGAGAACTCGAGGCTGTACAAGGAAAAGATGAAGGCTGTACATGATAACCACATCAAGAGGAGAGAGTTCCAACCTGGGGACTTAGTCCTACTTTACAACTCTAGACTGAGGCTCATGCCAGGCAAGTTGAGATCAAAATGGGAAGGTCCATATAGAGTAGAGAAGGCTGAGCCATACGGAGTTTTTCACCTGAGTCGTCCTTCAAGATCCGAATTCATCAAAGTTAATGGACATCGCTTAAAGCTATATCATGGTGAGAAGGTGACGAAAAATAAGGAGTTAGAAATCTTCCTTTTGGAGGATCCACCCACAGCAAAAGACTGAGCTAGTGGAGCGTCCAACTTAAGGACGTTAAAGCAAAGTGCTAGATGGGAGACAACCTACCATGGTATGATCGTTCCTTTTTTTCTTCTTAGTTTTCTTTTTCAATAACTCTTCTCTTTAGTAGCACATTTTGTTTGCATCTTCATTTGCATATTGCATAAAAAAAGGGGAGGAGGGGGCACGCGATGCGACAGCGTCACCGACGCGTCCGCGTCGCAGGTGAGTACGAAAGAAAATATTGCATCTTCATTTGCATATTGCATAAAAAAACATTTGCATATTGCTGCCCATTTTTGGCGTTTAATGCCAGCTTTTTTCCCCTTTCTGGCGTTTAAACGCCAGCTTTGTGCCCATTTCTGGCGTTAAACGCCAGCTCTGTGCCCCTTTCTGGCGTTTAAATGCCAGTAAGCTTCTCCTCCAAGGTGTGCTATTTTTAATACTATTTTTCATTCTATTTTTGCTTTTTCAATTGTTTTTGTGAGTTCACATGATCATCAACCTACAGAAAACATGAAATAATAATGAAAAATAAATAGATATAGTTAAATAAAATTAGGTTGCCTCCCAACAAGCACTTCTTTAATGTCAATAGCTTGACAGTGGGCTCTCATGGAGCCTCACAGATATTCAGAGCAGGGTTGGAGCCTCTCAACACCAAACTTAAAGTTTGGTTGTGGCCTCTCAATACCAAACCTCCCAACACCAAACTTAGAGTTTAAATGTGGGGGTTTTGTTTGACTCTGTATTGAGAGAAGCTTTTCATGCTTCCTCTCCATGGTTACAGAGGGAGATCCTTGAGCTTTAAACACAAGGGAGTCCTCATTCACTTGAAGGATCAATTCTCTTCTGTCAACATCAATCACAGCTTATGCTGTGGCTAGGAAGGGTCTGCCAAGGATGATGAATTCATCCATACACTTCCCAGTGTCTAGGATTATGAAATCGGCAGGGATGTAGTGGCCTTCAACCTTTACCAAGACATCTTCGACAAGTCCATAAGCCAGTTTTCTTGAATTGTCTGTCATCTCTAGTGAGATTCTTACAGCTTGTACCTCAAGGATCCCTAACTTCTCCATTACAGAGAGTGGCATGAGGTTTATACTTGACCCTAGGTCACACAGAGCCTTCTCAAAGGTCATGGTGCCTATGGTACAAGGTATTGAGAACTTTCCAGGATCCTGTCTTTTCTGAGGTAATCTCTGCCTAGTCAAGTCATCCAGTTCTTTGGTGAGTAAGGGGGTTCATCCTCCCAAGTCTCATTACCAAATAACTTGGCATTTAGCTTCATGATTGCTCCAAGGTACTTAGCAACTTGCTCTTCAGTAACATCTTCATCCTCTTCAGAGGAAGAGTACTCATCAGAGCTCATGAATGGCAGAAGTAAATTCAATGGAATCTCTATAGTCTCAGTGTGAGCCTCGATTCTCATGGTTCCTCATTAGGGAACTCCTTGGAGGCCAGTGGACGTCCATTGAGGTCTTCCTCAGTGGAAATCACTGCCTTTCCCTCCTCTATGCATTCGGCCATGTGGGACGTGTTTATGGCCTTGTATTCTCTCTTTGGGTTCTCTTCTGTATTGCTTGGGAGAGTACTAGGAGGGAGTTCAGTAATTTTCTTACTCATCTGACCCACTTGTGCCTCCAAATTTCTAATAGAGGATCTTGTTTCAGTTATGAAACTTTGAGTGGTCTTAATTAAATCAGAGACTATGGTTGCTAAGTCAGAGTGGCTCTGCTTAGGACTCTCTGTCTGTTGCTGAGAAGATGATGGAAAATGCTTGCTATTACTAAACCTATTTCTTCCACCGTTCATGTTGTTGAAGCCTTGTTGAGGCCTCTGTTGGTCCTTCCATGAGAGATTTGGATGATTTCTCCATGAAGGATTATAGGTGTTTCCATAGGGTTCTCCCATGTAATTCACCTCTTCCATTGCTGGATTCTCAGGATCATAAGCTTCTTCTTCAGATGAGGCTTTTTTGGTACTACCTGTTGCTGCTTGCATGCCAAACAGACTCTAAGAAATCATATTGACTTGCTGAGTCAATATTTTGTTCTGAGCCAATTTGGCATTCAGAGTATCAATCTCAAGAACCCCTTTCTTCTGATTTGTCCCACTATTCACATGATTCCTTTCAGAAGTGTACATGAATTGGTTATTTGCAACCATTTCAATCAGTTCCTGAGCTTCTGCAGGCATCTTCTTCAGATAAAGAGATCCTCCAGCAGAGCTGTCCAATGACATCTTGGACAGTTCAGACAGACCATCATAGAAGATACCTATGTTGCACCATTCTGAAAGCATGTCAGAAGGACACCTTCTGATCAATTGCTTGTACCTTTCCCAAGCTTCATAGAGGGATTCACCTTTCTTCTGTCTGAAGGTTTGGACTTTCACTCTAAGCTTACTCAATTTTTGAGGTGGAAAGAACTTTGCCAAGAAGGCATTGACTAGCATTTCCCAAGAGTTCAGGCTTTCTTTAGGTTGTGAGTCCAACCATGTCCTAGCTCTGTCTCTTACAGCAAAAGGGAAGAGCATAAGTCTGTAGACTTCAGGTTCAACCCCATTGGTCTTAACAGTATCACAGATTTGCAAGAATTCAGCTAAGAACTGATGAGGATCTTCTAATGGAAGTCCATGAAACTTGCAATTCTGTTGCATTAGAGAAACTAATTGAGGCTTAAGCTCAAAGTTGTTTGCTCCAATGATAGAGATAGAGATGCATCTCCCATAGAAGTCGGGAGTAGGTGCAGTAAAGTCACCAAGCACCTTCCTTGCATTGTTGGCATTGTTGTTGTTTTCGGCTGCCATTGCTTCTTCTTGTTTAAAAATTTCTGTTAGGTCCTCTCCAGAGAGTTGTGCTTTAGCTTCTCTTAGCTTCCTCTTCAAGGTCCTTTCAGGTTCAGGATCAGCTTCAACAAAAATGCCTTTGTCCTTGCTCTTGCTCATATGAAAGAGAAGAGAACAAGAAAGTATGGAATCCTCTATGTTACAGTATATAGATTCCATGAGGTGTCAGAGGAAAAGAAGAATAGAAGGAAAAGGTAGAGAGGAGAGAATTCGAACTTATAGAGAGAGAGTCCGAATTGCTGATAGTAGAGGAGTGTTAGTCCTTAAATAGAAGGATGTGAGAAGAGGGGAAGAATTTTCGAAAATTGAAATTGAGAAAGTAGTTAAGTGGTTTTAAAAAAAGATTTTGAAATTAGAAATAAAAAAGATATGATTGAAAATAAATTTTGAAAAAGACGTCATTGAGAAGATATGATTGACAAAATATGGTTTTCAAAAAGATATGATTGATAATCAATTAAAAAGATTTGATTTTTAAAATTAATGACTTGGCTAACAAGAAATTTAAAAGATATGATTCTAAAATTCAAAATTTGATCATTTCTTAATAGGCAAGAAATTTTTGAATCACATCTCTAATTGTTAGCAAGGATTTTTGAAAATAGTAAAAAAAATAAAAAATGGAAAGAAATTGATTTTGAAAAGATATGATTGAAAAGATATGATTTGAAAAAGATTTGATTTTGAAAAAAATTATGAAAATTTGAAAAAGATTTGAATTAAAAGCAAAATCTTCCCTCTTGTGCCATCCTGGCATTAAACGCCCAGAATGGTATCCATTCTGGTGTTTAACGCCCAAAATTCTACCCTTTTGGGCGTTTAACGCCAGTTTTCCTTCCTCACTGGGTGTTTTGAACACCCAGCTTTTTCTGTGTAATTCCTCTGCTGAATGTTCTGAATCTTCAATTCTCTGTATTATTGACTTGAAAAGACATAGTTTTTTAAATAAAATTTTGAATTTTTAGAGAATAATAACAAAATGAAAGTAAATCATGAAGAACTAAGATCAAATAAACAATGCATGCAAGACACTAAACTTAGAAATTTTCATATTAGAGACACTAACAAATTTAGAATACATATGAGAAACAACAAAACACACAAAATAAGAGAATTTAAAGATCAGAGCAAGGAAATCCTCAAGAACAACTTGAAGATGAATGAAGAACATAATGCATATATTCGAAAAATGCAAGAAGAATAAAGACATGCAATTGACACCAAACTTAAAAATTGACACTAGACTCAAACAAGAAACACAAAATATTTTTGGTTTTAAGATTTTGTTAATTTTTTTTTTTGCATTTTTTTCGAAAATTAATTTGGAAAAAGAGAAAGATAAGGAGATTCAAAATTTTTAATAAGAATTCCAGGAATCATGCAATGTTAGTCTAAAACTCCGGTCCAGGAATTAGACATGGCTTACTAGCCAGCCAAGCCTTCAATGAAAGCTTCGGTCCAAAATACTAGACATGGCCAATGGCCAGCCAAGCTTCAGCAGATCATTACTTTCAACAGCAAAATTGATAGAAATCAACAAGCTCTTGTGATGATAAGTTGAAACCTCGGTCCAAAAGTTTAGACATGGTTTCACAACCAGCCAGACTTCAACAAATCATCATGAAACTCTAGAATTCATTCTTAAAAACTCTGAAGAACAGAATAGAAATATTATTATTTTATTTTTTTCGAAAATTAAAAGAATAACAAGCTTAAAAATAAAATAAAATTACCTAATCTGAGCAACAATATGAACCGTCAGTTGTCCAAACTCGAACAATCTCCGGCAACGGTGCCAAAAACTTGGTGCACGAAATTGTGATCATCAATGGCGCCAACAACTTGGTACGCACAATTGTAATCTCAACTCTTTATCACAACTCCGCACAACTAACTAGCAAGTGTACTGGGTCGTCCAAGTAATAAACCTTACGTGAGTAAAGGTCGATCCCACGGAGATTTCGGCTTGAAGCAAGCTATGGTCATCTTGTAAATCTCAGTCAGGCGGATTCAAATGGTTATGGAGTTTACGATATTTAAAAGATAAATAAAATATAAAATAAGATAGAAATACTTATGTAATTCATTGGTGAGAATTTTAGATAAGCGTATGAAGATGCTTTGCTCCTCCTGAACTTCTGCTTTCCTATTGTCTTCATCCAATCATTCATACTCCTTTCCATGGCAAGCTTTATGTTGGGTTTCACCGTTGTTAATGGCTACCTCCTGTCCTCTCAGTGAAAATGGTCCAAATGCACTGTCACCGCACGGCTAATCGTCTGTCGGCTCTCGATCATGTTGGAATAGGATCCATTGATCCTTTTGCGTCTGTCACTACGCCCAACACTCGCGAGTTTGAAGCTCGTCACAGTCATCCCTTCCCAGATCCTACTCGAAATACCACAGACAAGGTTTAGACTTTCTGGATCTCAGGAATGCTGCCAATTGATTCTCGCCTATACCACGAAGACTCTGATCTCATGGAATGGAAGGCTCGGTTGTCAGGCGAGGCAACCATGCATCATGAACCAGGAGGCTAAGAGATACACACTCAATTGAAGGTAGAACGGAGGTGGTTGTCAGGCACACGTTCATAGGTGAGAATGATGATGCGTGTCACGGATCATCACATTCATCAGATTGAAGTGCGAGTGAATATCTTGGAATAAAAATAAGCTTGAATTGAATAGAAACACAATAGTATTTTGTATTAATTCGTGAAAAATAGCAGAGCTCCACACCTTAATCTATGGTGTGTAGAAACTCCACCGTTGAAAATACATAAGAACAAAAGGGTCTAGGCATGGCCGAATGGCCATCCTCCCAAAGATGAAAAGTTATATGAAAGTATCTAAAAGTATGAAGGTATGAAAATACAATAGCAAAAGGTCCTATTTATAGAAAACTAGTAGCCTAGGGTTACAGAAATAGGTAATTAATTCAGAGATCTTCTTCTGGGCCCACTTGGTGTGTTCTTGGGCTGAGCATTGAAGCTTTCACATGTAGAGACTTTTCTTGGAGTTAAACGCCAGCTTTTGTGCCAGTTTGGGCGTTTAACTCCAGCTTTCATGCCAGTTCTGGCGTTTTGACGCCAGAATTTTTATGCTGACTTGGAACTTCGGTTTGGGCCATCCAATCTCGGGCAAAGTATAGACAATTATATATTGATGGAAAGTCCAGGATGTCTACTTTCCAACGATATTGAGAGCACGCCAATTGGGCTTCTGTAGCTCTAGAAAATCCACTTCGAGTGTAGGAAGGTCAGAATCCAACAGCATCTGCAGTCCTTTTTCAGCCTCTGAATCAGATTTTTGCTCAAGTCCCTCAATTTCAGCCAGAAAATACCTAAAATCACAAAAAAACACACAAACTCATAGTAAAGTCCAGAAATATGATTTTTATTTAAAAACTAATAAAAATATAATAAAAACTAACTAAAACATACTAAAAATTACCTAAAAACAATGCCAAAAAGCGTATAAATTATCCGCTCATCACATATGAATGCGTGCCTGACAACCACTTCTGTTCTATCCGCAATAGCTTGAGTGTTTATCTCTTGGGCTCCTGGTTCAGATAAGAGTCTTCATGGTATAAGCTAGAATCAATTGGCAGCATTCTTGAGATCCGGAACGTCTAAACCTTGTCTGTGGTATTCTGAGTAAGATCTGGGATGTGATGACTGTGATGAGCTTCAAACTCACGAGTGCTGGGCGTAGTGACAGACGCAAAAGGATCAACGGATGCTATTCTAGCATGAGTGAGTCCGACAGATGATTAGCCATGCGGTGACAGCGCATTTGGACCATTTTCACTGAGAGGACGGACGGTAGCCATTGACAACAGTGATCTCCCAACATACAGCTTGCCATAGAAAGGAGTATGAAGGATTGAATGGAGGCAGTGGGAAAGCAGAGATTCAAAGGGAACAAAGCATCTCCATACGCTTATCTGAAATTCTTACCAATGAATTACATAAGTATCTCTATCTTATTTTATGTGTATTTATATTTTAATTATCAAAATCCCATAACCATTTAAATCTGCCTGACTGAGATTTACAAGATGACCATAGCTTGCTTTAAGCCGACAATCTCCGTAGGATCGACCCTTACTCACGTAAGGTTTATTACTTGGACGACCCAGTGCACTTGCTGGTTAGTTGTGCGAAGTTGTGAATAAGAATTGAGATTATGATTGTGCGTACCAAGTTTTGGCGCCGTTGAGATCACAATTTCGTGCACCAAGTTTTTGGCGCCGTTGCCGGGAATTGTTCGAGTTTGGACAACTGATGATTCATCTTGTTGCTCAGATTAGGTAATTTTATTTTAATTTTAAGCTTTTTGTTTTTATTATTTTTATTTTCGAAAAATTTTCAAAAAAAAAATAAATTATTCTATGACTTCAAAATTTTTAAGAATGGATTCTAGAGTTTCATGATGATTTGTTGAAGTCTGGTTGGCTGTGAAGCCATGTCTAATCTTTTGGACCGAGGTTTCAATTTATCATCACAAGAGCTTATTGATTTCTATCAATCTTACTGTTGAATGTAATGATCTGCTAAAGCTTGGCTGGCCATTGGCCATGTCTAGTGTTTTAGACCGGAGCTTTCACTGAAAGCTTGGCTGGCTAGTAAGCCATGTCTAATTTCTGGACCGGAGTTTTAGACTAACATTGCATGATTCCTGAAATTCTTATTAAAAATTTTGAAATCCTTATTTTTCTTTTTCCAATTAATTTTTGAAAAATACCAAAAAAATTAATAAAATCATAAAACCAAAAAGATTTTGTGTTTCTTCTTTGATTCTTGTGTCAAATTTTAAGTTTGGTGTCAATTGCATATTTTTAATTTTTCTCAAAAATTTTCGAAAATCCATGCATTGAGTTTTGTTCTTCATAATCTTCACGTTGTTCTTGATGATTTTCCTTGTTTGATCTTTGTATTTTCTTGTTTTGTGTCTTTTCTTGTTTTTCATACGCATTTTCAATTTGTTAGTGTCTATAGTTTGAAAATTTCTAAGTTTGGTGTCTTGTATGTTTTTCTTTTCTTAAAAATTTTCAAAAATAAGTTCTTGGTGTTCATCTTGTCATTCAAAGAGTTCTTGGTGTTCATCTTGACATTCAAAGTGTTCTTGCATGCATCATGTGTTTTGATCTTGAATTTTCATGTTTTGAGTCATTTTGATGTTTTTCTCTCTCCTCATTAAAAATTCAAAAATAAAAAAAATATCTTTCCCTTATTTTACTCATAATTTTTGAAAATTTGAATTGATTTAGTCATAAAGTTTTAAAATTTAATTGTTTCTTATTAGGCAAGTCAAATTTTCAATTTAAAAATTCTATCTTTTTCAAAAATCAAATCTTTTTCATTTTTTCTTTCATATTTTTGAAATTTTCAAAATTTATTTTCAAAATCTTTTTCTTATTTCTATTTCATATTTTTGAAATTAATACTAACAATTAATGTGATTGATTCAAAATTTTGAGTTATTACTTGCCTCGTAAGAAAGGTTTAATCTTTAAATTTTAAATCATATCTTTTTGTTTCTTGTTAGTCAAGTAATCAACTTTAATTTCAAAATCAAATCTTTTAAAATCTCTTTTTCAAATCTTTTTCAAAATGAATTTCAATCATATCTTTTTCAAAACTTAATTTCAAAATCTTTTCTAACTTCTTATCTTTTCAAAATTGATTTTCAAATCTTTTTCAATTGGATTTGGATCCTCTAAAGTTTGAATTTCACTTTAGAGAGTAAAGTGTGATATTCTATCCTTGAATAGTTTCTCTTTCATATTTATTATTGGTCCTACCTATAAAATCAATGGTGAGAGATCACACTTTACTCTCTAAAGTAAAATTCAAACTTTAGAGGATTCAAATCCTTTTCAATTAACTACTTGACTTTTTGTTTGATTTTAAAAGTTTTCTATTTCAATCATATCTTTTTCAAAACCACCTAACTAATTTTCGAAAACTCCTCCCCATTTTTTACTCAATAAAAAATGAGGAGGCAAGTTATTGCCAAATATTACTCAATATAGAAGGTTGATTAGAAGGTCGTTGTATCTAACATTATCTCAACCAGACATCACAGATGCTATAAATAAACTTAGCCAATTCGTGTCCAAGCCTCGAGTACCTCATCTTCAAGCAGCACATCATCTCTTACATTACCTCAAAGACACACCAGGACAGGGTGTGTACTTTGTAGCATCATCCCTTTTGTTCTTAAGAGCTTATGGTGATGCTGATTGGGCTTCATGTGTGGATACTAGGAGGTCAATTACAAGTTATTATGTGTTTTTTAAAGACTCTTTAGCGTCTTAGAAGTCTGTCAAGCAAAGTACAGTTTCGAGATCGTCAACAGAATCAATATATAGAGCATTAGCAGCTGTAGCTAGTGAAGTAACTTGGATGAGAGGACTTCTCAAAGACTTTCACATAAACATGGGGTCTTCGGTAGTGTACTGTGACAGCCAGACAGCAATTCATATTGCATCTAACCCCTCTTTTGATGAGCGCACAAAGGACATAGAGGTAGATTGCCATTTTGCTAGGCCAAAGGTATAAGAAGGGATAATAAAGCTAGTTCATTTGACGACACAACATCAATTAGCAGACATATTAACAAAGCCCCTACCAAAAGTAAAATTCAATGAGTTGTTGTCCAAGATGGGAGTTAGAAACATCTACCTTCCATCTTGAGGGATAATATTAGAGGATAAGATTTTTTTGGTTAATGATAAATTTTTGGCTTATTGTTTGTTAAATTAGATAGATAGAGATAGTTAGTTTTGACTTGCTATTATAAGTCAATTGAGTAATTTTACTGGTGATACTGGTTATTGTATATATGAACACTAAGTTAATGTTAATGACTAATTACTTTTCATTTCTTTCAATATAAAGTGTTAGAAAATACTATAACATTGACCAAAAAATTTGTGATCATAGATTAAAAAAAAAACCGTAATCATAGATTTATGATCATAACTGTAACTTAAAATAAAAAACAGTAACCACCAATCTATAGTCAAGATTTTAAACTGTGAGTTTAGATAAAAAATATTACAGCGTCTGTGTCTAGTATCATTAACAGTAACAATGAAGTTAAGTGTTTATTGTCGTTAATATCACAATGTATTTTACCATTCTACCGAACTATTACGTAATTGTAGCCGAGTTATGATGATAGAATCAGGATCTAATCATGACCATATATTCAAAAGAATGATATATCTTTTGTTCTAATTAACTAATACTCTAATTAGTAATATAACATAATTTTACTTTATAAAAAAAGAAAACCAACTTCAACAACAATGTCTAAGAGAGAGAGAGAGAGAAATATAGAGATATTCTCCACATCCAAGCAATTTTGGCATCCAAGTTTATCCAAGCAATTTTAGGTCATGCGCTTTTTCCCGCTTTCTTCTTTCCTCACGCTTCTTCTTCTCTTCTCCCCCGCGCTTCCTCTTCTTCTTCTTCTCCCGCGCTTCTTCTTCTTCTTCTTCTTCTTCTTCTTCTTCTTCTTCTTCTTCTTCTTCTTCTTCTTCTTCTTCTTCTTCTTCTTCTTCTTCTTCTTCTTCTTCTTCTTCTTCTTCTCATGCTCGTTTACGCACGGAGTGTTTTCTTCTTTTTCGCCTTCTTCTTCGCGTTCCTCCTCCTCCTCATTCTCCTCCTTCTTTTTCGCGTTCCTTTTTCTTCACGTATTTTCTGCTTATCATCATTCTTTTGTTGTTGTTGTTGCTGCTGTATTTTTTTGTCTTTTCCTCCTTTTCTCCCTGGTGAAAACGCAGTAGAAGGCGAGAAAGAAGTTTTTTGAATTGTGTATAACAGAAATGAACCAAACATGTTATTATGGTGAAACAATTGTATAGTACTGAATGAACGAAACATAATCCATTATATAAAATCAAATTCAAATAGGTTTCAGAATAATGAACCGAAACACTTACTCATGGTGAAACAATTGTATAGTACAGACTGAACAAAATATAATCTATTATATAAAATCAAATTCAAACAGCTTTCTGTATAATGAACTGAAACACGTACTCATGTTGAAACAATTGTATAGTATTGACTAAACGAAACATAATCCATTATATAAAATCAAATTCAAACATTTTTCTGTATAATGAATCGAAACACATACTCATGGTGAAACAATTGTATAGTACTGAATGAACGAAACATAATCCATTATATAAAATCAAATTCAAACAGGTTTCTGCATAATGAACCGAACACGTACTCATGGTGAAACAATTTTATAGTACTGAATGAACGAAACATAGTCAATTATATAAAATCAAATTCAAACAGCTTTCCGCATAATGAACCGAACACGTACTCACGGTGAAACAATTGTATAGTACTGAATGAATGAAACATAATTCATTATATAAAATCAAATTCGAAACACCTCTATCTACAATTTAGAGATTATCAATTCAATTCAATTCAATTCAATTTAGATTTAGAACACCTGCGTCCATTCAATTCAATTTAATTCAATTTAGCAATTGCATTCCATTCAATTTGATTGAAAAAATAATCCATTAGCCAAATGTTGGTGTTGTTGGTGATGATGATAACGAAAGAGGAGAAGAAGAAGAAGAAGAGAAAGATGAGGAGGAGGAGAAGCAGAAGAAGAATCTGCGTGCGCGAAGAAGGAAGAGGAGGAGGAGGAGGAGGAGGAGGAGGAGGTATACGTGAATTTGAAAGAAGAAGATGACGTATGTGTGTATTTGGAAGAAGAAGAAGAAGAAGAAGAAGAAGAAGCACAGGGGAGAAAAAGAAGATAAAGCGCGTGTAATGACGCTCTTTTAATGAGAGTAGTTTTTGTTGATATTGAACCTACTTGAATAAAATTTAGATGAAAAAATACTTGGATGTTTAGTATAACCAAAAAATATATTATACTAAGAGTTCTTTTATTAAAAGTTATTTTTTAATGCATAATTTCTAAAGTTAATTATTCAAAAAGAATTATACTAACAGATGGACAGAAAATTTATTTGATGAACATAGAATTTAGTGGACGCCAAAATATGTCTTTCTCTCACCTTTCTCTTTTATGTTTATTTTACTATTTTTGTGACCAAGATCAATTTTAAATGGTGAGACGACCGAGATATGTCCATTTGATATGATTGTATAATATCCATGTAATTTACTAATAAAAATTATTAGAGTTAAAAGCAAGTATGTAAAGTTGCAATTTGTACCTTCAACAATGGCAATAATGTAAAGATTATTGTGATCCTGCCAAAAGATTTCGAAAATAGTATTTAGGGAGTACTGGAGTAGTGGAGTGAGACGCCTTTCTCTACAACGTTTCCTTTCATTTTTGGTGATTACTATAATATCTAAAACTATTATTTAATTTATTAAAATAAATTAAAAATTAATATTTAATTTTAAAAATATAAAGATAAATAATTTTAAAAGATTTAAATTTATTACAAAACATAAATTAATAAATATTAAATATTAAATTATAAACATCATAGAATTTCTCTTTATCTTTTTTAGGTGAAGCTTAAAAGTGTGTGTTCCAAGTTCAAATAAACTCCTCTTTTTCTTTTCCTTCCTTGGTGAAGCGGGACCCAGTTTTTTCCATCTGAAATAGGAAGTAGGAACCACAAACTAGTGAGTAATAACTAACTACTTGGTTGCACACTTGCATGAAGTGGCTCACCACGGCCAGTCGGTCACCGAGCTATGTTAGAAAAATTTTATCAGGAATGTTAACAGATTATTAATACTTTTTATCCTCTTAAAAAAAATTTAATATTTTGATGTAACACTATTTTATGCTATCATAATTTTTTAAAATTTAAATTTTAAAATTTAATATAAAAATATATTTATTAAACAAAAAAAAATAAATTTTATTTATTATACAGACTTGATTTCTTAAATTTTGTTTTATTTATTCTATTTTGTGGACTATATAAATATACAGCAATGATATATGACTAATAAAATTTATCATTTTTGTCAATATTTTAAATACTAAGTACTAAATTCTAAATATTAAACTCTAATGCCCTAAATTCTAATAGTCTAAAAACAAAATATTCGTCTAAAATATTCGGGTAAAAGGTTTTTCTACCACACAAAACTTTACACTTAGGATGTAAAACAGAGGTAGCGAGGCACTATGACCTCTAAAAGTAATATATATAGGTGAAAATGGATTTTTATCTAAGAGGCTTTTGAAAAGAGAGTGAAAACAAAAGCGTTAAAAAAAACGCATATCTCTCGACGAATAAGCGTATCGTAATCTGGATAAGTTAAGAACGAAGAGCTATAGATACATAAGAGAAGATTTTTCAGGAGACAAACCCTCATAAGTAACTCGCGTCAAATACGACGCACCGGCCACTAAATTTCAGTACATCGCCAACCGTCGCTCTCCCTCTTAGATCAGCCAGAAGGGATAATGCCCCCAAGCAGGATGCACCTTAAAGTATTCCCCCCTGAAATCATGACAGGAATCCTCAAGAAGCCCAAAGATCCGCCGATTTGGCTGGGCCCAGAACGACATGCACCCTTTCTTATGCTTCCCCTCCTTGGTCAGAAGGGTGCACAAAAAGAAGAAGAGAAAAACCTCCACCCGAGCTGGAAGCTCCAGGTAGTCACAAACCAACTCAAAGGTCTGGATGGCCACTCAACTATTGGGATGCAGCTAAGACGGCGCCACTAAACAACAATTAAGCAGTGCTTGAACAAACTCCGAAAACGGAAGCCGCACCCCTAGTCGCATGAACATGGATTCATAAATCCACATCTAGTCATCAATTCAGGGAGAATCGGGGTTTATGTAACAAACTCTCTCATCCACCCCGGCAAGCGCAAAATCGTATTGACGCTCCGCCTCACCATCTCTGCAAACTGCAGCGGAGGATTGGAGACCTTCCTCTATGACCCGAGACGGCGTCCCCCACACATCATAAGTCACCCAGTAGTAAGCATTGGGGACACCACCAGTTGGGATAACGGGAGCCATAGCACCCTCATTCCTCTGCCGGACCATACCTGAAAAAGGGGACACCACCGTCAACCCACTTTCCGGAAAAAGAGAACCATGCAAAAGACTTTCATTAAACACACCTAAAAGAAGCCCAAAAAACAATGGCACCTTCCAATTTCTTTACCACTACCAGAATTACGAAACTACATTAAAAATAGTGGCACCCCCTGATTTCCCATCACCCTATCTAGGAAACAAACCAAAAAAAAAAGGCACACAGCAGCAAATAAACACAAGAAAAACACAGAATAAACAAAGCAGAAACGAAGGGAGCACCAACCTGATTCTCAAAGCAAGTGGAGAAAATGACGTAGTGCGAAACAAATAGCGAACGAACACGTAATGCACAAAGGACCAAACAGGAAAGCAACCATTGAATGGAGAAATAGAGAAATAGGAGAACTGACAGAAGAAAAGAAGTTATGAATTAGAGAGATATAAAAAGAGAGAGAAGCGGCTAGAAAATAAAATCCCAAATGTTTCAAGTGAAACAAGAAGGGAAAAAGGGCAAAATTGAAAAGAAAAACCAAAACTTCCCTTCACATTAAAATGTCATTATTACGCCTAGGGAACCGTAACTAGCAAAATCCCCCTTTTGGGAAAAGTAACGGATAAGTGACGGGATGGCCAAATATTTCTTGGACTTCCGATCTCGACCAAGGAACTCAGACGATGCCCTCCTGCCAGGCTTGCAGTCGCACGGCAAGATCAAAGCTCCTTCAACGATGAGACCGAGCCCACTCACTCTCTCGCTCCAGAGGCAACTATTCTGGACCCGATTTCTGGGTCCCCCATCGGAGCAGTTACGACCCAGTTACTCCGGGTCCAGGCCACCACCACGGCCCAAATTGGCCCGCTAACCCTAAACCCCTAACCAATATTCAAATTCAAATACTTTTCTTATCTTAGCCAACAAGATGAGATAAGATAACAACCTCAAACTATATAAAAGGAGTTGCGGGCTCTCTCAGGTACGTTACACATTTGTACCTTCACCTATCCTCTTAAACATATTCCGACTTGAGCATTAAAATGTCTTAACAGGTACTACCCCCGCTGCTCCAAAGATTCAACTGCTCCATCATCTCGATCGACAAATATCTAATCCATCGTACAACTTGTACTAATGACATCTCGTACAGCTATATTAAAACTATGTAACATACTCTTTTGTCCAACCACAATCAGTGAATTAATAAAATAATAATTAACAATACACACAAACCCTAATTAATTCTAATATATGTTTTATGGATGCTACTAATAAACTAAGTAGCATAGGAACATGGAATAACTCCACATTCACATATATAAACATAGTTAATCAATCACTACAAGAAAGTTTTAGAATAGCGACCGATTTTAGTGACAGAAAAAATTTGTTACAAATAGTGACTGATTTAGCGATCGATATAGTATTTCAAGGACTGGAAAAATGTTGGTCACTAAATCGGTTGCTAAATTACAATTAGTGACCAATTTTAGTGACCAAAAAAATCGATAGCTAATAGTGACTGATTTAGCGACCGATAAGATTTTATACGAGTAACATAAAGTTGGTCGCTAAAATCGGTCGCTACTTTTTAACTTAGCAACCGAATTTGCAGCCGAAATGAGGAAGTAACGCGTGGAATTGTTGGTCACAAAATCGGTCACTAGTTTTTAATTTAGTGACCAATTTTGCAACCAATAGAGAATTAAGCTTAAAAAGGTTGGTCGCTAACTCGGTCGCTAAGATGGTAGTCGCTAAATTGGTTGCTAATAGTTAAAATAGCAACCGATTTAGCAACATAATGTAGATACTAATTTAAAATGATTGGTCACTAAATCGGTCATTATTTTTAACTTAGCAACTAATTTAGCGACCACTTTCATAATAACGTTATAACTAATTGATGACTAAATCGGTCACTAATTTAAAAAAATTACTAAATTACTCTACCCTCACTAATCCTAACTCAGCCTCACCAGTGACCATTCTCACCCAAATTGGTTACTGAGCTACATTTCTCCCTCTCCGTCACGAATGTGACCACCACCGCACAACACAACACCCTTTTCGTTCACGACGTCATCGTCTTGTTTGTGTTTTTGCTAAGAGAAACTTTGAAGGCATGCTTATAATTTTATGGTCCTAGTGCAACTTTTTATCAGGACTCTTCTGGTTTTTAATTCTGTCCTTTTGAAAAGTTTTAATTTTAGAATTTTAGATTATTATCAATAACTATTTGCGGTTGGGGTATTATTGCTTCTAAATTCAAGGATAAAACTACAAGACAGAGCAGAAGGAAGTGAGGTTTGTTTTGTTTATTTGAATTTTGAATTATGATAATGTCTTATTCAAGATGGTTTTGTTTTGATGATTCCTGTTTTATTTGTTGTTTTTCTTTTTTCTCAATCTGATGCTTTTTTAAACTTATAAATTAACCAGATGGTTCACTTACTTGAATTCTAACAACTTATTTATTAAGTGAATGGTAAGAAAATAAAATTTGTTTGGCGAGAAGCACAATTATCACTTTTAAATCTTGAAGGACTATTTTGTTCCCCCAAAATTTTAATTAGGAATAAGATTTAGGTTTATTATTTATTGTTTAATTTTCCCTCTTTTGGCCTTTTCTTTCTTTTCTCTGTTTCTGTAGGAATTTAGAAAACAATAGACTAGAAGGTCCGTTACCACAGACATTGAACAAGCCTACTTTAGAGATCAGGTACATAATTTATTAATCTTAATGCAATTTTCTCCTTAAAACACAAAATGTTGTCAAAACAAGCATGGTTGTTAAATTGTTTGGCTAATTAAACTTGTGAGAATCAACATTTTTGTCAGAGGACATCGTTAATCACATGGCACAGGAATATGAGCTGGGAAAAGTTTAATATTCATGAAGTACCTTTCTCAGAAATCAATAAAGCAATTGAATGCATGATTAGACAAAATGTATCTCACTTGAAATTTATCTTTGTTTTGACTCGGTGCGATTGCTATTTCTTTATAGGCTCAGAAACTATTTGGTAACCGGTGGACAGAAATATCAAATATCAAAGGTGGTTCTAGGGAGGTAACCAGAAATTCATTCATATACTTACATGAAAATTATAATAGAAATGTTAGCAACAACTATTCTTAATACAATGCTTCCCTGCTTTTGTGTGCAGAACGGTTTTATCCTTGAATTTAGAAGCAATAATATCCCAACTGCAAGATTATTATCAATTATTAAGGTACAGTTTTATTTTGTGTCTACCTAACAAATTTTTGAGTTTGAACCTACTCTTATTTTCACGTTATTTGTGTATCCCCCAAAGTTTCTAAAATTTGTTTTAAATCCAGCACCTTTTTATGGATTATTAGTTACACACATTGGTAGTTGGTACCTATTTGGATTTGGAAAATTTTAAGATTTTGACTCAATCCCATTTACCATTTGACAATCCACGTTTGTATAATTCATTGCCCGTTTTCTATTTTTCTTCATTCCATGTTATTGTCTCTGATTTGAACATCAGATTGTATTCAGTTCTTCTTTGACTGCAGAATATAGAGACTGAGATCAAAAGGAGAATTGTGTTCAGTTCTCTTCTGTTCTTCTCTTCTATTTTTGTCCCTTTTTCATTTTTTTTTCCATTCCCAAACCAAAATAGCTTTTATATTATTTTACAGAGGTGGAGCATTGGTTTAGCATGCAAGTAAGAGAGCCACCTCAATAGAAAAATACCTTTGAGAGACAAATCAAAGACATAAAGAAATAGAAAGAACAATGTAACAGAAAATCTAGGAAGAAGGGTCATATTGTAACTTGGACTCAAGAGGTAAAAATTTATTCTCCCTATTGTATTTTTTTCTTATTGTTTAATAATAGTTCTTTGCATACTTATGAATCCATTTGCATTTGAATATTGTCTTGTGTTTGGTTAAGTGAGTTTAAGGAAGATAAATATACTGAGAGTGCAGATTGGTATCCATGGAATTGACTAATTCTTTTTTGTTTGTGCATCTTTACACCAAGCTAGTAAAGTATACTGTTCTTTCACTTTCACTATTACCTTTTGATTTTTTCCTTATAGGGAAAGTGAAGGATCGTTTGATTTTGCTAACTATTGGGGGGAAGTTGAAGATATACATTCTGTAATCCAACATTTTCGCGAAGAAAACCGTACGGTTAGCGCAATTATTGGACACAGCAAAGGTGTGTTGTCTATTTGTTCATATTATAGAAGTCCAAGAGAATCCATATCCAGTGGAAGAGAATTTGTTACCTTACATTTACATATTTGTGTCATTAAAACATTAATTTCTCTGTCTTTTATGAAGTTGTGTTGAATAATCTCTGCGCAGGAGCTAATGGAGTGCTTCTATAATTATAAAATCAGGAATAACAACCGATTTAGTGACTAATTTAGATTTTTAGTTCAGGAATTATCAACTAATTTAGCGATCGATTTTAAATTTTCAAATCAGGCATTGGAGACCGATTTCATGGCAACCGATTTAACGAATGAAAAGTGGGTCGCCATTTAGCGACCGATTTACTCAACGACCGATTTAGCGACGGAAAATTTGGTCACCATTTAGCGGCCGATTATGTTAGCGACCGATACTCTTTGGTAAGAGTTTGGTGACCTTGTTCAAAAATCGGTCGCTATTTTCTAATTAACGACTAAGGTTTTAGCGACCACCAGAATCGGTCGCTAAATCGGTCGCTATTCCGATAATTTCTTGTAGTGAATCTTTTTTATATTTATAATCAAATTTTATAAATGTAACTAGATTCACATTTGTGATCAAAGTTCATAAATAATATAATGAAATTAGATTTATATTTATAATTAAAATACAAAATACAGTGTTATAACAACTTATATTTGTTATTCATAAAATGTTTGATTATTTTGCTGTAAACAAATTTGATTTCTCATTGTAAAAATTTTGATTATTTTAATTAAAATATTTGATTTCTTTTGTTAATTACTATCATAAAAATATGTAAAAGACGTATATATATATATACAAAAACTTCTGGCGGCTAATTATTCTGACGTTCAAAGAGATTTTTAATTAATTTTTTCATCATAACATTCCCTAAACGACAACTAATCAATGAACTCTGTTATAAAAAAATTAACTTACTATAGGCAAGATGTGAAGAAATATGGGAACCAATTTCAGGCAATTGAAGACCAAAGAGTCAAAGCAATCGATTAAAGTGGGCCAAAGAAATGGGTTAAAGTGAGAAATTGACCGTGACCTGATGAAGATATATACTCAAAGTCTCAAACCTGGGGTTTGCCCAAATGAGAAGGAAATCATTTTACTAAATGATGGGATATAGGACCTTGGAGGACCCCTAAATAATCATGAACAAGTTGCATCCCAAAAAAAAAAAAAAAAAAAAAAACCACTACATGATTATATCCTTTAATTTGGCCATAAGAAGGCAATTATAAAGCTTCCAAAATCGTTGATAATTGACACCCATCTTCCACCTTTGTTCCCTCCATTGCACCCAATTCCCACCTATTCATTATATCTTCCCTTTGAGCATCTTCCCTAGCAACATCAGTTTTGTACTAACGTGTTAGTCTTATAGAAAATAATATACAACTAATAAGTGCCTTTATTAAACAGTATAGCCTTCTTAACTCAACTTTTTGTTAGTTATGAGTAAATATTTTTTAAAGGAAAAATATTATTTGCACACAAGTTAAAATTGGTTTACAAATTTTTAGACATTTAATTTACAACTATTTGTTAGGCTGCAATTCTTACGTATTTTCATGTTGCCATCTTCCTCATTTTTAAATTCAATAAGTATGTACCCCAAATAGACATTAACTTAGGTGTTCAAATATAATTACTTTTGAAATTTCTAAGTGCTAGTTTTAATAAGTTTTACGTCAGTTAAATTTTGATTGTATTATATATTTAAGAAAACCTATAAATTCAGCATTTTAGAATTTTGACTTAAAATGTGGCATCCATATATAGCATTTTATAATGGTTTGCTTATTCTGTTATTTTGTATCTCCCTTGTCAATAAGGCAACTATGTGGCTGCTTTTTGATAGCCAATGTTAGAATTCTTGTGAGTTTGATCAAGCATCCCTGGAATATTACAGTAAGATATCTTGAAAAAATCCATTAGCTTATAATAATACTAAGCTATTAACCACAGATGGCATGTCAATGGCACTAAGCCATAAAAAAAATTCACTAGATTTATAAACTCAATTCAACCAGCCAATATGATGAAGTCATCATAAAAGATGGAACAAATTCTTTACAAAGGGTTACCATTTAAAAAGCTTTGCATACTACATAAACACGCTACCCTTACCTTTTGCCTTTTCCATTAACTAGTAATGGTTACAAATGATTGACACTGCTCCACAATCATATATTCTTGATGCCATTATTCCAAAAAAGCAAGACTCCCACGCATTCCTGTCTTTTTCGTCTCTACGTCTATCTGTATGTTTTATATGTGATTTAGTCTTTAATTATTATTATTATTATTATTATTATTATTATTATTATTATTATTTTACTAAGGCCATGTTTAGTTTAGTGCTTTGAGGTAGGCTGGAAAGGAGTGTGAAAAACTGGAGTGAATCAATCTTTCGGTTTAAGTTCTTAAAAATTTTATTTCCAGAAAAACCTAAAAAAAGGAAGAATATTGGGACTTTTGGAAAATAGTTTTTGTTTGATAAAATGCACGATGATGGTGCATATAATCTCGTTATGTAACCAACAAAAGATTCTACCAACTCCTGCCAACTCTTGTTTATGGTTGTGTTTAATGGAAGTATCTTTGTAGATGTGTCTAATAAAAATATATCTTTTATAACTGTATCTAATGAAAGTGTCTTTGTAGATATGTTTCTTCAATGAATTCCGCTAAGGAGCCAAGGGAGTATTTGTACAATGTGTACAATGAGCTATTTATTTGGTCCAATATGAGTTAAAAAATGAACATTCAGGATAAAATATTACTAATTTCTCAAATACAATACACCCATACTATCTAGAATAACCATCCGATACCAGAAATAATAAACATCTGATATCTTACTGAATTGAACATCCCTAAACTCCTATTGTACACATTGTACAGATACTCTATTGGCTAACTATACTTCCTTTTTTTGAATATGTCTTTTTATACATGTGTCTTTTAATAGAGGTGTCTTTAATATTAATTATTGTTGACAATAAATTGATAGATAATATATTAGTACCCTATATTTCTCATTTTGTTGGAAATCGAATTTTTTAAAGGTTAAAATGTTAGCTTAATAAAAAAATTATAGTGGCTTCTATTGTTTGGATCATAAGTTTGTGAAGTGTTTTTTATTGATCAACATTTAGTTGACTATGATCCCGAGTTTGAGTATTAAAAACAAAACAAAAACTTTTACTAAAACATTTATTCAACACTAGATATATATTCGAATTTCTTATTATAATATAAATGCAAACGCCAAATATTCCGTCCACGTCTAATGAATTGTGCTCAAATACCAAGTTAATAATCAAATTCGTTGTAAAAAGATTAACACATTTTTTAAATTGACCCTTCCAAAATTTGTTAATTATATTTATTTTTAAAAGATACAATTATAAATTAAATTAGTCCTTTTATAAGTTAGATGATAATGTGTCACATTAAATATTACATAGTATAATAGTGTAATGACATGATAAGTTAATAACGCATGTCACGAAATAATTTATTAATTATAATATTTTAAAGATCAATTCATAAAAATTTGTTTTTTAAGAATAAATTTAAGTATTATCTCTAAAAATTTTAAACACGCTTTAAATCAACATTATATAATAGGATAAAGGCGCTGACATATTACATTAAGTCAAACATTCCTCTAAAATACTTGAGAAATTTGTTGAAAATTAGATTTTTAAAATAATATTTTAACTATTTTAAATATAAATAAAATTTTATAGACAAATAAATTAAGAATATTAAAACGAGTTTATCACAAATCGTGCTAGGCATTGTCGTTAAGGATTTATTATTGCTCTACCTATAGGTGGAATGATTTCGACGGAAATCTTTTAGGGTTAGACGCGGATCATTAAGAATACAGTCTATACCAATATTCTTGGAATACTTAGAGCAGCACAACCTCTTTCTTCTTTTTAATTGAAAAATATGTTGCAAGTAACTCTTGTTAATATTTGAGAAGGCTTAATGTTATTAAGAGAAAGAGAGCACAAGTTACAGATTAGACAAAAATTGAAAGTGTTTTGGGATATATTTATATTATTGTATCTAATCTTCCAGGATTAGACGTGGATTATTAAGAATACAGTCCACACAAATATTTTTGGAACATTTGGAGCAGCATATCCTCTTTCTTCTTTTTAATTGAAAAATATTTTGCAAGTAACTTTTGCTAATATTTTAGAAGGCTTAATGTTATTAAGAGAGAGAGCATAAGTTACGGATTAAAAAAAATTGAGAATGTTTTGGGATATATTTATATTATTGTATCTAATGCTTCTTTTATATAATTCAATTCATGCAACGGTCATATTTTCAAAAAGATCAGCAACGGTCATAATCATCAATTCAAAGCTTTTATTTTTATTAGAGTGTCTCATGTGGTACTAAGTTTGAAACATAATCTTAAAAACACAACAATCCTTCACATGTTTCAAACTTAGGAAAAACTAGAAGAACTAAGGGAGGTTGAGAATATTTTGCATTAGTGGAGTATTCAAAAGGATAACTTCACCTTAGGTCGAATGGGTGACAACCAATGTTCTGAAAATCGGACCGGATCAGCCGGTTCGACTGGGTTAACTAGAAACCGGTCATTTGACCGGTCCGGTTGATGCCAGAAACTGAGCTGCAAAAAGTCGGAGAAAAAACTAGACGAATTGGTGGTTAACCGGTAGACTGTATGAACCAGCCGGGTTTTTTAGCCTCCCGGTTCGCTACTTTATAAAAAAAAAAAAGAAACCAGAGAGGCAGAAAGGCTCTCTTCTCAGTTCTCTCTCCAAACACGTAACCCTATCGCAGCCACTTTCAAGCTCCAGAACGTGTGCCAGCCCCCGCCACTGTCGCCGTCAACATTGACAGCCCTCTCGAAGGTTTGCTCGGCGCTCTTGAAGGTCAAGCTAGTTGTCGTCGTCGGCCCTGAGTTGCATATTTTTTTTGTTTTTGTCGTCTTCTCCAAACAAGAAACTCTATCGCAGCCACCTTCAACTCAGTTGTAGACTTCTCTCATCGCCGTCGCTCACGCACATTCGCTTCTCGTCGGCGTTTTAGTGCTTCGTCTATGTTCTCTCTTTCTCGTAGCTCAGTCACTGTTACCGTTGCCCGTTGGTAAGCGTCCATCCCTCTACTGCTTCTTCATTTTTTATTTTTGGGAGTTAATTGCTATTTTTCTGGATTTAATTATGTTAATTGTTGATTGTTTTTTTCTGGGTTATTTAGTTATTTTCTGAGTTAATTTTCTTCGTTGTTCATTGTTGTTAACAGGGCTGGATTGTTGTTTTGTTCTGACTTCTGGGTTAATTCTTATTCATTATTGGTAATTTTCTGCGTTATCTTTGTGCTATTTTTTCTAATTCTAAGTTAATTTACTAGTTGTTGGCTTGTTGTTGAGTGAAATTAGTTAAACTTAAAAACTTGGTTTGTTATATTGATTCTGATTTCTGAGTTTTGTTTTGTTATATTGATTCTGATTTCTGAGTTGTTGGTTGCTGATTTTTTCTAATTCTTCTAATTATGAGTTGTTGATGGTACTTTGTTGGGAATGAATGTGTCAGTATACAATTGAGATACTTGTGCTCTTCAACTGGTTTTAGCTCTGATTTGATGCTGAAAGAAGAGTTTTCAGTTAAAATCCCGGATGAGAAAACTGATAAGCTTCGCTCTATTATTCTTTTGTTGATTTATTCTCTTTTGGTTGTGCTGGAAATGCAAAAAGGATGTTGCTGGTTAATTTTTTTTTGTTAATTATATGAATTGATGGCTTGATGCAGAGTTCTTCTGCTTTTCAATTTTTTTTATTTTGTTAATTATATGAATTAATCATTTTGTAATTCTGATTTTGATATAAGTTCAATTTCAGAACCTTGGATTTTGAATTTGCTATATTGAATTTTGTCATATAAGTTTAATTCTGTTATATTGAATTTTATTGAATATAATTCTGGATTTTGAATGTTGTATGAATTGATATAATTTTCTGGATTCTGAATTGCTGTCATTCTTAATTGTTGTATGTAATTTGGATTTTTAGATTTCGGATTCGGATCCGCTTATTAAGCCATGGCAAATCCCTCACCCGATTCAATCAATCATGGCATTTGCGGACATGTTTCTGCATTGAACTGCGTATTTTTTTCTTTTGTTAATCTCCTTATATGTTGTATTGTGTTGTGTTCTTTGTGACTGGCATAAAGCCACTATTGTTATATGGTGGAAATATCTAGAATGAGGTAATTGTTAAGAATGTAGTTTAGGGGATTTTTTTATTTTTATTGGTACCATTTACATCTAAATAATAGAGGAACCTTGTGTTAATTATTATGAATAAATTATCTCTATTAGTGTTTTTATTGAGCATCTTAATGTATCCAGTGTTAATGTTTTTAAGAAAACTACTAACCTCTAATCTTGAGGTATAACACCTTTTAGTTTCATGTTGAGGTATAACTCAAAAATTATTTTCATATTAAAATTTTTTTATTTAGAAATTATTAAATTTTTAATAATTTTATTTAATATTTAATCAAACCAGTTAAATCCCGGTTGAATCTCGGTCGAACCACTGAATCAGTGAACCAGTCATTTTACCAGTTCATTGACCGGTCCGGTTCTCGCAACCTTGGTGACAACCCTGTAGAAGCGTGGTAGGGTAAACTCTTTGAACCTTATACTTCTGAGATTATGGTTGGAGCACATCCACAAGTTCACAAAATATTCTCTTAGGTAATGCTGCTCCTGGCCGGTTTGCACTTTAACGGCCATGCACCACATCCTGTTAACATGAGAACTTTAGAGTTAAGGCCCAAACTCATAAGAGAGGTCCTCATATCCACTCTCAATTTTGTAATTATCCATCAAGAGCATGCTGCGGTAACATCTCCACCCCTACATTTTGGGACTATGAATGTAACACCCTAACTTTAGCACCTCATAATTGCACTAAAAGTTTAGGCGTTACTTACCTCTACTCCTTTATTTTGCGAATACAACTGGATTTGTTTTCACATAAGTATATTCACATAATATTAAATACATAAAACTATTCGACAATTCTCAAATACAAGTCCTTCCCCTCTAACACTCAACATGACAAATGAGGAGGGAAAAAAGTCTAAAAATCCCAACTAAACTAAATACAAAAGTACAAATATATAAAGCTTTGTAGTTTAGTTGTGACTTCGCACCAAAGCTTCTTGAACTTGTCACTGAAATGTTGGATACAAAAAGGGGTGGGAATAAACCACACGTTCTCAGTAGGGAAGGGAATACCATCAAAGCAAAGAGATACTCGAAAATAAAAGGAATTCCAGTATAAAAAGAGTTTATCTTTGAAATAACCCTTTGGAAAAACTCTATGAGAAATCTTACTTTGAAAAGGTCAGAATGAATCTCCTTTAGTTTACCAATCCGTAAAGTAAATCTTTTTTAAAAAGAAAAAGGACCAAAGATGTGCCTAAAGGCTTACTACCCGACAAACTTACATCGTTCATTTCTATCTATCTAATACATAAACTAGAGTATTAGGGCAATATCAAGTCCAATCTAACTCGACCTCCATCACCTCCGTACACCAATAGATACACTCAAGTCAAATAATTCAATCACACAGATCCAAATCTCAATTTTCTCCCACAGTCATCTCAGGCTGTCTTTTTTCAATTCAATACCACAAAATTTTGATATTGATTTCAGTAATTATATTCAACAGAAGTAAACACAAATAATAGGATGCAAACACAATCAAAAACAGTTATAACATATACTGCAATTAGCAATTAAACAGAGATATACACGTAGGCAATTCAAAACAATGCATATTCAAATAATTTCACATAAATGCATATATGTATACATGTCCTAATGGCCATGAGTTCACGTGTCGGTTAAACTGCCATTACCCTACACAACCGATAGCTAATCCAGATATTATCTCTCTATCATGCACCTCCGTGAGAAATATAATAATCTCAACTTCATCAAAAGTTAGTCTGAGAGGGTAGTGTCCTTGCACCTTTCACTGAAGGCATCGTTATCTGGGTGCGTACCCGGCCACCCTTACAACCAGAGAAAAATCACAGAGTAAGCGAGATTCACCACTATCCTTACACGGGATCTCGAGCAAGCAGAATTAACCACCATCCTTGTTCGGAATTATGAACAAGCAGGATTAACTACCGTCTTTGTCCAGAGTAACTCAGCTCAGTGCACAAGCGGGATTCACCCAAGCCCTTGCCACGTCCTTGCCAAGAATAAACATCAACCAATATGCAAGCAGGAATAACCCTGGCCCTTGCTCAGTATACAAGCAAGAATAACTCCAGCCCCAACCCTTGCTCAGTATGCAAGCGGGAATAATCTTGGCCCTTGCTCAGTATAGTGAAACAGATCACAAACAGTCAACATCGTCATCAAAGTTATCATTAACATAATCATCATCCTCAATCATAATCTCTCGTACATATCTCAACTTAATCAAGTTCTCATCATAAGTTTCATATTAATCTCACTTCTCATCAATGATCTCATACTAGATAGAATTATCATCATGATCATAAACTCCACTCTGCTTCTTACTACGTACACTCCACTGCTTACCGGGTTAGGCTTCGGTACGACTTGCGGGTATGAGGTATTTAATATGACACTCTAGACTCGAGGTCAAGGTTGCATACCAACTCAAATAGAACATAATCATTCATAACCAACATCAATCTAACTCAAACATGGTATATTCCATTCAATCTCATTAAATGATTTCTCTAATTAGTCACCTAATAGACTGGCAATCCCAAAGTTCATAATCCGCAATTTTAATTTAATACTCCCAAGGTCCTTAACCGTATCTCATAACTCTTGTAAATCAAAACTTAACCACATATTCTCCCATGTATCTCATTTTCCTTCCACTCTATTGCTTAGCTCTATTAACACTACCTCATTTCACACTTTCTAAACCCGAACCCGTTGATTGATAAGATAATTTACCTTTTTAAATCTTTAACTAAAACTAATTATATCTCCTTTCGTTGTTATTCAAAATTAGACAAGTTAAATTATAAACTAATTTCACAATTTAACAAAATCATAGAAGTCATTTTTTATTTAAACCAAATTATTTAAACCAAATTTTTCAAACCAATTTCAAAACCATTTCAAACTCTAAAACTTTTTTTTACAAGGTTCAAAGTCATACCAGTTAAAAGTTGAAAATCCTAATAAAAAACTCCAAAAGCATTTATCTTCAAGTCCATTACTTTAATTATTCTAAAATCTTTAAAAATACTCAAGACATATCTCTTTTGATAAAATTAATCAAACCAAACTCATTTTTCCTTTAACTAAAACTTCCAACTCATTTTCGAAACTATAACAAAAAAACCGGAGTTTACCACCCTTCACGGGTCCCTCAATTCAACCTCAACTAGTTTCCATAGCCAACATCAACATTTAAATATATTCCAAGTCATCGTCGGCTATTCAACAATAAATCAATCCCAACTAAAATATTGCTGAAGTATTGAAGAATTGCTTCTAAAGTTTTTAAATAATTCTTCAATCATTAAATGAAAATATTTGCCTTTCATTTCAAAAAAAAAAAGAATAATAAACAAACACAACTTATTTAATCGGTCACACCAAAATTTTGAAAATCAACCAATCAATAACACGAATAGTCACACATTCAACCACAATAGAAAATTATTTACATCACACATTTGCACTAATCCACTAAACTTGTTAGGTATTCAAAGTCTAAAGCATTTTTAATTATCCCCTACCTCAACTGATCAACCTAATAGCAATTAAAATGCAATAAACCCTTTCTTATCAATCCACGACAGTAGCAATAACATTCACCATTTGCAATTATAGCAATTTGACCCTGAGACATCAGGATATCAAACTCGTCAGTAACAAATAACCAGAACACTAGCAGTGATATTTTTGGAATAGGGTTAACTTGTTGCAACAAAAGAATGAAGCAGCAACCTCCAAACCGACCTAGCAACAGCTCTAACAGCTACCTCTAGTGATGGCAGCAGCTAGAAGCTCTGGTGGTTCAGCAGTAGTGACACACCCACTGATTGTAACCTCCTCTCTTCTTAGTGACAAGCTCCAGTGGCTAAGGAATGACTCAACGATGGCAAGCAGCTCGATGACAGTGACGCTGACGGTTTCCCTCCAGCGGCGGGGATAGAGCGTGACGACGGCGACGAGGCAGTTTCTTCCTCTCCTCGGGCTCGCTCTACTCTATGAACTCTCTCTCTCTCTCTCTCTCTCATCTCCTTCTTTGTGTCCGCCTCTTGCTCATGATAGCAGCTGCGATGGCGGCACCCAGCCTACCGGCGCCGTCTCCCTCCTTTCCTCTACTTTCTTTCTTCTTTTCTCTATTCTCTCACTCGAGCTCTCCTATCTTTTCTCTCTTCCTTTCTTTTTCTGATTTGGGTGAGGAAAGGTTAGGGTTAGGGTTTTAATTTTGAAAAAAAGGGTAGTGTAGGTATTTTCAATAAAATTAGGGGGTGGGGTAGTAATTGAAATCTAAATACATACCAAAGTAATTATTTTGAGAACACTTTATTCATCAATTTACTAAATAAATTTCAAATAAGTAACTTAAATTAAAATTAGGGTTCCTAACCAATTTTTCTTAGTTTATAAAAATTAAAAATACTAAACCCCCAAATCTCAGTTATTTAAATCAAATTGTCAAAACCTTATTGTTTTTCCAATTCCTACTATAACATCCCAATTCTCCACAGAGTTATTCTCAGAAATTTTGTGATGAGAAATTTGATAAATATCTGAGAATCACCTCATCATAAAATAATAAGGCAGATTTAGATTTGATAAGTGAAAAGAATAGATATACCATGAGAGATAAAAATGTGTCCTAAGCCAAAAATTGTATCGATTACGATGAATTTGACTGTCGAGTTAAATTCATCTATGAAATCTTTACTAATAGCATTTCTTGACTGAATTAGCTTAGTAGAACATTCTACACTTGATCTAAAGTTGAGATACAATCTGCGGCTAATATCTCAATTGCCGTTGTTCAAACTGATACAGTTTGAAAATGTTAATCTTACAGTTTAATTATTGAACCGTTTCCTTTCCTCTCTTTGGCAATTTGGCCAAAGCTTCAAAGAAATAATCTTCAATCTAAATTCATGAAGCCACTAGAAAGATTATCTAGAAGAAAAATAAAGAACCGAAACACTTAGCTTAATTAAAATCTTACCGAACTTAAACTGAACCAATTTTTCCTTAACCAAACTACTCTCTCTAGATTAGCCACTTAACCACAATTAAAACACTTCCTCCACTCTCTTTTTGCTGGCCAAACCTCAGCCACAATTTGGCCAAGAATGATGATTCATTAGGAAGCAATTAATGAAGAGATATGATAAACCACTATTTCATGGTTTATCTTGTGCTCAATTGAGTGGTTTTTATCAACTCTTTACCTATTTATTCATACTATTTGCATGGTTTTACATTTGCCTTCCTAATTATATGCTTTGATTGAAAACATGCTTCTTTGATCTTATATTTGCTTATTATTAATCCTCTCTTAATTACCATTAGATGCCTTGATATGTGTGCTAAGTGATTTCAGAGATTACATGGCTGGAATGGCTCAGAGGATGGAAAGGAAGCACGCAAAAATGGAAGGAATACAAGAAGTTGGAGAAACTGCTAAGCTGTCCAGCCTGACCTCTTCGCACTCAAACGGCTATAACTTTAGCTACAGAGGTCCAATCGACGCGGTTCCAGTTGCGTTGGAAAGCTAACGTCCGGGGCTTCGATTTGATATATAATATGTTATAGTTTCCCTGACGCTAGACGACGCGACCGCGTGATCTATGCGGCTGCGTCGCAGTGACGGAAATCAGCGCATTAAAATTCGAAACCAGCGAATTCTGGACTGTTTTTGACCCAGTTTGTGGCCCAGAAAACACAGATTAAAGGCTATAAAGTGGGGGAATGCATCCATTCATGAGGAGGCTCTCATAATCCACTTTTCATGTTTTAGATGTAGTTTTAGAGAGAGAGACTCTCTCTCTCTCTTAGGATTAGGATTTAGGATTTCTCTTAGTTTTTAAGAGTGACTCTCGATCCAGGTTCAATATTCCTTTTTCTTCATATTTCTCTTTTACTTTCAGATACTCTAATGCTTTTATTTGTATTTGACTTATGTTGCCCAATTGGTTTATGAACTTTTCCATGTTAGATTTTACTACTTTGAATGTATTTTATCTGAGGTATTCCAGATATTTGTAATTTTAATTTAGCTTTCTACATTCTTGGCTTTGGTTAAGAAATTAGTAACTCAGGATAAATAAGTCCGGACTTCCAATTTCTAATACCTTGCCAAGAGTTTATTTTTATTGTTATTATTTTATTTCCTCTGCCATTTACTATTGTTGCTTCTTATCTTATACATTAATAAAACCCCAAAACATACTTTTTTTCCATAACCAATAATAAGAACATACCTCCCTGCAATTCCTTGAGAAGACGACTCGAGGTTTAAATACTCGGTTATCAATTTTAAAAGGAGTTTGTTACTTGTGACAACCAAAACGTTTGTACGAAGGGATTTCTGTCGGTTTAGAGACTATATCTACAACGCGACTGTTTTTATGAAATTCTTTACTAGCAAAAAATCCCGACGTCAAAATGGCGCCGTTGCCGGAGAATTGCAAACGTGTGCCTTATTATTGGTTATTGTAAATATTTGCTTTTTGCTTGTTTATTTGTTTTTATTTTTATTTTTATTTTTGCTTTTCCATAAATTAAGAGGTTATTTGTTTTTATTTAGTTATAAAATTTTTTTTTCAAAAATTTGTTCTTAGTGTTCGTCTTGATCTTCAAGTTGTTCTTCACGTTCATCTTGACCTTCAAGCTGTTCTTAGTTGTTTTCTTCGTTTTGATCTAAAAATTTGAAATTTGGTGTCATTTTATTGTTTTAAAATATTTTTAATTAATTTTTTCGGAAAAAAAATTTCAGACTTTTATTTTTAAAATTTTTATCTTATCTTATCTTATTTCAAAAATCAAATTTCAAAATTCAAATTTAAAAATTTTCAAAATTTAAATTTAAAAATTTTCAAATTTCAAATTTCAAATTTCAAAAATTCAAATTTCAAAAATTTAAAATTCAAATTTCAAAATTCAAATTTCAAAATTTCAAATTTCAAATTTCAAAATTTAATTTTCAAATTCAAAATTTAAATAACCTTTTAATTTAAATTTTATTTTTATTTTTGTTTTTTATTTTTATTTGCTACTATGAACTCTCACCCCTTTGGCTATGAGTCTGGTTACAATTATGTTGCAGGAAGAAGAAATTACAATGAGAACAGGCATCAAGATTGGAATAATCAAAGATGGGAGGAGCCACAAGGATTTGATCAACCCTCATGGCAACAACCACCTCCAATGGACTATCAACAACCACCACCATATGCCTATGAACCCTTTCCTCAACATAACTTTGAACTACCACACTCACAAGCCAACTACCACCATTCACCTCCATATAACCCCAACCCTCAACCACCATACCAACCACCTTATGAGCCATATGAACCATATATAAAACCACCCCAATTCCAACCCAATTACTCCCAATCACCACCACTTTCCTTTGTATCATGTCCAAGTCCAGCAACCCGAGAAGCAGAGGTTCGCCTAACGGAAACAGTAAATAAATTTCAAACAACCATTCGACAATTGGATCAAGTATTAATTCAATGGGCTTCTAGACGCTCAAATATACAAGGGTCAACCACAGCCCCATGTGGACAATTTCATGAAGGGCGTAGCATGAAGGAGATACTAGAGGCCCCAGTGGACAAGACAGAGAATGAATTCGTACTAGAACAAGTAGAAGAAGCTGTCATTGTTCAAGAAGAAGAAGAAGTGGTTGAAGACTTAGGAGATGCAGAACCTCCATGGGAAAGTCAAGACATAGAGCCTCCTTCCAAGACGGTTGAAATTGATGCTGAGGAGGGTGTACAACCTCCAAGGCATATCACAGTTGAAGACTTGGAAGAGGTTGATCAAGAGATGGAGATTCAAGAAGAAGAAGCACAACCTCCCATGCCCTTGGGAAGCAATGAAGAGAAGATTGAATTGGAAGGAAGCTACCAAGAGGAAGAGGTTGAAATTGAAGAAGCTTGCAAAGAGGTGGTAATTATCAGAGAAGAGCACAAGGGAGTGGAGCTTGCAATTTCATTAAAAACACCTCCCCCTAAGTTGCCATCATCCTTCACAACATTCAAGTGGGTAAAATTCATATCCCATAGCTTTTTAATCCCACTTGAATATGGGCTACTGGAGACGGATGGTCAACTTAGAGCTCTTTGTGGCATAAAGAGTAAGAGGAAAATGGTCAGTGGTGAGAATTGTCCTGCAAGGTTCATCATGGTTGGAAGCTTTAAGTTTAAATGCAAATGTTGGTGTAAAGCTCAACTGAATGGGTCTAGGAAGTCGTTTGGCCGCTTACGTGAGAATTCAGACTGCTTGCCACCCGGAGGGAACAATATTGCTCAACCAAAAGATGGGTGCAAAGGCAAGATCTGGGACCCCGGAATCCATTCTATCAATCACCACTCTTGGGGCTTGGTCACTTGCTTTAACTTACTTGAAGGCTTTCTGCGCCTAGTTTGGGACCCCGGAGGTTACTGGAGATACAAACATTGGTGGAGATTCCTGGATGAATACAAGTATAAGCCACCATAACAGGAAGCTCATCAAATGTCCAACTTAAGGACTCTAACTAAAAGTGCTAGGTGGGAGACAACCCACCATGGTATGATCATTCATTTTTCATTTTTATTTAATTTTATTTGTTTTCGAGTTTTATTTTATTATATTGAACTTGGAGTTTTGCATCACATTCATATTAACACTGCATTCTGCATCTTTTCAGATTAAAAAAAAAATGCCACGCGACGCGACCGCGTCAGCGACGGGTCCGCGTCGCAAGGAGAGGGGAGAAAAAAATAAAAACGAACAGAAAGTCACGCTGGAGCGTGGCTGGAGGCTTGCCAATGGCACAATTCTACCCACGCGGACGCATGCCCCACGCGTCCGCGTCACCTGGGAATAATGGCTTCCCACGCGATCACGTCACCCACGCGGCCGCGTGACCTGAAAATCGACGTCAACCGGGTGCATGGCCGAAAGTTGAGCTGGAGTTGGGCTGGAATCGTGCTGGAAGCCCAAGCCTCACCACGCGAACGCGTGCCCCACGCATTCGCGTCATATCCCCATGATGGGCACTCACGCGATCGCGTCAACCACGCGACTGCGTCACCCAGGATTTTGGCAATACTAAGTTTTGAACAGAGAGTTGTGCGACCGCGAGGCTGCACTCGCGCCACCAGCACAAATCAAGTCACGCGATCGCGTGTCCCACGCGTCCGCATCGCCTAACGTTATTTGCGCACCACGTGACCGCATCACCCACGCGACCGCGTCGCTAGCGTCGCACAACCTATCCAGATTAGTGCCAATTTTTCTTATCTTTTCTTCTCCGAATCCTTATTCTTCTTATCTTTTCTTACTTCTTTTTTTTCTTTCCTTCTTATTTTCTCTCACTTCCATTTTATTTTATTTAATTTTTTTGCATACTTTCATTCATTGCATATTTTTATTTTCCTAAAATTATTATTGGTGTTCAAATATTCTTATTCAACTGTTACATCTTTTCTGGTATATTCTTGATGCTTAGTGACTTGTTTTATTTTGAATAGGTAATATTATTTATATCAATGCCAATCTTTTATACCTGTATTACTTTTACATTGATATGAATTTATATTATCTCTCCTTACCCACACTCTCCCTCATTGTTGCAACATTTTTGCACCACTGGTATGCCATGTGCTTCTATTGTTTTCTCACTTGCATGTTGTAGCTACCATGTAATTGAGACCCTCATTCTTTGGCATTAACCAACCCATGTTTTAAATTGTTTCTTATCTTTATTTCTGGGTTAACTGTTCTTCTTTTCCTCTTCTTTCAGGCTGGCCACCAAAGACGGCAAAAAGGAGAAACTTCTAAAAGGGAGACAAACAGGTCTATCTGCACAATCCTTGAAGGAAAGCATCAGTTGGAACAGCCCGTCCACTTGTACATCTTAGCATGCACCGAAGACGGTGCAATCTTTAAGTGTGGGGAGGTCGATATTGATCTTCATGGGTTAGCTATTTCTTGACTCAACACCAAATTTTTTATTTTATTTGTTTGATTGTTGCATTTGCATGTTTGATTGCATATTTATTTGATTTTTTTTTTGCATATTTTACCACTTGGTTAAAGTAATATTTTCTTTTTCAAGAAACCTTTTAAGAGCATTTCACTAATTTGAAAAAAATTTAATGTTACACTTGTTTGAAGAGTTATTATACTGGAACATGGTTTAGAGCTCGAACACACAAAACCTGTGAGATTTTGAGCCTATTTAAATTGGTTGCATTTTTCAACCAATATTTTATTTTTAATGTGTGTTTTTCTCTCTAAAATTGTGATCTTTGTCTTGTTTGATTCTATATTTCCATAATTTGATGTATGCATACACTTACATGATTGAGGCCTTTGTTTCACTGAGCTTACATACCCATATGGCCTTACCTTTCATTATCCTTTGCAAACCAATTTGAGCCTATTTTACCCCTTTGTTCTTTACTTTAGCACATCATTAACTCTAAGCGAAAAACAATAATGTCCTTAATTTGAATCCTTAGTTAGCTTAGACTAGTGAGAGTGCTTATGATTTAAGTGTGGGAAATTGGGTTTGGAAATATTTGGTTTGAGAATTGAGTATGTTAGAATTTTCTAAAAATGTGAAAGAAATGTTTAGGACATATTCATGCATTCAATAAATTAATCATATGCATTGAGAAAAACAAAAGAAAATATATATATATATATATATATATATAAAGAGAAAAAAAGAGAGAAAAAGAAAAAAAAAAGTGCAAATAAGAGAAAGGGGACAAAATGCCCCAAAGTAAGTAGTGAAAGCAATACATATGAGTTGTACTTGAAATTAGAATGCATGAATATGTGGAAAACATGGTTAATGGATAGTTAGATGTGGTATTATGATTACATGAATTGTCTAAAGTTAGGTGGAAAGTTTAAGATTAATTAAGGATTCAGATTTTAGTCCACTTGACCAAATACAATCCTACCTTGACCCTAACCCCATTACAACCCTTAAAAGACCTCTTGATATGTGTATCTATGCATTAAATTTATGTTGATTGTTAGATGAAGAGCAAGCCTTAGAAAGCAAGGTTAGTAGAGAATTGAGAGAATCGAACCTTAAACACTTGAGCGATTAGAGTGCATACACTTCTAGTGAGGGTTCGATGCTCGATTCTTTGTTCCCGGCTTTCATGAGCTATTTTCTTCTTGCAAGTTTACTTGTACTTCATTTTTGTGATTTGAATTAGTGAAATCCAGTTCATATTTGTTCTTAAAAGATTTATTTACTTTAACCCAAGTAAGTAAAAGCATTCTACATGTAGTTACATTCATAGGTTGCATTTCATACATTTTACCATTCCTCTTCATCTTTATAGCTTCTCTTGAGCTTAGCATGAGGACATGCTAGTGTTTAAGTGTGGGGAGGTTGATAAACCACTATTTCATGGTTTATCTTGTGCTCAATTGAGTGGTTTTTATCAACTCTTTACCCATTTATTCATACTATTTGCATGGTTTTACATTTACCTTCCTAATTATGTGCTTTGATTGAAAACATGCTTCTTTGATCTTATATTTGCTTATTATTAATCCTCTCTTAATTACCATTAGATGCCTTGATATGTGTGCTAAGTGATTTCAGAGATTACAGGGCAGGAATGGCTCAGAGGATGGAAAGGAAGCACGCAAAAATGGAAGGAATACAAGAAGTTGGAGAAACTGCTAAGCTGTCCAGCCTGACCTCTGCGCACTCAAACGGCTATAACTTTAGCTACAAAGGTCCAAACGACGCGGTTCAGTTGCGTTGGAAAGCTAACGTCCGGAGCTTCGATTTGATATATAATATGTTATAGTCTCCCTGACGCTAGACGACCCGACCACGTGATCTATGCGGCTGCATCGCAGTGACGGAAATCAGTGCATTAAAATTCGAAACCAGCGAATTCTGGACTATTTTTGACCCAGTTTGTGGCCCAGAAAACACATATTAGAGGCTATAAAAAGTGGGGGAATGCATCCATTCATGAGGAGGCTCTCATAATCCACTTTTCATGTTTTAGATGTAGTCTTAGAGAGAGAGACTCTCTCTCTCTCTTAGGATTAGGATTTAGGATTTCTCTTAGTTTTTAAGAGTGACTCTCGATCCAGGTTCAATATTCCTTTTTCTTCATATTTCTCTTTTACTTTCAGATACTCTAATGCTTTTATTTGTATTTGACTTATGTTGCCCAATTGATTTATGAACTTTTCCATGTTAGATTTTACTACTTTGAATGTATTTTATCTGAGGTATTCCAGATATTTATGATTTTAATTTAGCTTTCTACATTCTTGGCTTTGGTTAAGAAATTAGTAACTCAAGATAACTATGTCCGGACTTTCAATTTCTAATACCTTGCCAAGAGTTTATTTCTATTGTTATTATTTTATTTCCTCTGCCATTTACTATTGTTGCTTCTTATCTTATACATTAATAAAACCCCAAAACATACTTTTTTTCCATAACCAATAATAAGAACATACCTCCCTGCAATTCCTTGAGAAGACGACCCGAGGTTTAAATACTCGGTTATCAATTTTAAAAGGGGTTTGTTACTTGTGACAACCAAAATATTTGTACGAAGGGATTTCTGTCGGTTTAGAGACTATATCTACAACGCGACTGTTTTTATGAAATTCTTTACTGGCAAAAAGTCCCGACGTCAAGATACATGTCATTAAACAAGTGTGATCCTTCCTTGATTTGGTGGCAATGTACCACACCATTCACCACACTATAAATAGACATGCTCACCCTCATTTCTGAAGCTTTAACAAGAGAACAAGAGAAGGAGGATAATTTGAGATATTAGAAGCTAGGACCGATTTCTTGAGCAAGGGTGAACTCCATTGAGGTAGAGGTTAGGTTACTGTAATTATATGTTTGTGTTTATGTGAATGATGCTTGTTGATGTTGAAATGAGTAATTGTTGCTAGCTATGATGTTGGTTTGTGTTTGATATTGATGATGATTAAGAGATGATAAGAAGCTTCGGAAACCAAAATGGTTAGTTAGAATCTAAGCTAAATTCTATCGATATGGTTACTAAAAATTAGGCAGCGACTTATGCGAATTTCTGGGCAAAATATAGCCACTCAAAAAATTGTATAATAAACAATATTATGATGAGTAGGTTGGAAGATAAAAATGTTTGAAAATAAATGGCTTCTGCTGAAAAATTTGTTTTTGAATTAATTCAGTAGCAACTTCCAACCTACACAACTTTTGATTCTGATGGATTTTTGGATTGAAACCAAAGAGAGTCGAATTATTGGCATGTGAATAACAGTGTATCCAAATTTCGGGGTAATCCCATTTGTATATAATTAAATACGTAATTTACAAAATAGAAGCTTCACTATTTTATTGACATGTGATTCTGAAACTCTTTTGGTAATTCCTTAACTTGTTTGAGTTACTGGTATTGATCCTAAACTCCAAATTGAATGCAACCAGTTTTGATAGAACCCTCATGATGTATATTTTGTTCCCTCAAAATTTAAGGATTTTAGAAGCTATGGATTAAAAGTTATAGGCTTTAACATTTTACTACTCACTAATGGCTAAACAGGATTTACAAACTTAGAGCAGTGATTTCCTGGATAGATATCTCCTGATGTAGAAAAGCTTTTGTAATGAAACCAAAACCAAATGAAACCTTATGGTGTCAGTTCAAATTTCAGAGCCATAGCTACTCTAGAAAATTAGTTATGCACTTTGGAAGTTAACCGGTTCACCGGTTAACCAAATAGAAATATCTCAAAACAGAATAGGCATAACTTTTGTTCTGGAATAAGAATTCTCTGAAATTTAAACCAAATGAAACTTGAGTTTGATACAAACGTGTGGAGATAAAGTTTATGCAAATTTGAGTCCATTTGTTATATTAATTATTAAATAGAAAACTGGTTGCCAAGGAAGCATTAGGCTAAATAAGTTAGGAAAATGAATAAGAATATAAGTTGTCCCTATGAGTGTTTAAGGTTAAAAGGTGATACGGAGGTATGCTTAGTAATGTGGTGATGCGGAGGTATGCTTAGTTATATTGTGATGCGGAGGTATGGGTATTTATAAGGTGATGCGGAGGCATGATGAAAAGAAAAAAAATGAGAAGCCATGAATAGATAATGATTCATAAGAACTGTTTGTTTGAATGGGCCTTTGTGCCGAAGTGCTAATGCGGAAGTGTCCGCCTAACTAATAGCCTGAGATTGCTAATGTGGGAGTGTTCGCCTAACTGATAGCATATTGTATGTTGAATGGGCCTCGTGCCAAATTGCTAATGCGAAAGTGCCCGCCTAATTGGTAGCCTGAGATTGCTAATGCGAGAATGTTCGCCTAACAGATAGCACTATTTCTTACTGTAATACACATTAAAATGTTATTATGATGAGGCCTAATTGACACGGATAACCGTGATGCCAAGGTGTCTAATTGACACAGTAAAGGAACCATATTCGGGGTTCTCCTCAAGTAACGTCGGGTTGCGGGTAGACAATCGATGCATGAGCTCATGGCCTACACTAGGAATAGGCATGCATCATAAATTGTTTGCGCATTTGATTGTGATTGTTTACTGTTCATTCTTTCTGCTACATGCTATCTGCTTCTTGTTAATTTTCTATTCTCTGATGTCTGTTTATATTTAAAGTTGTATAATTGCAAGTTCCCCAAAGCTTAGATTAAGATAATAAAAATAGGAACAATAGCCATAGAGAATAGCGTAAGGAGCGGCAGTAACCCCAACGGAAGATGCCAAGATAGAGTTATGTCGGAACCGCGAATCGAAGTAGCCGATGGACTTAGCAAGCGAGTTATTACGAGAGAGCCAGAACTCTAGGTCTCACGAGAGAGATGCACCTTCACGATATCACTTTACTGGGAACCATATAGGTTCTCACCCATTCCTTTTCCTTTTCCTCCCAGATGGAAGATCTAGACTTGACCGTCGCCACTAAAGTTATATTCAGAGAGGTACCAGAGGAGCACGTATTGTCAGACTCTACAAGAGATGCTCGAAACTAGTCCCGAGCTGATGGTTGCAGACTTGTGCCTTGACGGTAGAAAGAATGTATAATATATGAGATTCGTTCCTTAGACTTTGCTTTTCCTCACTTCTGTAGCATTTTTGAGGGATAGGACTTGATATTTTCTTTTCTTTTAGTCTGGGTACCAGCTTAGGGTTTTTCTATATGAACCAGGTATCTGGGCAGTTGTTATATATATATATATATATATATATATATATATAAGTATGTCAAGTTTGTATGCACTAACCTGAGATGTATACATGCATGAGAGTTTTCCGTAATCTCATTACTGGTGTACGAAATCACATCACACTTTGCAATTCCGCACAACTAACCAGCAAGTGCACTGGGTCATCCAAGTAATACCTTACATGAGTAAGGATCGATCCCACGGAGATTTTCGGCTTGAAGCAAACTATGGTTATCTTGTAACTATTAGTCAGGATATCAATAATTCTCAAATTTAATTGTAAAAAGTAAACGAACATGAAATAAATACTTGTTATGCAGTAATGGAGAACAGGTTGAGGTTTTGGAGATGCTCTGTCATCTGAATCTCTGCTTTCCTACTGTCTTCTTCTTCACGCACGTTAGTCTCCTTCCATGGCAAGCTGTATGTTGGTGGATCACCATTTTCAATGGCTACCATCCGTCCTCTCAGTGAAAATGGTCCAAATGTGCTGTCACCGCATGACTAATCATCTGTCGGTTCTCACTCATGTTGGAATAGGATCCATTGATCCTTTTGGGCCTGTCACTACGCCCAACATTCGTGAGTTTGAAGCTCGTCACAGTCATCCCTTCCTAGATCCTACTCGGAATACCACAGACAAGGTTTATACTTTCCAGATCTCAGGAATGGCCGCCAATAATTCTAGCCTATACCACGAAGGTTCCAATCTTAGATTAGAAACCCAAGAGATACACATTCAAGCTATTGCAGATAGAACGAAGGTGGTTGTCAGGCACGCGTTCATAGGTGAGAATGATGATGAGTGTCATGGATCATCACATTCATCAGGTTGAAGTGCGAATGAATATCTTAGAATAGAAACAAGCGTGATTGAATGGAAAACAGTGGTAATTGCATTAATTCATCAAAACACAGCAGAGCTCCTTACCCCCAACCATGGGGTTTAGAGACTCATGCCATAGAAGATACAATATGAAATGTGTAAAGTCTGATGATCCCAAAATAGATCTCTAAAAGTAGTTTTTATACTGAGCTAGTGACCTAGGTTTACAGAAATTGAGTAAACTAAGGTAGATAGTGCTAAAATCCACTTCCGGGGCCCAATTCGTGTGTGCTTGGGCTGAGTATTGAAGCTCACATGTGTAGAGACTTTATTTGGAGTTAAACGCCAAGTTGTAGCCTGTTTCTGGCGTTTAACTCTGGTTTGCAACCTGTTTCTGGTGTTTAACGCCAGAATAGGGTAAGGACTTGGCGTTAAACGCCAATTTGCGTCATCATAACTTAGGCAAAGTATAGACTATTATATATTGCTGGAAAGCCCTGGATGTCTACTTTTCAATGCAATTGAGAGCGTGCCAATTGGGCTTTTGTCACTCCAAAAAAGCCATTTCGAGTGCAGGGAGGTCAGAATCCAACAACATCTGTAGTCTTTTTTCAGCCTCTAAATCATATTTTTGCTCAGGTCCCTCAATTTCAGCCAGAAAATACCCTAAATCACAGAAAAATACAAAAACTCATAGTAAAGTCCAGAAATGTGATTTTTATTTAAAAACTAACTAAAATATAATAATACCTAACTAAAATATACTAAAAACTACCTAAAAATAATGCCAAAAAGTGTATAAATTATTCGCTTATCACAACACCAAACTTAAATTGTTGCTTGCCCCCAAGCAACTCGAAATCAAATAGGATAAAAAGAAGAGAATATACTATAAATTCCTAATTATCAGTGAAACTTAGCTCCAATTAGATGAGCGGGACTAGTTGATTTTTGCCTCTGAACAGTTTTGGCATCTCACTTTATCCCTTGAAGTTTAGAATGATTAGCATCTATAGGAGCTCATAATTTTAGATAGTGTTATTGATTCTCCTAGTTTAGTATTGTTGATTCTTGAACACAGTTACTTTATGAGTCTTGGCCGTGACCCTAAGCATTTTGTTTTCCAGTATTACCACCGGATACATAAATGCCACAAACACATTACTGGGTGAACCTTTTCAGATTGTGACTCAGCTTTGCTAGAGTCCCCAATTAGAGGTGTCCAGAGCTCTTGAGCACACTCTTTTTTCTTTGGACCACGACTTTAACCGCTCAGTCTCAAGTTTTTACTTGACACCTCCACGCCACAAGCACATGGTTAGGGACAGCTCGGTTTAGCTGCTTAGGCCAGGATTTTATTCCTGTGGGCCTTCCTATCCACTGATGCTCAAAGTCTTGGATCCTTTTCATTACCCTTGCCTTTTGGTTTAAAGGGCTATTGGATTTTTCTGCTTGCTTTTCTTTTTCTTTTAAATTTTTTTTCGCAAGCTTTTCACTGCTTTTTCTTACTTCAAGAATCAATTTATTTTTTGATTTTTTAGATTATCAAATAACAATTCTCCTTTTTCATCATTCTTTCAAGAGCCAACAATTTTAACATTCATAAACAGCAAATTCAAAAGACATATGCACTGTTCAAGCATTCATTCAGAGAAGCAAAAAGTATTGTTACCACATCAAAATAATTAAACAAATTTCAAGGATGAATTCGAAATCATGTACTTCTTGTTCTTTTGTGATTAAAAGTATTTTTCATTTAAGAAAGGTGATGGATTCATAGGACATTCATAACTTTAAGGCATAGACTCTAATCTTTATTTATTATTTAATAGAAATAATATAAAATAGGCATAGAAGCAGATAATTGGTAATAAAAGAAATGAAATTAACGACATAAAGACAAATGACTCTAATACTAATACTCATGTACTCTAAAAATGGATAAAAGGTTATCACAGAGTTAGGACTCAACAACCTTTAGTCTGTGGGGTGCTTGGCCCTTCAAGAGATAGCTTCTGGCGCTTCAGCTCCTGTAGCTCACGCCCCTGCTCCTCTTGTTCCTTCAGCAGTTTGTAGAGCATGCTATTTTGAACTTGCTGTTCTTCTTTCAATTGATCCATAGCTTCTTGTAATTTGATGACAGATGCTTCTAAGCGGGTTCAGTAGTCAATCTGAGGGATTTCTGGGAGGAACTCCTGTGCCCTCCTTTTGATGGAGTTATCCTACACTTGTCCTTTCATTAACTTTTTGGTGATTGGGTGCTCAACTGAGATATACTCATCCACTCCCATCTTCACCCCAGCATCTTTACATAGTAGAGAAATTAGGCTTGGGTAAGCCAATTTGGCGTCAGTGGAGTTCTTGTTTGCAATTGTGTAGAGCTCACAAGAAATCAGATGATGAATCTCCACTTCGTTACCCAGCATAATGCAGTGGATCATCACTGCTCTTTTGACAGTGACTTCAGAGCGGTTGCTGGTGGGCAGTATAGGACGCCCAATGAAGTCCAGCCAACCCCTGGAAATTGGTTTGAGATTTCCTCTCTTGAGTTGATTTGGGACACCTTTTGTATTGGTTATCCACTTGGTTCCAGGGATGCATATGTCCTCTAGAACTTGGTCTAAGCGCTTATCAAATTTCACCATTCTCCTATTAAAGGATTCTGGATCATCTTATAGTTGAGGCAGCTTGAAGAGCTCTCTTATTCTGTCCTGGTGGAAGTACATAATCTTCCCTCTGACCAAGGTTCGAAAGGTATAGAAAGCGGCTCCAGTTAATCTCTGCTTATCTGTTTGCCACAGATTTGCGTAGAATTCCTGAACCATATTTCTACCCACCTTTGTCTCAGGATTAGCTAGAATTTCCCAGCCTCTTTTTTGAATCTGCTCTTGGATCTCTGGATATTCGTCTTCTTTCAGATCGAATTTAACTTCCGGGATCACTGATCTTAGACCCATTATTCTGTAGTAATGGTCTGCATGTTCTTTGGTTAAAAATCTCTCTTGATTCTAATGTGATTTTGGAATATTTTCTTTCTTGCCTCTTGAAGTGGTTTGTTTTCCTTTAGGAGCCATGATCTTAGTGAGTCTTAGCTCAGTGATCACGAAAAGTACACCAAACTTAGAGGTTTGTTTGTCCTCAAGCAAAAGAAAGGAAAGGAGAGGAAGAGAAGGAGAGACAGATTCGAAATGTGGAGGAGAGGGGGATGGCCGAATGTGAATTTAAAGAGGGGGTGGGTTCAAAAATTTTGAAAAAGATATGCTAGAAGATATGATTTGTAAAAAGATAATTATGATATGCAAAAGATGTAGTTTTAAAATTAAAAAGATGAGAGAGAGATTTAAAAAAAATAAATCTAATTTTTGAAAAGATAGTATGATGATTTGGAAAAGATTTGAAAAGAATTTAAAAGAAAAGAGATAGATGAGTTTTGAAGAAGATTTGAAAAGAAGTTGATGGAGAATGAAGAAAGATTTTTAAAAATTTATATATATATATATATATATATATATATATATTTTGAAATTGAAATTGAAAGATGATGATATGTAACATGTTTATGCAAGAAATTATGGATGAAATCATGAAAATTTGAAAAAAATTGAGTTGAAAAACAAAACTTCCTCCCCTCCACAATCCTGGCGTTAAACGCCCAACTGCTGCTTGTTTTGGACATTTAACGCCCATCTGTAGCCTCTTTTGGGCGTTTAACGCCCAGCTGTTGCTTCTGGCTGACGTTAAACGCCAGAAATCTTTTGTCACTGGGCGTTTTTCTGAACGCCCAGGATGCCGCATGTTTGGCGTTAAACGCCCAGAATGGTACCCATTCTGGCATTTAACGCCCAAAAAGGTATCATTACTGGCGTTAAACGCCCAGTAGAAGCTTTTTTTGGGCGTTAAACGCCTAAACGTACCTCTTACTGGCGTTTTCTTGCCAGTGAGCTCCTTTTCTCTGTTTTGTACTCTGAATCCTTTTGTAACTCTGTGAACTTATGCAAGTGATACTCTACCTTAAAGATTATTTATATTAAACTCGTATAATTATTATTTAAATAAAAAATAAGCCTTACTAATGGCTGGGTTGCCTCCCAGCAAGAGCTTCTTTATTGTCTTTAGTTGGACCTTGCTGAGCTTTTAATCTAGCCTCAGCTTTGAGCACTCTTGCTCGACATTGCCTTCAAGATAATGCTTGATTCTCTGTCTATTAACAATGAACTTCTTATTAGAATCAATGTCTTGAAGCTCCACATAGCCATTTGGTGACACACTTGTAATCACATATGGTCCCCTCCACCGGGATTTCAGTTTCCCGGAAAATAGTCTGAGCCTAGAGTTAAACAGCAGAACCTTCTGTCCTAGTTTAAAGACTCTATATGACAGCTTTCTTTCATGCCACCTTTTGGCTTTCTCTTTGTAAAGCTTAGCATTTTCGAAAGCAGTGAGTCTGAACTCCTCTTGCTCATTCAGCTGGAGCAATCTTTTTTCTATAACTAATTTAGCATCAAAGTTTAGGAATCTGGTTGCCCAGTAGGCCTTATGCTCCAATTCCACGGGCAGATGACAGGCCTTACCATACACAAGCTGGTATGGAGAGGTCCCTATAGGAGTCTTGAATGCTGTTCTGTATGCCCACAGAGCGTCATCCAAGCTTCTTGCCCAATCCTTTCTACGGGTACTTACAGTTCGTTCCAGGATTCTTTTTATTTCTCTATTAGAGACTTCAGCTTGCCCATTTGTCTGTGGATGATACGAAGTTGCCACCTTGTGGCTAATTCCATATCGGACCATAGTAGAGTAAAGCTGTTTGTTGCAGAAGTGAGTGCCCCATCACTGATTAGTGCTCTAGGGACACCAAATCTGCTGAAGATATGCTTTTGGAGGAACTTCAGCACTGTCTTAGTATCATTGGTGGGTGTTGCAATGGCTTCTACCCATTTGGATACATAGTCGACTGCCACCAGAATGTAAGTGTTTGAATACGATGGTGGAAAAGGTCCCATGAAGTCAATACCCCATACGTCAAACAACTCAATCTCTAAGATCCCTTGCTGCGGCATGGCGTAACTGTGAGGCAGATTACCAGCTCTCTGACAGCTATCACAGTTTTGCACAAACTCTCGGGAGTCTTTATAGAGAGTGGGCCAGTAGAAGCCACATTGGAGGACTTTTGTGGCTGTTCACTCACCTCCGAAATGTCCTCCATATTGTGATCCATGACAATGCCATAGAATCTTCTGTGTTTCTTCTCTAGGCACACACCTACGGATTATGCCGTCTGCACATCTCTTAAAGAGATATGATTCATCCCACAGGTAGTACTTTGCATCAGTAATTAATTTTTTCTTTTGTTGCTTGTTGTACTCCTTGGGTATGAATCTTGCAGCCTTATAGTTTGCAATGTCAGCAAACCATGGTACCTCCTGAATGGCAAAGAGTTGCTCATCCGGAAAGGTTTTGGAGATCTCAGTAAAGGGGGGAACGCTCCTTCTACTGGTTCTATCCAGGACAGGTGATCTGTTACTTGGTTTTCTGTCCCTTTTCTGTCTCTTATCTCTATATCAAACTCTTGCCGGAGCAACACCCACCTTATGAGCCTGAGTTTTGACTCCTGCTTTGTGAGTAGATATTTAAGAGTAGCATGGTCAGTGTACACAATCACCTTTGATCCTACTAAATAGGATCTGAAGTTGTCAATGGCATAAACCACTGCAAGCAATTCCTTTTCTGTGGTTGTGTAATTCTTCTGTGCATCATTTAGAACACGGCTGGCATAGTAGATGACATGCAGAAGTTTGTCATGCCTCTGTCCCAATACTGCACAAATGGCATGGTCACTGGCATTACACATCAGTTTGAATGGTAATATCCAGTTTGGTGCAGAAATGACTGGTGCTGTGACCAGATTAGCTTTCAAAGTCTCAAATGCCTGTAGACACTCTGTGTCAAATATAAATGGCGTGTCAGCAGCTAGCAGATTACTTAGAGGTTTTGCGTTTTTGAAAATCCTTTATAAACCTCCTATAGAATCCTGCATGCCCCAGAAAGCTTTTGATTGCCTTAACATTGGCAGGTGGTGGTAATTTTTCAATTACCTCTAACTTAGATTGCCCAAGGACTATCCCTTCAGTCACCATAAAGTGACATTTTTCCTAGTTTAAAACCATGTTAGTCTCTTGGCACCTTTTCAGAACAAGTGTCAGGTGACCAAGACAGGAGCTGAATGAGTCTCCATATACCGAGAAGTCATCCATGAAGACTTCCAGAAATTTTTTTACCATATCAGAGAAAATAGAGAGCATGCATCTCGGAAAGGTTGCAGGTGCATTACACAGCCCAAATGGCATCCTTCTATAGGCAAATACTCCAGATGGACATGTGAATGCTGTTTTCTCTTGATCCTGGGGATCTACTGCAATTTGGTTGTAGCCTAAATAGCCATCCAAAAAGCAGTAATAATTATGACCTGCTAGTCTTTCTAGCATTTGGTCTATGAATGGTAAAGGAAAATGATCCTTTCTGGTGGCTGTATTGAGTCTTCTGTAGTCAATACACATGCACCACCCTGTAACTGTTCTTGTAGAAACCAGTTCATTCTTTTCATTATAAACTACTGTCATACCTCCCTTCTTAGGGACGACTTGGACAGGGCTCACTGATGAGCGTATAATTTATACGCTTTTTGGCAGTGTTTTTACATAATTTTTAGTATGATTTAGTTAGTTTTTAGTATATTTTTATTAGTTTTTAAATAAAAATTATATTTTTGGACTTTACTATGAGTTTGTGTATTTTTCTGTGATCTCAGGAAATTTCTGGCTGAAATTGAAGGACTTGAGCAAAAATCAGATTCAGAGGTTGAAGAAGGACTGCAGATGCTGTTGGATTCTGACCTCCTTGCACTCGAAGAGGATTTTCTGGAGCTACAAGAGTCCAAATGGCGCGCTTTAAATTGTGTTGGAAAGTAGACATCCAGAGCTTTCCAGAAATATATAATAGTTCATACTTTGCTCGAGATTAGATGACGAAAACTGGCGTTCAACGCCAGCTCTCTGCCCTATTTTAGAGTTAAACGCCAGAAACAGGTTGCAAAGCAGAGTTAAACGCCAGAAACAAGTTACAAACTGGAGTTTAACTCCAAGAAAGACCTCTACACGTGAAAGCTTCAATGCTCAGCCCAAGCACACATCAAGTGGGCCCGGAAGTGGATTTCTGCATCATTTACTCATTTCTGTAACCCTAGTAACTAGTTTTAGTATAAATATAACTTTTTATTATCATGTTAGGGGGGAATCTTTGATTAGTTTTATGCTATCTTAGACCTTTATGGGGGCTGGCTATTCGGCCATGCCTAGACCTTCATCACTTATGTATTTTCAACGGTAGAGTTTCTACACACCATAGATTAAGGTGTGGAGCTCTGCTGTTCCTCATGAATTAATGTAAAGTACTATTGTTTTTCTATTCAATTCAAACCTATTTCTTCTCTAAGATATTCAGTCGCACACAAGAACATGATGAATGTGATGATTATGTGACGCTCATCATTATTCTCACTTATGAACGCGTGCCTGACAAACACTTCCGTTCTACATGTAAACAAGCTTGAATGCATATCTCTTAGCCTTCTGATTCACGATCAGAGTCTTCGTGGTATAGGCTATAACTATTGGCGGCCATTCTTGAGATCCGGAAAGTCTAAACCTTGTCTGTGGTATTCTGAGTAGGATTCGGGAAGGGATGGATGTGACGAGCTTCAAACTCGCGAGTGCTAGGCGTAGTGACAGACGCAAAAGGATTACTAAATCCTATTCCAGTATGATCGAGAACCGACAGATGATTAGCTGTGTGGTGACAGTGCATCTTGGACCATTTTCACTGAGAGGACGGGAAGTAGCCATTGACAACGGTGATGCCCAACATACAGCTTATCATGAAAAGAAGTATGAAGGATTGGATGAAAGCAATAGGAAAATAGAGGTTTAGAAGGAATAAAAGCATCTCCATACGCTTTTCTGAAATTCTCACCAATGAATTACATAAGTATTTCTATCCTATTTTATATTTTAATTATATTTTAATTATCAATTCTCCATAACCAATTGAATCCGCCTGACTGAGATTTACAAGGTGACCATAGCTTGCTTCAAGCCGACAATCTCCGTGGGATCGACCCTTACTCACGTAAGGTTTATTACTTGGACGACCCAGTGCACTTGCTGGTTAGTTGTGTGAAGTTGTGACGAAGAATTAAGATTATGAACGTGCGTATTAAGTTTTCAGCGCCGTTACTAAGGAATGAACAATCACGATTTCGTGCACCAAGTTTTTGGCGTCGTTGCCGGAGATTGTTCGAGTTTGGACAACTGACGGTTCATCTTGTTGCTCAGATTAGGTAATTTTATTTTAATTTTAAGCTTTTTGTTTTTATTATTCTTATTTTCGAAAAATACAAAAATAAAAAATTTTTTTTTCTTCTTTTTCGTTTTTCCTAAAATAATTTTCGAAAAAAACCAAAGAATTCTTATAAAATCATAAAAACCAAAAATTTTATGTTTCTTGTTTGAGTCTAGTGTCAATTTGTAAGTTTGGTGTCAATTGCATCTTTTTAATTCTTCTTAAAATTTTTGAAAATTCATGCATGTGTTTTTTATGATCTTCAAGTTGTTCTTGATGATTTTCTATGTTTGATCTTTAATTTTTCTTGTTTTGTGTCTTTTCTTGTTTTTCATATGCATTTTCAATTTGTTAGTGTCTAAAGTTTGAAAATTTCTAAGTTTGGTGTCTTGCATGTTTTTCTTTTCTTAAAAATTTTCTAAAATAAGTCTTGATGTTCATCTTGATCTTCAAAGTGTTCTTGGTGTTCATCTTGACATTCAAAGTGTTCTTGCATGCATTAGTTGTTTTGATTCATAATTTCTATGTTTTGTGTCAATTTTGTGTTTTTCTCTTTCATCATTAAAAATTTAAAAACCAAAAAAATATCTTTCCCTTTTTCTTCTCATAAATTTCGAAATTTTGGTTTGATTTAGTCAAAAAGTTTTAAAATTTAGTTGTTTCTTGCTAATCAAGTCAAAATTTCAATTTAAAAATTATACCCTTTTCAAATCTTTTTCAAAAATAAAATCTTTTTCAATTTTTTTTATCTTTTCGAAAATTTTTAAAATTAATTTTCAAAATCTTTTTCTTATTTTTACTTCATATTTTCGAATTTATTACTAACATTGAATATTTTGATTTAAAAATTTCAAGTTGTTACTTGCCTATTAAGAAAGGTTCAATCTTTAAATTTTCAAAATCCTATCTTTTTGTTTCTTGTTAGTCAAGTAATCAACTTTAATTTTCAAAATCAAATCTTTTTAAATTTTTTTTTTCAAATCTTTTTCAAAATAAATTTCAATCACATCTTTTTTTTAAATCAATTTCAAAATCTTTTCTAACTTCTTATCTTTTCAAAATTGATTTTCAAATCTTTTTCAATTAATCTTATCTTTTTGTTTGATTCTTATCTTTTTCAAAACTAACTAACTAATTCTCTCTCTCTAATTTTCGAAAATCACTAACCTCTTTTTCAAAATTCCTTTTTAATTAACTATTTGTTTTAAATTTTAATTTGATTTAATTTTATTTGTCTTCTTAATTTTCAAATTTTAACTTTAATTTTAAATTAAAAACAAAAATATTTTTATTTTATTTTATTTTATTTTCGAATTCTCTCCCCCTCATCTCTTTCTAATTAATTAATTTAATAAAAAACAAAAATATTTTTCTTTTATTTTAATTTAAATTTTGAATTCTTCATCTTCTCTCTTCTCCATTCTACTCTTCTATTCTTCTCTTCTTATACTCACATAAGGAATCTCTATACTGTGACATAGAGGATTCCATATTTTCTTTTGTGTTCTCTTATTTTTCATATGAGCAGGAACAAGGATAAGAACATTCTTGTTGAAGCTGATCCTGAACCTGAAAGAACTCTAAAGAGGAAGCTAAGGGAAGCTAAAGCACAACTCTCTGGAGAAAATCTGATAGAAATTTTCGAAAAAGAAGGAGACATGGCCAAAAATAATAACAATGCAAGGAAGATGCTTGGTGACTTTACTGCACCAAATTCCAACTTGCATGGAAGAAGCATCTCAATCCCTGCCATTGGAACAAACAATTTTGAGCTAAAGCCTCAATTAGTTTCTCTGATGCAACAGAATTGCAAGTTTCATGGACTTCCATCAAAAGATCCTTTTCAGTTTTTAACTGAATTCTTGCAGATCTGTGATACTGTTAAGACCAATGGGGTTGATCCCGAGGTCTATAGGCTTATGCTTTTCCCGTTTGCTGTAAGAGACAGAGCTAGAATATGGTTAGACTCTCAACCTAAAGATAGCCTGAACTCTTGGGATAAGCTGGTCACGGCTTTCTTAGCCAAGTTCTTTCCTCCTCAAAAGCTTAGCAAGCTTAGAGTGGATGTTCAAACCTTCAAACAGAAAGAAGGTGAATCCCTCTATGAAGCTTGGGAGAGATACAAGCAACTGACCAAAAAGTGTCCTTTTGACATGCTTTCAGAATGGACCATCCTGGATATATTCTATGATGGTCTGTCTGAATTATGTAAGATGTCATTGGACCATTCTGCAGGTGGATCCATTCACCTAAAGAAAATGCCTGCAGAAGCTCAAGAACTCATTGACATGGTTACAAATAACCAGTTTATGTACACTTTTTAAAGGAATCCTATGAGTAATGGGACGCCTTAGAGGAAGGGAGTTCTTGAAATTGATACTCTGAAGGCCATATTGGCTCAAAATAAAATATTAACTCAGCAAGTCAATATGATTTCTCAGAGTCTGAATGGATTGCAAGCTGCTTCCAACAGTACTTAAGAGGCATCTTCTGAAGAAGAAGCTTATGATCCTGAGAACCCTGCAATAGCAGAGGTGAATTACATGGGCGAACCCATGGAAATACCTATAATCCCTCATGGAGAAATCATCCAAATTTCTCATGGAAGGATCAACAAAAGCCTCAACAAGGATTTAATAATGGTGGAAGAAACAGGTTTAGCAATAGCAAGCCTTTTCCATCATCCACTCAGCAACAGACAGAGAATTCTGAGCAGAATCCATCTAGCTTAGCAAATATAGTCTCTGATCTATCTAAGGCCACTCTAAGTTTCATGAATGAAACAAGATCCTCCATTAGAAATTTGGAGGCACAAGTGGGCCAGCTGAGTAAAAGAGTCACTGAAACTCCTCCTAATACTCTCCCAAGCAATACAAAAGAGAATCCAAAAAGAGAGTGCAAGGCCATTACCTTCCTTGGTGTGGCCAAACCCAGAGAGGAGGAGGAGGACGTGAATCCTAATGAGGAAGACCTCCTGGGACGCTCAGTGACCAATAAGGAGTTTTCCTTTGAGGAACCAAAGGAATCTGAGGCTCATCTAGAGACCATAGAGATTTCATTGAACCTCCTTTTACCATTCATGAGCTCTGATGAGTATTCATCCTTTGAAGAGGATGAAGACATTACTAAAGAGCAAGTTGCCAAATACCTTGGTGCAATTATGAAGCTGAATGCCAAATTATTTGGTAATGAGACTTGGGAAGATGAACCTCCCTTGCTCACCAATGAACTAAATGCATTGGATAGGCATAAATTACCTCAAAAGAAACAGGATCCTGGTAAATTCCTAATTCCCTATAACGTAGGCACCATGACCTTTGAGAAAGCTCTGTGTGACCTGGGGTCAGGAATAAACTTAATGCCACTCTCTGTAATAGAGAAACTTGTGATCTTTGAGGTACAAGCTGCCAGAATCTCATTAGAGATGGCAGACAACTCAAGAAAACAGGCTTATGGACTAGTAGAGGACGTGCTAGTAAAGGTTGAAGGCCTTTACATCCCTGCTGATTTTATAATCCTAGACACTGGGAAGGATGAGGATGAATCCATCATCCTTGGAAGACCCTTCCTAGCCACAGCAAAAGCTGTGATTGATGTGGACAGAGGAGAGTTGATCCTGCAACTAAATAAGGACAACCTTGTGTTTAAAACTCAAGGATCTCCTTCTGTAACCATGGAGAGTAAGCATGAAAAGATTCTCTCACTGCAGATTCAACCAAAGCCCCCATAGTCAAACTTTAAGTTTGGTGTTGGGAGGCCACAACCAAACTCTAAGTTTGGTGTTGAACCCTCACATTCAAACTCTAAGTTTGGTGTTGGGAGGTCCCAACAATGCTCTGAACATCTGTGAGGCTCCATGAGAGCTCACTGTCAAGCTATTGACATTAAAGAAGCGCTTGTTGGGAGGCAACCCAATGTTATTTAATTATATCTATTTATTTTCCATTGCTATTTTGTGTTTTCTTTAGGTTGATGATCATGTGAAGTCATAAAAACCACTGAAAAATAAAAAACAGAATGAAAAACAACATTAAAAATAGCTCACCCTAGAGGAAGAACTTACTGGCGTTTAAACACCAGTAAGAAGCATCAAACTGGCGTTTAACGCCAGAAAGAAGCATCAAGCTGGCGTTAAATGCTAGAAACAAGCACCAGACTGGAGTTTAACACCAGAACAGAGCATGGAAGTGGCGTTAAACGCCAGAAACAAGCAGTAATCTGGCGTTTAACGCCAGACATGCACTATAAGGGCATTTTGCACGTCTAATTGGAGCAGGGATGTTAAGTCCTTGACCCCACAGGATCTCCACCTTTTCTTCTTTCCTCTTCACACCTTTTCATAACTCTCTTCCCCAAATACCCTTCACCAATCACCTCAATCACTCTTCCAGATCACCTCTTCACCACTCACATCCATCCTCTCTTCCCTAAACACCCCACCTACCTCCAAAATTCAAACTCTTTTCCCTCCCAAACCCAACCCTAATGGCCGAACCCTAAACCTTCACCAATCACCTCAATCACTCTTCCCCATCACCTCTTCACCACTCACGTCCATCCTCTCTTCCCCAAACACCCCACCTACCTCCAAAATTCAAACTCTTTTCCCTCTAAAACCCAACCCTAATGGCCAAACCCTAAACCTTCCCCCACTCCTATATAAACCCATCATTCCTTCTTTCTTTTCACACAACATAACCCTTTCTTCTTCCCTTTGGCCGAATACACACCTCTCTCCCTCTCCCCTATTTTTCTTTTTTTTTCTCCTTCTTTCTTTCTCCTTTTGCTCGGGGATGAGCAAACATTTTAAATTTGGTGTGGTAAAAGCATTGCTTTTTGTTTTTCCATAACCATTAATGGCACCTAAGGCTAGAGAAACCTCAAGAAAGAGGAAAGGGAAGGCAATTGCTTCCACCTCTGAGTCATGGGAGATGGAGAGATTCATCTCAAAGGTCCATCAAGACCACTTCTATGAAGTTGTGGCCAAGAAGAAAGTGATCCCTGAGGTTCCTTTCAAGCTCAAAAAGAATGAGTATCCGGAGATCCGATATGAGATCCGAAGAAGAGGTTGGGAAGTTCTCACCAACCCCATTCAACAAGCCGGGATCTTAATGGTTCAAGAGTTCTATGCAAACGCATGGATCACTAGGAACCATGATCAAAGTGTGAACCCGAATCCAAAGAATTGGCTTACAATGGTTCGGGGAAAATACTTAGATTTCAGTCCGAAAAATGTAAGGTTGGCGTTCAACTTGCCAATGATGCAAGAAAATGCATGCCCCTACACTAGAAGGGTCAACTTTGATCAAAGGTTGGACCAAGTCCTCATGGACATATGTGTGGAAGGAGCTCAATGAAAAGTTGACTCAAGAGGCAAGCCGATTCAATTAAGAAGACCAGACCTTAAGCCTGTAGCTAGAGGATGGTTGGAGTTTATCCAACGCTCTATCATTCCTACTAGCAACCGGTCTGAAGTTACTATAGACCGGGCCATCATGATCCATAGTATCATGATTGGGGAGGAAGTGGAAGTTCATGAGATTATACCTCAAGAACTCTATAAGGTGGCTGACAAATCTTCCACTTTGGCAAGGTTAGCCTTTTCTCACCTCATTTGTCACTCTGCAATTCGGCTGGAATTGACATAGAGGGAGACATCCTCATTGATGAGGATAAGCCCATCACTAAGAAAAGGATGGAGCAAACAAGAGATCATGGACCTCAACAAGAACATGAGGAAATTCCTCACCATGAAATCCCTGAGATGCCTTAAAGGATACACTTCCCTCCACAAAACTATTGGGAGCAAATTAATACTTCCCTAGGAGAATTAAGCTCCAACATGGGACAATTAAGGATGGAGCACCAAGAGCACTCCATCATCCTCCATGAGATTAGAGAAGATCAAAGAGTTATGAGGGAGGAGCAACAAAGACAAGGAAGAGACATAGAGGAGCTCAAGAGAACCATTGTTTCTTCAAGAAGAGGAAGACGCCACCTTTACTAAGGTGGACCCGTTCCTTAATCTCCTTGTTCTTATTTTCCTATTTTTCGGTTTTTGAGCCTTATGTTTTATTTATGTGTGTGTCTTTATTACATGATCATTAGTATTTAACTGTCTATGTCTTAAAGCTATGAATGTCCTATGAATCCATCACCTCTCTTAAATGAAAACTGCTCTAAAAACAAAAGAACAAGAAGTACATGGTTTCGAATTCATCCTTGAAATTAGTTTAATTATTTTGATGTGGTGACAATACTTTTTGTTTTCTGAATGAATGCTTGAACAGTGCATATGTCTTTTGATATTGTTGTTTATGAATGTTAAATATGTTGGCTCTTGAAAGAATGATGAAAAAGGAGAAATGTTATTGATAATCTAAAAAATCATAAAATTGATTCTTACAGCAAGAAAAAGCAGTGAATACAAAAGCTTGCGAAAAAAAAGAGAAAAGAAAAATGGCAAAAAAAAAGGAAAAAAAAAGAAAAAGAAAAAGCAAGCAGAAAAAGCCAGGAGCTCTTTAAACCAAAAGACAAGAGCAAAAAGTCAATAGCCCTTAAAACCAAAAGGCAAGGGTAATAAAAAGGATCCAAGGCTTTGAGCATCAGTGGATAGGAGGGCCTAAAGGAATAAAATCCTGGCCTAAGCGGCTAAACCAAGCTGTCCCTAACCATATGCTTGTGGCGTGAAGGTGTCAGGTGAAAACTTGAGACTGAGCGGTTAAAGTCGAGGTCCAAAGCAAAAACAGAGTGTGCTTAAGAACCCTGGACACCTCTAATTGGGTACTCTAGCAAAGCTGAGTCACAATCTGAAAAGGTTCACCCAGTTATGTGTCTGTGGCATTTATGTATCCGGTGGTAATACTGGAAAACAAAGTGCTTAGGGCCACGGCCAAGACTCATAAAGTAGCTGTGTTCAAGAATCAACATACTGAACTAGGAGAATTAATAACACTATCTAAATTCTAAGTTCCTATAGATGCCAATCATTCTGAACTTCAATGGATAAAGTGAGATGCCAAAACTATTCAAGAGGCAAAAAGCTACTAGTCCCGCTCATCTGATTGGAACTAAGTTTCATTGATATTTTGGAATTTATAGTATATTCTCTTCTTTTTATCCTATTTGATTTTTAGTTGCTTGGGGACAAGCAACAATTTAAGTTTGGTGTTGTGATGAGTGGATAATTTATACGCTTTTTGGTAGTATTTTTACATAGTTTTTAGTATGATTTAGTTAGTTTTTAGTATATTTTTATTATTTTTTAAATAAAATTCACATTTCTGGACTTTACTATGAGTTTGTGTGTTTTTATGTGATTTTAGGTAATTTCTGGCTGAAATTGAGGGACTTGAGCAAAAATCAGATTCAGAGGTTGAAGAAGGACTGCAGATGCTGTTGGATTCTGACCTCCTTGCACTCGAAGAGGATTTTCTGGAGCTACAGAAGTCCAAATGGCGCGCCCTTAATTACGTTGGAAAGTAGACATCCAGGGCTTTCCAGAAATATATAATAGTCCATACTTTGCCCGAGTTTATATGACGCAAACTGGCGTTCAACGCCAGCTCTCTGCCCTATTTTAGAGTTAAACGCCAGAAACAGGTTGCAAAGCAGAGTTAAACGCCAGAAACAAGTTACAAACTGGCGTTTAACTCCAAGAAAGACCTCTACACGTGAAAGCTTCAATGCTCAGCCCAAGCACATACCAAGTGGGCCTGGAAGTAGATTTCTGCATCATTTACTCATTTTTGTAACCCTAGTAACTAGTTTTAGTATAAATAGAACTTTTTATTATCATGTTAGGGGGAATCTTTGATTAGTTTTATGCTATCTTAGACCTTTATGGGGGCTGGCCATTTGGCCATGCCTAGACCTTCATCACTTATGTATTTTCAACGGTAGAGTTTCTACACACCATAGATTAAGGTGTGGAGCTCTGCTGTTCCTCATGAATTAATGCAAAGTACTATTGTTTTTCTATTCAATTCAAACCTATTTCTTCTCTAAGATATTCAGTCGCACACAAGAACATGATGAATGTGATGATTATGTGACGCTCATCATCATTCTCACTTATGAACGCGTGCCTGACAAACACTTCTGTTCTACATGTTAACAAGCTTGAATGCATATCTCTTAGCCTCCTGATTCACGATCAGAGTCTTCGTGGTATAGGCTAGAACTATTGGCGGCCATTCTTGAGATCCGAAAAGTCTAAACCTTGTCTGTGGTATTCCGAGTAGGATCCGGGAAGGGATGGCTGTGACGAGCTTCAAACTCGCAAGTGCTGGGCGTAGTGACAGACGCAAAAGGATTACTGAATCCTATTCCAGTATGATCAAGAACCGACAGATGATTAGCTGTGCGGTGACAGCGCATCTTGGACCATTTTCACTGAGAGGACGGGAAGTAGCCATTGACAACGGTGATGCCCAACATACAGCTTGCCATGGAAAGAAGTATGAAGGATTGGATGAAAGCAATAGGAAAACAGAGGTTCAGAAGGAATAAAAGCATCTCCATACGCTTATCTGAAATTCTCACCAATGAATTACATAAGTATTTCTATCCTATTTTATATTTTAATTATATTTTAATTATCAATTATCCATAACCAATTGAATCCGCCTGACTGAGATTTACAAGGTGACCATAGCTTGCTTCAAGCCGACAATCTCTGTGGGATCGACCCTTACTCATGTATAGTTTATTACTTGGACGACCCAGTGCACTTGCTGGTTAGTTGTGCGAAGTTATGACAAAGAATTAAGATTATGAACGTGCGTATTAAGTTTTCAGCGCTGTTACCAAGGAATGAACGATCACAATTTCGTGCACCACTCACCCAGGGACTATCAGAAATAGGATAAATAATCCCAGCCTCTAGTAGTTTAGTGACCTCTTTCTGCACCACTTCCTTCATGGCTGGATTCAGCCGCCTTTGTGGTTGAACCACTGGCTTAGCATTATCCTCCAAGAGGATTTTGTGCATGCATCTGGCTGGGCTAATGCCCTTAAGATCACTTATGGACCACCCAAGAGCTGTCTTGTGTGTCCTTAGCACTTGAATCAGTGCTTCCTCTTCTTGTGGCTTCAAGGTAGAGCTTATGATCATAGGAAAAGTGTTGTCTTCTCCCAAAAATACATATTTCAGGGATGGTGTTAGTGGGTTGAGCTCGAGCTTGGGAGGCTTTTCCTCCTCCTGAGGTGTTTCCAGAGGTTCATCTGTTTCCTCTGATTCCTCTAGATCAGGCTGAACATCTTTAAAGATGTCCTCTAGCTCTGATTCGAGACTCTCAGTCATATTGACTTCCTCTACCAAAGAGTCAATAATATCAACTCTCATGCAGTCCTTCGGTGTGTCTGGATGCTGCATAGCTTTGACAGCATTCAACTTAAACTCATCCTCATTGACTCTCAGGGTCACTTCCCCTTTTTAAACATCAATGAGAGTTCGTCCAGTTGCTAGGAAAGGTCTTCCTAGAATGAGAGTTGCACTCTTGTACTCCTCCATTTCCAGCACTACAAACTCAGTGGGAAAGGCAAATGGCCCAACCTTGACAATCATGTCATCAATTATACCTGATGGGTATTTTATGGAGCCATCAGCAAGTTGAAGACAAATCCGGGTTGGTTTGATCTCTTCATTCAAACCAAGCTTTCTGATAGTAGATGCAGGGATTAGGTTGATACTTGCCCCAAGATCACATAGGACTGTCTTGGTGCAAATTCCCTCTAATGTGCATGGTATCATAAAGCTTCCGGGATCCTTAAGCTTCTCTGGTAAGCTTTTCAGAATGACTGAACTGCATTCCTCAGTGAGAAAAACTTTTCAGTTTCTCTCCAATCCTTCTTATGGCTTAAGATTTCTTTCATGAACTTAGCATAAGAGGGTATTTGCTCAAGTGCTTCTGCAAACGGAATCTTTATTTCAAGAGTCCTGAGATAGTCTGCAAAGCAGGCAAATTGTTTATCCTATTCCGCTTGGCGGAGTTTCTGAGGATAAGGTATTTTGGCTTTATATTCTTCAATCTTGGTTGCTACAGGTTTATTTCCTACAGAAGCAGGCTGAGAAGCCTTCTTGAGGGAGTTATTATCAGCACTTGCAGGTGTCTGATCCCTTACTGGCGTTTGAACGCCAGGATTGGGTGCTGGATTGGCATTTAACGCCAGATTCCTACCCTGTTCTGGCATTTGAACGCCAGAATTGAACATGGAATTGGTGTTTGACGCTAACTTTTCACCCTTTTCTGGCGTTTGAATGCCAGAATCATTCTTCTCTGGGCTCTTACTGTCCTCAGAGGGATTTTGGGTAGCATTCTGCTCATCCTCTGTCAGTTGTTTTTTCCTTGGCTTTCTGCTACTTTGAGTTTATGTATTTAATGTTTTTTCACTCCTTAATTGAACAGCTTGACACTCCTCTGTTATCTATTTTGATAACTGCTGTTTTGTCTGATTCAATTGGGATTCCATATCCTTGTTTGCAATTTTGATTTTTTGTAGCATCTCCTTAAATTCTGCCAACTGCCTTGTTATAGAAGATAGTTGCTGATTGAGTTCAGCAACCTGCTCCTGAGGACTAAAGTCAGTTGATACTGCCTTAGCTTCTTCTTTCATGGAGGACTCATTACTTATGTATAGATGCTGATTTCTAGCAACTACATCAATAAGCTCTTGAGCCTCTTCAATAGTCTTTCTCATGTGTATAGATCCACCAGTTGAATGGTCTAGAGATATCTGAGCTTTTTTCGTAAGCCCATAGTAGAAGATGTCTAGTTACACCCACTCTGAAAACATTTCAGAGGGGCATTTCCTTAGCATCCCTCTATACCTCTCCCAGGCGTTATAAAGGGATTCATCATCCTCTTGTTTAAAGCCTTGGATGTCCAGCCTTAGCTGTGTCATCCTTTTTGGAGGGAAATATTGATTCAGGAATTTGTCTGATAACTGCTTCTATGTTCTTATGCTTGCTGTAGGTTGGTTATTTAACCACCTCTTAGCTTGATCTTTTACAGCAAATGGAAATAGTAATAATCTGTAGACATCCTGATCTACTTCCTTGTCACGTACTGTGTCAGCAATTTGCAAGAACTGTGCCAGAAACTCAGTAGGTTCTTCCTGTGGAAGACCGGAATACTGGCAGTTTTGCTGCACCATGATAATGAGCTGAGGATTTAGCTCAAAACTGCCTGCTTTGATAGGAGGTATACAGATACTACTCCCATATGCTGCAGTAGTGGGATTACCATATGACCCCAGAGTCCTTTTGGACTGTTTATTTCCACTTAGATCCATGATGGAGAAAGGGAGACGATGCGGATTGTAAAAAAAAAATTTATTTATTTATTTATTTATTTTGAATACCGAAAATTAAAAGGAAAATAAAATAAAATAAAAGAAAGAAAAAAAATTAACTATAATTTCGAAAATTAGAAAAATAGATAAAAAGGAAATTGAAAATTAAAATAAGTAATTAATTAAAAAATTTGAAAAAGGTATGATTTTAAAATTCGAGATTGGAAAAGATAAGATAAGATTTTGAAAAAGATATGATTTTAAAAATTTTGACCAAATCAACCTAATGAATTCAAAAATTATGAGCAATTAAAGGAAAGGATATTTTTTTTTTTGAATTTTATGAAGAAAGAGAAGAATACACAAAAGACACAAGACTTAAAATTTTTAGATCTAATGCTCCTTGTTTTTCGAAAATTTTAGGGGAAAAACACCAAGGAACACCAAACTTAAAAATTTTAAGATCAAAATATAAAGAAGACTCAAGAATACCTTAAAGACTCACAAGAACAACAAGAATAAAATTCAAAGACTCAAGAACATAAAAAGAACACCAAACTTAAAAGTTTGACACAAGATTTAATTAAAGAAAAATTATTTTTGAAAAGTTTTAAAAGGAAGATACCCAATTACCAAGAACATAAGCACAACGCTCTAGCCAACTGAGCTATAAATTTAACGTGTTTTTAAAAAAAAGGTATTTAATGTATATAAAATTTTTTGAATACTCATAATTTGAAAATGCACAAGAAAAACGAAAAAAGACACAGAACAAGAGAACTAAAGATCAAACAAGAAAAATAGCAAGAACAACTTGAAGATAAAGAAAGAACAATGAACACAAATTTCGAAAATTTAAAGGAAAATAAAAACATGCAATTGACACCAAACTTAAAATATGAATCTAAACTCAAACAGAAGACTCAAAGAAAAATTAAAAATTAATAAAGAAAGATAGTATTTTTGAAAGAAAAATAGCAGATGCAATTCTAGTGACTCTAAACCAACAAAAATAAATTATTCCTAATCTAAGCAACAAAATAAACCGTCAGTTGTCCAAACTCAAACAATCCCCAGCAACGGCGCCAAAAACTTGGTGCACGAAATCACATCACACTTTGCAATTCCGCACAACTAGCCAGCAAGTGCACTGGGTCGTCCAAGTGATACCTTACGTGAGTAAGGGTCGATCCCACGGAGATTTTCGGCTTGAAGCAAACTATGGTTATCTTGTAACTCTTAGTCAGGATATCAATAATTCTCAGATTTAATTGTAAAAAGTAAACGAACATGAAATAAATACTTGTTATGCAGTAATGGAGAATACGTTGAGGTTTTGGAGATGCTCTGTCATCTGAATCTCTGCTTTCCTACTGTCTTCTTCTTCACGCACGTTAGTCTCCTTCCATGGCAAGCTGTATGTTGGTGGATCACTGTTGTCAATGGCTACCATCCGTCCTCTCAGTGAAAATAGTCCAAATGCGCTGTCACCGCACGGCTAATCATCTGTCGGTTCTCACTCATGTTGGAATAGGATCCATTGATCCTTTTGTGCCTGTCACTACGCCCAGCATTCGTGAGTTTGAAGCTCGTCATAGTCATCCATTCCCAGATCCTACTCGGAATACCACAGACAAGGTTTAGACTTTTCGGATCTCAGGAATGGCCGCCAATAATTCTAGCCTATACCACGAAGGTTCCAATCTTAGATTAGAAAACCAAGAGATACACATTCAAGCTATTACAGATAGAATGGAGGTGGTTGTCAGGCACGCGTTCATAGGTGAGAATGATGATGAGTGTCATGGATCATCACATTCATCAAGTTGAAGTGCGAATGAATATCTTAGAATAGAAACAAGCGTGATTGAATGGAAAACAGTGGTAATTGCATTAATTCATCAAAACACAGCAGAGCTCCTCACCCCCAACCATGGGGTTTAGAGACTCATGCCATAGAAGATACAATATGAAACATGTAAAGTCTGATGATCCCAAAATAGATCTCTAAAAGTAGTTTTTATACTGAGCTAGTGACCTAGGTTTACAGAAATTGAGTAAACTAAGGTAGATAGTGCAGAAATCCACTTCCGGGGCCCACTTCGTGTGTGCTTGGGCTGAGCATTGAAGCTTCCGTATGTAGAGATTTTATTTGGAGTTAAACGCTAGGTTGTAGCCTGTTTCTGGCGTTTAACTCTGGTTTGCAACCTGTTTCTGGCGTTTAACGCCAGAATAGGGTAAGGACTTGGAGTTAAACGCCAATTTGCGTCGTCATAACTTGGGCAAAGTATGGACTATTATATATTGCTGGAAAGCCCTAGATGTCTACTTTCCAACACAATTAAGAGCGTGCCAGTTGGGCTTATGTAGCTCCAAAAAATCCATTTCAAGTGCAGGGAGGTCAGAATCCAACAGCATCTGCAGTCCTTTTTCAGCCTCTAAATCAGATTTTTGCTCAGGTCCCTCAATTTCAGCCAGAAAATACCTGAAATCACAGAAAAGCACACAAACTCATAGTAAAGTCCAGAAATGTGATTTTTATTTAAAAAATAATAAAAATATAATAAAAACTAACTAAAACATACTAAAAACTACCTAAAAACAATGCCAAAAAGCATATAAATTATCCGCTCATCAATTACTAATTTAATTTTGCTATTAGTTTGGTGTTTATTTTATATTGTTTATCTCTCAAGATTGCTAATAGGTTTGTTAAGAAAGACATAAAATAAAAATAATCTAACATACGTGATCCCGTTAGTACGAAAGGCTCATATATAGTAAGTATTACCGAGTCTAAAATATTATAGGGCTACTGGAAAGTAACACTTAACGACTGGTAGTGATCCGGACCTGCCGAAAATTGGGTCGTTACACCTACAACACTAAATTTTAAATATAGAAAATATCTAATTATTATGAAATAAGATAAAAATATGAATTTAATTTAAACTCAATTCATTGAAAACTTATTTTAATTTTTTTCAATAAAATAACTTCTGAAAACTGAGCCTTGACCCAATAAAATAGGTTAAAAACCGGTTCATAATCTATCTTTAAAAGGTTTAGGTCTTACAAACCAAGCATCTTATATGAATGGCAGAAACAATAATCTACCATAACTGTATTAGTACTGTCATTCACCCTAAGGAAGAACTCATTGCCAAATATCTCATATGTGTGGCAGAAAACAAAGAAGCAACAGTATCCTTAAAACTTGTACGACTTTGTTGACCACATTGAACCATCTTCATAGAAGATCTAATCAGAGTGGTTGGGTATCAATCGTACAGTTTTACTCAATAGTCACAAGTCTCATCCCCCTCGATGTTTCACTTACTAGCATCCTAGCAAGTGGCTTTGTTAAAGGATCAGCCAAATTTTTTCTTAACTTACAAAATCCATGGATATTACACAATTTTCAATAAGTTGTCTTACAATGTTGTGCTTCATTCTTATATGTCAGCTTTTACCATTATAGATCTTATTCTTTTCTCTATCAATAGCAGCCTGATTATCACAATGCATAGTCACAGATATTTCTCTCTTACTCTATAGTGGGATATCCACTAATAAATCTCTTAGCCATTCGGCTTCAGTCATTGCCTTCTCTAATACTATGAATTCTGTTTTCATAGCTGATTTGGCAATGCATGTCTGCTTGGTGGATTTTCAAGAGATTGCACCTCCTATTAACATAAACACAAAATCACTTATAGATTTTATCTCATCATAATTATAAATCCAATTTACATTAGTATATCCTTCTAAAATAGAGGATTAACTGAAATACCATAAATTGAAATTCATAGTTCCTTTCAAATATCTCATAATTCCAGTTAAAGCAATCCAATGATCTTTATTAGGATTATGAGTATATCTACTCAATCTATTTACAGCATATGCAATGTTAGTTCTAGTGCAACTCATCAAATACATCAAGCTACCAATTATACGAGCATATTCAATTTAAGACACACTATCACCTTTATACTTAAATAGATGTAAACTTGAATCATATGGTGTAGATACAGGTTTGCGATCATAATATCCAAATTTTTTAAGCATATTTTCAACATAATGAGATTGAAATAATATGAAACTATCATTTTTTTTATTATCTTTATTCCAAGAATAACACTTTCAACACTCATCCTTTATATCAATTTGAGAAGATAGAAACTTTTTAGCAACATATACGCAACAGCAACACTATCATTAAATTTGCTATATATGCATTTATCAGATCCATTAGTCACATACTAATTAAAAAGCATCACTTCATCAAATTTTTCATGTTATTGTTTTGGAGCTTGCTTTAAACCAAAAAGAGATTTGGCAAGTGTACATACCTTATTCTCTTTACCTTTTACCATGCAATCTTTGAGTTGATCTATGTAAATTTTTTCATCAAGATCTCCATTTAAAAATACAGTTTTTGCATCTATTTGATATACAACAAGTTTGAATATAGCAAATAAAACTCTAATAGATGTAATTCTAGCAACTAGAGCATATGTATCAAAATAATCTACATCCTTTTGTTGTTTGAAACCTTTAGCTACTAATCTAATTTTATATTCATCAATATTACCAACCAGTTTTTATTTCTTCTTAAATACCCATTTGCATTCAATAGATTTTTGATTATAAGGTAAATCAACTAATTTCTAAGTATGAATAGACATAATAGATTCAATTTTAGACATAATAGATTCAATTTTTGATAAAGGATCATTAGAAACAAAATAAGTAACATAATCATTACTAAAATTATTTTCTTTTCTAGCTTTCTTACTTCTTCTTATTTCATTATCTTGTTCATCAACAATGTTATCAGACAAAGCATGCATGCTAGGAACATTTTTATCTTACTAGGGTATATATTCTCAAAGAAAGATGCATCACAAGATTCAATTATGGTATTATATTCAAATATATCAATTTTAATAACGAGAAATCTATATGCACTACTATTTTAAGCATATCCAATAAAATATGCAATCACATGTTCTTGAACCTATTTTTTTTTCTTAGGATCCGACAACATAATCTTGGTCAAACAACCCCAAACTTTTAAGTGATTTAAATTAGGCACTTTATCAAACCAAAGTTCATAGGGTATTTTGCTAAGTTTCTTGTGTGGTACTCTATTTTATATATAGCATACAAATAGAATATCTTTCCCCCACATGGAATGAGGTAGTCTTGAACTAATAAGCAATGCATTCATCATTTTCTTTAAAGTTCTATTTTTCCTTACAGCTATGCCGTTAGATTCAGGAGAGTATGGTGGGGTTATCACATCTATGGCTTGGAACTAATGATCCGCCTCAGTAGGGTTCACCTTAAAAAATGGGGCCAAGGCCATCGGCCATCGGTTTCCACCAATTGGCCCATTGGCTCCTCTGTCGTTCCCATTACCAGCCTACTGTCCCAACATCTCAGCAGTAGCCTGCATGGCAGCAACCATGTTATTCAAAGAAGCCATAAAGTTGGTCATATTATTCACCAAATTATTTCCCTCATTACCTCTCCATCCTCGTCTTTGACCTCATCCATACAGAACTTTACGCTTAAGTCATAAATAAAAGGTGATGAGATATTACGACACTTAAAAAAAAATAGACACATAATATCTAAAAAATAATAATATAACTAGGAGCTTGTGAAGGAAAGATAAACAAAATCGAGCATTGACATCCACACTTGAACCACATTAATGCAAGTGAACATCGTATACAAAAACAAAACAGATTTATATTTATATGTTTATCCGAAACTAAAACTAGTACCTTTGTTGACGGTTGATAAATCCCATTTTTAGGGTTTATCTTGTGTTGAATTTAGAGGGTTTTGTCAACTTTTCTCCCATGTATCCAATGAAATAGCATGGTTTTGTAAAATCTCCTTTAATTGTGCTTAAGAGTGGAAACATGTTTTTTAGGTCTTAGAATAGCTAAATTTAATTCACCTTAATTCCATTAGATGCCTTGATATGTTTGTTAAGTGAATTCAGGTTTAGGAGGCAAAGATTGGATTGAGGGAATGAAGAAAAAGCATGTAGAAATGGAGAACTCATGAAGAAATGAAGGAATCGCAAAATTGTCAAGCCTGACCTCTTCACACTTAATCGATCATAACTTGAGCTACAGAGGTCCAAATGAGGCGGTTCTAGTTGTGTTGGAAAGCTAACATCCGGGGCTTCAAAATGATATAAAATTTACCATAGTTGCATCTCGTTTAGGGATGTGCACGTGCACTGTACACATACATGCTGATGTTAGACGTGATTTACTAATTACAACTCGTGGCCAGCGATTTCTGGTGCATTTTGGGTCCAATCCTACTCATTTCTGATGCTATTTAACCCAAGGATTGAAGAGGGATGAGACACCTAGTCATCATTAGTTTAGTTTAGATTAGTTTTGGAGGGAAATTTAGTTTTAGAGAGAGAAGCTCTCACTTCTCTCTAGGATTAGGATTAGGTTAGATGTAGATTAGGAATTCTTAGATCTAGGTTAATTTCATGCTTTGAATTACTTTTCCTTTGCAATTTCTTCTTCTTCTACCTCTCCTCTCTCTAGTTTAGCATTTAATTCTTGTAATTCTCTACTTTTATGTTGATGCACTTTTGTTCTTCCATTTTCCTTTAATGCACTTTATGATTCATGTTCCTTTATTTTTGAATTACTTTGTTGTTGTTTAATTCCTTGTAATTGAGTAGTGTATATTTACTTTCCTTGCAATTTTACTATGCTTTCCTTTTATGCCTTTCAAGTGTTTGATGAAATGCTTGGAAGGATGTTAGAGTAGAATTTTATGCTCTTAGCTTAGGAAGATGACTTAGGAACTCTTGAGTTACTAATATCCAAGTAATTGATGATTGGGAGCCATTGAGTTTAGTTCTCACTAATTCAATTAGTAGAGAGCTAGGACTTGTGGACTTGGATTGATATAGCTCATTTGACTTTCCTTTACTAGTTAGAGGATGATTTAATGGGATTGATCCATGCCAATTCTCATGTTGTGGTTAGTGATAGGGATAGAGATCCTTGACCACCAAACCTTGCCAAGACCTTTTTAGCTATTAGTTTACTTCCTTGCCATTTATATTTCTTGTCTAAAATCTCAAAAACCCCAATCATACCTCATAACCAATAACAAGACACTTTATCGCAATTCCTAGGGAGAACAACCCAAGGTTCCAATACTTTGGTTTATAAATTTAGGAGTTTGTTTTAGTGACAAACAATCTTTTGTATGAAAGGATTATTGTTTGGTTTAGAAACTATACTTTGACGAGATTTCATTAGTGAAATTCTATACCATCAAAAACCCAATCATCAACGGCGAGTTCCATATCCTTTGAATCTCTTCTATGATCACATCCAAGCTTTAATCAACGCAACCAAGCCTCAACCAAATCCTTCTCTAATCAAGTGGTGTACCTAATTCTGCACCAAATCAAGCCAAGCATTCAAGCTACTCCATTTCAATTTAATTAGATTAAACATCAAGTATTTATACTAGGGATTTCACCCAAAATTAGGGATAGTAGAAGAATTAAGTTTCCTTACCTTGGTCCACATAACCATAGGTCAAAACTCTGCTAGAAATTGTGCTTGAGCTTCTCCTAAAGCATCAAAATCACAATGTTCAACACCTGTCAACCAAAAATGCAAATTCAAGGGGAAAAAGAAAAATGGGTCAGAGTTCTAGCAAGTACTGGTACGCGCAGAATTACACTTCGCACGATTGAACCAGCAAGTGCACTGAGTCGTCCAAGTAATACCTGAGTGAGTCAAGGTCGATCCCACGAGGATTGTGGTTTGAAGCAACCTATGGTTATCTTGTAGATCTTAGTCAGGCGGATATAAGAGTTGTTTGTTTGTTTAAAGCGTGTAAAAGGAAAATAAAGGAAACGTTACTAGGTTGATATGTTTGCAATAATAAGAAAATGGTTAAGGCTTGGAGATGCTTTGTTCTTCTGGATCAATCCGGTCTTATTGTCTATTCCAACTGTGAATGATTTCTTCTACGGCATGCTGTATGTGATCAACGCCGGTTGAGAGGTCGCCAATGCTCCTCCAGATTTGAACCCCAGGGTCAGTGTGGATCCATTCCAATTGAGGGTGAAGCTCATGCAGTCCATTCCCCTTAGTGATCCTACTCAAAATGCCATAGACAAGGTCGAATCTTCCGGATCAGGGAATGCTGTGATGTGTGGAAAACGATCCAACACAAAACTCACCGGCAAGTGTATCGGGTCGCATCAAGTAATAATAACTCACATGAGTGAGGTCGATCCCATAGGGATTGAAGGATTGAGCAATTTTAGTTTAGTGGTTGATTTAGTTAAGCGAATCAAGTATTGGTTGAGTGGTTTATAATTGACAGAAGCTAAATTGCATGAATTATAAAGGGAGAGGGAAGAATTGCAGTGAATTAAAGAAAACAGAAAATAAAAGTGCTGAATCTTAAAGAACAAGTAAATTAAATTACAGAAACTTAGATTACAAGAAATGTAAATAACTGAATATTAAAGTGCAAGAAATGTAAATTGCTGGAATTATAAAAGGGATTGGGAGTTGGGATTACAGAATTTAAACAAGCAGAAGTAAATTACAACAAACAGAAGAGCAAAAGATGAATTGAATTGAAATAGATCTCAAACAGAGAAGTTACAGTGCTTGAAGGATTAAAACAGGAATTGACTAATACTTAGTTGCAGCAATTTAAAAGAATATTGAAGATCTCAGGAGTGGAAGAGACTAGAAAATAACTCTAGATCTCAAATCCTTCCTTGATCTAACAAGAACAATTGCAAAATGAAGATGCAAAAGTAAATTGCATAAGAATAGAAGATGAAGCAGTAAACAGAAATTGAATTATGCAGAAAAAGTAAACAAGAGATCTCAAGGTGAGATTGAAACAGAAGTTCTTCAATTCTCCACCCAAGATCCAAGATGAAAAGTAAAGAGTGCTCAAGCAAGAACAAGGAAGAAGAGAGATCAATTCTCCTTCCTAATTCTCCAAGATCCAAGTTCAAAGTAAAAGCTCAAAATTACAAAAATGGAAATTCAAAGAAGCAAAAAAAAATTCCAAAGTAAGTAAAAAGCTCATTCCTAAATCAAACTAACACCTATTTATACACTTCCTAAATTGGATCTAAGAATTTGGGTGGGCTCTAAAATTTGGTGAAGGAATGAATTAATTTGAATTTTTGATGAATTTTTGGCCCATGGTGCACCTCCCAGGGGAAGGTTCGGCTCTTGGCAAGAGCTTTGGCCAAGAGCTTTGGTTCCCTTTCCTTGCTAAAGTGTTGCACGCACTTTTCTTGTGACAAGAGAACAAAGCTCTTTGCAAGAGCTTTTGAGCTCTTGGCAAGAGCTTTACTTGTCCTTGAGGTCCCTGGTTCAAGTCTTGGGTGGAGCACTTGTGGAGCTAATTTCCTTGGCACAAGAGGAGCGCCCAAAGTCTTGCTTCCTTAAGGTGCCCGGTTCAATCCTTGGTGAAGGAAGTTGCTGGCCATTTTCCTTGGCAAATGAGTGGCACACAAGGCCTTGCTTCCTTGATGCTCCCTGTTCGAACCTTGCTGAATGAAAACAAGCCAATTTTGGCTTGTTTTTCCTTGTGGAATAGCGCTGACCCCCTCTCCTTGGTCATGGGTTCAAGTCTTGGTGAGTGCATAGTTGAGCTTTTCTTCCTTCATTTCCTTCAAAGCATGCCCGAAAAAGCTCTTAGCAAGAGCTTTTGAGCTCTTGGCAAGAGCTTGGCTCTTGCTTCCTTCTTCCATGTGCTTTTGATAAAGCTCTTGGCAAGAGCTTCTAAGCTCTTGGCAAGAGCTTGGCTTCTGATTATTTGAAGGAAAGCTCTCCACAAGAGCTTTAAAGCTCTTGGCAAGAGCTTTATACCCTTGTTTCTTGAATGCATCCACGCTTCTCCTTCTTTGAGCCACGCTTCTCTTCCTTGTGCCACGCTTTCTTTCTTTGCTTAGATCATGCTCCTTAGGCTACGCTTTTCTTATTTTTTTTCTTTTCTTCACCTACAAGTAATCAAAACAACCAATCAAAGTATCACAAAATTCACAAAGCTTAAAATTCATTTAAAACCAATTAATTTTAGTTTAAACTTCATGATTTTGTATCAATTAAAGGGTGGTTGATTGATTCAAAGTAACAATGCAATTCCACTCCAAATTGCTAACTTACAATACAAGAAAGTGCATAAAACCTATTAAAAACAAAGGAAAAAGACTAGTAAAACTAGGCTAAGATGACTTGTCATCACAGCACCAAACTTAAAACTTGCTTGTCCCCAAGAAAGCATTAAACACAAGAGAAGATAAAATTAAATAGAGTAGCATACATGTCCTTATTAAGCAGATAGTTGAACTAAGTTCATGGGATTTCATGCAGATCAATAGTAGCTCATTTATTCTTTGCTGTTACATAAGATATGTTTCTTCAAAGATTCACTATGGTTGCTGCTACAATGCCTTACTTTTTGCTTACTCCCTTGCTAGCTTTTTCCTTCTTTCTTTTGCTTAGAGAGCTTATTACTTGTTGAAGACTTGGTGGTAAATGTTGCAATAGCCCTTTGGCTTTATTGCATTCAACATTCCTTCACCACAAACACATGGCTCACCTTTTTCCTCCTAGGATCATTGATGCCCAGCATCTCTTTGGATAACTAAGTGTTTTGGATCATGGGTCACACTCCCAGGGCAAAACTCTCCCCAAGAGCTTCAAAGCTCTCCGTAAGAGCTCTATTAGAAGCACCCCTTTGTTTTGGAGAGAAACTCCAAGTTCGAACCATGATGGAAACATTTTGTAAGCCCTTTTTCTTACATTTTCTTGAGGAGAGCGCTACTTCCTTGCTTCCCTTGGTCTCCCTCTTCGAATCCTGGTGAAGCCACTTTGATTCATTTTTGCTTGTTTTTGGTCCTTAAAGACTCCTTTCACTCGTGCCACAATTTCATGCCAAATATCGATTGCCATATATTGTTGGAAAGCTCTGAATGTCAGCTTTCCAACGCAACTAGAAGCACTTCAATCAGACTTTCGTAGCTCAAGTTATGGCTCTTTGAAGAAGGCATGGTCATGCTGTAAACGCCCAAATTTTAACTTAGCGAAAATTCTTGCCTCCCTCCCCCTTGGTCTTGGGTTCAAGCCTTGGTGAGTGCATTGTTGAGCTGTTTTTCCCTTGATTTTTCCTTGAAGCAGCCCGAAAAAGCTCTTGGGCAAAGCTCTTGGCAAGAGCTTTGCATGTGAGCTTGCCTTGCTTCCTTCTTCCATGTGCTTTTGATAAAGCTCTTGGCAAGAGCTTGGCTTTTGATTATTTGAAGTAAAGCTCTTCACAAGAGCTCTAAGCTCTTGGCAAGAGCTTTGTGCTCTTGCTCCTTGTTTTGAGCCACGCTTTTCTTCCTTTGGGCCACGCTTTTCTTCCTTGATTTGGTCATGGGCCACGCTTTTAAAAGCGTGGCCTAAACCTCCAAAGTGTGCTCCAACTTCAAAGTGTGCCCCAAAGCTCTTTTTTTTTTTAGCTTATTTTGTGCTTCTTTGCTTCTTTTTCTCCTTATTTCCTACAAGATTTATAAAATTAAAAGATCAAAGAAATATACCAATTAAGTACAAAAGCATTCAATATTTAAGCACAATTCATCAATTTCTTGTATGAAAAAGCATAGAAAAACATGACATGGTGACATGTCATCACAACACCAAACTTAAACCTTATTTGTCCCCAAGCAAGAAAAGAATCATGCAATTAAGATTGACAATCCAAGGTAAGAAGAATAGTAACTCAATGTTCATGGTAGGCTAGTTTTCTAAGCATGCTACAATCACAAAAGAAATGTAAATAATTGATGCTTCTATCTAGCTCAATTTATGAAATCCTTTCCTTATAATTTTTCCTTGAAACAAGCTTTTGATTTTCTTATTAGCTTCTCCTTTTGGGTGCTTTGCCCCATGAGTTGATAACAAAGCTATGATTCTAAATGCTTTGTTTTCAAGTATTACCACTTGATACATAAGCACCACAAGAATTTGAATTAGAGGACTTCATTAAGCTCATTTTTCTTTTCTTTTCTTGACTCTCTAATCATTGATGCTCAGAACCTTGAGCTTTGAGGGGGTGCTTTTGCACTTGAGCCTAGCCTTGACTTCTAAGTGTTTTGTTTTCAAGCATTTGGCTTGATACATAAACACCACAAGTACTTAACAAATAAATTACCATTGGTACTCAGAGCCTTCAGCTTTCTCATTCTTTCCCTTTTTCTTTTCTTGCTTTAATTGTATTTGCTTCCTCAAGGTTTTCATGGTTTTCAAAAGATTTCACAAAAATGTCCTAGATGAAAACTTCAATTAAATAAAATCTAATGCAATTGAGCAACAATTAATCATACTAGCTTTCCAAAACTTGTATGCACATGCTAAACTCTTCTTTAATTCCTTGTTTGTTTATGATCATGATACTTTACTGCTTTAAGCTTTACAAAACTCAAGTTGGTAGTCATAATGGCATGGCAACATGTTACAAATCAATATTCAAGCTATGTTTATTCATACCACACATGCATACAGAGAATATAAAGACAATCATGCAAAATAAAGTGCTAGAAACAAAGGAGAGGAAAAGAAACTTTACAACCTTGTGGTCCATCTTCTCTATTGTTGTCATTTTCCTCTTATTCTTTCCTTTCCCTTGCCAAAATCAAAATGCTTATTCATCCTCAAGCAATAATTAGAACGATGGCTATGGGGCTAAGATGGATCATGAATGTCTTACATAATAAAATGTTAGCAGTACATGTGTTGCAAGCAAGCAAAATTTAAGATAAAAATCAAGGCACAGAGAAACAGGAACATTGTGATTGTAAGCATAAGAAGGTGTGCACAATACTTTGCATAAAGAATAAGTGGCATACCAAACTTAGTGTGACACTTTCACTTGGAATTGATGCAAGTATCTAGTAAAGATTGGAAGCAAATTTTTGTTGCATAGCAACACCAAACTTAGAATGCAATCCTATGTCCATTTTATTTGAATAAAAACTAAGCAAATGAAACTATTATATGTTAAATACAATCACCAAGCCAAGAATCTGTCATGAATAAAGCTCTCTTGGTAATGTATTAACAAACACAGTAAATAAAAGAAAGCATTTAAAACAAGGAAATGACTAACAACAAAGAGAAAACTAAAATTGTCTAACTAAAAGAAAGATAACAGTGCAAAGAACATTATGATTATGCAAACAAGTGGTGTTGCTGAATGAATTGCATAGAAAAATAAGTGGCACACCAAACTTAGAATCTTAGTGTGACACTTCCATGTAGAATTGATGCAATCATTCAAAGGGATTGAAAACAAATTATTGCAGGGCAACACCAAACTTAGAATGTAACCATATGCCAATTTATTGAATTTAAACAAAGCAAAGAAAGAAAATAAAGCAAAGGGAGGAGATATTACCTACGCTGACATGTTCTTCACTTTCTTCCTCTTCTTCCAGTTTGTTAAGAGGAATGACCTCAAGGGAGGAGAAGATTCAGCTATTGCCCCCTGTCTTGGTTTCCTCTCAGCAAGCTTTCTTTTGTACATGGCTTGATTGAGCTTGCTTGCTAGTGGTCCAGGGGTTGGATTGCTTGTGGTTGACCTCCTCTTGAATGTTGTCCTTGGTATTTTGGTCACAATCCTCTTCTCGATGTTTTTGTTAATTGCCTTCACTTCCTTGAATTCAAGACATGGTTGCTGTGTGATTTTTGGAGTGTTTTCTTCATTAAGAGCCTCTTGAATTGGTGGTTCCATGAACTCTTCCTCTGTGTACTTCTCTACTTCACTTGAGTGTGAATTCTCTTGAGTATCTTCCTCCATTTCTTCTTCATGATTTTCCATTAATTCCTTTGGGAGGGAATCTTTATGTTTCATTGTCACCTCAAGTAGCTTTTGTGAATATGAAGCCACAGCTTCAAACACCTCCACAACCTCCTTTTCCATTGAACTTTTACTTGACACAGAGGCTTTTTCATCTTGTTTTTCCACTTCCTTACTCACAAATTGGTCTTCATCCTCACTGTTTGATGGTTCTAAGTTCCCCCTTGTTTGCTCTAAGGGCCCATTCATCTTCTTGAGGATGATTTCTTTCCAGGATTGGGATTGTGTGTATCTTTTGACGAGTTTTCTATGTATTTCAATGGCTTGGCATCGGCTTTCTAAGGGTTCTTTGGACCATTGAAGGTAATCCTCATCTGCTGGTTCAAGAGATGAAGGTTGAGAGAAATTTTGGTGACATGGATGTGTTGTGGTGAAGTTGTATTGAGGGGTGTGGAAGGAGTTGTGTGATTGATGGGATGACTTGTATGGATTTTAGAGGAAACTTTGTGTTGAGACATAATCAAGTGATGAAGAACTTTCAAATGAGAAACTGGGATGTGAGGGTGGATGCTCTTTTATTCCTTGGTGATACTCCCAGCCACCATTAGAATAATGACTTGAATCATTTTGTGGTGGTGGGAAGTATCCCATATGATTTTCTTGCTCATCTTGTGTCTCTGAAGTAAATCTCCATGAATTGGAGTGCTCAGAATGTGTATTCTCTTGGTGATATTCCCAGCCACCATTAGAGATTGGTGATGATGGGTGATATTCCATAAAATTTTGTTTGACCATAAGATGAGTTGAACTCCATTTGTATTTTGTAAACATCAATGAAATTTGAAATTCATGTCACAGAGAAAGAATTTCTTAGTGAGGCAATAGCTCAAACACCTTGCTATGAATTTAAAACAGAGAACAAAAACAAAGAAAATGCTTGATCTAGACTTCTCACCCACTTAATCATTGTCAATCTAATCAATCCCCGGCAACGGCGCCAAAAACTTGATCTGTGGAAAACGATCCAATACAAACTCACCGGCAAGTGTACCGGGTCGCATCAAGTAATAATAACTCACATGAGTGAGGTCGATCCCACAGGGATTGAAGGATTGAGCAATTTTAGTTTAGTGGTTGATTTAGTCAAGCAAATCAAGTATTGGTTGAGTGGTTTATAATTGACAGAAGCTAAATTGCATGAATTGTAAAGGGAGAGGGAAGAATTGCAGTGAATTAAAGAGAACAGAAAATAAAAGTGCTGAATCTTAAAGAACAAGTAAATTAAATTGCAGAAACTTAGATTGCAAGAAATGTAAATAACTAAATCTTAAAGTGCAAGAAATGTAAATTGCTGGAATTATAAAAGGGATTGGGAGTTGGGATTACAGAATTTAAACAAGCAGAAGTAAATTGCAACAAACTGAAGAGCAAAAGATGAATTGAATTGAAATAGATCTCAAACAGAGAAGTTAAAGTGCTTGAAGGATTAAAACAGGAATTGACTGATGCTTAGTTGCAGCAATTTAAAAGAATGTTGAAGATCTCAGGAGTGGAAGAGACTAGAAAACAAGTCTAGATCTCAAATCCTTCCTTGATCCAACAAGAAAAATTGCAAAATGAAGATGGAAAAGTAAATTGCATAAGAATAGACGATGAAGCAGTAAACAGAAATTGAATTATGCAGAAAAAGTAAACAAGAGATCTCAAGGTGAGATTGAAACAGAAGTTCTTCAATTCTCCACCCAAGATCCAAGATGAAAAGTAAATAGTGCTCAAGCAAGAACAAGGAAGAAGAGAGATCAATTCTTCTTCCTAATTCTCCAAGATCCAAGTTCAAAGTAAAAGCTCAAAATTACAAAAATGGAAATTCAAAGAAACAAAAGAAAATTCCAAAGTAAGTAAAAAGGTCCTTCCTAAATCAAACTAACACCTATTTATACACTTCCTAAATTGGATCTAAGAATTTGAATGAATTTTTGGCCCATGGTGCACCACCCAGGGGAAGGTTCGGCTCTTGGCAAGATCTTTGGCCAAGAGCTTTGGTTCCCTTTCCTTGCTAAAGTGTTACGCGCCCTTTTCTTGTGATAAGAGAACAAAGCTCTTTGCAAGAGCTTTTGAGCTCTTGGCAAGAGCTTTACTTGTCCTTGAGGTCCCTGGTTCAAGTCTTGGGTGGAGCACTTGTGGAGCTAATTTCCTTGGCACAAGAGGAGCACCCAAAGTCTTGCTTCCTTGAGGTGCCCGGTTCAATCCTTGGTGAAGGAAGTTGCTGGCCATTTTCCTTGGCAAATGAGTGGCGCACAAGGCCTTGCTTCTTTGATGCTCCCTGTTCGAACCTTGTTGAATGAAAACAAGCCAATTTTGGCTTGTTTTTCCTTGTGGAATAGCGCTGACCCCCTCCCCTTGGTCATGGGTTCAAGTCTTGGTGAGTACATAGTTGAGCTTTTCTTCCTTCATTTCCTTCAAAGCATGCCCAAAAAAGCTCTTAGCAAGAGCTTTTGAGCTCTTGGCAAGAGCTTGGCTCTTGCTTCCTTCTTCCATGTGCTTTTGATAAAGCTCTTGGCAAGAGCTTGGCTTCTGATTATTTGAAGGAAAGCTCTCCACAAGAGCTTTAAAGCTCTTGGCAAGAGCTTTATACCCTTGTTTCTTGAATGCATCCACGCTTCTCCTTCTTTGAGCCACGCTTTTCTTCCTTGTGCCACGCTTTCTTTCTTTGCTTAGATCATGCTCCTTAGGCTACGCTTTTCTTATTTTTTTCTTTTCTTCACCTACAAGTAACCAAAACAACCAATCAAAGTATCACAAAATTCACAAAGCTTAAAATTCATTTAAAACCATTTAATTTTAGTTTAAACTTCATGATTTTGTATCAATTAAAGGGTGGTTGATTGATTCAAAGTAACCATGCAATTCCACTCCAAATTGCTAACTTACAATACAAGAAAGTGCATAAAACCTATTAAAAACAAAGGAAAAAGACTAGTAAAACCAGGCTAAGATGACTTGTCATCATGCTGCACCTTTGGTTCTAACCTCTACCACAAAGACTCTAATCTCCCTGTACCTCGGCTGAACTGGTGTCTCGAGAAGTCCCCAACAAAGTCGTGGATTATCTGTCTAAGGGATGTATAATCAAGCTGGTGGTTCATCATTGTCTGATGAAAGACTCACTTTGAACCCATGTAGAATGAGATAACCTTGTGCCGGTTCAACGCATTCATGATACTGAAGAACGAAGATATATCTTAGAATAGAGAATCAAATGCAAATTGAGATAGAACACTAATACTTTATTAATTCATACAACTCAACAGGGCTCCTCCCCTCAACCTAGGAGGTTTAAAAACTCACACTAACAGAAAATACAATGTGGAATGCAAAATTATGGCATAAAGACTTTGAACAAGGTTGATCCTTGTTCTATATATACTAATCTAATGACTAAGGATTGCATAAGAAGGTTAAAACAGTCTTTTAGTATTAAAATCCACTTCTGGGGCCCACTTGGTGAGTGTTTGGGATGAGCTTGGTTGAGATCCACGTGCTAGGAGGCCTCTAGGGTGTTAAACGCTGGCTAGGGGTTTTTTTATGGGTGTTGGACGCTGGTCTCTTCTCCCTTGGGCGCTGGACGCCAGAATAGGGCAGGAGGCTGGCGTTGAACGCCAGTTTTGGGCCTTCAATTCGAAAGCAAAGTATGAACTATTATATATTTCTGGAAAGCTCTGGATGTTAGGTTTCCATAGCCGTTGAGAACGATCTATTAGAATATCCACAGCTCTAGAAAAGCTTTTTCGAGTGCAAGGAGGTCAGATCCAGACAGCATCTGCAGCATTTTCTCTGTCTCTAAATCAGACTTTTGCTCCATCTCCTCAATTTCAGGCAGAAAATACTTGAAATTGCATAAAAACATAGAAAACTCAAAGTAGAATCCAAAAATGTGAAATTTAAACTAAAACCTATGAAAACTTAATAAAACTTAAACAAAACTACTAAAAACTATATGAAAATGATGGCAAAAAGCGTATAAAATATCCACTCATCAAGTACTCACCACAAAAGAGGTAGAATCAAAGAGGATGATAAAAATGATTGCGTGGCCACAAACCGGTCTTTGATCAAAGCTCTGAATTGAGAGAAAAGTGGATTTGAAGTTAAAGTGTGAATAGTGTTAGGGCTCTCTTCTTCTCCTCGTTGTGGCTCTCTCTCTCCCCCTCTCTCTCTCAATGTAAATGAATGAAATTTTTGGTAAAATGAGGGAAAGTCACGTTTTTTATATTAAGTAGATGAGGGGCATTGTCCTTTCGCCTATTGGCCTACCTAAGGCCAAAATCTTTAAGATAAGTGTTCGATTTTTATTCTAAATATTTTTCTGGTTATTTCTATAGTTTTATTTTTCTCATACAGAGTACCGAACATACTTAAGCTTGTATAGTTAACTATAATGCTGGTATACATTTTTTCGTAATTATTTATATTTTCACGCTCCAATTAATTTTTTAAGTTCGATTTTTATTTGTAAGTTTCTAAATTTTAAATTTTTAACCTTGTCCAGACAATTTAAAATCCTCTTAACTCACTCTTAGTTAATCAGTTAGGATCTTTAATTCACCTTTAATAAAGCAAGTAATGGCTATCAAAAGACCTAATCCATCCCTTTCCCACTCTTTATTGGTTCATTTCGTAGGAATAAATTAGTAAAAGTAAAAAAAAATAGGGGTCGTAGATGGTAGGTCACCTACCAATGTCTTAGATTTTGTGCATTGACCTTTCGGGTCTCATTAATCCAAGTTAGAAAAAAAGCAATATGAATGCTCCCTAATTATAAGACCATTCTTGCTTCTTTCTCTTGTCCCTACCCATATAGGAAAAGAGCTTTCTCACAAAGATTTATCGGAAGCCCATAGTTTGAGAATTCCCCAGTCGTTGTTTGAGCTTCGATCACCCATATTTTTATCTGACTTGGAATTTTTCTTTTACCTCTTAGAGAATATTGACCATCGCCAGATATAGAGAAGATAACCTATGTTGAAAGTAGAGAAATGTTGTTTTGAATTATCATAAGTGATGTTTAAAACCATTGATCTTTCAATCTTTTTGGGTAGTGGCTTAGTCCTATAACCTTTGTATTTCCGGAGTTTGAACCCTAAAGATGCATTGAATGCCTTGGTTTTCCCTGAATTTATATCCTAAGTCTTAAAGTTGAAAGTAAATGTCGCCTCAGAAAATTAACTGCATAGTTCCAGTGGATGTCTTTCCTGAAGGAAAGAAGAATGTTAACTATATCGACAAGTCAGAGCTCATTCACGAAGAAGAGAGACTGGGCTCAGACTTACTAGCACAAGGGTTAACCGTTATTAAATTAAGGGGGAAAAGGTCAAGGCTTAGGCTATTGAGTTACTTCTCCTCCGTCTAGTATTCTTAGTGATAGAATCCTTAAATGAAGGGTATTTAGCTGTACATAGTTTTGGAAATTAACTATCACCGACTTTAAGGCATTGTTTTAGACAAGGACTCCGTTTCTTCCTCTTTTCAGATGGTAAATATTTCTCATAATATAGAGTGTGAATCAAACCCATGTTTGAATTCAAATTGAGATACTGATGCAAGTTCTAGCGCATCACTCGGCTCCTCGGCTCACTTTGGTTGAAAAGACTTTCTCCTTAGGCACAATAGCAACCTTTCGACTTATAAAACAAAACAAGTTTACTTACTAAAAAACTAAGAAAGAGGCAACAAGCACCTTCTTTCTCACTTTCTCAAAGTCAAGTTTCTCACTTCTTGCTTTAGAAAGATTGCAGCATTAGCGCTTGTTGACAAATAACATCATAGAAAGAGTCAAGGCTCCTTTCCTTTCCTACGAATCTACAACTCTTTTTACTGAGTAATACTCCATTCGTATGACTTTCGCTAATGGGGCAAACAAAGGCTAACCCATTCTGGTTGTTATGACTAGTAAGAATGTCTAGGTTCTTTCAGTCTTGCTTGTGCGCTTTGGTCCTACTTACAGAGACTATCCTTTGTATAAGTTATGATCCATCTAAGGATTGAGCTTCCCTTGAGTAAAATCTCATGGACTACTAGGAAAAGATAGATGCTCGCCCGGCAACAGCAGTCCATAGCGGATAGTCTTGGAAAGAGCCTTTCATTCGATGCTTCTGATTCAACTCCCAGACAACCAAGGAAGTATGTGCAAAGATAAGGTTAGCCCCTGCGGAAAGCATTATCTGGGAACGATTATCCAGGAATTGGAAGATGGTTGGCGTGACACACCTAAATCCCCTTTCTATTTTGATTTACTTTAAAACTTACCTTGATTCAGACCGGGCAATTTGAAAGAATCAATGCCTATCTGCCTTTTACTTTGCACTCTTACTTCAAGAGATATGGTAGGTCTAGAAATATAAACCTAAGCTAGTAGTGTTAGAATACAATTCTGTCTGGGACAGAAATTGAAAGTTAGAAGTTTTTCTTTAGTTACAAGTTTGTCCAGAAGATAGTTTAGGTACCAGCCCTTCCTTGAGATTCCTCTATCTAGCTCCGCAGAGAAAGCTCTGCAGGGTAAGTCCAAGGAGGAAATCTCGGGTGGAGTTCCCGAGCAATAGAGGACTACAGTATACTAGTACTTTTATTTCTACAATAAGTCTTGAAAGCAGGGCACTTATTCACGGGTGTGGAAAAGTGCCGATGGTAGCTCTTTCATTCACGTAGGGAAGCCACCCCGTAGTACCTAAAATGTAAGGGGAAAGGCTTCCCCAGTCTCTTAGACACCTTGAACTAGGGGAACTTGAATATGAATCTCTTTCTCTTGAATGTCAACCTCACCACGGAAAAAAAATGAGAATTACTTCCCAACAAAACTCTAGAACAGTGGATAAGCCTTTCCTAACCAACCCCTGAAACCATTTGAACTAAATATGAAATAATTAAGTCAACAAAAAAAATCTATTTAGAAGAGTTCATCACTAACGATGAGGCAGGGAGAAGAATCTCTCCCAAAAAGGGGGCTTCGTCCTCTTATCCTCATTGTTACATTTTTTCCACTGACAAATTCTTTTATTATTTGATTTTTATTAGATTTGAGTGTACCATCAGTATTCGGGTTGTGGACATCAAAAAAAGATTGTGATACAAATATTGATAACAGTATATTGTTAATCACAAGTGTGTGATGCCGATTGGAAAGATTTCTGCAATCACATATGACATTTCTCTGACAGTAGCTCTTGACTCCTGGGTAGGGGACAAGAGCGTAATTGGCGTTAACCCCCAGAGGGAATGGAGTGGGTATAATAGCCCTGCAGAATGATTCAAGTGAGGGAACCCGTACATATAAAGGTCTAGGTTGCTCATCCCGTTTCTATATTCTAAAATGACAGAAAATAGGTCATTTGCAGCCTTAATAAAGTATCTTCGCTAGCTGATGAGATATTTTGGTGGAGAAACGAATCTCTCCCAAAACACCCAAATCTAACCGGCAAGTGCACCGGGTCGCATCAAGTAATAAAAACTCACGGGAGTGAGGTCGATCCCACAGGGATTGAAGGATTGAGCAATTTTAGTTTAGTGGTTGATTTAGTCAAGCGAATCAAGATTTGGTTGATTGATTGGTGATTTGCAGAATTTAAATTGCATGGAATTAAAGAGAGCAGGAAATTAAATTGCTGAATCTTAAAGAACAAGAAATTAAATGACAGAAACTTAAAATGCAAGAAATGTAAATTGTGGAATCTTAAAGTGCAAGGAATGTAAATGACTTGAATTGTAAAGGGGATTGGGACTTGGATTTGCAGAAATTAAACAAGGAAAAGTTAAATTGCATTAAATAGTAGAGAAAAAGGGAATTGGGATTGAATCGGATATGAAGCAGAAAAGTAAATGAACATGGGAAATTAGATCTCAGGACCCAGAGACTAGAGAACCAAGTCTAGATCTCAATGCCTTCCTAGATCCAACAAGAACAATTGCAAGGAAATTGTAAATTGCAAAGAAATGAAATGAGAAGTAAGTAACAGAAATTGAAATTCAATTAAGCAGTAAATAAACAGAGAGATCCAAGGATGAGATTGAAATAGAATTTCTTCAATTCTCCAACCCAAGATCCAAGACAATTGCAATTGAAATAGAAAGCAATAAAATGAAGAGGAAGAGAAGTGAATTCTCCTTCCCCAAGACAAAGAAATTAAAGATCACTCAATATCCAAAGCTCTCCGAAAACTATTATGAAAATTCCAAAAGAAAGCTCTCTGAAGAACTTGAATTCTATCCTATTTATACACTTTCTTCCAATGATCTTCAAGCCTTGAGTTGGGCCTTTGCTCTTGGTGGAATTGGGTTGAAAGAGGCCTTGGTTGATTGCTCTTGAAGTTTGGAGAAGAACCAAAGTGAACCAATTGAACTGGGTTGGAGTTTTGCAAAAGTTGGACCAAAAGTTAGAGCTAAAGTTAGGGGTCTAACTTTGGCTCTAACTTTTCATAGCAGCCCACAAAACTTGCTGGTATGAACGTTGGTGCCAACGTTAGGGGTCTAACTTTGACCCTAACGTTGGCCTTGCCTTGTGTGCTTGTGGCGCCAACGTTAGCCACCAAGTTAGGGGGCTAACGTTGGCGCAAACTTTTGCTCCTCCTTGTGATGTTCATGAGCCAACGTTAGCCTCAAAGTTAGGGGGCTAACGTTGGTGCAAACTTTTGGTGCCCAGGGGAGAATTTCATGTGCCAACGTTAGCCTCAAAGTTAGGGGGCTAACGTTGGCGCAAACTTTTGGTGCCCAGGGGAGAATTTCATGTGCCAACGTTAGCCTCAAAGTTAGGGGGCTAACGTTGGCGCAAACTTTTGATACCCAGGGAGTGATTTTCAAGTTCCAACGTTAGCCTCCAAGTTAGGGGGCTAACGTTGGGGCTAACTTTTCAACCAAAAGTTTGTGCAAAAGTTTGGTGCTAACTTTAGTTCCAGCTTTTTGCTTCCTGGTTCAATTTCACTTATTCCATTGTCTTCTCTTTACTCCTAGCTATTCCTTCTTACTTCAACCTTTCTCCAAGCTTTCTTCACCTATAATTAATCAACCAAACTCATCAAAGCTATGCTCATAATCATGAGATATTCATTCTATCATAATATGCAACAATTTTAGCATAAAACCTCATGAAATGGCATGAATTTATACATGGTTGATTCAATCAAGGGAAACATGAAAATCTACTCAATTAGCTTGCTTGTAGCTCAAGAAAGTGCATAATTCTAATGAAAACAAAAGAAAAAGACTAGTTAAACTAGGCTAGGATGACATGTCATCACAACACCAAACTTAAAGCTTGCTTGTCCCCAAGCAAGAAAAGATTTATTGAGAAGAAAGAATGAAATGGAAGAGGATGTTCATGCTAGCAGAGTATTATTGATAGTTCATGGGGTTTTGTGTGGATGTGTAAATACTCACTTCTTACTGACTCCTAGGCCTAGAAAGTCTCCTTCAAGCTTCAAGTAACATACTGCTATGACCTCTCATTATTCCTTCATCCTTGGCTATTATTTTGTTTATAAGCTTTATTTGAGTGTCATGTGTAGCAAGTTCATTTTCTTTTCTTTATACTTGACACATTATTCACCATAGACACTTGGCTCACATTCCTTCTTAAAACATTGATGCCCAGCACCTCTTTGGGTTACTAAATGCCTTGTAGTTAGGTTGCTCTTGATAGTGGACTTTCAGCTGATGATCCCGGATTAGTTAACCCAAGTCACCGAGTGTTGATGCACTCCTAAGAGCTTACTAATCCAAGCAGATCCTAATACAAAGACATCACAGGCATATATTTTAAAGTTCAAGCTATTGGTGTCCAGCTTTGTTTCTTTTTGTTTCCTTTTGTTCTGCCACTTTTTGGCTATCTTTTTTTTTCTTTCCTTCTTTTTGTTTTTCTTTCTAACCAAGGAATTTTTTTATTTAATTGAGATTCATAGACAGTAGGCCACTCTTTACTTAGAAGGAGATATCCTGGCTCTTTATTCACTAAAAGTGAGCTATTATACAATCACACACATACCACCACTTACTTTTATTCTACTTCTATCTAACAGAGACTATCTTGCTTCACATTCAAACTTTTTCTTTTATTGAACTTAAAGATGCAGGGGACAACATGCTTTTTGCTAAGTGAAAATAAACACACAAGCATACACATAGCCTAGTTTACTTATTCTAAGAGAAGTTTGAATCTGTTTGAACTAAATGAACACTTTATCAAGACATTAATCAAAAGTATTTCTCAACAGTAAAGGTTAAGTACAGATACAACCTATTGGTTTGCATTTCTTTTGTTCTTCTTTCTGTTGTGCCCCCTTTTTGAGTCTTTATGCATGGTATCTTCAATTGGTGGTTAACTCCCAGACTTAATTCCTTGCTACTTCTTCTGATTCAACAGGTTAACTCTGGGCAAACTTTTGTGTCCTTGCTAAAGGTTATGATATTGAGACTAAACAAAAATAGTTAAGTTGTTGAATAATCTGTTTGATTGCTTGGAACTAGCAATGTGCAGGAAGTTGGAATGTAATTTTAAATGAAGTTTTGGTGGAACACCAAACTTAGCATCCTGCATTCTCCCTTAGATTGTTTTTGGTGTGTAACACCAAACTTAGCTCCTTGCAATATATAGCAGTTATCCAACACTTTTATTGAAAAAATTATGAAAGGAAAGCTACCTCAGGTTGGGTTGCCTCCCAACAAGCGCTCTTTTATTGTCACTAGCTTGACATCTTTCAATTCTTTTTAAGAGGGCTGTAGGTGTTGAACCTCTTTTTCCTTACCCCATTGTCCTCCCAAGTACAGCTTTGCTCTGTGACCATTTACTGTGAATTGATTCTTCGTTGCCTCATCTAGCAGTTCAATATTCCCATAGGGAAAAATCTTTGTCACCAAGTATGGGCCAGTCCACTTAGACTTCAGTTTGCCAGGGAAGATTTTAAGCCTCGAATTATACAGGAGCACTTGCTGTCCTGGCTTGAATTTCTTCTTTGTGATCTTCTTGTCATGCCACTTCTTAGCTCTCTCCTTGTATATCTTCGCACTTTCATAAGCCTCTAGTCTAAATTCATCCAACTCATTTAGTTGTAACAACCTTTTTTCTCCTGCAGCTTGGGGATCAAGGTTGAGGAGTTTAGTGGCCCAAAAAGCTCTGTGTTCAAGCTCTACAGGGAGGTGGCAGGATTTGCCATACAATAGCTGAAAGGGTGACTTTCCAATAGGAGTTTTAAAAGCTGTACTATACGCCCACAATGCATCCTCTAGCTTTCTAGCCCAATCTTTTCTTGTGATTCCCACTGTTTTCTCTAGGATCTTCTTTAGTTCTCTATTTGCAAGTTCAGCTTGGCCGTTAGTCTGAGGATGGTAAGGTGTGGCTACTTTGTGAATTACTCCATACTTGTGGAGGAGTTTCTCCATTTGTTTGTTGCAAAAGTGACTACCACCATCACTAATAAGACCCTTTGGCACTCCATACCTAGTGAAAATGTGTTTTTTTAGGAATTGGAGGACAATCTGCGCATCACAGGTGGTTGTAGCTATGGCTTCCACCCACTTTGAGACATACTCCACTGCTACCAAGATGTATCTAAAAGAATAAGAAGGAGGAAAAGGCCCCATGAAATCAATTCCCCATAGATCGAACAATTCTAATTCTAAGATAAAGTTTTGAGGCATCTCATTCCTTTTTGTTAATCCTCCTGCTTTCTGGCATTCATTACATTGGTGTACATATTCTCTGGCATCCTTGAAGATAGTTGGCCAATAGAAACCACTCTGCAGTATTTTTGTGGCTGTTTTTTCTGGGCCAAAGTGTCCACCATAAGCTGAACCATGACAATGCCATAAGATGTCCCTGATTTCACTTTCGGGAACACACCTTCTGATTACTCCATCAGAGCATCTCTTGAACAAGAAGGGTTCATCCCATGAAAATTTCCTTGCTTCGTTGATCAACTTCTTCACTTGTTGCTTAGAGAACTCTTGCGGTATCTTCCTTCCCACTTTGTAATTTGCTATGTCAGCAAACCAAGGTGCTTGCTGGATCTGCAGAAGGTACTCATCTGGGAAGCTTTCATTTATGGGCTGGGATGCTTTTTGACTTGTTTCATGTGGCAACCTTGACAGATGATCAGCGACCTGATTTTCAGTGCCATTCCTATCTCTTATCTCTATGTCAAATTCTTGTAGGAGCAGTATCCACCTGATGAGTCTTGGTTTAGCATCCTGCTTTGACATTAAATACTTAAGTGCAGCATGATCAGTGTAAACCACAACTTTGGATCCTATTAGATATGATCTAAACTTATCAAATGCATAGACTACAGCTAGCAATTCTTTTTCTGTTGTGGTGTAATTTCTTTGGGCCTCATTCAACACTTTACTTGCATAATATATAACATGATGCAAATTTCCCTTCTTTTGCCCAAGTACAACACCAATTGCAAGGTCACTTGCATCACACATGAGTTCAAAAGGTAATTCCCAATCTGGAGGTGTGATGATTGGTGCTGTTGTGAGTTTATTTTTTAAAGTTTCAAAGGCATGCTGGCAGTTTTCATAAAAAACAAAAGGGTTATCAAGCATTAACAGATTACTCAAAGGTTTGGCTATTTTTGAAAAGTCCTTGATAAACCTTCTGTAAAATCCGGCATGCCCCAAGAAACTTCTAACAGATTTCACATTAATTGGTGGAGGGAGTTTTTCTATGATCTCGACCTTTGCCTTATCAACCTCTATCCCCTTTTTTGAAACTTTATGGCCAAGAACAATCCCTTCGGGTACCATGAAATGGCATTTCTCCCAGTTTAAAACCAAATTAGTTTCTTGGCACCGTTTCAAGACAAGGGTTTTAGGCAAGCATTGAAATTATCACCAAAAACAGAGAAGTCATCCATGAAGACTTCTAAAAATTTTCGACCATATCAGAGAAAATGGAGAGCATACACCTTTGAAATGTGGCAGGGGTGTTGCAGAGCCCAAAGGGCATCCTCCGATATGCAAAAACTCCAAATGGACATGTAAAGGCAGTTTTCTCTTGGTCCTTGGGATCCACCACGATTTGATTATACCCAGAATATCCGTCCAAAAAGCAGTAATAGGCATGGCCGGCTAACCTTTCCAGCATCTGATCAATGAATGGGAGAGGGAAATGATCCTTCCTGGTGGCATCATTCAATCTTCTATAGTCTATGCACATCCTCCACCCGGTCACTGTTCTAGTAGGGATCAACTCATTCTTCTCATTAGTGATGACCGTCATTCCTCCCTTCTTTGGTACAACTTGAACCGGGCTTACCCATGGGCTGTCAGATATTGGGAAGATTATCCCTGCATTCCACAACTTCATTACTTCCTTCTGGACAACTTCCTTCATTGTGGGATTTAGCCTTCTTTGCGGTTGAACCACTGGTTTGGAATTATCTTCCAAGAGGATCTTATGCATACATACTGCAGGGCTGATTCCCTTCAGGTCATCAATAGTCCATCCTAAAGCATCTTTGTGAGCTTTGAGTACGTCAAGAAGTTCTTCTTCTTCCTTCTTTGTCAGGGATGAATTAATGATTACTGGGAAGCTCTCCGATGTGCCAAGGAATGCATATTTGAGATGGGTGGGTAAAGGTTTCAGTTTTTGTTTTCGTACATCTTCCTTCTTATCTTGTTTTTCATCTTCCTCAGTAGAGGTCTCAGCCATTTGTTCCTCTGTTGCCCCTTGATTTCCTTCTTTCTCTTGAAAATTTTCTTCCAATTTTTCTTCCACCAAACTGTCTATCATATCCACTCTTACGTAATCCTCTTGCTCAGGAGCGTTTTGCATTGATCTGAACACGTTTATGACCATTTGTTCATTATGGACCCTGAAGGTCATTTCTCCTTTTTCTACATCAATGATGGCCCTTGCTGTGTGTAGAAATGGCCTTTCCAGAATGATTGAGTCGTTTCCTTCTTCTTCAGTGTCCAAAATTACAAAATCTGCTGGGAAAATAAACTCCCCAACCTTCACTAACAGATTCTCCACAATTCCATTGGGTGTCTTGATTGATCTGTCAGCCATGACTAGTGACATCCTTGTGGGTTTAAGCTCTTCTATGGCAAGTTTTCTCATCATTGAGAGAGGCATTAAATTGATGCTGGCACCCAAGTCACAGAGAGCCTTGTTGAGAATTATCTTGCCAATAGTGCATGAGACTACAAAGCTTCCCGGATCCTTAAGTTTTGGTGGAATACCCCGTTGAATCACAGCACTACATTCCTCGGTGAGTAATACGGTTTCCCTTTCAAGCCAACTTCTTTTCTTGTTAATAAGATCCTTCAGAAACTTGGAATATAGAGGCATTTGCTCAAGTGCTTCAGCCAAGGGGATATTAATTTCCAGCTTCTTGAAAATCTCAAGGAATTTGTGAAAATGCTGGTCTTTAACCTCTTTGTTAAACCTCTGGGGATATGGCAGTGGAGGTGTGATGCTCTTCCCTATTTGCTGCTGTCCCTGAGTCACTTCGTTTGAGCTATGTGGCTGGTTGTTTTTCTCCTTGGGTTTCTCAGTGCTTTTGTTTGGCATCACAACTTGCTCCTTAGGTTCATCTGTCTTTGTTTGCTTCTCATCCTCTGTTGGTTCTTTGATGCTCTCTGCTTGCTTCCTTGTAGTGTCATTGTTGCTTATCAATGTTCTCCCACTCCTTAATTGTATTGCCTTGCATTCCTCTTTGGGATTTGGGATTGTGTCACTGGGAAGTGAGTTTGAAGGTCTCTCAACAGATACTTGCTTAGAGAGTTGCCCAATCTGCCTCTCTAGGCTCTTTAATGATGCTTCATGGTTTTTGTTTGTTATTTCCTGGTGTTTCATCATTTTCTCTATCAAGGTCTCCAAGTTGGTGAGTCTTTGAGGTTCAGGTGATGCTTGTAGTGGGTTGTGAGATGTGGGTGGTGGGTGGTAGGTATTTTGGTTGGTGGAATGGTTGTTGGATTGGTACTGGTTGAGATTGGGGTAGTTGTTTTGAGGTTTTCTATATGTGTTTTGGTTAGTCTGCTGCTGGTTGTAGTTTTGATTGTTTCTTGGATTGTTTTGGTTTGGGTTCCTCTGCCATGGTTGTTGGTTTTGGTTGTGAGTGTCTCCCCATCTGAGGTTGGGGTGATTCTTCCATGAGGGGTTGTAGGTATCACCATAGAATTCATTTGGACTTGAATGCATGTACTGGACTTGTTCTTACTGTTGCTCCTCTTGGATTTCTTCATTTTGTCCCCATGTGGTTGATGGTTGGCTAGTGTTAACTGCTGCAACTTGGAGGCCGTCAATCCTCTTGGTCATTTGCTCAAATTGTTGTTGAATTTGCTGCTGCATTAATTTGTTTTGGGCTAAGATTGAATCCACTCCTTCTAGCTCCATTACTCATCTCCTTTGTGATGGTTGGCGGCCTCTTTGATGAGCAAAGAAATATTGGTTGTTGGCCACCATATCAATGAGTTCTTGAGCCTCCTCTGCAGTTTTCATGAGTTGCAAGGAACCTCCAGCTGAATGATCCAAGGCTTCCTGGGATTTCAGCGTTAAGCCTTCATAGAAGTTCTGCAGCTTCTCCCACTCATTAAACATGGCAGGGGGACATTTCTTGATTAGAGCCTTATACCTCTCCCATGCCTCATAGATGGGTTCAGCCTCCATTTGTGTAAATGTTTGTACCTCAGCCTTCAACCTTATAATCCTCTGAGGTGGGTAAAACTTGGCAAGAAACTTGGTTACCAAATCATCCCAGTTATTGATGCTGTCCCTTGGAAAAGATTCCAACCATTGAGTGGCTTTGTCCCTAAGAGAAAATGGGAATAACATCAGCTTGTAACTGTCAGGAGGCACACCATTAGTTTTGACAGTGTTGCATATCCTCAGGAAAGTGGACAAATGTTGGTGCGGGTCTTCAAGTGGTCCTCCACCAAAAGAGCAATTGTTCTGAACCAAAGTGATGAGTTGTGGCTTGAGTTCAAAATTGTTTGCATTGACATTTGGAGCTAAGATGCTGCTTCCACAATGCCTAGGATTTGCAAAGGTATAGGAGGCCAAAACTCTCCTCTGGGGTGGGTTGTCATTGTTGTTGTCTGCTCCACCTGGTGGATTGGTTGAATGTTCCTCCATCTCTTGGAATTCTTCGTCTGATTCCTCTTCTCCAACAATATTTTTCCCTCTTTCAGCTCTTCTTAACCTCCTGAGAGTTCTTTCGTCTTGTTCATGAAAATTGGGTATGGTTCTTCTTGTACCTGACATACAAGCAGAGCATGAGAAATGCACAAAACCAGTGACACTTCAATCTACTGCTAGATTGAAGTGTTAGTTAGTTTAAGCAAAAAATCAAACAGTTAGTGGGTTAATCAAAATTAAAGAAAAAGTGCTTGATCTAGATCACCACCTCACTTAATCATTGTCAATCTAATCAATCCCCGGCAACGGCGCCAAAAACTTGATAAGATATTTTGGTGGAGAAACGAATCTCTCCCAAAACACCCAAATCTAACCGGCAAGTGCACCGGGTCGCATCAAGTAATAAAAACTCACGGGAGTGAGGTCGATCCCACAGGGATTGAAGGATTGAGCAATTTTAGTTTAGTGGTTGATTTAGTCAAGCGAATCAAGATTTGGTTGATTGATTGGTGATTTGCAGAATTTAAATTGCATGGAATTAAAGAGAGCAGGAAATTAAATTGCTGAATCTTAAAGAACAAGAAATTAAATGACAGAAACTTAAAATGCAAGAAATGTAAATTGCGGAATCTTAAAGTGCAAGGAATGTAAATGACTTGAATTGTAAAGGGGATTGGGACTTGGATTTGCAGAAATTAAACAAGGAAAAGTTAAATTGCATTAAATAGTAGAGAAAAAGGGAATTGGGATTGAATCGGATATGAAGCAGAAAAGTAAATGAACATGGGAAATTAGATCTCAGGACCCAGAGACTAGAGAACCAAGTCTAGATCTCAATGCCTTCCTAGATCCAACAAGAACAATTGCAAGGAAATTGTAAATTGCAAAGAAATGAAATGAGAAGTAAGTAACAGAAATTGAAATTCAATTAAGCAGTAAATAAACAGAGAGATCCAAGGATGAGATTGAAACAGAATTTCTTCAATTCTCCAACCCAAGATCCAAGACAATTGCAATTGAAATAGAAAGCAATAAAATGAAGAGGAAGAGAAGTGAATTCTCCTTCCCCAAGACAAAGAAATTAAAGATCACTCAATATCCAAAGCTCTCCGAAAACTATTATGAAAATTCCAAAAGAAAGCTCTCTGAAGAACTTGAATTCTATCCTATTTATACACTTTCTTCCAATGATCTTCAAGCCTTGAGTTGGGCCTTTGCTCTTGGTGGAATTGGGTTGAAAGAGGCCTTGGTTGATTGCTCTTGAAGTTTGGAGAAGAACCAAAGTGAACCAATTGAACCGGGTTAGAGTTTTGCAAAAGTTGGACCAAAAGTTAGAGCTAAAGTTAGGGGTCTAACTTTGGCTCTAACTTTTCATAGCAGCCCACAAAACTTACTGGTATGAACGTTGGTGCCAACGTTAGGGGTCTAACTTTGACCCTAACGTTGGCCTTGCCTTGTGTGCTTGTGGCGCCAACGTTAGCCACCAAGTTAGGGGGCTAACGTTGGCGCAAACTTTTGCTCCTCCTTGTGATGTTCATGAGCCAACGTTAGCCTCAAAGTTAGGGGGCTAACGTTGGCGCAAACTTTTGGTGCCCAGGGGAGAATTTCATGTGCCAACGTTAGCCTCAAAGTTAGGGGGCTAACGTTGGCGCAAACTTTTGATACCCAGGGAGTGATTTTCAAGTTCCAACGTTAGCCTCCAAGTTAGGGGGCTAACGTTGGGGCTAACTTTTCAACCAAAAGTTTGTGCAAAAGTTTGGTGCTAACTTTAGGTCCAGCTTTTTGCTTCCTGGTTCAATTTCACTTATTCCATTGTCTTCTCTTTACTCCTAGCTATTCCTTCTTACTTCAACCTTTCTCCAAGCTTTCTTCACCTATAATTAATCAACCAAACTCATCAAAGCTATGCTCATAATCATGAGATATTCATTCTATCATAATATGCAACAATTTTAGCATAAAACCTCATGAAATGGCATGAATTTATACATGGTTGATTCAATCAAGGGAAACATGAAAATCTACTCAATTAGCTTGCTTGTAGCTCAAGAAAGTGCATAATTCTAATGAAAACAAAAGAAAAAGACTAGTTAAACTAGGCTAGGATGACTTGTCATCACTAGCCATTGTTGGGACTTAGTTAAGAGTTAGCCTAGAAAGGATTTGAAATTAAGTCAAGCATTCCAATCCCAGCTAATCAATAGCAGTAGAGTCGTAAACAAGAACAACAGAGTGTACATCTGAACAAGTAACTTCTCTCTTTTTCCCTTTGCTTTGGTTGTGACAATAGAATGGAAGAAAAGTTATGAAACCCGTAATGGCTTCCCCGATCATTCTTCTATCCCAGTCGTTAGGTTAGGTCTCTCTGGAACTATGTGAGGAAACGTCTCTTGGAGTGTAGAGAATTCCTACCGTAGCCACCGTTGAAACTAATGACGCAAATGATTAACCCATTATATCATCTGAAGGAACGGGAAATACCAAAAAGTTTGAATTCACATGCCTCTAAATGAATGGGGGTCACTGATGCAGGCAGAAATTGGTGAATTAAAAATTATTAGAATATATGCGTTGCAAGTATAGTTCTTGACTCGCCAGAGATCCACCGCTCAATTTAGAAAAGTGTCACAGAAAATTAAAATTTAAAATACTGGGAGTATGAATCCCAGGTCGTCTCCCAACGAGTTGCAGGAAAGGGTGCTATTTTATTAATCAGATATTTTTGAAAAGGGTTGAGTTGAGTAAACAGGAAATTAAATTGATGAAATTGAATAATGTAAATAAAAGGCTTGACTGGGAGTTGATTACATGGAAGCCCTATTTTTGATGGAACACTCTTAAGGTTAATTGACAATTGAGAGTTATTTCGTTTAGTTATCCTTTACTAAGTAAAGGGAGGTAAAACAAGTTGGAATGCTGTTCTATTCACAAGTCCCAATTCACTTTGGGGAGGATTGGTGTTAGGAATTAGAGAGCAATCCAACAATAACTCAATTGCAATCTTTCTCTTGAACCTTCCAAGTCAAGGGTTCCTTTCAATCAACTCTCCATCAAGTTAGGGAACTACTCACTCATTGTAAAAGTAAAATTCGTAGCATATGAAAAGGAATTAAAGAAAGACATTATAAATAAAAATTGAAAATAATCAATTAAAAATAAAAGTGATCCTTGTATTAAATAATCCTAAAAATATTCTAATGGTAAAATTAAACAAAGCAAGGAACATGGAAGAGTAAGCCAAGTAAAGAAAACAAACTAGAATGACGAAGTCTTGATGAGGTAATAACTCTTCTCAATATCCCAATGCAAAAGGCTAGAGAAAACTAAAATCCTAAGAACTATGAATGTGTAGAGAGAAAACCTAGAGGAGGAGTAAAACTAGATCTAAAAACTAAAACTGTGTAGAATGAATATTGTTTTTGGTTTCTGCATGTTCTCTGGCTCTAGTCTGCTGTTCTGGGCCGAAAACTGGGTCAAAATAGGGCCCGAAATCGCCCCCAATGAATCTGCAAATTATGCAGATCGCGCACGTCACGCGATCGCGTCGCTCATGCGGACGCGTCATTCACGTTTCTGCTTTTCCACGCGGACGCGTCGTCCATGCGGCCGCGTCACTCGTGCTGTTCCATGCCGCGCGGTCGCATCATCCATGCGGCCGCGTCGCTTCAAATTGCTCTCTTCCGCGCGGTCGCGTCATCCATGCGGCTGCGTCGCTTCTCGCTGGTCATCTCCTCAATTTCTTGTGTTCCTTCCATTTTTGCAGGCTTCCCTACCAATCTCCAACTCATTCATGCCCTATAAAGCCTGAAACACTTAACACACAGATCACAGCATCGAATGGAATAAGGGAGAAATAAAATACATGATTAAAAGTCTCTAGGAAGCAAGTTTTCAACCATAAAGCATCTTTAGGAAGGAATTACAAATGCATGCTTATTTAATGAATAAGTGGGCAAAGATCATGATAAAACCACACAATTTAAACACAATATAAACCATGAAATAGTGGTTTATCAACCTCCCCTCACTTAAACATTAGCATGTCCTCATGCTTAACTGAAGGGGATAAAATAAATGAGTAAGAACATGTGAAACCTATGAAATGCAATGCAACCTATATATATGAATGCAACTATATGATTCTTGTCCACTTGATCAAAAGTAAGTAAGTTCTTCAAAACAATTATAATTCAAATTCCACTAATTCAATTCTTATAAAGTAAGAGCAGATAAAAATGCAAGAGGATAGCTCATGAAAGCAGGGAACATAGAAATTAACCAACCAAAGTTAGCCTCAGTCATTATATATTGAACCGAAGCAAAAGCCTCAGTAACGGTCGGACGATAATAAAAGGTCATAGCAAACCCCGTTGCTACTTGGACTAAAAGCAAGTAAGTGTAATTCCTCCTAAACAATAGAATATGTTGACATGAGAAGCATGGAACCCTCACTGATGGTGTATGTACACTCTAGTCTCTCTAGTGTATAGACTAATCACTCTATCCTTCTCTAATCATGCTTTCTAATTTTTTTATTCTTCTCCTAACCAATCAACAACATTTATTATATCAATGCAAACATTATGAGGTCTTTTCAAGGTTGTAATGGGGCCAAGGTAAAGGTAGGGATACATATATAGTCAAGTTAGCTTATAAATTGAATCTTTAATTAACCCAAGCCTCAACCCAACCTATATATTTTACATAACTTTAGAATTCATACCTAGCTACCCAGAGTTCCCCTTTTACATTCCATACTCATGTATCAACTTTTTATTTTAATTTTCATCATATGTGCATTGATCCCTGAATTCTTAATTCAACATTGGGGTAATTTTGTCCCCTTATTTATTTATTGGGTTTTTTTTAAAAAAAAATTAAAAGTAAACATAGCTTATCAATGCACATAGATTTTTAATTCTTATAGTTTCACATGAGTAGGTATCCAAATTCCCATTGTATTATCATGACACATTCCCTTAATAACTTTTGTTCCCACAATTTCTCATACTTAACTAGCACACACAATTCTATCTTAAGGTAACCAAAGATTCAATTTGGAATATACAATTATTTTTCCGCTTAAGGCTAGTAATGTGGTGAAATATAGAACAAATGGGATTTAAAGGCTCAAAGTGGTTAACAAAGGTAATTGAAAAGGGTAGGCTTAATTTGGATGAGTGAGTTTAAGCAAATAATGGCCTCAATCATGTGCAAGCATATAAATATAATAAATATTGGACATATAAGATAAAACAAAATATAGATTACAATCATAGAGAAGTAAACACACAAGAATAAATTAATTATGGTTAAATAGTGTAACCATGCATAAAAGCTTAAATCTTCAGAGGTTGTGTGTTCTTTTAGCTCAAACATCATGTTCCAAATACAACTTCAAGCAGATTTATCATAAAAATTTTAAAAATTAGTGAAATTTGTTCCAAAGATGGGGTCTTAGAAGAAACTTATTGTCTTTTCAATCAAGTAGAGCATGCATGCAACTAACCTATTACTATGCAATTTATCCTATTCTATAGAAGAAAGAAAAACTAACTAAAATCCTAATTTATTGGTGCTAGGAAAGAGAAATTACCTCTGGAAGTCAGGTACTGACCGACCTCCACACACTTAAGGCTTTGCACCGTCCTTGGTGCCATCTGTCAGGAACAGGGGTGGGCTGGTAGCAGTATTTCCACAGTCGGGACCATCATGGCTCCCTGTGCTGGTAAAGGAAGTGGAGTCCGGGGTGTCTGAGTCCTTGAATTTTCCCTTGAGTAGCTCCTTGAGGTGTTTGAATCGGCGCTCGTTATGGCGCTCTCTTAACTTTGCTTTCTGTTCTTGCCGATCCAATCTTTGGATTATCTGCTGAAGCAGTTCATCAGTTGTAGGTGCTTGTGGTGTTGAAGAAGGAATATCTTCAACTGGAGCAGTAAGAAGGCTTGTAGTGGCTGCTGGAAGTCTGAGGTACTTCCCATTGGTGACATACTGATCATCCCGTGGAAGCATGGCTTTGGTGTCTCCAGCTCTGTAGGAAACTCCGACTGCTGAGACAAGATCTGAGACCAAGGTAGAGAAAGGTAGGTTGCCCACAATTTGTACGTGTCCCATGGCATTCCGGATATGTCTTGGTAGATTCAGAGGCTGGTCTGTAAGGAAGCACCATAGTAGAACGGCCATGTCTGCAGTGAAGGAGGACTCGTGAGTGCTCGGAAAGACGTAATGGGACATGATCTGTGCCCATACGCGAGCCTCCAAGGTAAGTGCTGAAGTCAATATACCCTTAGGGCGGGTATGATGGTATCCGTAGATCCAACGACTGCCAGGTAGTGCGATAACTCTGAGAACAGCTTCCCAGTCAAATTGGTACATCTGGCACTTGAGTGCAGCTTCTTGAAAAGTGTCCAATCCTTCTGGAAAAGGGGGGAGACTCAAAGCTTTTGAATAGCCTTTTCTGTAATGGGGACTTGCTTCTGACGGACAAAGACAGACTGCAGGGTGGGCAAGTAGAAGTTAGAGTAGAACTCGACTACCCAAGAAAGATTGACATGCTTTTGCTGTCTCTGTAGGAAACCCCATTGTCTTTGTTCAATTTGCGACTCAACAAAAGTAGCAATATTGAGCGGGAGGATAAGAAGGTGTTCGTTGTTGTAACTCCTTTCAGCTAGAATAGGGAACATCTGCTCACAGTAGCGATTTGGAAATCGCGTAGTGTTCTTTGCTGGAAAGGCTTTATCCTTTTCATCAATCTTGATGATCCTCTTAACTCTTTTTGTTGAGGGCTTGACTGCAGTTGAAGAAGGCTCTGCCACTAGTGCTCTTTTAGTTCCTCTTCTTGCTGGTGGTTTGGGAGTGGCTTTCTCTTTTCCTTTCTTGGTGGCCATCCTGAAAAAGGGAAGAGAAAGTAAATTAAATTTAAAGAGATATGTAGCAATGAAGAAAACTAAAAAGGATGGTTATAAATGCACATTAAAAGGTAAATGATGTTAACACACGCTCATGAGTACATGTGAAAGATCATTAATAAAAAATAGTTAGTGCATATGAAGACAAGTGAATGCAAGGTGTTTATTGGCATGCCGGAAAAAGGGCATGAGTAGCATAGACCAAGCATTACTTTGTAAGAAACCATCACGTTTGTATTGACAATTAAATTCAATTAATATAATAGTAAAGGGAATTTGTGAAAGGCAAGCATTGAATAGTAGAATAATATAGAGAAGTGCATAATGCCATATGGGCTTTTTCACAAACACATAGCATGCATGGTGAAGAAGGTATAGAAAGTATTAAAGTGAACATGCAAGCAATCCTTTAAAGAAAATAATATATAATTGTCAAACAATTTGCAACAATCTACAAACATATAATGAAAAATAATGACTCAAATAAAATTCTAACAGCATGTAAAAAGGAAAGAAGAAGAAAGAAAATATGAATAATGAGAAGAAAAGAAAAGAAAAGAAAATAACAAATAAAATAAGAAGAATGATAGAAAAGAAAAGGATGAAGAAGAAAATAAAAACCTTGTTAATGGAGGTGAGGGAGAAAGAGTGAGAGGTGAGATAGAAGGAAGAAGAGAGAAGGAAGAAGAGAGAAGGAAGAAATAAGAAGGGAAAAGAAAAATTAGGATTAGAGAGGAAAAAGATAAGATATTTTGGCAATTCAGGTTGAGCTGTGCAGCGCAAGCGACGCGGCCGCGTGGGGCACGCGTTCGCGTGATTGCGCTTCAAGTAAGGGGACGCGATCGCGTCGGTCACGTGGTCGCGTGACCCATGTTAGGCTTCTGGCGCGAGTGCAGCCTCACGCCTGCACAACTCTCTCTTCAAATTGATGTATTTGCCAAAATTGGGGTGACGCGATCGCGTGGGGCATGCGATCGCGTGAGTGGGCATGTTATGGGGTACGACGCGGCCGCATGGGGCATGCGGTCGTGTGAGGGGGATTGTGCGTCCAGTGCCAGTCCAGCACCACTCTAGCACAACTTTCAGCTGTGCACCCGTTTTACGTCGAAAATCAGGGCACGCGGCCGCGTGGGGCACGCGGTCGCGTGGGAGGCCATTACGCTGATACGACGCGGACGCGTCAGCGACGCGGTTGCATCAGTGACGCGGTCGCGTGGGTTGATTTGTGCCACTGGCACACCTCCAGCCATGCTCCAGCATGACTCTCTGTTCGTTTTTAATTTTTTCTCCTCTCCTTGCCACGCGGACGCGTCGCTGATGCGGTTGCGTTGCGTAGCTCTCTTTTTTTTATATGTAAATGCAGGTGCACGAAAATACTAATAAAGAGAAGAGTTATTGAATAAGAAAAATTAAAAATAAAGAAAAGAACGATCATACCATGGTGGGTTGTCTCCCACCTAGCACTTTGCTTTAACGTCCGTAAGTTGGACGCTCCACTAGCTCAGTCTGTGGCTATGTGGGGATCTTCCAAGAGGAAGATCTCAAGTTCCTTGTCTTTCTTCTGCTTTTTGCCATGGTACAGCTTTAAACGATGTCCATTAACCTTGATAAGCTCCGAGCTCGAAGGATGGATAAGGTGATAAACTCCGTACAGTTCGGCCTTCTCTACTCTGTACGGACCTTCCCATCTTGATCTCAACTTGCCTGGCATGAGCCTCAGTCGAGATTTGTAAAGGAGGACTGAGTCCCCAGGTTGGAACTCTTTCCTCTTGATGTTCTGGTCATGTACAGCCTTCATCTTCTCCTTGTGTAGCCTTGAGTTCTCATAAGCTTCTAGGCGAAGGCTCTCCAGTTCTTGTAGTTGCAACTTCCTTTCAGCTCTGGCTTTCTCAATTCCCATATTGCACTCTTTGACTGCCCAAAAGGCTTTGTGCTTTATTTCTACCGGGAGATGACAAGCTTTTCCATAAACTAAGCGAAAAGGACTCATCCCAATGGGTGTTTTGTATGCTGTTCTGTATGCCCAGAGTGCATCTTGTAGCCTGGTGCTCCAGTCTCTTCTATAAGGCTTTACTATCTTCTGCAAGATACGATTTATCTCTCTATTTGACACATCAGCTTGCCCATTGGTCTAAGGATGGTATGCTGTTGCAACCTTATGAATTATCCCATGCTTCTTCACTAGTTCTGTTAGTCTCCTGTTACAAAAATGGGTGCCTTGATCGCTCATGATTGCTCGTGGGGATCCAAAGCGACAGATAATATGGTTTCTCACAAAGGAAACAACAGTGTTAGCATCATCAGTGCGGGTAGGAATTGCTTCCACCCATTTGGAAACGTAATCCACAGCTAACAATATATAAAAATAACCATTAGAATTTGGAAATAGACCCATGAAGTCAATGCCCCAAACATCAAAGATTTCACAGAAAAGCATATATTGTTGAGGCATCTCATCCCTCTTGGATATATTACTAAATTTTTGGCATGGGAGGCAAGATTTACAAAATTCAGCAGCGTCTCTAAAAAGAGTAGGCCACCAGAATCCACAGTCTAAGATCTTTCTAGCAGTTCTTTGGGGGCCAAAATGTCCTCCACTCTCAGATGAGTGACAGGCCTCTAAGATGGACTGGAATTCTGATTGAGGCACACACCGTCTAATTACCTGATCAGCGCCACATCTCCATAAATATGGGTCATCCCATATATAATATTTAGACTCGCTTTTCAGCTTGTCTCTTTGATGCTTATAAAAGTTTGGAGGAAATGTACGGCTAACTAGATAATTAGCTACAGGTGCATACCAGGGAGATACCTCAGATACTGCTTGTAGGTTATCAAATGGAAAATTATCATCTATAGGAGTAGAATCATCCTTAATGTGCTCAAGGCGACTCAAGTGGTCTGCCACTAAATTCTGGTTACCACTCATATCCTTTATTTCTAAATCAAATTCTTGTAATAGCAGTATCCAGCGTATAAGCCTTGGTTTGGACTCCTTTTTAGCTAATAGATACTTTAAAGCTGCATGATCCGAATACACTACTACTCTAGTACCAAGTAAATAAGCTCGGAATTTATCCAGAGCAAAAACAATAGCAAGAAGCTCTTTCTCAGTAGTAGTATAATTGGATTGGGTAGTGTCTAAAGTCTTAGACGCATAAGCAATAACAAAAGGGTCCTTACCTTCACGCTGAGCCAGCGCTGCTCCTACTGCATGGTTGGAAGCATCGCACATGATTTCAAACGGCTGGCTCCAGTCTGGTCCTCTCACAATTGGGGCTTGAGTCAGGGTGGCTTTTAGCTTATCAAACGCTTGTTTGCAATCTTCACTGAACTCGAACTCAATATCCTTCTGTAGTAATCTAGATAAGGGAAGTGCTACCTTACTAAAGTCCTTAATAAATCTCCTGTAAAAACCTGCATGGCCAAGGAACGAACGGACTTCCCTTACAGAAGAGGGGTAAGGTAAACTAGAAATAACATTCACCTTTGCTGGGTCTACAGAAATGCCAGTATTAGATACCACATGTCCTAGTACAATCCCTTGTTTTACCATAAAGTGACATTTTTCAAAATTTAATACAAGGTTTGTACTGACACATCTATCTAATACTCTAGATAATCCATCCAAGCAAAGGCTAAAAGAATCACCATAAACGCTAAAATCATCCATAAAAACCTCCATACAGTCCTCAATAAGATCAGAGAAAAGATTCATCATACACCTTTGGAAAGTAGCTGGTGCATTGCACAAGCCAAAGGGCATTCTCCTGTAAGCATAAGTCCCAAAAGGACATGTAAAAGTGGTCTTTTCCTGATCCTCAGGAGCTATATGAATCTGGAAACAACCTGTGTAACCATCTAAAAAGCAATAATGGGATTTACTTGACAGGCGAACCAGCATTTGATCAATGAATGGGAGTGGGTAGTGATCCTTACGAGTAGCTTGGTTGAGACGCCTGTAATCAATGCAGACTCTCCAAGCGTTCTGAACTTTAGTTGCTATGAGCTCTCTGTGCTCATTGTTCACTGTAGTGACTCCAGACTTCTTGGGCACCACTTGTACTGGGCTAACCCATTCGCTGTCTGAAATGGGATAGATGATACCTGCTTCCAATAGTCTGGTCACTTCCTTTTTGACAACTTCCAAGATAGTGGGATTCAATCTTCTTTGGGGTTGACGGACAGGTCTTGCTCCCTCTTCTAAAAATATTCTGTGTTAACATACTTGAGGGTTGATGCCTACTATGTCTGCCAAACTCCACCTAATTGCCTTCTTGTGCTTCCTCAGTACATTAAGTAACTGCTCTTCTTGTTGAGAAGTAAGTTCCCTTGCAATGATGACCGGAAACTTCTGCTCATCTTCAAGATAAGCATATTTGAGATGTGGAGGGAGGGGTTTCAACTCTAAATTCTGATCATGGGCAGGCTCTGGATTATCTGGAGCTTGTGAAAATGGTGAAGTGCCCTCATTGTCAGTTAAGAGGGTCCCCACACTTGGACCTTGTCCAGTGTGCCTCTCTTCTAATTCTTCCTTGTGAACTGTAGCTACAGTTTCATTTATGACATCACACTGGAAGATAGATTGATCTTCTGGAGGGTTGTTTATGACTCCATTCGGATTGAAGATTACTATGCGGCCATCTATTTCAAAAGAGTATGTTCCTGAAAAAGCATCCAATTTGAATTTTGATGTCTTCAGGAATGGTCTTTCAAGTAGGATTGATGATGGCTTATATGAGTCATTATGGGGCATCTCCAAGATATAAAAATCAGTGGGAAATGTAAGCCCTTTAATGTTCACTAAAACATCTTCAACAACTCCAGCCACTGTAATAATGCTTTTATCTGCTAACACAAAACGAGCTGCCGACCTTTTTAAGGGAGGGAGCCTCAAAATATCATATATAGACAAAGGCATTATACTGATACATGCTCCTAAATCACACATGCAGTCATAAATTACTACTCCACCAATAGTACAACTAACTATACAAGGACCTGGGTCACTACATTTTTTAGATAATCCTCCCATTAAAGCAGATATGGAACTACCTAAAGGAATAGTTTCTAATTCATTAATTTTGTCTTTATGTATACATAAATCTTTTAGAAACTTTGCATATTTAGGTACTTGTTGAATAACATCAAAAGGAGGAACGGTTACCTCAACCTTTTTGAATATTTCTACCATTTTGGGATCGGGTTCCAGTTGCTTCCTAGGCTTCCTTGCAAGTTGTGGAAAGGGAATGGGAGTAGTGTTTTCTGCAGTGTCTGTGCCTTTTGGTGCTTCCTCTTGTGGTTGCACTTCTTCTTCTTCAGCTATATCCTATATGTCCTCTTCTTCTTCGACATCTTCTATTTCTACTACCTCTTCAGCTGAGGCGTGGTCTGGTGAGCTTGGCTCCTCCTAATTCCTCTCCTGCAGTGTGGTTCCGAACCTCAGGGTGATGGCATTAATGCCTCCCTTTGGATTGGGTAATGGTTGAGAGGGGATTCCAGTGGAGCTTGAAGGTTGGTTACTGGAATTTTACATTGATCTAATCTGTGAGACAAGAGCTTGCAGGGTAGCAGTCAGACCATTCAGACTGACATTAATGTTATTTTCCATGGTCTGTTGACTTCGCTCAAAAAATTTTAGTAACTCTTCATTAGGATATGAAGAAGGGTGAGTAAATTGAGAGGTCTGCTGTTGGGTATTCTGTGGTCCTTGGGATTGTCTCAGGTGAGGTGCTCTGTAAGGTTGGTTCTGCTGCCTGTTGTTATTATTATTCCACCTCTGATTTCCCTGATTATCTCTGCATCCTCTGTTATTGTTGTACCTCCAATTCTGGTTAGAATTGTCCTCCCATCCATGGTTATTATTTCCACCTTGATTGTACCCTTGGTTGGGGCGGTCATAGAAGTTATGAGTAGATGCCACCATGTTGTCTTCTTGTTGGAGTTGCGGGCATTCATCAGTATAATGGCTATAATCAGCACAAATTCCGCAAACTCTTTGTGGGACTAGCTGTTGGCTTTGTTGTGCTGAAGAAGGTTGAGCTTGCTGAACTTGTTGTTGATTCAATTTCATCTGCTTCAGCAAGTTGGTCATCTCACAGATACTCTGAGTTAGAGCAGCAGTCTCTCTGCTAGAGGATACTTCTGCAACGGCTTTTGAGCGGCCTTGCTTCTGTCTATGGTTCCTAGTGGATTCAGCTAAGTCGCTGATCAATTGCCATGCCTCATCAGTGGTCTTGTACTTCTTCATAGACCCATTGCTAGCACTTTCCAATGTGGTCTTATCTTGGGGCCTCATGCCCTGTGTGACATAACTGAGTAACACTATCTTGTCAATCATGTGGTGGGGGCATGCTTCCAGAAGATTATTGAAGCGCTCCCAATATTCAAAGAGAGTCTTGTTGTCATCTTGAACAATCATGGAGATGTCTTTCCTTAGTTTATCAGTAACTTCAGATGGAAAGAATTTCTCCAAAAACTCTTTTCTGAGCGTATCCCAGTTGGATACATTTGCTAGGGGTTGAGTGTAGTACCACTCTCTTGCTTTTCCCTCAAGAGAAAATGGAAAAGCTTTCAGCAGGATTGAAGTTTCATCTGTACCATCATGCCTGACAGTAGAACAGGCTGCCTAGAAATCTCTCAGGTGCTTGATGGGCTCTTGAGCAGGTAAGCCATGAAACTTGGGCATCAAATTGAGCAATGCGGTCTTTATTTCAAAATCTGTAGCCACTGCTAGGTGATGCGCTTGAAACGGTTGCATTGTAAAATTAGGGGCTCCTTCCTCCTAGATGGTAACTCTCCTAGGTTCTGCCATGTCGTCTGCACGTGAATCAACTGAATCAGTAGAACGGGAGCTGGTTTCTTCCTTAAGTTCACTTTTAGATCCGCCCTCAGAGTGGACTAACCGACGCCGAGCTCGCCTTATTCGTGAAATAGTCCTTTCAATTTCAGAATCGAATATTAGCAAGCGCAGATCAGGAAGTGAACGCGTCATTTGACGAAAGAAACAGGCAGCTCATAGTAGCAAAATAAAATAAAATAAAAATAAATAAATTCCAATTAATAACTTTAGCACTCTATTGCAACTCACCGGCAACAGCGCCAAAAATTGATGCAGGCAGAAATTGGTGAATTAAAAATTATTAGAATATATGCATTGCAAGTATAGTTCTTGACTCGCCAGAGATCCACCGCTCAATTTAGAAAGGTGTCACAGAAAATTGAAATTTAAAATACTGGGAGTATGAATCCCAGGTCGTCTCCCAACGAGTTGCAGGAAATGGTGTTATTTTATTAATCAGATGTTTTTGAAAAGGGTTGAGTTAAGTAAATAGGAAATTAAATTGATGAAATTGAATAATGTAAATAAAAGCCTTGACTGGGAGTTGATTACATGGAAGCCCTATTCTTGATGGAACACTCTTAAGGTTAATTGACAATTGAGAGTTATTTCGTTTAGTTATCCTTTACTAAGTAAAGGGAGGTAAAATAAGTTGGAATGTTGTTCTATTCACAAGTCCCAATCCACTCTGGGGAGGATTTGTGTTAGGAATTAGAGAGCAATCCAACAATAACCCAATTGCAATCTTTCTCTTGAACCTTCCAACTCAAGGGTTCCTTTCAATCAACTCCCCATCAAGTTAGGGAACTACTCACTCATTGTAAAGGTAAAATTCGTAGCATATGAAAAGGAATTAAAGAAAGACATTATAAATAAAAATTGAAAATAATCAATTAAAAATAAAAGTGATCCTTGTATTAAATAATCCTAAAAATATTCCAATGGTAAAATTAAACAAAGCAAGGAACATGGAAGAGTAAGCCAAGTAAAGAAAACGAACTAGAATGACGAAGTCTTGATGAGGTAATAACTCTTCTCAATATCCCAATGCAAAAGTCTAGAGAAAACTAAAATCCTAAGAACTATGAACGTGTAGAGAGAAAACCTAGACGAGGAGTAAAACTAGATCTAAACACTAAAACTGTGTAGAATGAATGTTGTTTTTGGTTTCTGCATGTTCTCTGGCTCTAGTCTGCTGTTCCGGACCGAAAACTGGGTCAAAATAGGGCCCGAAATCGCCCCCAGCGAATCTGCAAATTATGCAGATCACGCACGTCACGCGATCGCGTCGCTCATGCGGACGCGTCATTCGTGTTTCTGCTTTGCCATGCGGACGCGTCGTCCATGCGGCCGCGTCACTCGTGCTATTCCATGCCGTGCGGTCGCGTCATCCATGCGGCCGCGTCGCTTCAAATTGCTCTCTTCTGTGCGGTCGCGTCATCCATGCGGCCGCGTCGCTTCTCGCTGGTCATCTCCTCAATTTCTTATGTTCCTTCCATTTTTGCAGGCTTCCCTACCAATCTCCAACTCATTCATGCCCTATAAAGCCTGAAACACTTAACACACAGATCACGGCATCGAATGGAATAAGGGAGAAATAAAATACTTGATTAAAAGTCTCTAGGAAGCAAGTTTTCAACCATAAAGCATCTTTAGGAAGGAAATACAAATGCATGCTTATTTAATGAATAAGTGGGCAAAGATCATGATAAAACCACACAATTTAAACACAATATAAACCATGAAATAGTGGTTTATCAGTCACTTCACTCATCCGAAGGCAAGATAAGAAGGAAGCCTTATCGGGGAGTTCAGATAGGAGCTGAAATAGCTTAGGTGATGTTCAAGAACAAGGCTATTTCCAATTAGAGATTGCTATAAATTGAATATTAAGGAAGGGCTAATAATAGTGGTATCTGGCCTCTTTCAAAATGGGAAAAATAACATAGTAAACTTTTATCTGAATGTCGACTGACCGAGTTGCGATTCGACTCGAGCAAGAAAGAAGCCGATCATTGAATTGAAAGATTTGCGTACTGATTCTCTCACTTGACTCACCCTGTGGGGATTTCCCTGAGGGGCTATTACACCCACTCCATTCCCTCCGAGGTTAACGCTAGTTACGCTTGATGAGCGGATATTTTATACACTTTTTGGCATTGTTTTCATATAGTTTTTAGCATATTTTGTTTAAGTTTTATTATGTTTTCATAGGTTTTAGTGCAAAATTTACATTTTTGGATTTTACTCTGAGTTTGTGTGTTTTCATGCTATTTCAGGTATTTTCTGGCTGAAATTGAGGAGCTGGAGCAAAAGTCTGATTCAGAAACAGAGAAAGCACTGCAGATGCTGTTAGGATCTGACCTCCGTGCACTTGAAAGAGATTTTCTGGAGATACAGAAGTCCAAATGACATGATCTAAACGGATATAGAAAGCTAACATCCATGGCTTTCAGAAATATATAATAGTCCATACTTTGTGATGCCAAGGCATCTTAGGCTAGTTTCACTAGCCTTTTTCCTTTGTTTTTTGTAGATTTTATGTATTTCTTAGGTAATAACTAAGTATTTGGATGAGAATTTCATGCATGCCTTAATTCAATCAAACATTGTTATTTTGATGCATTTTCATAAGAATTATGCTATATTTAATTGTTGATCATGAATGATGCAAATTCTTGTGAAATTAGCAAAGCTTTGATGTATTTGTTTGGTTGATGATAGGAGGAAAGAAGCAGAGGAGGAGCAACGAAAGGGGGCAATGCAGCTTTCTGCAAGTTTCTCATGCCAACGTTGGGGGGAACGTTGGTAGTCCAACGTTGGGGGAACGTTGGTAGTCCAACGTTACCTCCAACGTATTTCAATACAGAGTGCTTCCTGGAAATTGGAAAAAGTAGCTACGACGCGTACGCGTCGGGGACGCGCATGCGTGGAAAGGCCAACGTTGGAGGGAGCGTTTGTGGTCCAACGCTGAGGCCAACGTACGCGATGAGACTCCCAAAATTGGAAGTGGGAAAATTTGAGTCGACGCGTACCCGTCATAGACGCATACGCGTGGATACGAATTTTGACCTTGCACAGAACGCCGGAAGGATGCATACGCGCAAAAAATTGTTTGACGCGTACGCGTGGGTTACGCGCATGTGTGGAATGACAATTTTGACATCCACGCACACGTGTAGATACGCGAACGTTGGTGCTCTAACGTTGAGTCAAACGTTGCTCAAAGTGCCCAAAACTCATTTTTCTTAAGAGAACGTTTGGCTCAACATTTGCACTCAAACGTGGACTCCAACGTGGATACCAGAACACTGTAATTTAACCCCTCTCTTCTCAATAGCATTGGAGCCACTTCAACCCACTTCAGCCAAGGCCCACATCCAAGTACTTGATCCAATTGAAGATGAGAAAGAAGAGTATAAATAGAAGAATTGTTGAAGATTGAGGGAGCTCTCTGGGAGGCCCTTAGGGAGCTCTGGGAGTTCAGAACTCTGTTATTTCTCTTCTGCACTTTTCCCCTTTTTGTTTTATGTACTTTCTTTTCTTTTTCTTTCTAGCTAGGCTCTATTTTCCTGCGCTCTTCTTCTCTATAAATTGAATTGAGCCATGAACAACTAACCCCTCTTCATTGGGTTAGGGAGCTCCATTATAATTCAATGGATCAATAATAGTTTTCATCTTCTTCTTCTATCTTTTCTCTTGATTTTGTTAGAAAGCTTTCGATCTTAATTCAATTGGATAGTTGTTATGACAGAGAAGCTATTCATAATTGGAATTCCTCTGATCCTTGAGAGAGGAATGTGGAATTCATGCTAGAAATGCTTTCACACATTGGATTAGATTGGGGGTTGGATGGATATTGTGACATTTAATCCTACCAATACTTTGTTCTATGAATTTGTGTGGTATAATCAGTGACCGAACTTCATCTCTTCTCATGAGCAGTTAAACCAAGACATTGGGCAATTGTTCAAGCTTAGAGAGATTGGTGAGCCGAGACATTGGAATCCAATCATCTAAGATTGCCAAGCAAAGTCAATGAATGCATTGATTGAGGAAGAGATGAAAATGATTTGATCCGGAGAGTTCAATATCTCCTAAAACCCAATGAATCCCCTATTCTGATCTCACCCATTCTCTTTGTATTATGCTCTTTAATATGATGCTTAATCCCCACTCCCATTTAATTTCTTGCAATTTAAGCTTCTGCTCTTTAGATTCTGCAATTTAATTTCTGTTCATTTAATTTCTTGCAATTAAATTTTCCTGCTAATTTATATTCTGCAAATCCCAATTTCAATTCTGATTCAGTTCAACTAGAACAATTCTCCAATTAACATTAATCAACCAACCAATCCCTGTGGGATTCGACCTTACTCAATAGTGAGTTTTTACTTGACGACAATCCGGTGCACTTGCCGGTGGAAATTTGTTGAGAGACAAGTTTTTGTGACATCAAGTTTATGGCGCTGTTGTCGGAGATTGGTTTTGTATTGACAATTATTAAATCAGAGGATAACTAGATTGAACATTTTTTCTTTTCTTTTTTTAATTAGTTTTAATTTCAATAATCATTGTTACTTTCTGCAAATTTAATTTGGTTTTTCTTTGTTTATTTAATCACTAGCTGTTTGTGATATTGCCTCACTAAGAATCCTAATTCATGACAATGGAGATTTCAATTTCTTTTGGTGATTATTGTTTGAGACAGAGCCTGTTGCAAGAAAGAAAGGAGCATCCATCATCTCTTGGTCAATCACATTTCATGAGAAACTTTCCACCACCACAGAATGCTTCACGTTATTATGCTCATGCTGAGTGGGAGCATCAAGAAGCTGAAATGGGGTACTTTACAAAGCCACAAAATGGTCCATATTTTGATGAAAGTGATCATTCATCATGTTGTGACTGGTAAGATCAAAATCAAAGAGATTTCACTCATTCATACCCCATTCATCAAGAGCCATCACCTCTTAATTATCCAACCTCACCTTCTAGTTTTACATGTTCAAATTCTTCATCACTTGAGTATGCCTCAGCCCAAGATTCCTTCCCAATTCCATCAACTCATTTCATCATTCACAAAATTCATCCCACTACACACAAAATTTATTTCACTATTTACAAAACTCATTCCATTACCCACAAGAATCATACCACTCTCAGAACACACAACCACAAAACAACCAATTCCATTCACAAGCCAACCCCAACCAGCCATCACAACCTCCTTTAGATAGACTTGCTAGGATGGAACTTGATGACGAAAAATTGAATTTCGCACAAACTAACCAGCAAGTATACCGGGTCGCATCAAGTAGTAAAACTCACGTGAGTGAGGTCGATCCCACGAGGATTAATGGATCAAGCAACTTTAGTAAGGTGATTAGTCTAGTTAAGCTAACAGTGGTGGATTGAGTGGAATTGAGCTAACAGAATGTAATTTGCAATGAATTTAAAGTACAGAATATAAATGGCAGAAAATTAAATGGCAAGAAAAGTAAATTGCATCAAATGTAAAGGGCTTTGGGTGCAGGAAAATTAAAGAGAGCAGTAAATCAAGCAACTGAAATGAACTCAAGAACAATTAACAGAAAGAAAGACTCATCAGGGATTGGAGATATCACAATCCACAATGAATCAAATGGGTCTCAACTTCCTTCTCAATCATATGAATAGATCTATGGCAGATTGAAATTGATTGGATCCAAATTCTTTGGCAATCCAATCTCTCTAATCACAATCAATCTCGCCAATTCCTTGATCCAGTTGTCATAAGAAGAGGTTAAGCATTTTCTCTCATCCATAAGCCACACAGACTCTCAAGATCTCAATTTCTCCCGAATGGTGTTGATCAAGAAAGTTGTGAAAAAAAGAGCTTCAATTCTAATTTCCATGACCCCCCTTCCGAGGCTCACATGGAAATTCACAGATTCAAACACCCTTCCAGAGTGAATGGATCTCAATCAAAACAGAAGTTATTTCTTAGCTATCTAGATGAATTGAGAGGAAGAAGAATTTAATTCAATTCATATGAATCATAATAAAGATCCTCCCCCTAATGAGTTGGGGTTCAATGGGTCATTGCTCTAACCAGGGAAGTAAAACAGAAATGTAGAATTGCAAAGAACAGAAGTGCAAAAAATTAAATTGTATGAAATTAAATTGAACTCAATAGCAAACTGAGATGTAAAGTTGCAGAAAGGAAAGTTGCAGAAGAGAAGTGATGCAGGAGATTGAAATTGCATAAGATAATAAACTGAATTCAATACAATTGAAATATAAAAGTGCAGAGAAGAAAAAGTATATACATGATCCTTCTATTCTACTCCTACTCCTACTACTGCTTACTCCTAATGCAGCCTACTACTACCCAAGCCCCCTTTAATTCTACCAGAGAGCCTTTATTTATACTCTTCTTCTTTTCTTCAAATTGGGACTTCAATGTACTTGGATGTGGGCCCTTTGGCCTTGTTGAGGCAAGTAAGAGTGGGTCTCAGTAATGTTGAAGAGGGGCAAATGGGTAATTCATCTTAAAAATCAGCATGGGTGTTTAATTGCCTTGGAGATGATGTCAACGTTGGCCTTAACGTTTGCAAGAAAACATTGAGTCAAACGTTGGGCTTCAAAAATGATTTTCGAAGGAATGAGCGTTGGCGCCAATGTTTGACTCAACGTTGATGTACCAACATTTTTCCATCCACGCGTACGCATACACTACGCTTACGCGTGCATTGCCATTTTTCCATTCCACGCGTGTGCGTCGCCCACGCGTACCCGTAAAAATAGCATTTTGTGCGTGTGCGTCGCTCACGCGTTTGCGTGTCTGTCCAAAAACCTGCATCCACGCGTACGCGTGGCCCACGCTTACGCGTCGATGCAAATTTTCCAAATCCAAATATGGGCTGCTCATCGCGGACGTTGGAGGCAGCGTTTGAGGCAACATTGGACCTCCAACATTCGTTTGGTGACGCGTACGCGTGGATGGTCAATTTTGTCATTCCATGCGTGCGCGTGACTCACGCTTGCGCATGGATATAAAAATTTCCTTCTTTTACGCGTACGCGTTGCCCAAAAATCTTTTAGCTCCAGAATTGAACATTTTCAAGGACATTGGAGGTAATGTTGGTTCACCAACGTTCCCTCCAATATTGGCAGCCATGTTTTCTTCTTCCAGAATGTTGCCTTCACCGTTGATAGGCCAACGTTGGCTCCAATGTTGGCCTCTCCTTCTCTTCTTCCCTGCTCTTCCTCTGCTTCTTTCTACCTATCATCAACCAAACAAACTCATCAAAGCTTTGGCATAATCACAAGATTTTACATCATGCATAAATCAATCAATTCTTGTATAAATCTCATGATAATGCATAAAATTAACAATGTTTTTATTGAATCAAGATAAGCATGAAATTCTCATCCAAACACTTACTTATTGCCTAAGAAATGCATAAAAACCGAGTAAAATAGATGAAAAAGGCTTGTGAAACTAGCCTAAGATGACTTGTCATCAGAACTCCTCCTTGAAGAACTCAACAAAAGGAGAGAAGAAGATCAACTTGCTAGGATAGAACTCCTCCTTGAAAAAATGATAAAGATAAACGAAGAGGAAAAAATAGCAAAAAGGGGGCATGAAGAAAAATTGAGAGAGACAGCTCAATCCTATTCTGAAGAACAATTCATTGAAGAGCTGAGATCACAAAGAAAGACCGCTCCACTGTCTCCAGAAACGGAGGAGTTCATTCAATGGTCAAGAACAAGGGAGGAATCAGAAGAACAAGAAAAAGAGGTACCCATACCAAGTGAGATTCCTATGAAGAAGGAGGAGGTTGTGAGAGTATCTAAGCCTAGAGCTCCATACCCACGGAGGCTGCTAAGGGTGACAAAGGAATGTGCAAACTCACTGCCAGAAGATTCAATTCAACATCATGAAGAAGAAAGGGAGGAAGTCAATCAAGAGAGTCTACACTCCAATAAAACAGAGAGTTGCATAGAGGGTGAATTCATTGAACCACCACCTCAAGAAGCTCTTGATAAAGAGGATGCTCCAACTATCCAACAATACCCAAGTCTTGAGATCAAAGATGTGAAGGCAGTAATTACAAACACCAAAAGGAGCATTGTGACCAAAAAACAAAGGATCATATTCATGAAAAAGAGAAGGTCAAAGGACAATCCAACTCTTGATCCAACAAGCAAGTTCACTGAAGCCAATCACAAAAGAAAGGTTGCTAGAAAAAGGCACTCACAATAAGGGGCATTAACTAGCTCCTTCTTCCACTTGAGGTCATTTCTCTTAACAAACTGGAAGAAGAGGAAAAAATTCATGACCAAAATGTCAAGCTAATGACAGTAAAAGAGCGCTTGTTGGGAGGCAACCCAACCAGAGGTAGTTTCTTTTCCTAGTTAATTCAATAAAAGAGTTAAGTAGATACTTGATAAACCACTATTTTATGGTTTATCTTGTGTTTAATTGAATAGTTTTATCAAGTCTTTACCCACTTATTCATATGATTTTCATGATTTTATAATCCCTTCCTAGTTTTGTTTTGTGGTTGAAAACTTGCTTCCTAGAGATCTTTAATTAGTATATTTTAATTCTCCTTTATACTATTCGATGCCGTGATCCATGTGTTAAGTGTTTCAGGATTTATAGGGCAGGAATGGCTTAGAGAATGGAGAGGAAGCTTGCAGAAATGGAAGGAACACAAGAAACTAAGGAGATAACCAGCGAGCATCGGCGCGCACGCATGGCTCACACGAGTGTGCTGAATGGAGAAATTTGCAATGACGCGTGCGCGTGCCTGACGCATACGCATGGATTGGAGTTCTGCAAGATGACACGTGCGCATGCCTGACGCGTACGCGTGACAAGGAAATTCGCCAAATGACGCGCACGCGTGACTGACGCATACGCGTGACATGCGCGATCTACAGAAATAATAGAAAACACTAGGGGCGATTTTGGGCCGAGTTTTGACCCAGTTTTCGGTCCAAAAACATAGAATAAAGCCAGGGAACCTGCAGAGACTCGAGGGAGAACTTTCATATTCACAATTTTAGGTTTTAGATGTAGTTTCTAGAGAGAGAGGCTCTCTCCTCTCTCTTAGGTTTTAGGATTTAGGATTTCTCTTAGGTTAGGTTTACTCCTTCTTCATTCTAGGTTCAATGTTCCTTTAATTTAGTTTCTCTTCTTCTTTTATTTATTCTATGGCTTTAGTTTGTTTTTTTTCCCAATTTGATTTATGAACTCTCCATGTTAGATTTGATTTCTTTATTTAATGCAATTTGAGGTATTTCAGATTTATGATTGCTTTCTTCTATTTATGATATAAATAATTTGGATTTTTCTCCTTTTGGCTTTGGTTGAGTAATTGGTGACACTTGAGTTGTCAAACTCAGCTGTTGATTGAAAATTGGAAATTGCTGATTGATTTGGATCCCTCTAAAGCTAGTCTTTCCACAGGATTTGACTAGGACTTGAGGAATCAAATTGATTAGTCCACTTGACTTTCCTTTATTTAGTAAGGGTTAACTAAGTGGGAACAATAACAATTCTCATCACACCTGATAAGGATAACTAGGATGGGATTTCCAGTTCTCATACCTTGCCAAGAGTTTTTCTAGTTAGTTTGTTTCCATTGCCATTTACTATTGTTGCTTCTTATCTTAAAAAACCCAAAAAGATACCTTTTCCATAACCAATAATAAACACACCTCCCTGCAATTCCTTGAGAGACGACCCGAGGTTTAAATACTTCAGTTATAAATTTTATTGGGTTTGCTTAAGTGACAACTAAAACTTTTGTACGAAAGGATTCTCTGTTGGTTTAGAAGCTATACTTACAACGGGAATTTATTTGTGAAAATTCTTTACTAGCAGAAAATCCGTTCGTCAAAACGGCGCCGTTGTTGAGGAATTGCAATTGTGTCCCTTATTATTGGTTATTGTAAATATTTTCTTTTGCTTGTTTATTTGTTTTTGTTTTTGTTTTTAATTTTTATTAGTTACTATGAGTTCTCACCCCTCCGACTTTAAGTTTGGTTCCAATGTTATTGTAAGGAATGAAAACTATAATGAAAATAGGCATCAAGGTTGGAATAATCAAAGATGGGAGGAACCACGAGGATTTGATCAACCCTCTTGACAACAACCCCCTCCAATGCGATATAACCAACAACCATTCTGTGATGCATACCAAGACAATAATTATAGTGGACCCTTTTGTGACAAACCACCTCCACCAAATTACTATGGTCAAGAGCCATTTCGAGGTGTGTACCAAGATGATAGATATGGTGGATCCCCTTGTAGTTACCAACAAGCCCCATCATATGCCTATGAACCACCTCCTCAACATAGCTTTGAACCACCATACTCACAAGTCACCTACAACCATTCATCTCCATATGACCCTAACCCTTATCCATCCTAATTCCAATCCAATTACCCCTAAGAACCACCACTTTCATATGCACCATGTCCATATCCATCGACCCAAGAATCACAGGCTCACCTCAAGGAAACAGTAGATCAATTTCATGCAACCCTTCATCAACTGGAACAAGCGATAAATCAATTAGCTTCCCGACATTCGGACACTCAAGGAACCCCCACGGCTTCATGTAGAGAATCTACTGAAGAACACAGCACGACGGAGAAGCTAGAAACTCTGGTGGACAGTGAGCAGCATGACTTTGTATTGGAACAATTAGAGGAAGCCGTAATCGTTAAAGAGGAAGAAGTGGTCGAAGACTTAAGAGATGCGGAACGTCCATGGGAAAGCCCAGTCATAGAGCCCCCTTCTAAGGAGTTTGAATTTGATGTTGAGGAGGGTGTACAACCTCCAAGGCATATCATGGTTGAAGACTTTGAAGGGGATGATCAAGAGATGGATTCAATCATTGATGAATTCTTATCTACATTTGAATCCTCTCCCATTGGACTTGACATGGAGATTAAAGAAGAAGAAGTACAACCTCCCATGCCTTTGGTGAACAATGAAGAAGAAATCGAATTGGAAGAAAGCTACCAAGAAGAAGAGGTTGATATTGAAGAAGCTTGCAAAGAGGTGGAAGTTGTCAAAGAGGAGTCCAAGGGAATGGAGCTGGAAATCACCTTTCCAAAGTTGTTGGAGATATCTCCCCCAAAGCCATCACCATTCATTCCTTCATTCAAGTGGGTAAATCTTTCATCTCTAAGCTTAATTAGCCCACTTGAATATGCTTTGCTTGAGACGGATGGGAAACTTAGAGCTCTTTGTGGCTATAAGAGTAAGAGGGAGATGGTTAGTGGTAAGAGTTATCCTGCAAGGTTCAATATGGTTGAACGCTCCAAGTTGAAGTGCAAAGAGTGGTGTAGAGCTCGATTGAATGGGTCTAGGAAGTCGTTTGGGCACTCTAGTAATAATTCAGATTGCTTTCCACCCGGTTGGAACAAAGATGGTCAACAAGAAGACGGCTGCAAAAGCAAGGTTTGGGACCCCAGAATTCATTCTAACAACCAACACTTCCGGAGCCATGTCACTTGCTTTAACTTGCTTGAAGGCTTTGTGCAACTAGTGTGGGATCCCGGAGGCTATTGGAATTACAAACACTGGTGGGGATTCCTGGATGAGTTCAAGCATAAGCGACCATGACAGGGAGCTCACCAAATGTCCAACTTAAGGACTTTAACTAAAAGTGCTAGGTGGGAGATAACCCACCATGGTATTATCTTTTATTTTTATCCTTAGTTTTATTTTATTATATTTTTATTCTTAGTTTTATTTTGTTTTGTTTTATTCTTAGTTTTATTTTATTCTATTTTTCTTAGTGTTCATTCATAATGTCTGCATCAACACCCGCATTTTGCATTCGGCATACTGCATAAAAAATAAAAAGGGGAACGCAACCCACGCGTGCGCGTAGGCCACGCGTGGGCGTCGATAGCACTTTTTGCTATCCCATCCAACGAACAGAAAGTTTTGATGGAATCGTGTGGCTGGTGTGCTCTGCGCATAATTCGAGCCACGCGTACGCGCCTACGATGCGGGCGCGTCCCTTGCAACCTTAACATACCACGCGTACGTGTCAAGCACGCGCACGCATGGATAGGGAAATCGGCGTAAATGGGTGCTAACCCGAGAGTTGTGCTGCCCTCGTGCTGGAATGGTGCTATAGGCACAAAATGACCCACGCGTACGCGTCCCTGACGCGTGCGCGTCCTTTTGCTTCTAGACCATCCACGCGTACGCGTGGGCGACGCTTACGCGTCGCATGACTGTCTCTGTTTTCACGCGTGAGCGTGATTCTCGCACGCGCGTCGCTTCCCATTTTCTTCATTCCCTTCTCCATTCTTCTCTCTTTTCTCCTTCTTTCTCTCTCCTTTCTTACTTTCTTTTTCTTCATCTCTTTAACTTCTCATCCTTCTTTTCTTTCATTCTATTTTACTTAATTTATCTGCATACTTTCATTCATTGCATTTTAATTTTGTGCATATTTTTATTTTCTTTTCTAAATTTATTATTTTTTCGTTGGTGTTAAATCTTCTTATTTAACTGTTGCATCTTCTCTTGAATTATCCTGGTGCTTCATGACTTGTTTTATTCTGATTGGGCAGTATTATTTAAATCAATCTTTTATGATACTTGTACTCCTCTTGCATTGATATGCACTTATACTGTCTTTTATTACCCACACTCCTCCCTTTTGTTGCAAATTTTGCACCACTGGTATGCCATGTGCTTCTATTGTTTTCTCACTTGCATGTTGTAGCTACCATGTAATTGAGACCCCCATTATTTGGCATTAACCCACCCATACTTTATTTATTTTCTTCTCTTTATTCTTGGGTTACTTTTCTTCTTTTTTTCTCTTCTTTCAGGATGGCCACCGAGGAAGGGAAATGGAAAACCTTTACATGGGCAACAAACAAGTTCCATCTGCACAATCTTTGGAGAAAAGTATCAGTATAGCAACCCATCCACTTGCACATCTTAGCATGCACCGAGGACGGTGCAATCTTTAAGTGTGGGGAGGTCGATACCGATCTCCATGGTTTAGTTATTTTCTTGCCAACACCAATGTCTTATTTTCTTTATTAGTTCATTGTTGTATTTACATGTTTGATTGCATATTTTCTTGATTTTGTGCATATTTTACCACTGCTTGGTTAAAGTAATGAGTTTCTTTTCAAGACTTTATAGTATTTCACTAATTTAAATTAAAATTTTTGTGTTAAAACTTGTTTGAAGATTGTAAATTGGAACATAGTTTATAGCTAAGAACACACAACCCGTGAGATTTTTTAGCTTAATTACATGGTTACATTATTTAACCATAATATTTTATTCTTGTGTATTTTCTTCTCTATGATTGTAATTTTTATTTTGTTCCATCCTATATGTCTAATGTTTAATGTGTTATATTCATGCATATAATTGAGGCCATTAATTGTTATTAGCTCACTTATCCCAAATAACCTACCCTTTTAATCACCTTTGTTAGCCACCTTAAGCCTTTTTATCCCCTTTTATTCTATATTTTACCACATCACTAGCCTTAAGCAGAAAAACAAATTAATTACCCCAAATTGAATCTTTGGTTAGCTTAAGATAGAGATTGTGTGTTAATTAAGTGTGGGAAAACTGTGGGAACATGGGTTAATAAGAGAATGTGTTATGTTTTTACTTTGATAAAATATTGGGAATTTAGGTACCTACTCATGTGAGACCAGAAAAATTAAAAATCCATGTGCATTGATAAGTTATGTTTATTTTTCTATTTAAAAAATAAAAAAGAGAAAAAAAAGAAAAAAATTCAAAAAAAATATTCAATAAATAAGTAAATAAATAAGGGAACAAAATTACTCCAATGTTAAGTTAATAAAAGATCAATGCATATGTGATACAAATTAAAAGAAGAGTTGATGCATGAGTATGTAATGCAAAAGTGAGAATTTTGGGTAGCTAGGCATGAATTTAAAAGTATGTAGAGTATGTATAGGTGAAGGCTTAGGTTGATCAAGGATTAAATTTATAGCTCACTTAGCCATATATACCCTTACCTTTACCTTGGCCCCATTACAACCTTGAGAAGACCTCATGATGTTTGCATTGGTACATTAAATATTTGTTGATTGGTTATGTGAAGAACAAAGTTTAGAAAGCATGACTAGAGAAGAGTAGAGTGATTACCCTATACACTTGAGTGATTAGAGTGCACATATACTATCAGTAAGGGTTCAATGCTTGATTCTATATTCCCTGCTTTCATGAGCTGTCTTCTTACAAGTTTACTTGTTTTTACTATATGATTTTAATTGGTGATATTTGATTTATATTTGTCTTGAAGAACTTATTTACTTTTAACCAAGTAGACAAAACCATCTTAGCATATAGTTGCATTCATATACATAGGTTGCATTGCATTGCATGAGTCTTACTTTTTCCTACTCATTTATTTCATCTACTTGAGCTAAGCATGAGGACATGCTAATGTTTAAGTGTGGAGAGGTTGATAAACCACTATTTTATGGTTTATCTTGTATTTAATTGAATGGTTTTATCAAGTCTTTACCCACTTATTCATATGATTTGCATGATTTTACAATCCCTTCCTAGTTTTGTTTTATGGTTGAAAACTTGCTTCCTAGAGATCTTTAATTAGTATATTTTAATTATCCTTTATACCATTTGATGCCGTGATCCGTGTGTTAAGTGTTTCAGGCTTTATATGGCAGGAATGGCTTAGAGAATGGAGAGAAAGCTTGCAAAAATGGAAGGAACACAAGAAACTAAGGAGATAACCAGCAAGCATTGATGCACACGCATGGCTCACGCGAGCGCGCGGAATGGAGAAATTTGCAGCGACGCGTGCGCGTGTCTGACGCGTACTGATGAGCGGATAATTTATACGCTTTTTGGCATTGTTTTTAGTATGTTTTTAGTATGTTTTAGCTAGTTTTTATTATGTTTTTATTATTTTTTAAATAAAAATCACATTTCTGGACTTTACTATGAGTTTGTGTATTTTTCTGTGATTTCAGGTATTTTCTGGCTGAAATTGAGGGACCTGAGCAAAAATCTGATTCAGAGGCTGAAAAAGGACTGCAGATGCTGTTGGATTCTGACTTCCCTGTACTCAAAGTGGATTTTCTGGAGCTATAGAAGCCCAATTGGTGCGCTCTCAATTGCGTTGGAAAGTAGACATCCTGGGCTTTCCAGCAATATATAATAGTCTATACTTTTCCTGAGATTTGATGGCCCAAACCGGCAATCCAAATCAGCATAGAAATTCTGGCATCAAAACGCCAGAACTGGCATAAAAACTGGAGTTAAACGCCCAAACTGGCACAAAAGCTGGCGCTTAACTCCAAGAAAAGTCTCTACATGTGAAAGCTTCAATGCTCAGCCCAAGCACACACCAAGTGGGCCCGGAAGTAGATTCTGCATCATTTACTCATTTTTGTAAACCATAGGTTACTAGTTTTCTACAAATAGGACCTTTTGCTATTGTATTTTAGAGATTGGATCATAATTTTCATCTTGGAACTTGTATCTTCACGCTTTGGGAGGCTGGCCATTCGGCCATGCCTAGACCTTTTGTTTTTATGTATTTTTAACGGTAGAGTTTCTACACACCATAGATTAAGGTGTGGAGCTCTGCTGTTCCTCATGAATTAATGCAAAGTACTATTATTTTTCTATTCAACTCAAGCCTATTTCTGTTCTAAGATATCCATTCGTTCTTCAATACAATGAATGTGATGATCTGTGACACTCATCACCATTCTCACCTATGAACGCGTGCCTGACAACCACTTCCGTTCTATATGCAAACATGCTTGAATGTGTATTTCTTGTGTTTCTAATCTAAGATTAGAACCTTCGTGGTATAGGCTAGAATCATTGGTGACCATTCCTGAGATCCGGAAAGTCTAAACCTTGTCTGTGGTATTCCGAGTAGGATCTGGGAAGGGATGACTATGACGAGCTTCAAACTCGCGAGTGTTGGGCGTAGTGACAGACGCAAAAGGATCAATGGATTCTATTCTAACATGATCGAGACCAACAGCTGATTAGCCGTGCGGTGACAGCACATTTGGAACATTTTCACTGAGAGGACGGGAGGTAGCCATTGACAACGGTGAAACCCAACATACAGCTTGCCATGGAAAGGAGTTTGAATGATTGGAAGAAGGCAATAGGAAAGCAGAGGTTCAGAAGGAACAAAGCATCTTCATACACTTATCTGAAATTCTCACCAATGAATTACATAAGTATCTCTATCTTATTTTATGTTTTATTCATATTTTAATTATCAATTCTCCATAACCATTTGAATCCGCCTGACTGAGATTTACAAGGTGACCATAGCTTGCTTCAAGCCGACAATCTCCGTGGGATCGACCCTTACTCACGTAAGGTTTATTACTTGGACGACCCAGTGCACTTGCTGGTTAGTTGTGCGGAGTTGTGACAAAGAGTTGAGATTACAATTGTGCGTACCATGATATTGGCGCCATTGATGTTCACAATTTCATGCACCACGTACGCGTGACAAGGAAATCCGTCAAATGACATGCACGCGTGACTGACGCGTACGCGTGACATGCACGATCTGCAGAAATAACAGAAAATGCTGGGGGCAATTTCGGGCTGAGTTTTGACCCAGTTTTTGGCCTGGAAACACAGAATAGAGCCAGGGAACTTGAAGAGACTCGAGGGAGAACTTTTATATTCACAATTTTAGGTTTTAGATGTAGTTTTTAGAGAGAGAGGCTCTCTCTTCTCTCTTAGGTTTTAGGATTTAGGATTTCTCTTAGGTTAGGTTTACTCCTTCTTCATTCCAGGTTCAATGTTCCTTTAATTTAGTTTCTCTTCTACTTTTACTTATTTTATGGCTTTAGTTTGTTTATTTTCCCAATTTGATTTATGAACTCTCCATGCTAGATTTGATTTCTTTATTTAATGCAATTTGAGGTATTTCAGATTTATGATTGCTTTCTTCTATTTATGATATAAATAATTTGGATTTTTCCCCTTTTGGCTTTGGTTGAGTAATTGGTGACACTTGAATTGTCAAACTCAGCTATTGATTTAAAATTGGAAATTGCTAATTGATTTGGATCCCTCTAAAGTTAGTCTTTCCACATGAGTTGACTAGGACTTGAGGAATCAAATTGATTAGTCCACTTGACTTTCCTTTATTTAGTAAGGGATAACTAAGTAGGAGCAATAACAATTCTCATCACACCTGATAAGGATAACTAGGATGGGATTTCCAGTTCTCATACCTTGCCAAGAGTTTTTCTAGTTAGTTTGTTTCCATTGCCATTTACTATTGTTGCTTCTTATCTTAAAAAACCCAAAAAGATACCTTTTCCATAACCAATAATAAACACACCTCCCTGCAATTCCTTGAGAGATGACCCGAGGTTTAAATACTTCGGTTATAAATTTTATTGGGTTTGCTTAAGTGACAACCAAAACTTTTGTACGAAAGGATTCTCTGTTGGTTTAGAAGCTATACTCACAACAGGAATTCATTTGTGAAAATTCTTTACTAGTAGAAAATCAGTTCGTCCATACTCTATATTGCAAGGAGCTAAGTTTGGTGTTGCACACCAAAACAATTTAAAGGGTGAATATGTGATACTAAGTTTGGTGTTCCACTATTGTTTTCATTTAAAAACACATTGCAACCCTTCAATGACAAGTCACTGACTCCAAACAACCAAAGAAACTACTTAGCATGTTTTTAGTTTCTAGTTCATAGTTTGTTTTTCAAGTTTATAGTTGTTTTCTTAATAAAAGCACATGAGGTTCTCTGCATGTAGTCAATCTGCTGCATTAGGCAAGGAACTAAGTTTGGTGTTTACACACCAACTTAAGTTCAGAAAATCACAAGCATATATGCATGCTAACTGTTTCTTAAGTGCTTAGGGAACAAGCAACTTCCAATAACTTTGCAGAAAGTCAATCAATCTCTTGGAAGGACTATGCACCATCATCCAAGGAGACAAGAAGGATACAAAAGCTATGGATGATGAGGACAAGGAAGAAACAAGAAGAAACCAAGAGGTTGTATTGTTACTTAACCATTTTTGGTTTGTAGTGCTTAAATTGGAAGTATGATTGTACCCTGTCTTCATGAATCTTTGCTTTCTGCTTGTGTTTCTTTATTGACATTTGGGGATGCTAGTCTAAGTGCCTAGGCCACTTCATCCTTACTTGAATTATATGCTGTGTTCTTAAGCTCAATAAAAGAAATTATGAGAAATTGTTGTGAAAAACAAGAATAAAATCCAATGTTGCAAAATTAAGTCCTAGTGTTGTGGTGGTAATTGTTAGTTAAATTGGTTTATCAATAAGGTACAAGGCTAAAATATCTCTTGAATTATGAGCTTGAAGTGCATTCTATGAGACTTAAATGAATTAATAAGGTCCTAAAAAGTGAAAAAGAGAATGAAAAAGAAAGAAAAGAGCAACAATTAAGGCTGGGCACCAATAGTTTGAATCTTGAGGAATGTGTCTGTGGTGTTTTTGTGCAAGGATATACTTGGATGAATAAGTTCGAGTGTTGTATCACTTGACAACTTGGGTTAACTAACCCGGGATTATCAACTGAAAGTCCACTATCAAGAGTAACCTTGTCACAAAATATTTAGCAACCCAAAGAGGTGCTGGACACCAAGGTCGGAATGAATAACAAACCATCTGCCCGTGATGTGTATGTGCTGAGAAGAGACTTGGGTGATTAAGTTCTTAGGGGTGTTTCAACACCTAGCACCTTGAACCAACTGGTTTGGGAGTGTTGGATAAAAGCCTATCCTAAAGAGTTGTCTCAACACAGAACACTTAGCTACAAAAGCAATAAGTTCTAAAGAAGAAAACAAAAATAGAGAAGTTTAAGGATCATGAATAAGAGTCTCATAGAAGGCAATAGAGTGAGAGTTCAAGAGCATATGAGAGCCTAGAAAACAGCATGAACATGAACTTAAATTGCCATGCATGAAACTCCATAAAAGTAAGGATTTGAATTCTCTAAATAAGGACTTGTATCTCTTGTATTTTCACTTCATTCTGCTTATGTTCTATTACTTGCTTGAGGACAAGCAAGATTTAAGTTTGGTGTTGTGATGCCAAGACATCTTAGGCTAGTTTCACTAGCCTTTTTCCTTTGTTTTTAGTAGATTTTATTTATTTCTTAGGTAATAAGTAAGTATTTGGATAGAATTTCATGCATGCCTTAATTCAATCAAACATTGTTATTTTGATACATTTTCATAAGAATTATGCTATATTTAATTGTTGATCATGAATGATGCAAATTCTTGTGAAATTAGCAAAGCTTTGATGTATTTGTTTGGTTGATGATAGGAGAAGAGAAGCAGAGGAGGAGCAATGAAAGGGGGGCAATGCAGCTTTCTGCAAGTTTCTGGTGCCAACGTTGGAGGGAATGTTGGCAGTCTAACGTTGCCTCCAACATATTTCAATATAGAGTGCTTCCTGGAAATTGGAAAAAGTAGCTGTGACGCGTACACCTGGGCGACATGTACGCATGGAAAGGCCAACATTGGAGGGAGCGTTTGTGGTCCAACGTACGTGATGAGACTCCCAAAACTGGAAGTGGGAAAATTTGAGTCAACGTGTTCGCGTCTATGACGCGTACGCGTGGATACGAATTTTGACCTTGCACGCGAACGCCTGAAGGACGCATATGCGCAAAAACTTGTTTGACGCGTATGCATGGGCTACGCACACGCGTAGAATGACAATTTTGACAATCCACGTGGACACGTGGGCCACGCGCACGCGTGGACGCGCGAATGTTGGTGCTCCAATATTGAGTCAAATGTTGCTCAAAGTGCCCAGAACTCATTTTTCTTAAGAGAACATTTGGCTCAATGTTTGCCCTCAAACGTGGACTCCAATGTGGATACCAGAACTCTACAATTCAACCCCTCTCTTCTCAACAGCATTGGAGCCACTTCAACCCACTTCAGCCAAGGCCCACATCCAAGTACTTGATCCAATTGAATATGAGAAAGAAGAGTATAAATAGAAGAATTGTTGGAGATTAAGGGAGCTCTCTGGGAGGCCCTTAGGGGGCTCTGGGAGTTCAAAACTCTGTTATTTCTCTTCTGCACTTTTCCCCTTTTAGTTTTATGTACTTTCTTTTCTTTTGCCTTCTAGCTAGGCTCTATTTTCCTGCACTCTTCTTCTCTGTAAATTGAATTGAGCCATGAACAACTAACCCCTCTTCATTGGGTTAGGGAGATCTATTGTAATTCAATGGATCAATAATAGTTTTCATCTTCTTCTTCTATCTTTTCTCTTGATTTTGTTAGAAAGCTTTCGATCTTAATTCAATTAGATAGTTGTCTTGACAGAGAAGCTATTCATAATTGGAATTCCTCTTATCCTTGAGAGAGAAATGAGGAATTCATGCTAGAAATGCTTTCTTACATTGGATTAGATTGGGGGTTGGATGGATATTGTGACATTTAATCCTACCAATACTTTGATCTATGAATTTATGTGGTATAATCAGTGACCGAACTTCATCTCTTCTCATGAGCAATCAAACCAAGACATTGGGCAATTATTCAAGCTTAGAGAGATTGGTGAGCTAAGACATTGGAATTCAATCATCTAAGATTGCCAAGCAAAGTCAATGAATGCATTGATTGAGGAAGAGATGAAAATGATTTGATCCGGAGAGTTCAATATCTCCTAAAACCCTATGAATTCCCTATCTGATCTCACCCATTCTCTTTGTATTCTTCTCTTTAATATGATGCTTAATCCCCACTCCCATTTAATTTCTTGCAATTTAAGCTTCTGCTCTTTAGATTCTGCAATTTAATTTCTGTTCACTTAATTTCTTGCAATTAAATTTTTCCGCCAATTTATATTCTGCAAATCCCAATTTTAATTCTGATTCAGTTCAACTAGAACAATTCTCCAATTAATATTGATCAACCAATCAATCCCTGTGGGATTCGACGTCACTCAATAGGAGTTTTTACTTGATGACAATCCGGTGCACTTGCTAGTGGAAATTTGTTGAGAGACAAGTTTTTGTGACATTACTTTGCTTCAGAATTGAAGGCCTAAAACTGGCGTTCAACGCCAGCCACCAGCCCCACTCCTGGCGTCCAGCGCCCACAAGGGGGTGGCCAGCGTTCAACACCTAAAAGGGGACCCCTAGCCAGCGTTCAACGCCCCTAGGGTGACTTAGCACGTGGAGACACTCATTGATCAGCCCAAACACTCACCAAGTGGGCCTCGGAAGTGAATTTTTGCACTATCAACTTAGTTTATCCTGTTTCTGTAATCCTTAGTCATTAAATTAGTATATATAGGAGAAGACCACCCATGGTTATCATCATCTTCCTCCCCTGATGCCTAGGCATCTTTAGCTAGTTTCACAAGCCATTTTCTATAGTTTTTACTTAGTTTTATACATTATCTTCATCAATAAGCAAGCATTTGGATGAGTTATCTATGCATGTCTTGATTCATCAAACCTTAGTGAACTATAATCATTTTCATGAGATTTATGAAAAAACTACTTGATGCAATGAATGATGCATTATCTTGTGATTATAGCAAAGCTTTGATGCACTTGTTTGATTGATGATAAGCAAGGAAAAGCAGAGGAGAAGCAGAGAAAAGCAAGGAGGTGATGACTGGAAATTTGCACAGCACAAATTCCCTCGGCAGGTATACCGAATCGCCAAGTAATAACTCACTGTTGATGTTGCTTTTCCCTCAGAATCAAAGGATATTGATGTTGCTTTTCTCTGTCCTGGCATACACAACACCAAGACAAACCAAATGACAAGTAAACACTCTATTTCTAGGGTGTGTGTTAGAGTTAGCTGACACAATGTGTCAAACAGTTAGTATGCTGATGACAAGTCATCTTAGCCTAGTTTCACTAGTCTTTTTCCTTTGTTTTCATTTAGTTTTATGCACTTTCTTAAGCCATAAGTAAGCCAATTGGGTTGAATTTTATGTTTCCTTTGATTCAATCAACCATGGATAAATTGATGCATTTTCATGAGTTTTTGTGCCATAATTGCTCATGTGACAAGAAGAAGAACAACTCTCATGATTATGACATAGCTTTGATACAATTGTTGATTGATGATAGGTGGAATAAAGCTTGGAAGAAGGTTGCAAGAATAGGCTTGAAAAGAGGGATTCACGTTTGAGCTAACGTTTGCCTCAAACATTAACTCAAACGTGAGAAGCAGATGAAGAACACCCTGGAGAAGAGCCAACGTTTGCGCCAACGTTTGCCTCAAATATTGAGGCAAACGTTGGCTGAAGAAGAAGCAAGGGAAGGCAACGTTTGCGCCAACGTTTGCCTCAAACGTGAGGTCAAACGTTGGCGCCAAAAAGAAGAGAAAAGGCACCCCTGGAGCAAACCAACGTTTTTGCCAACGTTTACCTCAAACGTGAGATCAAACATTGGCACCAATTTAGCATAAAGAAGAGTCCCTGATTGATGAGTTAATTGAGCCACGTTTGCGCCAACATTTGCCTCAAACGTTGGGCCAAATGTTGGCCAAAGGAGTAGCATGGGGGAACCACGTTTAAGCTCACGTTTGACCTCAAACGTTGGCTCAAACGTGGAAGATAGCAACTTGGCCGAGCTGCATAATGTCACACAAGGGACGTTTGAGTCAACGTTTGCCTCAAACGTTGACTCAAACGTAAATGATTCATGGCCCGGTTCACAAATGGATTTCTTCCCAACACCAAGAGCAATCAACGGAGGCTACTATCAACCCAATTCCATCAAGACTAAAGGCCCAATTCAAGGCTTAATGATCATTTGAAGAAAGTGTATAAATAGCTTAGGATTTGAAGTTTTAGAGGAGTTTTTCCTTTTTAGTTTTGCTGAAGTAGTTTTTGGAGAGCTTTTGGGTTTTGAGCTATTTGGAGATTTTGAGTCTTGGGTGTTGAAGAATTGAGGAAATTCTGTCTTAATCTCACCTTGAGATCTCTCTGTTTTCTTTACTACACTTTTTGAGAAATCAATATTTGAATTCCTTTCTTCTACTGCTTGATCTTTACTTTTCTTACAATTGAATTCTAAATTTGGATCTAGGAAGGCATTGAGATCTAGACTTGGTTATCTAGTCTTTTGGGTCCTGAGATCTACATCTTTCAATTTCAATTTCCTTGTTTCGTTGCTACACCAAGCTTATTGCTATTGTCATTTGAGATCCGGTTTAATTGAATCCATCTTTTATACTTCTGTTTGTTGAATTTTACTTTTCCTTGTTTAATTTCTGCAATCCCAATTCCCAACTCCTTTTATAATTCAAGCAATTTACATTTATTGCACTTTAAGATTCTGCAATTTACATTTCTTGTGTTCTAAGTTTCTGCCATTTAATTTCTTGTTCTTTAAGATTCAGCTCTTTTTCTCTTTTTGTTCCCTTTAATTTCCTGCAAATCACCCACTCCCCTTTACATTCTATGCAATTTAATTCCTGTCAACACAATTTTACACAATCAACACTTGTTTGCTTGACTAATTCAACCACTAAACTAAAGTTGCTCAATCCTTCAATCCTTGTGGGATCGACCTCACTCCCGTGAGTTTTATTACTTGATGCGACCCGGTACACTTGCCGGTGAGTTTTGTGTCGGATCGTTTTCCGCACATCAAGTTTTTGGCGCCGTTGCCGGGGATTGAATAGATTGACAATGATTAAGTGAGGCGGTAGTTTAGATCAAGCACTTTTTCTTTAATTTTGACTAACCTACTAACTGTTTGAATTTTTGCTTAAGCTAACTAAAACTTTATTCTAGCAATAGATTGAAGTATCACTGGTTGTGTATTTCTTGTTTTGTTTGTATGTCAGGTACAGGGAGAGCTACTCCTATCTTATTCGAAGCTGACCAGAGAACCCTCAGGAGATTAAGAAGAGCTGAGAGAGGGAAAGGTATTGTTGGAGAGGAAGAATCTGAGGAAGAATATCACGAGATGGAAGGAGATCCATCTAATCCCAATCCACCACAGAGGAGAGTGTTGGCCTCCTACACTTTTGTAAATCCCAGACACTGTGGAAGCAGCATCTTAACTCCCAATGTCAATGCAAACAACTTCGAGCTAAAACCACAACTCATTACACTTGTCCAGAACAATTGTTCCTATGGAGGCAGCCCATTGGAAGATCCCAACCAGCATCTATCTACCTTCTTAAGGATTTGTGATACTATCAAATCCAATGGCGTGAATCCTGAAACTTACAAGCTTCTGCTGTTCCCGTTCTCATTAAGGGACAAGGCCGCACAATGGCTTGAAACTTTTCCCCAAGGAAGTATCACTAGTTGGGATGATTTGGTGACTAAATTTCTAGCCAAATTCTATCCACCCCAAAGGATCATCAGGCTGAAAACCGAGGTGCAGACATTCACACAATTAGATGCCGAATCCTTGTATGAAACATGGGAGAGGTACAAAGCCTTAATCAGAAAGTGTCCTCCAGAGATGTTCAATGAATGGGACGTGCTGCAGAATTTCTATGAAGGCCTAACATTGAAATCTCAAGAGGCATTAGATCACTCTGCTGGAGGTTCATTACAACTGATGAAAATTGCTGAGGAAGCCCAGAATCTTGTGGACATGGTGGCCAATAATCAATATTTCTTTGCTCATCAAAGAACCCGCCAACCATCACAGAGAAAGGGGGTACTAGAACTGGAAGGAGTAGACTCTATTTTGGCTCAAAACAAGATGATGCAACAACAAATTCAACAACAGTTTGAACAAATGGCAAAAAGGATTGACAGCCTTCAAGTAGCAGCTATGAACACAAGTCACCCATCAACTGTATGGGTGCAGAATGAAGAAAGCCAAGAAGAGCAACAACAGGAGCAAGTGCAGTACATGCATAACCAAAACTCTGGACAGAATGAAGTTTATGGTGATACCTACAATCCATCCTAGAAGAACCACCCAAACCTCAGATGGGGAGACAATCATAACCAGAACCAACAACCATGGCAGAGGAACTCAAACCAAAACACTTCAAGGAACAACTAAAACCACAACCAGCAGCAAACTAACCAAAACCCTTACAGAAAACCTCAAAACAACTACCCCAACCCCAACCATTATCAATCCAATAACTAACCCACCAACCAAAATGCCTACCATCCACCATCCACATCTCACAACCTACCACAAGCATCACCAAAATCTCAAAGAATCACTAACTTAGAAATCTTGATAGACAAAATGTGGAAACACCAAGAAATGACAACCAAGAACCATGAAGCCTCCATGAAGAGCCTAGAGAGGCAGATTGGGCAAATCTCCAAGCAGATTTCTATTGAGAGACCATCAAGCTCACTACCAAGTGACACCATTTCTAATCCAAAAGAAGAGTGCAAAGCTGTACAACTACTGAGTGGAAAGACATTGGTAGACAACAACAAGGAGGTAACCAAGAAGCCTTTGGATAGCAACAAAGAATCATCAGAGAAAGGGGAAGCTAGCAATGAAGACATGACAACAAGAACAAATGCCCCAGAGAAGCTCAAAGAGAAAGACAACCAGCCACATAGTTCAAAAGAAGCAATTCCGGGACAGCAGCAAGTGGAGAAGAGCATTACACCTCCACTACCATACCCTCAGAGGTTCAACAAAGAAACCAAGGATCAACACTTCCGGAAATTCCTGGAAATTTTCAAGATGCTGGAAATCAACATTCCCCTGGCTGAAGCATTGGAACAGATGCCCTTATATGCCAAGTTCTTGAAGGAACTCATTAACAAGAAAAGAAGCTGGTTGGAGAAGGAAACTATACTTCTCACTGAAGAATGTAGCGCGGTGCTTCAAAAGGGAATCCCACCAAAGCTTAAAGATCCAGGAAGTTTTGTAGTTGCTTACACCATAGGCAACATGACATTAGACAAGGCTCTTTGTGATCTCAGAGCTAGTATCAACCTAATGCCCCTGTCTATGATAAGGAAGCTTGCTATAGAAGAACTCAAGCCCACCAGGATGTCACTAGTCATGGCTGATAGATCAATCAAGACACCCAATGGAATTGTGGAAAACCTGTTGGTGAAGGTTGGGGAGTTTATTTTTTCAGCAGATTTTGTGATTTTGGATACTGAAGAGGAAGGAAACAATTCAATCATTTTGGGAAGGCCATTTCTAGCCACAGCAAGAGCCATCATTGATGTAGAAAAAGGAGAAATGATCTTCAGGGTCCACAATGAACAAATGGTCATAAACGTTTTTAAGTCAATGCAACACATTCCTGAGCAAGAGGATTACGTGAGAGTGGATATGATAGAGAGTTTGGTGGAAGAAATGTTGGAAGATAATCCTTAAGAGCAAGAAGAAAATCAAGAGACAACAGAGGAACAAGTAGACGAGATGTCTATTGAGCAAGAGGAAAAACAAGACAAGAAGGAAGAAGTACGAAAACAAGAACTAAAGCCATTACCCACCCATCTCAAATATGCATTCCTGGGTGCATCAGAGAGCTTTCCAGTGATCATCAATTCGTCATTAACAAAAAAGGAAGAAGAAGAACTTCTTGATGTACTTAAAACTCACAAAGACGCTTTAGGATGGACCATTGACGACCTGAGAGCCATCAGCCCTGTAGTATGTATGCATAAGATCCTCTTGGAAGATAACTCCAAGCCAGTAGTTCAACCTCAAAGAAGGCTAAATCCCACGATGAAGGAAGTTGTCCAGAAGGAAGTAATGAAGTTATGGAATGCAGGGATAATCTTCCCAATATCCGACAGCTCATGGGTAAGCCCGGTCCAAGTTGTACCAAAGAAAGGAGGAATAACGGTCATCACCAATGAGAAGAATGAGTTAATCCCTACTAGAACAGTGACGGGGTGGAGGATGTGCATAGACTATAGAAGATTGAATGACGCCACCAGAAAAGATCATTTTCCTCTCCCATTCATTGATCAGATGCTGGAAAGATTGGCCGGCCATGCCTATTATTGCTTTTTGGACGGATATTCTGGGTATAATCAAATCATGGTGGACCCCAAGGATCAAGAGAAGACTGCCTTTACATGCCCATTTGGAGTCTTTGCATACAGGAGGATTCCCTTTGGGCTTTGTAACGCCCCAGCCACATTTCAAAGGTGTATGCTCTCCATCTTCTCTGATATGGTCGAAAAGTTTCTAGAGGTCTTCATGGACGACTTCTCTGTTTTTGGTGACAATTTCAATACTTTCCTGAAACATCTAACTCTCGTCTTGAAACGGTGCCAAGAAACTAATTTGGTTTTGAACTGGGAGAAATGCCATTTCATGGTGCCCGAAGGGATTGTTCTTGGTCACAAAGTTTCAAGAAAAGGGATAGAAGTTGACAAGGCAAAAGTGGAAATCATAGAGAAGCTCCCCCCACCAACTAATGTGAAATCTGTTAGAAGTTTCTTGGGGGCATGCAGGATTTTATAGAAGGTTTATCAAGGATTTTTCTAAAATAGCTAAACCTTTGAGTAATCTGCTTATGATTGATACTCCTTTTGTCTTTGATGAAAATTGCCAGCATGCCTTTGAAACTTTAAAAAACAGACTCACAACAGCACCAATCATCACACCCCCAGATTGGGAACTACCTTTTGAACTCATGTGTGATGCAAGTGACATTGCAAATGGTGCTGTGCTTGGACAAAAGAAGGGAAACTTGCATCACGTCATATATTATGCAAGTAAAGTATTGAATAAGCTCAAAAAAATTACACCACAACAGAGAAGGAATTGTTAGCTGTAATTTATGTATTTGATAAGTTCAGATCATACTTGATAGGATCCAAAATTGTGGTTTATACTGATCATGCTGCCATTAAGTATTTAATGTCAAAACAGGATGCTAAGCCAAGACTTATCAGGTGGATATTACTCTTACAAGAATTTGATATTGAAATAAAGGACAGGAAGGGCATTGAAAACCAAGTTGCTGATCATTTATCAAGACTACCACAAGAAACAATCCAAGAAGCCTCACAGCCTGTGAATGAAAGCTTCCCAGATGAACATTTGCTGCAGATTCAACAAGCACCTTGGTTTGTGTAATACCCGGTCTAACCAAAATTTAGTAAATAATAAGTTAAATAGGAGTGAATATGGTTTGAAGATTTGGCAATTGGAATTTGATAATTTAAATATGATATTTGGATTCAGTGAATTTTTCCGAGTCGGAAAATATAGTTTTCTGCGTAAAAGTGCGCAGTGGAATTTTGACCGGCAGTACCGGCTGAGATCTGTCTGGTACTACAACTGAGGAAATTGATTATGGATAAATAAGATTAAGAAATGAGGAATTATAATTAGGGAAGGTAGAAATATTTAAAGTGCGATTTAGAGCGCTAATCTTAAAGGTTTTGGCCCAAAATTGGGCCAATGGGCAAAAATAAGTGAACCGGGCCTAAGTGGACCCAAGACCCAACATATATAAACATTAGTTGTGAGTATTTCAGCTCATTTTACCCTAAAAAGAAGGGTTGGGGCGCTGATTTGAGAAGAGAGAAGAGAAGAGAGAAAACCTAACTCTCTTTGACCTTCAAACCACCATAACTTGAGCTACGGAGCTCCGATTGACGAGCCGTTTGCGGCCACGCGTTGCTCTTCTCATCCTCTACAATTCTATCTAAGTTTGGTGGTGAGTATTTCATTCATCTCTGCCCAGTTTTCGAAATTCCCCACTGTTACACGTTTTTGGGTAGTTAGTGTTGAAATCTTGTAATTTTGGGTGTTTAGGGATACTCCAACATGGATTCTAAGTGGGTTCTATCCTTACTTCATATGAGCTGAGGTAAGAAGTACTCAAACCCTTGTGATTTGTCATTTTTATGAGCCCTAGGTTGATGTATGTATGTGACATTGGTTATGTTAGTGTATTTGGTGATGTTGGTGCACAATTGGGAGATTGGTATTGCTTGAGGAGCTTTGGTAAGACTTGGAGCTAAGGTTGGTGAAGAATTCCAAAGAAGAGGCTTAATTGGTTTGGCTACAAGAGGTACGGTTTAAGTTTCATTTAAGTACTGTTGTCAACTAATTTCATAATGTACTCTAGCCGACCTAAACTTCGCGGGTCGCGACTAGTAGCTATTTACTTATGTTATATATATCTATCTGTTATCTATCTCTTAATCTCCTCTACGCCTTGTCCGTATATCATTTTCGGCTTCACGATTTATCTTTTGTTGTCAAAACGTGAGAGATACGTCTTCGCGGTTTTATTTCTACTCTTTTCAGGCTTCTCGATTAATACTCCTTTTGAAATTACCTATATTTATTTATTAAAAATCCACCTAAGAGTCGTACCACCGTAATATCATTGACTTATGACTCGAGCATAAGGATTTGAATATTAGGGTGTTACATTATGGTATCAGAGCAGTTCGTCCTCGTGAGCCTGAGGGATGGAACTGCTTATGCTTCAATGCATACTCTGAGTCTGTGCCTGTGCTAGTTAGGGTATCTAATCGATACATCTAGCATGAAGTCCATGAGTGTACCTTTGGTACTTTGAAGCACTATACTTCCGATATTGAGACTGATCAACTTGATATCGATTGTTTGGTGTGTATAGGAACCAGATGGCACCTCATGGACCCGGTCGGGGACGTGAAAGAGATCGTACTAATACGCAGAAACCGGAAATCAACCCGAATAACCCGGTAAACCTTATGGCGGCGTTGGAGAATATGGCTGCTGCTATGCAGGCCACTACGGAGGCTCTTGGGCAACAGATGAACAATAATGGCAATGGCGGAAGGGAAGCTCAGGGCCCGATGACACTGGCAACCTTCTTAAAGGTTAATCCACCTAAGTTCAAGGGAACCACCAATCCGACTGAAGCTGATACTTGGTTTCAAACCATGGAGCGAGCACTGCAAGCGCATTTGGTGCCTGAAGAGCAGCGTGTTGAATTCGATACCTATCTACTCACGGGAGAAGCATCGCATTGGTGGCAAGGGACTCGACGTCTCCTGCAACAGGGGAATGATCATATCACTTGGGATGCCTTCCAGGTGGAATTCTATAAGAAGTACTTTCCGAATTCCGCCAGGACAGCCAAGGAATTGGAGTTACTGTAGCTAAAGCAAGGTGCTATGTCCATATCTGAGTATACAGACAAATTTGAGGAGCTATTCAGGTTTTCCCGCATGTGTCAAGGAGCTCCGGGAGACTTCGAGGAATGGAAATGCATTAAGTATGAAGGAGGGCTCCGGAGCGACATCTTAAGTTCAGTGGGACCAATGGAGATCCGAACTTTTTCAGAGTTAGTGAGTAAGAGCATAATTGCTGAAGAGTGTGTGAAAAGGAGGGTTGCAGAGAAGGGAAGTCATAGAGAGCACAACCAAGGATTCGCACCAAGGGGTCGAGAGTTTAAGGAGAGAGGATACGTACAACACTTTCCCCAAGGACAGAATAACTTTGCGACGAGTAAGGAGTCCCAAAGGAATGGTAAGGGAAAACGTGCAGCGGCTGCTTCTGATGTTTCAAGCTGTCAGAGATGTGAAAGTCATCACCCAAATTGGCCATGCCGATTGGGGTTAGGTGTATGTTACAAGTGCGGGTTACCAGGGCATGTATCAAGAAATTGCCAACAAGGAGAGAGTCAGGATGCGGGCCGATTGCGACAGTAAGATTGAGGTAATTGCCTTAATACAAATGGATAAATGCCTATGATGTAAATGACTTTCTGTTGAGAATGATGTGTTGTGTTTGTTATGTAGTTAGTTGATTTCTGGATTTTTGGTGAAATGGATTGAACTCGTGACTTTTAGTTCCTTTGATTTAAATAGATAAGGGATGGTCCTAAATGATGGATTTGGAAACGTTAATTCGAATTGTCGGTCAAGTTAAGTGGTGGTTTAGTACTTGAGGAAATAAGTGATGGAACTAATACTTGACGAGAAATCAAGGTGGCATAGCGGAAGCTTGCTAAAGCATTAGCATAGTATGGTAATAATAAGGAAAAGTAGAGCATGATTGGAAATGCTTTATGCTTTGAGTACTTAAAAGTTTAGTGAGCTTATGCAGATAATGATTCTAGGTAATTGGAATCAATTGCGGCTGTGAGCCTTGATGGTTCTGAAACGGATGAGAAAATTATCATTGATGCATAATTGGATTTAGATGATGAGAGAGTGCGAGTTGTCGTGTTTGAGAGATGAGTACCATGATGTTTGGTCATAGTGACCTTGGAATTAGATTGAGATTTATAATGATTGGTTTTGAAAGACGAATGTGAAAGCCACTAAATTGAAATACAGATGCAGTACTGAGATTGGTTTGAGAGAGCCCGTGACGGGTGGTAAACTCTAATTTTTGGGGAGGTACTGTTGAAAATTTTTCTCCAAAAAAATTTGAAAGAGTGCTGGTAATGGTTTTGAGGATAATTTTTATATGAGTAACTTTAACGAAAGAGATGTGTCTCGAATGCTTTTATAGATTATTAAAGGAAAGCGGATTCTCATGATTTTTGTTAAATTGTTATTTCAAAGTCATTTGCTTTCTAGAAATGAAAGGGGTTTTTGATTGATGAGTCAGAGACTTTATAACAGCAAGTCATGTAGAAATTCGAAGGTTTGAGAATAAGAAAGTAAGTTTGGAGGTTATGCTTGGAGTTGAGCTGTGATTAGTGGTAATTGGCTTGGCAGAGGGAGAGGATAGTGATGGATGAAATTTTTGAGGGCGAGAATTTCTATTAGGGGGGTAGAATGTAATACCCGGTCTAACCGAAATTTAGTAAATAATAAGTTAAATAGGAGCGAATATGGTTGGAAGATTTGGCAATTGGAATTTGATAATTTAAATATGATATTTGGATTCAGTGAATTTTTCCGAGTCGGAAAATATAGTTTTCTGCGTAAAAGTGTGCAGTGGAATTTTGACCGGCAGTACCGGCTGAGATCTGTCTGGTACTACAACTGAGGAAATTGATTATGGGTAAATAAGATTAAGAAATGAGGAATTATAATTAGGGAAGGTAGAAATATTTAAAGTGCGATTTAGAGCGCTAATCTTAAAGGTTTTGGCCCAAAATTGGGCCAATGGGCAAAAATAAGTGAACCAGGCCTAAGTGGACCCAAGACCCAACATATATAAACATTAGTTGTGAGCATTTCAGCTCATTTTACCCTAAAAAGAAGGGTTGGGGCGCTGATTTGAGAAGAGAGAAGAGAAGAGAGAAAACCTAACTCTCTTTGACCTTCAAACCACCATAACTTGAGCTACGAATCTCCGATTGACGAGCCGTTTGCGGCCACGCGTTGCTCTTCTCATCCTCTACAATTCTATCTAAGTTTGGTGGTGAGTATTTCATTCATCTCTGACTAGTTTTCGAAATTCCCCACTGTTACACGTTTTTGGGTAGTTAGTGTTGAAATCTTGTAATTTTGGGTGTTTAGGGATACTTCAACATGGATTCTAAGTGGGTTCTATCCCTACTTCATATGAGCTGAGGTAAGAAGTACTCAAACCCTTGTGATTTATCATTTTTATGAGCCCTAGGTTGATGTATGTATGTGACATTGGTTATGTTAGTGTATTTGGTGATGTTGGTGCACAATTGGGAGATTGGTATTGCTTGAGGAGCTTTGGTAAGGCTTGGAGCTAAGGTTGGTGAAGAATTCCAAAGAAGAGGCTTAATTGGTTTGGCTACAAGAGGTACGGTTTAAGTTTCATTTAAGTACCGTGTGTTGTGATGAGAATTCCTAGGCTAGATGCCCCTAGGATTAATTTTGGATTGTGTAAATGGTTGGTGCTAATATGCATAGTTGATATGTAATGTGAATTAATGATTGGGTTGAGAGTTGTGTGACCTTGTATGCTTGGTGTATTGAGAATTTGATGTACTGGGTAATGAGTATTGATTTGTGGTTTATGCATTTAAATTGTGAAAATTGGGCCGGAGGCCGTGAATTTTGGGCCGGAGGCCGAAAAGAGGTAAGAAAGGTAAGTCGATGTGTGCATTGTATGATGGCACAAGTGATTGGATGAATTTCAGATAATGAATATATGAATGATTAGGTTGGTTATTGAATAATAAGGTTTGAGAAATTGAAGTGTGGAATTTGGTAATTTTGGGTGAAATTATGTAGACGAGGTATGTTTGGTTTGGTTGAGATATATTATGTGATCATATATGTGATTATGATTATTGATGCCTTGATGGTATGATGATGCATTAGAGATATGTATTTTGTGATATATGCTTGGGGAATGATTAAGGTTGATTTGTGGGTGAAATCACGTGATAGTGAGTATGATATTGATTACGTATAATGATGGTTGATTGGAAATGGTATTATTGGAAATTGGGATGAGGAAGGATGTATGACATGATATTGTGTTTGTCCTTTAGCCATTTGATTGAGAAGTGTTAAAATGGTTAGATGTGGTTTTGGGAATTTTTGGTAAAGTGTCAATGTGTGAGTTGAGGATGGCTTGAAGTGGATTTTGGTACATTTTGATTGATTTCAAAAAGGGTTGAAATTGGCATGTTTTGGTTGATTTTGAAAAGAGTTGAAAATGGCTTGTTTTGAAAATGGCACCTAGTGGTTTTGTATGAAAACATGGTTTTTGGGCATACTTTGATGGGACATAACTTGGACTACGGATCTCTGTTTTGTACCAAATCTGTTTAGAAATGAAATTGGATCCGGGATGTCCATGCCGTTTGAAGAACGGGTGAAAAATTATTTAAAATGAGAAAGTTATGTCCGTCGGAAGATTGGGGGTTGAATCTGTAAATTATGCAGCTTTTAACTTAGAAAATTTTTAGCAGAATGACCCTCAACGCGTAGGCGCACTTGGCGCGTACACGTCGTTCTTCAAGAAGGCACTATCCATGCGTGCGCGTGGTGTGCGCGGGCACGTCGATGCGCTGCACCAAATGCCCAGCTATTTTCCCGAGAGTTGTGCCAGAGTTGTGCCAGTTTTGTGCCTGGGGTGCAAGAGCACCCACGTGTACGCGTGGCTGACGCTTGCACGTCGTTTGGCTATTTTTCAACCCGCGCGTCCGCGCATATGACGCTTGTGCGTCGATGAGTTTTGTGGCCATCCACGCGTGCGCGTGGAGTGCGCGTACGCGTGGCCCTGTTTTCATGCCAAAGTTGATTTTTGAGTTTTAAAAGCCAAATCTCATACTTCTAAGCCTCCGATCTCACCTCTTATGTATTAAATCATTCTGATATGCCTAGCAATGAGCTAGGGGATGTGGTAACTTGCGAGTGAAGCAAGGGGAAAAGTTATGATCAATGATGATCAAAGATGATTATGAGATATGGAGGATGACGGTGGAAGTACCGTGTATGCCATGAGCCGGAGGGCTATATTTATTAATAAATGGCCCGTTCTTGATTGGACCATGAGCCGGATGGCTGAGTTATTGCCGGGTTACGGCAAAGCCATTATTGTTTATGGCTGAATATAAATGCATATATGATTAATGAATGAATATGTTAAATGGATAATAATGAAAAAATATTGAAATGTGATGTGCGACCTCGGGTAGTAGGCAGTGGCGTTGTCCACTTGCTCCGGGTATGAGACGGGAAAGGAGGATTATGATAAACGAGTTTAATCGTGGGGTTTTGAATAAATGTGTATTTGTGATACCTGGGTAGTAGCAAGGGTCGTGGTTCGTCCCGCTTGCTCCGGGTCATTGTCTGAGGATTGATAATAATGAAGGGTGATTATGAATAAATGTTTATTTGTGATACTTGGGTAGTAGCAAGGGTTGTGGTTCGTCCCACTTGCTCCAAGTTAATGTTTGAGATTTGGTAACAATGAATGTTGATAAATATGAATTGAGATTGAATGAATATATGTTTGAGATGCCTGGGCAGTAGCAAGGGTTGTGGTTCGTCCCACTTGCTCCGGGCCAATGCTTGAGATACCTGGGTAGTAGCAAGGGTTGTGGTTCGTCCCACTTGCTCCAGGTCAAAAATTGCGACGCCTGGGTAGTAGCGGCAGTAGTGGTGAATCCACTCGCTCCAGGTTGAGCTTTTAGACACCCGCCTGGGTAGTAGCCGCAGTAGTGATTATCTCACTGGCTCTGGGTTGAGCGGGCAGTAGCAAGGGGGTTGTAGCTCAAACCTACTTGCTCCGCAAGGGGTGTTTCTATCCAATGGTTAGCTACCAGGACATGTCGGGTTGGCTATATAACCGACAGATGATATCATCAGCCATAGGGCAGGCATTCATCATTTGCATATGTTTGAATTGTTTGGGTTTGCCATTTGTCTTGGATTTCTACATCATATATGCCATGTTACCTGACTATATGCTACTTGTTCTACTTGTATCATGTTTGTGTATTACTTGCCTGTATTGCTTGTGTTTGTACAATTGAGAGGCCCCTCATGCTGGTGTCGGTGGGTGTGAGGGCTGTTCTTGATGGGATGAATTGATAATGCGATTGCATGATGATGTATTGATATAGAACTGCTGAGGCAGAACAACTGGTGATGGTTTTGCTTATGATTCTGAGTCTGATTCGTGGAAGAGTCAGCGAGTTGGGAAACATGTGAAACATGAATTGAATTTAGCACTCCCTTATGACAGTTGCCTATTCATGGATTAGCGAGAACCTAGGATGAATAATTGGTGAAGAAGTTTAGGATGCTTAGTGAGTTTTTGTTGTAGTACATTGAATTTATTTGGCACTTTTACCGTACTGGGAACCCATGGGCCCGGGGTTCTCATTCCGTATATATCTCTTGTTTTTCAGATACAGGTCCAGGTGCTCAGAAGTGAGTTGTGGGTCGTCTGAGAGACGGCGAAGATCTTTATTTCCTCTACTTTGTGTTTTGATTAGAATATCTCCACCTTTGTTTTGGAAAGTTTATATTATGTATTGAACTCTTTGAATTTGCCTATAGCGGCTCTCATGTTTCCTTCGGGAGAGATTAGGATATACTGTTGTCAACTAATTTCATAATGTACTCTAGCCGACCTAAACTTCGCGGGTCGCGACTAGTAGCTATTTACTTATGTTATATATATCTATCTGTTATCTATCTCTTAATCTCCTCTACGCCTTGTCCGTATATCATTTTCAGCTTCACGATTTATCTTTTGTTGTCGAAACGTGAGAGATACGTCTTCGCGGTTTTATTTCTACTCTTTTCAGGCTTCTCGATTAATACTCCTTTCGAAATTACCTATATTTATTTATTAAAAATCCACCTGAGAGTCGTACCACCGTAATATCATTGACTTATGACTCGAGCATAAGGATTTGAATATTAGGGTGTTACATTATGGTATCAGAGCAGTTCGTCCTCGTGAGCCTGAGGGATGGAACTGCTTATGCTTCAATGCATACTCTGAGTCTGTGCCTGTGCTAGTTAGGGTATCTAATCGATACATCTATCATGAAGTCCATGAGTGTACCTTTGGTACTTTGAAGCACTATACTTCCGATATTGAGACTGATCAACTTGATATCGATTGTTTGGTGTGTATAGGAACCAGATGGCACCTCATGGACCCGGTCGGGGACGTGAAAGAGATCGTACTAATACGCAGAAACCGGAAATCAACCCGAATAACCCGGTAAACCTTATGGCGGCGTTGGAGAATATGGCTGCTGCTATGCAGGCCACTACGGAGGCTCTTGGGCAACAGATGAACAATAATGGCAATGGCGGAAGGGAAGCTCAGGGCCCGATGACACTGGCAACCTTCTTAAAGGTTAATCCACCTAAGTTCAAGGGAACCACCAATCCGACTGAAGCTGATACTTGGTTTCAGGCCATGGAGCGAGCACTGCAAGCGCATTTGGTGCCTGAAGAGCAGCGTGTTGAATTCGATACCTATCTAATCACGGGGGAAGCATCGCATTGGTGGCAAGGGGCTCGACGTCTCCTGCAACAGGGGAATGATCATATCACTTGGGATGCCTTCCAGGTGGAATTCTATAAGAAGTACTTTCCGAATTCCGCCAGGACAGCCAAGGAATTGGAGTTACTGCAGCTAAAGCAAGGTGCTATGTCCATATCTGAGTATACAGACAAATTTGAGGAGCTATTCAGGTTTTCCCGCATGTGTCAAGGAGCTCCGGGAGACTTCGAGGAATGGAAATGCATTAAGTATGAAGGAGGGCTCCGGAGCGACATCTTAAGTTCAGTGGGACCAATGGAGATCCGAACTTTTTCAGAGTTAGTGAGTAAGAGCAGAATTGCTGAAGAGTGTGTGAAAAGGAGGGTTGCAGAGAAGGGAAGTCATAGAGAGCACAACCAAGGATTCACACCAAGGGGTCGAGAGTTTAAGGAGAGAGGATACGTACAACACTTTCCCCAAGGACAGAATAACTTTGCGATGAGTAAGGAGTCCCAAAGGAATGGTAAGGGAAAACGGGCAGTGGCTGCTTCTGATGTTTCAAGCTGTCAGAGATGTGGAAGTCATCACCCAAATTGGCCGTGCCGATTGGGGTTAGGTGTATGTTACAAGTGCGGGTTACCAGGGCATGTATCAAGAAATTGACAACAAGGAGAGAGTCAGGATGCGGGCCGATTGTGACAGTAAGATTGAGGTAATTGCCTTAATACAAATGGATAAATGCCTGTGATGTAAATGACTTTCTGTTGAGAATGATGTGTTGTGTTTGTTATGTAGTTAGTTGATTTCTGGATTTTTAGTGAAATGGATTGAACTCGTGACTTTTAGTTCCTTTGATTTAAATAGATAAGGGATGGTCCTAAATGATGGATTTGGAAACGTTAATTCGAATTGTCGGTCAAGTTAAGTGGTGGTTTAGTACTTGAGGAAATAAGTGATGGAACTAATACTTGACGAGAAATCAAGGTGGCATAGCGGAAGCTTGCTAAAGCGTTAGCATAGTATGGTAATAATAAGGAAAAGTAGAGCATGATTGGAAATGCTTTATGCTTTGAGTACTTAAAAGTTTAGTGAGCTTATGCAGATAATGATTCTAGGTAATTGGAATCAATTGCGGCTGTGAGCCTTGATGGTTCTGAAACAGATGAGGAAATTATCATTGATGCATAATTGGATTTAGATGATGAGAGAGTGCGAGTTGTCATGTTTGAGAGATGAGTACCATGATGTTTGGTCATAGTGACCTTGGAATTAGATTGAGATTTATAATGATTGGTTTTGAAAGACGAATGTGAAAGCCACTAAATTGAAATAAAGATGCAGTACTGAGATTGGTTTGAGAGAGCCCGTGACGGGTGGTAAACTCTAATTTTTGGGGAGGTACTGTTGAAAAATTTTCTCCAAAAAAATTTGAAAGAGTGCTGGTTATGGTTTTGAGGATAATTTTTATATGAGTAACTTTAACGAAAGAGATGTGTCTCGAATGCTTTTATAGATTATTAAAGGAAAGCGGATTCTCATGATTTTTGTTAAATTGTTATTTCAAAGTCATTTGCTTTCTAGAAATGAAAGGGGTTTTTGATTGATGAGTCAGAGACTTTATAACAGCAAGTCATGTAGAAATTCGAAGGTTTGAGAATAAGAAAGTAAGTTTGGAGGTTATGCTTGGAGTTGAGCTGTGATTAGTGGTAATTGGCTTGGCAGAGGGAGAGGATAGTGATGGATGAAATTTTCGAGGGCGAGAATTTCTATTAGGGGGGTAGAATGTAATACCCGGTCTAACCGAAATTTAGTAAATAATAAGTTAAATAGGAGCGAATATGGTTGGAAGATTTGGCAATTGGAATTTGATAATTTAAATATGATATTTGGATTCAGTGAATTTTTCCGAGTCGGAAAATATAGTTTTCTGCGTAAAAGTGCGCAGTGGAATTTTGACCGTCAGTACCGGCTGAGATCTGTCTGGTACTACAACTGAGGAAATTGATTATGGGTAAATAAGATTAAGAAATGAGGAATTATAATTAGGGAAGGTAGAAATATTTAAAGTGCGATTTAGAGCGCTAATCTTAAAGGTTTTGGCCCAAAATTGGCCAATGGGCAAAAATAAGTGAACCAGGCCTAAGTGGACCCAAGACCCAACATATATAAACATTAGTTGTGAGCATTTCAGCTCATTTTACCCTAAAAAGAAGGGTTGTGGCGCTGATTTGAGAAGAGAGAAGAGAAGAGAGAAAACCTAACTCTCTTTGACCTTCAAACCACCATAACTTGAGCTACGGAGCTCCGATTGACGAGCCGTTTGCGGCCACGCATTGCTCTTCTCATCCTCTACAATCCTATCTAAGTTTGGTGGTGAGTATTTCATTCATCTCTGACCAGTTTTCGAAATTCCCCACTGTTACATGTTTTTGGGTAGTTAGTGTTGAAATCTTGTAATTTTGGGTGTTTAGGGATACTCCAACATGGATTCTAAGTGGGTTCTATCCCTACTTCATATGAGCTGAGGTAAGAAGTACTCAAACCCTTGTGATTTATCATTTTTATGAGCCCTAGGTTGATGTATGTATGTGACATTGGTTATGTTAGTGTATTTGGTGATGTTGGTGCACAATTGGGAGATTGGTATTGCTTGAGGAGCTTTGGTAAGGCTTGGAGCTAAGGTTGGTAAAGAATTCCAAAGAAGAGGCTTAATTGGTTTGGCTACAAGAGGTACGGTTTAAGTTTCATTTAAGTACCGTGTGTTGTGATGAGAATTCCTAGGCTAGATGCCCCTAGGATTAAGTTTGGATTGTGTAAATGGTTGGTGCTAATATGCATAGTTGATATGTAATGTGAATTAATGATTGGGTTGAGAGTTGTGTGACCTTGTATGCTTGGTGTATTGAGAATTTGATGTACTGGGTAATGAGTATTGATTTGTGGTTTATGCATTTAAATTGTGAAAATTGGGCCGGAGGCCGTGAATTTTGGGCCGGAGGCCGAAAAGAGGTAAGAAAGGTAAGTCGATGTGTGCATTGTATGATGGCACAAGTGATTGGATGAATTTCAGATAATGAATATATGAATGATTAGGTTGGTTATTGAATAATAAGGTTTGAGAAGTTGAAGTGTGGAATTTGGTAATTTTGGGTGAAATTATGTAGACGAGGTATGTTTGGTTTGGTTGAGATATATTATGTGATCATATATGTGATTATGATTATTGATGCCTTGATGGTATGATGATGCATTAGAGATATGTATGTTGTGATATATGCTTGGGGAATGATTAAGGTTGATTTGTGGGTGAAATCACGTGATAGTGAGTATGATATTGATTACATATAATGATGGTTGATTGGAAATGGTATTATTGGAAATTGGGATGAGGAAGGATGTATGACATGATATTGTGTTTGTCCTTTAGCCATTTGATTGAGAAGTGTTAAAATGGTTAGATGTGGTTTTGGGAATTTTTGGTAAAGTGTCAATGTGTGAGTTGAGGATGGCTTGATGTGGATTTTGGTACATTTTGATTGATTTCAAAAAGGGTTGAAATTGGCATGTTTTGGTTGATTTTGAAAAGAGTTGAAAATGGCTTGTTTTGAAAATGGCACCTAGTGGTTTTGTATGAAAACATGGTTTTTGGGCATACTTTGATGGGACATAAGTTGGACTACGGATCTCTGTTTTGTACCAAATCTGTTTAGAAATGAAATTGGATCCGGGATGTCCATGCCGTTTGAAGAACGGGTGAAAAATTATTTAAAATGAGAAAGTTATGTCCGTCGGAAGATTGGGGGTTGAATCTGTAAATTCTGCAGCTTTTAACTTAGAAAATTTTTAGCAGAATGACCCTCAACGCATAGGCGCACTTGGCGCGTACGCGTCGTTCTTCAAGAAGGCACTATCCACGCGTGCGCGTGGTGTGCGCGGGCACGTCGATGCGCTGCACCAAATGCCCAGCTATTTTTCCGAGAGTTGTGCCAGAGTTGTGCCAGTTTTGTGCCTGGGGCGCAAGAGCACCCACGTGTACGCGTGGCTGACGCTTGCGCGTCGTTTGGCTATTTTTCAACCCGCGCGTCCGCGCATATGACGCTTGTGCGTCGATGAGTTTTGTGGCCATCCACGCGTGCGCGTGGAGTGCGCGTACGCGTGGCCCTGTTTTCATGCCAAAGTTGATTTTTGAGTTTTAAAAGCCAAATCTCATACTTCTAAGCCTCCGATCTCACCTCTTATGTATTAAATCATTCTGATATGCCTAGCAATGAGCTAGGGGATGTGGTAACTTGCGAGTGAAGCAAGGGGAAAAGTTATGATCAATGATGATCAAAGATGATTATGAGATATGGAGGATGACGGTGGAAGTACCGTGTATACCATGAGCCGGAGGGCTATATTTATTAATAAATGGCCCGTTCTTGATTGGACCATGAGCCGGATGGCTGAGTTATTGCCGGGTTACGGCAAAGCCATTATTGTTTATGGCTGAGTATAAATGCATATATGATTAATGAATGAATATGTTAAATGGATAATAATGAAAAAATATTGAAATGTGATGTGCGACCTCGGGTAGTAGGCAGTGGCGTTGTCCACTTGCTCCGGGTATGAGACGGAAAAGGAGGATTATGATAAACGAGTTTAATCGTGGGGTTTTGAATAAATGTGTATTTGTGATACCTGGGTAGTAGCAAGGGTCGTGGTTCGTCCCGCTTGCTCCGGGTCATTGTCTGAGGATTGATAATAATGAAGGGTGATTATGAATAAATGTTTATTTGTGATACTTGGGTAGTAGCAAGGGTTGTGGTTCGTCCCACTTGCTCCAAGTTAATGTTTGAGATTTGGTAACAATGAATGTTGATAATATGAATTGAGATTGAATGAATATATGTTTGAGATGCCTGGGCAGTAGCAAGGGTTGTGATTCGTCCCACTTGCTCCGGGCCAATGCTTGAGATACCTGGGTAGTAGCAAGGGTTGTGGTTCGTCCCACTTGCTCCAGGTCAAAAATTGCGACGCCTGGGTAGTAGCGGCAGTAGTGGTGAATCCACTCGCTCCAGGTTGTGCTTTTAGACACCCGCCTGGGTAGTAGCCGCAGTAGTGATTATTTCACTGGCTCTGGGTTGAGCGGGCAGTAGCAAGGGGGTTGTAGCTCAAACCTACTTGCTCCGCAAGGGGTGTTTCTGTCCAATGGTTAGCTACCAGGACATGTTGGGTTGGCTATATAACCGACAGATGATATCATCAGCCATAGGGCAGGCATTCATCATTTGCATATGTTTGAATTGTTTGGGTTTGCCATTTGTCTTGGATTTCTACATCATATATGCCATGTTACCTGACTATATGCTACTTGTTCTACTTGTATCATGTTTGTGTATTACTTGCCTGTATTGCTTGTGTTTGTACAATTGAGAGGCCCCTCATGCTGGTGTCGGTGGGTGTGAGGGCTGTTCTTGATGGGATGAATTGATAATGCGATTGCATGATGATGTATTGATATAGAACTGCTGAGGCAGAACAACTGGTGATGGTTTTGCTTATGATTCTGAGTCTGATTCGTGGAAGAGTCGGCGAGTTGGGAAACATGTGAAACATGAATTGAATTTAGCACTCCCTTATGACAGTTGCCTATTCATGGATTAGCGAGAACCTAGGATGAATAATTGGTGAAGAACACAACCTTTTGGTGTCCACTTGTTTCCTTCTTGTCATCACCATCTTTAGCTTTTGTGTCCTTCTTTGCCTCCTTAGATGCTGGTGCAAATTTTCTCCAAGAGATTGAATGACTTTCTGCAAAGATATTGAAAGTTGCTTGTTCCCCAAGCACTTGAGAAATGGTTAGCATGCATGTATGTTTGTAAGCTTCTGAACCTACTTTGGTGTGTGAACACCAAACTTAGTTCCTTGCCTACTTCTACATGCAGCAAATTGACTACATGCATGAAACATGATGTGCTTTTATTAAGAAAGAAAACTAAGAACTAGAAAGTAAATAATTGTTAAGTAGTTTCCATGATTGTTTGGAGTTAGTGACTAGTCATGCTATTTAGAAGGTTGCAATGTGTTTTCATGAAATCTATGGTGGAACACCAAACTTAGCATCACACATTCACCCTTGAATTTTTCACCTATGACTTCACTTAACTCCTTACAATACATGGAAATCCACTTAACTCTCTTATTGAAACAGCTAAGAAAAGAAAGTTACCTCTAGTTGGGTTGCCTCTCAACAAGCGCTTCTTTAACGTCACTAGCTTGACATCCTTCAATCTTATTCAAGTTAGCACATAAATTCTCTCCTCCTTGTCCCATGGTCCTCCCAGGTAGTGCTTCACCCTATGACCGTTTACTGTGAATGTACTCTTTGAAGCTTCATTCATGAGTTCAAGATTTCTAGGTGGGGAAACCTTAGTCACGAAATAAGGACCGGTCCACTTAGACTTGAGCTTGTCAGCTGATAAATCCCATTTTAGGGTTTATCTTGTGCTAAATTGAGTAGATTTTATCCACTATTCTCACACTTATTCATAGAATTCGCATGTTTTACATTTTCCTTACTATTTTGTGCTATGATTGAAAACATGTTTCTTTGGCCTTAATTTTGCTATGTTTAATCCTCTCTTATTACCATTCAATGCAGTGATATGTCTGTTAAGTGTTTTCAGGGTTTATAGGTGATGAGCGGATAATTTATACACTTTTTGGCATTGTTTTTAGTATGTTTTTAGTAGGATCTAGTTACTTTTAGGGATGTTTTCATTAGTTTTATGTTAAATTCACATTTCTAGACTTTACTATGAGTTTGTGTGTTTTCTGTGATTTCAGGTATTTTCTGGCTGAAATTGAGGGACTTGAGCAAAAATCAGATTCAGAGGTTGAAGAAGGACTGCTGATGTTGTTGGATTCTGACCTCTCTACACTCAAAGTGGATTTTCTGGAGCTACAGAACTCGAAATGGCGCGCTTCTAATTGCGTTCGAAAGTAGACATCTAAGGCTTTCCAGCAATATATAATAGTCCATACTTTGGCCGAGTTTAGACGACGCAAAAGGGCGTTGAACGCCAGTTCTACGCTGCTGTCTGGAGTTAAACGCTAGAAACACGTCACAAACCAGAGTTGAACGCCAGAAATACGTTACAACCTGGCGTTCAACTCCAAAAGAAGCCTCTGCATGTGGAAAGCTAAAGCTCAGCCCAAGCACACACCAAGTGGGCCCCAGAAGTGGATTTATGCATCAATTACTTACTTCTGTAAACCCTAGTAGCTAGTTTATTATAAATAGAACTTTTTACTAGTGTATTAGACATCCTGGATTGTATTTTTGATCCTGTGATCATGTTTTGGGGGCTGGCCATTCGGTCATGCCTGGACCTTCATCACTTATGTATTTTTAAACGGTAGAGTTTCTGCACTCCATAGATTAAGGTGTGGAGCTCTGTTGTTCCTCATGAATTAATGCAAAGTACTACTGTTTTTCTATTCAATTCAACTTATTCTGCTTCTAAGATATTCATTCGTACTTCAATATGAATGTGATGAGCATGACAATCATCATCATTCCCCCACGAACGTGTGCCTGACAACCACTTCCGTTCCACCTTAGATTGAATGAGTATCTCTTAGATCTCTTAATCAGAATCTTCGTGGTATAAGCTAGATTGATGGCGGCATTCATGAGAGTCCGGAAAGTCTAGACCTTGTCTGTGGTATTCCAAGTAGGACTCTGGGATTGAATGACTGTGACGAACTTCAAACTCGCGAGTGCTGGGCGTAGTGACAGACGCAAAAGGAGGTGAATCCTATTCCAGTATGATCGAGAACCTCAGATGATTAGCCGTGCTGTGACAGAGCATTTGGACCATTTTCACAAGAGGATAGGATGCAACCATTGACCACGGTGATGCCTCCAAATGATTAGCCATGCAGTGACAGCGCATCGGACCATTTTCACAGAGAGGATGAAAAGTAGCCATTGACAATGGTGATGTCCTTACATAAAGCCAGCCATGGAAAGGAGTAGGACTGATTGGATGAAGACAGCAGGAAAGCAGAAGTTCAGAGGGACGAAAGCATCTCTATACGCTTATCTGAAATTCTCACCGATGAATTACATAAGTATTTCTATCTTTATTTTCTGTCTATCTATTATTTATTTTCGAAAACTCCATAACTATTTCATATCCGCCTGACTGAGATTTACAAGATGACCATAGCTTGCTTCATACCAACAATCTCCGTGGGATCGACCCTTACTTACGTAAGGTTTTATTACTTGGACGACCCAGTGCACTTGCTGGTTAGTTGTATCGAAGTTGTGAATGAAAAACAATTCATTAAGACGTGCGTACAGAGTTTTTGGCGCCGTTGCCTGAGATCACAATTTCGTGCACCAATAGGGCAGGAATGGCTTAGAGCATGGAAAGGAAGCATGCAAAAGTGGAAGGAATACAAGAAATTGAAGGAATTGCTAAGTTGTCAAGCCTGACCTCTTCGTACTAAATCGATCATAACCTGAGCTACAGAGGTCCAAATGAGATAGTTTCAGTTGTGTTGGAAAGCTAACATCCGGGGCTTCAAAATGATATGCAATTTCTCAAAGTTGCCATGCTGTTACGTGATGCGCACGCGTGCATCATGCGTGCGTGACATTGCGAAAGTTCAACGACGCATACACGTGAAAGAGCCACGTGCTGTACGTATCATAATTTGCTGGGGGCAATTTCTGGGCTGTTTTTGGCCCAGTTTCAAGCCCGAGAAACACAGATTAGAGGCTGCAGATTGGGAAAATCACATTGATTCATTCACATAATTTTAGGTTTTAGATGTAGTTTTCTAGAGAGAGAGGCTCTCTCCTCTCTCTGGATTTTAGGATTCTTAGGTTTCGCTATTTTCAATTTTAGATTTCTACTTTACTCTAATTTAGTTTCTCTTCTACTCTTATTTATTCTAGCACTTTAGTTTCTCTTCTCTTGGTGATTTATTTATTTATCCACTTTAGTTTATGAATTCTCATGTTGGATTTAATTTTCTATTTAATGCAATTTGAGGTATTTCATATTTATGATTGCTTTCTTTAATTTATGTTATTGATGCTTTCAATTGGTTGTTTGGATTTTATTATCTCTTATTGCTTTTCTATACTTTTATGTTGTGCCTTCCAAGTGTTTGATAAAATTCTTGGTTGGATTTTAAATTAGCTTTTTATGTTCTTAGCTTAGATTGAGTAATTGAAGACTCTGAGTTATCAAACTCCTTTGTTGATTGATAATTGAATGTTGCTAGTTGATTTGGATCCCTCTAAAGCTAGTCTTTCCTTAGGAGTTGACTAGGACTTGAGGAATCAAATTGATTCATCCACTTGACTTTCCTTCATAGTTAGAGGTTAACTAAATGGGAGCAATGGACAATTGATGTCATAATTGATAAGGATAGCTAGGATAGGACTTCTAATTCTCATACCTTGCCAAGAGCTTTATTAGATATTAGTTTAGTTCTTGCAATTTACTTTTCTTGTTCCTTATTCAAAACCCCAAAAAGATACAATCTCATAACCAATTATAAGTACACTTCCTTGCAATTCCTTGAGAGACGACCCGATGTTTGAATACTTCGGTTATTATTTTTATAGGGGTTTGTTACTTGTGACAACCAAATTTTTGTATGAAAGGATTCTTTGTTGGTTTAGAAACTATACTAGCAACGAGAATTCATTGAGAAATTCTAGACCGTCAAAACTCCGTTCATCAAAATGGCGCCGTTGCCGGAGAGTTGCAAACGTGTGCCTTATTATTGGTTATTGTGAATGTTGTGAATAATTTTGCTTTTTCGTTTCTTTATTAGTGTTTCTAGTTTTAGGAGTTTATTTTTGTTAATTCTTATTAGTTTTTGTTTTTACTTGCTACTATGAATTCTCACCCTTTTGGGTATGAGTTTGGTCACAATTATGTTGTAAGAAATTGAAGCTATAATGAGAACTTGTATCAAGGTTGGAACAATCAGAGATGGGAGGAGCCACAAGGATTTGATCAACCCTTTCGGCAAGAGCCCTATCCAATGCGTCATGAGCAACAACCATTCTATGATGCATCCCAAGACAATGGTTATGGTGGACCTTTTCGTGACAATCATCCTCCACCAATTTACTATGAGCAAGAGCCATTCCAAGGTGCGTATCAATCTAATAGCTATGGTGGACCCCCTTGTAGTTACCAACAAGCCCCACCATATGCCTATGAACCCCCTCCTCAACATAGCTTTGAACCCCCATACTCACAAGCTACCTACTACCAAACACCCTCATATGATCCTAACCCTTATCCCTCATACCAACCACCTTATGAAACATATATGGAGCCACCCCAATTTCAACCCAATTATTTCCAAGAACCACCACCTCCATACACACCTTGTCCATATCCATCAAACCAAGAGGCATATGATCCTAATTATGCAATCCAAGTGGAACAAGAGTCAAAGGATCGTCTCAAGGAAATACTGGATCAATTTCAAGCAACCTTTCATCAATTGGATCAAGTGGGAAACCAGAAAGCACACGAAGCTCTCATGGCTAAAGAATCTCAACTTGAGAACCAAGGATTGAAGTGTGTTGTGCAACAAGTGGAAAAGATGGAGAGTGTTGAACCACCACACCCTTATTATGATGAACCACCCTTATATCATGAACCTTTTTTCCCAAGTAAGGAACCCTCATATCCACCCCAATATCCAAAGAATGACACTCTAAGTGTTCTTCTTCAAGGGCAAAGAGAGATGCAAAGGACGACACAAGAGTTCATAGCTACCTTGACCGAGGTAGTAGGTAATTTAGCCTCTCTGCGCTTTGATACTCAAAGTACTCCCATGGCTACATGTGAAGAATCAATAGAAGAGCGTAGCATGAAGGAGACACTAGAAACTCCGGTGGACAATGAGGAACGTGACTTTGTATTGGAAGAAGTGGAGGAAGCCATAATAGTTGAAGAGGAAGAAGTGGTTGAAGACTTAGGAGACACTGAACCTCTATGGAAATCTAGAGTTGTAGAGTATTCCTCCAAGAAGATTGAAATTGATGTCAAAGAGGCTAGTGCACAACCTCCATGGCATATTCCCTATGAAGAATTGGATGGAATATTTAAAGAAGCAAGTTCCCTTGGTGAAGATGATCATGAATCAAGTCTTCCTAGTGATGAATCCACATACGCAAATGAACTCCTTGGGTATGAAGAATCTTCTCTGAGTCAGTTTGAGAATGATGTGGAAGTGGAAGTCCTTCGGAAAGGATGGACGGGAGTTGAGTTTGCTTTGTCAAGATCATTGGAGACTTCTCTACCTAGGTTGCCATCTAGTCCTTCACTTGAGTGGGTAAAAAATATCTCTATTCACTTTACTGTCCCACTTGAGTATGGTATTATTGAAACGAATGGTCAACTTAGGAGGCTTTGTGGCATTAAGCGTAAGAGAAGGATGTTTAGTGATTGGAGTTGCAAATCAAGGCTCATCAAGGTTGATATTTCAAGAGTTAGATGTAAGGGCTCAACTGGTGATAATTCGGTTTGATCTAAAAGAAGAGTTTGGTACTACATTGAGAATTTAGACTGCTTGCCACCCGGGTGGGACAATGGTGATCCACTTCAAGACGGGTGTAGAAACAAGATTTGGGATCCGGGAATATATGAGGAGCAATTTTGGAAGCTCAAAGCTTGTGAAGAACTCCATCAAAGCTTGAGGAATTTACTTGGTATTAATAGAGCTTATTGGAGGTCCAAGTGTTGGTGGCAATTTCAAGATGAGTTCAAGCACAAGCCACCATGACAAGGAGCTCACCAAATGTCCAACTTAAGGATAATAACTAAAAGTGCTAGGTGGGAGACAACCCACCATAGTATGATCCTCCTTTTTATTAGTTTTAATTTACTTCTGTCAGTCTTAATTTTCAGTTATGCATATTTACTTTTATTTTGCATTTAAAAAAAAAGGGGGAATCGACGCACAAGCGTCTACGATGCGCACGCGTCATATGTGTATGCGCAACATATTGAAAATGAACAGAGAGTTGCGCGAGAGCCGAGCGGGAGGGGTGCTAGGCGCACAAGTGAACCCATGCGTACGCGTGCCCCACGCATTTTTGACAATCCACGCGTACGCGTGGAATGAAAAAATCGGCGTAGTAAGGTAATTGAATAGAGAGTTGGGCTACCACTGTGCCGGAATCGCGCGAGCAGTCACGCGTACACGTGACCGACGCTCACGCATCAGTGTGCATTTTTGGCCACCCACACATACGCGTAGGCGACGGTTACGCGTCGCATGGCTAATTCAATTTTCACGCTTACGCGTGATGCATGCGCGCGCATTGCACCCTGTTTTTCATTTCTTACTTTCCTCCTCTTTTCTTACTTTCTTCTTCTTCATTTCTTTAACTTCTCATCCTTATTCTCTTTCATTCTATTTTCCTTATTGCATTTGCATACTTCCACTCATTGCATTTTAATTTTGTGCATGTTTTCATTTTCTTTTCTAAATTTGATACTTTTTCTTCGGTGTTGAATTTTCTTGCTCAACTGTTGAATATCTCTTGCATTATTCTGGTGCTTCATGACTTGTTTTATTCTGATTAGGTATTATTATTCATAAGTCAATGCTAATCTTTTATGATACTTACATTCCATTTGCATTGATTTGTACTTATACTATCTTGTATTACTAACACTCTCTCTCCCCCATTGTTGTAATTTTTGCACTATTGATATGTCATTTTTCTTCTACTGTTTTCTCACTCACATGTTGTAGCTACCATGTAGCTGAGACCCTCATTATTTGGCATTAACCCACTCATATTTTATTTGTTTTCTTATCTTTATTTCAGGGTTACTTTTCTTCCTTTTCCTCTTCTTTTAGGATGGCTACCAAAGAAGGGAAAGGGAAAGCTTCTCAATGGGGCGACCGACGAGTCAATCTGCATAATTTTTTGAGAAAAGCATCAACTGTAGCCACCCCGTCCACTTGCACATCTTAGCATGCACCGAGGACGGTGCAATCTTTAAGTGTAGAGAGGTCGATACCAACTTCCGTGGGTTAGTTATTTCCTATTTCAATACCAATGTTTAATTTTCCTTGTTAAATTAGTTGTTTCATTTGCATGTTTGATTGCATGTTTGTTTGATTTTGTGTATGTTCTTCTACCACTACTTGGTTGGAGTGATAAGTTCTCTTTTAAGACCCTTTGATACGTAAAAATTAAGAATTCACGTAATTACCGGCAAGTATACCGGATCGTATCAAGTAGTAAAACTCACCAGAGTGAGGTCGATCCCATGGAGATTGGTGGATTAAGCAACTTTAGTTAAATGGTATTCTAGTTAAGCAAACATTGTTTTGGTTTCATGAGATTTGAATGCTTAAAAGAAATTGCAAGGAATTTAGTGACAAGAAATTTAAAGAACTAAAGTAAGGGAAGCAAATTAAATGACTGAAAGTAAATAACGAAAACTTAGATTGCAAGAAACTTAAATGACATCAAAAGTAAATTGCAAGAATGTAAAAATACAGGAATATAAAGTGCAGAAAATAAATTGCAGGTAATTGAGAGCTAAATTTAAATGGCAGGAATGCTAAATTACTTTGATATAAAAGGGAATTGGGTAGTGGGCAATCAAAAAACTAGAGAACAAAAGAAATGAGAATTAATGATGGAGAGATCATTAGGGATCAGAGATGCAAATTCTCATGGATTGATGTTGATCAATTCCTTCTCAATCATGGGTATAGATCCATGGCAGATTGTAGGTAATTGAATTCTAATCTCTTGGTAGCTCAATTTCTCATCAACACAATCAATTGCCACTCTCGTGATCTAATTGTTCATGAGAAGAGATGAAGCTCATTAACTAATCCTTCAAGCCACACAATTCCCAGGATCTCAACCAAGGGTGGTTACATCTCACATACCAACCCAAAGTGTATTAATCAAAGAAATCATGAAAGGATAAACTCTAAACTGAATTATGTGACTCCTTTCTCAAGTTTATCACAAAAATTCATATAGATGCAACCCCTCTCTCGATGGTGATTGAATCTTTGAAGAACAAGAGTTTCCTCTTGGATGAACCACTTGAATTGAGAAGAAAAAGAAGAGTTATCAATTCATTCAAATAAACAGAGCTCTTCCCCCTAATGAAAATGGGGTTTAGTGAATCATTGCTCAAATTTCAACAACAATTGCCAAGATGAAAATTAAACTAAGTGTAGAGAAGAATGAAGAAGAAGAAAAAGAAGTATTCCTTTTAAAACTGAAATTCAAAGTTGCAAGAAAAACAAAATAGAAGACAGGTGAGATGCAGTAAAAATTGCTAGTGTAATAGTAAAAGTGTCTAAGTGTAAAAGTCTAAAAAAAAATATTCCCCTAAAGTATAAAACTCTTCTCTATTTATACTACTCCTAAAAATCCTTGAGAGATCTTCAATTGGGCTAGCAATTTGGGCTTTATCTTTGTTGAATTCTTGGCTCAATGGAAGAAGTATTAGCCTTTATGAGAAACAGAGGAGGCAGAGCAAGTTGGTATCAATTCTGGCCTAGTGAAGGGCGTTACTGGCAAACACGCCAGCACAAATGCATGTTGGTAATGTGCTGTTGAATTTCCTGGGCTGGGAGCTTGGTGCTTGGGCGTTGTTGCCCAAGTTGTTGCCCAAGTTGTTGCCAAACACTTGGCTTATTCTTCCTTTTCAGCTTCACCTTTCATGCTTGATGTTGCCTGAACTTTGAGCTTCAATCCTTTGCTTCAATATGAACTATTATACATCATTGGAAAGCTCATAATGTCTTCTTTCCAATGCACTTGGGATCATCTCAATTGGATCTTTCTAGCTCAAGTTATGCTCCATTGAAGAGGGCAAGGTCAGGCTGCCTTGGTTGGGGCATTTTTGCCAAACACGCCAATGCCAACGTGCTAGTGAACTCCCCTAGCCCAATTTCTTGGCCTTGGCATTGTTGCTGTAAGACCCGGTTAATTAATAGCTAATTAACTCATAAATGAGAATTTATTCTAGAAAGCCAAAAATGTGATTTTTATGGATAAATATGATAGAGGAGATTGAGACGAGAATTTCGGTACCAATTTTATAGAAATCGGACCAAGATTGGACCGAACGGGCCAAACCGGGCCAACCGGACCCAAAGTGGGCCCTTGGCCCAACATAACTAAACTCTAACACACTCATTTCAGCACTCTCTCTCCTCACTTATCACTCAAACACGCTGAAATGGAGGCCATGGAGGGAAGAACACTCTCTCAAGTTCTCTCCCTTGGTTGATCTTCAAACCACCATAACTTTTGATCTAGAGCTCCGATCGCCGCACCGTTTATGGCCACACGTTCACCGCGGAGAGCTCTACAAAACCCATACAATAAATCTTGAGGTAAGCCACGTTTTGCTCTTCGAAATTCCAGCCCTTGTTTTCGAGTTTCATGGATGAAATGTTGAGATTTTGGGTTCTTTGATGTTATAGGACCCAACTCTCTTGAAGGAGAAGGTTAATCTTGTCTCTTTGGACCTTGGGTATGGTAAGATTCTCAACTCTAGTGTAATTTGTTGTTCTATGATGATTGGGTATTGAGATGTTGTGTATGGGTATGATGATTGTGGCTTAGGTTGTATATATGTGAATATTGGAGCTTGATTAGTGACTTTGAAAAGCTTGAAAAGGGAGTTTTGTGTGATAAAAATCTATTCTTGGAGGTGTTGAGACCTAGAGGACTTGTGGACAAGTGGTTTGGAAGTGCTCCGGTTGAGCTTGAAAAATCGGCTAAGGTATGGTTTCGGTTTCCCGTATCTAATATGTAATGTGGTAGGAAACACTTAGGCTAGAGGCCCTAAGATAGGCATTGAATTGTTGATGTTTTTGAATGGTTGAGATATATGATGTGATCATATATGTGATTATGAATATTGATGCCTTGATTGCGTGATATATGAGAAATGCATGTTGTGATATATGCTTGATGGATGATTGAGGTTGAATTGATGGGTGATACCATGTTGATGGTGAGTATGATGTTGATTATGTATAATGATGGTTGATTGGAAATGGTATTATTGGAAATTGGGATGAGGAAGGATGTATGACATGATATTGTGTTTGTTCTTTAGCCATTTGATTGAGAAGTGTAAAATGGTTGGATGGTGGTTTTGGAAATTTTGGTAAAGTGTCAATGTGTGAGTTGAGGATGGCTTGATGTTGATTTTAATACATTTCGATTGATTTCAAAAAGGGTTGAAAATGGCATGTTTTGGTTGATTTTGAAAAGAGTTGAAAATGACTTGTTTTGAAAATGGCACTTTGTGGTTTTGTATGAAAACATGGTTTTTGGGCATATTTTGACGGGACATAACTTGGTCTACGGATCCCTGTTTTGTACCAAACTTGTTTAGAAATGAAATTGGATCCGGGATATCCATGCCGTTGAAAGAATGGGCGGAAAACGATTTAAAATGAGAAAGTTATGTCCGTCAGAAGATTGGGGGTTGAATCTGTGAATTCTGCAGCTTTTAACTTAGAAAATTTTTAGCAGAATGACCCCCCGCGCATAGGCGAACATGGTGCGTATGCGCCGTTCTTTGAGAAAGAACCATCCACGCGTGCGCGTGGTGTGCGCGAGCGCGTCGATGCGCTGCACCAAATGCCCAGCCATTTTCCAGAGAGTCGTGCCAGAGTTGTGCCAGTTTTGTGCTTGGGGCGCAAGAGAACCCACGCGTACGCGTGGTTGACGCTCGCGCGTCGTTTGTCTATTTTCAACCCGCGCGTCCGCACGTATGACGCTTGCGCGTCGATGAGTGTTGTGGCCATCCACGCGTGCGGGTACGCGTGGCCCTGTTTTCATCCCAAAGTTGATTTTTGAGTTTTAAAATCCAAATTTCATACTTCTAAGCCTCCAATCTCATCATTTGTGTCTTAGATCATTATGGTATGCCTAGCAATGAGAAGAAGGAGCTAGGGGCTGTGGTAACTTGCAAGTGAAGCAAGGGAAAAATGAATGATAAATGAGGATCAAAGATGATTATGTGAGATGCGGAGGATGGCGGTGGAAGTGCTTGTTATGCCATCGGCCGAATGGCCGTAATTGTTAATGAATTGGCTGGTTATGGATTTAACCGTGAGCCGGATGGCTAGATTATTGCCGTGTTACGGCGGAGCCATGATTATGGCCAAGTATAAATGCATATATGCTATTTAATGAATTGTGAATGTTTGCACTTCCACTATCAGAGATGAGGGTTTCCCTGGGAGGAAGCAGTGGCTAGCCACCACGTGCTCCAGGTTGAGACTCGAAGCTCTTGTGACCCTATGTCGTCAGGGTGGCCGGACACTGTGAAAGCCCCAGATGAGCTCACCCCCATGAATATTCACCAGTGAGGGTGATGGATATGGATCATAATTATGATCAAATTATATTGAGTATAACTCGAGTTGGGGAGACTCGACAGAGGGACAGTCCAACGGTTAGCTACCAGGACTTGTCGGGTTGGCTCTATAACCGACAGATGATATCATCAGCCACTAGGGACAGGCATTCATCATATGCATACTATATGAATTGTTTGAGATTGCCTATTTGACTGCATATTACTTGCTAATTGTCTAAATGCCTTATCTGTTCCTATTTGTAAATCTCGTTTCTGATATAATTGTGTTTGCTATATTATACTCCTGCTGGTGGTTGGGAGGTCTGAAGGAATTGGAAAGGGAAGTATTAGTTAGACTGAAGGATCTTTAGTCAGTTGCCACTTACGGTTTAGTTTGTTTATAAGCTTTGATATTATCTGGAGGAAGTTCTAGGATTGCCTTCGACTTTCTTCTATTATTATGTATTATATATGTGGAAGCTGTTACCATGCTGGGGACCTCTGGTTCTCACCCATGCAGATTTTGTGGTTTTCAGATGCAGGACGTGAGGTTTCTCGCTGAGGCATGCTGGAGACTTCTGGATTAGCGAAGATCCTTTGTTCTTGGGACTCTGTTTTGGTTTATATGCTTTGCTTAGATACTTTTATCTCCATTGAATAATACAACTGTGATGACTCCCTCTAGAGGGGATTTTGGAGAATAGATTCCTGTATTTGTGTCTCTTTGTGTTTCCTTTGGGGTTTTCCTTATTTTATTATATGTATATATTGCTATGCTCGGACCGGTTATCTTCGCAACCGGATTTTGAGTCTTGATATTCCCGTTTTTGACACTCTTTGTATATATATGATCTAGCGTTAACTTATCCTTTGCTCGTTACGTTATCGATCGGAGTGTTGCGCGTTTGAGTTACGGTTTTTGTTTACCCCTTTTTCTACAAAGGCTCCTAGTTATAATCAATTATTCATACTACTATACGTACTAAATTTTTTTTTAGAGGTCGTAATACCTTGCCATCTCTGAATTATGACTTAAGCATAAGACTCTGTATGGTAGGGTGTTACATTATGGTATCAGAGCAGTTCGTTCCTGTAGAGCCTGAGGGATGGACTGATTATGCTTCTGTGCATTCTCTGTGTGTGTGTTACGTGCTATTAGTATATCTACTTGATATAGTTGGCATAAACGTTCATGAGCATGCATTTGGGACTTGAAGCACTAAACTTTCGATATTGAGACTGATCAACTTAATATTGATTGTTTGGTGTGTATAAGAACCAGATGGTGCCTCGTGGACGCGATAGAGGCCGTGGTAGAGGTTGTACTAACCCTCCGGGACCGAGCGCCAACCCAAATGACTCGGTAAACCTTAGGAAGGCGTTGGAGAACATGGCTGCGGCTCTGCAGGCCACTGCAGAGGCTTTTGGACAACAGATGAACAACCATGGCAACGACGGAAATGGAGCTCAGGGACCAATGGAGATCAGAACTTTCGCTGTGTTGGTGAACAAGTGTGGGGTTGCTGAAGAGTGTGTGAAGAAGGCAGTTGCTGAGAGAGGGAGTCACAAGGGATCATTCCCACAAAACCGAGGGAAGAGCTTTGCACCTAGAGGTCCGCCTTTCAAGCAGTAAGGCTCTTTCAGGAGGCCCAACAACAACAACTCCCAAGGTAAAAGGTTTGGGAAGCAACCACAAAGTGCTCAGGCTTGTGCTAGGTGTGGAAGTCACCATCCGGGGGTCCCGTGCATGGCCGGATGGGGTTTGTGCTATTACTGTGGTAAGGCAGGACATAAGGTCCCAAACTGTCTGAAGAAGCAGAAACAAGGTGCCGGAAAGGCGCAACAGACCGGTCGGGTGTTCACCACCTCAGCTAGGGGTGCAGAGGGATCCGGGACACTCATTCGAGGTAACTGTGAAATGGCTGGTCAAACGTTAAATGCTTTATTTAATTCGGGAGCATCGCATTCATTCATTGCATTTGAGAAAGCCCATGAGTTAGGATTGAAGATCGTAACCTTAGGTTATGACCTAAAAGTATATAATGCTACCCATGAAGCCATGGTAACTAGGCTAGGATGCCCGAAAGTTTCGTTTAGGTTCAAGCAGCGTGATTTTGTCCATAATTTAATCTGCTTACCGATGATCGGTCTTGATCTTATCTTGGGATTGGACTGGTTATCTGAGAACCATGTCCTGCTTGATTGTTCTACAAAGTCGGTGTACTTTATGCCGGAAGATATAGACGGGCCGGTCGTGGTGAATAATTATTACTTGAATTCGATGATGGTGAACTGTTCTGGAATCGAATGTCAGGGTATCCTGTTGTTAACCGCTGGTGTTTCGGGTGATGACCAAAGGTTGGATCAGATTCCGGTAGTGTGTGAGTTTCCGGAAGTGTTTCTCGATGATATTGAGGAATTTCCACCTAACCGAGAGGTCGAGTTTGCTATTGAATTGGTGCCTGGGGCGGGACCAATCTCAAGTGCTCCTTATAGAATGTCACCATTAAAGATGGCCGAGCTAAAGTCTCAGTTAGAGGATTTGTTGGGTAAGAACTTTATCCGACCAAGTGTTTCCCCGTGGGTGCTCCAGTTTTACTGGTAAAGAAGAAAGATGGAAGTATGCGACTCTGTGTGGATTACAGGCAGCTGAACAAGATCACCATAAAAGAATAAGTACCCATTGCCGAGAATTGATGATCTCATGGATCAGTTATAAGGAGCTGGGGTTTTCTCTAAGATCGATTTGTGATCTGGTTATCACCAGATAAGGGTGAGGGGTGAGGATATCCCTAAGACCGCTTTCAGGACTCGTTATGGTCATTACGAGTACACTGTAATGTCCTTTGGGTTGACGAACGCTCCTGCAGTATTCATGGATTACATGAATAGAGTGTTCCGTCCGTTTTTGGATAAATTCGTTGTTGTCTTCATTGACGACATACTGATTTACTCCAAGACTGAGGAAGAGCATGTGGAACACCTGAGGACCGTGTTGCAGATTCTAAAGGAGAAGAAACTCTATGCGAAACTGTCTAAGTGTGAGTTTTGGAAGAGTGAGGTGAAGTTTCTGGGTCACGTGGTGAGTAAGAAGGGATCGGAATAGCCGTAGATCCAACAAAGGTGGAGGCTGTGATGGATTGGAAGCAACCAACCACAGTAACTGAGATAAGGAGTTTTCTGAGTTTAGCTGGCTATTACCGAAGGTTCATCAAAGGCTTTTCGCAATTAGCCTTGCCGTTGACAAAGTTAACCCGCAAAGACACTCCGTTTGTTTGGACTCCTGAGTGCGAGGAGAGCTTTCAGACATTGAAGAAAAAGTTGACCAATGCACCTGTGTTAGTGTTACCTGAGCCGAACGAGCCTTTTGAGGTGTACTGTGATGCCTCACAAAAGGGTCTAGGATGCGTGCTGATGCAGCATCATAATGTGGTGGCGTATGCCTCACGACAGTTGAGACCTCATGAAGTTAGTTACCCTACGCACGATTTGGAACTCGCTGCGGTCGTGTTTGCCTTGAAGGTATGGAGGCATTATCTCTATAGGGTTAAGTTCCAAGTCTTCTCCGATCATAAGAGCTTGAAATATCTCTTTGATTAGAAAGAGCTTAATATGAGGCAAAGGAGGTGGATGGAATTATTGAAGGACTACGACTTTGAGTTGAATTACCATCCGGGAAAGGCAAATGTAGTGGCGGATGCGTTAAGTCGGAAGTCGTTATATGCGGCTTGGATGATGCTTCAAGAGGAGAAGTTGCTCAAGGGATTCGAGAGTCTAAAAATTGGTGCTCGAGAAGTATCTGGAACCTTGTGTTTGAGCCGATTAGAAATCTCGAGTGATTTTAAGTCCGAACTCCTAAAGGCTCATGAAAATGATGAAGCGTTATGGAAGGTGTTACCGGCTATCGAGCAAGGAAAACAGTGGAGAGTGTCGGAAGAAAAAGATGGGTTATGGAGATTCAAGGGTAGGATCATTGTGCCGGATGTTGGCACTTTGAGGTAAGATATCTTAAAGGAGGCACACAAAAGCGGATTCTCCATTCACCCGGGAAGTACTAAGATGTACCATGATTTAAAGGCGATGTTTTGGTGGCCGGGTATGAAGAATGATGTGGCGGAATATGTTTCAAAGTGCTTAACTTGCCAAAAGGTAAAGATTGAACATCAAAGACCTTCTGGGATGTTGCAACCTTTAGAGGTTCCGCAATGGAAGTGGGAAAGTATTGCAATGGACTTTGTGTCGGGATTGCCAAGGACTAGGACTGGTTTTGATGCTATCTGGGTGATTGTGGACCGACTGACGAAGTCAGCTCACTTTTTGCCCATTCGGATGACTTACACCCTTGAGGAGCTAGCTCGGTTATACATAAAGGAGATTGTGAGACTCCATGGTGTACCTGCTACTATAATCTCTGATAGAGATCCTCGTTTCACTTCGAGGTTCTGGGGTACATTCCAGAAAGCTTTTGGAACCCGATTAAGCTTGAGTACAGCGTACCATCCTCAAACAGATGGTCAATCCGAGAGGACGATCCAAACACTAGAGGATATGTTGAGAGCTTGTGTTTTGGATCAACCGGCAAGTTGGGATTGGTATATGCCATTAGTGGAGTTTGCATACAATAATAGTTACCATGCGAGTATCGGAATGGCTCCATATGAGGCATTGTATGGGAGGAAATGTCAATCTCCGCTATGTTGGTATGAAGCTAGAGAGAAAGACTTGTTGGGGCCAGAGATGATAGCTGAGACCACTGAACAAGTCAAGAAAATCCGAGATAGGATGCTTACGGCGCAGAGTCGCCAGAAGAGTTACGCTGATCAGAGGCGGAAGCCATTGGAATTTGAGGAAGGAGATCATGTTTTCCTTAAGGTTAATCCAACCACGGGAGTAGGTAGGGCGATTAAAGCAAGGAAGTTGAATCCTCGGTACATCGGTCCATTTCAGATCCTGGAAAGGGTTGGACCAGTGGCATATCGGATGGCTCTACCACCTCATATTTCGAACCTGCACGACGTGTTTCACGTGCCGCAGCTTCGGAAATACACTCCTGATGCTAGCCATGTGTTAGAACCTGAGTCGGTTCAGTTTAGAGAAGATTTGACGCTTACAGCGGCTCCAGTTAGAATTGACGATACTAGTATCAAACGGTTGCGTGGAAAAGAGGTTTCATTAGTCAAAGTCGCTTGGAGTCGAGGTGGTGTTGAGGAACACACTTGCGAACTTGAGTCGGAGATGCAAACGGATTATCCGCACTTATTCTCAGGTAATTAAATTCGAATTTTGTGGGCAAAATTCTCAATTAGGTGGGTAGAATATAAGACCCGGCTAATTAATGGCTAATTAACCCAAAAATGAGAATTTATTCTAGAAAGCCAAAAATGTTATTTTTATGGCTAAATATGATAGAGGAGATTGAGACGAGAATTTCGGTACCAATTTTATAGAAATCGGACCAAGATTGGACCGAACGGGCCAAACCGGGCCAACCGAACCCAAAGTGGGCCCTTGGCCCAACATAACTAAACCCTAAAACACTCATTTCAGCACTCTCTCTCCTCACTTATCACTCAAACACGCTGAAATGGAGGCCATGGAGGGAAGAACACTCTCTCAAGTTCTCTCCCTTGGTTGATCTTCAAACCACCATAACTTTTGATCTAGAGCTCTGATCGCCGCACCGTTTAAAGCCACGCATTCACCGCGGAGAGCTCTACAAAACCCATACAATCAATCTTGAGGTAAGCCATGTTTTTTTCTTCGAAATTCCAGCCCTTGTTTTCGAGTTTCATGGGTGAAATGTTGAGATTTTGGGTTCTTTGATGTTATAGGACCCAACTCTCTTGAAGGAGAAGGTTAATCTTGTCTCCTTGGACCTTGGGTATGGTAAGATTCTCAACCCTAGTGTAATTTGTTGTTCTATGATGATTGGGTATTGAGATATTGTGTATGGGTATGATGATTGTGGCTTAGGTTGTATATATGTGAATATTGGAGCTTGATTGGTGACTTTGGAAAGCTTGAAAAGGGAGTTTTGTGTGATCAAAATCTGTTCTTGGAGGTGTTGAGACCTAGAGGACTTGTGGACAAGTGGTTTGGAAGTGCTCCGGTTGAGCTTGGGAAATCGGCTAAGGTATGGTTTCGGTTTCCCGTATCTAATATGTAATGTGGTAGGAAATACTTAGGCTAGAGGCCCTAAGATAGGCATTGAATTGTTGATGTTGTTGAATGGTTGAGATATATGATGTGATCATATATGTGATTATGAATATTGATGCCTTGATTGCGTGATATATGAGAAATGCATGTTGTGATATATGTTTGATGGATGATTGAGGTTGAATTGATGGGTGATACCATGTTGATGGTGAGTATGATGTTGATTATGTATAATGATGGTTGATTGGAAATGGTATTATTGGAAATTGGGATGAGGAAGGATGTATGACATGATATTGTGTTTGTTCTTTAGCCATTTGATTGAGAAGTGTAAAATGGTTGGATGGTGGTTTTGGGAATTTTGGTAAAGTGTCAATGTGTGAGTTGAGGATGGCTTGATGTTGATTTTAGTACATTTCGATTGATTTCAAAAAGGGTTGAAATTGGCATGTTTCGGTTGATTTTGAAAAGAGTTGAAAATGACTTGTTTTGAAAATGGTACTTTGTGGTTTTGTATGAAAACATGGTTTTTGGGCATATTTTGACGGGACATAACTTGGACTACAGATCCCCGTTTTGTACAAAATTTGTTTAGAAATGAAATTAGATCCGGGATGTCCATGCCGTTGAAAGAACGGGCGGAAAACGATTTAAAATGAGAAAGTTATGTCCGTCGGAAGATTGGGGGTTGAATCTATGAATTCTGCAGCTTTTAACTTAGAAAATTTTTCGCAGAATGACCCCCTGCGCGTAGGCGCACATGGCGCGTACGCGCCGTTCTTCGAGAAAGCACCATCCATGCGTGCGCATGGTGTGCGCGAGCGCGTCGATGCGCTGCACCAAATGCTCAGCCATTTTCTAGAGAGTCGTGCCAGAGTTGTGCTAGTTTTGTGCCTGGGGCGCAAGAGCACCCACGCGTACGCGTGGTTGACGCTCGCGCGTCGTTTGGCTATTTTCAACCCGCGTGTCCGTGCGTATGACGCTTGCGCATCGATAAGTGTTGTGGCCATCCACGCGTGCGCGTGGAGTGCGCGTACGCGTGGCCCTATTTTCATCCCAAAGTTGATTTTTGAGTTTTAAAAGCCAAATTTCATACTTCTAAGCCTCCAATCTCACCATTTGTGTCTTAGATCATTATGGTATGCCTAGCAATGAGAAGAAGGAGCTAGGGGCTGTGGTAACTTGCAAGTGAAGCAAGGGAAAAATGAATGATAAATGAGGATCAAAGATAATTATGTGAGATGCGGAGGATGGCGGTGGAAGTGCTTGTTATGCCATGGGCCGAAGGGCCGTAATTGTTAATGAATTGGCTGGTTATGGATTTAACCGTGAGCCGGATGGCTAGATTATTGCCGTGTTACGGCGGAGCCATGATTATGGCCAAGTATAAATGCATATATGCTATTGAATGAATTGTGAATGTTTGCACTTCCACTATCGGAGATGAGGGTTTCCCTGGGAGGAAGCAGTGGCTAGCCACCACGTGCTCCAGGTTGAGACTCGAAGCTCTTGTGACCCTATGTCATCAGGGTGGCCGGGCACTATGAAAGCCCCGGATGAGCTCACCCCCATGAATATTCACCAGTGAGGTTGATGGATATGGATCATGATTATGATCAAATTATATTGAGTATAACTCGAGTTGGGGAGACACGACAGAGGGACAGTCCAACGGTTAGCTACCAGGACTTGTCGGGTTGGCTCTATAACCGACAGATGATATCATCAGCCACTAGGGACAGGCATTCATCATATGCATACTATATGAATTGTTTGAGATTGCCTATTTGACTGCATATTACTTGCCAATTGTCTAAATGCCTTATCTGTTCCTATATGTAAATCTTGTGTCTGATACAACTGTGTTTGCTATATTATACTCCTGCTGGTGGTTGGGAGGTCTGAAGGAATTGGAAAGGGAAGTATTAGTTAGACTGAAGGATCTTTAGTCAGTTGTCACTTACGGTTTAGTTTGTTTATAAGCTTTGTTTATAGGCTAGATTCCTGTATTTGTGTCCCTTTGTGTTTCCTTTGGGGTTTTTCTTATTTTATTATATATATATATATTGCTATGCTCGGACCGGTTATCTTCGCAGCCGGATTTTGAGTCTTGATATTCCCGTTTTTGACACTCTTTGTATATATATGATCTTGCGTTAGCTTATCCTTTGCTCGTTACGTTATCGATCGGAGTGTTGCGCGTTCGAGTTACGGTTTTTGTTTACCCCTTTTTCTACAAAGGCTCCTAGTTATAATCAATTATTCATACTACTATACGTACTAAATTTTTGTTTTAGAGGTCGTAATACCTTGCCATCTCTGAATTATGATTTAAGCATAAGACTCTGTAGGGTAGGATGTTACAGTTACTGGAGTTGCCAAGGAACACACCAGTGCATCCCTTGCCTGGCAACGTGTTCGAGCCTCTTTTTGGCTCATTCATACCTGCTTGAATCTCAACTTCATTTTCTTGTTTTTGGGGCCTAAATATGACTCTGATTTGAGCTTCCATTTCATGCTACACTATAGATTATTATATATCATTGGAAAGCTCTGGATGTCAGCTTTCCAACGCAACTAAAAGCACTCAAATTGGATCTCTGTAACTAAATGTATGCATCTTTGAAGATAGTAAGGTCAAGCTGCCAACTTTGCTGGAGTTGTTGGTGAACACGCACCCTTTCTTCCAAGTTGGCAATGCCCAAGATCACTCTCCAAGGTCTCCAGGGCTGCCTTGTATTGTTGAGCGTTGTTGATGAACACGCCAATTCATCCTCAAGGCAACAACGTCCTCGAGCTCTCCCTTGGCCCAAAATCTTGATTGCCTGCGTTGTTGTGGGCGTTGCTAAGGAACACGCTAGCCTTCCCCAAGTGTGGAAACGTGTTCGAGCTCTTGGTTGGCCCAAAATCTTCTTGCTGTATTTCCATCAAACACGCCCCTATAACTGGCGTTGGCAATGTGCTTCTTCATTTTCTGGGCAAGCTTTCTTGCTGCGTTGCTTGCCTGCGTTGCCATCAAACACGCCCCTGCATCTCTTGGCTGGCAACGTGCTCGAGCTTTGGAATTTCTCCCCAGAGTTGCTTGCTGCATTGTCATCAAACACGCCTATAGAAACTGGCATTGGCAACGTGCTTAGGAGAGGGCCAGGGCTGTCTTGCATTATTGGGCGTTGTTGGCAAACACTCCAGCGCTTCCTGGAATTGGCAACGTGCATGATCACTTCCCAGGGTTGCTTCCTTTGTCCCTGGCGTTGCCTAGGAACACACCCTTATTCCTGGCGTTAACAACGCCCAAGTCCTTTTCTCCTTGCCCAGCTAGCTATGTCCCCAATCTTTCTTGCTCCAATTCTTGCTTCATTTCCTATCATTAACCCAAGAAATTGCCTCAAAGTTTTGCCATTCTATGAAGTAAATTTTTCAAGAGATTCATTCATACTAATTCATTTGTAAACTTCATGAATTTGCATGAATTATGCCAAATTTCACCTAGTTCTTGGTATATGAATGCATGGATATATAACCCATCAAAATGCTTGTTTATTTCAAAGATAATGAATGAAACTAAGCTAAAACTAACTAAACTAACTAATATAGCAAATATGTGAATGCATCACCCTTTTTATAGCATTTCACTAATTTAAATTAAAATTTTTTTGTTAAACTTGTTTGAAGATTGTAATTTGGATCATGGTTTATAGCTAAGAACACACAACCTGTGAGATTTTGAGCTTAATTATATGGTTACATTATTTAACCATGATTTTTATTCTTGTGTGTTTTCTTCTCTATGATTGCAATCTATGATTTGTTCCATTCTATATGTCCATTGTCTAGTGTATATTCATGCACACATATGATTGAGGCCATCATTTGTTATTAGCTCACTTATCCCAAATAGCCCACCATTTTATTTACCTTTGTTTGCCACTTTAAGCCTTTTTTAATCCCCATTTGTTCTTTATACTACCACATCACTAGCCTTAAGTGGAAAAATAATTAATTATCCAATTTGAATCTTTGGTTAGCTTAAGATAGTGTGTGTCAACTAAGTGTGGGAAAATGTGAAAACTTGGGTTGATGAGAATGTGTTGTGTTTTTACTGACAAATATTGGAAATTTGGGTGCCTACTCATATGAAATCAGAAAACTCATATGCATTGATATATTATACTTTCATTTATAAATAGATATATATATATATATATATATATATATATATATAAAATGGAAAAATAATAAAAAAAATAAAAGTAAAAAAATAAAAATAAAAGAAATAAATAAATAGGGGATAAAACCACCCCAATGCTAAGTTCAATAAAAGATCAATGCATATGTAATGGAATTAAAAATTGATACATGAGTATGTGATGAAAAAGTGATATTTTTGGGTAGCTAGACATGATTTTAGAATTATATAGAGTATATGTGTGTGTTAGGTGAGAATTTAGGTTAGTCAAAGATTCAAAGTATAACTCACTTGGCCATACATGTATCCTCACCCTTACCTTAGCCCCATTACAACCTTAAAAAGCCCTCATGATGTTTGTATTTGTACATTAAATATTTGTTGATTGGTTAGATGAAGAACAAAGTTTTAGAAAGCATGACTAGAGGAGATTAGAGTGAATTAACCCTAGATACTTGAGCAATTAGAGTGCATATACACTTCTAGTGAGGGTTCAATGCTTGATTTTGTGTTCCCGGCTTTCATGAGCTATCTTCTTACAAGTTTACTTGTCTCTTATTGTGTGATTTGAATTAGTGGAATCTGATTTATGTTTGTCTTGGAGAATTTGTTTACTTTTAACCAAGTAGGTAGAAGTATTTTTGCATTTAGTTGCATTCATGTAGATAGGTTTCATTTCATAAGTTTTACCATTCCTCTTTACTCTTTTGGTTCTCTTGAGCTTAACATGAGTACATGCTAATGTTTAAGTGTGGGGAGATCGATAAACCCCATTTTTAGGGTTTATCTTGTGCTTAATTGAGTGGATTTTATCCACTATTCTAACACATATTCATAGAATTCGCATGTTTTACAATTTCCTTCCTAATTTTGTGCTATGATTGAAAACATGCTTCTTTGGCCTTAATTTTGCTATGTTTAATCCTATCTTATTACCATTCGATGCCGTGATATGTCTGTTAAGTATTTTCAGGGTTTATAGGGTAGGAATGGCTTAGAGGATGGAAAGGAAGCATGCAAAAGTGGAAGGAATACAAGAAATTGAAAGAATTGCTAAGCTATCAAGCCTGACCTCTTCGTACTAAATCGATCATAACTTGAGCTATAGAGGTCCAAATGAGGCGGTTCCAGTTGCGTTAGAAAGCTAACATCCGGGACTTCAAAATGATATGTAATTTGCCATAGTTTCCATGCTGTTAGGTGACACGCATGCGTGCATCATGCGTACACGTGACATTGCGAAAGTTCAGCGACGTGTACGCGTGAAAGAGCCACGTGCTGTACGTATCAAAATTTGCTAGGAACAATTTCTGGGCTATTTTTGGCCCAGTTTCAAGCCCGAAAAACACATATTAGATGCTGCAGATTGGGGGAATCACATTGATTCAATCATGCAACTTTCATTCACATAATTTTAGGTTTTAGATGTAGTTTTCTAGAGAGAGAGGCTCTCTCCTCTCTCTAGGCTTTAGGATTCTTAGGTTTAGCTATTTTCAATTTTAGATTTCTACTTTACTCTAATTTAGTTTCTCTTCTACTCTTATTTATTCTAGCACTTTAGTTTCTCTTCTCTTGGTGATTTATTTATTTATCCACTTTAGTTTATGAATTCTCATGTTAGATTTGATTTTCTATTTAATGAAATTTGAGGTATTTCATATTTATGATTACTTTCTTCAATTTATGTTATTGATACTTTCAATTGGTTGTGTGGATTTTATTATCTCTTATTGCTTTTCTATGCTTTTATGTTGTGCCTTCCAAGTGTTTGATAAAATGCTTGGTTGGATTTTAAATTAGCTTTTTATGTTCTTAGATTAGATTGAGTAATTGGAGACTCTTGAGTTATCAAACTCCTTTGTTGATTGATAATTGAAAGTTGCTAGTTGATTTGGATCCCTCTAAAGCTAGTCTTTCCTTAGGAGTTGACTAGGACTTGAGGAATCAAATTGATTCATCCACTTGACTTTCCTTCACAGTTAGAGGTTAATTAAGTGGGAGCAATGGACAATTGATGTCACAATTGATAAGGATAGTTAGGATAGGACTTCTAATTCTCATACCTTGCTAAGAGATTTATTAGCTATTAGTTTAATTCTTGCAATTTACTTTTCTTTTTCCTTATTCAAAACCCCAAAAAGATACAATCTCACAACCCATTATTAGTACACTTGCTTGCAATTCCTTGAGAGATGACCCGAGGTTTGAATACTTCAGTTATTATTTTTATAGGTGTTTGTTACTTGTGAAAACCAAATTTTTGTATGAAAGGATTCTTTGTTGGTTTAGAAACTATACTAGCAACGAGAATTCATTGAAAAATTCTAGACTGTCAAAAATCCGTTCATCACCAGTACTACAAGAAAAAAGGCCTGTCAGCACACTTTTTTCATGCCACGCTTTTAAAGTGTGGCCAAAAGTGGTCAATGGCCACGCTTTTGTGAGGGTGGCCACTGATTTTTTATTTGGCCACACTTTTTTTGCCACGTTTTTCAAGAGGAAAATTGGCATGCTTTTGTGAGGGTGGCCACTGATTTGTGATTTGGCCACGCTTTTTTTACCACGCTTTAAAAGCGTGGCCATAGAGGAAAACAGGTACGCTTTAAAAGCGTGGCTAGTTAATCTTCTAATAGTCACATTTTTAAAGCGTGCCCATATGCTGTGTTTATTTAAGCACTCTACAAAAGCGTACCAATAGATTTTTCCCAAAATTTAATTTTCATATTTATTTAGGTACCCTACAAAAGCGTACCGATAGAGTTCTCCCCAAAATTTAATTTCCATATTTATTTAGGCACCCTACAAAAAGGTACCGATAGAGTTACCCCCAAAATTTTATTTCTCAGTCCTTTTTCCCACACACAACTTTTTTCTAAGTTAACTTTAGATAATAGCTCTCATATGCTTCACTTTTATCCAAATTCACTTTAACCCTTGCTAGAAGCCTCGCACCCAGCAACACTGTTCATCACTGCCAATCGCGATGACCGTCGCACCACCCAACTCGCCTTCATGTTCATCCCATCCCTTCAACTAACGCTCACACCCAGCCCTCTCTCTGTCATACCCTAGCTATTTCCTCTCTCTCTCTCTCTCTCTCTCTCTCTCTCTCTCACACTCAAAGCACTCATGCCGCGCACACACACAAACTCCTCTTTTACTCACGCAATCTCAAGATCCATTCTCCTTTCTCCGTCATAGTCCTCTCTGTCATCGTCCGTCGAAGCCTCACACCATCCAGCAGCCGTGTGTGCTTCGTTGCAGTTTGTCAGCCTCCAACCGTTCTCAACGGCTTGGTGTTTTGTCGTTTTCAATGCTGTCGTGCTCCATCGCAGTTCCCATCGTTAGCCTCCAGCCGTTCTCAGCGCCTTGGTGTTTTATAATCCTTAGCGCTTTTGTGTTTTGTCATTCTCAGCACTGTCATGCTCGATCGCGGTTTGTCAGCTGTCTTGCAACGTCCAACCTCTCCGCCACCATCCAAGCCTCTTTGCCTCTATCGCTGCATCTTCCAGTCTCTTAGGGTTTTTTATTTTTTGTTAATTCTGATTTTAACTTCTTTTTATTTGTCATAATTTGTTTTTATGATTCTGATTTTTAAATTCTATTTTAAAAAGTTTCAAGACTTAGGGTTTTTTATTTTTTTAATTCTGTTTTTTTGTCGCAATTTGTCAATGAAAGTGCTGATCAATAATTCATTGAAGCTGAAAAAGTTCAATTTTTGATACTATGTTTTGATTCCTGCATCTTCCACAATGCCGTTTAGGTCTTAATTGTTTCTTCTTTTTGTCGGTGGCTTTTTCTTACTATTGATTGGATCTGGTTTTTTCTCTATTTTTTGGTGTGTCTTTCTCTGTCTGTTCTTCATTCATGCATAGTAATTGAATTGTTCATTAGACACTATTAATACCGAATTATAATTGTCTCAATATGTGACTCACACTACTATTTTGTGATTAAATTTAATCTTAGTAATTCTTATCTGATTGAGAAACAGTTGTGATTGGCTTGTTTGTAGTATATATAACTATATAGCTCTTAATTCTATGGATTAATTTGGTTGTTGGAGAAATACTAGGTGTTAATTCTAGACGTTTCACATTAGATTATTTTGGAAGTGAAGTGTTTATGGGTTTACTTTAGCTCTGTAGAGTGCATGGCTGTAAAGGCATAGCTAGAGAATAAATTGAGATATGGATTATGAACATCGATTTCCATAACTGATGCATGAGTTACAATGTCATAAAATGGTTACATTTTTGCAAAATGTCAGAAAATTCAATGATGCACATACATATTTTCTTGGAAAATTGTAATGGAAACCTATGTTTTATTTTGTCACATGATGACTTATTAGGATTGTGTGTTCTACTGACATAGATTTTTGGTGAAGATAAATGGTCATTTGGATTCTGGGAGCAAGGTACTAGAGTTTTTAGTTGCCCTTCTAGAAAAAATCCAATGTACACTCTCTATTTAGATTTCAGTTATTTTGTCACTTTTATGCCAAAAAATTTATCCTAGCTTCATGTTCTAGCATTTGTTATTAATTAATATAGTTTGATGCAAGTATATAGTTGAGCCTTAGTTGTATTTTACTTAATACACTCTCTGTGCTTTTCCTTCTTTTGTCATTGTCCTTTCTCTTTTTTAATCTGTTACTTGGCCAGACAATGACTCAATGGGAACAATGAAAGATAGAAAGAAAGAATACTTTTAAGAAGAAAGGTAAGTTGGATATTTTACAAGAGGTAGGTGTCATCTGTCATGTTAAAATTAGAAGTGTTATGTTGATGGATATAGAGGAGGTAGATGTAATTTCCTCTAACATTTATGAATGACTAATATTCCCATTTTATTTACTTCTATTGTAAGTCATCTATTTTTCTCCTTCTGCACTCTTTCTGTTTTTTGTTTTCTGTTTCTGTTCCTTCTTTCTCCTTTCATTATGCTTTTGGTTCTTGGTGTTCTTTGGCTAGTATAAGAAGGCTTTCAAAGAGAAAAGGAATGAATCCTCTCCATTTTCGTTCCTTAATTCTTTTTGTTTCTCTAGGATGATTTTTTAGATCCGGCAGTGAAAGAAACCCTCAATGTTCTTCAATTGTATGAAATTGCAGTCGATGAAGCACGTTATTTTAACTTTTTCAATTGCTGCTGTTACATTTAATGGAAGGCTTCTGACTCCTAAAGCAGTAGTTGATGACACCTGGTTTTTCGATCACGAACTTTGTAAGGAGTCGAAGGTATGTGACATGTCCCTACAACTATTATCATATTCGCCTAATTAGGCCAAATTAGTAGGAGTGGAATTAGCTTTATGTGTTGCTGATTTAATTTTGATTCATATGAATAAGCTCAATCCCTTGTAAATTTGAGACTTTGGTACCACCAATTTTGTTTCCCATTTTCTTTTTTTTTTAGTCATGGTACTGATATGTGCTTTCAAAGACATTGGCTGAAGATGCTGCTTGGAAATTTGCAAAAAAAAAAAAAAACAATTAACCCAGCAATGGTGATTTGACCTCTTCTGCAACCAGTACTTAACACAAGTACTGCTGGTGTTTTGAATGTAACTAATGGTCATTTTTAAAATTCTATTTTCTGCATGTGGAAATGAAAATTGAAATAGTAAATGATAAAAGTACAGTATATAATGTGTAAGTCTATAAAGCTTATCTTTCTCTTATGATGTGTTTGTCAATGTGATGTTGATTCAAGTGTCTTGATGTGTGGTTCAGAAGAAGAAGCCTTATTCTGATAAAGTTGCTAAGCTTAAAGCAGAATATGAGAAGGCTATGGAAAGTTATAATGCTGCTGAAGCAGGAGGAGAAAAGGGAGAAGGAGAAGGAGAGCATGAAGAGGGCTGATGAAAAATATGATAAGAAAAAAGCTGCGGCCAGTGAAGACGAGGAGTTGATGATGAGGAGTGAAGTCTACTGGTTGCTTTGCACAAGAGCTTAATTGTTTCTAGTGTAGTGTTGAAAATGTTTGGATGCACTTTACTGGGGGGTTTTATCATTTAGATGTTAGTACTGCTTAAATGCCTTTGCACTGCAAAATCTTTGTGTTGGCCTCTTGTAATATTCTTCAAAGGCACTTGGTTTATACTTATTTCATTGTTCTCCACTTCTCCCCAATAGATGTGTTTGGTTACTTTTATGATCTGTCTATGGCGACAAAGCAGAATTATATTATTGGCTTATTCTTCCTTTTTTTTAAAATAAATTTTTCGTTGACCGATCCAATTAGCCTATTATAAATTCTGGGTTCGGTTGGTTAAGCGTAGCCATATCTTCCTCTTCAACCACCACATTTATTATTATGTAGTCATATTTTTTTCCTATCGGCACGCTTTAAAAACGTATCCATATCTTCTTCTATTGGTACGTTTCAAAAGCGTAGCCATATCTTCACCTATCGGCACGTTTTTGAAGGGTAGCCAAAGCCAAACTAATGGGCACGCATTAAAAGCGTGGCGATATGTCCACTTTGTGGCACGCTTTTAAAGCGTAGTTATAGGTTAACACCTATGGCCACGCTTTTAAGCGTGGCAAGAGATATAAGCGTGGTGAAAAAGAAAGCGTGCCGATAGATCCACAAAAGCGTAGCGATAGAGCAACCGACACGCTGGCGGATGTGACCCTTTCAAAAGCGTACCGATAGCTCAAAAAGTATGGTGAAAAGCTCTCTGCACGCTTTAAAAGCGTGGCAGAAAGCTTATTTTCTTGTAGTGCAGGGAAAATCTTGAGTCTGGAATTATACACTAGCACTTGTTATCTTGGCTCAAAATTTCTTCTTACAATTTTCTTGTCATGCCATCTTTTGGTCCTTTCCTTGTAGATCTTAGCACTCTCATAGGCTTCCAGTCTAAATTCATTTAGTTCATTGTGCTGCAGTAACATCTTTTCCCCTGTTGCTTGAGAATAAAGATTTAGTTGCTTAGTGGCCCAAAAAGCCTTGTGCTCGAGCTCTCCTGAGAGGTGGCAGGCTTTGTCATAAAGTAGCTAAAATGGTGACCTCCCATGTGGTGTCTTGAATGCAATTTTATATGCCCAAAGGGCATCATCCAGTATTCTTGCCCAATCTTTTCTTGTAGCTCCAACTGTTTTTTCTAAGATTCTTTTCAATTCTCTGTTTGCTAATTTAGCCTGGCCATTGGTCTGAGGGTGGTATGGTGTAGCCACTTTGTGAGTTACTCCATATCTGTGGAGCAGCATGTCCAGCTGTTTGTTACAAAAGTGACTACCACCATCACTGATGAGCCCTTTAGGCACTCCAAATCTGGTGAAAATATACTTCTTGAGAAATTGGAGAACGATGTTTGCATCACATGTAGTTGTTGCTATGGCTTCCACCCATTTGGAGATGTATTCTACTACCACCAATATGTATTTGAATGAGTGTGATGGGGGAAAAGGTCCCATGAAATCTATTCTCCAAACATCAAATAATTCTATTTCCAAGATGAAGTTCTAAGGCATTTCATTTCTCCTTGTTAGACCCCCTACTCTTTGGCATTCATCACATTGATTTACAAAATCCTTGGCATCTTTGAATATGGATGGCCAATAGAAGCCACCCTGAAGAACTTTGGCAGCTGTTCTTTCGGCCCCAAAATGCCCACCATAACTTGGGCTATGACAGTGCCATAGGATATTTCTCATTTCACTTTCTGACACAACTTCTGATCATCCCATCTGGACATCTCTTGAATAGAAAGGGTTCATCCTACAAGAATTGCTTGACTTCAGTGAGCAACTTCTTCACTTGTTGCTTGGTGTAGTCTTGAGAAATCCTTTTTCCCACCTTGTAGTTTGCAATATCAGCAAACCAAGGTGCTTGTTGGACTTGATATATATGCTCATCTGGGAACTTCTCATTCACTGGTTGTGGTGCTTCTTGGTTGATCTCTAGTGGTAGCCTTGACAAATGATCTACAACTTGGTTCTCACTTCCTTTCCTATCCCTTACTTCAATGTCAAATTCTTGTAGCAAAAGCACCCACCTAATAAGCCTTGGCTTAGCATCCTATTTAGATATGAGATACTTGAGAGCAGCATGGTCAGTGTATACTACAATTTTTGTCCCAATCAAGTATTGCCTGAATTTGTCAAATGCATATACAATTGCCAATAGTTCTTTCTTTATGGTGGTGTAATTTTTCTATGTCTCATTTAACACTTTACTTGCATAGTATATGACATGATTCAATTTATCCATCCTTTGTCCCAACACAGCACCAATTGCAAAATCACTTGCATCACACATAAGTTCAAAAGGAAGTTCCCATTCTGGGGGATGTGATAATTGGTGTTGTAGTAAGTTTAGTTTTCAAGGTTTCAAAAGCATGTTTGCATTCATCATAAAAAAGAAATGGATTATCAACCTCCAACAAGTTGCTTAGTGGCTTAGCTATCTTTGAGAAATCTTTGATGAATCTCCTGTAAAATCTAGCATGCCCAAGAAAACTTCTTACTGCTTTTACATTGATTGGTATAGGATGATTTTTATTTTAGCTTTCTCAACCTCTATACCCTTGATTGAAATTTTATGCCCAAGAACAATGCCTTCTGGTACCATGAAAGGGCATTTTTCCCAGTTCAAGACTAAGTTTGTTTCTTGGCATCTTTTCAAGACAAGGGTTAGATGATGCAAACAAGTGTTAAAAGAGTCACCAAAAACAGAAAAATTATCCATAAATACCTCTAAGAATTTCTCTACCATGATAGAGAATATGGAAAGTATACACCTTTTAAAGGTTGCAGGAGCGTTGCACAGCCCAAAGGGCATCCTTCTGTAGGCAAAGACTCCGAAGGGACAAGTGAAAGAGGTCTTTTCTTGGTCCTTGGGATCCACCACTATCTGATTGTACCTGGATTACCCATCTAAGAAGCAATAGTAGGCATGGCCAGCCAATCTTTCTAGCATCTGATCAATGAAGGGGAGAGGGAAGTTGTCCTTTCTTGTAGCATCATTCAATCTCTTGTAGTCAATGCACATTCTCCACCTGGTCACTGTCCTTTTAGGGATGAGTTCATTCCATTCATTGAAGATGACAGTCATGCCTCCCTTCTTTGGTACCACCTGGACTGGACTCACCCAAGAGCTGTCAGAAATGGGGTATATGATTCCAGCATTCCATAACTTCATCATCTCCTTTTGAACCACCTCTTTCATGGTTGGATTGAGCCTCCTTTGAGTTTGCACCACTGGCCGTGAGTCCTCCTCTAGTAGGATTTTATGCATGCAAATAGCCAGGCTTATACCCTTAATGTCATCAATTGTCCACCCTAGAGTAGTTTTGTGAGTTTTTAACACCTCAAATAGCTTTGCTTCATCTTGTGTACTCAAATAAGAGTTGATGATTACTAGAAGGGTTTCCTTCCCACCAAGGAATGCATATTTGAGATGAGGGGGGAGAGGCTTCATTTCTTGCTTTGGTGCCTTCTCTTTCTTTCCTTCAAGAGAGTTTTCGGCTACTTGCTTCTTGTTCCGAGGGTTACCTGAAACTGGGGGGCGATCTCGGGGGAGATCCTCTGGTATGATCAGGAATGTGGTGTCCGACTTGTTATAGCTTGAGGTGCTGTTGATCCTGGATCACCGGGGGGTGGTGGTACCTACAAGAGACTCGGATGCTTAAGTCAGTACGGGCTTTAGGCAGGTTTTTTGTAGAATTGGAGTATGAGTTATACCTGGGTGCTCCAGTGTATTTATATTAGTGTTGAGCGACCTCCCTTGAGATAAGTTTGTTATCTTATCTTATCTTTTGTGGATGAGATCATCTATCTTTTGGGCCAGCTACCTTGTAGCAGTCAGCGGTCCTTCTATTTTGGGCCTCTACGGGCCTCTGAGGTGCTCTTTCTGAGTTTTGTGCGAAGAGATCGTGACTCGAGCCAACCTTTGGGGAGGTCGGCCAATTGCCCAACCTTTAAAGAGGTTGGTCAACTTTGTCTTTTGTCCGACCCGAACCTTATAGCTCGGTCCGGGGTATGAACAGTGCCCCTGCTTGAGCTTCAGCCTTCCCCTCGAGGTCGTGCTTCCAAGCTTTGACCCTTTTCATTTTTGGAGAAGCCGTGTTCAAGCATCAGTCCAGTCGCTTTTTGATTAGCTCATTTTCGTGTAGGTTTTGATTACTGTTCTTCTCGTACGAGCCTTTTTGCTTCCTTTTTATCTGGGGGGAGTGTTTTGGACTTGAGGTAGTTGATTATGGGAGTCATCTACCCCTGGTCCTAGTCCGATATGTTTAGGACCTTCTCTTCTTCCGAGGTTGACGGGTTTTGTGGTGTTTCTTGAATGAGGCTTCTATTATTGTCCCCTGGTTTGGTGCTGGCTAGTTTCGAAAGTGCATCAGCTCGGGCGTTTTGTTCCCGAGGTATATGTCAGATCTCATATTTAACAAATTTTTGACGCAGTTCTCTGGTCTTGTCTAGGTACTTTTTCATGGTGGGATCCTTTGCCTGGTAGCTTCCTTCTATTTGCAAGGTGACTATTTGTGAATTACTGAAGATGGTAAGCTTTTGGGCTCCGACTTCCCTAGCCAGCAAACAAGCCAATAGGAATTCGTACTCGACTTGGTTATTTGACGCAGGAACCTTGAACCTTAAAGAGAGTTTGAGCTGGGTTCCCTGATCACTTTCTAGGATAATGCCCGATCCGCTTCTGGCTTTGTTTGATAAGCCTTCAACATAGAGGCTCCAGTCGATGGGGGTTCCTGGGGTGTTGGTGTACTCTGCGACGAAGTCGGCCAAGTACTGGGACTTGATGGATATCTGAGCTTCATACTTAAGGTCGAATTCGGATAACTCGATCGCCCGTTGTAGGATTCTTCCAGCTAAGTCAATTTTCTGCAGGATACCTTTTATGGGTTGGCTGGTCCATATTCTGATGGTATGGGATTGAACCTATGGTCAAAGTCGTCGGGAAGTAAGTATGAGGGCGTAGGCAAATTTTTCTATTTTTTGATAGTTTAGTTTGGCCCCTTGTAAGGATTTGCTGATAAAGTAGATGAGTTGTTGTCCGTTTTCATCATCTCTGACTAGGGCTGAGGCTATCGCCCGATTTCCCACGGCGAGGTATAGGATCAGTTATTCTCTTTGTCGAGGTCGGGTCAGGATAGGTGGTTGCCCCAGGAATGTTTTGAAGTCTTGGAAGGCTTGTTCACATTCCGAGGTCCATTCGAACTTCTTTCCTTTCCTTAGGGTTGCATGGAAAGAGAGAGATCTTATGGCCGATTGGTAGCACAAATTGCGAATCACACTTTTCACAACGCGTACCACTAACCAGCAAGTGCACTGGGTCGTCCAAGTAATACCTTACGTGAGTAAGGGTCGAATCCCACGGAGATTGTTGGTTTGAAGCAATCTATGGTTATCTTGTAAATCTTAGTCAGGAAGTCAATTATGTTTATCAGTTGAATTTTGAATAACCAATAGAGCATAAATTAAAGGTTACTTGATGTGCAGTAATGGAGAATATGTTGGAGTTTTGGAGATGCTTTGTCTTCTGAATCTCTGCTTTCCTCTGTCTTCTGATTCACGCACGCACGTCCTCCTATGGCAAGCTGTGTGTTGGTGGATCACCGTTGTCAATGGCTACCTTCCATCCTTCCAGTGAAAACTACGCTCACGCGCTCTGTCACAGCACGGCTAATCACCGATTGGTTCTCGATCCGGTTGGAATAGGATTTACTATCCTTTTGCGTCTGTCACTAACGCCCAGCCTTCAGGAGTTTGAAGCTCGTCACAGTCATTCAATCCTTGAATCCTACTCGGAATACCACGAACAAGGTTTAGACTTTCCGGATTCTCATGAATGCTGCCATCAGTTCTAGCTTATACCACGGAGATTCTGATTAAGGAATCTAAGAGATACTCATTCAATCGGATATAGAACGGAGGTGGTTGTCAGGCACACGTTCGTGGGTTGAGGAAGGTGATGAATGTCACAGGTCATCACCTTCATCACAGTTAAGCGCGAATGAACATCTTAGATAGGAACAAGCGTGTTTGAATGGAAAACAGAAATACTTGCATTAATTCATCGAGACACAGCAGAGCTCCTCACCCCCAACAATGGAGTTTAGAGACTCATGCCGTCAGAGAATACAAAGTTTAGATCTGAAATGTCATGAGATACAAAATAAGTCTCTAAAAGTTGTTTAAATACTGAACTAGTAGCCTAGGGTTACAAAATATGAGTGGACTATGATGGATGATGCAGAGATCCACTTCTGGGGCCCACATGGTGTGCTGGGGCCCACTTGGTGTGTGCTGGGGCTGAGATTTCGTGCAGAGGCCATTTGTGGAGTTGAACGCCAGTTTTTATGCCAGTTTGGGCGTTCAACTCCAGTTTTTTATCCTTTTCTGGCGCTGGACGCCAGAATTGGGCAGAGAACTGGCGTTGAACGCCAGTTTACGTCATCTATCCTTGTGCAAAGTATGGACTATTATATATTGCTGGAAAGCCCTGGATGTCTACTTTCCAACTCAATTAGAAGCATGCCATTTCGAGTTCTGTAGCTCCAGAAAATCCACTTTGAGTGCAGGGAGGTCAGAATCCAACAGCATCAGCAGTCCTTTTTCAGCCTGAATCAGATTTTTGCTCAGCTCCTTCAATTTCAGCCAGAAAAATACCTGAAATTACAGAAAAACACACAACTCATAGTAAAGTCCAGAAATATGAATTTTTCCTAAAAACTACTAGAAATAGACTAAAAACTAACTAAAACATACTCTAAACTATATGAAATTATCCCCAAAAAGCGTATAAAATATCCGCTCATCACAACACCAAACTTAAACTGTTGCTTGTCCTCAAGCAACTAGACAAATAAAATAGAAGACTAATATGTTGAGAAGCAATAATATCTCAGAGTTTTTTTATTGAAGCTCAGATCCTAATTAGATGAGCGGGACTAGTAGCTTTTTGCTTCAGAACAGTTTTGGCATCTCACTTTATCCATTGAAGCTCAGAGTGATTGGCATCTATAGGAACTCAGAATTCAGATAGTGTTATTGATTCTCTTAGTTCAGTGTGATGATTCTTGAACACAGCTTCTTTATGAGTCTTGGCCGTGGCCCTAAGCACTTTGTTTTCCAGTATTACCACCGGATACATAAATGCCACAGACACATAATTGGGTGAACCTTTTCAGATTGTGACTCAGCTTTGCTAAAGTCCCCAATTAGAGGTGTCCAGAGTTCTTAAGCACACTCTTCTTTTTGCTTTGGACCTTGACTTTAACCGCTCAGTCTCAAGTTTTCACTTGACACCTTCACGCCACAAGCACATGGTTAGGGACAGCTTGATTTAGCCGCTTAGGCCAGGATTTTATTCCTTTTTGGCCCTCCTATCCACTGATGCTCAAAGCCTTGGGATCCTTTTTATTACCCTTGCCTTTTGGTTTTAAGGGCTTTGGCTTTTTGCTCTTGCCTTTTGGTTTTAAGAGCTTTGGCTTTTTCTGCTTGCTTTCTCTTTTTTTCTTTCTCTTTTTTTTTTTTCTGCAAGCTTTGTTCTTTGCTGCTTTTTCTTGCTTCAAGAATCATTTTGATGATTTTTCAGATTCTCAATAACATGTCTCATGTTCATCATTCTTTCAAGAGCCAACATATTTAACAGTCTTAAACAACAAATTCAAAAGATATATGCACTGTTCAAGCATTCATTCAGAAGACAGAAAGCATTGCCACCACATTTAACTAATTAGAATTTCTCTTATTAAAACTCGAAATTTTATTGCTTCTTATTCAAAAGATCTACTACTTTATTCATGTTTGCTGATGGTGAGAAAAATAAACTATAGCTAAATTGGAGATAAAATCAAAATAGATACTAATTACTACTATATGACTCCTAAGGTAAAATTAAAATAAGAACAGTTATCACAGAGTTAAGGCTAAGATTAGAACTCAACAACCTTGAGGTTTGGAAAGTGGATGTTCCTCTAGTCTGTGAGGTTCTTGGTCCTTCAAGAGAGAATTTCTGGCGCTTCAGTTCCTTTAAATCACGCCCTTGCTCCTCTTGGAGTGGGTTGTTTTCCTTTAGGGGCCATGATCTTAGTGACCACGGATAAACACACCAAACTTAGAGCTTTGCTTGTCCTCAAGCAAAAGAAAAAGAAGGAGATGGGTAGAAGGAGAGCTCCTCCCCACCATCCTGGCGTTTGAACGCCCAAACACTGCCTGTTTTGGGCGTTCAACGCCCAAATGCTGCTCTCCTGGGCGTTCAACGCCCAGTTGTTGCCCTTTTCTGGCGTTGAACGCCAGATAGCTATCCTTACTGGCGTTCAGCGCCCACTGGATGCCCATTTTGGGCGCTGAACGCCCAAAATGGCCTTCACTGGCGTTTTCTTGCCAGTAAGCTCCCTATCTCTGTTTTGTGTGTAGATTCCTTCTGTAACCCTGTAAACTTATGCAAATGATTCTTTACCTTAGTGTCAGTGAACTTTATATAAACAAATAAAAATAAAAATAGGGCAAAAATGCTTAGAGGATTGATGCCCCATGGCTGGGTTGCCTCCCAGCAAGCGCTTCTTTTTTGTCTTTAGCTGGACCTTGCTGAGCTTTTAATCTAGCTGCAGCCTTGAGCATTCCTGCTCAGTGTTGCCTTCAAGATAATGCTTGATTCTCTGTCCATTGACAATGAACTTCTTATCAGAATCAATATCTTGAAGCTCCACATAACCATATGGTGACACACTTGTAATCACGTATGGTCCCCTCCACTGGGATTTCAGTTTCCCGGGGAATAGCCTGAGTCTAGAGTTAAACAACAGGACCTTCTGTCCTGGTTCAAAGATTCTAGATGACAGCTTTCTGTCATGCCATTTTTTTTATTTTTCTTTATAAAGTTTGGCATTTTCGAAAGCTGTGAATCTGAATTCCTCTAGCTCATTTAGCTGGAGCAATCGTTTTTCTCCTGCTAATTTGGCATCTAAATTTAGGAATCTGGTTGCCCAATAAGCTTTATGTTCCAGTTCCACGGGCAGGTGACATGCCTTACCATACACAAGTTGGTATGGAGAGGTCCCTATAGGGGTCTTGAATGCTGTTCTGTAAGCCCACAGAGCATCATCCAAGCTCCTTGCCCAATCCTTTCTACGGGTATTTACTGTCCGTTCCAGGATTCTTTTTAATTCTCTGTTAGAGACTTCAGCTTGCCCATTGGTTTGTGGATGATATGGTGTGGCCACCTTGTGGCGAATTCCATACCGAACCATGGCAGAGTAAAGATGTTTATTGCAGAAGTGAGTGCCCCCATCACTGATTAACACTCTAGGGACACCAAACCTGCTAAAGATATGTTTCTGGAGGAACTTCAGCACTGTTTTAGTATCATTGGTGGGTGTGGCAATAGCCTCAACCCATTTTGATACATAGTCAACTGCCACCAGAATATAAGTGTTTGAGTATGATGGTGGGAAAGGTCCCATGAAGTCAATTCCCCATACGTCAAACAACTCTATTTCCAAGATTCCTTGTTGAGGCATGGCGTAACCATGAGGCAGATTACCAGCTCTTTGGCAACTGTCACAATTACGTACAAACTCTCGGGAATCTTTATAGAGTGTGGGCCAATAGAAGCCACATTGGAGGACCTTGGTGGCTGTTCGCTCACCTCCGAAATGGCCTCCATATTGAGATCCATGGCAATGCCATAAGATTCTCTGTGCTTCCTCTCTGGGGACACACCTATGGATAATTCCGTCTGCACATCTCTTAAAGAGATAGGGCTCATCCCACAAGTAGTACTTTGCATCAGTAATTAGTTTCTTTTTTTGTATTCTATTGTACTCCTTGGGTATGAACCTTGCAGCTTTATAGTTTGCAATATCGGCAAACCATGGTGCTTCCTGAATGGCAAATAGATGCTCATCAGGGAATGTCTCAGAGATCTCAAGGAAGGGGAGGGACGTCCCTTCCACTGGCTCTATTCGGGACAGATGATCAGCTACTTGGTTCTCTGTCCCTTTTCTGTCTCTTATTTCTATATCAAACTCTTGCAGAAGCAATACCCATCTGATGAGTCTGGGTTTTGAATCCTGCTTTGTGAGTAGATACTTAAGAGCAGCATGGTCAGTGTACACAATCACCTTTGATCCTACTAAATAAGATCTGAACTTGTCAATGGCGTAAACCACTGCAAGTAGTTCTTTTTCTGTGGTTGTGTAATTTTTCTGGGCATCATTTAGAACGCGACTGGCATAATAAATGACATGCAGAAGCTTGTCATGCCTCTGTCCCAATACTGCACCAATGGCATGATTACTGGCATCACACATTAACTCAAATGGCAATGTCCAGTCTGGTGCAGAAATGACTGGTGCTGTGACCAGCTTAGCTTTCAGCGTTTCAAACGCCTGCAGGCATGCTGTGTCAAACACAAATGGCGTGTCAGCAACTAACAGATTGCTTAGAGGTTTTGCGATTTTTGAAAAATCCTTTATAAACCTCCTATAGAATCCTACATGCCCCAGAAAGCTTCTGATTGCCTTAACATTGGCAGGTGGTGGTAATTTTTCAATTACCTCTATTTTTGCTTGATCCACCTCTATTCCCTTGTTTGAGATTTTATGCCCAAGAACAATTCCTTCAGTCACCATGAAGTGACACTTTTCCCAGTTTAAAACTAGGTTGGTTTCTTGGCATCTTTTCAGAACAAGTTTTAGGTGATCAAGACAGGAGCTGAATGAGTCTCCATATACTGAGAAGTCATCCATGAAGACCTCCAGAAATTTTTCCACCATATCAGAGAAAATAGAGAGCATGCATCTCTGGAAGGTTGCAGGTGCATTGCATAGCCCAAAGGGCATCCTTCTATAAGCAAACACTCCGGATGGACATGTGAATGCTGTTTTCTCTTGATCCTGGGGATCTACTGCAATCTGGTTATAGCCTGAGTAGCCATCCAAAAAGCAGTAATAATCATGACCTGCTAGTCTCTCTAGCATCTGGTCTATGAATGGTAAAGGAAAATGATCCTTTCTGGTGGCTGTATTGAGCCTTCTGTAGTCAATACACATGCGCCACCCTGTAACTGTTCTTGTAGGAACCAGTTCATTTTTTTCATTATGAATCACTGTCATGCCTCCCTTTTTTGGGACAACTTGAACAGGGCTCACCCAGGGGCTATCAGAAATGGGATAAATAATCCCAGCCTTTAGTAATTTGGTGACCTCTTTCTGCACCACTTCCTTCATGGCTGGATTTAGCCGCCTCTGTGGTTGAACCACTGGTTTGGCGTTATCCTCCAATAGGATTTTGTGCATGCATCTAGCTGGGCTTATGCCCTTAAGGTCACCTATGGACCACCCAAGAGCTGTCTTGTGTGTCCTTAGCACTTGAATAAGTGCTTCTTCTTCCTGTGAATCTAAAGCAGAGCTTATGATCACTGGAAAAATGTCACCTTCTCCTAGAAATGCATATTTCAAGGATGGTGGCAGTGGCTTGAGCTCTGGTTTAGGAGGTTTTTCCTCTTTCAGAAGAAAGTTCAGAGGCTCTTTCATGTCCCCTGAATCCTCCAAATCAGGCTGAACATCTTTAAAGATGTTTTCCAACTCTGATTCGAGACTCTCAGCCATGTTGATCTCTTCTACCAAAGAGTCAATAAGGTCAACTTTCATGCAGTCTGTTGATGTGTCTGGATGCTGCATGGCTTTGACAGCGTTCAACTTGAACTCGTCATCGTTGACTCTCAGGGTTATTTCCCCCTGCTGGACGTCAATGAGGGATCGTCCAGTTGCTAGGAAGGGTCTTCCTAGAATGAGAGTAGCACTCTTGTGCTCCTCCATTTCCAGCACAACAAAGTCAGTGGGAAAGGCGAATGGCCCAACTCTGACAATCATGTCCTCAATCACGCCTGATGGGTATTTAGTGGAACCATCAGCAAGTTGGAGACATATCCGGGTTGGTTTAACTTCTTCAGTTAAGCCAAGTTTCCTGATAGTGGATGCAGGTATTAGGTTGATGCTTGCCCCAAGATCGCATAAGGCTGTCTTGGTGCAATCACCTTCTAATATGCATGGTATCAGAAAACTCCCAGGGTCTTTAAGCTTTTCAGGAAAGCTTTTCAGAATGACTGCACTGCATTCTTCAGTGAGGAGAACTCTTTCTGTTTCTCTCCACTCCTTTTTATGACTCAAGATCTCTTTCATGAACTTGGCATAAGAAGGTATTTGCTCAAGTGCCTCTGCAAATGGAATCTTTATTTCAAGAGTCCTTAGATAATCTGCAAAGCGAGCAAATTGCTTATCCTGCTCCTCTTTCCGGAGTTTTTGAGGATAAGGTATCTTGGCTTTATATTCCTCAACCTTAGTGGTTAAAGAAGCCTTTTTAGAGGGGTTGTTATCAGCACTTGTGTGTGTCTGATCCCTCACTGGTAATTGAGTACCAGAGTCAGAAGCTGGAGTGATGTTAGACGCCAACTCACTGTCTGTTCCTGGCGCCTGAACGCCAGAAATGTGCCCCTGTTGGGCGTTCAGCGCTGGATTTTGCACCAATTGGGCGTTCAACGCCAGATTCTTGCCCATTTCTGGCGTTGAACGCCAATCTTGCCTTGTTTTTGGTGCTGAACGCCAGTTTTGGGCATGGTCTGGGCGTTCAGCGCCAGCCTTCCACCTATTTTCTGGCGTTTTAGTGCCAGAATTATTTTTCCCTGGGCTCTTACTGTCCTCAGGAGAATCTTTGGTGGGTTGCTCATTTCTTGAATTTTTGATGCCTTGAGGTGGGGTATTTAATGTTTTCCCACTTCTTAATTGAACTGCTTGGCATTCTTCTGCTATTTGCTTTGATAGCTGCTGCTTTGTTTGCTTAAACTGTTCTTCCATATGTATATTAGCCATCCTTGTCTCCTGTAACCTGTCTTTGAATTCGGCTAGCTGCTTTGTTAGCAAATCTAATTGCTGATTGAATTCAGCAGCTTGTTTTATAGTACTGAATTCAGCAGTTACTGTTTTAACCTCTTCATTCATGGAAGGGTTGCTGCTTAGATACAGATGCTGATTCCTGGCAACTGTATCAATGAGCTCTTGAGCCTCTTCGATTGTCTTTCTCATATGGATAGATCCACCAGCTGAGTAATCTAAAGACATCTGAGCTCCTTCTGCAAGCCCATAGTAGAAGATGTCTAACTGAACCCACTCTGAAAACATTTCAGAGGGGCATTTTCGTAGCATCTCTCTGTATCTCTCCCAGGCATCATAAAGAGATTCATTATCTCCTTGTTTAAAGCCTTGGATGTCCAGCCTCAGCTGTGTCATCCTTTTTGGAGGGAAATATTGATTCAGGAATTTTTCTGTCAGCTGTTTCCATGTCCTTATGCTGGCCTTGGGTTGGTTATTTAACCACCTCTTAGCTTGATCTTTTACAGCAAATGGAAACAGTAATAGTCTGTAGACATCCTGATCTATTTCCTTATCATGTACTGTGTCAGCAATTTGTAAAAATTGTGCCAGAAACTCTGTAGGTTCTTCCTGTGGAAGACCGGAATACTGGCAACTTTGCTGCACCATGATAATGAGCTGAGGATTCAACTCAAAGCTACTAACTCCAATGGAGGGTATGCAGATGCTACTCCCATATGAAGCAGTAGAGGGGTTAGAATATGACCCCAAAGTCCTCCTGGACTGTCCATCTTCACTTATGTCCATGATGGATCTATGGATATAACTTGGACTGATTTACCTTTTTATTTATTTTATTTTATAAGAAGTAAATACTTAAATAAAATAAAATAACTAAAAAGAATTTGAATTTTGAAATGAATTTTTTTAAATTTTTTTTTTCGTAAAAAAAATTAAAAATAATTAGTTAAAAAAAAAACGAAATTTTTGAAAAAGAAGGGAGATATTTTCGAAAATTTGAGAGAGAGAGAGTTAGTTAGGTAGTTTTGAAAAAGTTAAGAAACAAACAAAAAGTTGGTTAGTTAGTTGAAACAAATTTTGAAAAGATAGGAAGTTAGAAAAGATATTTTGACAAGATATTTTTGAATTTAGTGAGGAAAGAGAAAAATAATAAGATAGTACAAGATTTAAAATTTTTAGATCTAATGCTCCTTGTTTTTGAAAAATTTGGAGGGAAAACACCAAGGAACACCAAACTTAAAAATTTTAAGATCAAGACACAAGGAAACTCAAGAACACTTTGAAGACTCACAAGAACACAAGAACATGAAGGAAGAACACCAAACTTAACATTTTTAGAAAACCAAACCAAAATTTTCGAAAATCAAAGGGGAATCAACAAGAAAACACCAAACTTAAAGTTTGGCACAAGATTTAATAAAAAAAATATTTTTGAAAAAGAAGGTTTTGAAAAGAGTATAAAAGATTCTAACCCAATCAAATTAATGTTCTAGCCAAATGAGTTATGGGACCTTATTTTAAGAAAGATTATTTTTGAAAACACCAAACTTAAAGTTTGGCACAGGATTTAATAGAAAAATTATTTTTGAAAAAGGTTTTTTAAAAAATATGATAGCCAATTATCATGAACATAAACACTACGCTCTAACTAACTGAGTTATAAATTTAAAGTGTTTTAACAAAGGATAAATAATAAAAGACTCTAAACCCAAAAAGAAAGATTTTTTTCCTAATCTAAGCAACAAAATAATCCGTCAGTTGTTCAAACACGAACAATCCCTGGCAACGGCGCCAAAAACTTGGTAGCACAAATTGCGAATAACACTTTTCACAACGCGTACCACTAACCAGCAAGTGCACTGGGTCGTCCAAGTAATACCTTACGTGAGTAAGGGTCGAATCCCACGGAGATTGTTGGTTTGAAGCAATCTATGGTTATCTTGTAAATCTTAGTCAGGAAGTCAATTATGTTTATCAGTTGAATTTTGAATAACCAATAGAGCATAAATTAAAGGTTACTTGATGTGCAGTAATGGAGAATATGTTGGAGTTTTGGAGATGCTTTGTCTTCTGAATCTCTGCTTTCCTCTGTCTTCTGATTCACGCACGCACGTCCTCCTATGGCAAGCTGTGTGTTGATGGATCACCGTTGTCAATGGCTACCTTCCATCCTTCCAGTGAAAACTACGCTCACGCGCTCTGTCACAGCACGGCTAATCACCGATTGGTTCTCGATCCGGTTGGAATAGGATTTACTATCCTTTTGCGTCTGTCACTAACGCCCAGCCTTCAGGAGTTTGAAGCTCGTCACAGTCATTCAATCCTTGAATCCTACTCGGAATACCACGGACAAGGTTTAGACTTTCCGGATTCTCATGAATGCCGCCATCAGTTCTAGCTTATACCACGGAGATTCTGATTAAGGAATCTAAGAGATACTCATTCAATCGGATATAGAACGGAGGTGGTTGTCAGGCACACGTTCGTGGGTTGAGGAAGGTGATGAATGTCACAGGTCATCACCTTCATCACAGTTAAGCGCGAATGAACATCTTAGATAGGAACAAGCGTGTTTGAATGGAAAACAGAAATACTTGCATTAATTCATCGAGACACAGCAGAGCTCCTCACCCCCAACAATGGAGTTTAGAGACTCATGCCGTCAGAGAATACAAAGTTTAGATCTGAAATGTCATGAGATACAAAATAAGTCTCTAAAAGTTGTTTAAATACTGAACTAGTAGCCTAGGGTTACAAAATATGAGTGGACTATGATGGATGATGCAGAGATCCACTTCTGGGGCCCACTTGGTGTGCTGGGGCCCACTTGGTGTGTGCTGGGGCTGAGATTTCATGCAGAGGCCATTTGTGGAGTTGAACGCCAGTTTTTATGCCAGTTTGGGCGTTCAACTCCAGTTTTTGATCCTTTTCTGGCGCTGGACGCCAGAATTGGGCAGAGAACTGGCGTTGAACGCCAGTTTACGTCGTCTATCCTTGTGCAAAGTATGGACTATTATATATTGCTGGAAAGCCCTGGATGTCTACTTTCCAACGCAATTAGAAGCATGCCATTTCGAGTTCTGTAGCTCCAGAAAATCCACTTTGAGTGTAGGGAGGTCAGAATCCAACAGCATCAGCAGTCCTTTTTCAGCCTGAATCAGATTTTTGCTCAGCTCCTTCAATTTCAGCCAGAAAAATACCTGAAATTACAGAATAACACACAACTCATAGTAAAGTCCAGAAATATGAATTTTTCCTAAAAACTACTAGAAATAGACTAAAAACTAACTAAAACATACTCTAAACTATATGAAATTATCCCTAAAAAGCGTATAAAATATCCGCTCATCACCGATCCAGCTAGGAACGTAGATAGGGCCGTTATGAGCGGATAATTTATACCCTTTTTGGCATTGTTTTTACATAGTTTTTAGTATGATTTAATTACTTTTTATTATATTTTTATTAGTTTTTATTCAAAAATCACATTTCTGGACTTTACTATGAGTTTGTGTGTTTTTCTGTGATTTCAGGTATTTTCTGGCTGAAATTGAGGGACCTGAGCAAAAATCTGATTCAGAGGCTGAAAAAGGACTGCAGATGCTGTTGGATTCTGACCTTCCTGCACTCAAAGTGGATTTTCTGGAGCTACAGAAGCCCAATCGGCGTGCTCTCAAAATCTTTGGAAAGTAGACATCTTGGACTTTCCAGCAATATATAATAGTCTATACTTTGCCCGAGAATTGATGGCCCAAACTGGCGACCAAAGCCAGCCTAAAACATCTTGGCGTAAAACGCCCAAACTGGCACCAGAATTGGAGTTAAACGCCCAAACTGGCACCAAAGCTGGCGTTTTACTCCAGGACAACCTATGCACGTGAAATCTTCAATGCTCAGCCTAAGCACACACCAAGTGGGCCCCGGAAGTGGATTTCTGCACTATCTGCACTTAGTTACTCATTTTCTGTAAACCTAAGTTACTAGTTTAGTATAAAAACTACTTTTAGAGATTCATTTTAGATGGAATGACATTTTACACTTCATATTGTATTTTCTTCGGCATGAGTCTCTAAACTCCATAGGTGGGGGTGAGGAGCTCTGCTGTGTTTCAATGGATTAATACAATTACTACTGTTTTCTATTCAATCACGCTTGATTCTATTCTAAGATACTCACTCGTACTTCAATATAGAGAATATGATGATCCGTGACACTCATCATTATCCTCAACCTATGAACGCGTGCCTAAAAACCACTCCCGTTCTATCTGAGCTCAACGTAGTCATTGGGCGACAGCTTGAGTGCGTATCTCTTGGGTTTCTAATCTACTGACCGAGTCTGGGGGTTAGAACCTTCGTGGTATAGGCTAGAATCATTGGCAGCATTCCTGGGATCCGAAAGGTCTAAACCTTGTCTCTGGTATTCCGAGTAGGATTTGGGAAGGGATGACTGTGACGAGTTTCAAACTTGCGAATGTTGGGCGCAGTGACAGTGTGCAAAAGGACAAAGGTCCTATTCCGACGCTAGCGGGAACCGATAGATGATTAGCCGTGCGGTAGCTGTGCTTGGTATTTGTCATCCAAGACAAGAAATCCGACAGTTGATTAGCCGTGTAGACATCGTTCCTGGTATTTTTCATCTGAGAGGATCATACAGCTTGCCATTGAAGGAAGCCATGCGTGTTTGGAGAAGAAGACAGTAGGAAAGCAGAGATTCAGATGACACAGCATCTCCAGAACCTCAACCTGTTCCTCATTACTGAATCACAAGTACCTTTTAATTCATGTTATTTGCTTTTCATAACAAAGTCATTTTTATCATTAATCTCCTGACTAAGATTTACAAGATAACCATAGCTTGCTTCAAGCCGACAATCTCCGTGGGATCAGCCTTTACTCACGTAAGGTATTACTTGGACGATCCAGTGTACTTGTTGGTTAGTTGTGCGGAATTGTAAAAAGTGTGATCACAATTTCGTGCACCAGGCCACTAGCCTTCCATTTAGCTGCTGTACTTCCTTAATGCAGGTCGGGCTTTTCATGTTGAGTATAGCGTGGCATTTGTATGGGTTTGCCTCAATCCCTCTCTGAGTGAGCATGAATCCTAGGAATTTGCCGGCTTCCACCGCGAAGGTGCACTTTGTGGGATTTAGTCTCATCCTGTGCTTTCTTATGGTGCCAAACACTTCGGCGAGGTCGGGTAGCAGCTTTTCTTCCCTTTGGGTTTTTGCCAGCATGTCATCTACGTAGACTTCCATCAGCTTCCCGATGTGGTTGGTGAATACTTTGTTCATCAACCTCTGATATGTAGCCCCGCGTTCTTGAGTCCGAACGGCATAACTACGTAGCAGTAGTTTGCCTTTGGGGTTAAGAATGAGGTTTTCTCTTGGTCGGATTGATGCATTGGGATCTAGTTGTACCCTGAGTAGGCGTCCATGAAGGAGAGGTACTTGTACCCTAACGAGTCATCGACCAGGGTGTCGATGTTTGGGAAGGAATAGGGATCTTTAGGGTAGGATTTGTTGAGATCAGTGTAGTCTACGCACATTCGCCATTTTCCATTTGGCTTTTTGACCATTACGACGTTGGCCAACCATAGGGGGTACTTGACTTCCCTTATGAAACCTGCCTCCAGCAAAGCTTGTACCTGTTCTTCCACGACTTGTGACCTTTTTGGCCCGAGCTTTCTGCACTTCTGTTGCACTGGTCGAGATCCAGGGTATATCACCAGTTTGTGGCATATTAATCCGGGGTCTATGCTGGGCATGTCTGCGGCCTTCCAAGTGAAGAGGTCGGAATTATCCTTTAGGAACTTTATTAGTAGCTCCTTTAGGTCTTCTTTTAGGTTTGCACCGATGTTTGTTGTTTTATCTCTGGTGTCTCCGATTTGGACCTCCTCTGTCTCGCCTTCTGGTTGCGGACGAAGTTCTTCTCGAGCCCGGGCTCCCCCGAGCTCAATGGTATTGGATTCTTTTCCTTTGGGGTCGCCTTTAGGTTTAGGATTTCATTATAGCAGCGCTGCGTGAGCTTTTGGTCTCCTTTGATGGTGGCTATCCCTTCTAGAGTTGGAAACTCATGCATAGGTGTGGAGTGCAGACTACCGCCGCGAGCTGATTTAGTGTGGCTCGACCTATAAGGGCGTTATACGCAGAGCTCACGTCGACTACGATGTAGTCTATACTCAGCGTTCTGGACCTCGTTCCTTTTTCGAAGGTTGTATGCAGTGGGATGTACCAAAGTGGTTGGATTGGGGCATCTCCCAGTCCGAACAGGCTATTGGGATATGCTCTGAGTTTTTTTTCTTGTAGTCTGAGTTTGTCGAAGGCGGATTTGAATAGGATATCCATAGAGCTTCCTTGGTCGACCAGTGTTCGATGGAGATTGACATTGGCGAGTATGATGGTAATGACCACGGGGTCATCATGCCCGAGGATGATGCCCGTGGTGTCTTCTTTGGTGAAAGCGATGGTGGGGAGGTCAGATGACCTATCCCCTTCCCCGAGATGATACACTTCTTTAAGATGTCTTTTTCGGGATGATTTGGAGATTCCTCCTCCTGTGAATCCTCCGTTGATCATATGAATGTGCCTTTGTAGGGTGTGAGGAGGTCATTCAGCTCGTCCCTCTTCGTCATCCCTTCTTCTCTTCCTTGGCTCATCTATTTGGTTGGCTAGGAATCGGTCTAGCTTTCCTTCTCGGGCCAGTTTTTCAATGACGTTCTTCAAGTCGTAGCACTCATTAGTGGGGTGCCCGTACACCCGGTGGTATTCGCAGTACTCGGTCCGATTTTCTCCTCTCTTGTGTTTAATTGGGCAATGAGGTGGAATTTTTTCCGTGTGCATATTTTCCGGTAGACATCTACTAGTGATACCCGAAGAGTGGTGTAGTTGTGGTATTTCCTGGGCTTCTCTACAGATTGGTCTTCTTTTTCCTGGAATCTTTATCCTTTTCCCGAGGTGGATAGGAGAATCTGGTTTTGGAGGTTTCTCCTAATCGGGAGTCCTCTTCCATATTGATGTACTTTTCGGCCCGTTCTTGTACCTTGTTTAGAAACGCCGGATGCTTCTTAGATATGGAGTGGCTAAAGGGTCCTTCTCATAGTCCGTTGATGAGTCCCATAATGGCCGCTTCTGTTGGGAGGTTTTGTATGCCGAGGCATGCTTTATTGAATCTTTCCATGTAGCTGCGAAGGCTTTTCCCGATCTCCTTGTTTGATTCCTTGAAGGCTTGGAGCATGTTTGGTCTTGTCTTTTTCAATGGAGAACCTGGCGAGGAACTTCTTGGCGAGGTCGTCGAAGCTTGTGATCGATCTTGGTGGCAGGCTGGTGAACCACTTTATTTCCGTCTTGGTTAGAGTGGTCAGGAAGGCCTTGCAACGGGTTGCGTCCGAGGCATCCGTGAGGTACATCCAGCTCCTGAAGTTGCTGAAATGATAGCTCGGGTCGGACGTACCATCGTACGAGGTCATGTCAGGAGCTTTAAAGTCCTTTGAGACTTTAGCTTTCATGATTTCCTTCGTGAATGGGTCTTGGTCCTTGTGAGGGCTAGTTTCGCGGTCGGATTGGGTGGTTTTAGTTTTTAGGTCGGCTTCCAGTCTTAGGAGCTTGTCTTCCAGCTCCCGTCGCCGCCTTGTCTCTCTTCGGAGGTTTGACTCGGCTTTTCGTTGTCGCTCGGCCTCTTGTTCTAGCTATTTTAGGCGGTCCTACTGTTCGCGAATGGCCTCTAGAATTTTTGTGTTCTGGGGTTGCTCTCCTCCCTTGGAGTGGTGTGCAACCTTTTGGGAGTTTGGTGTAGCTTCTGTGTTTTTTAATGGCATTCCTTCTTCTAATCCGGATGTGTGGTCGTTGGTAAGAGGGTCGTTTGCCATGATGGTGGGATGACTTCCAGGTTCCCCGGCAACGGCGCCAATGTTCCGAGGGTTACCTGAAACTGGGGGGTTGATCTCGGAGAAGATCCTCTGGTATGATCTGGACTGTCGAGTCCGACTTGTTATAGCTTGAGGTGCTGATGAACCTGGATCACCGGGGGGTGGTGGTACCTGCAAGAGACTCCGATGCTAGTCAGTATGGGCGTTAGGCAGTTTTTTGTAGAATTGGAGTATGAGTTATACCTGGGTGCTCTAGTGTATTTATATTAGTGTTGAGCGACCTCGCTTGAGATAAGTTTCTTATCTTATCTTTATCTTTTGTGGGTGAGATCATCTATATTTTGGGCCAGCCGCCTTGTAGCAGTTGGCGGTCCTTCTATTTTGGGCCTCTGCGGGCCTCTGGGGTGCTCTTTCTGAGTTTTGTGCGAAGAGATCGTGACTCGGGCCAACCTTTGGGGAGTTCGGCCAATTGCCCAACCTTTAAAGAGGTCGGTCAACTTTGTCTTTTGTCCGAGCCGAACCTTATAGCTCGGTCCGGGGTATGAATACTTCTCTTTGGCATCTTCAACGTGAATCTCTTGAATTTTATCTTCTTGTTCTCAATGATGACTTGTCTCAAGCACTTCTTCCACCAAGGTTTCTATCATCTCCACTCTCATATGGTTCTCTTTCTCAGGGGGGTATTGCATTGCCTTAAAGACATTGATGATCATTTGCTCATTATGTACTCTGAGAACCATTTTACCTTTTTCTACATCAATGATGGCTCTTACTGTGGCTAAGAAAGGTCGTCCCAAGATAATCGAGTTGTTTCCTTCCTCTTCCATATCTAAGATCACAAAGTTAGCCGGGAAAATAAACTCTCCAACCTTCACCAATAAGTTTTCCACAACTCCATTAGGTATCTTGAGGGATCTATCAGCCATTTGAAGTGACATTCTGGTGGGTCTAACTTCCTCTATTGATAGCTTTTTCATCATGGAGAGGGGCATCAGATTTATACTGGCACCCAGGTCACAGAGAAATCTTTCTAATGTTATGTTACCTATGGTACATGATATGAGGAAACTCCCTGGATCCTTGAGTTTTGGTGGAATACCTCTTTGGATTACAACACTGCATTCCTAGGTGAGGATCACAGTTTCCTTCTCCTTCCAGCTCCTCTTTTTGGCGATGAGTTCTTTGAGAAATTTTACATAAAGTGGCATTTGCTCCAAGGCTTCAGCTAGTGGAATGTTGATCTCCAATTTCCTAAAAATTTCAAGGAACTTAGGGAATTGTTGATCCTTCATCTCCTTGTACAATCTCTGAGGGTAAGGTAGTTGAGGAACATATGGTTTCACTTCCTCTTTCTTCTATTGTGTTTGTGACTCTGAGACTTGCTTGCCCTGCCTTGGATCTTGTGGCTCATTATCCTTCTTGGGATCCACCTTATCATTTTCCTCAATCTCTATCTCTTCCTTACTGTAAACTTTGTTGTCCTTTCCTAATGTTTTGCCACTCATAAGCTGTATGGCTTTGCACTCTTCCTTTGGATTTGAAATGGTGTAACTTAGGAAGGCACTAATTGGACTCTCAGCAGATTGCTTGGATAGTTTCCCTGTTTGTCTTTCAAGGTTTCTCATTGATGCTTTATGGTTCTTGCTTGCCATCTTTTAGTTCTTCATGAGCTTTTCCATCATTATCTCTAGATTAGAGATTCTTTGAGACTCTTGATATGGCTGAGGTTGTGGATGTGATATTGGTTGTTGATGGAAGTTGGTTGGGTTATTTGAAGGGTTATTTTGTAGGAAGATTGTGGATGTGGAAACATTATTTTGTGGTTTTTGGTATGGATTGTTGTTAGTAGGGTGATAGTTTTGGTTGCTTGTGTTGCGAAAGTTATTGGGATTGGAGTTCTTCTGCCATTGGTTCTGATTGTCTCCCCACCTCAAGTTGGGCTGGTTCCTCCATGAGGAATTGTATGTGTCCCCATGGATATCATTATGGGAAGAGTTTGTGTTGTACATATATTAGACTTGCTTAGGTTGCTGCTCGTTGTTGTATGCCTCAAAGCTTACTTCATTTTGACCCCATGCATTTGAAGCTTAGCTTGTTGTGCTGATTGCAGCCAATTAAAGTCCATCCATCCTTTTTGCTATCATTTCCATCTGCTACTGGATTTGTTGGTGCATTAGTTTGTTCTGGGCTAGGATTGTATTCACACCCTCAAGCTCATATACACCTCTCTTTGGAGTTTCTTGTCTCTTTGAGGAGTGGAAGTACTGGTTGTTAGCTACCATATCTATGAGATCATGTGCAACCTCTGGAGTTTTCATCATTTGAAGTGATCCTCCTGAAGAATAATCCAGTGCCTTTCTTGCTTTCATGGAGAGACTGATGGGTTAAAATCGAATTCCAACACCTAAACTCACCAACAAGTGTACCTGGTCGCATCAAGTAGTAATTACTCATGAGAGTGAGGTCGATCCCATAGGGATTGATGGATTGAGCAATTTTAGTTAGGTGGTTGATATAGTTAAGCAAATAGTTGATGATTTGAGTGAATTGTAACCAACAGAAGCTAAATTACATGAAACTAAAAGGGAGAGGGGAAATTGACAAAAAACTAAAGTGCAGAAGAGTAAATTACATGAAACTTAAATTGCAAGAAAGTAAAAGAGCTAAATCTTAAAGAGCAAGTAATGTAAATGACTGACACTTAGATTGCAAGAAACGTAAATAGCAGAAACTTAATGTGCAAGAAATGTAAATTGCTTGAATCTAAATTGCTGAGAAACTTAAATTTCTTGAAGATAAAAGGGATTTGGGGAGTTTGGGTTTAAAATGAAGCAAGAGAATGTAAAGAGCAATCAAGCAGAAGAGTAGAAGATGAAATAAGTGCAGTAGATCTAAGCAGAAATGGAAAATTTCAGTGAAGAACAAGATAGAAAGTAAATTCAGCTCAATTGTGTAATTTAGAAAAGAAATTCAAGATCTCAGGGGATCAATGAGACTAGAAAACAAGTCTAGATCTCAATTCCTTCCTTGATCCAATAGAGAACAATTTGCAGAAGAAAAGAAGATGAAAGCAGTAAAGGAAACTTAGATCCAATTCTTAGAACAATTGAGAAGAGAGGTAAAAGATGATTCTCAAACTTAGAATCAGTGAAGCTCTTCAATCTCAATTCAAATTCCAAGAACAGATAGCAAGAGTTGCAGAAGAAATAAAAATGAAGACAGAAAGCTAAATCAAATTCCCAATTTTTAGAATTATGCAGAAGAAAACAAAGATGAATTTCAGATCAAAGATTGAAACAGAATTCCTTCAATCTCAATCCAAAATTCATAAAACATAAAGTAAGAAATGCAAAAGTAAAACAAAGAGGAAGAAAACCCAGCTCTCAGTCCCAATTCCTCACTTCAAAGCTAAAATAAAGCTCAAAATAAAAGGAAGTTCAAAAGTGAAAGTCAAGGTCTCTACAAATCAAACTAAGTCCTATTTATACACTTTCTATTTTTTATCTTCAGAATTTGGAGTGGGCTTTTCATTTGGTGAAGAATTCAATTTAATTGATTTTTGGATTAAAATTGGAGCCATGGTGCACCTCCAGGGAACCGCTCGGTTAGCTTCACCAACGGAGCGCTTAATCCTTGGCCCAGGTTCGTCTCGTGCATGGCTCCAGGGAAGCGCTCAGTTAAGTAAGGTAACTGAGCGCTACACATGCTTGTTTCAAGGCTTTGACCCTTGCCTCCTTGTGTGCAATAACGCTCAGTTGAGAAAGGGAACGTAGCGCTCTTTGCTTCTCCCAGGCTCGAACCAAGCTTTTCCCTCCTAGCGCTCAGTTAATTGTTTTAACTTAGCGCTACAAGGGTGGACTCCCCCTTCGAACCATGGTGGCCTCTTTTGTGGCCAATTTCCTTGGTGAAACACACTAGCGCTCAGTTAAATCATTTCATGCAGCGCCCCTTTTCTTTCAGTGGAAGCTCCCCAATTCAAATCCTAGTGAAGCCATTTTGCCCATTTCCTTTGTGAAGAGTTGTAGCGCTCCTTCCTTGCCAGCATGGGTTCGAACCTTGGCTAGCTCCTTTTGCCAATTTCTTTTGTGGAGTAGCACTTCCTCCTATGCCTCATGTGCTTGGTTCGAAACTCGGTGGCTTCACTCCTTGATGTTGCACCTTGTTTTTCTTTTGGTTGATGTACGATAAAGTGAAATAAGTTAACTGAGCGCTCCTCATTTTGCTTGCTTCCTTGGGCACTCAGTTAAGTGCACCAACTTAGCGCTATGCTTTGCTCCCTTGGCCTTGCTTGATGTGCCACACTTTTGTTTCCTTAGGTCACGCTTTCCAAAGCATGGCCTAAGGTCTAAAGCGTGCTTTAACTTCAAAAGCGTGCCAAAAATTCTTTTTTCCACCATTTCTTCACCTACAAGTAATCAAAACAACCAATCAAAGCATCACCAAATTCACAAGGTTTATAAATCATTCAAAAACCAACTAATTCTAGCTTAAACCTTATGATTTAGTGTTAAATAAAGGATGGTTAATTGATTCAACAAAACCATGCAAATCCACTCCAAATTACTTACTTACAATGCAAGAAAGTGCATAAAACCTACTGAAACAGGTGAAAAATGCTTAAAAAGCTAGCATAAGATGACTTGTCATCAGAGACCTTCATAGAAGTTCTAAAGCTTCACCCATTCACTAAACATATCCAAAGGACATCTTCTGATCAGTTCCCTATACCTCTCCCAAGTCTCATATAAGGATTCTCCTTCTAATTGTTTGAAGGTTTGCACCTCATTTTTGAGCTTGATAATTCTTTGAAGGGGGGTAGAACTTGGCCAAAAATTTGTTAACCAAGTCATCCCAATTTGTGATGCTTTCCTTTGGGAAGGTTTTCAACCGCTGAGTTGCTTTGTCCCTTAGAGAGAAGGGAAATAACAGTAGCTTATAGATGTCTGGGTGTACTCCATTAGTTTTGACAGTGTCACATATCCTCAGGAAAACGGATAAGTGTCGATTTGGATCCTCCAAGGCACCTCCTCTAAACTGGCAGTTGTTCTGAACCAGAGTAATGAGCTGAGGTTTAAGCTCAAAGTGGTTGGCATGTATATTAGGAGTAAGAATTCTACTCCCACAATTCCTAGGATGAGGAATGGTATAAGAGGCTAGCACCCTCCTGTCAGGTTGGTTGTTGTTGTTAGCCACTCCTTCCTCATGCACCTCATCCTCCATGACTTGATCCAAGTCCTCTTTTGAGTCCTCTTTACCAATAACTTTGTTCCCTCTAGCTTCTCTTCTTAGTCTGAAAAGAGTTTTTTCTAGCTCAGAATCAAAGGATATTGATGTTGCTTTTCTCCCTCCCGCCATACACAACACCAAGACAAACCAAATGACAAGTAAACACTCTATTGCTAGGGTGTGTGTTAGAGTTAGCTGACACAATGTGTCAAACAGTTAGTATGCTTAAACAAAAACAAAGAAAAGTGCTTAATCTAGACTATCACACACTTAATCATCGTTAATCTGAATCAATCCCCGGCAACGGTGCCAAAAACTTGATGACTAGAAATTTGCACAGCACAAATTTCATCGGCAAGTATACCAAATCGCCAAGTAATAACTCACTATTGAGTGAGGTCGATCCCACAGGGATTGATGGATTAAGCAACTTTAGTTAGGTGATTTATCTAGTCGAGCTAATGTTTGATGATGTTGGTGTAATTGAATGAACAGAATGTAATTAACAAAGAAAGTAATTATACTAAATTTAAATTGCTGAAGAATAAATAGCTGAAGCTTAAATGAAAAGAAAGTAAAGCAAGAATGTAAATAGCAATGAAAGGTAAATTGCATGAAAATGGGCTTTGGGTGCTGGGATTCAAAGGAAACAAGAAATTCAAAGCAATTAAGTGAGGGAAAGATAATGGGGAAGAGTCTTTAGTGTTTGGAGATATTATAATCCATCATGAATCAAAGGGTCTCAACTCCATGTCAATCATATGAAGTAGATCTATGGCGGATTGTTAATAACTGAATCCTAATTCCTTGGGAATTCAATTTCTCTAATCACAATCAATTGCCAATTCCTTGATCTAATTGTTCATGAGAAGAGGTTAAGTTCAATTCTCTAATTCATACGCCACACAAGTTCTCAGGATCTCAATTCAAATTAGGAATTTATTGATCCAAAGAGTTGTGAGGGAAAGAACTTCAAACTAAATTCTATGATCCCTCTTCCAAGGCTCACATAGAAATTCAAGTAGATCCAAACTCCCTTCCAGTAGTGAATGGATCTATTAAGCACAAAAGTTTTCCCTTAGCTACAACAAGCGGATTGAGAAGAAGAAGAATTTTATTAATTTATTTGAATTACAACAGAACTCCTCCCTCTAATTATGTGGGGTTTAGTTTATCATTGCTCTGGAAAACTTAGAAAGAAGAAGAAAGTATATCAAAAAGTAAACTAAGTACAAAGAGGAAAGAAAATGATTCAGAGTTTCCCGATTTGGATCCTCTTCTCTAAGAGTCTGTAATCCCTTTTTTCAAGTTCAAAACTCCTCCTATATATATTACTTTTGTGATCTTCAAATGAGTCTTCAAGTACTTGTATGTGGGCCCCTGGCCTTAGTTGATGTAGTTAGCAAACTCTTTGGGCTTTTCTCAGCTTTCTAGAAGGTATTAGTTGAGGCAACATTGACGTTAGGGTGGACGTTAGTGTGGATAACGCTCTGTACATTGCATGGCTCGCTGGCGTTAGTACTGGCGTTAGTGGCACTAACGTTGCTACTAACGCCCCAAGTCTTCCTTACTCCACGTTATCGCTGGCGTTAGTGGCATTAACGTGACCACTAATAGCACCAATTTTGCCCTTGTCGCCGGCATTAGTGAGTGGCTAACTCCACTACTAACGCCAACAAGCTTTCCTTCCCACGTTAGTACTGGCATTAGTGGCACTAACTTGGCCACTAACGCCAATCCTTCCTTGGAGTGATGCCATCCCTGGCATTAGTGAGTGGCTTACTCCACCGCTAACGCCACTCTTCCTTGCTTCCCTTACGTTAATACTGGCATTAGTGGCGTTAACGTGGCCACTAACGGCACCAATCCTTCTTGAAGCTGCCGTTGACACTGGCTTTAGTGGCATTAATGTGGCCACTAACGCCTCTCCTCCTTGAATGCTGGCGTTGACACTGGCGTTAGTGGCGTTAACGTGGCCACTAACATCAGCAATCCTTCTTGAAGCTGGCGTTGACACTGGCGTTAGTGGCGTTAACCTGACCACTAACGCCACTCCTCCTTAAATGCTGGCATTGACACTGGCGTTAGTGGCGTTAACTTGGCTACTAACGCCACTCCTCTCCTAAAAGCTGGCGTTGATACTGGCTCCTCTCCTAGAAGCTGGCGTTGATACTGGTGTTAGTGGCATTAACTTGGCCACTAACGCCACTCCTCCCCTAGAAGCTGGCGTTGATACTGGCGTTAGTGGCGTTAACTTGGCTACTAATGCCACTCCTCTCCTGCTTTCCTATGCTTCTTCTTGCCTATCATCAATCAAACAATTACATCAAAGCTTTGCTATAATTACAAGATAATGCATCATTCATTGCATCAAGTAGTTATTGGATTTAATCTCATGAAAATGTCTATAGTTCACAATGTTGATTGACTCAAGACATACATACATAACTCATCCAAATGCTTGCTTGTTGACTAAGAAAATGCATGAAACTAACCTAAAACATACTAAAAACACTACAAGAAAAACACCCATTCAGGTAGACTTGAAAAGTGTAGCCAAAAACGAAAAAAAATGATGCCTTAGGAAAAGGCTACGCTTTTTAGGCTTCAGAGACACTTTTGTAGGCGATGCCTATACTAGTGTTGCTTATTCTCAAAGGCTACGCTTTTCTGTATCAAAGGCTACGCTTCTGGCCTTTGAGAATAGGGTACGCTTTTTAAGTGATTCTGTTCAGGACCTAAGGCTACGCTTTTCAGCACTAATGGTTACCATAATTCTAAAGAATAGGCTACACTTTTCAGGGCTATTGCATCACTTTATAAATGTAGCAAATATTATGCCTATAGCTACTCTATAAGTGTAGCCTTTTGTCCCTTATTTTTTTAAAAAAATTTCTGTTTATATATATATATATATATATATATATATATATATATAAACATAAATTTCTAACAATTTTTTTATCTAAAATCTAATATTTGAGAATATAATTATATATATAATCCTGTATTTTTAATTAAATTAGTTAATTATTATAAAATAAAAATGAATACATATATAATAATACCATACAATAATCTTTAAATAATAAAAATTATACTAAAAATCTTGATCAAACAGTTGGAATAAAAAAAATCAAATTTGCATAGTATCTATACTAATTAAATCTGACCACAGCCCAGAATTTAAATCCAAACCATGAATCTCGCAAGGAAAAAAGAAGAAGAATTCAAATCAGAAAAAACCAACAAGTTTTGAAACCAACTTGGATGCATCTAATCACTTCCTGGGAAGTCAACAACGCATGTTAAAAAATTCTAAACTCAATCCACCAAATTGTTCAAGAAATGGTAATTGTAGATATGGATGCAAGTTAGATTCAGAATTCAATTATGTAATCTACAAAATTCACATGATTAAATTTTTCAGAGAAACTCTATTTCACTCTCTGCTTTTTAACTGCTTCAGGTCGTCAATTTGCTTCAGTAAAATATCTACATTCAAATATTCCATTAGAAAAAATATATAATAAAAAGAAAACACAAAATCAGCCACCAGATGTTTGAATAAGTTCATTTGTATAGTATCTATTTATCAATCAATCTGATAACAGCCCAATCTGATAACAGCCCATGACTATTTGTATACTTCAATTTTCTTACTAATTAATAGATAGATAAAATGCATAAACACCTAAATAGGTCCAGAATAGCTAGATTTAATAACGTAGTTTTGTAAAATATTAATCGCTTGGCATCATAATTTTCCCACTTCGATTTGGGCTCACCTCGGTTGGCTGTCTTCTTTGATGCAGTCAGCTCTTAGAAGTCCACTCTGGCCATTGAGGAGTGGTTGGCACGCCTGATAGAATTTATCAAATCAATAGACTTAGTTACTTACCATACGAGAAACCAATATTTTGATAGGAACATAAATAAACAAATAAAGATTAATTCACCTTAATAAATTTGGCTTTCAGATTTCCAGTCCAATCACCAAGTATCTTAATATGAACGCTTGGGTAATTATCATCTGGGGCGGAGGTTATGAAAAATGGATGCCTGTGATCACAGTATGTTTTGCTTGAATTTTACTCAATGGAAACAAATAAAGACTAATTAAATTTGTATCACGACCTCAATTTGAAAATCTTATACAAATCATAGCGAGCAAAATATATCATATCACTATGGAATATATGTTTTTAATTTGTGTCCTCATCACTTGAAATGACACTAATTATATTAAATATGTAAAAAAAGAGTTAAAAAGAACACAATTCATTACATTATTGCAATATAATTATTATGTTGCAACTTTAGATATAATTTCATTCCATGAACATGACCATTAAGATGTCATATTTAGCAAGAGTGATTCTATTATTGCAACTATATAATCTTCAAGTCTAGTTTATACTTTATAGGATACTCAGCGTAGCAACTAGAGCTATTATACCAAAATATTTAGTTTATTTTGTTAAGAACATGAATAAAAATGCATAAGGTTTGCCATAAAAGTGTCTTACATAGGTATGCATCTCTAATATGTCCGTGAGCATGCATAAAAAGATTAGTTATAGAAGCTGTTAATTGGTCATAAACCAATTTAAGAACAAATCATCCAAAGTTTTCCTTCAAACAAATCCAGAGTTATCATAACAAATCACCCAACAACTGGAACTAGACACTTTCTTTAGCTACCTGAAGTCAGTGTTATAATACTACTTTCTAATACGCATCAAGATTCTCAGCTCAACACTACAACACACCCAATATCAGTACAATTTTGTGTATGCTTTTCCAGTTGTCTTATCACAATTCATGACAACATCAAATAAACAATATAATGGAATTCAAAAGCTTAATCAGGATAGAATAGAACTGAATAAACACCAACTAATGATTTCAATTTCAAGCAGCTGAACACACACGCACGCACAAAATCGTAAGAACCAAAATTGAAGGCATGCACAAACCAGAGTAAGCAAAATGCAAGCTGAAGCAAATTCACAGAGTAGCACTGTTGCACACACATGCCATTATAATAGCCCTGTTCTTGAGAACACCCCTATCAAATCAAACAATGCAAGCTGATAAGCAAAAAGTGAATCAAATCGGAACCCTAAAATCGGAACCCTCCCAAATTTTAGAACAAAATGAAGGTGAATACATACCTTCTCGACAACAATAAGCGAAGAGAGGATGAACGCAGTTCTTCCCGATGGTGAGCTCAAAGTGACAGCCAAAGCAGAAGGATGAAGAGGAGCGACGATTCTCCAGTGGCAAAGTGGTGTGCGTGAGTGGTGAGTAGGGAGTGGGGAGTGGGAAAGAGGGGCGACGGTGACAGCATGAGGGTGATGAGTGGCGGCGTGGGGAAGAGGGGAAAAGGATGATGAGTGACGGCGTGAGGGTGAGCTTTCTTTGATTTTCAGTGAAGCTGAATGGCGCGCGAAAGGGAAAAGGGGAAAAGGGAGAAAGGAGGCCAGGTCACATTTTTTTAAGTGTTGGTGAAAAGGGGATAAAAATTAACTAAGTGTTGGTTTATATTTGGTGTGAGAGGGTTACGTTAGAGGGAGTTGAAGGGAGAATAAAAATTTCACTAAGTGTTAGGATTTGGTCCTACATACATTAGGCATCACTTTTGAAGCGCACCCAAAACATAATAAATAAGTTACTCTTTAAAAGCGTTCCCTTTGATACGAAAAGTGAACCCATAGATATCAACCTACGGCTATGCTTTATAAGTGATTTCTATAATACCTAAGGCTACACTTTTTAAATGATGCCACAATTGTGTTTCCTTTTCTCTTACAAAAAGGCAACACAGAGAAAAGCGTAGCCTATTCTATGAATAGGCTACGCTTTTTAAATGTAGTTTAAAAAAGTGTGGCTGAATGGGTATTTTTCTTGTAGTGAAATGGCTTGTAAAACTAGCCAAGATGCCCTGACATCACAACACCAAACTTAAATCTTGCTTGTTCCCAAGCAAGTAATAAAACATAAGAAAATGAATGAGAATACAGAGAGATATGAGTCCTTATTGAGATATTTCAAGCCCTGGTTCATGGAGTTTCATGCATGACAACTTAGGTTCATACTCTTATTGGTTTCTGGACTATAATATGCTTTTTAGGTACTAACTTTGTTACCTTCTATAAGACTCTTATTCTTTGATCCTTATCTTAACTTGTACTTTCTTTTTCTTCTTGCTAGAGGCTTGTTACTTTATTTAGCTAAGTGCTCTGTGTTAAGGCAATTCTTTATGATAAGCTTTCAACCAACACTCCCGAACCAGTTAGTTCAAGGTGCTAGGTGTTGAAACACTCCTGAGGACTTACTTACTCAAGCCTCTCCTCAACACATACACACCACAGGCACTTGGCTTGTAACTTATCCCTGAGACATTGGTACCCAGCACCTCTTTGGGTCACTAAATATTTTGTAGTAAGGTTGCTCTTGATAATGGACCTTTGGTTGACAATCCCGGGTTAGTTAACCCAAGTTATCAAGTGATGAAGAACTCCTTGGAACCTAATCATCCAAGCATATCCATGTACAAAAGGACCACAGGCACATATCTCAGGATTCAAACTATTGGTGCCTAGCTTTATTGCTTGCTCTTTTCTTTCTTTTTCATTTTCTTCCTTTTTCCAGGATCTTTTTATTCATTTGAGTTTCATAGAATGCATATTAAGCTCATACTTAAAGAGATATTCTAGCCTTTACCCTTATTAATGAACCAACTTAGTTAGCAAATATTACCACATAACCTTAGGACCTTATTCATCTTCTACTAAGTTGGACTTTTACTCTTCTGTTTCACAACATTTTCCTTTTTTTTAAAGCTTAGGAAAATAGAGCATATAGTTTAAACAAGGTGAAGTGATCCAGGCATTAAACTAGCAAGCCAAAATAAAAATGAATCTAATGCAAATGAATTATGACTAAAAGGACACTGATCAACAGGGGTACAATTGCACTTTTAATTAACACATTTAAGTTAGAGATAGTCAAGTAACAACACAACCTTTTGGTGTCCACTTGTTTCCTTCTTGTCATCACCATCTTTAGCTTTTGTGTCCTTCTTTGCCTCCTTAGATGATGGTGCAAATTTCCTCCAAGAGATTGAATGACTTTTTGCAAAGATATTGAAAGTTTCTTGTTCCCCAAGCACTTTAGAAATGATTAGCATGCATGTATGTTTGTAAGCTTCTGAACTTACTTTGGTGTGTGAACACCAAACTTAGTTCCTTGCCTACTTCTATATGCAGTAAATTGACTACATGCATGAAACATTATGTGCTTTTATTTAGAAAGAAAACTATGAGCTAGAAAGTATACAATTGTAAAGTAGTTTCCATGATTGTTTGGAGTTAGTGACTAGTCATGCTATTTGGAGGGTTGCAATGTGTTTTCATGAAATCTATGGTGGAACACCAAACTTAGCATCACACATTCACCCTTGAATTTTTCACCTATGACTTCACTTAACTCCTTGCAATACAGGGAAATCCACTAACCTCTCTTATTGAAACAGCTAAGAAAAGAAAGTTATCTCTAGTTGGGTTGCCTCCCAACAAGTGCTTCTTTAACGTCACTAGCTTGACGTCCTTCATTCTTATTCAAGTCAGCTCATAAATGCTCTCCTCCTTGTCCCATGGTCCTTGATGAATCTACATTTTATGGTATTTATTTGCTCTATTTGGGTGGATTTCATCAACTTTTCTTGCACTTATCCATTGAAATAGCATAGTTTCATAATTTCTTCCTAAATTGTGCTTGAAAATGAAAACATACATTTTAGGCCCTTTAATTGCTAAAATTTATTCACTTTAATCCCATTTGATGCCTTGATGTGTTTGCTAAGTGATTTCAGGTTTCCAAGGCAAGTATGGGTTGAAGAAGTGAGAAAAAGAGCATGCAAAAGGGAAGAAACTATGAAAAAAAATGAAGTTTGGAAGATTCAGCGATCCGTGCGTGCGCACAAGCGACGCGTGGTGCGATCCAGGCAACGCGTACGCGTGACCCACACATACGCGTGGTCACGCGGAGTCACGTGAGCTCATTAATGCAAATCGTTGGGGCGAATTCTGGGCTTCCAAAACCCAATCTAACTCATTTCTGAAGCTATTTCAATCCCAATTCAAGTGGAAGCAAGGGGGGCAATTAGGTTTAGCTTTTCTATGCTTTTCTCTTAGTTTTCTAGAGAGAGAAACTCCCCTCTCTCTCTAGAATTAGGTTAGTTTTAGTTAATTTCTCTTTAATTTCAGCTTTTAATTCTTGTTCTAGTGTAGTTTCCTTTATGTTTTCATGTTCTTTTATCTTGTTCTTCTTCATTTCCCTTGTTATTTCCTTTATTTTATCACTTTTATGTTATAAACACTCTTTGTTAATTTTAATTTTATTTAATGCAAATTTATGTTTTCATGTTATTATTGCTTTCTTTAGTTGTTATTATGATTTTCCTTGCCTTTGGTAGTTAGATTTTATTTTTAATGTAATTTAATATTATTTTATTCTCCTGCACACTAAGTGTTTGATAAAATGCTTGGCTTAGTTTTTACTTAGTTTTTCTTCACTCTTGGCTTGGAATTGAGGACTTTGGTGACCCTTGAGTCATTGATGTCCATTCTTGTTTGATATATTAGAGTAGTTAGTTGATTTGGTTTCCATTAACTCTAAGTCTCCCATTAATAGTGTTGACTAGGACTCATAGATTGGGATCAACTATGCCTATTTGACTTATCCTCGATGTAGGGTTGACTAAGTAGGATTAACTCTTCATAATCATCATGTATTTGTGGTCAATGGCTAGGATAGGTAACCTTAGCTCCGAATCCATGCCAAGAGGTTTCTTAGCACTTAAGTTTTCCTTTCCTTGCTTTATTTGCTTTGACTTTTGATTGCTTTCATTTAATTTCTTACATGTTAAGTTACTTTCTTGCTATTTACATTCCTTGCTTTTCTTACAATCAATCATAGCCAATAATCTTAGCACTTAATTGCAACTCCTAAGAAAGACGACTCGAGACTTCAAACTCCCGGTTATTGTGTTTTGATTGTGATTATCTTTTAAAATTAAATTTGATGTTGAGAGTTAGTTGTTAATTTGGCAATACTTGCAACGAAGTGATCCTATTTTGAGAAATTCTAGATCAACACTAATTCTTCCTTCATCAATCCTCCCAAACCATTTACTGTGAATGTATTCTTTGAAGCTTCATTCATGAGTTCATGATTTTTATGTGGGGAAACCTTAGTCACCAAATAAGGACCGGTCCACTTAGACTTGAGCTTGCCAGGGAAAATCTTGAGTCTGGAATTATAAACTAGCACTTGTTGTCCTAGCTCAAAATTTCTTCTTACAATTTTCTTGTCATGCCATATTTTGGTCCTTTCTTTGTAGATCTTAGTACTCTCATAGGCTTCCAGTCTAAATTCATTTAGTTCATTAAGCTGCAGTAACCTCTTTTCTCCTGCTGCTTGAGAATCAAGATTTAGGAGCTTGGTGGCCCAAAAAGCCTTGTGCTCGAGCTCCACTAGGAGGTGGCAGGCTTTGGCATAGAGTAGCTGAAATGGTGACCTCCCAAGTGGTGTCTTGAATGCAGTTCTATATGCCCAAAGGGCATCATCCAGCTTTCTCGCCCAATCTTTCCTTGTAGCTCTGACGGTTTTTTCTAAGATTCTTTTCAATTCTCTGTTTGCCAATTCAGCCTGGCCATTGCTCTGAGGGTGGTATAGTGTAGCCACTATGTGAGTTACTCCATATCTGTGGAGCAGCTTGTCCAGTTGTTTCTTACAAAAGTGACTGATGAGCGGATATTTTATACGCTTTTTGACATCATTTCATATAATTTTTAGTAGTTTTTATTTAGTCTTTATTGAGTTTTTATAGGTTTTAGTGTTAAAATCACATTTTTGGATTCTACTATGAGTTTTTGTGATTTTGCACAATTTCAGGTATTTTCTGGTTGAAATTGAGGAGCTGGAGCAAAAGTCTGATTCAGAGACAGAGAAAGCACTGCAGATGCTGTCTAGATCTGACCTACAGAAGTCCAAATAGAGCGCTCTCAATGGCTATGGAAAGCTGACTTCCGGAGCTTTCCATCAATATATAATAGTTCATACTTTTCTTTGGAATAGAAGGCCTAAAACTCGCATCGAACGCCAGCTACCTACCCCCTAGCTGGCGTTCCATGCCTAAGAGACCTCGTAGCACGTGTATCTCATCAAAGCTCAGCCTAAACACTCACCAAGTAGGCCCCAAAAGTGGATTTTAGCACTAAATAGACTATTTTACCCTTACTAGTCATCTGTTCAGTATTTAAGAGTTATTTTACACAATGTCTTCAGACCTCTTTTGGAGGATACACATTATTTTCGAGTTTATATTGTTTTCACATCAGTATCCATTTCTAAACCTCCTAGGTTGAGGGGAGGAGTCCTGCTGAGTCCTATGAATTAATAAAAGTACTACTGTTTCTCTTCGATCCGTGTTTGATTAATTCTAAGATGTATATTCGTACTTCATCGTGGTGAATAGGATGATCTGACAAATTAGCTCTAATCTTCACATTAAGATGAATGTGCCTGACAAACACCCGCGTCTACTTGGGTTCAGAACCCGTCTTTCACCAGATAGTGACGAACCAACAGCTTGAATATACATCTCTCAGACGGCTAATTCACGACTTCGTTGGGAACTTCTCGAGACATCAGTTCAACCTATTTCCAGGGAGATTAGGGTCTCTGTGGTACAGGCTAGAACCCAAAGATGTAGCATTCTCTGATCCGGAAGATCCAACCTTGTCTGTGGCATTTTCAGTAGGATCATAAAGAAGAATGGACTGTACGCGCTTCACTCACAAGTAGAGATGGATCCACACTAAACCTGAGGTTTAGATCCGGAGGAGTATTGGCAGTTGCTCAAACCAGTATCAATCACATACAGCCTGCCATTGAAGAAATCACTCACAAGCAAAGAGAGCAGTAATACCGGAGTAAATTCAGAAAGACAAAGCAACTCCAATCCTGAACCCTATTCCTATCAGTATTTTCTACCCCTTTTGCTTTCATAGTTTCATGATCATCGTACTTCATAAACCTTCTGATTCTGCCTGACTAAGACCTGTAAGATAACCATAGCTTGCTTCAAACCACAATCCTCGTGGGATCGACCCTGACTCGCTCAGGTATTACTTGGACAACCCTATGCACTTGCTGGTACAACAGTACGAAGGTGTGGGGAATCGTGCTACCAAGTTTTTGGCGTCGTTGCTGAGGATTGTTGAGTTTGGACAAATTGACAGATTGTCTTACTCCTTAGATCAGGTAACTTTTATTTTTGCTAAGTCCTTGATTTTGATTTTCTTCTTCTTCCTAATTTTCGAAAAATCTAAAAAAAACCCTTTTCAAAAATATTTTTTCTTTTCTTTGTTTAATCTTTGTTCTTGGTTTGAGTCTTTGTGTCTTTTATCTTTATTTTCTTTTTCTCTATTTTTCGAAAATTTCAAAAAAGCTTTTCAAAAAAAATATTTTTATTTTCTTTGCTTAATCTGTGTTATTAGTTAAAGTCTTTCTTCGTGTTCTTGTTGAGTTTTTTTATTTTATTTTTCCTTCTCTATGTTTTCAAAAATTTCAAAAAGGTTTTTCAAAAAATATTTTATTTTCGTTGTTCCATTGGTTAGAGCGTTGTGCTTATATTCTTGGTAAAGTTTTGCTTCTTTGAGTCTCAGTATTTATTAATTACAGCAATTTTCAATTTTTGGGTATCTTCTTTTCAAAAAATTTTTAAAAATATTTTTTTGGTTAAATCTTGTGTCAAGTCTTTAAGTTTGGTGTTTTCTTGTTGATGTTCTTCTAATTTTCGAAGATTTATTTTTGGTTTTCTAAAAATTTTAAGTTTGGTGTTCTTTTTATGTTCTTGTGTTCTTTGAGTCTTTAAGTTTTGTTCTTTGTATTCTTGTGAGTCTTCAAAGCGTTCTTGAGTCCTTGTGTGTTTTGATCTTAAAATTTTTAAGTTTGGTGTCCCTTAGTGTTTCCCTCCAAAAATTTTCAAAAATCAAGGGTGCTAGAACTAAAAATTTTAAGTTTTGTGTCTTTTATGTGTTTTTCTCTTTCATCATAAAATTCAAAAATAAAAAAGAAATATCTTTTCTAACTTAATTCTAACCATAATTTTCGAAAATAACACTAAAAATTCAGATTTTCATATTTAAATTTTAATCTTATCATATCTTAGTTGTCAAGTTTTCAAAAATCAAATCTTTTCAAAAATAAAAATAATATCTTTTTCAAAAAAACTTATCTTTTTCAAAATCTTATCATATCTTTTTCAAAATTTAAAAATCTTATCTTATCATTTTCAAATTTCAAATTTTAAAAATCAAAATCTTTTTCAAAATCAAATTCAAAATCTTATCTTTTTCTAAATTCAAATCTCAATTTGAAATCTTTTCTTATCTTATCTTTTATTTTTATTTTAATTTTAAATCTTTTCTTAATTAATATCTTATTTTCTCTCTCTTCTTTTTCAAAACTTCCTAACTAACTCTTCTCTTCCTTAATTTTCGTAAATAATATCTTCATCTCTCTTTCTTCTTTTTCAAAACTACCTAACTAACTCTCATCTCTCTTAATTTTCGAAAACTTCTCCTTCTCTCCCCTCTATTTTCAAAAATTTAACATTCAAATTTTAAAATCTTTTTAAATTAATAACTTAATTTTTGAAAATAATAAATAAATAAAATAAAAATAAAAAAATATTTTAACTCTTATTTACTCTTTCTATTTATACTGCTCTTCTTCTCACATCTATATTATTCGAACTCTACCCCGCTTTCTATTCTTCCTTCTCAACTTTCATCCTCTCTTCATTACTTCTATCCCCTATTTCAAAGTACTCTTCTTTTACTTCTTTTATATTTTTTTGTCTTCTTCTTCTTTCTTCACATCTCACTTTAAGGACGAGCTTCTTGCCTATTGGCGAAAATAGTCTTCTTCTTTTCTTTTTTCTTTTTTTCTTGCTTATGACCAGAAACAGGGATAAAGAACCCTCTTGACTCCTGATCCTGAACCTGAGAAGACTCTGAGGAGGCGTTTACAGCAAGCTAAAGCACAACACTCCGGAAGAGACCTTGTAGAAAGTTTTGAACAAGAAACAGAGGATATGGCCGAACCTCAAAAGGAGCCAAGAAAGGTCCTTGGTGACATCACCGTGCCTACCTCTGACTTTTATGGCAGAAGCATTGCTGTACCTACCATTGGAGCTAAAAATTTTGAGCTTAAGTCCCAGTTAGTCTCTCTTTTGTAGTAGAACTGCAAATTCCATGGACTTCCAATGGAAGATCCACATCAGTTTTTAGCTGACTTCTTACAGATCTGTGATACTGTAAAGAATAATGGAGTTAATTCTGAAGTCTACAAGCTAATGCTCTTTCCCTTTGCTTTAAGAGACAGAGCTAAGCTATGGTTGGATGCCCAACCAAGAGAGAGTCTTGACTCTTGGGAAAAGCTTGTTAATACTTTTCTGGCTAAATTCTTTCCTCCTCAAAGGATGAGCAAGATTAGAGTGGAATTTCAAACCTTCAGACAAAGAGAAGGTGAATCCCTCTATGAAACTTAGGAAAGATACAAGCAACTGATCAGGAGATGTCTTCCTGACATGCTCTCAGAGTGGTCCATCATAGGCGTGTTCTATGATGGTTTGTCTGAGATGTCCAAAATTTCATTGGACAGCTCTGCAGGTGGATCCCTCCAATTGAAGTAACACCTGCAGAAGCAAGGGAACTCATTGAAATGGTTGCTAACAACCAGTTCATGTATACTTCTGAAAGAAATCCTGTAAAAACATGGAATCTCTCAGAAGAAAGGAGTTCATTAAAGTTGAGACTCTGAATGCCATTCGGGCTCAGAATAAGATCTTGACCCAACAAGTCATCATGATCTCTCAACATCTGACTGGGATGCAAACTGCAGTTGGCAGTGCTCAGGAAGCTTCTCTTGAAGAAGAAGCTTATGCTCCTAATCAACCCACCATAGAAGAGATGAATTACATGGGAGAACCCTATGGAAACACTTACAACCCTTCATGGAGGAATCATCCTAACCTCTCATGGAAGGATCAACAAAAACCGCAGTAAGGTTTTAATTACAACCAAGGTGGAAGTAACCAGAATAGATTAAATAACAAACCACCATTCCCATCTTCTCAAGGGAATATGGAGACCTCTAAGCAGAGCCTTTCTGACTTAGCCATTATGGTTTCCAGCCTCACTAAGACCACCCATAGTTTCATTAATGAAACAATGTCCTCTATTAGAAATTTGGAGATACAAGTTGGTCAACTAAGCAAGAGGATCCCTGAGACTCCTCCAAACACTCTTTCCAGTAACACTGAGGTGAATCCAATAGAAGAGTGCAAGGCCATAACCATGGAGGTAGAGGCCGAATTAGAGGAGAATGGGGTGGCGTTGAACACCAGTGAAGAAGCCTTCACTGGGCGTTCAACGCCCACAATGGCAGCAAGCCTGGTGTTAAACGCTAGTGAGGAAGCCCTCACTGGGCGTTTAACGCCCATCCTGGCAGAAAAGCTGGCGTTAAACGCTAGCCAAGGAGCACTGGCTGGGCGTTCAATGCCCAAATAGGAAGGCTTTCTGGTGCCGAACGCCAGTGAGGAACCCTTCACTTGGTGTTCAACGCCCAACTAGGTAGGTTTTCTTGAGCTGAACGCCAGTAAGGAACCCTTTACTAGGCGTTCAACGCCCAGCAGCCCAGGGAAGCTGGAGTTGAACACCATCAAGGACATCCCTACTGGGCGTTCAATGCCCAGAATGCTAGAGGGCCTGGCGTTTAACGCCAGTCAAGGTGGACAGCAAGGGCATTCAATGCCCAATAAGTTGACAAAGCTGGCGTTGAACGCCAGTCAAAGCACACTCTCTGAGTGCCTAAATCCCACTCAAGAACCCTTAACCCAGAACCAAAGAAAACCAAAAAGACAATTAAGGTTCCTTTGAATGCACTTCTGCAGTGCATAAGTTCTGATGATTACTCATCCTCAGATGAGGATTAAGACACTGGGGAAGAGCAAGTTGCTCGGTACCTAGGAGGTCTAATGAAGCTGAATACCAAGTTATTGGCACAAAACCTCTAGAGGAAGAACCTCCACTGCTCACCAAAGAACTCCATGCTTTGGTTCAGCAAGAGCTACCTCAGAAGCTTCCAGACCCTGGACACTTTCTGATTCTTTGCACCATAGGCACTATGACCTTTGAAAAAACTCTGTGTGACCTAGGGTCATGCATTAACCTCATGCCACTCTCTGTAATAGAGAAGTTGGGAATCCTTGAGGTACAAGCTGCACACATCTCATTAGAGATAGCAGATAAGACCATGAAGAAGCCATATGGCTTAGTAGAGGATGTCTTGGTTAAAGTTGAAAACCACTACATCCCTACAAACTTCATTGTCTTGGACATAGAAGAGGATGAGGATGACTGTGTCATCCTTGGAAGACCCTTCTTAGCTACTGCAAAAGCCTTGATTAATGTAGCTAAGGGAGAAATGGTTTTCCAATTAGGAAAGGACTATATCTTATTCAAGAAGTCCAATCCCAATTCTCCCTCTGATAAGAAAGAGAAAACTATACAACACCTAGTGTGCCAGCCCTCTCTTTCTGTGCAGAGTTTTACAGAGCCCCCAGACATCAATTCTAAATTTGGTGTTGGGCAGCCCTCAACAAGCTCTAAGCACAAAGGTACTAAAAAGAAAGTACCTAAAGGCTGGAAGGACAAGAAAGTCCCAACTGAAGGCCTCTCACTTGGTATGAGAGTTGTCTTCACTAAGAATCCAGTCCTACCACATACAGTGAGTCGTGTCCTATCTCAAGAGTATGTAGAGCTTATTTATGAGAGGACAGGAAGAAGTCACTGTCAGGGGCAAAAATCTGAGCCCATACTCACCTCCGTAAGGAGCTAAAGGTCAAGCTAGTGACTTTAAAAGAGCACTTGTTGGGAAGCAACCCAACTTTACTCAACCATATTTATTTTGTTTTTCTTTCAGTTGTTATAGTCATGATCATGTGCACCAGTCAAGAGACAAAATTCACAGTAGTGAAAACAGAGTACTCTGGATGGAGTGTCAAAGTTGAACGCTAGTGAGGAAGCCATCATTGGGAATTCAACGCCCCAAGAGGGGAGCATTGCTGGCGTTGAACGCTAGCCAGGGAGTGACAAACCCCAATTTGAGGGTTTATCTTGTGCTGATTTCAGGGGTTTTATCAATGATTCCACACACTTTCTATATGAAAATACAAGATTTTGCATTCCTTTCCTAGTTTTGCCTCATGAATGAAAACATGCTTATTTTGCACTAAAATAGATACATTTCTAATCTTCTCTTGATGCCATTCGATGCCGTAACTTGTGTGTTAAGTGGTTTCAGGATATAGAGTAGGAATGGACCGAAAGAGAGAAGGAAGACGGGTACAAAGGAAGGAAGCATGAGGATTAAGCTTTGGAAATTTTCGCATGGGCGCGTGCGCGCACCTGGCGCGCCCGCGCGGATAGGGCAACGTGAAGCCAAAGCCAAGAGCCAAGTCATGAGCCGGCTTGAGAAGCGGCTAAGCCAGGATCTTCATGGGTGCGCACGCGTACATCACGCCTCCGCGCACATTACAAGACGTCTCGACGGCGCGTGCGCATACCTTGCGCGTGCGCGCCGATTTGCGAATATGATTTTTTAAGAAGTCACGTGACTTAGGCGTGGAGGTGGTTAAGGATCCCACTTTTGGGGAAACACCTTGGCGGGAAAAGCTTAAGAAGACCAAAGGAGCAAGGGTTAAGGACAATTTTTTAGTTCATTTTCTAGATCTAGATATTTTTGGGAGAGAAGAGTTAGTTACACTTTTGGGAGAAGAAGAGGGAGATTCCAAGCTTTTCACTAGGGTTCATCCTCATCTAATTTCTGAATTTTCAATGACTTTTTGGTGAGATCCATTACAATTCTCACTCCACTTTGTTCATGTCATAGATTTTCTTCTCCAATTTCAAGTAGTAGATGCAATTGATCAATTCTCATAGATCTAGAATTCAACTTTGTAATTTTGGATTTCGTCCCTATTTTGAGGATTCGATTTTCATTGCTACTCTTTGAGACTTGTTGTTAGATCTTTGTGTTGCAATACTTTCAATTCGACCTTTCTTCTCATTTTACTATGACTTTCCTTCTTGCTCATCACATGTTTGATAAAATGACAACACTAGCTATGGAGTAGAATTTTCACACTTGGCATAGGGTTTGGTCCTTGGAAGAAGTTGAATAGTTGTATCAATAGTTGATTTGGAATTAGGGATTGCTAGTTGGCTTGGGGTGCACTAAAGCTAGATTCCCATAAGGTGAAGCTAGGACTTGTGACTCAAGTTGATTGCTTTCATTTGACCTCCCTCTATACCTAGGGGATAACTAAATGAAGCAAGGCCTAATTGTTGCCAACATTGAATGGACTATAAGGATAGAATTTCTAATGCCAACCTTAAGCCAAGTCTTTTGATAATTGATTGTTTGTTTCTCATTACTTTACTAAAACCTTCAAAGAATTCCAACAAGGCTTACTAAATCAATAAGATGCACACTTTGGCAATTCCAAGGGAGAACGACTCGGGAGACTAGTACTCTCGGATGTAGATTGTAGATTTGTTTGATGAAGGATTTTGCGTCGGTTTAGACTATACTACGATTGATCATTTGATAATTTCTATACCGGCAAAAATTCATTTGTCAAAATGGCGCCGTTGCCGGGGAAGTTTGCTTAGTGTGCCATGTTATTGTTTTGGATTAAGCGTGTATATATGTACATAGTTGCACTTCATTGTAAACTGCTCAATTGACTAACTCCTCATCGTTACAATGAATTCCATTTCCCCTTCATTGCATGACGCGTTCACAACCGAATCCGAGCTTAGCCCCTTTTGATCCGGAAATAGAACGAACTTTGTTTCATATTAGACAAGCTCGGAGGCGGCTAAGATTTGGAAAAGGTGAAGAGGCTTTCACCACCTCAACCACCTTACTAGAAGTGAACATTGAACCGTCACTCAAAGAAGGCATTAATCATACTCCCATCAATCTCACTAACAATTCTTCTTTTGTTTTAGGTACTAATACCATGGACGCTCCAAGGAGAGTTACCATCAAGGAAGCGGGTGCACCGGATTATGTCCTTCAACCCCTTCATGTAACTCACCCCAATTTGAATGCGAACTTTGAATTGAAGACCGCTTTGATCAACCTCCTACCCAAGTTTCACGGGCTTCCCGCACAAGACCCTATTCGACATCTCAAGGACTTCCATCGCATATCCTCGACTACTAGACGGGAAGGGTCCGATGAAGTTGCTATATGGTTGTTTGCTTTCCCTTTCTCTCTTGAGGACAAGGCCAAAGAATGGTTCTACACCCTCTCTAGTGAAGTTACCTCCGATTGGGACCTACTTAGAAGGGGGTTCTTGGATAAATTCTTGCCCCCGGAAAAGATGGATAGGCTAAGGAAGGAAATGTCTTGTATTGTGCAAGGTGAGACGGAACCACTCTATGAGTATTGGGAACGGTTTCGCAAACTACTAGATGCATGCCCTAATCACATGATCGACACTCAAGTATTGCTTGGATACATATGTCAAGGGATGCGAGAGCAAGATAGAACCCTCTTGGACACTTCTAGCAATGGTTCTTTGTCCAAATATAAAACCGCGGAGGAGGCATGGCAACTTATTATTGACTTAGCCGAATCCAATCAACATATGAGGCGAAGAGTCAACCGTCCAAGGACCGTGAACGAGGTATCAACTAGTAGTGAAGCCACCGCTCTAACTCAATCCTTGAATGAGATGACATCCGTCTTGAAGCAACTCCAATTGAACCAACAACAACCACAACAACCTCAATCATATCAACAACACCCTCCACCACCTCAACAACACAACCAACAATTGGTCCCTCAAAGAGTATGTGGCATTTGCTCTTGCTACTCTCACTACACGGATGAGTGCCCAAGCCTTCAAGAAGACACCACCTTGGCGGCTACCCATAATTTCTATGACCGCCCTAATCAAGGGTACTACCAAGGAGGTAATCCTAACCAAGGGCACCCTTATCAAGGAGGAGGCTACAACCAAGGAAGTGGACACAATAATCAAAATTGGAAAGATAATCATCAACAAGGGAATAGGGACAACAACAACAATGGAGGAGGTCAAAGATGGAATAACAACTCGCAAAATTTCTCACAAAACCGACCATACAACTTACAAAATCAACCATACAATCAACAAAACCCACAAAGAAACTTCCAAACATATCAACCACCACATCAAAGACCACCACCCAACCAATCACAAACTCCTCAACTCACATATGCAACCACCCCCTCCAACCAAGACGAAACACTCCGGACCATTATCCAAGGCCAAAAGGAATTACAAAACACACTTGCTTCCAGCCTCACCGGCCTCACCTCTACACTACAAGCCCTTCTTGCATGCATGGACACACCATCGACCCCCACTCCTCAACCCCCAATCCAAAGTGTCATTCCCTCTCAACCTCAACTAAATCCAAAAGGGGGCATCAATGCCATCACCCTTAGATCCGGTACACAACTAAAAGAGAAGGAAGCAAAGGACCCAAGTCCTATCACAACCGCCCAAGAGGAAGAGAGAATAGATATAGAAGAGGTAGTGGAAGAGGAGACACCACAAGCCATAGTTGAGGATGAAGCCCAACCAACACGGGAGACAACCAAGGCCAAAAGAACCTTGGAAGAAGAAATTGCTCAACCACTTCCATTTCCAACACTTGCAAAGAAAGCTAAAAAGCGCATAGAACTCGACCCCAAAATGGTAGAAATGTTCAAGAAAGTTGAGGTAACCATCCCCCTCTTTGATGCCATCCATCAAGTTCCTAGATATGCCAAATTCCTCAAAGATTTATGCATAAACAAGGATAGAATTCTTGAATTGGAAACCATCCCATTGGGGAGTTCTATTTCCGCTTTAATGGGAACATTGCCAGAGAAGTGTGATGACCCGGGCCCTTGTATGGTTACTTGCACCGTCAATGGAGTTCAATTTAGAGATTGTATGTGTGACCTCGGAGCATGTGTTAGCATCATGCCGCTCTTCGTTTACCGGGTATTGAAGTTACCACCACTAAAAAGGTCGACGGCAAGATTTGTCCTAGCGGATAAAAGCATAATAACCGTAGCAGGTGTTGCGGAAGATGTATTGGTGAATATAAAGGGGTTGGTGTTTCCGATTGACTTCTATGTCCTTGAAATGCTGTCAAGCGAAACCGAGAGAGCATCATCTATCCTACTTGGAAGGCCATTCTTGAGAACTTCTAGATTTAAGCTTGATGCTTACTCGGGGAACTACTCATTTGAAATAGATGGGAGAATTGTAAGCTTTAGCCTAGAGGAAGCAATGAAGCATCCACCGGAGAACCACTCTCTATTTCGGTGTGACCCAATCGATAACATAGTAGCCGAAGTGCATCTTGCAAGATTAGATGAGAAGTGCATGGTCGAAGAAGCAAATGAAAAGTCAAGCGAACTAAATACCACACATCATACAAACCATCCGGAAACTCAAACTTCAAGGAATGACAAGAAGATGGAATTGAAGCCACTACCACCTCACTTAAGGTATTCATACCTCGATGAAGCCCAAAAGCTACCCGTGATAATTGCACAAGAGTTAACTCCTCAACAAGAAGAAAAATTGCTGAATGTATTGAGGAAAAACAAAAGAGCAATTGGGTGGAGTTTGGCGGATCTAGTGGGAATAAGCCCCAAGTATGCGAGCACCGCATATTTCTTGAAGAAGGAGCAAGACCGGTCCGACAACCTCAAAGGAGACTTAACCCAACCATTCTTGAGGTGGTGAATAAAGAAGTCACTAAGCTACTTGAAGCGGACATCATCTATCCTATCTCGGATAGCGAATGGGTAAGCCCGGTCCAAGTAGTGCCAAAGAAGTCCGGAGTGACAACAATCAAAAACAAAAGTGGTGAACTTATAGCAACAAGAGTGCAGAATTCTTGGAGAGTATGCATAGACTACCGAAGATTGAATGCGGCCACAAGAAAAGATCACTTTCCACTACCATTTATCGATCAAATGCTTGATCGGTTAGCCGGTAAATCATACTATTGTTTTCTTGATGGCTACTCCGGATACTTCCAAATTCATATTGCTCTAGAAGACCAAGAAAAAACCACATTTACTTGCCCCTTTGGAACGTATGCTTACAAGCGTATGCCATTTGGCCTATGCAATGCACCGGCAACGTTTCAAAGATGCATGATGAGCCTATTTGCGGACTTTCTAGAGCAATCGATGGAAGTTTTCATGGATGATTTTAGTGTGTATGGTGAGTCATTTGAGCATTGCTTAGGTAACCTTGAAAAAGTCTTAGAAAGATGCACCAAAACAAACCTTGTCTTAAATTTTGAAAAATGTCATTTCATGGTCAAACAAGGCATTGTTTTGGGACACATAGTATCAAAGGAAGGCATCTCCGTAGATCCGGCAAAGATAAATGTCATATCCAGTTTACCTTACCCCTCCTCCGAGAGGGAAGTCCGTTCTTTTCTTGGACATGCAGGATTCTACCGGAGATTCATCAAGGACTTTAGCAAGGTGGCCTTACCTCTCTCTCGATTACTACAAAAAGACACCGAATTTGAGATGAGCAAGGAATGTATGGAAGCATATGACAAACTCAAGGTAGCATTGACACAAGCCCCCATTGTACGAGGACCCAATTGGATTCAACCCTTTGAAATCATGTGTGATGCTTCGAATTATGCGATAGGAGCCGCGTTAGCACAACGCGAGGGATGGTCATCAAAAAGAACAAGGGGAAAGGCCCCAAGAAGCCAGCTTCCAATAAAGTGCGCCAAGAACTAACGGCCAGGCCCCTCCTGAAGAAGACCAAGGACCCCGTTGACGTTCTAGAGAAGGACAACCCTCCTAAGGATTCAAACAAGTTTCCCAACCGTTACTGCGAACTTGTTTACTCCAGAATGATTGAAAGGAATTACCATCCGGAACCCCTCCTAGTCTTACCGGCTCACCTCAGTCCGATTGTGATGCCACACATTGACCGGAGGCAATGGAGGTTCCTCTTGAGGCAACCAAAGGAGGCCAATCTCTCATGGGTGGTGGAATTCTACTCCAACTTCCACTCACCTCATCTCACATCAATATTTGTGCACCGAAAACAAGTGTCGGTCACAGTGGAAACCATCCGAGAAGTCCTTGGGATTGAACCGTCAACGGATGCATATGACGCCTACCAAGAAGTCTTGGCTACATGCGTTGACCGCACATTCGATTGGAGCGCGATCCTCCGCGTCATTGCTTTACCCGACGCATATTGGATTCGGGGGACCATAAAGCGAAGACCCAAGGGTTTAGATGTCCGCCACCTCACTCAAGAAGCCACGGCATGGGCCCAAATTCTAGCTCACTACGTGCTTCCAAGCACACATGGGTCATCCATCACCGCCGAGCTTGCCTTATTGATATGGTGCATCTTGACCGAGAAACCGGTCGACGTTCCGCATGCCATCTGCCAATCCATGGGGCGCATTCATGCCAAGGGAAATCTACCATTCCCCGCTTTAGTGACGGCATTAGTTGCGAAAGCCGGCGTCAACCGGGAGGCTAAAGATAGGCGAACCTCAATACCGGTCGATGGTGATATCATTCCGACCAAGAGATGCCTCAAGCCTCCGGAGGTCACCAAGGACATTGAACTGCCCACTCCAACTGGCCACGCTACCACTTCATCTACATCACAAAAATCGGCTGCCCAACGCCTTGAGGACCTTCACAACAAATTAGACCGTTACGAGAGGCGTAACCAACGCCGCTATGCTCATGTGAAGAAGCTTCTAAGCATAATCACCCCACCTATGGAGGAACCCGATATCTCCACATCCACCGCAACTTCAAGCGGAGATAGCGATGGCATTGGAGATGTGGCACACTCGGAGCTCAACCACCCAGTGCGCCTAACCTCTAGCACGGAGGACCGTGCTAAGTTTTAAGTGTGGGGAGGTCGGCCGACCGATCTCCGTAGGTAACATCTGAATAAATCTGAATAAATTAGGATAGGTTGCATGATTAGGTTTTAGTTAGCACCATTCGCATAATAAGTCTACTTGGTTGGAACAATGAAATTCTTTCTTAGGAAACCAACACTTTGGGGCAACCGTGGCATTGCAAATTTTAAATGCTTTGATGCCAAAGTTGCATGAAGAATTATATTTTGGAACATGGGTTTGAGTTAAGAACACAAGCTTGTGAGATTTGAGCCTAATGGTGTGGTTACATCTTATAACCATTTATTCCCCTTCTTGTGTGCATTACTCTCTTCCTATGATTGTAATCCTTGATTTGTTTGATTCTTTATATCCATTATTTTGTGTATTCATGCATTCGTATGATTGAGGCCATCATTTCATTAGCTCACTTACCTAAATGGCCTTACCTTTTATCCTCCTTTGTTAGCCAATTTTGAGCCTACGCTTAACCCACTTATTCTTATTTTAGCACATTACAAGCCTTAAAGCGGAAAACAATGAATGTCCTTTAGTTGGATCTTTGATTGGCTTAGGCTAGTGAGTGTGAGTGTCATCCAAGAGTGGGAAGACTTTAGGACGATGGTTGGGATAAAAGGGTGTTTGTGTTTTGTATTTTTATAATGGGGAATTAGGTACATGCTCATGTATCGATTAAATGTATAGACCTTATGCATTGATGTTCTTGTATATGGTTTGAAAAAAAAAAGAGAAATAAAAGTAAAAAAAAAGAAAAAAAAAGGGGGAAAAAGAAAAGAAAAGAGAATGTATATAGAAAAGAAGAAAGAAAAAGAAAAGCAATAAAGGGGACAAAATGCCCCAAAGTGAAGCTCAAGAGGAATCAATGCATAAGTGTTGTGAAACGAAAAGAAAATGCATGAGTATGTGGAAAAGTGAGGAATGGGTAGTTAGGTTAGTACTTAATTGTATAGATCATTATATAGGTTAGGTGGAAAAGTTTAAGTTAATCAAAGATTCAAATCCTAAGTCCACTAGCCATATATGACCCTACCTTGACCCTAACCCCATTACAACCTAAGGAAAAGACCTCATGATAATTGTATGCATGCATTGAATAATTGTTGATTGTTAGATGAAAAACAAATCTTGGAAAGCATGATTAGGGAAGAATTGAGAGAATAAACCCCAAACACCGAGTGATTAGAGTGCAAACACTTCCGGTGAGGGTTCGATGCTCAATCCTTTGATTCCCGGCTCTCGCGAGCATTCCTCATGCAAGGTTGCACATATTGCATTTGATGCTTAGAAAGTGGCAAGTCCTATGCTTTGACCACCATCGTGTCCCATGTGCTCGCATATGTCCTAAGAAGGCTAATTTGTTCCCAGCCAAGTGGATAGTAGCACTAGTCATAGTTGCATGCATATAAGTAGGTTGCACTTCATGAGTCTTATACTTTTGCGATCTCTCGGTCTTCTGTGTTTCTTTGCATTTCTCTAAGCATGAGGACATGCTAGAATCAAAGTGTGGGGAGGTTGAAAAACCCCAATTTGAGGGTTTATCTTGTGCTGATTTCAGGGGTTTTATCAATGATTCCACACACTTTCTATATGAAAATACAAGATTTTGCATTCCTTTCCTAGTTTTGCCTCATGAATGAAAACATGCTTATTTTGCACTAAAATAGATACATTTCTAATCTTCTCTTGATGCCATTCGATGCCGTAACTTGTGTGTTAAGTGGTTTCAGGATATAGAGTAGGAATGGACAGAAAGAGAGAAGGAAGACGGGTACAAAGGAAGGAAGCATGAGGATTAAGCTTTGGAAATTTTCGCATGGGCGCGTGCGCGCACCTGGCGCGCCCGCGCGGATAGGGCAACGTGAAGCCAAAGCCAAGAGCCAAGTCATGAGCCGGCTTGAGAAGCGGCTAAGCCAGGATCTTCATGGGTGCGTACGCGTACATCACGCCTCCGCGCACATTACAAGACGTCTCGACGGCGCGTGCGCATACCTTGCGCGTGCGCGCCGATTTGCGAATATGATTTTTTAAGAAGTCACGTGACTTAGGCGTGGAGGTGGTTAAGGATCCCACTTTTGGGGAAACACCTTGGCGGGAAAAGCTTAAGAAGACCAAAGGAGCAAGGGTTAAGGACAATTTTTTAGTTCATTTTCTAGATCTAGATATTTTTGGGAGAGAAGAGTTAGTTACACTTTTGGGAGAAGAAGAGGGAGATTCCAAGCTTTTCACTAGGGTTCATCCTCATCTAATTTCTGAATTTTCAATGACTTTTTGGTGAGATCCATTACAATTCTCACTCCACTTTGTTCATGTCATAGATTTTCTTCTCCAATTTCAAGTAGTAGATGCAATTGATCAATTCTCATAGATCTAGAATTCAACTTTGTAATTTTGGATTTCGTCCCTATTTTGAGGATTCGATTTTCATTGCTACTCTTTGAGACTTGTTGTTAGATCTTTGTGTTGCAATACTTTCAATTCGACCTTTCTTCTCATTTTACTATGACTTTCCTTCTTGCTCATCACATGTTTGATAAAATGACAACACTAGCTATGGAGTAGAATTTTCACACTTGGCATAGGGTTTGGTCCTTGGAAGAAGTTGAATAGTTGTATCAATAGTTGATTTGGAATTAGGGATTGCTAGTTGGCTTGGGGTGCACTAAAGCTAGATTCCCATAAGGTGAAGCTAGGACTTGTGACTCAAGTTGATTGCTTTCATTTGACCTCCCTCTATACCTAGGGGATAACTAAATGAAGCAAGGCCTAATTGTTGCCAACATTGAATGGACTATAAGGATAGAATTTCTAATGCCAACCCTAAGCCAAGTCTTTTGATAATTGATTGTTTGTTTCTCATTACTTTACTAAAACCTTCAAAGAATTCCAACAAGGCTTACTAAATCAATAAGATGCACACTTTGGCAATTCCAAGGGAGAACGACTCGGGAGACTAGTACTCTCGGATGTAGATTGTAGATTTGTTTTATGAAGGATTTTGCGTCGGTTTAGACTATACTACGATTGATCATTTGATAATTTCTATACCGGCGAAAATTCATTTGTCAGGGAGCAGCCCTTAGGCGTTCAAATGCCAAGGCAGAGAAGCAGATAATTTGAATACCCTAGCCCTCAAGACCAGTAGGTCCCATGGAAGCTCCACTTACCCCACCTTCTTCTTCCCCATTGAACATATTTGCTCGAGGACGAGCAAAACTCTTAAGTTTGGTGTTGCAAAAGTTTTGCTTTGTGACTTCTACCACTCTTAAGTATAGAAGAAGAGGATGAAGCAAACTAGAGAGCATACACATGAACCTGTGCTGCCGCCTCAACAAAGACAAAGGAGTGACATTGAAGAGATCAAGCATCACATTGGATCCTCAAGGAGGAGTAGTAGCCATCATCATCAAGGTGGATTCGTTCTCTTTATCTCTTTTTCTGTTATTTTTCTATTTTCTGTCTATTTTACTATATGTTCTCTTATTCTAGTTGCATGATGATTTGCATTGATGTCTTTAAGTTGTAAAATGTTCCATATATCTCTCACCTTGCTTAAATGAAAAATTTTTTTATTTGAAAAGAACTGAGAGATGCATGAATTTCAAGTTTAAAATAAGATTAGTTTAATTAGTTTGATGTGGTGTCAATTGCTTTTATTTTTCGAATGTATGATTAAACAGTGCATATTTGAAGTTGTAATTTTAGAATGTTGGCTCTTGAAAGAATAAGGAAAAAGGAAAAGTATTATTGATAATCTGAAAAATCTAAAAATTGATTCTTGAAGCAAGAAAAAGCAGCATAAAGCAAAAGAAAAAGCATGTTGCAAAAGAAATATATATATATATATATATATATATATATATATATATATATATATATATATATATATATGCAAGAAAGAAAAAAATGGAAAAAAAAGAAAAGCAGAAAAATCCATTATTGCCCAAAAATGCAGGAAAAGGAGGGCAGATTGAAAAAGCCAATAACCCTTTAAACCAAAAGGCAAGGGTAAAAGGACCCAAGTCTTTAAGCATCAGTGGATAGGAGGGCCCAAAGGAATAAAATTCTGGCCTAAGCGGCTAAACTAAGCTGTCCCTAACCATGTGCTTGTGGCGTGAAGTGAAAAGCTTGAGACTGAGCGGTTAAAGTCTTGGTCCAAAGCAAAAAGAGTGTGCTTAAGAAATCTGGACACCTCTATCTGAGGACTCTAGCAAAGCTGAGTCACAATCTGAAAAGGTTCACCCAGTTAAAGTGTCTGTGGCATTATTGTATCCGGTGGTAATACTGGAAAACAAGGTGCTTAGGGCCATGACCAAGACTCAGAAAGCTGTGTTCAAGAATCAAAATAAGCTTAACTAGGAGAGTTAATAACATACTCTGGATTCTACGTTCCTAAGGATGCCAATATCTCTAAGTTTCAATGGATAGTGAGATGCCAAAACTATTCAGAAGCAAAAAGCTACTAAGTCCCGCTCATCTAACTGTAACTAAGCTTCATTTGAAACTTAGAAATTTATTGTATGTTAATTTTCTTTTTTCATCCTACTGTGTTTTTAGTTGCTTGGGGATAAGCAACGGTTTAAGTTTGGTGTTGTGATGAGCGGATATTTTATACGCTTTTTGACATCATTTTCATATAGTTTTTAGTGGTTTTTATTTAGTTTTTGTTGATTTTTTTATAGGTTTTAGTGTTAAAATCATATTTTTGGATTCTACTTTGAGTTTTTGTGTTTTTGTACAATTTTAGGTATTTTTTGGCTGAAATTGAGGAGCTGGAGCAGAAGTCTAATTTAGAGACAGAGAAAGCACTGCAGATACTGTCCGGATCTGACCTCCCTGCATTCGGAAGAGCTTTTATGGAACTACAGAAGTCCCAATGGAGCGCTCTCAATGGCTATAGAAATCTGACTTCTAGAGCTTTCCAGCAATATACAATAGTTCATACTTTGCTTCGGATTAAAAGGCCCAAAACTGGCGTCCAACGCCAGCTACCTGCCCCCTTCCAAGCGTCCATTGAATTAATAAAAGTACTACTATTTCATCGTGATGAATAGGATGATCTGACAAATTAGCTCTGTTCATCACATTAAGACGAACGTGCCTGACAAACACCCACGTCTACTTGGGTTCAGAACGCATCTTTCACCGGACAGTGACGAACCAACAGCTTGAATATACATCTCTTAGACGGCTAATTCATGACTTCATTGAGGACTTCTCCAGACATCAATTCAGTCAATTTCTGGGGAGATTAGGGTCTATATGGTAGAGGCTAGAACCCAAGGATGTAGCATTCTCTGATTTGGAAGATCTGACCTTGTCTGTGGCGTTTTGAGTAGGATCATAAAGGAGAATGGACTGTACGCGCTTCACCCTCAAGTAGAGATGGATCCATACTAAACCTGGGGTTCAGATCCAGAGGAGTATTGATAGCTGCTCAAACCAGTGTCAATCACATATAGCCTGCCATTTTATAAATCACTCACAAGCAAAGAGAGCAGTAATACCGGAGTTAATTCAGAAAGACAAAGCAACTCCAATCCTTAACGCTATTCCTATTAGTATTTTCTACCCCTTTTGCTTTTATAGTTTTATGATCATCGTACTTCATAAACCTTCTGATTCTGCCTAACTAAGACCTGCATGATAACCATAGGCCTTCAAACCACAATCCTCATGGGATCGACCTGACTCGCTCAGGTATTACTTGGACAACCCAGTGTACTTGTTGGTACAACAGTACGAAGGTGTGGGAAATCGTGCTACTAGTGACTACCACCATCACTAATGAGCCCTTTAGGCACTCCAAATCTGGTGAAAATATACTTTCTGGAAACTGGAGAACGATGTTTGCATCACATGTAGTTGTTGATATGGCTTCCACCCATTTGGAGACGTATTCTACTACCACCAATATGTATTTAAATTAGTGTGACGGGAGAAAAGGTCCCATGAAATCTATTCCCCAAAGGTCAAACATTTCTACTTCTAAGATGAAGTTCTGGGGAATTTAATTTCTCCTTGTTAGGCCCTGATGAATGGATTTTTGACGATTTAAAATTTCACAAATAAAACCTCGTTGCAAGTATAGTTTCCAAACCAACAATAATCCTTTCATACAAAAACTTGGTTGTCACAAGTAACAAACCCCTAATAAAACTAATAACCGAACTATTTAAACCTCGGGTCGTCTCTCAAAGGAATTGCAGAGTAGTATTCTTGTTATTGGCTATGGACATGTATATTTTGGGATTTTGAATAAGAGACAAGAAAAATAAGTGGCAAAGGAATTCAAATGATGAAAAGGTCTTGGCAAGGTCCGGTGGTCAAGGATCTTTATCCTTATCACTAAGCACAATATGATAATTGCAAGGATTAATCCCATTAAGTCATCCTCTAACAAAAAAAGGAAAGTCAAATGAGCTATATCAATCCAAGTCCATAAGTCCTAGCTATTCACCAATTGAATTAATGAGAGCTAGAGTCAATGGCTACCAACTATCAATCACTTGGACATTAGTAACTCAAGAATTCCTAAGTTACCTTTCCAAGCCAAAGACATAAAATTCTACTCTAACATCCTCTCAAGTATTTTGACAAACACTTGGACGGTACAAAAAGGAAAGCATAGTAAATTGACAACAAGAATGAAATCTAACAACAACTAATTGCAAAGAATTAACAACAACAATCAAAGAGAACACAATCAACATGAATTACCTCAAATTGCATTAAAAGAAAATAAAAGGAACAAGAGTAGATCAACAACAAAGTATAAAAATAAAATAGAAGAAATTACAATAAGAGAATAAAAGAACAAGATATAGCAACAAAGGATTGAAAGGTAGAAGTAGATGAAAGCATGAATTAAAACCTAGATCTAAGCTTATTAACCTAAACCTAATCCTAATTCTAGAGAGAAGGGAGAGCTTCTCTCTCTAACACTAACACTAAAGCTAAAACTCATGTGTGAAGTGATGGAATGATTATATGATCCTCTCCCCTTCAATCTTTGGTCCTTTTAAGTGTTTTGGTGCCAAAGTTAGTTCAGATTGGGCCCCACAGCCTTTGTAAATTTGCTGGGCACGATTTCATTCAAAAATCACGTGCCAGCACCGACGCGTATGTGTACAGCACGCGTGCGCGTCCATGGAGTTTTGCGATCCACGCGTGCGCGTCCATTGCGCATGCGCGTGGATGAGTGCATCCAAATCCTTGGCTTTTTCCATGTGTTCTCCACTTTGCATGCTTTCCTCTTCACTCCTTTGATCCATTTCCTAGCCTTTTCAATCTGAAATCACTAACAAACACATCAAGGCATCTAGTAGAATCAAAGAAAGATTAAAATTATCAAATTAATGATCTAAAAGCATGTTTTCATATTTAAGCACAAATTAAGGAAGAATCACAAAACTATGCTATTTCATTGAATAAATGTGAGAAAAGGTTGATAAAATACTCTAAATTCAACACAAGATAAACCCTAAAAACGGGGTTTATCAACCTCCCCACACTTAAACCTTAGCATGTCCTCATGCTAAACCAAGAAGAAAACAAGGGGTATGACATTTATTCAATGCAACTAGACTATATGCAAACTATCTAAATGCAACTACCTATTATGAATGCAAGTGCTTGGTCAAAACAAATTAACTTCTAAGAAAACATATGTAGGCATAAGGGCTAAAGCAATAGGATTCAAATCCAACCCAAAATTGTATTGAATTATCAAAAAGATTTACAAACATGCATGAATAAGAATGATTATGGTGAAAACATGTAATTGAGCAATTGAACCCTCACCGGATGTGTATCCGCTCTAATCACTCAAGTATTTGGGGGTTGATTCACTCAATTCCCCCTAATCATGCTTTCCAAGATTTGTTCTTCATCTAACAATCAACAATTACTCAATGCATGCATACAATCATCATGAGGAATATCCATAAGGTTGTAACGGGGCTAGGGTCAAGGTAGGGTCATATATGGTTAAGTGGGCTAGAATTTAAATCTTTGATTAACTTAGACTTTCCCACCTAACATATGATAACTATACAATTGAGTTCTAACCTAACTACCCATTCTTCACTTTTTCACATACTCATGCATTCCTTTTTATTCCACAACACTTATGCATTGATTCTTATTGAACTTTACTTTGGGGCATTTTGTCCCCTATTTATTACTTTTTTCTCTTTTTTTTTCTTTTTTTTTTCTATATATATATTTTTTTCTTTCTTTTCTTTTCTTTTCATATTCACTGTTCTTTTTCTTTTGTTTTTCTCACTTTTGTTTTCTTTTCTTTCTTTCAAACACAATGCATAAGGTCTAACATTTGATTAATACATGAGCATACACCCAATTTCCAAATATATAAATACAAAATATCTTTTTATCCCAACCAATGTTCCCAAATCTCCCCAAACTTGAATAATAAGCACTTTCACTAGCTGATGACAAGTCATCTTATGCTAGTTTCACAAGAATTTTTCATTTATTTCATTAGGTTTTATGCACTTTTTTGCACAATAAGTAAGTAGTTGGAGTGGAATTTCATGATTCTGTTGATTCAATCAAACATCAGTTATTTTGTACAAAATTATGAGATTTATGTAAGAATTAGGTGATTATTATGAAAGATGCAAATTCTTATGATTTTGGTGAGACTTTGATGGTGTGTTTGATTAATGGCAGGTAAAAAGATGATGAAGAGAAAAAGCAAAGAAGCAGCGTACAGGTGAACGCTACATTCATTTCATGAACGCCACGTTCACCCGTGACGCGCACGCGCACTAGGTGCTTAAGCGCGGAATAACATGTTGGAGATCCACGATTATGCACGCATAGCGCGCACGCACGGATTGAGGATCAACGTTCACCAACAACAAACGCTACGTTCATTTTGAGTGAACGCCTGTGGTGCACCAAATTATGATCACACTTTTCACAACTCTGGTACAACAAACCAGCAAGTGCACTAGGTCGTCCAAGTAATACCTTACGTGTAAGGGTCAATCCCACGGAGATTGTCGGCTTGAAGCAAGCTATGGTCATCTTGTAAATCTTAGTCAGGTAGATTCAATTCGTTATGAGTTTTGATAATTGAAAGATAAATAAAACGTAAATTAAAATAAAGATACTTATGTAATTCATTAGTGGGAATTTCAGATAAGTGTTTGGAGATGCTTTGTTGCTTCTGAACCTCTGCTTTCCTATTGTCTTCATCCAACCATGCGTGCTCCCTTCCATGGCAAGCTTTATGATCATCTCGGATGAAAAATACCAGGTACGGTTTCTGCACGGCTAATCAACTGTCGGATTTCTCGTCTCGGATGAAAAATACCAGGTACAGCTACCGCACGGCTAATCATCTGTCAGTTCTCACTAGCGTCAGAATAGGATCTCTCTATCCTTTTGCACACTGTCACTGTGCCCAAAATTCATGAGTTTGAAGCTCGTCACAGTCATCCCTTCCCAGATCTTACTCGGAATACCACAGACAAGGTTTAGACTTTTCGGATCTCAGGAATGCTGCCAATTGGTTCTAGCCTATACCACGAAGATTCTAATCTCACGGACTCGGTCCGTGGATTAGAAACCCAAGAGAATATACTCTGGTTGTCGTCCAATGACTACGTTGAACATCATGTAGACCGCTTGTGGTTGTCAGGCACGCAGATCTTGGCTAAGCGAGTAACAAAGATAATGGGTGATTGTCATGGGTCACCACTTCATTTTGACTTAACTGAATTAAGTACGAGAGTATATCTTGGAGAAGAAGTAGGTGTGAATTGAAAGAGAAACAATTGTACTTGCATTAATTCATGAAGAACGGCAGAGCTCCGCACCTTAATCTATGAGGTGTAGAAACTCCACCGTAGAAAATACATAAGAGAAAAAGGTCTAGGCATGGCCGTGTGGCCAGCCTCCTAAATGCAACATAAAAGTTCCAAGTCTAAGGACTAAACGTCCAGAGATATATTATATATGTGAATACAATAGTAAAAAGTGCTATTTATACTAAACTAGTTACTAGGGATTACAGAAAATAAGTAACTAAGTGCAGATAGTGCAGAAATCCACTTCCGGGGCCCACTTGGTGTGTGCTTAGGCTGAGCATTGAAGCTTCCACATGCATAGGCCATTCTTGGAGTTAAACGCCAGCTTGGATGCCAGTTTGGGCGTTTAACTCCAATTCTGGTGCCAGTTCTGCGTTTTACGCCAGAAAAGGGTCTCTGGCTGGCGTTTAAACGCCAGTTTGGGCCATCAAATCTCGGGCAAAGTATGGACTATTATATATTTCTGGAGAGAGCGCCAATTAGGCTTCTCAAGCTCCAGAAAATCCATTTCGAGTGCAGGAGGGTCAGAATCCAACAACATCTGCAGTCCTTTCTCAGCCTTTGAAATCAGACTTTTGCTCAGGTCCCTCAATTTCAGCCAGAAAATATCTGAAATTTCAGAAAAACACACAAACTCATAGTAAATTCCAGAAATGTGATTTTTGCATAAAACTAATAAAAATATAATAAAAAGTAACTAAAACATACTAAAAACTATGTAAAAACAATGCCAAAAAGGGTATAAATTATCCGCTCATCACAACACCAAACTTAAATTGTTGCTTGTCTCCAAGCAACTAAAAATAAAATAGGATAAAAAGAATAGAAAATACAATAAATTTCAAAAATATCAATGAAGATTAGTTTCAATTAGATGAGCGGGACTAGTAGCTTTTTGCTTCTGAACAATTTTGGCATCTCACTTTATCCTTTGATGTTCAGAATGATTAGCATCCATAGGAACTCAGAATTCAGATAGTGTTATTGATTCTCCTAGTTCAGTATGTTGATTCTTGAATACAGCTACTTTATGAGTCTTGGCCGTGACCCTAAGTATTTTTTTTCCAGTATTACCACCGGATACATAAATGTCACAGACACATAACTGGGTGAACCTTTTCAGATTGTGACTCAGCTTTGCTAGAGTCCCCAGTTAGAGGTGCCCAGAGCTCTTAAGCACATCTTTTTGCTTTGGACCATGACTTTAACCGCTCAGTCTCAAGTTTTTCACTTGACACCTTCACGCCACAAGCACATAGTTAGGGACAGCTTGATTTAGCCGCTTAGGTCAGGATTTTATTCCTTCGGGCCCTCTATCCATTAATGCTCAAAACCTTAGATCCTCTTTACCCTTGCCTTTTAGTTTAAAGGGTTATTGGCTTTTTCTGATTGCTTTTTCTTTTTCTTTCTTTTTCTTTCTTTTTCTTTCTTTCTTTTTTTTTTTTGCCATTTTTTTTCACAAGCTTGTGTTTTTCACTGCTTTTTCTTGCTTCAAGAATCAATTTTATAATTTTTCAGATTATCAATAACATTTCTCTTTTTTCATTATTCTTTCAAGAGCCAACAATTTTAACATTCATAAACTTCACTATCAAAAATATCCACTGTTCAAGCATTCATTTAGAAAACAAAAAGTATTGTCACCACATCAAAATAATTAAACTATTTTCAAGATAGAATTCGAAATTCATGTACTTCTTTTTCTTTTTCAGAAAATATTTTTTATTTAAGAAAGGTGAAGGATTCATGGAATCATTCATAGCTTTAAGACCTAGACACTAGACACTAATGATCATGTAATGAAGACATAAACATAGTCAAAAAATAAAGCATAAAAACCAAAAACAGAAAAGAAAATAAACAAGGAGATTAAAGAACGGGTCCACCTTAGTGAGAGCGGCTAGTTCTTCCTCTTAAAGATCCTATGGAGTTTTTGAGCTCCTCTATGTCTCTTCCTTGCATTTGTTGCTCCTCTCTCATGGCTCTTTGGTCCTCTCTGATTTCATGGAGGATAATGGAGTGCTCTTGTTGAGGTCCATGAGTGGGCTCTCTTGTTTGCTCCATCCTCTTTCTAGTGATGGGCTTTTGAGATGACTTTCTCTATTTCCCATGACTCAGAGTTGGAAGCAACTGCCTTCCCTTTCCTCTTCCTAGAGGTTTCTCCGGCCTTAGGTGCCATTAATGGTTATGGAAAAACAAAAAGGATAGCTTTTTCCACACCAAACTTAACAGGTTTGCTCATCCTCGAGCAAAATAAGATAGAAGGGAGTAGAAGAAGAATGATGCAATTAATTTTGAAAACTTATTACTGTATGCAAGAAAAATTAAAAAGAGTTGAAAAGAATTTGAAAAGATATGTAAGTTTTGAAAACGTTTTGGAAGGAATTGAAAAGAATTGAAAAAAAAGAATTAAAAAGAATTGGAAAGATTATTAATATCTGAAAATAGAATTTGAAAGATGAACGTTTAAAATATGTTTGATGCAAAAATTATGAATTAAAACATGAAAAATTGAAAAAAAATCGAATTGGAAACAAAATTACCTCCCTTGTGTCATCCTGGCGTTAAACGCCCAGAATGGAGCATTCTGGGCATTTAACGCCCACTTGACTGCCTCTTTGGGCGTTTAACACCCAGCCAGATACCCTGGCTGGCGTTAAATGCCAGGAATCCTTCTTTACTGGGCATTTTTCTGAATGCCCAGAATACTGCCTGCATGGGCGTTAAACGCTCATTCTGCTATCCTTACTGGCGTTTAAACGCCAGTAAGCCTGTCCTCTAGGGTGTGCTGTTTTTGATGCTATTTTTTATGACTCTGCATGATCATCAACCTAAAGAAAACATAACATGGCAATGGAAAACAAATGTCTATAAAAAATAAATATAATTAAATAACATTGGGTTGCCTCCCAATAAGCACTTCTTTAATGTCAATAGCTTGACAGTGAGCTCTTTCACAGAGACTCAGAGCTTAATGGTGGCCTCCCAATACCAAACTTAGAAGTTGAGTGTGGGGGCTCTGTTTGGCTCTGGATTGATAGAAGCTTTTCATGCTTCCTCTCCATGTTTACAGAAGAAGATCCTTGAGCCTTAAACACAAGGTAGTCCTCATTCAATTGAAGGACTAACTCTCCTCTGTCCACATCAATCACAGCCCTTGCTGTGGCCAGGAAGGGTCTTCTAAGGATGATGAATTCATCCTCATCCTTCCCAGTGTCTAGGATTATGAAGTCAGCAGGGATGTACAGGCCTTCAACCTTCACTAAGACATCCTCTACAAGTCCATAAGCCTGTTTCATTGATTTGTCTGCCATCTCTAATGAGATTCTTGCAGCTTGTACCTCAAAGATCCCTAGTTTCTCCATTACAGAGAGTGGCATCAGGTTTATTCCTGACCCCAGGTCACACAGAGCCTTCTCAAAGTTCATGGTGCCTATGGTACAAGGTATTAAGAACTTTCCGGGATCCAGTTTCTTCTGAGGTAATTTCTGTTAAACCAAGGCATTTAGTTCATTGATGAGCAATGGAGGTTCATCCTCCCAAGTCTCACTACCAAATAACTTGGCATTCAACTTCATGATTACTCCTGGATTATGGGCAACTTGCTCTTCAACAATATCTTCATCCTCTTCGGAGGAAGAATACTCATCAGAGCTCATAAATGGCAACAGTAAGTTCAGTGGAATCTCTATGGTCTCTGTATGAGCCTCAGATTCCTTTGGTTCCTCATTAGGGAACTCCTTAGTGGTCAGTGGACGTCCAGCAAGGTCTTCCTCACTGGAAATCACTGCTTTTTCTTGCTTCAAGAATCATTTTTATGATTTTTCAGATCATCAAATAACATTTCTCCTTTTTCATCATTTTATCAAGAGCCAACAATTTTAACATTCATAAACAACAAATTCAAAAGACATATGCACTGTTCAAGCATTCATTCAGAAAACAAAAAGTATTGTCACCACATCAAAATAATTAAACTAGTTTCAAGGATGAATTCAAAATCATGTACTTCTTGTTCTTTTGTGATTAAAAACATTTTTCATTTAAGAGAGGTGATGGATTCATAGAAAATTCATAGCTTTAAGACATAGACACTTAAACACTAATGATCATATAGTAAAGACACAAACATAAATAAAACATAAGGCTCAAAAACCAAAAAACAGGAAAATAAGAACAAGGAGATTAAGGAATGGGTCCACCTTAGTGAGGGTGGCGTCTTCCTCTTCTTGAAGAACCAATGGTGCTCTTGAGCTCCTCTATGTCTCTTTCTTGTCTTTGTTGCTCCTCCCTCATAGCTCTTTGATCTTCTCTAATCTCATGGAGAATGATGGAGTGCTCTTGGTGTTCCATCCTTAGTTGTCCCATGTTGGAACTTAATTCTCCTAGGGAGGTGTTGATTTGCTCCCAATAGTTTTATGGAGGGAAGTGCATCCCTTGAGGCATCTCAGGGATTTCATGGTGAGGAATTTCCTCATGCTCTTATTGAGGTCCATGATCTCTTGTTTGCTCCATCCTTTTCTTAGTGATGGGCTTGTCCTCATCAATGAAGATGTCTCCCTCTATGTCAATTCCAGCTGAATTGTAGAGGTGGCAAATGAGGTGAGGAAAGGCTAACCTTGCCAAAGTGGAGGACTTGTCAGCCACTTTGTAGAGTTCTTGAGGTATAATCTCATGAACTTCCACTTCCTCCCCAATTATGATACTATGGATCATGATGGCCCGGTCTACAGTAATTTCAGACCAGTTACTAGTAGGAATAATTGAGCGTTAGATGAACTTCCAACCATCCTCTAGCTACAGGCTTAAGGTCCGGTCTTCTCAATTGAACCGGCTTGCCTCTTGAGTCAACTTTCTATTGAACTCCTTCCACACATATGTCCATGAGGACTTGGTCCAACCTTTGATCAAAGTTGACCCTTCTAGTGTAGTGGTGTGCATTTTCTTGCATTATTGGCAAGTTGAACGCCAACCTTACATTTTCCGGACTGAAATCTAAGTATTTCCCTCGAACCATTGTAAGCCAGTTCTTTGGGTTTGAGTTCATACTTTGATCATGGTTCCTAGTGATCCATGCATTTGCATAGAACTCTTGAACCATTAAGATTCTGACTTGTTGAATAGGATTAGAGAGAACTTCCCATCCTCTTCTTCTAATCTCTTGTCGGATCTCTGGATACTCGCTCTTTTTGAGCTTAAAAGGGACCTCAGGGATCACCTTCTTCTTGGCCACAACTTCATAGAAGTGTTCTTGATGGACTTTTAAGATGAATCTCTCCATCTCCCATGACTCAGAGGTGGAAGCAATTGCCTTCCCTTTCCTCTTTCTTGAGGTTTCTCTGGCCTTAGGTGCCATTGATGGTTATGGAAAAACAAAAAGCAATGCTTTTACCACACCAAACTTAAAAGGGTTGCTCGTCCTCGAGCAAAAGAAGAAAGAAAGTAGTAGAAGAAGAAGAAAATAGAGGAGATGGAGTGAGAGAGTGTATTCGGCTAAGGGGGAGAAGTAGTGGTTGTGATGTGTGAAAATGGAGTAGTGTTAAGGGGTTTATATAGGGGTGGGGAGAAGGTTAGGTTTCGGCCATTAGGGTTGGGTTTGGAAGGAAAAGGAATTTGAATTTGGAGGTAGGTGGGGTTTATGGGGAAAAGGTAATAAGGTGATTGGTGAAGGGTATTTGGGGAAGAGGTAATAAGGTGATTGGTGAAGGGTATTTGGGAAAGAGTATTATGTGAAGGTGTTAAGAGGAGAGAAGAAGAGGTGTGGTAGGTGGGGATCTTGTGGGGTCTACAGATCCTAAGGGGTCAAGGAGTAAGCATCCCTGCTCCAAGTAGGCGTGTAAAACGCCCTTAGAATGCATGTCTGGCGTTAAACGCCAATTCCATGCTCTGTTCTGGCGTTAAATGCCAGTCTGGTGCTTGTTTCTAGCATTTAACGCCAGCTTGATACTTCTTTATGGCGTTAAACGCCAGTAAGCTCTTCCTCCAAGGTGGGCTATTTTTAATGCTATTTTTCATTCTGTTTTTGATTTTTCAGTAGTTTTTGTGACTTCACATGATCATCAACCTAAAGAAAACATAAAATAGCAATGAAAAACAAATAGATATAATTAAATAACATTGGGTTGCCTCCCAACAAGTGCTTCTTTAATGTCAATAGCTTGACAGTGAGCTCTCATGGAGCCTCACAGAAAATCAGAGCAATGTTGGGGCCTCTTAACACCAAACTTAGAGTTTGGTTGTGGCTTCCCAACACCAAACTTAGAGTTTGAATGTGGGGATTTTGTTTGACTCTGTATTGAGAGAAGCTTTTCATGCTTCCTCTCCATGGTTACAGAAGGAGAACCTTGAGTCTTAAATACAAGGTAGCCCTCATTCAACTGAAGGACCAACTTTCCTCTGTCAACATCAATCACAGCTTTTGCTGTGGCTAGAAAAAGTCTGCCAAGGATGATGGATTCATCCTCATCCTTCCCAGTGTCTAGGATTATGAAATCAGCAGGGATGTAAAGGCCTTCAACCTTTACTAACACGTCCTCTACTAGTCCATAAGCATGTTTCATTGATTTGTCTGCCATCTCTAATGAGATACTTACAGCTTGTACCTCAAAGATTCCCAGTTTCTCCATTACAGAGAGTGGCATGAGGTTTATCCCTGACCCAAGGTCACACAGAGCTTTCTCAAAGGTCATGGTGCCTATGGTACAAGGTATGAAGAACTTTCTGAGATCCGGTTTCTTTTGAGGCAATGTCTGCCTCATTAGTGCACTCAGTTTATTGGTGAGCAAGGGGGGTTCATCCTCCCAAGTCTCATTACCAAATAAACTGGCATTCAACTTCATGATTGCTCCTAGATACTTAGCAACTTGCTCTGCAATGGTGTCTTCATCCTCTTCAGAGGAAGAGTATTCATCAGAGCTCATGAATGGCAGAATGAGGTCCAATGGAATCTCTAGGGTCTCTGTATGAGCCTCAGATTCCTTTGGTTCCTCAAAAGGGAACTCCTTTCTGTCCAGAGGACGTCCCAAGAGGTCTTCCTCACTGGGATTCACGTCCTCCTCCTCCTCTGGGCATTCGGCCACACCAACTAAGGTTATGGCCTTGCACTCTCTCTTGGGATTTTCTTCTGTATTGCTTGGGAGAGTACTGGGAGGAGTTTCAGTAATCTTCTTACTCAGCTGACCCACCTGTGCCTCCAAATTTCTAATGGAGGACCTTGTTTCATTCATGAAACTTAGTATGGTCTTGGATAGATCAGAGACTATGGTTGCCAGGCCAGAATGGCTCTATTCAGAATTATCTGTCTGTTGCTGAGAAGATGATGGAAAAGGCTTGCTATTGCTAAACCTATTTCTTCCACCATTATTATTGAAGCCTTGTTAAGGCTTCTGTTGATCCTTCCATGAGAAATTGGGATGATTTCTCCATGAAGGATTATAGGTGTTTCCATAGGGTTCTCCCATGTAATTCACCTCTGCTATTGCAGGGTTCTCAGGATCATAAGCTTCTTCTTCAGAAGATGCTTCTTTAGTACTATTGGATGTAGCTTGCAATCCATTCAGACTCTGAGAAATCATATTGACTTGCTGAGTCAATATCTTGTTCTGAGCTAATATGGCATTCAGAGTATCAATTTCAAGAACTCCCTTCTTCTGAGGCGTCCCATTGTTCATAGGATTTCTCTTAGAGGTGTACATGAACTAGTTATTTGCAACCATTTCAATGAGTTCCTGAGCTTCTGCAGGGGTTTTCACGTGAAGAGATTCTCCTGCAGAATGGTCCAATAACATTTTTGACAACTCAGACAGACCATCATAGAATATACTTATGATGCTCCATTCTGGAAGCATGTCAGTAGGACACCTTTTGATCAGTTGCTTATATCTTTTCCAAGCTTCATAGAGGGATTCTCCTTCCTTCTGTCTGAAGGTTTGGATTTCCACTCTAAGCTTGCTCATCTTTTGAGGAGGAAAGAATTTGGCCAGGAAAGCACTGACCAGCTTATCCCAAGAGTTCAGGCTTTCCTTAGGTTGTGAATCCAACCATGTTCTAGCTCTGTCTCTTACAGCAAAAGGGAAAAGCATAAGCCTGTAGACCTCAGGATCAACTCCATTGGTCTTGACAGTGTCACAGATTTGCAAGAATTCAGCTAAAAACTGATGAGGATCTTCCATTGGAAGTCCATGAAACTTGCAGTTCTGCTGCATTAGAGAAACCAATTGAGGCTTAAGCTCAAAATTGTTTGCTCCATTGCAGAAATTGAGATGCTTCTTCCATAGAAGTTAGAAGAAGGTGCAATAAAGTCACTAAGCATCTTCCTTGCATCTCCACCATTGTTATTAGGTTCGGCCATGTCTCCTTCTTTTTCGAAAATTTCTGTCAGGTCCTCTCCAGAGGGTTGTGCTTTAGCTTCTCTTAGTTTCCTCTTCAGAGTCCTTTCAGGTTCAGGGTCAGCTTCAACAAGAATGTTCTTATCCTTGTTCCTGCTCATATGAAAAAGAAGAGAACAGAAAAGAAAATATGGAAACCTCTATGTCACAGTATAGAGATTCCTTTATGTGAGTAGAAGAAGAGAAGAATAGAAGAAGGAGAAAATAAGAATTCGAACACAGAGGAGAAGAATGGGTTCGAAATTTTGAATGGAAGAGGGGGAAGAATTCGAAAATTAAAAAGAAAATAAAATAAAATTAAATTAGAATTTAAAACAAATAGTTAATTAAAAAGGAATTTTGAAAAAGTGGGGAAGAGTTTTCGAAAATTAGAGAGGGAAAATTAGTTAGGTGATTTTGAAAAAGATATGATTGAAATAGAAAAAAAAATAAAAAATTCAAGTAGTTAATTGAAAAATATTTGAAAATCAAATTTGAAAAAATAAAAAGTTAAAAAAGATTTTGAAATTAAGTTTTGAAAAAGACATGATTGAAATTGAAAAGGATTTGAAAAAAAGGAGATTAAAAAGATTTGATTTTGAAAATTAAAGTTGATTACTTGACTAACAAGAAACTAAAAGATATGATTCTAAAATTTAAAGATGGAACCTTTCTTAATAGGCAAGTAACAAACTTTAAAATTTTTGAATCAATCACATTAATTGTTAGTAAAGATTTTGAAATTATAAAATGAAATTAAAAAAGATTTTGAAAATCATTTTAAAAAGTTTTCGAAAATATGAAAAAATGAGAAAGATTTGATTTTTGAAAAGGTTTGAAAAAGATAGAATTTTTAAATTGAAAATTTGACTTGACTAATAAGAAACAACTAGATTTTAAAAATTTATAACTAAATCAATTCAAATTTTCGAAATTTATGAGAAGAATAAAGGAAAGATATTTTTTTATTTTTGAATTTTTAAGAAGAGAGAGAAAAACAACAAAAAGACTCAAAACATAAAAATTATGAATCAAAACACACAATGCATGCAAGAACACTTTGAATGTCAAGATGAACACCAAGAACACTTTGAATATCAAGATGAACACCAAGAACTTATTTTTGAAAATTTTTAAGAAAAGAAAAACATGCAAGACCCCAAACTTAGAAATTTTCAATAATTAGACACTAACAAATTGAAAATGCATATGAAAAACAAGAAAAGACACAAAACAAGAAAATGCAAAGATCAAACAAAGAAGATCATCAAGAACAACTTGAAGATCATGAAGGACATTATGCATGAATTTTTCGAAAATTTTTAAGAAAAATAAAAGAATGCAATTGACACCAAACTTAAAAATTGACACTAGACTCAAACAAGAAACATCAAATTTTTTGTTTTTTATGATTTTATTATAATCTTTTTGTATTTTTTTTCAAAAATTAATTTGAAAAAGAAAAATAAGGATTTCAAAATTTCTAATGAGAATTCCAGGAATCATGCAATGTTAGTCTAAAGCTCTGGTCCAGGAATCAGACATGGCTTACTAGCCAGCCAAGCTTTCAGTGAAAGCTCCAGTCCAAAACACTAGACATGGCCAATGGCCAGCCAAGCTTTAAGATACAAATCAGGCATACAACAGCTGAATTGATGAGAATCAAAAAAGCTCTTGTGATGATAAGTTGAAATCTCGGTCCAAAAGATTAGACATGGCTTCACAGCCAGCCAGACTTCAACAGATCATCATGAAACTCTAGAATTCATTCTTAAAATTTCTGAAGCCATAGAATAATTTAAATTTTTTTTTAAGTTTTTTCGAAAATAAAAACAAAAACAAAAAGCTTAAAATTAAAATAAAATTACCTAATCTGAGCAATAAGATGAACCGTCAGTTGTCCAAACTCGAACAATCCCCGGCAACGGCGCCAAAAACTTAAGACGCACGTTCATAATCTTAGTTCTTTTTCACAACTTCGCACAACTAACCAGCAAGTGCACTGGGTCGTCCAAGTAATAAACCCTACGTGAGTAAGGGTCGATCCCACGGAGATTGTCGGCTTGAAGCAAGCTATGGTCATCTTGCAAATCTCAGTTAGGCGGATTCAAATGGTTATGGTGAATTGATAGTTAAAATATAATTAAAATATAAAATGGGATAGAGATACTTATGCAATTCATTGGTGAGAATTTCAGATAAGCGTATGGAGATGCTTTTGTTCCTTCTGAACCTCAGCTTTCCTACTGTCTTCATCCAATCATTCATACTCCTTTCCATGGCAAGCTGTATGTTGGGCATCACTGTTGTCAATGGCTACATCCCGTCCTCTCAGTGAAAATGGTCCAAATGCGCTGTCACCGCATGGCTAATCATCTGTCGGTTCTCGATCATGCTGGAATAGGATCCAGTGATCCTTTTGCGCCTGTCACTACGTCCAACACTCGCGAGTTTGAAGCTCGTCACAGCCATCCCTTCCCAGATCCTACTAGGAATACCACAGACAAGGTTTAGACTTTTCGGATCTCAAGAATGGCCGCCAATAATTCTAGCCTATACCACGAAGACTCTGATCGTAAATCAGGAGGCTAAGAGATATGCATTCAAGCTTGCTTTCATGTAGAACGGAAGTGTTTGTCAGGCACGCGTTCATAAGTGAGAATGGTGATGAGCGTCACATAGTCATCACATTCATCATGTTCTTGTGTGCGAATGAATATCTTAGAGAAGAAATAGGCTTGAGTTGAATAGAAAAATAATAGTACTTTGCATTAATTCATGAGGAACAAAGAGCTCCACACCTTAATCTATGGTGTGTAGAAACTCTACCGTTGAAAATACATAAGAACAAGGTCAAGGCATGGCCGAATTGCCAGCCTCCCCAAATGGCATATGAATTTGAAAATAGGGAAAAAGACCAATCCCAGATCAAGGATGATCAAAAGATGTAAAATAAATCACTAAAAGTACTTTTTATACTAAACTAGTAGCTAGGGTTACATAAGATAAGTAAATGATGTAGAAATCCACTTCCGGGCCCACTTGGTGTGTGCTTGGGCTGAGCATTAAGATTTCATGTGTAGAGACTCTTTTTGGAGTTAAACTCCAGGTTGTAGCCTGTTTCTGGCGTTTAACTCTGATTTGCAACATGTTTCTGGCGTTTAACTCCAGGATATGACAGGAAGTTGGCGTTTGAACGCCAGTTTGCATCATCAAAACTCGAGCAAAGTGTGGACTATTATATATTGCTGGAAAGCCCTGGATGTCTACTTTCCAATACAATTGAGAGCGCGTCAATTGGGTTCCTGTAGCTCCAGAAAAGCCACTTTGAGTGAAGGGAGGTCAGAATCCAACAACATCTGCAGTCCTTCTTCAGCATCTGAATCAGATTTTTGCTCAAGTCCCTCAATTTCAGCCAGAAATTACTTGAAATCATAGAAAAACACACAAACTCCTAGTAAAATTCCAGAAATGTGATTTTTATTTAAAAACTAATAAAATTATATTAAAAACTAACTAAATCATACTAAAAACTATGTAAAAACAATGCCAAAAAGCGTATAAATTATCCGCTCATCAATCTTTCCATGAGAAATTTGGATGATTTCTCCATGAAGGATTATAGGTGTTTCTATAGGATTCTCCCATGTAATTCACCTCCTCCATTGCAGGATTTTCAGGGTCATAAGCTTCTTCTTCAGAGGAAGCTTCTTTAGTATTGCCAGATGCAGCTTGCATTCCAATCAGATTCTGAGAAATCATATTGACTTGCTGAGTTAATATTTTATTCTGAGCCAATATTGTATTCAGAGTATCAATTTCAAGAACTCCTTTCTTCTGAGTCATCCTATTATTCACAGAATTTCTTTCAGAAGTGTACATGAACTGGTTATTTGCAACCATTTAAATGAGTTCCTGGGCTTCTGCAGGTGTTTTCTTCGGATGAAGAGATCCACCAGCAGAGTGGTCCAATGACATTTTGGACAATTTAGACAGACCGTCATAGAATATACATAAGATGCTCCATTCTGAAAGCATGTCAGAAGGACACCTTTTGATCACTTGCTTGTACCTTTCCCAAGCTTCATAGAGTGAGGGATTCACCTTCCTTTTGTCTGAAGATTTGGACTTCCACTCTAAGCTTGCTCAACTTTTGAGGTGGAAAAAATTTGGCCAAGAAAGCATTGACCAACTTTTCCCAAGAGTTCAGGCTTTCTTTAGGTTGTGAGTCTAACCATATCCTAGCTCTGTCTCTTACAGCAAAGGGGAAAAGCATAAGTTTGTAGACCTCAGGATTAACCCCATTGGTCTTAACAGTGTCACAGATTTACAAGAATTCAGCTAAGAACTGATGAGGATCTTCCAATGGAAGTCCATGAAACTTGCAATTCTGCTGCATTAGAGAAAAAAATTGAGGTTTAAGCTCAAAGTTGTTTGTTCCAATTGCAGGAATTGAGTTGCTTCTTCCATAGAAGTCAGAAGTTGGTGCAGTAAAGTTACCAAGCATCTTCCTTGCATCTCCACCATTGTTGTTGGATTTGGCTACCATGTCTTCTTTTTTTACGAAAATTTCTGTAAGGTTCTCTCCGGAGTGTTGTGCTTTAGCTTCTCTTAGCTTCCTCTTTAGAGTCCTTTCAGGTTCAGGATCAGCTTCAACAAGAATGTCCTTATCCTTATTCCTACTCATATGAAAAAGAAGAGAGCAGAAAAGAAGAGGAATCCTCTATGTCACAGTATAGAGATTTTTTTATGTGAGTATAAGAATAGAAGAGTAGATGAATGAGGTAGAGAGAGAGTGAGAGGAATTCAAACACAGAGAGAGGGAAAGGGTTCGAATTATGAGTAGAAGAGAAGTGTTAGTACATAATTAAATAAATAGAAAGAGAGGAGAGAGAGAGTATTCAAATTTTGAAAAGAGGGAGAAGAAAAATATTTATGTTTTTATTTAATTAATTAAGTTAGAATTTGAAATTAAAAAAATAAAATAAAATTAGAATTTAAAATAATTAGTTAATTAAAAAGATTTGAAAAGATAAAATTTTTAAATTGAAATTTTGACTTGACTAACAAGAAACAACTAAATTTTGAACATTTTTGACTAAGTCAACCTAAAATTTCAAAATTTATGAGTAAAATAAGGAAAAGATATTTTTTTTATTTTTTTGAATTAATGAAGAGAGAGAAAAATAACAAAATGACACAAAACATAAGAAATTAAGATCAAAACAAATAATGCATGCAAGAACACTTTGAATGTTAAGATGAACACCAAGAACACTTTGAAGATCATGATGAACATCAAGAACATATTTTTGAAAAAGTTTTTTTTTTAGAAAAGAAACACATGCAAGACACCAAACTTAGAAATTTTTAATGTTTAGACACTAATAATTCGAAAATGCATATGAAAAACAACAAAAAAATCAAACAAGAAAAATTAAAGATCAAACAAGGAAAATTATCAAGAACAACTTGAAGATCAAAGAAGAACACAATGCATGAATTTTTGAAAATTTAAGAAAAATTAAAAACATGCAATTAACATCAAACTTAAAATTTGACACTAGACTCAAACAAGAAACACAAAATATTTTTGGTTTTATGATTTTATTAAATTTTTTGTATATTTTTCGAAAATTATTTTGGAAAAAGAAAATAAAGAAATTCAAAATTTTTAATAAGAATTCCAGGATTCGTGCAATGTTAGTCTAAAGCTTCGGTCCAAAAGAATTAGACATGGCCAAATGGCCAGCCAAGCTTTAACATAACATTACATACAACAGCCCAATGAATAGGAATCCAAAGGCTCCTGCAATGATAAGTAGAAACCTCAATCCAAAAGATTGGACATGGCTTAACAGCCAGTCAGGCTTCAACATATCTCATGAAGCTCTAGAATTTGTTCTTAAAAATTTTTACGAATTTTTCGAAAAACAAGATTTTTTTTGTGTTTTTATTTCGAAAATAAAAATAAAAAGCTTAAACATAAAATAAAATTACCCAATCTAAGCAACAAGATGAACCGTCAGTTGTCCAAACTTGAACAATCCCCAAAAACGGCGCCAAGAACTTGGTGCACGAAATTGTGATCACACTTTTCACAAATCCGGTACAACTAACCAGCAAGTGCACTGGGTCGTCCAAGTAATACCTTACGTGAGTAAGGGTCGATCCCACGGAGATTGTCGGCTTGAAGCAAGCTATGGTCATCTTGTAAATCTTAGTCAGGTGGATTCAATTGGTTATGAGTTTTGATAATTGAAAGATAAATAAAACGTAAATTAAAATAAAGATACTTATATAATTCATTGGTGGGAATTTCAGATAAGCGTTTGGAGATGCTTTGTTGCTTCTGAACCTCTGCTTTCCTATTGTCTTCATCCAACCATGCGTGCTCCCTTCCATGGCAAGCTGTATGATCCTCTCGGATGAAAAATACCAGGTACAGTTTCTGCACGGCTAATCAACTGTCGGATTTCTCATCTCGGATGAAAAATACCAGGTACAGCTACCGCACGGCTAATCATCTATCGGTTTTCACTAGCGTCGGAATAGGATCTGTCTATCCTTTTGCACACTGTCACTGTGCCCAACATTCGCGAGTTTGAAGCTCGTCACATTCATCCCTTCCCAGATCCTACTCGAAATACCACAAACAAGGTTTAGACTTTCCGGATCTCAGGAATGCTGCCAATTGGTTCTAGCCTATACCACGAAGATCCTAATCTCACGGACTCGGTCCGTGGATTAGAGACCCAAGAGAATATACTCCGGCTGTCATCCAATGGCTACGTTGAACATCATGTAGACCGCTTGTGGTTGTCAGGCACGCGAATCTTGGCAAAGCGAGTAACGAAGATAGTGGGTGATTGTCACGGGTCACCTCTTCATTCTAACTTAACTGAATTAACTACGAGAGTATATCTTGGAGAAGAAGTAGGCGTGAATTGAAAGAAAAATAATAGTACTTGCATTAATTCATGAAGAACAGCAGAGCTCTGCACCTTAATCTTTGAGGTGTAGAAACTCCACTGTAGAAAATACATAAGAGAAAAAGGTCTAGGTATGGCCGTGTGGCCAGCCTCCCAAATGCAACATAAAAGTTCCAAGTCAAAGGACTAAACGTCCAGAGATATATTATATATGCGAATACAATAGTAAAAAGTGCTATTTATACTAAACTAGTTACTAGGGATTACAGAAAATAAGTAACTAAGTGCAGATAGTACAGAAATCCACTTCCGGGGTCTACTTGGTGTGTGCTTAGGCTGAGCATTGAAGCTTCCACCTGCATAGGCCATTCTTGGAGTTAAATGCCAGCTTGGATGCCAGTTTGGGCGTTTAACTCCAGTTCTGGTGCCAGTTCTGGCATTTTACGCCAGAAAAAGGTCTCTGGCTGGCGTTCAGACGCCAGTTTGGGCCATCAAATCTCGGGCAAAGTATGGACTATTAAATATTGCTAGAAATCCCAAGATGTCTACTTTCCAACGCAATTCAGAGTGTGCCAATTGGGTTTCTGAGGCTCTAGAAAATCCATTTCGAGTGCTGGAGGGTCAGAATCCAACAGCATCTGCTGTCCTTTCTCAGCCTCTGAATCATACTTTTGCTCAGGTCCCTCAATTTTAGCCAAAAAAATACCTGAAATTACAGAAAAACACAGAAACTCATAGTAAAGTCCAAAAATGTGATTTTTTCATAAAAACTAATAAAAAGTAACTAAAACATACTAAAAACTTTGTAAAAACTATGCCAAAAAAGGTATAAATTATCCGCTCATCAGCCTGCGATACTTTCATAATTTAAATTTGAGATTGGTCACCGACGCGAATTCGTGCATGGTGTGCACGCGTCGATGTGATGTTATGGGAGATTGGCGCAGACGCGTACATGATGCCAAGGCGCAGAAGTGAAGTTTCATCATCCACGCGCACGCGCAAAGGGCGCGTATGCGTGAGGAGCGTTCATGGCGCGAACGTAGTGTTGAGTTAATGAACACTACCAAGGGACGCGCCGTAGATGGTACGCACACGCGTCGATGGGGAAAAGCGCAATGGACGCGCATGCACTAAGGACACGCACGCGTCGGTGAAAGAACGCTACGTTCACCTGATGCTGCATGGAATTACCATTTTGGACCCACTTCATCAGAAAACCAACAAGCCCACTCCAAGCACCGAATGACTGAATTAGAAAGTGTATAAATAGGAGATCCTTTTTTGGAAAGAGGGAGCTCTCTTGGAATTTTTCTTTTAGAATTTTAGCATTGAGATCAGATCTAAATTTTCCTTTCTGTTTTGCTTTCTCTTTTCTGCAATTGTTACCTTCTGCTTTTGGGTTTTGGAACTTTGATTGGAGAATTCTTTGAAATCTCTTCACCTTGGAGTATTCTTTTTATTTTTCATGTTTCTAGTTTTATGAATTTGAGATCTGATCATAGTTTACCTTCTAATTTTCTTTCTTCTGCAATTATCAATTTCTCATTTAGAATTTTATAGCTGATCTAAGTTTTCATTCTGTTTTGATCTTCTTCTGAAATTTTCCATTTATGTTTTGGTACTAAAATCTTGATTGATCTACTTTCTAAATCTCTTCATATAATAGTGTTGGCGCTACATTTGTTCCAAGAGCGCTTGCGATAGCAAAGTTGAAAAATTTTGTCGGTGATGCGTACGCGTGAGATTGATATTTTTGAAAGTCCCCGCGTACGCATGGACGAGGCATACAGGTTAAATAGCACCGTTGAGGCTAACGCTATGCTTTTCCCAAAAGCGCTGAAGACCACGCGCACATGTGTGTGACGCGTACGCGTGAGTGCACGAGCACTAACACTGCAGAAAAATGCTACGCCAGCCTGGGAGCAGAATATTCTACAGCCAATGCCTATAGGACTGTACCAACTGAAAGTTTGAAAAGCCCACTTTGAGAAACTTGCAAGTACACCTGAGGAGCCAGGAAATTTGTATAAATAGGTGGTACCTTGAATCAAAAGGGGACTTTTTGGACTTTTGGAACTTTTACTTTTTGCTCATACTTTATATTACTTTCAGTTTCATCTTTGCTTGTAGCTTTCCTTTTCTTTTAATTTTGTACTTAGTTTAATTTCTAGTTTTGAATTTCTGTTTGTACTTGGAGCTATGAGTCACTAAACCCCATTTTCATTAAGGGAAGGAGCTCTGTTGGTTTTAATGAATTAATACTTCTTCTTTTCTTCTCAATTCAAGTGGTTTATCTAAGAGGAAACTCTTGTGCTTCATAGATTCGATTACTATCAAGAGAGGGATTGAATCTACTTGAATTGTGTGATAAACTTGAGAAAGGAGTCATAAAATTTAGTTTGGGGTTTATCCTCTCATGATTCTCTTGGTTGATATATTCTTGATTTGGTATGTGAGATGTAATCACCTTGAATTGAAATCCTGGGAATTATGTGGCATTTGGGATTAGCAATTGATCTTCATCTCTTCTCATGAGCAATTAGATCAAGAGATTGGCAATTGTTTGTGATAAGAGAAATTGAATCACCAAGAGATTGGGATTCAATTACTCACAATCCGCCATAGATCTATTCACATGATTGAGAAGGAATTGATCACCATTAATTTATGAGAAATCAACATATCTGATCCCTAGTGATCTCACCCATCACAAATCTTCACTTCTATTCCTTTGAGTTTCTAATTACCCACTACCCAACTTCCCTGTTTACATTCCTGCAATTTATAATTCCTGCCATTTACATTTAAGCTCCTACTTACTTGCAATTTACGCTTTAGCCATTTACATTTTAGTTCTTAGTTTCTTGCACTTTAAGTTTCCGCTCTTACATTTCCAGTCATTTATTTCATTCTTTTACTTTCAGTCATTTCAATTCCTTGTCATTTATATTTTTGTATTTTACTTTCATGTTGAATACACCAAGAAATCACGAATCGTTTGTCTAACTAGAGCACTATTTAACTAAAATTGCTTAATCCACCAATCTCTGTGGGATCGACCTCACTCTTGTGAGTATTACTACTTGATACGACCCGGTATACTTGCCGGTAATTACATGAAATTAATTTTTTCGTATCATTACTTCAATGTCAAATTCTTGTAGCAACAACACCCACCTAATAAGCCTTGGCTTAGCATCCTGTTTAGACATGAGGTACCTGAGAGCAGCATGGTCAGTGTATACTACAGTTTTTGAACCAATCAAGTATTGCCTGAATTTGTCAAATGCATAAACAATTGCCAATAGTTCTTTTTCTGTGGTGGTGTAATTTTTCTGTGCCTCATTTAACACTTTACTTGCATAGTATATGACATGATGCAATTTATTCTTCCTTTGTCCCAACACAGCACCAATTGCAAAATCACTTGCATCTCAAAAGGTAGTCCCCATTCCTGGGGTGTGATAATTGGTGTTGTAGTAAGTTTAGTTTTCAAGGTTTCAAAAGCATGTTTGCATTCATCATAAAAAAGAAATGGATTATCAACCACCAGCAAGTTGCTTAGTGGCTTAGCTATCTTTGAGAAATCTGTGATGAATCTCTTGTAAAATCCAGCATGCCCAAGAAAACTTCTTACTGCTTTCACATTGATTGGTATAGGAAGCTTTTCTATGATTTCTATTTTGGCTTTGTTAACTTCTATACCCTTGCTTGAAATTTTATGCCCAAGAACAATGCCTTATGGTACCATGAAATGACATTTTTCCCAATTCAAGACTAAGTTTGTTTCTTGGCATCTTTTCAAGACAAGGGTTAGATGATGCAAACAAGTGTTAAAAGAGTCACCAAAAACAGAAAAATCATCCATAAACACCTCTAAGAATTTCACTACCATGTCAGAGAATATGGAAAGCATACACCTTTGAAAGGTTGCTGGAGCGTTGCACAGCCCAAAGGGCATCCTTCTGTAGGCAAAGACTCCGAATGGACAAGTGAAAGAGGTCTTTTCTTGGTCCTTGCGATCTACCACTATCTAATTGTACCCGGAGTACCCATTTAAGAAGCAATAGTAGGCATGGCCAGCCAATCTTTCTAGTATCTTATCAATGAAGGGGAGATGAAAGTGGTCCTTTCTTGTAGCATTATTCAATCTCCTGTAGTTAATGCACATTCTCCACCCGGTCACTGTCCTTGTGGGGATGAGTCCATTCCTTTCATTGAAGATGACAGTCTCGCCTCCCTTCTTTGGTACCTGACGTTAGGATTTTTGCTGGTAAAAAATTTTATAAAAATAGTCGCGTTGTAGATATAGTTTCTAAACCGACAGAAATCCCTTTGTACAAACGTTTTGGTTGTCACAAGTAACAAACCCCTTTAAAATTAATAACCGAAGTATTTAAACCTCAGGTCGTCTTCTCAAGGAACTGCAGGGAGGTATGTTCTTACTATTGGTTATGAAGATTGTAAATTAGGGTTTTAAAAGTAAGGAACAAGTAATTTAAATGACAAGTAAAATAAATAAATAACTGTAAAATACACTTTTGGCAAGGTATGAGAAATTGAAAGTCCTATCCTAGTTATCTTTATCAATGGTGTTGAGAATTGAGTCTTACTCCCACTTAGTTAGCCTTTACTAAAGCAAGGGAAGATCAAGTGGATTAATTAGTCTGATCTTCAGGTTCTAGTCAATTCTTGAGAAAGGACTGGAATTATTGAAGTTCAATTCAATTAGCAAAGATAACAATTATCGATCACGTTGAGTTTGATAACTCCTGAGTTATTGATTTCTTAACCAAGACCAAAAGGGGAAAAGTAAATCTACTCGAATAAAAATATCTTCAGGTTGGAAGTAACAGTAACATAAACAAAAGAGAGCAATCATAAACTGAAATACCTCAAATAACATTAATTAAGAGAATTATCTGTAACATAGAAAAGTTCATAAATTAAATTGAGAAGATAATAAAAAGGAAAGTTGAACCTGATAAAAAGGAACAATCATGAAAGCAAGAAAAATCCTAAATCCTAATCGTAAGAGAGAGGGGAGAGAACCTCTCACTAAAAACTACATCTAAATCCTAAAATTGTGTATTATCAGCTTGTTCTTATGAATGAATGGGTTCCTCCACTTTATAGCCTCTAATATGTGTTTTTTGAGCCGCAAACTGGGTTAAAAACAGCACAGAAATCGCTGTAGAAGAAATCTGCCACGCTGATTTTTGTCAGTGCGACGCGTCCGCGTGGAGCACGCGTTCATGTCGCTTAGCGTCATGGCAACTATGGCATATTATATATCAAATCGAAACCCCCGACGTTAGCTTTCCAACACAACTAGAACCGCATCATTTGGACCTCTGTAGCTAAAGTTATAGCAGTTTGAGTGCGAAGAGGTTAGGCTAGACAGCTTAGCAATTTCTCCAACTTCTTGTATTCCTTCCACTTTTGCATGCCTCCTTTCCATCCTCTGAGCCATTCCTGCCCTGTAATCTCTGAAATCACTTAACACACATATCAAGGCATCTAATGGTAATAAGAGAGGACTTAAACATAGGGAACTTAAGGCCAAAGAAGCATGGTTTCAATCAAAGCACATAATTAGGAAGGCAAATGTAAAACCATGCAAATAGTATGAATAAGTGGGTAAAGAGTTGATAAAAACCACTCAATTGAGCACAAGATAAACCATAAAATAGTGGTTTATCAACCTCCCCACACTTAAATATTAGCATGTCCTCATGCTAAGCTCAAGAGAAGCTATAAAAGTGTGAAGAGGAATGGTAAAATTTATGAAATGCAACCTATCTATTTGAATGCAACTATATGCTAAGATGTTTCTATCTACTTGGTTAAAAGTAAACAAGTTCTCCAAGACAAAAATAATTTAAATTCCACTAATTCAAATCATATAATAAAAGACAAGTAAACTTGTGAGAAGATAGCTCATAAAAGTAGGGAACATAGAATCAAGCATTGAACCCTTACTGGTAGTGTATATCACTCTAATCTCTCAAGTGTCTAGGGTTAATCACTCTATTCTTCTCTAATCATGCTTTCTAAACCTTGTTCTTCATCTAACCAATCAACAAATATTTAGCATACTAATGCAAACATCATGAGGTCTTTTCAGGGTTGTAATGGGGCTGAGGTAAAGATATGGGTACATGTATGGCCAAGTGAGCTATAATATGAATCTTTGACTAACCTAAGCTCTCACCTAATATACATATACTCTATATACTGTTAAATTCATGCCTAACTATCCATAATTCCCATTTTTGTATGATTCCCATACTCATGTACCAAATTTTTTATATTTCTTTAAATTATCACATGTGCATTGATCTTTTTATTAACTTAGCATTGGAGTAATTTTGTCCCCTTATTTATTTACTTATTTATTGAATATTTTTGGATTTTTCTCTTTTTTTTTGTAGAGAAATAAACATAACTTATCAATGCACATGGATTTTTCTATTATTTTTCTATTTTGGTTTTTTTTCATGAGTCGGTTCCCAAATTTCCAATATTCAAATAAATTAGAAACATGATACATTCCCTTATTAACCCATGTTCCTACAATTTTCCCACACTTAGTTGATGCACAATCTCTATCTTAAGCTAACCAAAGATTCAATTGGGGTATTTAATTTGTTTTTCTGCTTAAGGCTAGTGATGTGGTAAAATATAGAATAAATGGGATTAAAAAGGCTCAAGGTGGCAAACAAAGGTGATTGAAAGGGTAGGCTTATTTGGGATAAGTGAGTAAAAATTCATATAATGGCCTCAATCATATGCAAGCATGTAAATACACTAAATAATGGACATACAGACTGGAACAAAATATAGATTACAATCATAGAGAAGAAAACACACAAGAATAAAATATTATGGTTAAATAATGTAACCATATAAATAAGCTCAAAGTCTCACAGGTTGTGTGTTCTTAGCTTTTTAAACTATGTTCCAAATACAACTTCAAACAAGTTTTAATAGAAAAGTTTTTAATTTAAATTAGTGAAATATTATAAAAATTTCTTGAAAAAGAAAATACTACTTTAACCAAGCAGTGGTAAAATATGCACAAAATCAAGAGAATATGCAATCAAACATGCAAATGCAACAATGAACAAACAAAGAAAATAGAGTATTGGTGTTGAAAAAAAGGTAACTAACCCCTGGAAGTCGGTATCGACCTCCCCACACTTAAAGATTGCACCGTCCTCGGTGCATACTAAGATGTACAAGTGGATGGGGGTTGTGGTTCCTTAGCTGGGGCTCTTTTTGTTCCTTTCCTTGCCGGTGGTTTGGGAGTAGCTTTCTCTTTACCCTTCTTGGTGGCCATCCTAAAAAGGGAAAAAGAAAGTAACTTTTAAAGCTAAGGGTTAGAGCAAGGAAGAGAGCGGTAAAGGTGGTAATCAATGCACAATAAAGAAGAATGACGTTAACACATGGTCATGACTACATGTGAAAAGTTCATCAATAGAAATATAGCAAGTGCATGTAATAACAATTAAATGCAAGATGTTTATTGGCATGCTGGCAAAGGCATGAGTAGCATAGATCAATCATTCAATGTCCAAGTTAGATTACCAAGTATTTCAAACTAACAACATGTTTGTAATGACAATTATATTGAATGAATATGATATGAAAAAGGGTTTTGTGAAAAGCAAGCATTCAGAGTAGTAGGAGAAAAGATATTGAAAAACAGTGCATAATGCCGTACGGGCGTTTTCACAAACACATAGCATGCATGGTAAATAATCTAAGGAAAATAATAAATTGAACATGCAAGCAACCCTTTAAATTAATATATAATTGCCAAATAATTTTGCAGCAATCCACAATGACCCAAATAAATTTTCAACACCAATTAAAAGAAAAAGAAAGAAAAAAGAAAACATGTACAATGAAAGTAAAAAGAAAGAGAAAGGAAGAAGAAAACATAAAATAAAGAAGAAGAATAGAAAAGAAATGAGGGAAGAAGAAAAGAAAAACCTTGATAATGGTGGTGAGAGAGAGAGAAAGTAGAAAGTGAGAAGGAGGAAAGAAGGAAGAAAGGGGAAGAAAGAAAGAAGAAGGGAAAAGAAAAAGTAGGATTTGGGGAAGAGAAAGAAAAGATATTTTGGCAGATTAGGGTAAGCTGTGCGGCGGAAGCGACGCGGACGCGTGAGTGACGCGTTCACACGGATAGCACTTCGATGAAGTGATGCGAACGCGTGGGTCACGCTTTCGCGTGAAGTGATTCGTGCCTTCAGCGTGAGTGCAGTCTCGCGGCCGCGCAACTCTCTGGTGAAAAGCTCATTTTGCCAAAAATTTGGGTCACGCAATCGCATGGTGGATGCGATCGCGTGAATGGCCTTGTTTAAAGAACGACACGGATGCGTAGGGCATGCGTTCGCGTGGTAAGGCTTGTGCTGCTAGCACGAGTCCAGCCCAATTCCAGCTCAACTTTCGGCCATACACCCTTTTTACGTCGATTTACAGGGCCACGCGGTCACGTGGATTAGTTTGTGCGAAAGGCACGCCTTCAGCCACACTTTCGCGTGACTCTCTGTTAAATTTCTTTTCTTCCTAAGGCACAGATGACGCGAACGCGTCGGCGACGCTGTCGCGTCGCGTGCCATTTTTTTTGCAGTATGCAGAATGCAATGCTAATATGAATGTTATGCAAAACTCCAGGTTCAATACAATAAAATAAAATAAAACTCGAAAACAAATAAAACTAAATAAAAATGAAAAAGGAACGATCATACCATGGTGGGTTGTCTCCCACCTAACACTTTTAGTTAAAGTCCTTAAGTTGGACATTTGATGAGCTTCCTGTTATGGTGGCTTGTGCTTGAATTCATCCAGAAATCTCTACCAATGTTTGGAATTCCAGTAGCCTCCGGGATCCCAAACTAGGCATAGAAAGCCTTCAAGTAAGTTGAAGCAGGTGACAAGGCCCCAAGAGTGTTGATTGGTAGAATGAATTCCGGGGTCCCAAGTCTTGCTTTTGCACCCGTCTTCTTGTTGATCATTATTATTCCATCCAGGTAGCAAGCAATCTGAATTCTCACTAAAGCGGCCAAACAACTTCCTAGACCCATTCAATTGAGCTCTACACCAACTTTTGCATTTAAACTTTGAGCACATAACCATGTTGAACCTTGCTTGACAACTCCAACCACTAACCATCTTCCTCTTACTCTTAATGCCACAAAGAGCTCTAAGTTGACCATCTGTCTCCAGTAGCCCATATTCAAGTAGAATTAGAAAGCTAAGGGATATGAATTTTACCCACTTGAATGTTGTGAAGGATGATGGCAACTTAGGGGGAGGTATTGTTAACGAATTTGCAAGCTCCACTCCCTTGTGCTCTTCTCTGACAACTTCCACCTCTTTACAAGTTTCTTCAATATCAACCTCTTCCTCTTGGTAGCTTTCTTCCAGTTCAATCTCTTCTTCATTGCTCACCAAGGGCATGAGAGGCTGTGCTTCTTCTTCTTTAATCTCCATCTCTTGACCAACCTCTTCCAAGTCTTCAACTATGATATGCCTTGGAGGTTGTACACCCGCCTCAGCATCAATTTCAATCGCCTTGGAAGGAGGCTCTATGTCTTGACTTTCCCATGGAGGTTCAACATCTCCCAAGTCTTCAACCACTTCTTCTTCTTCTTCAATAATTCTGGCTTCCTCCACTTGTTCCAGTACAAATTCATGCTCCTTACTGTCCACCGGAGTTTCTAATGTCTCCTTCATGCTACGTTCTTCATTAGATTGTCCACATGAAGCCATGGGGTTCCTTAATTGTCCGAAAGTCGGGAAGCTAATTGATGTATCGCTTGCTCCAATTGATGAAGGGTTTCATGAAATTGATCCACTATTTACTTGAGACGATCCGTTGATTCTTGTTCCGCTTGGGTATCATAAGTAGGACCATAAGGCTCTTGGATTGATGGATATGGATATGGTGCATATGGAGGTGGTGGTTCTTGAGAGTAATTGGGTTGGAATTGGGGTGGTTCTATTTATGGTTCATATGGTTCATAAGGTGGTTGGTATGGTGGATGAGGGTTAGGATCATATGAAGGTAAATGGTGGTAGTTAGCTTGTGAGTGTGGTGGTTCAAAGTTGTGTTGAGGAGGTTCATAGGCATATGATGGGGGTCCATCATATCTATCATCTTGGTATGCCCCCTGGAATGGCTCTTGACTATAGTAATTTGGTGGGTGTTGGTTGTCACGGAAGGGTCCACCATAACTATTGTCTTGGTATACATCGTGGAATGGTCTTTGTCTGTGGTACTGTGGAAGGTGTTGTTGCCAGAAGGGTCGATCAGATCCTCGTGGCTCCTTCTATCTCTGATTGTTTTGACCTTGATGCATGTTCCTGTTATAATTTCCATTCCTTACAACAACATTGGAACCAAACTCAAAGCGAGAGGGGTGAGAACTCATAATAGTAATTAAAAATTAAAAACGAAAACAAAAACAAATTTAAATTAAAAGGTTATTTAAATTTTGAATTTGAAAATTAAATTTCGAAATTTGAAATTTGAAATTTTGAAATTTGAATTTTGAAAAAGTCAACAATATAAGATAAAGTTTTGAAAAAAATTTAAATTTTAAAAAGGTTTGATTTTTAAAATTTTAAATTTGAATTTTGAAAATTGAAATTTGAATTAAATTTTTTTTTAATTTCAATTTTGGGAAATTGAAATTTGAAATTTGAAATTTTGAGTTTTAAATTTTGAATTTTTGAATTTAGTGAGGAAAGAGAAAAACAATAAAATGACACCAAACATAAAATTTTTAGATCAAAATGAAGAAAACAACTAAGAACAACTTGAAGATCAAGATGAACACGAAGAACAAATTTTTGAAAATTTTTTAATAACTAAATAAAAACCAATAACCTCTTAATTTAAAAAAAATTAAAAAAATAAAAACAAATAAACAAACAAAAAGCAAATATTTACAATAACCAATAATAAGGCACACGTTTGCAATTCCCCGGCAATGGCGCCATTTTGACGTTAGAATTTTTGCTGGTAAAGAATTTTATAAAAATAGTCGCGTTTTAGATATAGTTTCTAAACCGACAGAAATCCCTTCGTACAAACATTTTGGTTGTCACAAGTAACAAACCCCTTTAAAATTAATAACCGAAGTATTTAAACCTCGGGTCGTCTTCTCAAGGAACTGCAGAGAGGTATGTTCTTACTATTGGTTATGAAGATTGTAAATTGGGGGTTTTAAAAGTAAGGAACAAGTAATTTAAATGACAAGTAAAATAAATAAATAACTGTAAAACATACTTTTGGCAAGGTATGAGAAATTGGAAGTCCTATCCTAGTTATCTTTATCAATGGTGATGAGAATTGAGTCTTACTCCCACTTAGTTAGCCTTTACTAAAGCAAGGAAAGATCAAGTAGATTAATTAGTCTGATCTTCAGGTTCTAGTCAATTCATGAGAAAGGACTGGAATTATTGAAGTTCAATTCAATTAGCAAAGATAACAATTATCGATCACGTTGAGTTTGATAACTCCTGAGTTATTGATTTCTTAACTAAGACCAAAAGGGGAAAAGTAAATCTACTCGAATAAAAATATCTTCAGGTTGGAAGTAACAGTAACATAAACAAAAGAGAGCAATCATAAACTGAATTACCTCAAATAACATTAATTAAGAGAATTATCTGTAACATAGAAAAGTTCATAAATTAAATTGAGAATATAATAAAAAGGAAAGTTGAACCTGATAAAAAGGGACAATCATGAAAGCAAGAAAAATCCTAAATTCTAATCCTAAGAGAGAGAGATGAGAGAACCTCTCTCTAAAAACTACATCTAAATCCTAAAATTGTGTATTATCAGCTTGTTCTTATGAATGAATGGGTTCCCCCACTTTATAGCCTCTAATCTGTGTTTTCTGGGCCGCAAACTGGGTCGAAAACAGCCCAGAAATCGCTGTAGAAGAAATCTGCCACGCTGATTTTCGTCACTGCGATGCGTCCGCATGGAGCACGTGTTCGCGTCGCCTATCATCAGGGAAACTATGGCATATTATATATCAAATCAAAGTCCCAGACGTTAGCTTTCCAACGCAACTGGATACGCGTCATTTGGACCTTTGTAGCTAAAGTTATAGTCGTTTGAGTGCGAAGAGGTCAGGCTGGACAGCTTAGCAATTTCTCCAACTTCTTGTATTCCTTCCACTTTTGCATGCCTCCTTTCCATCCTCTGAGCCATTCCTGCCCTGTAATCTCTGAAATCACTTAACACACATATCAAGGCATCTAATGGTAATAAGAGAGGACTTAAACATAGGGAACTTAAGGCCAAAGAAGCATGTTTTCAATCAAAGCACATAATTAGGAAGGCAAATGTAAAACCATGCAAATAGTATGAATAAGTGGGTAAAGAGTTGATAAAAACCACTCAATTGAGCACAAGATAAACCATAAAATAGTGGTTTATCAGTACTCACCCAAGAGCTGTCAGAAATGGGGTATATGATTCCAACATTCCATAACTTCATCATCTCCTTTTGAACCACCTCTTTCATGGTTGGATTGAGCCTCCTTTAATGTTGCACCACTGGCTGTGAGTCCTCCTCTAGCAGGGTTTTATGCATGCAAATAGCAGGGCTTATACCCTTGATGTCATCAATTGTCCACCCTAGAACAGTTTTGTGAGTTTTTAACACCTCAAGCAGCTTTGCTTCATCTTGTGTACTCAAAGGAGAGTTGATGATTACTGGAAGGGTTTCCTTCCCACCAAGGAATGCATATTTGAGATGAGGGGGGAGAGGCTTCAGTTCTTGCTTTGGTGCCTCCTCTTTCTTTCCTTCAAGAGAGTTTTCGGCTACTTGCTTCTCTTTGGCATCTTCAACGTGAATCTCTTGAATTTCTTCTTCTTTTTCTCCATGATAACTTGTCTCAAGCACTACTTCCACTAATGTTTCTATCATCTCCACCCTCATATGGTTCTCTTTCTCAGGGGGGTATCGCATTGTCTTAAAGACATTGATGATCATTTGCTCATTATGTACCCTGAGAACCATTTCACCTTTTTCTACATCAATGATGGTTCTTACTGTGGCTAAGAAAGGTCGTCCCAAGATAATCGAGTTGTTTCCTTCCTCTTCCATGTATAAGATTACAAAGTCAGCATGGAAAATAAAATCTCTAACCTTCACCAATAAGTTTTCCACAACTTCATTAGGTATCTTGACGGATCTATCAGCCAATTGAAGTGACATTCTGGTGGGTCTAACTTCCTCTATTGACAGCTTTTTCATCATAGAGAGGGGTATCAGATTTATACTAGCACCCAGGTCACAAAGTGCTCTTTCTAATGTTATGTTACCTATGGTACATGATATGAGGAAACTCCTTGGGTCCTTGAATTTTGGTGGAATACCTCTTTGGATTATAGCACTGCATTCCTGGGTGAGGATCACAGTTTCCTTCTCCTTCTAGCTCCTCTTTTTGGTGATGAGTTCTTTGAGAAACTTTGCATAAAGTGGCATTTGCTCCAAGGCTTTAGCTAGTGGAATGTTGATCTCCAATTTCCTGAAAATCTCAAGGAACTTAGGAAAATGTTGATCCTTAATCTCCTTGTGCAATCTCTGAGGGTAAGGTAGTTGAGGAACATATGGTTTCACTTCCTCTTTCTTCTCTTGTGTTTGTAACTCTGAGACTTGCTTGCCCTACCTTGGAGCTTGTGGCTCATTATCCTTCTTGGGATCCACCTTATCATTTTTCTTAATCTCTGTCTCTTCCTTGCTATCAACCTTGTTGTCCTTTCCCAATGTTTTGCCACTCCTAAGCTATATTGCTTTGCACTCTTCCTTTGGATTTGGGATGGTGTCACTTGGGAAGGTATTAATTGGCCTCTCAGCAGGTTGCTTGGATAGTTGCCCTATTTGTCTTTCAAGGTTTCTCATTGATGCTTCATGGTTCTTGCTTGCCATCTCTTAGTTTCTTCATGAGCTTTTCCATCATCATCTCTAGATTAGTGATTCTTTAAGACTCTTGATGTGGCTGGGGTTGTGGATGAGATGTTAGTTGTTGATGGAAGTTGGTTGGGTTATTTGAAGGGTTATTTTGTGGGTAGAATATGGATGTAGAAACATTATTTTGTGGTTTTCTGTATGGACTGTTGTTAGTGGGGTGATGGTTTTGGTTGCTTGTGTTGCGGAAGTTATTGGAATTGGAGTTCTTCTGCCATTGGTTCTGATTGTCTCCCCACCTCAAGTTGGGATGGTTCCTCCATGAGGAATTGTATGTGTCCCCATGGAAATCATTGTGGGAAGAGTTTGTGTGGTGCATATATTGGACTTGCTCAGGCTGCTGCTCACTTTTGTATGCCTCAAAGCTTGGCTTGTTGTGCTGATTGCAGCCAATTGAAGTCCATCCATCATTTTTTCCATCATTTCCATCTGCTGCTGGATTTATCGGTCCATCAGTTTGTTCTAGACTAGGATTGCATCCACACCCTCAAACTCATATACACCTCTCTTTTGAGTTGCTTGTCTCTCTGAGGAGTAGAAGTACTGGTTGTTAGCTACCATATCTATGAGATCATGTGCCTCTTCTGGAGTTTTCATCATTTGAAGTGATCCTCCTGAAGAATAATCCAGTGCCTTTCTTGCTTTCATGGAGAGACCTTCATAGAAGTTCTGAAGCTTCACCCATTCACTAAACATATCCGAAGGACATCTTCTGATCAGTGCCTTATACCTCTCCCAAGCCTCATATAAGGATTCTCCCTCCAATTGTCTGATGGTTTGCACCTCAGTTTTGAGCTTGATAATTCTTTGAGACGTGTAGAACTTGGCCAAAAATTTGTTAACCTAGTCATCCCAATTTGTGATGCTCTCCTTTGGGAAGGTTTCTAACCACCGAGTTGCTTTGTCCCTTAGAGAGAAGGGAAATAGCAGTAGCTTATAGATATCTGGGTGTACTCCATTAGTTTTGACAATGTCACATATCCTCAGGAAAACGGATAAGTGTTGATTTAGGTCCTCCATGGCACCTCCTCCAAACTGGCAGTTATTCTTAACCAGAGTAATGAGCTGAGCTTTAAGCTCAAAGTTGTTGGCATGTACATTAGGTGTAAGAATACTACTCCCACAATTCCTAGGATCAGGAATGGTATAAGAGGCTAGCACTCTCCTGGCAAGTTGGTTGTTGTTGTTAGCCACTCCTTCCTCATGCACCTCATCCTCCTTGACTTGATCCAAGTCCTCTTCTGAGTCCTCTTCACCAACAACTCTCTTCCCTCTAGCTTCACTTCTTAGTCTGAAAAGAGTTCTTTCTGGCTCAGAATCAAAGGATGTTAATGTTTCCTTTCTCCCTCTTGGCATACACAACATTAAGACAAACCAAATGACAAGTAAACACTCTATTGCTAGGGTGTGTGTTAGAGTTAGCTGACACAATGTGTCAAATAGTTAGTATGCTTAAACAAAAACAAAGAAAAGTGCTTAATCTAGACTATCACCCACTTAATCGTTGTTAATCTGAATCAATCCCCAGCAACAGTGCCAAAAATTTGATAACTGGAAATTTGCACAGCACAAATTTTCTCGGCAAGTATACCAAATCGCCAAGTAATAACTCGCTGTTGAGTGAGGTCGATTCCACAGGGATTGATGGATTAAGAAAATTTAGTTAGATGATTTATCTAGTCAAGCTAATGTTTGATGATGTTGGTGTAATTGAACGAACAGAATGTAATTAACAAAGAAAGTAATTATACTGAATTTAAATTGCTAAAGCATAAAGAGCTGAAAGTAATTTACAAAAGGTTGATGGCAGAAACTTAAATGACAAGAAAGTAAAGAGCTAAAGCTTAAATGACAAGAAAGTAAAAGCAAGAATGTAAATAGCAATGAAAGATAAATTGCATGAAATGTAAATGGGCTTTGGGTGTTGGGATTCAAAGGAAACAAGAAATTCAAAGCAATTAAGTAAGGGAAAAATAATGGGGAAGATTCATTAGGGATTGGAGATATTATAATCCATTATGAATCAAAGGGCACTAACCCTTCATTACTCTCTTTCTCATATTTATTCTTGGTCCCACTTATAAAATTAATGATGAGAGATCACACTTTACTCCCTCAATTGTTAAAAAAAATGAGAGGATCCATTTCCTATTTCTCTCCTGCTATTTGTAACATCCTCACTATCGGAATGTCACGCTTCCAGCTGCGTCACTCTGATAGCGAGAATATTACGACGACTTTCTTATTTTTATTAAATAGATATGAGCCTTTAACTCGAAACCATATCACTATTTTCTTTAAAAAAATTAGAAATACATTTTATTTCAATCAAACATGCATATAACCAAATTCAAATCACAATAATCATATATATATATATATATATATATATATATATGTTCTTTCTGAACCAAAGGAGGGCAATGATATCAGATTTCTAAAAATTATGTCTAATCTCTTCCGTTCACTCTCTAGATGTCTCTCCATTAAGGGATCTTCTTCACCTTCTTCCTCATTGATCCGCTTCGGGCCATCTGGTATCAGAGCCTGATGGGGAAGTAGGAATATTATTATTATTATTATTATTATTATTATTATTATTATTATTATTATTAAACTATCTCTGAGGTTCATGGATCTGGAAGTTATATTCTTTGCTTACTATTCATGTTCTTATTTACTGTTCATGTTCTTGATCTCTGTACATACTAATATATATATATATATATATATATATATATATAGACACACACACATACATATACAAAACTCCGTATACAAGTAACTTGCAAATATAAATACATACATATAATTACAACTCCTATCCCTCTTACAAATATAATAATAAAGGCGAGGGAGAACTATAACTATATATATACAATAACAGATGCTCAAAAGAAACTCCTTAAACTCTTCGTCTATCCTAAAAAGAGAAATCTGTATGGGGTGAGAACATCATCCTCGCTGATTCTCAATAGAGAATTTTTAAGAATTATCATAAGAAGATATTTAAAAGAAAGTTGTTTTCAATTGCATTGATTATCACTCTTCTTATGAATCTTTTTGAAAACCAACTACTAATCATCCAAAAACTCAAACCTTTTTGAAAACCATTAATTAATTACCCAAAAATCCATATTCATGTTTCGAATTTATAAAAACTTCAATTAAACACCATATCTCGTAACGTTTCACTATATGTATCAATGGAGTAATTTCATCAAACTGACCACCGATTCATCTAATAACAGCCTCCGCTCTAAACATAACCAAATCACGGCTTCCGGCCCAACACAATATTACATTACGGCCTCTGGCCCAAAATAATATCACATCGTGACCTTTGGCCCAACACAAACAAATCACACTTCAACCACCATAATCCGAACCAACAGTCACAATCACAAGTAATGTAATTCGAGCACAATCAAGAGTAATTACATCAAATATAGCAATTAACAGTTAAATAGAATTATTCACGAAGGCAAACGAAATACAATATACACACCCAAACAATGTCACATTGATGCATATGATGCATGCCTGTCTTACTGGCCAATGATATCATCTGTTGGTTATACAGCCAAACACTACATGTCCGGAGCAAGTGAAATCACTCCACTGCATCTACCCAGACAAGTATAGCTGGTAAACAGAATTACTCCGATACGGCAAGTGGAATCACTCCACTGCAAGTGATGTCAAACGGAATCACTCCTTTGTGACAAGTGGAATCACTCCACTGCATTACAACACAAGTAGAATCACTCTACTGCGGTAAGTGGAATCACTCCACTATAAGTGATGGCAAATAGAATCACTCTGCTGCGGCAAGTGCAATCACTCTACTGCATTACAAGGCAAGGAGAATCACTCTACTGCGACAAGTGGAATCACTCGACTACAAGTAAATTATTTTCAAAACCATTCTCTTCATACCTTAATCAAAATTGATCGTTCATCACCTCTTAACATTATAATCATCGTTATCATATCTCAATCAAATTCATTCATCCTCATCCTCTCAATCAAAATTGATGGAGTTTGATTGATTGTATATTGAATTCTGTTGATATATTGTTATATATGATTAAGCTTGTGATTTGGTCATATTTGTGCTGCCCAAACTGTGATAATGAGGCTGATTTGGGGCTGTCATTGTGTTAGTTTTTGAATAAAATGGGTGAGGTTTAATGGCTGAGGAATTAAATTAAAAGCTATGAAAAAATTGGTAACCGTAAAACTCAAAAACGGATTAAGATTTAAATGTATATTTTAAAAAGAAAATAAGGAGGGTTTCGGTTCTTGGTGAAGAGAAGAATTATCCAAGAAGAATTATTTTTGAGGAAATATCTTGTATTTTTATGAAAAGACTGAGTTTAATATTATAATTATATAAGTTTTTTGGGTATTTTGGGTAATAAATAAAGTTCAGGGTAAATGGATATTTTATAAAAGTTCAGGGTCATTGATGAGCGGATAATTTATACGCTTTTTGGCATTATTTTTACATAGTTTTTAGTATGATTTAGTTAGTTTTTAGTATATTTTCATTATTTTTTAAATAAAATCACATTTCTGGACTTTACTATGAGTTTGTGTATTTTTCTGTGATTTCAGGTAATTTCTGGCTGAAATTGAGGGACCTGAGCAAAAATCTGATTCAGAGACTGAAAAAGGACTGCAGATGTTGTTGGATTCTGACCTCCCTGCACTCGAAATAGATTTTCTGGAGCTATAGAAACCCAATTGGCGCGCTCTTAAATGCGTTGGAAAGTAGACATCCAGGGCTTTCCATCAATATATAATAGTCCATACTTTGTCCGAGTTTTGATGATGCAAACTGGCGTTCAAATGCCAACTTTCTGCCCTATTCTGGAGTTAAACGCCAGAAACGGGTTGCAAATCAGAGTTAAACGCCAGAAACAGGCTACAACCTGGCATTTAACTCCAAAAAGAGTCTGTACACATGAAAGCTCAATGCTCAGCCTAAGCACACACCAAGTGGACCCGGAAGTATGTTTCTACATCATTTACTTTTCTTATGTAACCCTAGCTACTAGTCTAGTATAAAAACTACTTTTAGTGATTTATTTTATATCTCTGGATCTCTGGTTAGTCTTTGAAGAATTTTATGTTCAGAGATCACGTTTAGGGGGCTGGCCATTCGGCCATGCCTGGACCTTCATCGCTTATGTATTTTCAATGGTAGAGTTTCTACACACCATAGATTAAGTTTCTTATTCAATTCAAGCTTATTCCTATTCTAAGATATTCTCTTGCACTTCAACATGATGAATATGATGATCCGTGACACTAATCACTATTCTCAACCTATGAACGCGTGCCTGACAACTACTTCCGTTCTACCTTGGATTGAGCGTTTATCTCTTAGCCTCCATTCCGAAAGATCGGAGTCTTTATGGTATAAGCTAGAATTATTGGTGGCCATTCCTGAGATTCGGAAAGTCTAAACCTTGTCTGTGGTATTCCGAATAGGATCTGGGAAGGGATGACTGTGACGAGCTTCAAACTCGCGAGTGTTGGGCGTAGTGACAGACGCAAAAGGATCAATGGATCCTATTCCAATATGATCAAGAACTGACAGATGATTAGTCGTGCGGTGACAGCGCATTTGGACCATTTTCACTGAGAGGACGGGAAGTAGCCATTGACAACGGTGATGCCCAACATACAGCTTGCCATAGAAAGGAGTATGAATGATTGGATGAAGGCAGTAGGAAAGCAGAGATTCAGAAGGAACAAAGCATCTCCATACGCTTATCTGAAATTCTTACCAATGAATTGCATAAGTATCTCTATCCTATTATATATTTTATTTATTAAAATCTCCATAACCATTTGAATCCGCCTGACTGAGATTTACAAGATGACCATCGCTTGCTTCAAGCCAACAATCTCCGTGGGATCGACCCTTACTCACGTAAGGTTTATTACTTGGACGACCCAGTGTACTTGCTAGTTAGTTGTGCGAAGTTGTGAAGAAGAAGTGAGATTATGATAGTGCGTACCAAGTTTTTGGCGCCATTGAGATCACAATTTTGTGCACCAAGTTTTTGGCGCCGTTGCCGGGGATTGTTTGAGTTTGGACAACTGACGGTTCATCTTGTTACTCAGATTAGGTAATTTTATGTTATTTTATTTTTAAGCTTTTTATTTTCGAAAAATACAAAAAAAAATAAAAATTAAATTATTCTATGGCTTCAGAATTTTTAAGAATGAATTCTAGAGTTTCATGATAATCTGTTGAAGTCTGGCTGGCTGTGAAGCCATGTCTGATCTTTTGGACTGAGGTTTCAACTCATCATCACAAAAGCTTTTTGATTCTCATCACAAGAGGTTTTAAAATGATTTTCAATCACATCTTTTTCAAAATCAATTTCAAAATCTTCTCTAAGTTCTTATCTTTTCAAAATTGATTTTCAAATCTTTTTCAATTAACCACTTAACTTTTTGTTTGATTTTTAAATTCTTGTCTTTTTCAAAACTATCTAACTACTTTCCTCTCACCAATTTTTGAAAATCACTAACTTTTTTTTTCAAAATTTCTTTTCATTAACTAATTGTTTTAAATTTCAATTTAATTTTATGTTTCTTCTTAATTTTCGAATACTAACTAATAATTAAAATAAAAACAAAAATATTTTCCTTTTATTTTAAATTAAATTCGAATTCTCTCCCCCTCTCTCATCTCCTTATATTTATTTATCTACTAACATTCTGCTTCTACTCATAATTCGAACCCACTCTTATCCTCTGTGTTCGAATTTTTCTCTTCTCCTTCTTCTATTCTCCTATTCTTCTACTCACATAAAGGAATCTCTATACTGTGACATAGATGATTCCTCTTCTTTTTTGTTCTCTTCCTTTTCATATGAGCAGGAACAAGGATAAGAACATTCTTATTGAAGTTGACCCTGAACCTGAAAGGACTCTGAAGAGGAAGCTAAGGGAAGCTAAGGCACAACTCTCTGGAGAGGACCTGACAGAAATTTTCGAACAAGAAGGAGACATGGCCAAACCTAATAACAATGGTGGAGATACAAGGAAGATACTTGGTGACTTTATTGCACCCTCTTCTAACTTCTATGGAAGAAGCATCTCAATTCCTGCAATTGGAGCAAACAACTTTGAGCTTAAGCTTCAATTAGTTTCTCTAATGTAGCAGAATTGTAAGTTTCATGGACTTCCAACGGAAGATCCTCATCAATTTTTAGCTGAATTCTTGCAAATTTGTGACACTGTCAAGACCAATGGAGTTGATCCCGAGGTCTACAGGCTTATGCTTTTCCCTTTTGCTGTAAAAGACAGAGCTAGAACATGGTTGGATTCACAACCTAAGGAAAGCTTGAACTCTTGGGATAAACTAGTCAGTGCTTTCCTAGCCAAATTCTTTCCACCTCAAAAGATGAGCAAGCTTAGAGTGGAAATCCAAACCTTCAGATAGAAGGAAGGTGAGTCCCTCTATGAAGTTTGGGAAAGATATAAGCAACTGATCAAAAGGTGTCCTACTGACATGCTTCCAGAATGGAGCATCATAAGTATATTCTATGATGGTCTGTCTGAGTTGTCAAAAATGTCATTGGACCATTCTGCAGGAGGATCTCTTCATCTGAAAACCCCTGCAGAGGGTCAGAAACTCATTGAAATGGTTACAAATAACCAGTTCATGTACACCTCTGAGATGAATCCTGTGAACAATGGGACGCCTCAGAAGAAGGGAGTTCTTGAAATTGATACTCTAAATGCCATATTGGCTCAGAATAAAATATTGACTCAGCAAGTCAATATGATTTCTCAGAGTCTAAATGGATTGCAAGCTGCATCCAACAGTACTAAGGAAGCATCTTCCGAAGAAGAAGCTTATGATCTTGAGAACCCTACAATGGCAGAGGTGAATTACATGGGAGGACCTTATGGAAATACCTATAATTCTTCATGGAGAAATCATCCAAATTTCTCATGGAAGGACCAACAGAAGCCTTAACAAGGCTTCAATAATAATGGTGGAAGAAATAGGTTTAGCAATAGCAAGCCTTTTCCATCATCTTCTCAGTAACAGACAGAGAATTCTGAACAGATCCATTCTGGCCTGGCAACCATAGTCTCTGATCTATCCAAGACCACACTAAGTTTTATGAATGAAACAAGTTCCTCCATTAGAAATTTGGAGGCACAGGTGGGTCAGCTGAGTAAGAAGATTACTGAAACTCCTCCCAGTACTCTCCCAAGAAATACAGAAGAAAACCCCAAGAGAGAATGCAAGGCCATAACAATGACCAACATGGCCGAACTTGGAGAGAGTGAGGAGGACGTGAATCCCAATGAGAAAAGCCTCATGGGACGTCCCCTGGATAGAAAGGAGTTCCCCTTTGAGGAACCAAAGGAATCTGAGGCTCATACAGAGACCCTAGAAATTCTATTGAACTTTCTTCTGCCATTCATGAGCTCTGATGAATATTCTTCCTCTGAAGAGGATGAAGACATCACTGAAGAGCAAGTTGCTAAGTATCTAGGAGCAATCATGAAGCTGAATGCCAAGTTATTTGGTACTGAGACTTGGGAGGATGAACCCCCCTTGTTCACCAATGAACTGAATGCATTAATGAGGCAGACATTACCTCAGAAGAAACTGGATCCTGAAAAATTCTTTATACCTTGTACCATAGACACCATGACCTTTGAGAAGGCTCTATGTGACCTGGGGTCAGGGATAAAGCTCATGCCACTCTCTGTAATGAAGAAACTGGGAATCTTTGAGGTACAAGCTGCAAGAATCTCACTAGTGATGGCAGACAAATCAATGAAACAGTCTTGTGGACTAGTAGAGGATGTGCTAGTAAAGGTTGAAGGCCTTTACATCCCTGCTGATTTCATAATCCTAGACACTGGGAAGGATGAGGATGAATCCATCATCCTTGGCAGACCTTTCCTAGCCACAGCAAAAGCTGTGATTGATGTTGACAGAGGAGAGTTGCTCCTTCAGTTGAATGAGGACTACCTTGTATTTAAGACTCAAAGGTCTTCTTCTGTAACCATGGAGAGGAAGCATGAAAAGCTTCTCTCAATACAGAGTCAAACAAAACCCCCACATTCAAACTCTAAGTTTGGTGTTGTGAGGCCACAACCAAACTCTAAGTTTGGTGTTGAGAGGCCACAACCCTGCTCTGATTATCTGTGAGGCTCCATGAGAGCTCACTGTCAAGCTATTGACATTAAAGAAGCACTTATTGGGAGGCAACCCAATGTTATTTAATTATATCTATTTATTTTCCATTGCTATTTTATGTTTTCTTTAGGTTGATGATCATGTGAAGTCACAAAAACAACTGAAAAATCAAAAAACAGAATGAAAACTAGAATGAAAAATAGAATGAAAAACAGCACACCCTGGAGGAAGAGCTTACTGGCGTTTAAACGCCAGTAAGAAGCAGCAGACTGGCGTTTAACGCTAGAAAGAAGCATCAAGCTGGCATTAAACGCCATAAACAAGCACCAAACTGGCGTTTAATGCCAGAACAGAGCATCTACTTGGCATTTAACGCTAGAAATGGGAGAAAAGCTGGCGTTAAACGCCAGAAACAAGCAGCAACCTAGCGTTTAACGCCAGAAGTGCACTCTAAGGGCGTTTTCCACGCGTAAATGGAGCAGGGATGTTAAATCCTTGACCCCTCAGGATCTGTGGACCCCACAGGATCCCCACTTACCCTACCTCTTCTTCTCTCCTCTTCACACCCGTTCATAACACTCTTCCCAAAATACCCTTCACCAATCACATCCATATCTCTTCCCCAAATACCCTTCACCACTCACGTCCATCCACTCTTCCCCAAAAATCCCACCTACCTCTAAATTTAAAATCCATTTCCCTCCCAAACCCAACCCTAATACACGAAACCTAACCCTCCCCCCACCCCTATATAAACCCCTCAACACTACCTCATCTTCACACATTACAAACACTTCTTCCCTCCTTGGCCGAATACACACTTCTCCTCCATCTCCTCCATTTTCTTCTTATTCTACTATTTTTCTTCTTCTTTTGCTCAAGGACGAGCACACATTTTAAGTTTGGTGTGGTAAAAATGTTGCTTTTTGTCTTTCCATAACCATTAATAGCACCTAAGGCCAGAGAAACCTCAAGAAAGAGGAAAGGGAAGGCAATTGCTTCCACCTCTGAGTCATAGGAGATGGAGAGATTCATCTCAAAGGTCCATCAAGACCACTTCTATGAAGTTGTGGCCAAGAAAAAGGTGATCCCTGAGGTCCCTTTTAAGCTCAAAACGGGCAAATATCCGGAGATCCGATAAGAGATTAGAAGAAGAGGATGGGAAGTACTCTCCAATCCTATTCAACAAGTCGGAATCCTAATGGTTCAAGAGTTCTATGCAAATGCATGGATCAGTAGGAACCATGATCAAAGTATGAACTCGAATCCAAAGAATTGGCTTACAATGGTTCGGGGGAAGTACTTAGATTTCAGTCCAGAAAATGTAAGGTTGGCGTTCAACTTACCAATGATGGAAGAAAATGCACACCCCTACACTATAAGGGTCAACTTTGATCAAAGGATGGACCAAGTCCTCATGGACATATGTGAGGAAGGAGCTTAATGGAAAATTGACTCAAGAGGCAAGCCGGTTCAATTGAAAAGGCATGACCTTAAGCCTGTAGCTAGAGGATGGTTGGAGTTCATCCAACGCTCTATCATTCCTACTAGCAACCGATCTGAAGTAACTGTGGATCGAGTCATCATGATCCATAGTATCATGATTGGGGAGGAAGTGGAAGTTTATGAGATTATACCTCAAGAACTCTACAAGGTGGCTGTCAAGTTATCCACTTTGGCAAGGTTAGCCTTTTCTCACCTCATTTGTCACATCTACAATTCAACTGGAATTAACATAGAGGAAGACATCCTCATTGATAAGGATAAGCCCATCACTAAGAAAAGGATGGAGCAAATAAGAGAGCCCACTCATGGACCTCAACAAAAGCATGAGGAAATTCCTCATCATAAAATCCCTGGGATGCCTCAAGGGATGCACTTTCCTCCACAAAACAATTGGGAGCAAATCAACACCTCCCTAGGAGAATTAAGTTCCAACATAGGACAACTAAGGATGGAGCACCAAGAGCACTCCATCATTCTCCATGAGATTAGAGAAGATTAAAGAGCTATGAGGGAAGAGCAACAAAGGCAAGGAAGATACATAGAGGAGCTCAAGAACACCATTGGTTCTTCAAGAGGAAGAAGACGCCACCCTCACTAAGGTGGACCCGTTCCTTAATCTCCTTGTTCTTATTTTTCTGTTTTTCGGTTTTTGAGCCTTATGTTTTATTTATGTTCGTGTCTTTATTACATGATCATTAGTGTTTAAGTGTCTATGCCTTAAAGCTACGAATGTCCTATGAATCCATCACCTTTCTTAAATGAAAAATGTTCTAAATATAAAAGAACAAGAAGTACATGATTTTGAATTCATCCTTGAAATTAGTTTAATTATTTTGATGTGGTGACAATACTTTCTGTTTTTTGAATGAATGCTTGAACAGTGCATATTTTTGAATTTGTTGTTCATGAATATTAAAATTGTTGGCTCTTGAAGAATGATGAAAAAGAGAAATGTTATTGATAATCTGAAAAATCATAAAATTGATTCTTGAAGCAAGAAAAAGCAGTGAAAAACAAGGCTTGCAAAAAAATGGAAAAATAAAAGAAAAAGAAAAAAAGAAAAAGCAAGCAGAAAAAGCCAAAAGCTCATAAAACCAAAAGGCAATAGCAAAAAGCCAGTAACCCTTTAAACCAAAAGGCAAGGGTAAAAAGGATCCAAGGCTTTGAGCATCAGTGGATAGGAGGGCCCAAAAGGAATAAAATCCTGGCCTAAGCGGCTAAACCAAGTTGTCCCTAACCATGTGCTTGTGGCGTGAAGGTGTCAAGTGAAAAGCTTGACACTGAGCGGTTAAAGTCGAGGTCTAAAGCAAAAAAAGAGTGTGCTTAAGAACCCTGGACACCTCTAATTGGGGACTCTAGCAAAGCTGAGTCACAATCTGAAAAGGTTCACCCAGTTATATATCTGTGGCATTTATGTATCCGGTGGTAATACTGGAAAACAAAGTGCTTAGGGCCACAGCCAAGACTCATAAAGTAGATTTATTCAAGAATCAACATACTGAACTAGGAGAATCAATAACACTATCTGGATTCTGAGTTCCTATAGATGCCAATCATTCTGAACTTCAAAGGATAAAGTGAGATACCAAAACTGTTCAGAGACAAAAAGCTACTAGCCCCACTCATCTAATTAGAGCTAAGTTTCATTGATATCTTGGAGTTTATAGTATATTCTCTTCTTTTTATCCTATTTGATTTTCAGTTGCTTGGGGACAAGCAACAATTTAAGTTTGGTGTTGTGATGAGCGGATAATTTATACGATTTTTGGCATTGTTTTTACATAGTTTTTAGTATGATTTAGTTAGTTTTTAGTTTATTTTTATTAGTTTTTAAATAAAAATCACATTTCTAGACTTTACTATGAGTTTGTATGTTTTTCTATGATTTCAGGTAATTTCTGGCTAAAATTGAGGGACCTGAGCAAAAATCTGATTCAGAGACTGAAAAAGGATTGCAGATGCTGTTAGATTCTGACCTCCCTGCACTCGAAATGGATTTTCTGGAGCTACAGAAACCCAATTGGCACGCTCTTAAATGCGTTGGAAAGTAGACATCAAGGGCTTTCCAGAAATATATAATAGTCCATACTTTTCCCGAGTTTTGACGATGCAAACTGGCGTTCAAATCAGAGTTAGCCAGAAATAAGCTACAACCTGGTGTTTAACTCCAAAAAGAGTCTCTACACATGAAAGCTCAATACTCAGCCCAAGCACACACCAAGTGGGCCCGGAAGTGGATTTCTACATCATTTACTTATCTTATGTAACCCTAGCTACTAGTCTAGTATAAAAACTACTTTTAGTGATTTATTTTATAACTCTGGATCTCTGGTTAGTCTTTGAAGAATTTTATGTTCAGAGGTCACATTTAGGGGGCTGGCCATTCGGCCATGCCGGGACCTTCATCGCTTATGTATTTTCAACGGTAGAGTTTCTACACACCATAGATTAAGGTGTGGAGCTTTGCTGTTCCTCATGAATTAATGCAAAGTACTATTGTTTTCTTGTTCAATTCAAGCTTATTCCTATTCTAAGGTATTCGCTTGCACTTCAACATGATGAATATGATGATCCGTGACACTCATCACTATTTTCAACCTATGAATGCGTGCCTGACAACCACTTCCGTTCTACCTTGGATTGAGCATTTATCTCTTAGCCTCCATTCCGAAAGATCAGAGTCTTCGTGGTATAAGCTAGAATTATTGGCGGCCATTCCTGAGATCCGAAAAGTCTAAACCTTGTCTGTGGTATTCCGAGTAGGATCTGGGAAGGGATGACTGTGACGAGCTTCAAACTCGCGAGTGTTGGGCATTGTGACAGACGCAAAAGGATCAATGGATCCTATTCCAACATGATCGAGAACCAACAGATGATTAGCCGTGCGGTGACAGCGCATTTGGACTATTTTCACTGAGAGGACGGGAAGTAGCCATTGTCAACGGTGATGCCCAACATACAACTTGCCATAGAAAGGAGTATGAATGATTGGATGAAAGCAATAGGAATGCAGAGATTCAGAAGGAACAAAGCATCTCCATACGCTTATCTGAAATTCTTACCAATGAATTGCATAAGTATCCATATCCTATTTTATATTTTATTTATATTTTAATTATTAAAATCTCCATAACCATTTGAATCCGCCTGACTGAGATTTACAAGATGACCATAGCTTTCTTCAAGCCAACAATCTCCGTGGGATCGACCCTTACTTACGTAAGGTTTATTACTTGGACGACCCAGTGCACTTGCTGGTTAGTTGTGCGAAGTTGTGAAGAAGAAGTGAGATTATGATAGTGTGTACCAAATTTTTGGCGCCATTGAGATCACAATTTCATGCACCAGTCATTTATATAAATATTAAAAAAAGTGAAGATTTAAATATAATTTTATAAAATATTGAAGTCAAAAATAAAATATTAAAGAATTCGTGATTTAGAAAGTAATTAATAAAAGTTTGAAAATAAGGTTTTATAAAATAAGTTTTAAGAGTATTATAAATATTATTTTAAATATTTGTTTAAAATTACTCATTTACATTAGAGTAAATTATTATTACAAATTATTATTTATCAAGATATTATTTTATAAGAATATTATTGTATGTATTATGAAAAATAAAACAGAGAGTGGTAAACAGACAAGTTTTTCCAAAAGCTTTAGAAAGACAAATTTGGGCTAAGGATCTCATGATCCCCTCTTCATAAAACATTTAGGGAAAGATGAGGAAAGAGTGTGAAAATAGTTTTTTATGTTAAAATTTAGGAATTAAAAGAATGATGAGAAAAGAAAAGATAAGAAAAGAATATATTAGTTAAAGGGATCTCTACCAGAGGAGACCAGAGAGTAAAAGATTAAAAGAATCTAAAGAACCTCTGCGACAGGAGAGCAGAGAATCAAAAGATTAAAAGAATCTAAAGAACCTCTGCCATAGAAAAGCATAGAATAGAAAAGAAAAGAAAGAAAGAAAGAAAAGAAAAGGAGAGAAGCAGGGATGATTGTTTACCTGCGAAAAACGAGCAAAGATATGGTGGTGAGTCCACCGAGATTTGCTTTCCAGAGATACATCGACCAATCCAGGGGATGGTCGCACCTGTAAGATAGAGGTTGCTTACAGAGGTTATCGCTACATACATTGGCTAGAGAGAGCCTCACCTGTAAGACAGAGGTTGCTTACAGAGGTTATGTTTGCATACATCGGCTCAAGAGAGTCGCACCTGTAAGATAGAGGATGCTTATAGAGGTTATGACACTGGAAACTAAACTCAGACAAAGGTTGCTAAGTTACGTCAGGAGCAGGTCGAAACCGACAGATGATCTCATTACCTGCACTAGGGATAGACATGCATCATACTTGTTTGTGCATATTTGTTTGTGAGTATAATTTTCTATGATTGTGGTTGTGCTAAATGACTGTTTGAATTCTGTGTTCTATAATTGTTGAATTAGATGGTACTGATGTGCGGAAAATGATCCGACACAAAACTCACCGGCAAGTGTACCGGGTCGCATCAAGTAATAAAACTCACGGGAGTGAGGTCGATCCCACAAGGATTGAAGGATTGAGCAACTTTAGTTTAGTGGTTGAATTAGTCAAGAAAACAAGTGTTGATTGTGTGAAATTGTGTTGACAGGAATTAAATTGCATAGAATGTAAAGGGGAGTGGGTGATTTGCAGGAAATTAAAGGGAACAAAAAAAGAAAAAGAGCTGAATCTTAAAGAACAAGAAATTAAATGGCAGAAACTTAGAACGCAAGAAATGTAAAGTGCAGAATCTTAAAGTGCAAGAAATGTAAATTGCTTGAATTATAAAAGGAGTTGGGAATTGGGATTGCAGAAATTAAACAAGGAAAAGTAAAATTCAACAAACAGAAATATAAAAGATGGATTCAATTAAACCGGATCTCAAATGACAATAGCAACAAGCTTGGTGTAGCAACGAAATAAGGAAATTGAAATTGAAAAATGTAGATCTCAGGACCCAAGAGACTATATAACCAAGTCTAGATCTCAATGCCTTCCTAGATCCAAACTTAGAATTCAATTGCAAGAAAAGTAAAGATCAAGCAGTAAAAGAAAGGAATTCAAATATTGATTTCTCAAAAAGTGTAGTAAAGAAAACAGAGAGATCTCAAGGTGAGATTGAGACAGAAATTCCTCAATTCTTCAACACCCAAGACTCAAAATCTCCAAATAGCTCAAAACCCAAGAGCTCTCCAAAAACTACTCAGCAAAACTAAAAAGGAAAAGCTCTTACTGCAAGTATTAAAAATTCTAAAAAGGAAGCTCTCTAAAACTTCAAATCCTAAGCTATTTATACACTTTCTTCAAATGATCATTAAGCCTTGAATTGGGCCTTTAGTCTTGATGGAATTGGGTTGATAGTAGCCTCCGTTGATTGCTCTTGGTGTTGGGAAGAAATCCATTAGTGAACCGCGCAATGAACCATTCACGTTTGAGTCAACGTTTGAGGCAAACGTTGACTCAAACATCCCTTGTGTGACATTATGCAGCTCGGCCAAGTTGTTGTCTTCCACGTTTGAGCCAACGTTTGAGGTCAAACGTGAGCTCAAACGTGGTTCCCCCATGCTACTCCTTTGGCCAACGTTTGGTCCAACGTTTGAGGCAAACGTTGGCGCAAACGTGGCTCACTCAATGCATCAAACAGAGGTGCTCTTCTTTGCTTTTATGGCGCCAACGTTTGACCTCACGTTTGAGGCAAACGTTGGCGCAAATGTTGGTTTGCTCCAGGGGTGCTTCTCCTTGCTAATATGTGGCCAACGTTTGACCTCACGTTTGAGGCAAACGTTGGCTCAAATGTTGCCATGCCCAAGAGTATTCTTTCTCTTCTCTTTGGCGCCAACATTTGACCTCACGTTTGAGGCAAACGTTGGCGCAAACGTTGCCTTCCCTTGCTCCTTCTTCAGCCAACGTTTGCCTCAACGTTTGAGGCAAACGTTGGCGCAAACGTTGGCTCTTTTCCAGGGTGTTCTTCATCTGCTTATCACATTTGAGTTGACGTTTGAGGCAAACGTTAGCTCAAACGTGAATCCCTCTTTTCAAGCCCATTCTTGCAACTTTCTTCCAAGCTTTATTCGACCTATCATCAACCAACAATTGCATCAAAGCTATGCTCTAATCATGAGAGTTATTCTTTTTCTTGTTATATAAGCAATTATGGCATAAAACTCATGAAAATACATCAATTCATCCATAGTTGATTGAATCTAAGGAAACATGATATTCCACCCAATTGGCTTACTTGTGGCCCAAGAAAATGCATAAAACTAAATGAAAACAAAGGAAAAAGACTAGTGAAACTAGGGTAAGATGACTTGTCATCAGGTACCTTGTTGACTGTTATTGCTTACCAAGTATATATAGAATGAGCTTAACTCCTAACCCCAACCCTACTGAGAACTCCCCAGTTCTTACCCCCTATTTCTGCCCCTTTCAGCTACAGGTGCGAAGGCTTATTACGAAGCTGCACGAGCATAGAGGAATATGTTTACGAGTTGAGTTGTTAGAATTTATTTTTCCCTCGCCTTGTTAGTTAGAGTTTTATTCAGAGGGGTAGGTTCTGTAATTGCTTTTGTATGTAATACTACAATGTATCATTAGTATTAAGTATTTGAATATGTGTTGTTTGTACTTGTTGGAAAAGTTATAGTTTTAGTAAAGCCATTGATAGATTTACGCGTAAAGGCTCAATATTAGATAGATAATAAAAGGAATTAGGTTAGTAACGCCTTACTTTTGGTACGATCATTGATGGCAGGAAATCATCCACACAAACTACCGCCAAGTATACCAGGTCGCATCAAGTAGTAAAACTCACAAGAGTGAGGTCGATCCCATAAGGATTGATGGATCAAGTAATTTTAGTTGGGTGATGAGTCTAGTCAAGCTAATATTGAAAAGAGTTTGGTGATTTAAAGAGTAGAAAGTAAATTGCAAGAAAGTAAAACAACAAAGTGTAAAGTACTGGAAATATAAATGCAGGAAAGTAAAGGACTAGAGAATTAAATGCTGGAAAGTAAATGACAGAAACTTAAATGGCGGGAAATATAAATGGGCTGAATCTTAAATTGCAAGAAATGTAAATAACTTGGATCTTAAATTGCAAGAAAGTAAAGGACAAATGTAAACGGCAAGTGAAATGTAAAGCGCATGAAAATTAAATGAGGACTTCGGTGCTCGGAATCAAGAAAGTAGTAAACAATTGCAATTAAAGTAGATTCAGGGTGATCTAAATTGAAGAAAATCAAAGTGAAAGATTCATTAGGGATTGGAGATATCATAATCCATCATGAATCAAATGGGTCTCAACTTTCTTCTCAATCATATGAGTAGATCTTTGGCGGATTGTAATTGATTGGATCCCAATTTCTTGGCAATCCAATCTCTCTAATCACAATCAATCTTACCAATTCCTTGATCTAATTGTCATGAGAAGAGGTTAAGCATGTTCTCTTATCCATAAGCCACACAAATCCTCAAGACCTCAATTCCTCCCGAATACTGTTGGTCAAGAGAAATGTGAAGGATAGAGTTCCAATTCTAATGCTTATGATTCCCTTTCCGAGGCTCACACAAGCATTCAACAGATTTAAACCCCCTTCCGAAGTGAGTGAATCTCAATCAAAATAGAAGATATCCTATAACTACCCAAGCGGATTGAGATTAAGAAGATGTTCATTCAATCATTAGGATTACAATAGAGCTCTTCCCCTAATGAAATGGGGGTTTAGTTCATCATTGCTTAATCAAAACAAAAAGGAAAGAAAGTACGTAAAAGAAAGAAAAGTACAAAAGAAAATCTTCTCAGGGTTTCCCAATTAGGGTCCCGTGCTTCCCAGCCTTCTTTTCTAACTCAAATTCTAGCCTATTTACACACTTCCCCATTCAGTCTTCAAGTCTTTGGATGTGGGATTTTGCCTTTGTTGAAGCAGGTTAGGAGTGGAATTTAGTAACGTTGACAAGGACATTGGCAATCTGACGTTCATACTGCATGGGTGCCACTTTGAATTGGAGTTGGTGATAACGTTGGTGACCAACATTTGCATAAAAATGTTGACTCAAACATTGCATGTAAAAACCCTTCTGGGTGTTGCCACTAACATTTGACTCAACGTTGGTGCACCAACGTTCATCTGGTCACGCATGCGCCTCACCCACGCGTACGCGTCAAAACTACTTTTTTGCCATTTTGCGCGTGCGCATCACCTACGCGTACGCGTGACTTGCTATTTTTCCACTTTCACGTGTACGCATCATCGACGCGTATGCGTCACAGTAAAATTTTCCAACTTCAAATTGATATTCTATCGGAGATGTTGGTGGTAACGTTTGTTCACCAACGTTCCCACCAACGTTTGACACCCTTTCTTGTAACGTTTCCAGCAACGTTGGTGAGCCAACTTTGGCCACCAATGTTGCACATCAAGCCTAGGAACCTAGCAACGTTGGTGAGCCAACTTTGGCCACCAACATTGATATGTCCTCCTCCATCAATGTTTGAGCCAATGTTGGTGAGCCAACTTTGGCCACCAACGTTGCTTCCTCCTCTTCATCCTTGCCTTTCCTCTGCTTCTCTTCACCTATCATCAACCAAACAAATGCATCAAAGTCTTGCCATAACCACAAGATTTTACATCATTCTTAGCATCAAGTAAATCTTGCATAAATCTCATGAAAATGTACATAATTAACCATGTTTGATTGAGTCAAGATATGCATGCAATTCTCATCCAAATACTTACTTATTACTCAAGAAAGTGCATGAAACCAAATGAAATCAAATGAAAAAGGCTTGTGAAACTAGCCTAAGATGTCTAGGCATCAATTATGAGGTGCTAAAAGTTAGGGTGTTACACTAAACACCCAAAATCACAAGAATCACTAAAAACCCAAACCTAGAATTTCAAATTTCATAGAACTGCAGAATAGGGAGTGAGTTTTAGTGCGCAAAATTTAAAGTCACACAACTGAACCGAAAAGTACCCCGGGTCATCCAAGTAATACCTCAGGTGAGTGAGGATCGAATCCCACGAGGATTGCAGGATTGAGCAATCTATGGTTATTCTGTAGATCTTAGTCAGGCGAATAGAAGGATAGTTGTTGTTTGTTGCAGGCGCATAAACAAGCAATCACAATTGAACGTAGAGATAGTAATTAGCAGTAGTTAAGGCTTCGAAGGTGCTTCTTCTTCTGAATTAACACGTCATACTTTCTACTTCAACGATGAGTGATTTATTCAATGGCAAGACTGTAAGTGATTAAGTCATGGGTTGTGGTTATTAATCTCCTCAGGTCTAAACCAAACATCCGAACGTTCTAGATCAATCTGAGAGAGGGCGAAGCATGCGCGAGTCAATCTCTTTGTTGATCCTCAATTGCCCCTGACTAACAAGGTTATATGTCACATACCCAATTAATCCAGAAAATTCTGTTGGAAATGCATCCTCAAGCTGTAGCTCAATACTATCCGGGTCAGGACTCGTAAGAACTCATCTAGAATCGAGATTCATAAGGATGAAGAACGACAATGCATCATAGAATAGAATTACACAATGATTGAGATAGAGAAGTACTTGTATTAATTCATAGGAATCAGCAGAGCTCCTAACCTTAACCTAGGAGGTTTAGTTGCTCATACTGTACAAAAGGTTCACACGTTCCAAAAGCCTAAAAGAAAGATCAGATGGAAAGCATTCCTTAACAAGAGAGATCTTACTTCTACTTATACTAGACTAATAATTCCCAATTACAAAAATGAAGTAAACAAAGTAAAGTGATGCGAAAATCCACTTCTGGGCCCACTTGGTGAGTGTCTGGGCTGAGCTTGGCTTCTAACTTGGAGGAGTGGCCGTCCAACGCCCATTAGGGGGTGTATCCATGCTGCCTTGTGTTCCTTGGTGGCGTTGAATGCTGGATTGAGTCCTCTTGGGGCGTTGAATGCCCCACAAGAGGTAGTTTGGGCGTTCAACACCCATTTTAGGCAGTTCCTTCTGAACAAAAGTATAAACCATTATATATTGCTGGAAAGCTCTAGAAGTTAGCTTTCCAAAATCGTTAAGAACACATCATTTGGACTTCTGTAGCTCCAAAAATGCTCATTTGAATGCACAGAGGTCAGATTCTAATAGTATCTGCTATGCTTTCCTTGCCTCTAAATCGGACTTTTGCTAGAACTTGCCAAATTCATCCAAAAATTACTTAAAATCATAAGAAAAACATAAAAGCTCAAAGTAGTAGCCAAGAAGTAAAATTTGCATAAAAACCTACTAAAACATAATAAAATAGATTGAAAGCACTAAGAAATTGATACTAAAAAGTTTATAAAATATCGACTCATCAAGTTTCGAAATTTTACCAACAAAAGCTAGATAGAACTAATGGGCTCAGCAAGAGCTTCGCGTAGCTGCTGACGGCACACAAATCGGAGCACCGTAGCTCAAGTTAGGGTTGAATGAAGAAGAAGGTGAATAGTGTTTTGAAACCCTTGCTCTCTTCTCTCTCAACTCACGTTGCTGCTATTGTCTTGTGTTAAAAGTGGCTGAATTTGTTACTTAAATGGCTTCATATATGTTGGGCTTGGGTCTAACTTGCGCTCGGTCTAACCCGTTAACATTTTCAGCTTTAAAATTAGCGCCTGGTTTTCAACTTTAATTATTTTCCTAAACTTTTCTACAGTTTTTATTATTCTCACGCAATACCGGACAAACTTAAGCCGGTACTGTCGGCTAATTTATCGGTACACATTTTTACGCAATTTTCCGTAAAAAATCACATTTTCTAACTCAGAAAAATCTACTGAGTCAAAATATCATATTTAAATTTTCTAATTAATATCCTAAATTTTTTAAGCTATTTTAGACAATTAAATTATTTTAATTAACTATTTAATTAATTATGGTTCTTTCACCCTTGACCAACCTCCATAAGAAGGACAACTTTGTTTGGTCAGAGCAAACCACGGTAGCCTTTAATCAATTGAAAACTACCTTGTCACATTCTCCCATTTTAGCTTTGTCAGACTTCTGTAAACCTTTTATCCTAAAGATGGATGCATCGAGAATGGGTATTGGTGCCATCCTTTCCAGCAGGGTCACCCTATCGCCTACTTTTCTAAGAAGCTCTCTGGCACGGGTTAGAAATAATATGTCTATGCGAGGGAGATTTAACGCATTATCGTTGCTATCACCAAATTTTGTCACTATTTACTCGGCCACAAATTTGACCATAAGAGCCTCAGTGGATTGTAGGGCCAGACCATTCAAACCCCGGAGTAGCAAACGTGGTTAGCAAAATTGTTAGGCTATGACTTCTCAATTGAGTACAAGAAAGGGTGTGATAATAAAGGTGCAGATAGGTTATCCCAGGCTTTAATGAAATGCACTTCAGTGACAAGCAGCCTGCTGTCATTACTACAGTAGGAGCTTTAAACTTCTTAGGTTGAAATCTAAGTTTTCAGAAGCTGAATAGAATTTGGGTAGAAGTCAAATGCATCACGGCTTATGGTACTCGGATGATAGGCTTGTTATACCAGCCACTTTGCCTGACTCCTCTCTTGCTTCATGAGAGTCATGATTCTATTATTGGGGGACATAGGGGTTACTAGAAGACACTTGCTTGCCTGACTGCCCAATATTTTTGGAAGCATATGGCTAGACGCATTAAAGAATATATCAACGCTTGCTCTATTTGTCAACAGGAAAAGTATAGTACTTAACCCCCAATTGGACTATTGGAGCCATTGCCATTCCTAACCCATATTTGGCATGATATATTGATGGATTTCATCATTAGTCTCCCTTTATCTCACGGCTGCCCCGTTATCTTGGTGGTTGTTGAAAGGTTGTCTAAATTTGCGCACCTTATTCCTCTTCCTTCGGATTTTATGGCCCCAAAAGTGGCTGAAGCTTTTGTGCGAGAGATAGTGAACATTCAAGGTTTCTCTCATTCCCTTATTTCAGATCGACACAAAATTTTTACAAGTAAATTTTAGGATCAGTGTTGTGGAAATTAAGGAACTATGCTAGCCAGGAGTTCTGCATACCATCCAGAGTCTGACGAACAAACGGAGGTCCTTAACCACTGCTTGGAAATGTACTTACGTTGTTACATGTAGTAGATCCCAAAAGACTGGTTTAAGTTGCTACCATGGTGATAAACTGCTATTTTACAGTTTATTTTGTTTTGAATTGAGTGGATTTTATCCATTATTCTCACACTTATGCATGTAAATTGCATGTTTTACATTTTCCTTCCTAATTTTATGCTATGATTGAAAATATGCTTCTTCGGCCTTGAATTTGCTAATTTTAACCCTCTCTTATTACCATTCAATATCGTGATATGTGTGTTAAGTGTTTTCAGGTTTTATAAGGTAGGAATGGCTTAGGATGGGAAAGAAGCATGCAAAAGTGCAAAGAATACAAGAAATTGAAGTTTTGGGAAGCTGGCCACGACGCGTACGCATGACCAGTGCAGCAGGTAAGCGACGCGTACGCGTGGATGACACGTATGCGCGGATGACGCGTATGTGACCAGGAATTCGTTCAGCAGCGCGTACGCGTGGCTGACGCATACGCATGACGAAACGCCAGTTTGGGTCATCAAAATGCAGTCCTTTTTCAGCCTCTGAATCAGATTTTTGCTCAGGTCCATCAATTTCAGTCAGAAAATACCTGAAATCATAGAAAAATACACAAACTTATAATAAAGTCTAGAAATGTGATTTTTGAATAAAAACTAATAAAAATATAATAAAAAGTAACTAAAACATACTAAAAACTATGTAAAAATAATGTCAAAAAGGGTATAAATTATCCGCTCATCACAACACCAAACTTAAATTGTTGCTTGTCCCCAAGCAACTAAGAACTAAATAGAATAAAAAGAAGAGAATATACAATAAATTTCAAATATCAATGAAGTTCAGTTCCAATTAGATGAGCGGGATTCGTAGCCTTTTTGCTTCTGAACAGTTTTAGCATCTCACTTTATCCCTTGAAGTTCTGAATGATTGGCATCTATAGGAACTCAGAATTCAGATAGTGTTAATTATTCTCCTAGTTCAGTATGTTGATTCTTGAACACAGTTACTTTATGAGTCTTGGCCGTGACCCTAAACACTTTATTTTCCAGTATTACCACCGGATACATAAATGCCACAGACAGATAACTGGGTGAACCTTTTCAGATTGTGACTCAGCTTTGCTAGAGTCCCCTGTTAGAGGTGCCCAGAGCTCTTAAGCACACTCTTTTTGCTTTGGACCACGACTTTAACCACTCAGTCTCAAGCTCTTCACTTGGACCTTCATGCCACAAGCACATGGTTAGGGACAGCTTGATTCAGCCGCTTAGGCCAGGACTTTATTCCTTTGGGCCCTCCTATCCATTAATGGTCAAAGCCTTGGATCCTCTTTACCCTTGCCTTTTAGTTTAAAGGGTTATTGGATTTTTCTGCTTGCTTTCTCTTTTTCTTTCTTTTTCTTTTATTTTTTGCTATTTTTTTTTGCGAGCTTTGTATTCACTGCTTTTTCTTGCTTCAAGAATCAATTTTATGATTTTTCAGATTATCAATAACATTTCTTTTATTCATTATTCTTTCAAGAGCCAACAGTTTTAACATTCATAAACAACCTTTTTCTTTCTTTTTCTTTTATTTTTTGCTATTTTTTTTCGCAAGCTTTGTATTCACTGCTTTTTCTTGCTTCAAGAATCAATTTTATGATTTTTCAGATTATCAATAACATTTCTTTTTTTTCATTATTCTTTCAAGAGCCAACAGTTTTAACATTCATAAACAACAATATCAAAAATATGCACTGTTCAAGCATTCATTCAGAAAACAAAAAGTATTGACACCACATCAAAAAAATTAGATTATTTTCAAGATATAATTCAAAATTCATGTACTTCTTTTTCTTTTTCAGAAAACACATTTTTTTTCATTTAAGAAAGGTGAAGGATTCATAGGACATTCATAGCTTTAAGACATAGACTCTAAACTTTATTGATCATGAAATAAAAATAAGACATGAAATAAGCATAAAAGCAGACAAATAATAATAAAAGAAAGGAAATTAAAGACATAAAAATAAATGACTCTAATACTAATGTTCATGTAACTCTTAAAATAGATCTCTAATAACAAAAGTTATCATAGAGTTAGGACTCAACAACCTGCATTGGGAGACGCAATTGCTCCTTCAATTTGTAGGACGCCTGGTTCTTCAAGGGACAGCTTATGGCACTTTAGCTTCTGTATCTCACGCCCTTGTTTCTCTTGTTCTATGAGCAGTTTGCAAAGCATGCTATTTTGATTCTGCTGTTCCTCTTTGAGTTGATTCATAGCTTCTTGCAGCTTGGTGACAGATACTTCTAAGCGAGCCCAATAGTCAAATTGAGGAATTTCTGGAAGGAGTTCATGCCCCCCCTCTTGGTGGTGTTATTTTGAATTTGAGGTCCATCTATCACTTTTTTGGTGATTGGGTGTTCAACTAGGATAAATTCATCTACACCCATCTGTACCCCGCATCTTTGCATAGCAGACTAATCAAGCTGATGAATCTCTACCTCCTTCCCTAGCATAATACAATAAATCATCACTGCCCTCTTGATAATGAATTCAGATCGGTTGCTAGTTGGGAGTATAGAGCGCCCAATGAAATCCAGCCAACCTATGGCAACTGGTTCAAGATCTCCTCTCTTTAATTGGTTTGGGACACCCTTTGAATTGGTAATCCATTTGGTTCCAGGGAGGCATATGTCCTCTAGAACTTGATCCAGCGTTTTATCATTAGCCATCCTCCTATTAAAGGACTCTGGATCATCTTGCAGTTGAGGGAGTTTAAGAACTTCTCTCACTTTGTCCAGGTGGAAGTAAATAATCTTCCTTCTGACCATAGTCCGGAAGGTGTAGAAAGCAGTTCTCTCTAATCTTTGCTTCTCTGTCATCCACAGATTTGCATAGAATTCTTGTACCATGTTTCTTCCAATAGGTATCTCAGGATTAGCCAGGACTTCCCAGCCCCTATTTTGAATCTGCTCTTGGATCTCTGGGTATTCATCTTCTTTCAGATTGAATCTAACTTCCGGGATCACTGATCTTCTGCATACTATTTTGAGGTAGTGGTCTGCATGTTCTTTGGAGCAGAATTTCTCGTGCATCCAAAGTGGCTTTGAGTTGCCTTTTTTCTTGCCTCTTGAAGTGGTTTGTTTTCCCTTGGGAGCCATGAACTTTATTTGTTTTGGCTTAGGGATTACGAAAATCACACCAAACTTAGTGCTTTGCTTGCCCTCAAGAAAAATAGAAAGAAAGAAGATGAATAGATGGAGAGAAGGATTCCAGTGATGAACCAAAGGGGGTGGCCGAATTTATAAATAAAGGGGAGGGAAGGAATGGGGTCGAAAATTAAAAAAAAAAAAAGAAAAAGATATGATTGAAAGATTTTATTGATAAAAGATAAACATGATATGCAAAAGAGAATATTGTTTTCAAAATTTAAGAGATATGAAGAAGATATGAGGAAGTTAAATCTGAATTTTTGTTTATGTATCTAAGATTATGAATTTTTGTTGATGGAAGTTGGAAATTGAATGTTTGTAATGTTTGGATGCAGAAAATTTTGAATTAAAACAAGAAAATTTGAATCAAAAACGAAATTACCTCTCCTCTATCTGTTCTGGCGTTAAACGCCCAGAATGATATCCATTATGGCGTTTAACGCCCATCTGGTGGCCATTTTGGGCGTTTAACGCCCAGCTAGGTACCTTGGCTGGTATTAAACGCCAGAAATCCTTCTTCACTGGACGTTTTTCTGAACACCCAGAATGCTGCCAATTCTGGCGTTAAACGCCCAAAATGCTGCCTATTCTGGCGTTTAACGCCCAGAATGATACCTTTACTGGCGTTTTGATGCCAGTGAGCTCCTTTTCTCTGTGATTTCTCTGTTTTATGTCATGAACCTCCATTTTCCTGACTTATTCACTGAAAATATATTAATTAACAAGGAAAACAAAATTAAAAAGACTTATCTAACTATTACAAACATCTAATTATTGATAATGGCTGGGTTACCTCCCAGCAAGTGCTTCTTTACTGTCTTTAGCTGGACTTTACTGAGCTTTTAACTTAGTCTCAGCTTTGAGCATTCTTGCTCAACATTGCCTTCAAGATAATGTTTGATTCTTTGTCCATTAACAATGAACTTTTTGTCAGAATCAATATCTTGAAGTTCTACATAGCCATATGGTGACACACTTGTAATCACATATGGACCCCTCCACCGGGATTTCAATTTCCCGGGGAACAATCTGAGCCTAGAGTTAAACAGCAGGACCTTTTGTCATGCCATATTTTTGCTTTCTCCTTATAAATTTTTGCATTTTCGAAAGCATTGAGTCTAAATTCTTCCAGCTCATTCAACTGGAGTAATCCCCTCTCTCCAGCCACCTTAGTATCAAAGGTTTAGAAACCTGGTTGCCCAGTAGGCTGATGACAAGTCATCATATGCTAGCTTTGCAAAGCATTTTTCACATGTTTCATTAGTTTTTATGCACTTTCTTGCACTGTAAGTTAGTAATTTGGAGTGGAATTGTATGGTTTATTTGAATCAATCAACAACCCTTTAATTGGCACAAAATCATGAGGTTTAAGCTTGAATTAATTAATTTTTAAATGAATTTTAAACCTTGTGAATTTGGTGATACTTTTATTGGTTGTTTTGGTTACTTGTAGGTGAAGAAAAGAAAACAAAATGAGGAAAGCGTGGCCTAGGGACCGTGCTCAAAGGAAATAAAGAAAGCATGGGCCAAGGGAAGAAAAGCATGGCTCAATTCAAGGAACAAGAGCACAATGCTCTTGCCAAGAGCCTAGAGCTCTTGTGGAGAGCTTTAATTCAAAAAAAAATCAAAGGCCAAGCTCTTGCCAAGAGCCTAGAGCTCTTGCCAAGAGCTTAATCAAGTGCTACAAGGAAGAAGGAAGCAAGGCAAACTCAAAGCAAAGCTCTTTCCAAGAGCTTTCTCCAAGAGCTTTTTCGGGCTTCTTCAAGGAAAAATCAAGGGAAAAAGAGCTCAACAATACACTCACCAAGGCTTGAACCCAAGACCAAGGGGGAGGGGGGTAGCGCTACCTCACAAGAAAAACAAGCCAAAATTGGCTTGTTTTCACTCCATGGGGTTCGAACTAAGTACCTCAAGGAAGCAAAGCTTTAGGCGCTACTCTTGTGCCATGAAAAATGGGCAGCTTCTGCACTCCCCAAGGATCGAACCGGGCACCTCAAGGAAGGGAGACATTGGGCGCTACTCCTGTGCCAAGAAAAATGGCCAGCAAGTGCTCCACACAAGGATCGAACCATGGACCTCAAGGGACAAGCAAAGCTCTTGCCAAGAGCTTAGAGCTCTTGCAAAGAGCTTTGTTTCCTTGTCACAATGAGGAAGTGCGCAACACATTGGTAAGGCCAAGAGCACCAAAGCTCTTGCCAAGAGCCGAGCCAAAATTCACCAAAAATCAAATTAAATCCATTTCTTCACTAAATTTAGAAGCCCACCCAAATTCTTAGATCCAAATTAGGAAGTATATAAATAGAAGCTAGTTTGATTTAGAAAGCACCTTTTTCTTCTTTGAGAATTTTTATTTGTAATTTTAAGAGTTTTTACTTTGATTTTGGATCTTGGAGAATTTGGACGGAGAATTGATCTCTCTTCTTCCTTGTTCTTGTTTTTGCACTCTTTACTCTTAGTCTTGAGTCTTGGTGTTGAGAATTGAGGAAATTCTGTCTCAATCTCACCCTGAGATCTCTTTGTTCCTTTCTCTGCATAATTCAAGATTTGGTGATTTGAATTCAAGTTTCTTTACTCTTTTGATCTTTAATTTGTTTGCAATTGTTCTTTGAGTTGGATCAAGGAAGGTAGTGAGATCTAGACTTGGATTTCTAGTCTTTTGATCCCTAAGATCTGCATTTTCATTTTAGTTCATCTGCTGAATACTTCTTCAAGCTAATTTACTTTTCTGTTTGAGATCTACTTCAATTCAATTCATCTTCTACTCTTCTGCCTGTTGCAATTTACTTGTGATTGTTTAATTTCTGCACTCCCAGTCCCAAAATCCTTTTATTATTCAAGCCATTTACATTTCTTACATTCTAAGTTTCAGTTATTTACATTTCTTACAATTTAAGTTTTTGCAATTTACATTACTTGCACTTTAAGATTCAGCTCTTTTAATTTTTCTGCACTTTAAATTCTTGTCAATTATCTCTCTCCCTTTAAATTTCTTGTAATTTAGCTTCTGTTGGATACAAATCACTCAAATCAACTCTTGTTCGCTTGACTAAATCAATCACCTAACTAAAATTGCTCAATCCTTCAATCCCTGTGGGATTGACCTCACTCACGTGAGTTATTATTACTTGATGCGACCCAGTACACTTGCCGGTGAGTTTTAGGTGTTGGGATTTTGTTTCCAACCCATCAAGTTTTTGGCGCCGTTGCCGGGGATTCATTAGATTGACAATGATTAAGTAAGGTGGTGGTCTAGATTAAGCACTTTTTCTTTTTCTTTTTACTAAGCATACTAACTGTTTGAATTTTTGCTTAAGCTATCACTAACTTCACTCTAGCAATAGAGTGTTTAATTCTGGTTCCTGGTTCTGTGTTTATGTTAGGAGGAAGAAGTGATGAATCCACACCTTTTGATCTTGAAACACTTTGGAGGTTGAGAAGAGAACTAAGAAATAGAGGAAAATCCAACAAATCCACCAGTGGGAGTGGCCAACAACAATGGTCAACCCCAGAGGAGAATTTTGGCCTCATATACGTTTGCTAATCTAAGGCATTATGGGAGTAGCATCCTTACCCCAAATGTCAATGCAAACAACTTTGAATTGAAGCCTCAACTCATCATCTTGGTGCAAAACAACTTCTTATGGAGGAGGCCCCTTGGAAGATCCAAACCAGCACCTATCTACCTTTCTAAGGATATGTGACACAGTGAAGATCAATGGTGTGCATCCTAACACTTACAAGCTGCTGTTATTTCCATTTTCCCTGAGAGACAAAGCTACCCAATGGTTGGAGGCATTTCCAAGAGAAAGCATCAACAATTGGGAGGATCTAGTGAACAAGTTCCTAGCCAAGTTCTATCCTTCCCAAAGGATCATCAAGCTGAAAACAGAAGTGCAAACATTTATTCAAGTGGATGGAGAGTCGCTGTATGATGCCTGGGAGAGATACAAGGCCTTAATCAGGAAGTGTCCTCCAGAAATGTTTAGTGAGTGGGATAGACTCCAAAACTTCTATGAAGGGTTGACCCAGAAAGCTCAGGAAGTATTAGATCATTCAGCAGGAGGCTCATTGCAGCTAATGAAGACAGCAGAGGAAGCCTAAAACCTCATAGAGATGGTGGCAAACAATCAATACTTCTTTGCTCCTCAAAGACAATGCCAACCAGCCCAGAGAATGGGTGTATTGGAGCTGAAAGGTGTGGATACCATCTTCAAAGTGATGCATCAACAAATTCAGCAACAATTTGAGCAGATGGCTAAGAAAATTGATGGACTACAAATCGCTGCAGTAAATACACAAAGCCAATCTCAAACCTCACATGGGTGGAAGCAATCTGAAGAAAGTTTTGGGACATTCAATTATGAGCAATAAAGCCCTGAGCAGGTGCAATGCATGAATAACACTTCAAGTTCATTTCAACATAATTTTCATGGTGATGCACACAAGACACCCTGGAAGACTCATTCTAATTCAAGGTGGGGTGAGCATCAGAATCAAGGACAAAGGGACTTCAACTCTGGCAGCCTCAGCAACACAAACAACCATAACCATTCATCCAATAATACTAACCAATTCAAAAATTCATAAAACACATATCACCAACCCCATAACGACTCACAAAACCACCAGAATAACTTGTCCACATCCACATTCCACCCACAAAACACTCTCGCAAATGGTTCAAACAATTTCCAGCAATAACCATCTCATTTTACACAACCACAACCAAATCCAGACTCTCAAAGAATCTCTAGTCTGGAGATGATGATGGAGAAACTCATGAAAAATCAAGAAGCAGCAAGAAAAGATCAAGAGATGGCAAGCAAAAACCAAGAAGCGTCAATCAAAAATCTTGAGAGGCATATGGAGCAAATGGCTAAGCAAATTTCAGAAATGGGTGAGGAGAGATCAATTACCTTCCCCAATGTCACTGAAAGAGACAAAAGAAAAGCTACAAAGTGGGAGGAGTGTAAAGCAATCATAGTGGAAAGTAAGGAGACTAGGGAGAAGGAAGCCATCAATCAAGAAGAACACAACAGAGAAGTTCCACAAGAAGAGACAGAAGAGAAAAGTGAAGAGGATAGAAAGACCAAGAATGCAAAAAGCTCAAAGAGAGACAAAAACATCCTTGAGCCACAGCTACAAAAGAAGAAGGAAGGGGTGAAGTCATATGTCCCCAAACTTCCATACCCTCAAAGGTTTCGGAGAGAAAATGAGGATAAGCAATACTCAAAATTCCTTGATATATTCAAGACTCTCAGTATCAATATTCCTTTCTTAGAAGCACTTGAACAGATGCCATTATATGCCAAATTTATGAAAGAAGTACTCACAAAGAAAAGATCCCTGAAGGAAGGACAGATTGTTGAGATGACAAAGGAATATAGTGCTATCCTCTAAAGAGAGTTGCTAGAGAAGAAAGATGATCCTGGGAGTTTTTACATACCTTGCACCATAGGAAACATAACAATTGAAAAGTCATTATGTGACCTCGGTGCAAGCATAAACTTGATGCATTTGTCTCTAATGAGGAAACTTAAAATTTCTGAGCTGAAGTCCACACGAATAGTTCTCCAAATGGCTGGCAAATCCATTAAGCAAGCACTGGGAGTTGTGGAGAATGTGTTGGTAAAAGTGGAAAAATTCTTTCTCCCTGCTGACTTTGTTATCTCAGATATAGAAGAGGACCCTAACACTCCCATCATCCTGGGAAGGCCTTTCCTAGCTACGGGCAGAGTATTGATAAATGTTGAAAAAGGGGAATTGTTTCTGAGAGTGCATGATGAGCACCTAGCATTCCATGTTTTTAAAACCTTGTATGAGCCCATTCAGGAAGAAGATTTTATGAAGGATAAGGCCAAAGATCAAAGCCTGAAGGAGGCAGTCAATGAGTTAACTCCAAGACTTCTGAATCCATGCTTGAAAGAAGTAGAAATGGTGCAACAGACCAAAGAAATCAAGAAGGAACTTGATCCAAAACCCCCAGATGAGAAACTCAACACCCTAGATAAAGAGCCACCAAGGCATGAATTATCTTCTGAGAAAGAAAAGAAGAAGAGGTCAAAAGGGTGGAGAAACAAGAATATCCCCACTGAAGGCCTCTCACCAGGGGATAAAGTGATGTTAAACACCCAACCAATGAAGGTGTCTCCACAATTATCTGAGTGCTATACTGTGAACCGGATCCTTTCACTTGAACACCTAGAGATCATCAAAGAGGAGACCGGAAGAATGTTCACAATAAGAGGAGAAAAGCGGAGGCACTATGATTTTCAACCCCCATGATCAAAGGATGAAATGTCAAGCTAGTGACAATAAAGAAGCGCTTGTTGGGAGGCAAACCAACCTGAGGTAGTTTTCTTTTCATAGCTATTTCAATAAAAAGGTTGAGTGGTTTTGTCTGTATTGCAAGGATCTAAGTTTGGTGTTGCACACCCAAACAATTTAAGGGAGAATGAAGTGATGACAAGTCATCTTAGCCTAGTTTCACTAGTCTTTTTCTTTTGTTTTCAATTGATTTTATGCACTTTCTTGAGCCATAAGTAAGCCAATTGGGTAAAATTTCATGTTTCCTTTGATTCAATCAATCATGGATAAATTGATGCATTTTCATGAGATTTTGTGCTATAATTGTCATATATTATGAAAGAGAAACAATCTCATGATTTTGAGCATAGCTTTGATACTTTTGATTGATTGATGATAGGTGAAAAAGCTTTGAAGGAGGTTGAAGAAAAGAAGATGGCAAGGGCAAGAAGGAAAACTCACGTTTGAGCTAAAGTTTGCCTCAAACTTAAGCTCAAACGTGAGGAAAAGCAAAATTTCACCCAGGGAAGCCAAAAGCTTGCGCCAACGTTTGCCTCAAACTTGAGGTCAAACGTTGGTTTGCAAAAATCTCACCCAGGGAAGCAAAAAGCTTGCGCCAACGTTTGCCTCAAACTTGAGGTCAAACGTTGGCTTGAAAAATTTCACCCAGAAGGCCAAAAAGCTTGCGCCAACGTTTGCCTCAAACTTGAGGTCAAACGTTGGCGCCATTTTAGCATGAAGAAGAGTCCCTGATTGAAGGTTTAATTGAGCCACGTTTGCGCCAACGTTTGCCTCAAACGTTGGGCCAAACGTTGGCCAAAAGAGATGCAAGGGAGGAGCCACGTTTGAGCTCAAGTTTGACCTCAAACTTTGAGCCAAATGTGGATGGCAGCACAAAGGGGCAATCTGCAAAAAAAGGTTTGAGTCAAAATTTGCCTCAAACTTTGACTCAAGCTTAAATGGTTCATGGCCCGATTCACAAGTGGGTTTCTTTCCAACACCAAGAGCAATCAACAGAGGCTTTTGTCAACCCAATTCCATCAAGAGCAAGGGCCCAATTCAAGGCTTGAAGATCATTTGAAGAGAGTGTATAAATAGCTTAGAATTTAAGTTTTCTAAGAGCTTTCCTTTTAGTTTTGCTGAGAAATTTTGGAGAGCTTTTGGTTAGAAGTTATTTTGAGATTCTGAGTTTTGGGGAAGGAGAATTGAATTCTCTTCCTCTTAGTTTTCTTGTTTTCAATTTCATTTACACTTGTTTTGAGTCTTGGGTGCTGAGAATTGGGGAAATTCTGTCTCAATCTCACCTTGAGATCTCTTTCTGTCTCTTTTACTGCATCATTGGAGAATTGAAATTTAAATTTAAGTCTCTTCTACTGCTTAATCTTTGTTGTTCTTTCAATTGAATTCTAAATTTGGATCTAGGAAGGCAGTGAGATCTAGACTTAGCTATCTAGTCTCTTGAGACTTGAGATCTACATCTTTCAATTTCAATTTCCTTGTTTCATTGCTACTCCAAGCTTATTTTCATTTTCATTTAAGATCCGGTCTAATTGAATCCATCTTTTACATTTCTGTTTGTTGAATTTTACTTTTTCTTGTTTAATTTCTGCAAATCACACTCCCAATTCCCTTTTACAATTCAAGCAATTTACATTTCTTGCACTTTAAGATTCAGCCATTTACATTTCTTGCAATCTAAGTTTCTGCAATTTACATTACTTGCTCTTTAAGATTCAACTTATTTACTTTCTTTGCTCTTTAATTTCCTACAATCTACCCCTCTCCCTTTACATTTCAAGCAATTTAGCTTCTGCAATCATAAATCACCCAACCAACACTCGATTTGCTTGACTAAATCAATCACTAAACTAAAATTGCTCAATCCTTCAATCCCTGTGGGATTGACCTCACTCACATGAGTTATTATTACTTGATGCGATCCGGTACACTTGCCGGTGAGTTTTGTGTTGGATCGTTTTCCACACATCAAGTTTTTGGCGCCGTTGCCGGGGATTGAAATAGATTGACAATGATTAAGTGAAGTGGAGATCTAGATCAAGCACTTTTTCTTTTTTGTTTCTTTAATCTTTGACTAACCCACTAACTGTTTGAATTTTTGCTTAAGCTAACTAAAATTTCATTCTAGCAATAGATTGAAGTGTCACTGGTTTTGTGTTTCTTTTGTTTGGTTTGTATGTCAGGTACAGGGAGAGCTACTTCTATTTTATCTGAAGCTGACCAGAGAACTCTCAGGAGATTAAGAAGAGCTGAAAGAGGGAAAGGCATTGTTGGAGAAGAAGAATCTGAGGAAGAATATCACGAGATGGAAGGAGATCCATCTAATCCCAACCATCCAGGAGGAGGGGTTAACAATAACCCACAACAGAGGAGAGTACTGGCCTCCTATACATTTGCAAATGCTAGACATTGTGAAAGCAGCATTCTTACCCCTAATGTCAATGCAAATAACTTTGAACTGAAGCTATAACTCATCACATTGGTCCAAAATAATTGCTCTTTTGGAGGAGGACCATTGGAGGACCCAAACCAACATCTATCCACTTTTCTGAGGATTTGTGACACAGTTAAAAGCAATGGAGTGCACCCTGACATATACAAGCTGCTGTTATTCCCATTCTCTCTCAGGGACAAGGCCACTCAATGGCTAGAAACATTTCCGAAAGAAAGCATCAACACTTGGGATGATTTGGTGAGCAAGTTTCTTGCCAAGTTTTACCCCCCTCAAAGGATCATTAGGTTGAAGACCGAGGTGCAGACATTCACACAATTGGATACTGAAAATCTATATGAGGCATGGGAAAGATATAAAGCGCTGCTGAGGAAATGTCCACCAGAAATGTTCACTGAGTGGGACAAGCTACAGAACTTCTATGAAGGGCTCACTCTAAAGGCTCAAGAGGCCCTTGATCACTCAGCTGGAGGATCATTGCAATTGATGAAAACTGCAGAGGAAGCTCAAAACCTCATTGACATGGTGGCTAACAACCAGTATTTCTTTGCTCATCAAAGGCAACGCCAACCATCACAAAGAAGAGGAGTAATGGAGCTGGAAGGAGTGGATTCAATTCTGGCTCAAAACAAAATGATGCAGCAGCAGATTCAGCAACAATTTGAGCAAATGGCCAAAAGAATTGATGGCCTACAAGTAGCATCAGTGAGTGCCACAAGCCAACCAACAACTCCTTGGGGGCAGAATGAGGAGAACCAAGAAGAACAACAATAAGAGCAAGTGCAGTATATGCATAACCAATGATCAAATGAGGTGTATGGTGACACCTACAATCCATCCCGGAAGAACCACCCAAACCTCAGATGGGGGGATAATCACAACCAGAACCAACAACCATGGCAGAGGAACTCAAATCAAAACACTTCAAGAAATAACCAAAACCACAACCAACAGCAAACTAACCAAAACCCTTACAGAAAACCCCAAAACAACTTCCCAAACTCTAACCATTATCCATCCAATAACTAACCCACCAACTAAAACACTTACCATCAACCATCAACACCCCATAACCAAGCAATTTCACATGACTCTCAGAGGATCACTAATCTGGAAATGTTAATGGAGAAGATGATGAAGCACCAGGAAATGACAACAAGAAACCAGGAAGCCTCCATGAAAAATATGGAAAGGCAAATTGGCCAGCTCTCTAAACACCTTGCAACAGAAAGACCATCAAGTTCCCTGCCAAGTGACACAATTCCAAATCCTAAGGAAGAGTGCAAGGCGATACAGTTAAGAAGTGGGAGAACATTGATGAGCAACAATGACACTACAAAGAAATAAGTGGAGAACAGCAAAAGGCCAATAGAGGAGGAAAAGCCAACACACGCAGAGGAAGCCAATGATCAAAATGTGATGCCAAACAAGAGCACTGAAAAGCAAAAAAGGAAAGAAGACCAACCAACTACTTCACAAAAGGGAGAAGAAGAAGCAATTCAAGGACAGCAGCAAGTAGAAAAGAGCATTACACCTCCACTGCCATATCCCCAGAGGTTCAACAAAGAGACTAAGGACCAACACTTCCCAAAATTTCTTGAAATCTTCAAGAAGTTGGAGATCAATATTCCCTTAGCTGAAGCACTTGAGCAAATGCCCCTGTATGCAAAGTTCTTAAAAGAACTTATCAACAAGAAGAGGAGTTGGCAAGAGAAGAAAACTGTGCTTCTCACTGAAGAATGCAGTACACTCATCAGAAAAGGACTTCCCCCTAAAGTGGAAGACCCTGGAGGTTTCTTCCTACCTTGCACCATTGGAAATCTACTTATCAACAAGGGGATGTGTGACTTAGGAGCAAGCATAAATTTAATTCCATCATCCTTAGTGAAAAAGTTTGGCATAAGGGAGATGAAACCAATACAGATGTCCTTAGAATTGGTGGACCAGTCAGTAGTATATCCCAAAGGAGTGATTGAAAACCTTTTAGTTAAGGTTGACAAGTTCATTTTTCCTGCGGACTTTGTAATATTGAACATTGAAGAAGAAGAAAACAATTCAATCATCTTGGGAAGGCCATTTTTAGCCACTTCAAGAGCCATCATAGATGTAGAGCAAGGAGAATTAACCCTCAGGATGCATGATGAGAGTGTCACTCTAAGTGTACTGCCAGAAACATAGTTCAATCATAAAAAAAAGGATGGTAAGAAAATGACAAAGAAAATTTATAATGGAAAGAGGGAATCAACAAGACAGACAACAGCTGCCCTCCCAAGCAAGAGATAGATGATACAACAAGTCAAAAAGAGAAAGATACTGTGCAAAATAATGAAGAAGTTCAAGAGGACATTGTAGTGTTAGCCACTAAGAAGAGAAATCTCCAAGGTAAACCTACGACCAAAGAAGAAAGGTCAACAAAAGGAGGGAAGAAAAACAAAAACAGAATCAGAAAGGGTTGGAAGAACAAAAAAAATTCCAACAGAAGAGCTTTCCAAAGGTGACAAAGTGTAATTGGTCTATCAACAGCTGGGAGCAAGCCAACAGACTGATGATTACTATACTATGAACAAAATACTCTCACTAGAGCATGCTGAAATAGAGCACCAAGGGACAAAGAAGAAGCTCACAGTCAGAGGGGATAAGCTGCGACATTTCAGTCATTAACCACCCTAAAGGGATTGATGTCAAGCTAATGACAATAAAGAAGCGCTTGTTGGGAGGCAACCCAACCTGAGGTAATTTTCTTTTCATAGCTTTTTCAATAAAAATATTGAATAATTAAGTATGTATTGCAAGGAGCTAAGTTTGGTGTCGCACACCAAAACAATTTAAGGGAGAATGAAGGATTTTAAGTTTGGTGTTCCACCAAAATCTCATTTAAAAGCATACTCTCACCTCTTGCATAATGCTAGCTCCAAGCAATCAGACAAATTATTCAACCAGTTAATTGCTTTTTAGTTTTGGTTCCATAACCTTTAGCAAGGCCAAAAGAATTCATAAATGTACAACCTGTTGCATTAGAGACAGTGGCAAGGAATTAAGTTTGGTGTTCCCACACCAAATTAAATACAAAAGCCACACTCAATTCATGCATACTAACCAGTCACCTAAGGGCTTGAGAAGCAAGCAACTTTTGAGAATTGCGCAGGGAACTAACCACCATTTGAAGACATTATGCATCATAACTCAAAAGGGGCACAACAGAAGGAAGGACAAAAGAACTGCAAACCAATAGGTTGTATCTATACTTAACTTTTGCTGTTGAGAAATGCTTTGATTTATGTCTTGCTAAAGTGTTCATCTAGTACCAGTAGAATCATTTATTTTTTTTGCAATAAGTAAGCTAGTCTAAGTGTGTGCTTGTGTGTTTACTTTCACTTAACTAAATGCATGCTTTGTCCCCTGCATCTTTAATTCAATAAAAGAAATGTTTGGAATGTGAAGTAAGATAGTTCTTTGTTAGCTAGAAGTACAATAATAGTAAGTGGTGGTATGTATGTGTGATTGTATGATAGCTCACTTTTAGTGAATAAAAGAATTAGACTGTCTCCTTTTAAGTAGAAAGTAGCTCACTGTCTATGAATCTCAACAAAATAAAAATCCTTGGTTAAAAAAGAAAAACAAAAAGAGAAAAGAAAAAGCCAAAGGTGGCAGCAGAACAAAAGAAAAAAAAAAGAAATAAAGCTAGACACCAATAGCTTGAACCTTAGAATATATGCCTGTGGTGTCTTTGTACTAGGATCTGCTTGGATTATTAAGTTCTTTGGAGTGCATCAACACTTGGTAACTTGGGTTAACTAACCCGGGATTATCAACTGAGAGTCCACTATCAAGAGCAACCTAACTACAAGGCATTTAGTAACCCAAAGAGGTGCTGGACATTAATGTTCTAAGAAGGAATGTGAGCCAAGTATCTATAATGAATAATGTGTCAAGCATAAATAAAGAAAAAAGCTTGCTACACATGACACTGAACTGAAGCTTATAGAAAAAAAAATAATAACCAAGGACAAAGGAATAATGAGAGGTCATAGCAGTGTGTTGCTTGATGCTTGGAGGAGACTTTTTAGGCCTAAATGTCAATAAGAAGTGAGTAGTTACATATCTACATAAAACCCCATGAGCTACCAATAATACTCTGCTAGCATAAACATCCTCTTCCATTTCATTCTTTCTTCTCAATAAATTCAGTACTTGCTTGGGGACAAGCAAGTTTTAAGTTTGGTGTTGTGATGACAAGTCATCTTAGCCTAGTTTCACTAGTCTTTTTCTTTTGTTTTCAATTGATTTTATGCACTTTCTTGAGCCATAAGTAAGCCAATTGGGTAGAATTTCATGTTTCCTTTGATTCAATCAATCATGGATAAATTGATGCATTTTCATGAGATTTTGTGCAATAATTGTCATATATTATGAAAGAGAAACAATCTCATGATTTTGAGCATAGCTTTGATACTTTTGATTGATTGATGATAGGTGAAAAAGCTTTGAAGGAGGTTGAAGAAAAGAAGATGGCAAGGGCAAGAAGGAGGACTCACATTTGAGCTAAAGTTTGCCTCAAACTTAAGCTCAAACGTGAGGAAAAGCAAAATTTCACCCAGGGAAGCCAAAAGCTTGCGCCAACGTTTGCCTCAAACTTGAGGTCAAACGTTGGTTTGCAAAAATCTCACCCAGGGAAGCAAAAAGCTTGCGCCAACGTTTGCCTCAAACTTGAGGTCAAACGTTGGCTTGAAAAATTTCACCCAGAAGGCCAAAAAGCTTGCGCCAACGTTTGCCTCAAACTTGAGGTCAAACGTTGGCGCCATTTTAGCATGAAGAAGAGTCCCTGATTGAAGGTTTAATTGAGCCACGTTTGCGCCAACGTTTGCCTCAAACGTTGGGCCAAACGTTGGCCAAAAGAGATGCAAGGGAGGAGCCACGTTTGAGCTCAAGTTTGACCTCAAACTTTGAGCCAAACGTGGATGGCAGCACAAAGGAGCAATCTGCAAAAAAAAGTTTGAGTCAAAGTTTTCCTCAAACTTTGACTCAAGCTTAAATGGTTCATGGCCCGATTCACAAGTGGGTTTCTTTCCAACACCAAGAGCAATCAACAGAGGCTTTTGTCAACCCAATTCCATCAAGAGCAAGGGCCCAATTCAAGGCTTGAAGATCATTTGAAGAGAGTGTATAAATAGCTTAGAATTTAAGTTTTCTAAGAGCTTTCCTTTTAGTTTTGCTGAGAAATTTTGGAGAGCTTTTGGTTAGAAGTTATTTTGAGATTCTGAGTTTTGGGGAAGGAGAATTGAATTCTCTTCCTCTTAGTTTTCTTGTTTTCAATTTCATTTACACTTGTTTTGAGTCTTGGGTGCTGAGAATTGGGGAAATTCTGTCTCAATCTCACCTTGAGATCTCTTTCTGTCTCTTTTACTGCATCATTGGAGAATTGAAATTTAAATTTAAGTCTCTTCTACTGCTTAATCTTTACCGTTCTTTCAATTGAATTCTAAATTTGGATCTAGGAAGGCAGTGAGATCTAGACTTAGCTATCTAGTCTCTTGAGACCTGAGATCTACATCTTTCAATTTCAATTTCCTTGTTTCATTGCTACTCCAAGCTTATTTTCATTTTCATTTAAGATCCAGTCTAATTGAATCCATCTTTTACATTTCTGTTTGTTGAATTTTACTTTTTCTTGTTTAATTTCTGCAAATCACACTCCAAATTCCCTTTTACAATTCAAGCAATTTACATTTCTTGCACTTTAAGATTCAGCCATTTACATTTCTTGCAATCTAAGTTTCTGCAATTTACATTACTTGCTCTTTAAGATTCAACTTATTTACTTTCTTTGCTCTTTAATTTCCTACAATCTACCCCTCTCCCTTTACATTTCAAGCAATTTAGCTTCTGCAATCACAAATCACCCAACTAACACTCGATTTGCTTGACTAAATCAATCACTAAACTAAAATTGCTCAATCCTTCAATCCCTGTGGGATCGACCTCACTCACGTGAGTTATTATTACTTGATGCGACCCGGTACACTTGCCGGTGAGTTTTGTGTTAGATCATTTTCCACACATCATGAAGGATTCTAAGTTTGGTGTTCCACCAATATTTTATCTAAAAAGCACACTCTCACTTCCTGCATAATGCTAGCTCTAAGCAATTAGACAAATCATATAACCATTTAGTTGCTTTCTAATTTTTAGCTCCATAACCTTTAGTAAAGCCAAGAGAATTCATAATTGGTTAACTTGTTACATCAGAGGCAGTGGCAAGGAATTAAGTTTGGTGTTCCCACACCAAAATAAAGCCAAAAGACACACTCAATTCATGCATACTAACCATTCACTTAAGGGCTTGAGAAGCAAGCAACTTTTGAGAATTATGCAGGAAACTAGCCAACATTTGAAGACAATTTGCATTATGACTCAAAAGGGATACAACAGAAGGGAGAATGAAAAGCGACAACCCGAAAGGTTGTCTCTACACTTAATCCTTGTTGTTGAAGAAGTACTTTAAATTGGGAATTCTTATATGTCTTACTAAAGTGTTCATTTGGTTGTAAGTGGAATTATTTATCAAGAATGATGATCTGCATAATGCTTGTTGCCCATTACTTAGCTTGAATTTTGTTTTGTTTCCCATATACTTGAATAAAAGAGAAATGTTTGAATTAGGAAGTAAATATCCAATGTTGCATAAGTTAGAATGAAAGTTAGTGGTGGTATTTGTTGATTTAATGTATGGCTCATAAAATAAATGCTGCATAATGATATGTTCTTTGAAGAAGGAACTAGTTTGCTGTTATAAATGCTTGTATCATTAAAGATCCCTTGAGAATGAAATAAAATAAAAAGAAAAAGAAAAAGAAAAAGCCAAGAGTGGCAAAGAAAACAAATAATAAGGCTAGGCACCAATAGCTTGGACCCTAGGACACATGCCTGTGGTGTTTTTGTGCTAGGATATGCTTGGACAAGTAAGTTCTAAGGAGTATTTCAAAACTTGGTCACTTAGATCAACTGATTTGGGATTGCCAACTGAAAGTTCACAATAAAGATCAACCTAGCTATAAAACACTTAGTTATCCAAAGAGATGCTGGGCATCAATGATCCTAGGAAGAAAAGGGTGAGCCATGTGTTTGTGGTGAAGGAATGTTGAGCAAAATTAAGCCAAAGGCTGCTGCAACATTTGCCACCAAGCCTTCAAAGAACAATAAGCTCTCTGAGCAAAATAAAGAAGGAAAAGTTAGCAAGGGAACAAGCAAAAGTAAAGCCTTATAGCAGCAAACTTAGTGATCCTTTGAGGAAGCATCTCCTATATAACAGCAAGCAATAAATGAGCCACCATTGTCTTCATAAAAACCCCATGAACCAAGTTCAACTATATGCTCAATAAGGATATGCACACTTCTCTGTTTCATTTCATTCCCTCTTATGTTTGATTCTTGCTCGGGGAGAAGCAAGATTTAAGTTTGGTGTTGTGATGACAAGTCATCATATGCTAGCTTTGCAAAGCATTTTTCACTTGTTTCATTAGTTTTTATGCACTTTCTTGCATTGTAAGTTAGTAATTTGGAGTGAAATTGCATGGTTTATTTGAATCAATCAACCACCCTTTAATTGGCACAAAATCATGAGGTTTAAGCTTGAATTAATTAATTTTTAAATGAATTTTAAGCCTTGTGAATTTGGTGATACTTTGATTGGTTGTTTTGATTACTTGTAGGTGAAGAAAAGAAAAAAATTGAGAAAAGCATGGCCTAGGGAGCGTGCTCAAAGGAAATAAAGAAAGCATGGGCCAAGGGAAGAAAAGCATGGCTCAATTCAAGGAACAAGAGCACAAAGCTCTTGCCAAGAGCCTAGAGCTCTTGTGGAGAGCTTTACTTCAAAAAAAATCAAAGGCCAAGCTCTTGCCAAAAGCCTAGAGCTCTTGCCAAGAGCTTAATCAAGTGCTACAGGAAGAAGGAAGCAAGGCAAACTCAAAGCAAAGCTCTTGCCAAGAGCTTTCTCCAAGAGCTTTTTCGGGCTTCTTCAAGGAAAAATCAAGGGAAAAAGAGCTCAACAATGCACTCACCAAGGCTTGAACCCAAGACCAAGGGGGAGGGGGGTAGCGCTACCTCACAAGAAAAACAAGCCAAAATTGGCTTGTTTTCACTCCATGGGGTTCGAACTAAGTACCTCAAGGAAGCAAAGCTTTAGGCACTACTCTTGTGCCATGAAAAATGGGCAGCTCCTGCACTCCCCAAGGATCGAACCGGGCACCTAAAGGAAGGGAGACATTGGGTGCTACTCTTGTGCCAGGGAAAATGGCCAGCAAGTGCTCCACACAAGGATTGAACCATGGACCTCAAGGGACAAGCAAAGCTCTTGCCAAGAGCTTAGAGCTCTTGCAAAGAGCTTTGTTTCCTTGTCACAATGAGGAAGCGCGCAACACATTGGTAAGGCCAAGAGCACCAAAGCTCTTGCCAAGAGTTGAGCTTTGCCCTAGGAGCAATCCCCATGGGCCAAAATTCACCAAATTTAGAAGCCCACTCAAATTCTTAGACCCAAATTTAGAAAGCACATTTTTCTTCTTTGAGAATTTTTATTTGTAATTTTGAGAGTTTTTACTTTGATTTTGGATCTTAGAGAATTTGGAAGGAGAATTGATCTCTCTTCTTCCTTGTTCTTGTTTCTGCACTCTTTACTCTTAGTCTTGAGTCTTGGGTGTTGAGAATTGAGGAAATTTTGTCTCAATCTCACCTTGAGATCTCTTTGTTCCTTTCTCTGCATAATTCAAGATTTGGTGATTTGAATTCAAGTTTATTTACTCTTTTGATCTTTAATTTGTTTGCAATTGTTCTTTGAGTTGGATCAAGGAAGGCAGTGAGATCTAGACTTGGATTTGTAGTCTCTTGATCCCTGAGATCTGCATTTTCATTTTAGTTCATCTGCTGAATGCTTCTTCAAGCTAATTTACTTTTCTGTTTGAGATCTACTTCAATTCAATTCATCTTCTACTCTTCTGCTTGTTGTAATTTACTTGTGATTGTTTAATTTCTGCGCTCTCAGTCTCCAAATCCTTTTATTATTCAAGCCATTTACATTTTTTGCATTCTAAGTTTCAGTTATTTATATTTCTTACAATTTAAGTTTCTGCAATTTACATTACTTGCACTTTAAGATTCAGCTCTTTTAATTTTTTTGCACTTTAAATTCTTGTCAATTATCCCTCTCCCTTTAAATTTCTTGCAATTTAGCTTCTGTTGGATACAAATCACTCAAATCAACTCTTGTTCGCTTGACTAAATCAATCACCTAACTAAAATTGCTCAATCCTTCAATCCCTGTGGGATCGACCTCACTCACGTGAGTTATTATTACTTGATGCGACCCGGTACACTTGCCGGTGAGTTTTAGGTGTTGGGATTTCGTTTCCAACCCATCATAGGCCTTGTGTTCCAGTTCCACTGGCAAATGACAGGCTTTTCCATACACAAGCTGGTCTGGAGAGGTCCCTGTAGGAGTCTTGAATGCTGTTCTGTATGCCCACAGAGCATCATCCGGACCTCTTGCCCAATCCTTTCTACGGGCATTTACAGTCCATTCCAAGATTCATTTTAGTTCTCTATTTGAGACTTCAGCTTGCCAATTTGTCTATGGATGATATGGAGTCGCCACTTTATGGTTAATTCCATATCGGACCAGAGCAGAGTCAAGCTGTTTATTACAGAAATGGGTGCCTCCATCGCTGATCAGTATCCTAGGGACACCGAACCTGCTGATGATATGCTTATGGAGGAACTTCATCACTGTCTTAGTATCATTAGTGGGTGTTGCAATTGCCTCTACCCATTTAGATATATAGTCTACTGCCACCAGAATATTAGTGTTTGAGTATGATGGTGGGAAAGGCCCCATGAAGTCAATACCCCATATATCAAACAACTCAATCTCTAAGATCCCTTGTTGAGGCATGGCATAATCGTAAGGCAGATTACCAGCTCTCTAGCAACTGTCACAGTTACGTACAAACTCTCGGGAGTCTCTATAGAGAGTAAGCCAGTAGAAGCCACACTGGAGAACCTTGGTGGCTGTTCGCTCACCTCCGAAATGTCCTCCATATTGTAATCCATGGCAATGCCATAAGATTTTCTGTGCCTCTTCTCTAGGTACACATTGATGGATCATTCCGTTTGCACACCTCTTAAAGAGATATGGTTCATCCCACAAGTAGTATTTTGCATCAGAAATCAATTTTTTTGTTTGCACCTTGCTGTACTCTTTGGGTATGAATCTCACAGCTTTATAGTTTGCAATGTCTACAAACCATGGTACTTCCTGAATAGCAAAGAGTTGCTCATCCGGGAAGGTTTCAAACATCTCAGTAGGAGGAAGGGACGCTCCTACTACTGGTTCTATTCTGGACAGGTGATCTGCTACTTGGTTCTCTGTCCCTTTTCTGTCTCTTATTTCTATATCAAACTCTTACAGAAGCAACACCCATCTTATGAGTCTAGGTTTTGAATCCTGCTTTGTGAGAAGATATTTTAGAGTAGCATGGTCAGTGTACACAATCACTTTTGATCCTACTAAATAAGATCTGAACTTGTCAATGGCATAAACCGCTGCAAGTAACTCCTTTTCTGTGGTTGTGTAATTTTTCTGTGCATTATTTAAAACACGGCTAGCATAATAAATGACATGCAGAAGCTTGTTATGCCTCTGTCCCAATACTGCACCAATGGCATGGTCACTGGCATCACACATTAGTTCGAATGGTAATGTCCAGTCTGGTGCAGAAATAACTGGTGCTGTGACCAGCTTAGCTTTCAGAGTTTCAAACGCCTGCAGACACTCTGTGTCAAAGACAAATAGCGTGTCAGCAGCTAGCAGATTGCTCAGAGGTTTTGCAATTTTTGAAAAATCCTTTATAAACCTCCTATAGAATCCTGCATGCCCCATAAAGCTTCTGATTCCCTTAATATTGGCAGGTGGTGGTAATTTTTCAATTACCTCTACCTTAGCTTGATCCAACTCTATTCCCTTGTTCGAAATTTTGTGCCCAAGGACAATTTCTTCAGTCACCATAAAGTGACATTTTTCTCAGTTTAAAACCAGGTTAGTCTCTTGGCACCTTTTTAGAACAAGTGCTAGATGGTCAAGGCAGGAACTGAATGAGTCTCCAAATACTGAGAAGTCATCGATGAAGACTTCCAAAAACTTCTCTACCATATCAGAGAATATAGAGAGCATATACCTCTGAAAGGTTGCAGGTGCATTGCATAGTCCAAATGGCATCCTTGTATAGGCAAATACTCCAGATGGACATGTGAATGATATTTTCTCTTGGTCTTGAGGGTCTACTGCAATTTGGTTGTAACCTGAATAGCCATCCAAAAAGCAGTAGTATTCATGACCTGCTAGTCTCTCTAGCATCTGGTCTATGAATGGTAAAGGAAAATGATCCTTCATGGTGGCTGTATTGAGCCTTCTGTAGTCAATACATATACGCCACCCTGTAACTGTTCTTGTAGGAACCAGTTCATTCTTTTCATTATGAACCACTGTCATGCCTCCCTTCTTGGGGATAGCTTGGACAGGGCTCACCCAGGGGTTATCAGAAATAGGATAAATAATCCCAGCCTCCAGTAACTTAGTGACTCTTTCTGCACCACCTCCTTTATGGTTGGATTTAGCCGCCTCTATGGTTGAACCACTGGCTTAGCATCATCCTCCAATAGGATCTTGTGCATACATCTTATTGGGCTAATGCCCTTAAGATCACTGATGGACCAACCAAGAGCTATCTTGTATGTCCTTAGCACCTGAATTAGTGCTTTTCTTCCTGTGGATTTAAAGCAGAGCTTATGATCACTGGAAAAGTGTCACCTTCTCCTAGAAATGCATATTTCAGGGATGGTGGTAGTGGTTTGAGCTCGGGTTTGGGAGGTTTATCCTCTTCTGGAAGAGTTTTCAGAGGTTCTTCTATTCTCTCTGGTTCCTCCAGATCAGGCTGAACATCCTTAAAAATGTCCTCTAGCTCTGATTCGAGACTCTTAGTCATATTGACCTCTTCCACCAAGGAGTCAATAACATCTGCGCTCAGGAAGTCTTTTGGTATGTCTAGATGCTGCATAGCTTTGACAGCATTCAACTTAAACTCATCATCATTGACTCTCAGAGTTATCTCTCCTCTTTGGACGTCAATGAGGGTTCGTCCTGTTGCTAGGAAATGTCTTCCTAGAATGAGAGTTGCACTCTTGTGCTCCTCTATTTCCAGTACTACAAAGTCAGTGGGAAAGGCAAATGGCCCAACCTTGACAATCATGTCCTCAATTATGCCTGATGGGATTTTGATGGAGCCATCAGCAAGTTGGAGGCATATCTGGGTTGGTTTAACTTCATCAGTCAAATCAAGCTTTTTGATAGTGGATGCAGGTATTAGGTTGATACTTACCCCAAGGTCACACAGAGCTGTCTTGGTACAAGCATCCTCTAATGTGCATGGTATTATAAAGCTTTTGGGATCTTTAAGCTTCTCTGGTAAGCTTTTCAGAATGACTGCACTGCATTCTTCAGTGAGAAAAACTTTTTTAGTTTCTCTCCAATCCTTCTTATGGCTTAAGATCTCTTTCATGAACTTAGCATAAGAGGGTATTTGCTCAAGTGCCTCTGCAAACGGAATCTTTATTTCAAGAGTCCTGAGGTAGTCTACAAAGCGAGCGAATTGTTTATCCTATTCCGCTTGGCAGAGTTTCTGAGGATAAGGCATCTTGGCTTTATATTCTTCAACCTTGGTTACTGCAGGTTTATTTCCTACAGAAGTGGTTGGAGAAGCCTGCTTAAGGGGGTTGTTATCAACACTTGCAAGTGTCTGACCCCTTTGTGGCGTTTGAACGCCAGAATTGTGGGTTGCATGGGCGTTTAACGCCAGATTGCCACCCTTTTCTGGCGTCTGGACGGCAGAATTGGCTGTCCCTTGGGCGTTTAACGCCACTTTTTCACCCTGTTCTGGCGTTTGAACGCCAGAATCATTCCTCTCTGGGCTCTTACTGTCCTTAGAGGGATTTTGGGAAGTGGTTTGGTTATCCTTTATCAGTTGTTCCTTTCTTGGCTTCCTACTACCTTAGATTGATACATTCAGTGTTTTTCCACTCCTTAATTGAACAGCTTGGCATTCTTCTGTTATCTATTTAGATAGCTGCTGTCTTGTCTGATCCAATTGTGCTTCTATATTTTGGTTGGCATTTTTAGTGTCTTGGAGCATCTCTGTGAATTCTGCAAACTGTTTTGTTATAATAAGCAATTGCTGATTGAGTTCAGCAACTTGTTCTTGAGGACTAAGTTTAGTGGATACTGCTTTAGTCTCTTCTTTCAGGGAGGACTCACTACTCAAGTACAGATGCTGATTTCTAGCAACTGTATTAATGAGCTCTTAAGCCTCTTCAATTTTCTTTCTCATATGTATACATCCACTAGCTGAGTGATCTAGAGATATTTGAGCTTTTTCTGTAAGCACGTAGTAAAAGATGTCTAACTGCACCCACTCTGAAAATATTTCAGAGGGGTATTTCCTTAGCATCCCTCTGTACCTCTCCCAGGCATTATAAAGATATCCATGATCCTCTTGTTTAAAGCATTGGATGTCCAACCTTAGCTATGTTATCCTTTTTGGAGGGAAATATTGATTCAGGAATTTATCTAATAATTGTTTCCATGTTCTTATACTTACTGTGGGTTAGTTATTTAACCACCTCTTAGCTTGATCTTTTACAGCAAATGGAAACAGTAATAATCTGTAGACATTCTGATCCACTTCTTTATCACGTACTGTGTCAGCAATTTGTAAAAACTGTGCCAGAAACTCAGTAGGTTCTTCCTGTGGAAGACCGGAATACTGGCAATTTTGCTGCACCATGATAATGAGCTGAGGATTTAGCTCAAAACTGCTGGCCTTGATGGGGGGTATACAGATACTACTCTCATATGCAGCAGTAATGGGGTTAGCATATGACCCCAGAGTCCTTCTGGACTGTTTATTTCCACTTAGGTCCATGTTGGAGAAAGGAAGATGATGTGGATTGCAAATAAAATATATTTTTATTTATTTTATTTAACTAAAAACAAACCGAATAAATAAAAAAAATAAGATAAAATAAAATAATTAGAAAATAAAATATAAAATTCGAAAACTAAAATAATTAATTAATTAAGAAGATTTGAAAAACTTTGGATATGATTTTTGAAAAAGATTTTGAATTTTGAAATTTTAAAACTAAGATAAGATAAAAATAAAAAAATTTAGAATAAAAATCTGAATTTTTTAAAATAAAAATAAAAAATTCAATTAGAATAAAGAGAAAAGATATTTTGAATTTAATGAGGAAAGAGAAAAACAGTAAAAAGACACCAAACTTAGAATTTTTAGATTAAAACAAATAAAATAAACAAGAAAACTCTAAATGTCAAGATGAACACCAAGAACACTTTGAAGATCAAGATGAACACCAAGAACAAATTTTGAAAATTTTTAAGGAAGTAAGGACACAAAGGACACCAAACTCAAAAATTTTTATATTTTGGACACTAATAATTCGAACATGTATAAGATAAACAGCAACAATCACCACACAAGAAATTTTAAAGATCAAATAAGGAAAATTATCAAGAATAATTTGAAGATCAATAAGGAACTAAGAACATATAATTTGAGAATTGAGAGAAAAATAAAATCATACGATTGACACCAAACTTAAAATATGAAACTAAACTCAAACAGAAGACTAAATTATGAAGTTATTGGTTTTTTTTTTAATTTTCGAAAATAGTTTAGAAAAATAAAATAAGGATTTTAAAATTTTGACCCAAAACAATAATAGAAGACTCAATGTTAGTGACTCTAAACCAAAAAGACAAATTTTCCTAATCTAAGCAACAAAATAAACCATCAGTTGTCCAAACTCGAACAATCCCCAGCAACGGCGCCAAAAACTTGGTGCACGAAATTGTCTTTACACTTTTCACAATTCCGCACAACTAACCAGCAAGTGCATTGGGTCGTCCAAGTAATACCTTACGTGAGTAAGGGTCGATCCCACAGAGATTGTCGAATTGAAGCAAGCTATGGTTATTTTGTAAATCTTAGTCAGGAGATTAATGATAAGAGTGATTATATTTATGAAAAATAAATAACATAAAATAAATAGTACTTGTGATTCAGTAATGAGAAATAGGCTGAGGTTCTAGAGATGCTCTGTCATCTGAATCTCTGCTTTCCTACTATCTTCTTCTCCAAACACGCATGGCCTCCTTCCATAGCAGGCTGTATGATCCTCTCGGATGAAAAATACCAAGCGCCATTACCACACGGCTAATCATCTGTCGGTTCTCACTAGTGTCGGAATAGGACCATTATCCTTTTGCACACTGTCACTGTGCCCAACATTCGCGAGTTTGAAGCTCTTCACAGTCATCCCCTTCTAGATCTTACTCGGAATACCACAGACAAGGTTTAGACTTTTCGGATCCCAGGAATGCTGCCAATAATTCTAGCCTATACCACAAAGGTTCTAACCTCCGGACTCGGTCCGTGAATTAGAAACCCAAGAGATACGCACTCAAGCTGTCGCCCAATGACTACGTTGAGCTCAGATAAAACGGAGTGGTTGTCAGGCACGCGTTCATAGGGTTGAGGATAATGATGAGTGTCACGGATCATCATATTCTCCATATTGAAGTACGAGTGAGTATCTTAGAATAGAATCAAACGTAATTGAATAGAAAATAGTAGTAATTGCATTAATCCATTGAAACACAGCAGAGCTCCTCACCCCCACCTATGGGGTTTAGAGACTCATGCTGTAGAAGATACAATATGAAGTGTAAAATGTCATAAGGTTCAAAATAAATCTCTAAAAGTAGTTTTTATACTAAACTAGTAACCTAGGTTTTTACAGAAAATGAGTAATTAAGTGCAGATAGTGCAGAAATCCACTTCCGAGACCCACTTGGTATGTGCTTGGGCTGAGTATTGAAACTTTTTCGTGCTTAGACTGTTCCTGGAGTTAAACGCCAGCTTTGGTGCCAGTTTGGGCGTTTAACTCCAATTCTGGTGCCAGTTTGGGCCTTTTACGCCAGAATTTTTATGCTGACATTGAACGCCAGTTTGGGCCATCAAATCTCGGATAAAGTATAGACTATTACATATTGCTGAAAAGCCCAGGATGTCTACTTTCTAATGCAATTGAGATTGCGCTAATTGGGCTTCTGTAGCTCCAGAAAATCCAGTTCGAGTGCAAAGAGGTCAGAATCCAACAGCATCTGTAGTCCTTTTTCAGCCTCTGAATCAGATTTTTGCTCAGGTCCCTCAATTTCAGTCAGAAAATACCTGAAATCACAGAAAAACAATGAACTCATAGTAAAGTCCAGAAATGTAATTTTTGAATAAAAACTAATAAAAATATAATAAAAAGTAACTAAAACATACTAAAAACTATGTAAAAACAATGTCAAAAAGGGTATAAATTATCCGCTCATCAAGCGTCATGTGCTGCAATTAACAGAAAACGTTGGGGGCAATTTCTGGGCTGATTTTGACCCAGTTTCAGACCCGAAAATACAGATTCGAGGCTGGAGAGTTGAGCAGAATGGGGGGATTCACTTTTCATTCATTTAATTTTAGGTTTAGATGTAGGTTTCTTGGGAGAAAGGCTCTCTCCTCTCTCTAGGTTTTAGGGTTTCTACTCCAATTTCTTCTTAGATTTAGATTTAATTTCTGTTTTTATTTACAATTCCTTGCAATTTATTGTTCTAACACCTTTGTTCTTCAATTCTACTTGTTATTTCCTTCACTTTGTTATCCTTATGTTTATGCACTCTTGATACTTTGGATCTTTATTAATGCAATTTCTATGTTCATGTTGTTATTGCTTTCTTCAGTTGTCATTGTTAACTTCTTTCAATTGGTCGTTGTTAGATTTTATTATTACTGCAATTTTACCATGCTTTTATTTTGTACCTACCAAGTATTTGATAAAATGCTTGGTTAGATTTTAAATTAGATTTTTGTATTCTTAGCTTTTATTGAGTAATTTGGATACTCTTGAGTTGTCAAAGTCTCTTGTTGGTTGGTGATTGAAAGCTGCTAGTTGGCTTGAGCTTCACTAACTCTAGTCTTTGATTAGGACTTGTGAACTCAAGTTGATTTGCTCACTTGACTTTCCTTCAATTGTTAGAGGTTAACTAAGTGAGAGCAATTTGAAATTACCATCACAATGAACAATGATAATGAGGATAGGAATTCCAATTCTCAACCCTTGCTAGGACTTTTCTTAGTTCTTAAGTTATTTCCTTGTTATTTACATTCCTTGCTTATTAAACTCAAAACCCAAAAAGATACAATCTCATAACCAATAATAAATATACTTTCCTGCAATTCATTGAGAGAAGACCCGAGGTTTAAATACTTCGGTTAATTTTATTGGGTTTGCTTAAGTGACAAAAAATTTAAACATTGACAGAGGATAATTTGTTGGTTTAGAACTATACTTGCAATGCAAAATTTTTGTGAAATTCTTTACCGATATTTTTTCTCCGTCACATGGGCAGTGTATAGTTGCAACTCCTCATACCACTCTCCTATTGGCATGTCCCTGTTTAAGGCAGTCTTTGGCAGAGCCCCTCCAACCAATCTCAAGTACGAACCCAGGTCTCACATATCGGCACTACAGGAACAGCTACTGTAGTGTGATGTAGTGCTGAAATCTCTCAAAAAGAATTTAGAGAAGACATAACTGCGAATGAAAAACCAGGCAGATCGAAAGCGGAGGGAGTTCAAGTTCAATGTGGGTGATTTTGTGTATATTAAGCAAAAGCCATACCGCCAGAACTCTGTGGGCTTACAGAAGAATAAAAAATTATCTATGAGGTATTTCGAATAGTTTAAAATCATGGCACGCATTGAAAAAGTAGCCTATAAGTTAGAATTGCCTACTACAGCCAAGATCCACCCTATTTTTCACATTTCTTTACTTAAGAAATATATTGGCAATCCAAATCCTCCTACCATTCCCACTCCACTTTTATTAGATAATCAAGGGTATAGACTCCAAACCCATCTGATACTGGGGCACCAAATGGTCAAGCGACTTGATAGATGGCAGGAGAAAGTCTTTATCCAGTGGAAATTCATGACAGCCGAAGAAGTTACTTGGGAGCTGTACGAAAATTTTTAAGTTGCAATACCCTTTCTTTGACCTTAACGACAAGGTCATTTTTAATGGAGGGTGTAATGATATAGGTAGAAAAGGTAAAACAATTAGAAGAAAGGTCACAGTGGGGAGAAAGAACAACCGTAAGGAGCCACTAATTACTGGAGAAGAGTAATAAATAGTGAAAGAGGAGAAAAGAGCATGGATGGTGCAATGTGAGCCCTTTTCTTACTGTTATATTCTTCCATTTCTTTCTGTATACTCTCTATGTACTTTCTATCTATGACTGAATCAATACCTAATTGTGCAGATGATCGAAGACAAGAGACTCTCATACTTTCTTTTTTTTTTCTTATACTTGATATACGTCCATCTTTACATTTAAATCTTAGAACTAATTATTACTTTTACTACATTTATTTTTTTATTTTTGATTTATTCCCCAAGTCAATAGTAACACCTATCAATATTGTATTCATTTCAATTTTATTTCATCGTATAAAAAAAAATTAAGAAAACTGAAAAACTCATTGCATTCTGTCATCGTTCTTGCCATAAAAATATAATTAAAAAATATAAATTTTAATATTATAAAAATTTTACCGAATAATAATTGATCTTAATAAATAAAAAATATTTTTGTATATATTTATATACTTTATATTTATTTATTTAAAAGTAAAAAATTACACTTATCATTTTAAAATAGGGATTTGGATCTTCTAAATTTTAAATTTCATTTTAGAAGGTAAAGTGTGATCTCTCACCATTTATTTTATTGGTGGGACCAAAAAAAAATATGAGAGAAAAATCATTTAAAGGTGAGAGATCACACTTTACCTTCCAAAATAAAAATTCAAAATTTAAAGGATCTAAATTCAATAAAGATATTATATATTAAAATGTATATATGTATGTATGTACTAATATGTTTTATATTTATATCTATTAATACTCTTTTTTATAACATTCTTTGATTTTTAATTAATAAAATCTATTAAATTTATTTAATGGACACAAAATTATTGAATTTATTTTAGACGCACCCATAAAAAGTACAAATATTTCACACAACGCTTTATATTTACGCTTTACACTTTATATTCACATTACTTTTATTAGGGAAGTACCAATATGTCCTTGTTCATTTTCACAAAAGATAACATAATTCTTTATGTAAAAAAAAAAAAGGTTCATTTGATCATTTTAGTATATGATTTTATTTTTCGTAAGACAATGTAGTCTTCCATCATCTCTACTGTAAATCAGATTTATAATAATGAGTGAAATATAATAATATATCTGTTAACAGATTTTTTTGCAAACCAAAATTGAAAGAATTTTTATTTGAGATGTCTGGAAATCTAATATCTAGGAACAAAATTTATTCTTTTTCGTAAATTCTAGTTTACTATACATCAAAATTTTCTATTTTTGTCATGATGAAAATGAAAAGATTTTTGTTGTTTTTTTTTAAATAATGAACTAGAAAATCAAAATAAAAATACTTTGCAAAATTAAATGCTTCAAATGCAAATAAAATTTGACTAAACACAAAGTTTATTGCAAAGGTAAATAAAAGAAATTAAAGATAAACTTCGAAAGTAAAATAACTAAAATTAAACTTGCAAAAAAGATAAAATGGGGGAGACTAAATGGGGGGCACCCAACAGTTACTGGTGGTTGATTTTGTATTGGCGCAATTTTAGGGTGTAGATTTCGCCCTTGCCCCAGCATTTGCATTAAAAATTACACCATTTTTCTCAAAATTCTGGGTAATCCCTTCTTCATGTGATGATGAATTTGTAAAAGTTTGTGCAATGCCTATTGGTACATTTGATTCAACATTACTATTCAGCGCTTTTACAATCATGTTAATAATTCTACCACTTTTGCAATCGCATGCACAATAAAAACTTTTATTTTCTGCAGGAAATTGCAGAAAACAATTTTGATAGTTAAAACTGTTCCACTAGATGTGCTAATTTATTTAACATATTTTTTTGCAAATCAGAGTTGAGAGAATTTTTATTTGAGATTTTTCGGATGGTTTGAAATCTAATATGAGTAAAGTATCGTTTTGTCCCTAACATTTGGGGTAAATCTCAGTTGTCTCTAACATTTGAAGCGTCATATTTAAGTCCCTAACATTATAAAATTGACTCAATGTTGTTTTGCCGTTAGGAATCTTTTAACGGAATTGACGGCGAAACAAAATTGAGATGATTTTGAAACGTTAGGGACTTAAATAGGACAAACACGTTTGGGACAAAAACAATATATAGAAATAAATTTTAATTTTATCCTTCACTAATATCAATCTTTTACGGTACATAGTTATTCAATTATTTTTTAATAACATTTAAGTAAATTACACTTAATCACATTACTTTGATTCTAAATAAATTTATTCTTTTATAATTTTACACTTAAAAATTTGTACTCATCATAAAATATTTGTAAAATGACTAAAATCACATTACTTTATTGTAAATATATCATTTTTTCCCACAAGTTTATGTACCAGTAATTCTATAAACATTTTATGATGAGTACAAATTTTTAAGAGTAAAATTATAAAAAAAATAAATTTATTTAGAATAAAATTAATGTGATTAAGTGTACTTTATTTAGATGTGATTAAAAAATAATTGAATAACTATGTACCGTAAGAAATTGATATTATTGAAGGATAAAATTAAAATTTATTTCTATGTATCATTTTTTTCTCAACGTGTTCGTCCTATTTAAATCCCTAACGTTTTAAAATCATCTCAATTTTGTCCCGCCATAAATTCCGTTAACAGATTCCTAATGGCAGGACAATATTGAGTCAATTTTGAAACGTTAGGGACTTAAATAGGACAATTCAAAAGTTACGGACAAAAACGATACTTTACTCAATCTAATATTTAGGAATGAAACCTACTCCTTTCTGTGGATTCCAGTTTACCATGCATCAAAGTCTTCTATTTATCTCATGAAGAAAAAAATATTTTTGTTGTTTTTTCTTTAAATAATGAACTTAGAAATCAAAATTAAACTTGCAAAAATCAACTTGACTTGAATTAAATAAAATCAACTTGCAAAATGAAATGCTTCAAATGCAAATAAGACTTGACTAAACACAAAGTTTATTGAAAAGGTAAATAAAAGAAATTAAAAATAAACTTCGAATGTAAAATGACTAGAATTAAATTTGTGAGAAAGATAAAACTTTATTAAAGTAAAATGCAGAATGTATAAAGAATGTAAAAATCTAAAAAGAACCCTACAGAAAAAGAACTCATAACAAACTCAGAAAGTCGTTGATATGTGAGTATGTGAAAGTTTTTCTGAAAAAGAATTTCAAAATTTCAACCCTTAAACCTTTGTTTGCCATCTTATTTATAAACATTTCTTGCCAATCCTCTAGTGACACTGATAAACCACTATTTTATGGTTTATCTTGTGCTCAATTGAGTGGATTTTATCAATCTTTCATACACTTATTCATATGATTTGCATGAGTTTACGTTTTGTAAGACCCAAAATCTTTGAAAAGTCTTTTTATGATCAAGTCTCAAATCATATAGTTATTTATAGTCTTAATTTCAGAAATTATTTTATTAAAGATAATTAAGGCAAGTTTTGATTTATTGAATTTGAGATAAGTTATGGTTATTATCCAATTTTACAATTATTGGATTATTTTCTATATTTAAATCATATAGTTGGTAGTTGTGAAATAAAAAGGATTTTTATATGATTTTGGACTAAATAATTAATATTTTAGAATATTGATATTACTATTTTGGAAAATGAAGAAAATAAGTATATTATTTCTAATTATTTGGTGGGGACATTTTATTGAAAATAATTTATGAAATTGATGAGCAAATAGTATTTTTATACATTATTATTAATGGATTAGAATTTATTTCTAATTACTATAATATCCCTATTTTTATTCGAAATTACTAAAATGCCCCTAACCCTAATTTTTGAAAGAAAAACCCTAACCCTGAAACCCTAACCCGGTACCCGTTTCCCCTCCCTAAACCAGCAGCAACAGCTGCTGCCCTCTAACCAAAACACACACACCGCCGCCGCTTTCCCCAATTCAACCAGCAGCAACAGCTGCGAAAATGGAAGAAAGAAAGAAATAGAGAGGGAAGGGAGAAAACAGATCCGTTGAGGAGAAGAAGGAGAGGAGGGGAGGAAAGAGACTGCGCCGCGCGCTGGGCTTCTCCGCCATCGCACCCCGCCATGACCCACACCTCGTCGCCGCTCGCGCCGCCGACTAGCTCGCCGCCGCCTCTGTTCGTCACACCATCACTCCTAGCCGCGCCGTCGCCGAGGAGTCGTTGCTGTCGAGGGAGCCCAGAGGAGAGAAACTGCGCGACATTGAGGGAGGAGAGCGTGGGCCAGTGACGCGAGGAGCACGACCCGTTGCGCCGCCGTGTGCTAACGCCGTCGTCCTCACCGTGCCGCCATCACCTTTGCCACCGAGACAGTCGCCGTCATTTATGGTAGAGCAGAGATGGAGAGCTCGGGAGCAGAGCAGATGCGAGAGATCTGGGGCTGAGCTGGGAGTCCAGCCACCGCACCCGGCCGTGCTGCGCGAAGCTAACGCTTCCTCCGTCGGAAAAAGCCGCCATTAGAACCATTACTGATTCGGTGAGCCTTTCCCCTGTTTCTGGTTCTGTCACAGCCATTCCTGGAGGAAAAATCAGTCGTGCCGCCGTGCCTGGCCGCCGGAAAATGCCATTTACCGTCACCGGAATACACTGCCGGTAAGGTCTTGTTAATGGATTCTGTTTCCTTTGAATTTCAAGAATACCATAGTCACGGCTTGTTGCTGCAGTGATCATCTGAGTCGCGTGGAGGGAGGAAGGGCCGCTGGGTTTCACCGCACCTTGCCTCCGCCGCCGAAAACAGCCGTTGAGTCCTCAGTATCGGGTCGTGTATCCATGTTTGCCTTTCGTGCTCGGTGTTCGCAGCTGCCTTTGTCATTTCAGTAAGTATGTTTCGGAAAGCCTCGCGTTAGTATTTCGTTGTGTTTGGTTAATGAATGTGAATTTTAGTAACGTGGGGTCGAGTCCTGATTATTATATGTTGCGAATAGTGTTGCGATGGTTATTGCGAAAGTGGCTGGGAGCTGAGGTTTTGGTTGCCGTCAGTTCGGGTTGAGACGGAAAGGACCCTGTGAGGCATTTGGGTTATGGATTTGCGTTTTGAGGTAGGGGCGCTTTCCAAAAACTATGTTTTACGTATTGGAATTATTACATATGGATACTGATGTGAGATATTGTGTATTTGGTGATTGTATCTGCCTTATGTATTATTTGATTGACTCGAATGACTATGGATGTTGTTTTGGCTAAATCGTTGTGTGGCTTGTGAAACGTAATGTTTGAAGTTGATTCTTTAAAGATTTGAAATAAGTTTAATCCGTTGAGGATTAGTTTGAATTGAGTCAATTATTTTGATGATGTGAAAAATAGAATCCACTCTTGAGTTCAGCCTGGCTGGCTTTAAATGATCTGGTTTTTGATAAATGATTGTTACTAAACCGTTTCTTTAAAGCTTTGGAAATGAGTTTATTCGGCTGATAATGATTTGATGTTGAAACGGTTTTCTTGAAATATGGAATTGAGATGACTATTGGATTTTGGCTTGCCTTGGACTGATTTTGGAATTTGGGCTATTGAAAAGGGTTGTGAACGGTTTAGTTGAGACCCGAACCGGGTGGCAAAAGTCCAAGTTTTAGGGGAGGTGCTGCCGAAATTTCTATAAAATCCGAGTCTTTATGGAATGTTGTCCGGAAAAATGATGAGTTAAAGACTTCTACTATTTTACTTGAATTATCAAGGAAAGAAGGATTTATGCTTTTGAAATGAATTATTAAAGAGGAAATTGTGACTTAGTCTTGCTTCTTAAGAAAGGCATTGTATCTCTTTCAAGAGAAAGTTATTTAGATGAAACTTGTGTTTTAAAGCTGTTTGAATGTGAAAAGGATTTATGCCTTCGAATTTGACTTGGGGGGTTTCAATTAAAGAAGTTTTAATGATTTTGAAAGGAACTGAATGTCTATTGACAAGTTTCATTTTGAAATGTTTTGAGAAAGGTTTTAAGTACTCTTTGAATTATGAATTCTTGCAAGACTAAAACAATTTTGAACAGTTGAAACATTCTAGAATTTATCATGGGGGGTTGAAGTTGGTTTTGCCTAAGTAAAGGAAACATCTTTAAAAGAAGTAACTGATTACGTGACTCGGTTTGGCTTAGATCCTATTTTATTACTCAAACCTAGAAGTCAAGGTTTTAATGATTTTAAATGAATTTGGCGAAATGAGTTATGTTATTCTCCCCTAAAGACTTGGGACTCTGCCAAGGAACTTTTGTTATAAAATTCCATTGTTGGATGGATGATTTTGAATGTTTCAAAATAAATCTTTAACTTGCCATGGTTATGGAAGTTTGGAAAGAGGATGCCGAGAGTGGCATTGTTTTCAAAGGGGAATTTACCTTGAGTAAAAATGGCTTATGAGCCTGAGATGATTTGAGAAATGAGATATTTAAAGCCAAGGCTGAAAAGAGTTGAAACTCGATTTCAAAGTGAAATGAATCGAGAAAAATGATTTATGGCTTAAGTGCCGATTTTATGAATTTAATGATGTTGAATGGTGGAAGTGCTGTTTTATTGTAAGCCGGAATGGCTGTGTATGATTTATGAATATTGGCTGGTTCTGGATTGAACCGTGAGCCGGAATGGCTGTGTATGATATTGATTCATGGCTGATTGCCGAATGAGTTATGGGCCGTATGGCTAACTATGAATTATGAATTTAAGTCGGATGGCTGAGATGGATGTTGATCCATGGCTGGGACTGAATGAATATATGCTTGAGATACCTGGGTAGTAGCAAGGGTTGTGGTTTGTCCCACTTGCTCCAGGTCAGAGACTGTGACGCCTGGGTAGTAGCGGTAGTAGTGGTGATTCCACTCGCTCCAGGTTGAGCTTTTAAACACCCGCCTGGGTAGTAGCCGCAGTAGTGGTTATTCCACTGGCTCTGGGTTGAGCGGGTAGTAGCAATGGGGTTGTAGCTCAAACCTACTTGCTCCGCGATGGGTGTTTCTGTCCATGGTTAGCTACCAGGACGTGTCGGGTTGGCTATATAACCAACAGATGATATCATCAGCCACTAGGGACAGGCATGCATCATATGCATCTATGTGACATTGTTTGGATGTGCATATTATACTTGGTTTGCCTATGTGATTAATTGCTAATTGTTCTACTTTCAATAACTGTTTGTTTGTGCTTGCATCTTCCTATTTGTGTTTGCTACTGGGACTCTGTTGGATTGTGGTGATTGGTTGATGGTTGGATTGTTTGGGCCTAGGGCCGTGGTTAAAATGAGGTGGACCGATGGTTGGTTTTGTTCGTGTTTCTGGTTTGGAAGGATAGGAAAGGCTATTTTGGTTCAGTATAAATAAACCTTTTTGAAAGGGCTTTTGAGTTTTGAGAATTGAATGGTTCCTCTTTTAGAAAAGATTTCCGACTTTACTTTTATTATAAACCGTTGTTTTTTAAAAGAGGCATGAGACGGTTATTAATCACTGATACGGTTTATCTTCATGTATCCTATTACAGTAATTCCCAAAAACCCTCTACTGAGAACCCTTTCGAGGATGATGTTCTCACCCCCCCTACATTTTTCCCCTTTCAGGATATGGGCGCAGAAGTCACGAAGAGTTTATTTAATTGTTGTTGTGATACTCTGTATTGTTTTAGCTATGGTTTATTGTACCCTCGCCTTTATCTTGATATAATCTGTAAGAGGGATAGAAAATTGTATTGATTATTGTTTGTAATATTATTTACATATATGTATGTATATATATGGATGTACTCTTTATGAGTTTCTGTAAGTTGTATGGTATTTATGGATATATGATATCGGATGAAAGTATTTTTGGGAGCGGTATTACAGTTTAAAGTTTTAAACAGGCTCATATTTTAGTATTAAATAGTACAAATGTTGTCGTAATGTCCGAGCTATCAGAGTCGCGCAGCCAGAAGCGTGAGCTTTGGTAGTTAGGGTGTTACATTATGGTATCAGAGCCAGAACCCGGATCGATGTGCCAGCGAGGGCGCTGGGCTCCCTTAGGGGGTGGATTGTAAGGCCGACATCGGTTGGAGAGGGGAACGAAGCATGCCTTATAAGGGTGTGGATACCTCTCCCTAGCATGACGCGTTTTGACGAGTGAGTGTGGGGTGCTTAGGCTAGCATCCCTATCGTCAAAGGCAAAACCGTGAGGCCTTGTGTGCCAAAGCGGACAATATCGTGCTAGCGGGTGGTCTGGGCTGTTACACGTTTTCCTTCCTGATTTTGTGCTATGATTGAAAACATGCTCCTTTGATCTTATATTTGCTAATATTAATCCTCTCGTATTACCATTTGATGCCATGATATGTGTGTTAAGTGTTTTAAGAGATTACAGGGCAGGAATGGCTTAGAGAATGGAAAGGAAGCATGCAAAAATGGAAGGAATACAAGAAGTTGGAGAAATTGCTAAGCTGTCCAGCCTGACCTTTTCGCACTCAAACGGTCATAACTTGAGCTACAGAGGTTCAAATGAGATGGTTCCAGTTGCATTAGAAAGCTAACGTCTGGGGCTTTTCAAGATATATAATTTGCCATAGCTGCCCCAACGCCAGACAACGCGAACGCGTGGATCACGCGGACGCGTGACCTAGCAGAAACGCAATCCACGCAAACGCGTGGACGACGCTTCCGCGTCACTTTCCCACGACCTGTACGTACCAGAATACACTGAGGGCAATTTCTGAGCTGTTTCTAACCCAGTTTTCAACCCAGAAAATATAGATTAGAGGTTATAAAGTGGGATAATGCATCCATTCATAGAGAGGTCTCCAATTATTCACTTTTCATGATTTAGATGTAGTTTTTAGAGAGAGGTTCTCTCCTCTCTCTTAGGTTTTAGAATTAGGATTTCTTATTATTTCAATTTATGATTTCAACTTCTTATCAGGTTCAATATTCCTTTTACTTTATATTTCTCTTTTGCTTTCAGATACTTTAATGCTGTCCTTTAATTACTTTTGTTGCCCAATTGGCTTATGAACTCTCTATGCTTAGATTGATTTTCTTAATTAATACAATTTGAGGTATTTTAGTTTATGATTCTTATTTAGCTTTTTATATTCTTGGCTTTAATTGATTAACTGGAGTCTCTTGAGTTGTCAACTTATCGTGATTATTAATTAATTTCTCTAATTGAATTGAATTCCACTAACTCTAGTCTTTCCTTAGGAGTTGGCTAGGACTTGGGGATCTAACTAATTAGTCCACTTGACTTTCTCTTGCTTTCGTAAAGGTTAACTAAGTGGGGTTAAACTCAATTCTCATAAGGATAACTAGGATAGGACTTCCAAATTTTCATACATTGCCAAAAGCTTATTTTACAGTTATTTATTTATTTTACTTGTCATTTGAATTACTTGTTCCTTATTTTCAAAACTCCCAATTTACAAAACTCATAACCAATAATAAGAACACCTCCTTGCAGTTCCTTGAGAAGACGACCCGAGGTTTAAATACTTCGGTTATCAATCTTAAAGGGGTTTGTTACTTGTGACAACCAAAATGTTTGTAAGAAAGGATGATTGCTTGGTTTAGAAACTATACTTGCAACGAGAATTTATTCTGAATTCTAAACCGTCAAGCATCCGTTCTTCAAAATGGCGCCGTTGCCGGGGAATTGCAAACGTGTGCCTTATTATTGGTTATTGTAAATATTTGCTTTTTGCTTGTTTATTTGTTTTTATTTTTGTTTTTATTTTTGCTTTTTTATAAATTAAGAGGTTATTAGTTTTTATTTAGTTATTAAAAATTTTTTCAAAAATTTGTTCTTCGTGTTCATCTTGACCTTCAAGTTGTTCTTAGTTGTTTTCTTCGTTTTAATCTAAAAATTTTAAGTTTGGTGTCATTTTATTATTTTTCTCTTTCCTCATTTAATTCAAAAATATCTTTTCTCTTTATTTTTATTGAATTTTTGAAATTTCCAAAAAAAAAATTCAGATTTTGATTTTAAAATTTTTATCTTATCTTATCTTAGTTTTAAATTTCAAAATTCAAATCTTTTTCAAAAATAATATCTTTTTCAAAATCTTATCTTATCTTATTTCAAAATCAAATTTCAAATTTCAATATTTAAATTCCAAAATTCAAAATCCAAATTTAAAATTTTAAATTTAAAATTTTAAAAATCAAACCTTTTTAAAATTTAAATCTTTTTCAAATTTTTATCTTATATAGTTGACTTTTTCAAAATTCAAATTTCAAAATTTAAAATTCAAAATTTAATTTTTAAAATTTAAATTTCAATAACCTTTTAATTTAAATTTGTTTTTATTTTTGTTTTTTATTTTTATTTGCTACTATGAACTCTCACCCCTTTGGCTATAAGTCTGGTTACAATTATGTTGCAGGAAGAGGAAATTACAATGAGAACAAGCATCAAGGTTGGAACAATCAAAGATGGGAGGAGCCACAAGGATTTGATCAACCCTCATGGCAACAACCACCCCCTTGCAGTTACCAACAAGCCCCACCATATGCTTATGAACCGCCTCCTCGACATAGCTTTGAACCACAATACTCACAAGCCACCTACAACCATTCACCTCCATATGACCCTAACCCTTATCCACCACACCAACCACCATATGAACCACACCCAGAACCACCACCTCAATATTCACCATCTCCATATCCTTATTAAGAAGAACCACCTTCCTATTATGAACCTTTTCTCCAAAATAATGAACCCTCCTATCCACCCCAACCTCCATTGGATAACAACGCCCTTAGTGCTATTCTTCAAGGGCAAGAAAGGATGAATAAGAGTGTGCTAAATTTCGCGGCCGCCTTAGGCGAGTTAATAAATATAATAGCTTCCCGACATCTAAGCACTCAAAGTACTCCCATGGCTGCATGTGGAGAATCAAAAGAAGAGCGTCGCATGAAGGAGACACTAGAAAAATCGGTGGACAATGAGGAATATGGCTTTATATTGGAACAAGTGGAGGAAGCCATAATAGTTGCAGAGGAAGAAATGGTTGCAGACTTAGGAGATGCGGAACCTCCATGGGAAATTCAAATCATAGAACCTCCTTCCAAGGCGATTGAAATTGATGCTGAGGAGGGTGTACAACCTCCAAGGCATATCATAGTTGAAGACTTGGAAGAGGTTGGTCAAGAGATGGAGATTAAAGAAGAAGAAGCACAGCCTCCCATGCCCTTGGTGAGCAATGAAGAAGAGATTGAATTGGAGGAAAGCTACCAAGAGGAAGAGGTTGATATTGAAGAAACTTGCAAAGAGGTGGAAGTTGTCAGAGAAGAGCACAAGGAAGTGGAGCTTGCAAATTCGTTAGAAATACCTCCCCCTAAGTTGCCATCATCCTTCACAACATTCAAGTGGGTAAAATTCATATCCCTTAGCTTTCTAATTCCACTTGAATATGGGCTACTGGAGACGGATGGTCAACTTAGAGCTCTTCGTGGCATTAAGAGTAAGAGGAAGATGGTTAGTGGTTGGAGTTGTCAAGCAAGGTTCAACATGGTTGTATGCTCAAAGTTTAAATACAAAGGTTGGTGTAAAGCTCAACTGAATGGGTCTAGGAAGTTATTTGGCCGCTTTAGTGAGAATTCAGATTGCTTGCTACCCGGATTGAATCATAATGATCAATAAGAAGACAGGTGCAAAAGCAAGATTTGGGACCCCGGAATTTATTCTGGAAATCAACACTCTTGGGGCCTTGTCACTTGCTTTAACTTACTTGAAGGCTTTCTGCGCCTAGTTTGGGATCCCGGAGGCTGTTGCCATTCCAAACATTGGTGGAGATTTCTGGATGAATTCAAGCACAAGCCACCATAACAGGAAGCTCATCAAATGTCCAACTTAAGGACTTTAACTAAAAGTGCTAGGTGGGAGACAACCCACCATGGTATGATCGTTCCTCTTTCAATTTTAATTTTATTTCGTTTTGTTTGTTTATAAAGTTTTATTCTATTTTATTGAACCTAGAATTATTCATAACATCCATATCAGTATTGCATTTTGCATTCTGCATTTTTCATGCATAAAAAAATTCGCACACGATGCGCGAGCGTCACTGACACGTACGCGTCACCTATGCATGGGACAAAATACAGGATTGAACAAAAAGTCACGCGGGAGCGTGGCTGGAAGCGTGCCTTTGGCACAAACGCATCCACGCGAACGCGTCCCTGACGCGTCCGCATCGTTTGCGAAAATAGGTGCGCGTCACCCACGCGCACGCGTGACCATGAAAATCGACGTCAATGGTGTTTAGTCAGAGAGTTGAGCTGCCCTTGAGTTGAAATTGCGCTGGAAGCACAAAGTGACCCACGCGTACGCGTCCCTGACACGCGCGCATCCTTTTGCTTCCAAGACCACTCACGCGTACGCGTGGGCGACACTTACGCGTCACATGGTTAATGCAATTCTCGTGCGCACACGTGCCCTGCGCGCATGCGTCGCATTCCGTTTTCAATTTCCTTCCCTTTTCTTCTATCTTCTCTACTTCTTTCTTTTCTGTACCTTCTTCTTCTTCATTCCTTTGCACTCTCATCCATACTCTCTTTCATTCTATTTTCTTTATTGCATTTACATATTTTCATTCATTGCATATTTTTTCATTTTGTGCATATTTTTATTTTCTTTTCTAAATTTATTATTTTTCTATTGGTGTTAAAAATTTAATTGGGTAGTTATTTTCTTGTGAGTTATTATGGAATTGTTTGACAATTCATATTACTTCTTAAAGGGTTGCTTGCATGTTCAATTTAATACTTTCAATAGGTAATTCACCATGCATGCTATGTGTTTGTGAAAACGCCCGTATGGCATTGTGCACTATTTTTAGATTTCTTTTATTCTACTACTCTAAATGCTTGCTTTTCACAAAATCCTTTTTATATTATATTATTTAAATATAATTGTTATTACAAACATGTTAGTTTGAAAGACTTGGTAATCTAACTTGGACATTGAATGCTTGATCTATGCTACTCATGCCTTTGCCAGCATGCCAATAAACATCTTGCATTTAATTATTATTACATGCACTTGCTATATTTCCATTGATGAACTTTTCACATGTAGTCATGACCATGTGTTAACGTCATTCTTCTTTATTCTGCATTGATTACCACATTTCCCGCTCTCTTCCTTGCTTTAACCCTTAGCTTTATAAGTTACTTTCTTTTTCCCTTTTTAGGATGGCCACCAAGAAGGGTAAAGAGAAAGCTACCACCAAACCACCGGCAAGGAAAGGAACAAAAAAAAAAAAGAGCCCCAGCTGAGGAACCACAACCCCCATCCACTTGCACATCTTAGCATGCACCGAGGACGGTGCAATCTTCAAGTGTGGGGAGGTCGATACTGACTTCCAGGGGTTAGTTACCTTCTTTTCAACACCAATACTCTATTTTTTTTTGTTTGTTCAATGTTGCATTGCATAATAGATTGCATGTGTAGTTGATTATTTGCATTTAAGTACTACTTGGTTAAAAAATAATAAGTTTCCTTTTAAGACCCTATTTTTTGAAAAATTTCACTAATTTAAATTAAAAAAATTAAAATTTTCTATGTATTAAATTTGTTTGAAGATCGTAAATTGGAACATAGTTTTTGAGCTAAAGAACACACAACCTGTGAGATTTTGAGCTTATTTATATGGTTACATTATTTAACCATAAATATTTTATTCTTGTGTATTTTCTTCTCTATAATTGCAATCTTTACTTTGTTCCACTCTATATGTCCATTATTTAGTGTATTTACATGCTTGCAGATGATTGAAGCCATAATTTAAATTTTCCCTCACTTATCCCAAATTAGCCTACCTTTTACATCACCCTTGTTAGCCCCCTTGAGCTTTTTAACCCCCTCTTGTTCTATAACCACATTACTAGCCTTAAGTAGAAAAATAAATTAAAAATCCCAAGTTGAATCCTTGGTTAGCTTAAGATAGATATTGTGTATAATTTAAGTATGGGGAATTTTATGGAAACATGGGATGATAGAAAAAAAAAGGGAGAAATAAATTGAATAAGTTATTTGAAAATTTAGGAAGCATGCTCATGTGAAATCAAAATAATTAAATTATCATGTGCATTGAAAAAAAAATTTAAGTAATTAAATAAGGGGATACAAAAAAAAAGACAAATATATATATATATATATATATATATATATATATATATATATATATATATATATATATGAATTACCCCAAATGCAAAATAAAAAGGATCAATACACATGGGACAAAATTCAAAAAAATAAGTTTGATACATGAACATGCAATACAAAAGTGGAAAATTTTGGGTAGTTAGGTAAAGTATTTTAAATTATATAAAGTATGTATATGTTAGGTGAGATCTTGGACTACTCAAGGATTCACTTTACTAGCTCACTTAGCGTTATATATACCCTTACCTTTACCTCAGCCCCATTACAACCCTGAAAAGACCTCATGATGTTTGTATTGGTATGCTAAATATTTGTTGATTAGTTAGATGAAGAACAAGGTTTAGAAAGCATGACTAGGGAAGAGTGGAGTGATTGACCCTAGACACTTGAGAGTTAGAGTGATATACACTACCAGTAAGGGTTCAGTGCTTAATTCTATGTTCCCTGCTTTCATGAGCTATCTTCTTACAAGTTTACTTGTTTTCACTGTATAATTTGAATTGGTGGAATTTGGTTTGTACTTGTCTTGGATAACTTGTTTGCTTTTAACCAAGTAGGTAGAAACATTTTGCATGTAGTTGCATTCACAAAGATAGGTTGCATTGCATACTCTCTATCATTGCTCTTCACTTCTTTATAGCTTCTCTTGAGCTTAGCATGAGGACATGCTAATGTTTAAGTGTGGGGAGGTTGATAAACTACTATTTTATGGTTTATCTTGTGCTCAATTGAGTATATTTTATCAATCTTTTATACACTTATTCATATGATTTGCATGAGTTTACGTTTTCCTTCCTGATTTTTGTGCTATGATTGAAAATATGCTCCTTTGATCTTATATTTGCTAATATTAATCCTCTCTTATTACCATTCGATGCCGTGATATGTGTGTTAAGTGTTTTCAGAGATTACAGGGTAGGAATGGTTTAGAGGATGGAAAGGAAGCATGCAAAAATGGAAGGAATACAAGAAGTTGGAGAAATTGCTAAGCTGTCCAGCATGACCTCTTCGCACTCAAACGGTCATAACTTGAGCTACAGAGGTCTAAATAAGATGGTTCTAGTTGCGTTGGAAAGCTAACATCCGGAGCTTCGCAACGATATATAATTTGCTATAACTGCCTCGACACCAAATGAGGCGAATACGTGGATCACGCAGACGCGTGACCTGGCAGAAACGCAATCCACGCAAACGCGTGGACGACGCTTCCGCGTCACTTTTCCGTGACCTGTACGTACCAGAATACACTGGGGGCAATTTCTGGACTGTTTTTGATACAGTTTTCGGCCCAGAAAATACATATTAGAGGTTATAAAGTGGGGGAATGCATCCATTCATAGAGAAGTCTCCAATTATTCACTTTTCATGATTTAGATGTAGTTTTTAGAGAGAGGTTCTCTCCTCTCTCTTAGGTTTTAGAATTAGGATTTCTTATTATTTCAATTTATGATTTCAACTTCTTATCAGATTCAATATTCCTTTTACTTTATATTTCTCTTTTGCTTTCAGATACTTTAATGCTGTCCTTTAATTACTTTTGTTGCCCAATTGGCTTATGAACTCTCTATGCTTAGATTGATTTTCTTAATTAATACAATTTGAGGTATTTCAGTTTATGATTCTTATTTAGCTTTTTATATTCTTGGCTTTAATTGATTAACTGGAGTCTCTTGAGTTATCAACTTATCATGATTATTAATTAATTTCTCTAATTGAATTGAATTCCACTAACTCTAGTCTTTCCTTAGGAGTTGGCTAGGACTTGGGATCTAAATAATTAGTCCACTTGGCTTTCCCTTGCTTTCGTAAAGGTTAACTAAGTGGGGTTAAACTCAATTCTCATAAGGATAACTAGGATATGACTTTCGAATTTTCATACCTTGCCAAAAGCTTATTTTACAGTTATTTATTTATTTTACTTGTCATTTGAATTACGTGTTCCTTATTTTCAACACCCCCAATTTACAAAACTCATAACCAATAATAAGAACACCTCCCTGCAGTTCCTTGAGAAGACGACCCGAGGTTTAAATACTTCGGTTATCAATCTTAAAGGGGTTTGTTACTTGTGACAACCAAAACGTTTTTAAGAAAGGATGATTGCTTGGTTTAGAAACTATACTTGCAACGAGAATTTATTCTGAATTCTAAACCGTCAAGCCTCCATTCTTTAGACACCTATCAATCTGATGACTCAATGAAATTACCGTTTCTGCCAAACGAGACTTGATTATTGCTCTCTTTACCACGTTCATCGCTCTACAAAATCCACTCTACCACCTGGTCCACTTCAATCTCAAATCGAACTACAACAATTAATTTAAAAGAATGTACCATTTTTCTCTTCTGTGAGATACTAAAATGACACTCTCCTCCCCTCTATTTATAAAATATATATTCCCCTCTCTTATAACTTTTAAAAAACTTCCTCTTTAATCCGTTTTCAAATTTTTCGTGTTAATTAATGTTAACTTTATCCATTTTTCAAGAAAAAATAAATTATTTTTTATAAAAATATCCTTTAGCGAAAATTTTTTTTATTATTACATTTTGCTTACTAAAATATTCTTTAATAAATTATTTTTTAATAATTAAATTTTATTTTTATCAAAATATTTTTAAAAAATTTAATAATTAATTTTTTTTCTAAGATACCCTTCAATAATTTTTTAATTATTAAATTATAATTTTATCAAAATTTTTGTTAACAATTTTTTTATATTTTACTATTAAATTTTCGATATTAATATATATTATTTTAACATTAAATAAAAAATCTCTGTAAGATTATTTTTCAATGTAAATATATATTAATTGTATATATATTAACAATAGTAAGGTTTTTCTATTTAATTTTAAAATAATATATATTGATATGGAAAAATTAATAGTAAAATATAAAAAAATTGTTAACAAAAATTTTGGTAAAATTATAATTTAATAATTAAAAAATTATTGAAGGATGTCTTAGAAAAAATAATTTAATTATTAATTTTTTAAAAAAAATAATTTATTAAAGAGTATTTTGTTAAGCAAAATTTAATGACAAAAAAATAAAATTTTTGCTAAAGGGTATTTTTGTAAAAAATAATTTATTTTTTCTTGAAAATAGATAAAGTTAACATTAGTTAACACAAAAAAATTTAAAATGGATTAAAATAAGGTTTTTTAAAAGTTATAAGGGAGGAGAATATACATTTTATAAATAGAGAAGAGGAAAGTGTCATTTTAGCATCTCGTAGGGGAGGGGTGATATTTTCTCTTAATTTAAATTTTTTTTATTGTCGAGCTTATTTAGATTAGCGTCTGTCTGTCAACTCTATCACTTGAATCCTCTTTCTATTTCGACGAACATCACTAAACTAAAATTTGACTCATCGATTGCTAATATTTTATCGAATAATTATATCACAGGATTATTGATTTTTTAAAATTATATTACTAAATTATTAATTATATTTTATTTTGTATTAATATTCTTTATTTTCAATTGCATGATCTTTTATTTGTATATTCAAAAGTTAAACTAAGCAATATTCACTTATTTTTATAACACCCTTCGCAATTTACTTTCATAATACTTCTAGTGGAGAGTTGGAAAGTTGAAAGTAGTCCCAACCAAAATTTTGTGCTCATTTAGCAGAATTTCTGAATTTGATAATTTTGATGTCGAGAACTTAATTTTAATTCTGGTATTTAATATTTTATGTTAACAATTTTAAATATTCTAGAAAAGAAAACATAAAAAGAAACAATATTATCGAAATAGCAGTAAAATCGTTTTTGTGTACCTTAACTAAAGGATTATTCAATACACTTATCCCATGGGATATGGGATAAGGTGAGTAAATCCCCATAGTAGTCCCTGAGATTTACGTGATTACCTAATGTAATCCTTAAGATCCCGATTTTTTTACTGTAGTCCTCCAGATAGAGCTTCGAGTACTCATAATGGTCTCTGGGCATATTTTTGGTGATGAGTCATCACCGGAGCGCTTACGTGGCGTGGTTTTGTCACATTGTAGCTGAACTGGCTCATTTTCCACTATACCCACATTGGTCCCTTGCAGTTGGTGTTATTGTACAAAGTCCCACTCTTGCACTCTTCGCTCTCCTTCTTCTTCTCATTCTTCATCGCATTCTTCAGGCTCTCAATTCTCTTTCTCTATGCTCTCCAAACCTACATCCATCCCGATGCTCAACCCTCCACCTCCAACAGCCTTCGTGCTGCCATTCGCCGCCCTAGCACTCCCAAAGGCCCTGCTCTCGACCTCAGAAAGCTCCTTAAGAGTAAGGACAAGCTCAATTTCGACGAGAAGAATGCCCAGATCTTCAGGCTCAGGCTCAACCATGCTCACCTCCATTTTGCTAGTCTTAATGGGTTCTAGAAAGTTCTCCTTGCTGCATTCATGAGATTCCTTTCATTGGTGTTGTTCGTTCCTGCTGTTAGAATTGCACGTTCCTTTTGGCTTGGAACTGATCAGATTCATTGCAATTTGTCCATGATCACTTGTGGATAGTTTGGTCGCACCATCCTTTATGCAAACCAACTGTTTGTTATATTTACTGCTTTGATTTGGATTAAGCCTTTAGCGGAGATTTTCGTGGATAGTTTAGGGAATCCTTTCTTTAACCATAGCATATTGTTGGCAGCCGTACACTTTATGGCTTTGGGTCAGCTGCATGAAGCTATTCCTGGGAAAACGTACAAAAGATATGTGGAGCTTGCTCAAGCAGCATTTGGTGAGTTTATTTGATATAGTTTATTTATTATATCACATTGTTATGTAAAGTTGCATAATTGACAATGCAAGAATACTTTACATATAATTGATTCTAAAAAAGTATGTTGGGTACTCAAACCAAGTTAATTGAAGATTCATATGCATATAACAGTCCTAAAACTATCATTGCATGATTTGAAAAAGGTTTCAACCTTGCTTTTTCAGGTGAAAGATTGGGAGTGTGGCTTGCTTTCTTTCCAACTGTTTATTCATCAGTAGGAATTGCAACTGCATTGATCTTTATAGAAGGGAAAACCATGAAACTCTTCTTTCAAATAGTTTGTGGTCCAATGTGTACCTCAAATCCTTTAGGTTGGCTTCTAAATTTTTTGAAAGGCATTAGTGCTGCTCGTATAAAAGAAATGCAACAAAATCTTTCCAAGGTTTGTGTTCTCGATGGTAGAGGGCAGAGTCCGAGGGCCATGGAAGCGATGGAAGGGACTGGGCAAATAGAGGCTGGGGTGACAGAAACGATTACACCAGATGGAGACGGAGGCTCCGGTGTGGTGGGGATGAAGCTGAATGCAAATCACAGGTTGAAAACGGGATGCTTGGATCTGCAGGATGTGGCTGCGACGCGACCCGATCGTGATTTATGGCTGGGTGGGCGTGATGCCTGCCTCCTTCGATGTGGCAAGGATAAGGGAGGGCAGGACTGTGTTTCTGAAAGGGATAGTGTGCGGGCAGGGGAACGCGAAAGGAGGGCTCAGCGGACTGGGCTTGATGCAGAAGTACGCTGTAATGCTGGGGACATAGGTGGGGTGGCGGAAGTAACTTGTACTGGTTGTGGTGGCGATGCTCAGTGCTTGATGACGGATAGGGCACCTGGGGACCCGGCTGAGGACATGATACACGGACAGAGGCCAGTGGTGGGATCAAAAAATGCAGGGGCTGTGGGTGAGCTGGGCGAGTTGGGGGAGGTCCAAGTTAATACTGAGAGTGGGGAAGAGTCCACTACGCCTGATATCCAGCGGGCAGAGGAAATGGATGAAAACCGGAAGGCTTGGGACCTAGCTGTGGAATCGGGAGCTGTGTCATATGATGATGAAGCTGATATAATGAAGATACTCCAGGAACAGAATGAGGCTTTAGCACGGAAGAAAAGGCAGGCTAAACAAAAAGAGAAAGCTAGAAGAAGTCGACCGAAAAATCGGAAAAAGGTGTGTATAAATGTTTTAAAATGATCTTTTCATCTTGGAATGTTAGGGGGTTGGGGGGAGTAGGGAAAAGGAGCATGGTGAAGGTTTTTAGAAGGAAATTCCATGTGCATATGCTAGGATTGATAGAGACAAAAAAAGAGAATTTGACTAAATTTGATATTGTACAACTGTGGGGATCTGATGGTGTGGGCTGGGAATGTGTGGGAGCAGAAGGTGCGTCTGGTGGACTATTGTTGATGTGGGATGTAACCATGTTTAACCTGAGTAACTGCTATAAAGGGGATAGGTGGTTATGTGTGGAAGGAGTGCTTTTGAAAAACAATTTGAGGTGTGCTTTCTGTTTAGTGTATGGCGAGCATGTGCGGGAGGAGAAACTTGTGATGTGGGAGGAATTGAGTTTTATCTTTGGCTTGTGTCAAGTACCGTTTTGCTTTATGGGGGACTTCAATGAGATTGTTCATGAAGAGGAGAGGAAAGGGACTTCGTCCTTGTCAATATCTGCAGTAGAGTTTAAATCGTGGATTGAAGATATGGAACTAGTGGATCTAGTCTTGTCCGATCGAAGGTTTACATGGTTCAGAGGCCAGTCTTGTAGTCGCATAGATAGAGCGATGGTGAACTTGGAGTGGCTAGAGGAGTTTCCTGAGACTAGGGTGCACGGAGGACCACGAGGTTTGTCAGACCACTGCGCATTAATAATGGAGGTAACAAGGAAAGGAGGGGGCCCGAGACCTTTTCGGAGTCTGGATTCATGGTTTACTCATGGGGGTTTTTTGGGAATGGTGAAGAATGAATGGAGAAACTTAGGGCAGGCCCCGTTCTTGGACAAGTTAAAGGCTTTGACGGGACCACTGAGTCGATGGCACAGAGAGAATTTTGGGGATATAGACAAGCGGATTGAGAAGTTTGAAAAGGAGATCAGAAAAGTAGATGATTTGGTGAGTGATGGAGTGTATGATGGAGAAGCGGAAGCAAGGAGAAAGGCGCTAGTGAGTGCCTGTAAGACATGGTATATAAGGAAGGAAATTCATTGGAAGCAAATGTCCCGTTCCAGGCATGCTAAAGAAATGGACAAAAACACGAGATACTTTCACAATATAGCCTCGGCCAGGATGAGGAACAATCGAATTGATGCCTTGCGGATTCAAGGAAGACTAGTGAGGAATCAGTTTCGCATTAAGAGTGCTATTAGAGACTTCTATAAGGGTTTATATCATCAGGAGGCCTCGCCTAATATAGGGTTTCGGGATGGACTGGTAAGGAAGATAACTGAAGCGGAGGCAGCAAGCTTAGAGGTGATTCCAACTGAGGAAGAAATAAAGAATGCAGCGTGGGACTGTGAGTCAACAAAAGCACCGGGGAGTGATGGGTATAACATGAATTTCATTAAGAAGTGTTGGAAAGAAGTGGGTAAAGAATTCACTGCAGCTGTTCTTGGATTCTTCCAGTCGGGTACGCTCCCTAGGGATTCGAATGTTACTTGGGTGGCCCTGGCGCCAAAGTTTGTGGGAGCTACTGAGATAAAAGATCTGAGGCCAATTAGTATGGTGGGTTGTGTGTATAAGGTCATTTCTAAGGTGATGGTCCGGCGGATGCGGAATGTGATGCCAGGATTGGTAGGGGAGACTCAGAGTGCTTTTGTGCAAGGCAGGAAAATCCATGATGGGGCTTTGATAGCCTGCGAAACTGTGCAGTGGCTAAAGTCAAAGAGGAAGAGCGCAGCGGTCATTAAACTGGACTTTCAGAAAGCCTATGATAGGGTCAAATGGAGCTTTGTGGATATCGTTTTACAAAATATGGGGTTTGGCCAGAGGTGGCAGGGGTGGATTAAGGAGTGTGTTTGCTCGGCGTCTATGGCAATAATAATAAACGGATCCCCCTCTAAACCTTTCAAAATGGAAAGGGGGCTGCGTCAAGGAGATCCTCTGTCCCCCTTTTTGTTTGTGTTAGTGGTGGATGTGCTTCATAGAATGGTACAGGAGGCGGTGAGGAATGGGCGTATCGCTCCGCTTCTGGTTGGGCGAGACCACATTGAACTGTCACACTTGCAGTTTGCGGACGATACTATTCTTTTCTGTCCGCCGGAGGAGGAGACTATTAGAAACTATAAGCGTCTTCTACGGTGCTTTGAGATGATGTCTGGGTTGAGTATTAATTTTGAGAAGTCCAGCTTTATTCCGGTGAACTGTGATCAGCACTGGACGGGTCAGATGTGTCATTTGCTGGGGTGCCAGGAAGCCTCTTTACCAGTACGGTACCTTGGCATCTCTCTGGGAGCGAATCCGAAGTTAGTCAAGACTTGGAAGCCAGTGATCGATAAGGTGGAAGGGAAGCTGAGTCTGTGGAAGGCGAAGACCCTCAACTAAGCGGGTAAGCTGGTTCTTATAAAATCTGTTCTCAATAGCCTGCCTATTTACTATCTCAGCTTATATAAGATGCCGAAGGCAGTAGCAGAGAAGTTGATATCATTACAAAGGCGGTTCTTGTGGAGTAAGGAAGATGGGAGGGCTGGGATACCACAAGTGAGATGGGAGATGGTGATGGCCCCTAAGAAGATGGGTGGGTTGGGAGTGGGAGATGCAGTGATTAGGAATACAGCCCTTCTGTTTAAGTGGTGGTGGAGGTTTTCGAAAGAGGACTGTCCATTATGGAAAAAAGTTGTGTGCTCATGCCATAGCATGAACCCTTCTGAAATGTTGTATGGGCAGCCCACTCCTGCCAGAGGGGGCCCTTGGAAGGATATTTGTCAGCTTCAAATAAGAGAACCACAAATAAGACAGAAGATGATCAGAGGACTGGCTATGGAGGTAGGGAATGGTAGGTTGGTCCGATTCTGGGAGGATGTATGGCTACCAAGTGGTGTTTTGAAAGAAATGTTCCCAAGACTTTTCTCGGTTTCAAACCTTCAAGGATCTGTTATAGGGGACTGCGGGTTTTGGGATGGGTTAGAGTGGGTTTGGAGTTTCCAGTGGAGGAGAGAACTTTTTCAATGGGAGCTGGAGCTTCTGAACCAGCTCCATAATGCACTACAGTCGGTAAGGGTCACAAATGAGAGAGAGGACAGGGTGGTGTGGACTTATGATAAAACTGGTATTTTTTCAACTAACTCCTTTGTGCAGGTGATGCAGGAAGCAGTGCTCCCGGAGGAAGTAACCAGCTATAGCTTCACTAGTGGTATTTGGAGGGGTTACGTTCCACCAAGGGTCGAATTATTTGGCTGGTTTGTCTTGGTTGAGAGGGTGAATACTAAGGAAAGGCTTTGCAGACTGGGTGTTATTGATGTACAAGATAATATTTGTGTCTTATGTTGTAAGTCTATTGAGTCTGTTAGTCATCTGTTTCTTCGTTGTGAGATCACTTGGCAGGTGTGGTGTGCTTGGCTATTCGCGCTTGGGAGGCTCTGGACTCTGCCAGGTAACCTACAGCAACATTTGGAGAGTTGGACGAAGGCTGCACTAAATAAGAAAGAGAGGAAGCGGTGGTGGATTGGGTTCTTTGCAGTGATATGGTCAATTTGGCTAGAAAGGAATAACAGAGTGTTCAATAACCAAGGCTCAGGTGTGGTGGAAATTATCAACAGGTCCTTTATGCTATCTGACGAGTGGAGTGGTGGTGAACCTTTTGGTTGTTGATGGCAATGCCGAAGATGACTAGAGGTTCCTTTACTTTGATTTGTTCTTAGACGTGTTGCTCTTACGGGTTTCTTATTTGACTTGTTGCTGCTCCACCTTGTTGTGTTGAACTTGTTCATTCAAAAAAAAAAAAGAAAATGGTATATGATTGGTAGCTTAGCTTTTCTATTGACTATTGTCCCATAATTTACGTCTTTTATTGTTCCTCAAATTGATGCGCTGACAACTAAACTGACTTAATGGAAAAAGGATGTGGTGGTAACAACATCAAATTAATACATCAAAATCATTGGTTCTGAATTAATAAAATATAAAATATCCATGCCATATGATGGAGCAACGGACATAAGGAAGTAACGGACCATCAGAATAATATACACAGCATATTCCTTACACTGATATTAGTTTAAAGTATTCAAGTTTTTCGTTAAGAGTATGAACAGAATTTCCACTTTCCGTTAAGATTATGAACAGAATTTTCACCTGCAGTGCTAGCACCACCCATCATCGACATGAATAGCAGTTTCAGACGGAAGAGTATGAACAGCAAGTAGTGTATGAAAAAGAAGAAGAAGAGATGAAGACGAAGAGGAGATGAATTATATGAAAATTTGGGGATTTAGAGTTACATATAATACAAGGAGGACCAATATGGGTACAAATTGAAAATTAGCCAGTTCAGCTAGCCGTTGGACTCCTCCAGCGTGGCAATCGGAGGCCATGTCAGTACTCCGATGATGACTCATTACCTGAAATATGGTCAAGGATCATTTTAAATGCTCGGAGCTCTATCTGAAGAACTACAATGAAAAAATTGGAATCTTAAAGATTAAATTGAGTATTTATATGAATCTTAAGGACAACTATGGGTATTTACTCGAGATAAGGTGTTTTAGGGACACCAATTGAAAAAAATTAGTGTGAGTTTAATTTATTTAGGAATCAAATAATCTAAATATTTTACTTATAGAAAAATCCCGACTTTAGGCGGTCAATGAGTGAGCTGAAGCAAAAACACATGCAAAGTGGTTTTAAAATGTCAAAATACTGCAAATAAATAAATCTAGATTTGATGAAAAAGATATATTATAATTTTCATGGATACATGATAAGCAATTACTAAACACGATCTATTTTTTTAGCAAGAATTTATTTATTTTGTGTTCTAAGAATATAAGTTAAGATTATAAATTAAAAATATTTTTATTAAAAATATAAAATATTTAAATTTTAATATATTAGTTTTATATTTATTAAATAAAGAAGTTTAAAATTTTTTATTAATAATAAATTTATTATGTATTTTTAATACACATATTTACTAAATTTCTCTATTAATTACACTATATATATATATATATATATATATATATATATATATATATATATATATATAGAGTATTGTTATCGCTAATTCCAAACAATAATTAAAATTAAAGAAACCAAAATAAATGGTGTGAAGACAAATGATGAAATGAACGCTAGATGCTTAGCTGTGTCTAGAATCTTTACGTAATTTTTTTAAAGGACGATCCACTCATTAGTATTATGATAAACGAGAAGTCAACGTAATAGCATCTTCTACTTGTATAAAGGACTTGGATTTTACACTTTAGATGAAAGATGGAAAATGGGAAAAAAGAAAATGGAAAGAAAGAGAGTAAAAAGAAAGAAAATACAAAAAAAAAGTTGATTTTTTTATGTTATTTGGATGAAGAGAAAATGAATAAAAAAGAATAGAAAATTTTTTTTATTTAAATAAAAGAAAAAGTAGGAAGAATAAAAATCATAACAAAATGAAATTACATTAATATTCTTTCCTATATTATATATAAATAATAATATATCAATGTATTTTTATCATTATTTATATAAAAGATAAATTTATAATTTTACTATTGTTTATACTTTTTCTTTCGGTTTTTATCTCATGTCCGAGAAAAAAAATTTTGGATAGTCTCCGTACTAATTTTGAACAAAAGAAAGGGAAATGAAACGGGTTTTTTATTTTTATAAATTAATAAATATAATAATTATCGAAATAAATAATTTAAAAAATATTTATTGAAATAAATAATTTTTTTATTTCGTTTATACTGTAAACGAAATAATTTTGAACGTATCTTGTTTACTGTGTAAACGAGATAAAACAGGTGGACGTGATACGTGTATATCTCGTTTACAGTGTAAACGAGATACATATATTTTTAAAAACAAAAATTTTTGAAAATAATAAAAAATATTAATAATATCAATAATCCAAACTTTTAGCATATAATTAGTATATAAAAAGATTAATAAAAGAGATTAAAATGAATATGTTTGATCAATTAGTACTAAAAAAAAGTACATAAACAATTTTAGATTAAATTATAATCCAATTGGATTGATTTAAATTTGAAAAATAAAATATTCGTACGTGTTCAAAGAAAGTTCCATGATGAGAATAAATATGGTAATTGTGCCCACTTCTAAAAATTAAAAGATGAAAATCGTGAAGTTGATACACGATAAATAAAACACAAAAAGATGAGATAACTATTTGCTAATTGTTAGGAGAGGTTGATGGGGATAGTAGGAAGAGAATTGAAACGGTTCCATCAACCTCTCATCTTTTTGTGTTTTATTTATTGTGCATCAACAACTTCACGCTTCCCATCTTTCTATTTTAATCTATTGTACCAACTATTTTATGTACTAATTACATGCTAAAAGTTTGGATGATTGATATTATTAATATTTTTTATTATTTAAAAAAAATTAAATACATGTATGTCGTTTACACGGTAAACAAGATATACACATGTCGCATCCACCTGTCTTATTTCGTTTACATTATAAATGAGATACATGCAAAATTATCTCGTTTACAGTGTAAACCAGATAAGAGAGGGATATTTATTTCAGTAAATATTTTTTAAATTATTTATTTCGATAGTTATTACATTTATTTAATTTATAAAATAAAAAATCCGAAACGAAACCTACAGACATCCTTATTTTTTTTCTAAATCAAAAAGAAAAGGGAAAGGTAAAGTGAATGGAGAAAAGGAAGAGGCGTTCTCACACTCTTTCCGTTGCTTTCTCTTTCTCTCTCTTGCTCTCGCTCCACCCAAATCCTACCTCTTCGAGAAATGTTGGAGTGTGATTGTCCACGTTCTCACGATTGAACATGAGCAACAGCAGATTTTGACGGTGATGTTACGATTTGCAACAAAAGAGTGAGCAGACAAGGATATGGTAAAAAAAAAAACGACGCGACAACAAACAGCGCCAAAATGAGTAGAGAAAGACGATGATGAAGACTCAAAGAGGTGAGATGGACTAGAATGTTGTCGACGAGAGTGATAAACCACTATTTTATGGTTTATTTTGGATTGAATTTGGTGGATTTTATTAACTTATCTTGCATTTAAATCGCTAAATTTAATTGACTTCTATTCCATTCGATACCTTGATGTGTTTTCTTAAGCGATTTAAGGTTTAGATCGCAAGGATGGTTTGGAAGGATGAAGGAAAAGCATGCAGATTTGGAGAATTCATGAAGAAGTGAAGGATTTGTAAAGTTGTCAATGATGACCTCTTCGTACTAAATTGATCATAACTTGAGCTATAGAGGTCCGAATGAGGCGATTCTAGTGGCATTAGAAAACTAACATCCGGGGCTTCAAAATGATATGCATATGTCTATAGTGTACATTTTAGTTAAGTCGTGCATATGCATGGTAGATGCGTACACATGACATGCACTGCGTGACTCACTTAAAAAAACACGTGAGGGATGATTTCTGGAGCATTTTGGACCCAATCCAACTCATTTATGATGCTATTAAACCAAGGAATGAAGGAAAAATGAACTAAGTAGTCATAGTTTAGGTTTTTATGATGTTTTAGGTGATTCTAGAGAGAGAAGCTCCATCTTCTCTCTAGAATTCGAGGATTTTAGCTTAGTTTTCTCTCTAAATTTAGGTTTTGATTTTATTTTAATTTAGTTTTCTTTATATTTTTTTATTCTATCCTCTTAACTCACTTAACTTTTATTGTTAGTTTCTTGTTTTATGCTCTTTAGTGCATGAACTCTTGTTGAATTTTTGTTCCCTTTTATATAATTTGATGTTTTATATTTTCTTGATGCATAATTGAGTTGTTGTTATTAATTTCTTGCATTTGGTAGTTATAGATTTTACTAATTCTTGAAATTCATGATACTTTATGTTTATGCACTCTAGGTATTTGACAAAATGTTTGTATTAGTTATGGAGTAAATTTTTGGCATTCTTGACTTGGGTTGGTAACTTGGGTAACCTTGAGTTACTAATGTCCAAGTTGATTGATAATTTAGAGATTTTAATTAATCTTGTTTCCATTGATGCTAATCTTTTACTAATTCAATTAGTAAGTTGATTAGGACTTATGGATTAGAATTAATTAAGCTTGTTTGACTTTTCTCCGATGTTGGGGATGACGAAGTGGGATTGCTTTTTATAATTATCATGTTGTGGTTAGTAACAAGGATAGTAATCCTTAACCATCAACCCTTGTCAAGATCTTTCTTAGTTGATTTCTTCAATTGCCTTAGTTTAATTACTTTTGATATTTAGTTATTGTTTTCTTCCTTAATTTCTTGTTATTTATATTTCTGTTATTTTAATCAAAACCCCGATATCTCAGTCAATAATTGAGTACTCGATTGCAATTTTTAGAGGGAACGACTCGAAATTCTACTCCCGGTTATTTTAGTTTGTATTTTGACAACATTTTAAACTTTGATTGAGAGTTAATTGTTGGTTTGGACTTGCAATGAAATTCTATTGAGAAATTCTAAACCGATATTACACTACAAAAAATTTTGGTAAAAACGGCGGTTTTTTTGGTATTTACGGCGGTTTGAACCGCCATTATTACCAATAATGGCGGTTTCGTAAAGCGACGTAATTCTAGGCGCCATTCTGGTTATTACGGTGGTTTTCTGAAAACCGCCACAATTTCCTGGGTTAAAACGGTGGTTTTTGAATAGGTTAAAACGGCGGTTCAAAACCGCCGTTATTTCCATGGTTAAAATGGCGGTTCTTGGATAGGTTAAAACGGCGGTTTGAACCGCCATTATTACCCTGACAGAGTGGCATTTGGTTGGTTAAAACGGCAGTTCAAACCGCTGTTATTTCCAGGGTTAAAATGGCGGTTTTTGGATAGGTTAAAACGGCGGTTTGAACCGCCATTATTACCCTGACAGAGTGGCGTTTTGGTTGGTTAAAACGACATTTTTGAACCGCCATTTTTACCCTGACAGTAGCGTTTTGATTGGTTAAAATGGCATTTTTGAACCGCCGTTTTACCCTGACAGTGACATTTTTTATCGTTTAAAAAACAATTTTTACTGTTACTTTTATCGTGTTAAATAAATAATTTTGTGATTAAAATTTCACAATAGCAAAAAATCATAATCCATAAATGAAATATTATATAACTCTTAAACAAAATATTAATATAATATATAATTTTTTATTATTGAAAATCAAAAGTAATAACTCTTATACAAAACCTTGTCTTACTAAACTTACCAAAATACAAGCATTGCAAATTCGCAATAAACACTAATTAGTCAAATCTACCATCCAGTTCCCTAAACTATATTAATATCTAATAATGTATTTAAATCATCTAATAAGTGCTGTTTTTACTACTTAGAATATGAATATACAAGACAAGTAACTTAGCTTAGCTAAGTGATGATGAATAAGATTTGGAGGCCAAAAGTTTCCTCCTTTTGTAATTAACTTTAAAACAAGTCTGCCTTAGTTTCTTGGTCTCTTGTGTGAGTTTCATTCCGGAAACTTGTTCCAACATCTTTGTTTCTTGCTCCATATTGTGAGGAGAATCTGAGATAGAAAATGACTCAAGTTCAAAAAACGATCATATACTAAGTGTATATGTATACAAAACAAGTTTCAATTCACTCACGTTGCACATCAAGGCATTCGTACCAAGCTTTGTCATATCTCACCCTGTCAATCCGAGGAAGCCTCAGGCTGTACGGTGCAGCAAATACCTGCAAACAAAACCACTCATATGAAAGTTGAACAGCTCGGGATAAGATTTAGACGCTGCATTTTTAAAAAATATATGTATTTTTTGCTAAGCAAAGACCCCAAAATAAATGAGAAGAATTCCTACTCTCCTAAGTCCATTTATGGCTACATCATGAAAAATTGTTTTTGGCTTTTCTTCTATATTGAAAGATTAGCATCTTAAGGCAAACATATACAAACAGAAATTGTCAAATGTTTCAAAAGTTCAGAACCTTCCTATATGGCTCAATCATACTGATTTTGGAAATGTCCAGGAAAATTATGATGAGTAAAACAAATTGCTAAAATGAATTAGGGCTTTTGCTAACCTGCTCTCTATAGTTTCTTTGAAAAATTTCTCAACTTCATCCACATTATGAGTAATGAATGACCAACATGGTTCACTTGCAAAACAACATGGGAAAGAGGACTGATTAGTGAAAGCGTATAAAAAGTTATATGAATTACCAAGTACCAAAAAAACATTGCAACCATAAACAGGGAATCAATTACAATTTGATAAATGGATACTATGTTTATTTAAGTATCAATGATGTGTATAGCTAGTAGTAACATTGAGGCTCACAAGTGTGGGATATGAACATGTGAGGGGAAGGTGCTTCTTTGAGAAAGGGTGGGAAAGCTACAAAGGACAACATTAGTGTGTGAATGTAGATCAATCTGATACTTAAATAAACATATCTAAGAATTATGATTTCGAGTTACATAACTAGTACAACAGTGAATTAATGAAGCCAATGGAAAGAAGATTTGGCACTAACCACTTCTCGAGAACACAATTGGGATCACAACCATGGTTTAAGAAGCGAACCATATTTCCTTTGAAGGTTGCATCTATAGTAAAATCTTTACGAATCTCACACATGTAAAAATTTTGTGCACCCCCGTATTTCATGTCCCAAAGCCTTTTTTCACATAAAGCATCATCAATGACTACAATAGAAAACATTTCGGTTAATGGTGGAAAGGCACACTTGAAAGATAAAAAAGGTTTTTAACAATATAAGCCAAAAGAAACGAGAGCTACCTTCTCTAATATACTCAATTATGAATTCGCCTTTGTTGATGGTTTCGCTACCTCTACACCCCATCCACAATGTTCAGTCTGAATCAAAAGCACATGGTTGCAAAAATTTAGAATTTTTCACCCCAAACAAAATTCAATCCCGAATATACACATTGAGATTAAAGGAGAAACGGATGTTTCTCAAATCTCATTTCAGGACACAAAATTAATAAAATCTAAAAGCCATATAGATAAGCTACAAGCTTTCAACCTAATAATTCATAAATTATAGATCAAAGAATAAAATAATATAATTTACTTGCCATTATTTATCACGACTTTAGAAATCACTTTATCACTGATGTGCCTTTGCACTTTGGCTCTCATGCTTCAAAGGGGTAAACATGAAATTCCTTGAAAATAATGCTTCTTCATCTGCCAATTCAAAAGATTCACATCTTGGTTAAACTCAAAAACTGAAACTCAAAATGAAATATAAATATCTCCACCAGATCCTTAGAATGCTTCCAAAATCATTTCTTTCATGGTTTCAAGCATTCTAATAGTACGAAGACATGTAACAACCAAGGATAACCCAAGTTTAAAATTCAAAATAACTTTCTTCAGGAATTCACAAGTGGCACAAAGGGAGCATTGGGTAAATATTTAATGACTTGATTGAGATTCTATTTAGTTTATAATTCAGATCATTGCAGACTCAAGGAAGAGATTAGTGTATGACTATATCTTGGAAGTATTTTAGTGAAAACTTTGGATCAGTCAAGATAAGCCATGAACAAGAGCTGACATTTTCTTGAGAGGAAGAATTGATGAAGTCTTGGTCAATTTCTCAACAAGAAGACTCATCCTAAACATCATATGAGAGTGCATTCAAACTATCTAAAGTTCTAAACATCGAGGAACAATAATAAGGTACCTGATAAAGAATCATAAGTATCACAAGAATGATCCCAATTGTCATTGCACTGCTATAATAAAATGCTAACGATTTGCTTAAGGAGGATGCCAGTGTTGAGCTAGCAGTCCTTATATCTAAGAGCTTGTGGTCAAAAAGAGACATTGATCGAATCCAAGAACCCTTGGTAACTTTTTCCCATTGGCCTTGTGAGCACATTCCTATAGCAAGAGATGCATTCCTGAACAAGACGCACAAAATTGCCCTAATAAATTAGATATACCATTTTACAAATCCTAGTTCAATTTAATACACTAAAACTGTGAGTTATAAAGGGAATAATATTGCATAGTCAAATTGAGACTTGAGGTATAAGCCCAGTCCTAGGAAAAATGGTGTTCACCATGTTCACTCAACAAGACAACACATCACTAGAACCAACCTCATTGATCAAATACATATTCGTACCGTGCACAAAGAGATTCTTCAAAAGCAGATAGGCTACACAAATACACACCTATGGAAACAGATCTCTATGTTTGGAATGCGAATATTTGGATCTGCAGGCAACACCTTCACTTTTATGGAGTGTGCGAATTTACTCAGGTTTCTAAACCTTGACAGTCCGCGTATCCTAACTCTTTCGACAACCACAGCAACACCAGGAGAACCGGGAGATTTCCCCACAGGAAAGCCACATGATAGCTGCAGTGTCAAATTCTGGTTAAGACCTGCAAAAAGAAAAAGCCAAATTTCAGGTTATATATCTTTTGATTTCCTTTGAAGCCATGAGGTCCTTATGCATCTAGCTAGATTGCTGAAAGGCTTTATGTTGCAGCTCTCTGCAGCATCATCTTTCACTTTCTGCCTTTTGCATCTCTCCCTTCAATATCTTTTCTTCTCCACCAGTAATTTGAGCTTATTGACCGTTCTGAGCAGCTCCCTTATTATATTCAATGGCATCACCCACCACACAGGCTCTATCCATCTGTTAATAGCAGACTCAACCTATTAGTTTGATTTGTAAAAATTGGTAAACAAGTTTATAAGTATTTTATACCTTTGTGGGGCTTGGGATAACACTCCTTAGGATTTTGTATTTGCCATTCAGTTGCTCTCTTCTTTGTTTCTCAGTTGCTATGGTTCAAGATGAAAATCAAGATATAACTGAGTGCAAAATGAAGAGAGAATAAATGAAAAGCGCAAGCTACTGAGAAACTATCCATAAATAACTTATAGAGAAATCAATGCTTACAAGTGAACAAAAAATGAATAATAAAAATTACATTATTGTGCTTATTATCCTTCCCTTACCAAAACAAGAAGATTATAGTGCCACTTTAAAAGTCTCAAACTTCATCTAATTGGCTTGGCTAAAAGAGATTAGAACAGAACCAATAGGAACATATGTGATATGCAACAATGAATCAAAGAAAAATTCTCCTTATAATTTATATTTACATTGCATTTGAAGAGGCATAGTTTTTTAGTGATAAGGATTAATCCCTTCACCAAAGACTAATAAAAGCCTTTCTAATTTTATACCTGAATAAAAGATCAATTTTATACCTGATTGACATAAATTACCACAGAAAAAGGATAATTATCTTACTCTCCTTCTTGGTTTCTTTTGATAGTTGTTAACAGAGAAGAGCTTCTTCAAGACCTTCACATTCACCACCATGCTAGGCCTATTGATATTCTTAGTTGCTGGAACAAGTGCATCATTATTATTGTTATTATTGGCAAATCTTGACTGAAATTAACAAATCTTCTATTATCACAAAACTTAATAATACTTTATCAAAAGCCTAGAAACCAAGGAAATTAAATTCTTAATTCGATAGTGAGCAAAAACAAACAACCATTGATAGAAAATTAGGAATTCAAAAACCCTAAATTTCAGAAAAAAAGTGAAAAGAAGAAAGAAAGACCTAATGTGGCGCTCAAGGAAGTTCTCGATGGTGAGAGCGAGGACGTAATCGCGAAAGTGACAGAGAAGGTGGCACCAAATCGCAAAAGCTCGCTAATGGCAGTAACAATGTTGCCTGCGGCGGCGAGGTGATAAACAAAGTAGCAAGGAGATGATAGGCGATGGCTAACCTTCAGATCGAAGCCAGAACAAGATCGTAGAAGCTCATTGAAGGCAGCGGCATGATGTTGATAGGTGTCACGAGGGGATGAGCAGCGACAAGGAGATGAACGATGGCGGAGAATTAAGCGGCAGCAACAAATATTCAGATCGAAGACAGATCGATAACCAGATAGAAGCTCGATGAAGGCAGCAACAATAGTGTTTCTTGCAACAGCGAGGAGATGAAAAGCGATGAGGGGATGAATGCTAGCGGGGAAATAATTGGCAGCAACGTGAGGTGAAGGACAATGGCGTGAGATGAACAGCGGAAAAAAAATTAGGGTTCGTCATTTACATTACCCACAAACTTCTCATATATGCAGCAACACATTATCCGAATTAAAAGAGAATCGGAAAATGATAGGGGTGGTTTTAAACCGCCAAAATCAACTAAAACCGCCACAAAAATATAAAAATTCTAGCAGAGACCAAAAACGCCGAAAATGGCAAAAAAATGGCAATTTTGTGCAACTGCCATAAAACTATTGCCATTTTAATCCACTTTTTTGTAGTGTTAACCCTCCATCAAAGGGTTTGATGGAAAGTGACTTCTCCCTCAACTTTGCCGGAGAGTGACTGAGGCGGCGAGAGTGACTTCTCGCTAGTGTGTTTTTTCTCTCTGGCCTACTTCCTATCATGCTCTATCTAAAGAATGGTTCAGTTGCGTCAAGCTCTGGAATAAATATTTGCTCACCTGAACACATATTAGATCTCAAAGATTTTATTTCAAATAATTATGAATTAACTATTTTTTTAACTATAATTTATTAGTATATGGAGATTATGAATCATCATCGTATTTTCTAAGGAATTTATTGGTTTTTGGACTGTGATCTATTGGATTTTGTTATTCTATTAGTTTTTTGTATATGCCTAATTTAATACTTGGATATTAAGATTACGGTATTTTTAATCATAAGTTTTAATTTCAACAAGAATTCCAAGCACTTTTCAGAAATAAAAACAAGAAAAATCTATTTGCGGATGGAGTTTGTAACATTGATCTAATCATCTATCTATGATTTAAAAGTGTTTAATGTTAACTTTGTTTTATGTTTAAATTTTCTACTAATGCATCACTACAAAATTCTTACTAATTGATGGAGGTTTTATAGTGGAGGTTTTAAAAATCTCTCCTATATTATTTATTTGTGACAATTTACAAAACTCCCAGAAATAAAAATCTCAATATTTTAAAGGCCCAAACAACCACTCAAAGCCCACAAACAAGGGCTACCTGTAATACCCGGTCTAACCGAAATTAATTAAATAATAAGTTAAATAAGAGCGAATATGGTTGGAAGATTTGGCAATTGGAATTTGATAATTCAAATATGATATTTGGATTCAGTGAATTTTTCCGAGTCGGAAAACATAGTTTTCTGCGTAAAAGCGCGCAGTGGAATTTTGACCGGCAGTACCGGCTGAGATCTGTCTGGTACTACAGCTGAGGAAATTGATTATGGGTAAATAATATTAATAAATGAGGAACTATAATTAGGGAAGGTAGAAATATTTAAAGTGCAATTTAGAGCGCTAATCTTAAAGGTTTTGGCCCAAAATTGGGCCAATGGGCAAAGATAAGTGAACCGGGCCTAAGTGGGCCAAGACCCAACATATATAAACATTAGTTATGAGCATTTCAGCTCATTTTGCCCTAAAGAAGGGGTGTTGGGCGCTGAAATTGGAAAGAGAGAAGAGAAGAGAGAAAACCTAACTCTCTTTGATATTCAAACCACCATAACTTGAGCTACGGAGCTCCGATTGACGAGCCGTTTGCGGCCACGCGTCGCTCTTCTCATCCTCTACAATTTTATCTAAGTTTTGTGGTGAGTATTCCATTCATCTCTGCCCAGTTTTCGAAATTTCCCACTGTTACACGTTTTTGGGTAATTAGTGTTGAAATCTTGTGATTTTGGGTGTTTAGGGATACTCCAAAATGGATTCTAAGTGGATTCTATCCCTACTTCATATGGGCTGAGGTAAGAAGTGCTCAAACCCTTGTGACTTGTCATTTTTATGAGCCCTAGGTTGATGTATGTATGTGATATTGGTTATGTTAGTGTATTTGGTGATGTTGGTGCACAATTGGGAGATTGGTATTGCTTGAGGAGCTTTGGTGAGGCTTGGAGCTAAGGTTGGTGAAGACTTCCAAAGAAGAGGCTCAATTGGTTTGGTTACAAGAGGTACAGTTTAAGTTTCATTTAAGTACCATGTGTTGTGATGAGAATTCCTAGGCTAGATGCCCCTAGGATTAAGTTTGGATTTTGCAAATGGTTGGTGCTAATATGCATAGTTGGTATGTAATGTGAATTAATGATTTGGGTTGAGAATTGTGTGGCCTTGTATGCTTGATGTATTGAGAATTTGATGTACTGGGTAATGAGTATTGATTTGTGGTTTATGCATTTAAATTATGATATTGGGCCGGAGGCCGTGGATTTTGGGCCGGAGGCCGAAAAAAGGTGAGAAAGGTAAGTTGATGTGTGCATTGTATGATGACACAAGTGATTGGATGAATTTCAGATAATGAATCTATGAATGATTGGGTTGGTTATTGAATAATAAGGTTTAAGGAGTTGAGGTGTGGGATTTGGTAAATTTGGGTGCAATTATATAGATGAGGTATGTTTGGTTTTGGTTGAGATATATTATATGGTCATATATGTGATTATGATTATTGATGCCTTGATGGTATGATGATGCATTAGAGATATGTTTGTCGTGATATATGCTTGAGGAATGATTAAGGTTGATTTGTGGGTGAAGCCACGTGATAGTGAGTACGATATTGATTATGTATAATGATGGTTGATTGGAAATAGTGTTGTTGAAATTTGGCATGAGAAAGAGTATATGATATGTAAATGTGTTTGAGTTTGAGAAAGTGTCAACGTGCGAGTTGAGGAGGCTTGATGTTGATTTTGGTATATTTTGATTGATTTCAAAGAAAAGGCTGAAATTGGCATGTTTTGATTGATTTTGAATAGAGTTGAAAATGGCTTGTTTTGAAAATGGAACTTTGTGGTTTTGTATGGAAACATGGTTTTGGGGCATACTTTGACGGGACATAACCTGGACTACGGATCTCTGTTTTCTGCCAAATCTGTTTAGAAATGAAATTGGATCCGGGATGTCCATGCCGTTCGAAGGACGAGTGAAAAACGATTTAAAATGAGAGAGTTATGTCCGTCGGAAGATTGGGGGTTGAATCTGTAAATTCTGCAGCTTTTAACTTAGAAAATTTTTAGCAGAACGACCCTACGCGAGTAGTCGCACCTGGCGCGTGCGCGCCGTTCTTCCAGAAAGCATCATCCACGCGTGCGCGTGGTATGCGCGGGTGCGTCGATGCGCTGTACCAAATGCCCAGCTATTTTCCAGAGAGTTGTGCCAGGGTCGTGCCAGTTTTGTGCCTGGGCGCAAGAGCACCCACGCGTACGCATGGCTGACGCTTGCGCGCCATTTGGATATTTTTCAACCCGCGCGTTCGCGCGTATGACGCTTGCGCATTGATGAGTTTTTGGCCATCCACGCGTGTGCGTGGAGTGCGCGTATGCGTGGCCCTGTTTTCATGCCAAAGTTGATTTTTGAGTTTTTAAAGCCAAACCTCATACTTTTAAGCCTCCGATCTCACCCCTTATGTATCAAATCATTATGGTATGCCTAGCAATGAGGAAGGAGCTAGGGGATGTGGTAACTTGCGAGTGAAGCAAGGGAAAAGGTTATGATCAATGATGATCAGATATGATTATATGAGATATGGAGGATGGCGGTGGAAGTACCGTGTATGCCATGAGCCGAAGGGCTATATTTATTGATAAATGATTGGTTCTTGATTGGACCATGAGCCGGATGGCTGAGTTCTTGCCGGATACGGCGGAGCCATGTTGATAAATTGGCTAGTTCTGGATTGAACTGTGAGCCGGGTGGCTGAGTTCTTGCCGAGTTACGGCAAAGCCATTATGGATTATGGCTGAGTATAAAGGCATATATGATAAATTAACGAATATGATAAATGAATAATGATGAAAAATGTTGAATGTAAGCATGCTTGTGTTTTCTCTCTGGTTGTAAGGGTGACAGGGCACTGATACCCTCTAATGGCGACAGGGCGCAAATACCCTCTAATGGCGACAGGGCGCAGATACCCTCTAATGGCGACAGGGCGCAGATACCCTCTAATGGTGACAGGGCACATATTCCCTCTAATGATATTAATACGCAACAGAGAGACTGTGCCCGGGTTAGCTACCGGACATGTCGGGTTGGCTTGATAACCGACAGATGATATCATCAGCCATAGGGCAGGCATTCATCATTTGCATATGTTTGAATTGTTTGGGTTTGCCTATTTGTTTTGGATTTCTACATTATATATGCTAAGTTACCTGATTATGTGCTACTTGTTCTACTTGTACCCTAATTGTGTATTACTTGCCTGTATTGCTTGTGTTTGTACAACTGAGAGGCCCCTCATGTTGGTGTCGGTGGAGGTTGAGGGCTGTTCTTGATGAGATGAATTGATGATGCGATTGCATGATGATGGTGATCATTAGTTGAGATGATTTGAGCTCCCTGGGTAGACGCAGTGATGTGGTTTCACTAGCTCCAGGGAGGGCATGATATATTGATATAGAATTGCTGAGACAGCACGACTGATGATGGGTTTGTTTATGATTCTGAAATCTGATTCGTGGGAGAGTCAGCGAGTTTGGAGTCATATGAGATGTGATCTAGATTTAGTATTCCCTTACGACAGATGCCTATTTATAGATTAGTGAGAATCTAGGCTGGATACTTGGTGAAAAGGAGTTTAGGATGCTTGGTGAGTTTTTATTGCAGTGCATTGTATTTATTTGGCACTTTTACCGTACTGGGAACCCATGGGCCCGGGGTTCTCATTCCGTATATATCTCTTGTTTTTCAGATACAGGTCCAGGTGCTCAGAAGTGAGTTGTGGGTCGTCTGAGAGACGGCGAAGATCTTTATTTCCTCTACTTTGTGTTTGATTAGAATCTCTCCACCTATGTTTTGAAAAGATTATATTATGTATTGAACTCTTTTAGAACTTGCCTATAGAGGCTCTTATGTTTCCTTTGGGAGAGATTAGGATATACTATTGTCATCTACTTTCATACTGTACCCTAGCCGGCCTAAACTTCGCGGGTCGCGACTAGTGGCTATTTACTTATGTTATATATATCTATCTGTTATCTATCTCTTAATCTCCTCTACGCCTTGTCCGTATATCGTTTTCGGCTTCACGGTTTATCTTTTGTTGTCGAAACGTGAGTGATACGTCTTCGCGATTTTATTTCTACTCTTTTCAGGCTTCTCGATTAATACTCTTTTCGAAATTACCTATATTTATATATTAAAAATCCACCTGAGAGTCGTACCACCGTAATATCATTGACTTATGACTCGAGCATAAGGATTTGAATATTAGGGTGTTACATTATGGTATCAGAGCAGTTCGTCCTCGTGAGCCTGAGGGATGGAACTGCTTATGCTTCAATGCATACTCTGAGTCTGTGCCTGTGCTAGTTAGGGTATCTAACCGATACATCTAGCATGAAGTCCATGAGTGTACTTTTGGTACTTTGAAGCACTATACTTCCGATATTGAGACTGATCAACTTGATATCGATTGTTTGGTGTGTATAGGAACCAGATGGCGCCTCGTGGACCTGGTCAGGGACGTAAGAGAGATCGTACTAGTACTCAGGAACCGGAAATCAACCCGAATAACCCGGTAAACTTTATGGCGGTGTTGGAGAATATGGCTGCTACTATGCAGGCCACTGCGGAGGCTCTTGGGCAACAGATAAACAATAATGGCAATGGCGGAAGTGGAGCTCAGGGCCCGATGACACTGGCAACTTTCTTAAAGGTTAATCTACCTAAGTTCAAGGGAACCACTAATCCGACTGAAGCTGACACCTGGTTTCAAGCCATGGAGCGAGCACTGCAAGCGCAGTTGGCGCCTGAAGAACAGTGTGTTGAATTTGCTACCTATCTGCTCACGGGGGAAGCATCGCATTGGTGGCAAGGGGCCCGACGTCTCCTGCAGCAGGGGAATGATCCTATCACCTGGGGTACCTTCCAAGTGGAATTTTATAAGAAGTACTTCCCGAATTCTGCTAGAACGGTCAAGGAACTTGAATTACTGCAGCTGAAGCAGGGTACAATGTCTGTATCTGAGTATACGGATAAATTTGAGGAGTTATTCAGGTTTTCTCGTATGTGTCAAGGAACTCCAGGAGACTTCGACGAATGGAAGTGTATTAAGTATGAGGGAGGACTTCGAAGTGAAATCCTGAGCTCCGTTGGACCGATGGAGATTAGGGTCTTCTCCGAACTTGTGAACAAGAGCCATATTGCGGAAGAATGTGTGAGGAAGGCTATTGAGACGAAGAATGACCGTCAGGAGTCCCACCGCAGAGAGCACAATCAGGAATACCCAACAAGGGGTCAAGAGTTTAAGAGAAGAGGATACCCACAACGTCTTCCCCAAAGGCGAAATGACCTTGCGACAAATAAGAATTCCCAAGGAAAAGGTAGGGAAAAGCAAATAGTGGTTGTTTCAGATGTTTTGAGCTGTCAGAGATGTGGAGGTCATCACCCAAATAGACCGTGTCGTTATGGTTCGGGTTTGTGTTACAATTGCGGAAAGCTAGGACATTTGGTCAGAGATTGCCCACATCGGAAGGACCGGGAGACTGCCAGGTCTGATTTTCGTACCTGAGGTAATAAGAAAACTGATAACTTAATTCTTTACCACTTTAGATAATGCTGAAGGCTGGTATTCACTCATAATACATGGTCGAATGAAAAATTATGATCTGTTCTAGATAACCCTAAGTTATCTTAATAGAAGGTTTGGTGAGCATAAGTGATTAGGTAGGCCTTTAACGGAAAGCAACCTCAGAGTGGAATGACTGGTGGGCGATGTCAAAGCCATCATCCGGGAACTCCGTGTCGAGGTGGATTGGGACTTTGCTATGGTTGTAGAGGAGTTGGACACGTGTCCTGGAAATGTCCTAAGAAGGTCAACCGAAATACTACCAAGGGCCAACAACAAGGTCGTGTGTTCACTACAACAACGGGTGATACCGTTAGATCTGACGGTTTGGGAATTGGTAAGCGAAAGATCGGTAACAACGTGTTAAAAGTACGATTAAGTTGGTATGTGGTTTTGGCTATCATAGATAGAAATCTAGTGAATGCCAGTCATGCTAAGTTGTTGTTGTGAGGAAGTAAGTGATAGAACTCATACTAGACGAGAGATCAGAATAAAGCAACGGAAACTTGTGGAAGCAGTAACACAGGATAGCTACGAATAAGAGCTGTAAAAGTTTACTATAGTATCTTATGTTTGAATACTAGAAGGGTTAAGCGGGTTACTGCAAGTAATGATCCCCAATAGTTGGAATTGATTGCGGATGCGAGCTTTGATGGTTCTAAAGCGGATGAGGAAATTATCATTGATGCATAATTGGATTTAGATGATGAGAGAGTGCAAGTTGTCGTGTTTGAGAGATGAGTACCATGATGTTTGGTCATAGTGACCTTGGAATTAGATTGAGATTTATAATGATTGGTTTTGAAAGACGAATGTGAAAACCACTAAATTGGAATGCTGATGCGGTACTGAGATTGGTTTAAGGGAACCCGTGACGGGTGGTAAACTCCAATTTTTGGGGAGGTACTGTTGAAAATTTTTCCCAAGAAATTGAAAGAGCGTTGGTTATGGTTTTGAGGATGATTTTTGATATGAGTAACGTTAACAAAAGAGATGTGTCTCGAATGCTTTTATAGATTATTAAAGGAAAGCGGATTCTTATAATTTTGTTAAATTGTTATTTCAAACTCATTTGCTTTCCAGAAATGAAAGGGGTTTTTGATTGATGAGTCAGAGGCTTTATAACAGCAAGTCATGTGGAAATTCGAGGGTTTGAGAATAAGAAAGTAAGTTTGGAGTTTATGCTTGGAGTTGAGCTGTGATTAGTGGTAATTGGCTTGGCAGAGAGAGAGGATAGTGATGGAGTATCATTAAGGTGTGGTGATGATCTTTGATTGATTATAGTGATGGGGGACGATGGCTGTGATTAACGACGATGGTAATATTATTGATGACATGATTTGAGATTTAATAGGGTGAGTTGATGAGACGATAAAAGTAAGGAACGAGACTATTGGTCGGCGTTGGACAAATGACCGAGAACCTCGAATATAGAGAAATCAGAGCGCGGCAACGGAAGCGCGCAGAATAAAAGGACCTTGGGACTGTTATGCGTTGGATATAGAGGCAGACTACGCTCGCGTACTCGCAGTGATGGATGGAATTTTCGAGGGCGAAAATTTCTATTAGGGGGGTAGAATGTAATACCCGGTCTAACCGAAATTAATTAAATAATAAGTTAAATAAGAGCGAATATGGTTGGAAGATTTGGCAATTGGAATTTGATAATTCAAATATGATATTTGGATTCAGTGAATTTTTCCGAGTCGGAAAACATAGTTTTCTGCGTAAAAGCGCGCAGTGGAATTTTGACCGGCAGTACTGGCTGAGATCTGTCTAGTACTACAGCTGAGGAAATTGATTATGGGTAAATAATATTAATAAATGAGGAACTATAATTAGGGAAGGTAGAAATATTTAAAGTGCAATTTAGAGCGCTAATCTTAAAGGTTTTGGCCCAAAATTGGGCCAATGGGCAAAGATAAGTGAACCGGGCCTAAGTGGGCCCAAGACCCAACATATATAAACATTAGTTATGAGCATTTCAGCTCATTTTGCCCTAAAGAAGGGGTGTTGGGCGCTGAAATTGGGAAGAGAGAAGAGAAGAGAGAAAACCTAACTCTCTTTGATCTTCAAACCACCATAACTTGAGCTACGGAGCTCCGATTGACGAGCCGTTTACGGCCACGCGTCGCTCTTCTCATCCTCTACAATTTTATCTAAGTTTTGTGGTGAGTATTCCATTCATCTCTGCCCAGTTTTCGAAATTTCCCACTGTTACACGTTTTTGGGTAATTAGTGTTGAAATCTTGTGATTTTGGGTGTTTAGGGATACTCCAACATGGATTCTAAGTGGATTCTATCCCTACTTCATATGGGCTGAGGTAAGAAGTGCTCAAGCCCTTGTGACTTGTCATTTTTATGAGCCCTAGGTTGATGTATGTATGTGATATTGGTTATGTTAGTGTATTTGGTGATGTTGGTGCACAATTGGGAGATTGGTATTGCTTGAGGAGCTTTGGTGAGGCTTGGAGCTAAGGTTGGTGAAGACTTCCAAAGAAGAGGCTCAATTAGTTTGGCTACAAGAGGTACGGTTTAAGTTTCATTTAAGTACCATGTGTTGTGATGAGAATTCCTAGGCTAGATGCCCCTAGGATTAAGTTTGGATTGTGCAAATGGTTGGTGCTAATATGCATAGTTGGTATGTAATGTGAATTAATGATTTGGGTTGAGAATTGTGTGGCCTTGTATGCTTGATGTATTGAGAATTTGATGTACTGGGTAATGAGTATTGATTTGTGGTTTATGCATTTAAATTATGATATTGGGCCGGAGGCCGTGGATTTTGGGCCGGAGGCCGAAAAAAGGTGAGAAAGGTAAGTTGATGTGTGCATTGTATGATGACACAAGTGATTGGATGAATTTCAGATAATGAATCTATGAATGATTGGGTTGGTTATTGAATAATAAGGTTTGAGGAGTTGAGGTGTGGGATTTGGTAAATTTGGGTGCAATTATATAGATGAGGTATGTTTGGTTTTGGTTGAGATATATTATATGGTCATATATGTGATTATGATTATTGATGCCTTGATGGTATGATGATGCATTAGAGATATGTTTGTCGTGATATATGCTTGAGGAATGATTAAGGTTGATTTGTGGGTGAAGCCACGTGATAGTGAGTACGATATTGATTATGTATAATGATGATTGATTGGAAATAGTGTTGTTGAAATTTGGCATGAGAAAGAGTATATGATATGTAAATGTGTTTGAGTTTGAGAAAGTGTCAACGTGCGAGTTGAGGAGGCTTGATGTTGATTTTGGTATATTTTGATTGATTTCAAAGAAAAGGCTGAAATTGGCATGTTTTGATTGATTTTGAAAGAGTTGAAAATGGCTTGTTTTGAAAATGGAACTTTGTGGTTTTGTATGGAAACATGGTTTTGGGGCATACTTTGACGGGACATAACCTGGACTACGGATCTCTGTTTTCTGCCAAATCTGTTTAGAAATGAAATTGGATCCGGGATGTCCATGCCGTTCGAAGGACGAGTGAAAAACGATTTAAAATGAGAGAGTTATGTCCGTCGGAAGATTGGGGGTTGAATCTGTAAATTCTGCAGCTTTTAACTTAGAAAATTTTTAGCAGAACGACCCTACGCGCGTAGGCGCACCTGGCGCATGCGCGCCGTTCTTCCAGAAAGCGCCGTTTTTGGCGCATGTGCGCGTAGTATGCGCGGGCGCGTCGATGCGCTGTACCAAATGCCCAGCTATTTTCCAGAGAGTTGTGCCAGGGTCGTGCCAGTTTTGTGCCTGGGCGCAAGAGCACCCACGCGTACGCGTGGCTGACGCTTGTGCGCCGTTTGGATATTTTTCAACCCGCGCGTTCGCGCGTATGACGCTTGCGCGTCGATGAGTTTTTGGCCATCCATGCGTGCGCGTACGCGTGGCCCTGTTTTCATGCCAAAGTTGATTTTTGAGTTTTTAAAGCCAAACCTCATACTTTTAAGCCTCCGATCTCACCCCTTATGTATCAAATCATTATGGTATGCCTAGCAATGAGGAAGGAGCTAGGGGATGTGGTAACTTGTGAGTGAAGCAAGGGAAAAGGTTATGATCAATGATGATCAGATATGATTATATGAGATATGGAGGATGGCGGTGGAAGTACCGTGTATGCCATGAGCCGAAGGGCTATATTTATTGATAAATGGTTGGTTCTTGAATGGACCATGAGCCGGATGGCTGAGTTCTTGCCGGATACGGCGGAGCCATGTTGATAAATTGGCTAGTTCTGGATTGAACTGTGAGCCGGGTGGCTGAGTTATTGCCGAGTTACGGCAAAGCCATTATGGATTATGGCTGAGTATAAAGGCATATATGATAAATTAACGAATATGATAAATGAATAATGATGAAAAATGTTGAATGTAAGCATGCTTGTGTTTTCTCTCTGGTTGTAAGGGTGACAGGGCACCGATACCCTCTAATGGCGACAGGACGCAAATACCCTCTAATGGCGACAGGGCGCAGATACCCTCTAATGGCGACAGGGCGCAGATACCCTCTAATGGTGACAGGGCCCATATTCCCTCTAATGATATTAATACGCAACAGAGAGACTGTGCCCAGGTTAGCTACCGGACATGTCGGGTTGGCTTGATAACCGACAGATGATATCATCAGCCATAGGGCAGGCATTCATCATTTGCATATGTTTAAATTGTTTGGGTTTGCCTATTTGTTTTGGATTTCTACATTATATATGCTAAGTTACCTGATTATGTGCTACTTGTTCTACTTGTACCCTAATTGTGTATTACTTGCCTGTATTGCTTGTGTTTGTACAACTGAGAGGCCCCTCATGTTGGTGTCGGTGGAGGTTGAGGGCTGTTCTTGATGAGATGAATTGATGATGCGATTGCATGATGATGGTGATCATTAGTTGAGATGATTTGAGCTCCCTGGGTAGACGCAGTGATGTGGTTTCACTAGTTCCAGGGAGGGCATGATATATTGATATAGAATTGCTGAGACAGCACGACTGATGATGGGTTTGTTTATGATTCTGAAATCTGATTCGTGGGAGAGTCAGCGAGTTTGGAGTCATATGAGATGTGATCTAGATTTAGTATTCCCTTACGACAGATGCCTATTTATAGATTAGTGAGAATCTAGGCTGGATACTTGGTGAAAAGGAGTTTAGGATGCTTGGTGAGTTTTTATTGCAGTGCATTGTATTTATTTGGCACTTTTACCGTACTGGGAACTCATGGGCCCGGGGTTCTCATTCCGTATATATCTCTTGTTTTTCAGATACAGGTCCAGGTGCTCAGAAGTGAGTTGTGGGTCGTCTGAGAGACGACGAAGATCTTTATTTCCTCTACTTTGTGTTTGATTAGAATCTCTCCACCTATGTTTTGAAAAGATTATATTATGTATTGAACTCTTTTAGAACTTGCCTATAGAGGCTCTTATGTTTCCTTTGGGAGAGATTAGAATATACTATTGTCATCTACTTTCATACTGTACCCTAGCCGGCCTAAACTTCGCGGGTCGCGACTAGTGGCTATTCACTTATGTTATATATATCTATCTGTTATCTATCTCTTAATCTCCTCTACGCCTTGTCCGTATATCGTTTTCGGCTTCACGGTTTATCTTTTGTTGTCGAAACGTGAGTGATACGTCTTCGCGATTTTATTTCTACTCTTTTCAGGCTTCTCGATTAATACTCTTTTCGAAATTACCTATATTTATATATTAAAAATCCACCTGAGAGTCGTACCACCGTAATATCATTGACTTATGACTCGAGCATAAGAATTTGAATATTAGGGTGTTACACTACCTTCGAGGGAGATGGGGAGAGAGCAAAATCTAACTGAAACCCTAAATTATAACCGTCACCATCGCCGTGCCGTCGCTACCGCCATTGCCACCGCCACCGTTACAACCATTCATCTCCTTGATGCTAGCGCCAATGCCACCACGTGCTTCGACGATCTCTTTTCCCGTTGTCTCTTCCGTCGATGCGTCTCCTCAGGTCGCGATACGGTCACTTTTGAGAAAGAACCCATGCCTTCGAGCCTCGCAACGGTGAAGAAAGCAACGAACAGCAAAGCTTCTCCTCCAAAAACAAATTCTCTTCCCGAAATGCTTCTTCCAAGACGATTTCGTTAAGGTCTGTTTCGAAACCTCAATTTCATTCTGTCCAGATTTTTGCTCAGTAGGATGCTAACTGTAACCAAGGTATGAAAATCCACTCTTCAATTGTTCATTTTGCTTATGAGTTACTTTAGATGGATAGGACTGAGATTGGATTGTGTTGAAAAGTGTTGTGCTTGCCCTTATAGATTGGATTTAATGCTGCAATGTGGATTCGATTTGGTTAGTATCATTTGTGATTTGCTTGTTGGTTGCAGATTCCGAATCATGTAGCTATTAAAATTGCTCTTGAACTGAAGAAGCTCCTCATTGACAATAGTCTTCTATATGTGTATGTTATTTGGCTTCTTTTCCATTTCTAGTTTCCTGCTGAGTTCTAGTATAGCTGGTTAAAATTTTCTTTCCATTCTATAGCTCTCAGTCCAATTTGGAGGTCAACTTATTCAAGGTATGCCAAATCTATGGTTTCATTTCTCCATTCTGTACATCCCGTATTTCTTGACTTGTAATGTATTTGCTTTTACTATTTGAACTCATGGCCAAAATTAAAATTTTATGGGAAAGTATTACTCCAGGAGCAAAATCTTATACATATGTACCGAAAATTAGTGCATAAAGATAATATGGTTGATTGATTCTTTGGATAGGTCTTTTTGGATTTAAGTACATTATTGTAATGTCAATATTAATTATTATTATTATTACTGGTTGGTTTTAAATTCATAATATAATTACATGGGACCTAATTTTATTTACTACATGTCTCTTAATAGTAGGAAGTCGAATTCCATTATATTTAGGATAAAGTTATCATAGCTGGATGTCCTTGGCTTTTCCAAATGATGGTAGTAGTTTAATCAATAGAAATTTTCTAACAGAGATCTGGTTGTGCAGGTAATGGAGAGGCGGGGATATAGAGAAGAGTACATTAGTCATTATAAGATGATGACAAGGTTAGTATGCAATCTTTCTGTTGGAGATGACTTTTGTTTCTACAACATGTATCTGTGTTAATATCATTTAAAAAGATGTGTAAAAAAAAAGACTCTTGAGGGTGATATTTTATAGTTCTAGTAATAATGAAGCATATTTCTGCTTTTATCATCTTTTAAGGTTTCATCATCAAAGAGTTCCATTGGTAATCCTTGTTTGTGGCACTGCTTGTGTTGGAAAGTCTACTATTGCCACCCAGCTTGCGCAGAGGCTAAATTACCAAATGTGTTGCAGGTAGCAATCGTGTCTATAACCTGTCATATAAAATAAGGACAATTTTAGGCTTTCAATTGATGGTAGCTGATTGGAATTATATACAACTGATTTTGACATTCTTTTTGTTGTTGAGTCTAATAAACAGATGGTTTATGAATTGTTGCACACATCAACAGAGTATGTCCTGAATTCTTTGTTTCATTCTTAATTTGACTAGTATTTAGCTTTGATTTTAAGCTCCTGTTAGTCAAACCTAGTATTTGTTCATAATGGTATCATAAGAGACCTAGCTAAGAGTAATCAAGTTAACATCAAAGAGGACCTAAACCCTATAAATTTGTTTATCTTATCTGAATGATTATTTTCTTATGTTTAATCAAGTATTCCTTTTTCGGATTTCTCTGGTTTGATTTGGTGATTGTAGAATAGCATGCTTTGTCATCTTTAAAGCAAATTTGGTGCCTGCTCCACCAAGTTTGTGTCGGAAGATGACTAAATCATTATGTCCTCCATATCATCTATATTCATAAAATTCTATTATATTCATGTTGTAATGCTGGGGGGATAAATCTTTTAATATTAACTCTTAAACTACTGCTTCTTTTGCTATGTCATTATATTGCTCTGATTGCTCTTATTGGTTTGTTACATTGTAAATTTTATTTTATTTTTTGAATGAATTATGTTTTGTATTTATTTGGATCTTCATTTTTTTAGATGTTAGGGGCTGGTGTTAGTCAGGTTGCTGTATGCGCATTCTTCTAATGAATAGGATATTTCCCTTGCTGTTTATCTGTACCACTAAACAATATGAAATTTATTTCTAAAATTACTTTTGCTGGGCCTGCTATGGTGGTTTGAGGTTTGTTATGAAAAATGGCGCCAAGGGATGCGAGGTTTGTTCTTGACAGCATCTGATTTCAGGTTTCTTTGTTGCTATGCTTAGGTTGTGATAACATTTTGATTCTGTGCAGGTCATCGTTAGTGGCAAGTTGAGGGCTCAGCGCGCTAAATCCATGAAGTTCAAGGACGGGTACATGATTTCCTCAGGGCAACCAGTCAAGAACTGCATTGATTCTGCTGTAAGACATGTACTCCTTAGGCAGGTCAGTATATACTCTTTTAGACAAGTCTTCCTTTGATTGCATTGATAGTGTATGCATCTTGTTTTTGTTATGAAGGGATTTGGATAAGAAATGTTGCAGATGAGTAACTTCACAAAGCTTTCATGAGGTACAATTTTTTCTTTTGTTCTTTTCTTTTGTTTTTTGCTTCAAGTCTTCATTTTTTTTTGGTTTTGCTGTGTATTATTTCAGGCATATACGAGCGAGTTGCAGCTTAAAGTGGATCACTTGCTAGAAGAGAATGCAAGACTCAAGAGACAGCAACAAAAGGCATGCATCTTCATTTATATACATAAATACACACATTTGATGGCAGAGCATATGCATCTTTTGACATATAGTTTACTTATAGTTTTATGGCAGAGCATATATGCATGTTGTCATGTTATATGTGAGGAAGTCTGCACTTAGTCGATCAAAATTAAGCCCTAACTTTGACTAGGAAATGGCATAGCTGTGGGGGCTATCATTGGAATTGTATTGGCTGGAGCACTTATTATTGTCATGGCGTTTGGTATAGCTTGGTGGCGAGGATGTTTACGACAAAAAAGTTCATTATATAGAGGTAAGAACTAAGATGCTACTATAGGGTGCTACTCTATTTAATAGTAAATATTAATTTTCAAACAAGAACTTGATATGAATTTGCTTGTGTAAATGCTGATTAATTATCTTGTCAACTCTTAAACCCAAATATATGGATTGTCTTTTCATTTATTCTAATATTCTTAGAATAATGACCATTTTTTCATATGCAATAACTAAGTTTCCGAAAATAGATATCTTAATTCACTTTTCATTCTCCTCTTGTTTGGCTTCAACTAACAGACCTACATGGTTTGGATCTAAAAACTGGCATATTTACCTTAAGGCATATCAAAGCTGCAACAAACAACTTTAGTGTTTCCTGCAAGATATATTTACCTTAAGGTAATGTTTCTTTACTCTGTATATTTGAGTTTGGTATCTTTTTCGTTAATAAGCTAAAATGTTGTATACAAAATATATCTACTGATCATTTGGTTTTGTTATCTAATTTTAGTGACAATTGCAATAAAGGCAAAGAGAAAACTCAATTGAAATTGGACTGGTCAACAAGGCGCAAGATTTGTATAGGCGTTGCTAAAGACTTGGCTTACCTCCATGGAGAGTCAAGATTAAAAATAGTTGGTTAGTACCACCATTGACAATATATTTGGTTTTTGTAGAGTAATTAGTAATTGACTCTTTAATTGATGTCACTACACTAGAAGGATAACTTAATATTAGTGATATTTAAGCATAGTAAGAAGTGTATTATTTTAGTATTACTAGTTTACAGAGGTTTACTAGTTTACACCTTTTGAAAGTTTTTTTCTGTATCTTTCATGAGAATTGTGATTCATTTACGGGTAGCAGGCTGTTAATCTGTTTTTGATTGGATTGGCTTAACTTTAAAGCTTACCATTGTGTATTGAATTTAGTTGGATTATCTTATTTTGTGGTGATTTTATGGAATTCCTCAACTGAATTGGTGTTTAAGACTTATCTTTGAGTGTGTTTACTATTTTTGATATTAAAAAATAAATTTTTAATTTGAGAGTATGTAAATAAGATGAGATTAATGAATAATTTGAAATTAAAAATAAATAAATAATTATAGGATTTGTGGAGGTTTGAAAATCTCAAAAAATAGTTATTTTTTGTTAAATTAAAAAATTAATTTGTGGGGGTTTTAAACTGCCACAAAAGTGATTTAAAATTGCCACAAAAGTCCAATATAAAACTCCCACTAAACACACACAAAACTCCCATAAAAGACCTCGCGGCACCTCAAATTTTGGGGGTTTTAGAAACCCCCACAAACTATTTGGTGGGGGTTATAAACCTCCACAAATAAGAAAAAATCTGTCACAAATAAACAAAATTCTTGTAGTGCATGGTCACTTTTGTTTCTCCTTCTTAGATTTTTTTTATTTATTTTACTTTTTAAAAAAAATAGTGTCATTAAATTTAGAAATTTCTGACAATTGAGTGTATTTCATCCAAATGCATCCATGGAAGACAAGATAAAATATCAGATAAAATTCTTATATAATAATGATTCATATTTAAATCTCATACCTTCTTTTTTTTTTCTTAAAAATCATATACATGATTTATTATATTGGAATGGATAAATGGGTTATATTCAATTATTTATTATTGTATTAAATTACATATAATGATTTTGCAGATGTTTTTCTATAGCAAATCTTTTTTTTTGGCATTTATTTTTAAAATAATATTAATTTATTGATTCATATAATGACTATGAAACCCTTTGTTAATGTGGAAAAATATGCTCATTTATGATTTGTAACAGGTTGTCTCTAGTCTTTATATTAGTTTTAATTCTTAGTTATCTTATAATTTCAGGTAATTAGGCCAACAATTTTGATTGGATCATCAGGAGTGAAGAGAACGTTACAAAAAAAGTAGTTCAGGCTATGACTACAAATAACGAAGTATAGGTAAAGAGACTTATTAGTGGAATGAGGTAAAATGTTGTTTTGCTTTTTTTTTTTTTTTTTTCCTCCATTTGCTTTGTATTGGAATTCTAATTTTTTTTTTTGAATTGTGATCTGTTAGTATATAGTGTTTGCTTATGTTAGTTTAACTATTTTTTTTTAAATTAATTAGCTATAATTTTTTTTACTTGAGATTCAGAAATTAAAATCATATTTTATGTTTAGGACAATATTATGGTGAAATTAAAGCAAAAATTGTGTCTATTCACATAACAAATATCATTTGAAATATTAATATTTTCTTTAACTTCTTTTCAAAATCATTTTTGCTATTTGTCTGTTGTTGCATCTAGTAAACTTATATCTACTTTTAATTTATTTTTTTAGGACATTTAAAAGAAAAGCTTTCCATGCATTATCTGCAAGGTGCTGCCATTTTCTCTAACAATGATGAGTTGATCTCCAGTTAGTTGTCTTAGTCTTATTCGATTATTATTAACCAAATTCTATGCCATAAGTCAATAGCAAAATGAAAAATATGATTACGTTTATGCTATAAATAGACAGTTTCGTATATTATATGAGGTCAATCCTTACATTTTATTTTTATGGAAAATCCTTTTTTTTTTTTGGCATTTATTTTTAAAATAATATTAATTGATTGATTCATACAACAATTGCTTAATTACATTTAATCTCAGTGTACTATTAATCTAAATGAGCAAACTGTAAGAATTCTGTGTTAAAATCAGTTTAAAAATGATTTAGTCTCTTGAATTGCATAAAATGTTTCTATGTGATTTTGTTTTAATTGATTTGTGTGCACTTTCTCATGGATGAAGAGATGCATTGCACTACCTAGAACTTGGTGACTTTCTCAGTCAATCGTCCCTTCTTCCATGTTTGAGCAGCTCTTGGCTTGGGAGAAGAAGTTCTACAAAGAAGTTAAGGTAAATAATATTTTTTCTTGCTTATTTTTATATAAATTATGTTTAATTTGTTCTCTTTCGTATGGTTTTATAATATTTATTTTTTAATGATAAGTAAAAGTATACATTTAGTTCTAATCCTCTCTAATGAGCTGCTTTAAAAAGTTTAGTCTCATTAGGACAGTTGCTTTATTGGGTTTTTTGTTTTCTATTATTTTGTTTTGTTTTCTTTTTCTTTATTTCTTTATTTATTTTTTAAAATGTTTCTCAGTGAATGATTATTTATTTCTATCTTATCTTTGCATTTAGTATCAAATTAAAGATGGATCTTCATGAAAATTTTATTAACAAGTAAGCAATTTAATAACTATTAATTATTAAGATTCACATGTCATTTCTTACAAACAAGTCAATGCATTTATAATGTGTAATTTCAGGTGTTAGTTTTTTAATTTGTATTTTGAAAAGTCTTGATGTATTTTTTACTATTTTTTATTTTCTTCTTTTTTCTCTCTGAATTTTTTATTTTTATCTTCTTAAGCGTTGATTTGATGAGTGTCATGAACATTTTAATTTTTCTGAAGTTTGTACGGAAAGGAATTGAGAATCAGATTTAGTTTTATACCTTTTTTGTATTTTTTAAAATTATATATATTGTAATTTAGTAACCAGATTTTATTTGTATAGAAATCACTCCTGTTGTAAATTTAGTAACCAACCATCCTTATTTATATAATTGTACACTACTTGAATTTTACTTGGATGCTATTCAGATTTATTTATTAATTGTGATTCATTAGTAGAAAAAATTTTAAAATCTGTTAGTTGTAAAAATATTAATTGAAACTTTTTTTTCCCATTCCTCTCTATGGATTTGTGAGTGTTTCTTATGTAATTTTAAAGTATTTATCTTTTTATTGAGATAACTGTGTATTTGTAGATTTGATTAAGGGAGTGTTTGAAATTATAAAATATAATTTTTTATTTTTCTTTCAGGTTCAAATTATAGTTTTTTGTTTAAATTATTCAGAATGGAGGATATATTGGATGCTGATCCGTTTTTGTATTATGCTTCAATTCGGATTTTTTTCAACTAAAATAGGTTAGCTTTTATTGCAAAGAGTTAAAACTAAGTTTTCCAATCAAAACTAAATTTATGCATTGAACACTTTCAATACTATATTAGTATATTCTAATGTTAATTCGGAAATATTAGTATCCTTATTTTTTCGGTTGGTTGATTCAATTTTGCGTTGAGTATTGATTTATTATTGGGAATCTTTTTCATATGTGAAATTTCTAGTTGTATGCAAGAAGACAAGAAGTAGTCAAGCTTACCAAATCATGTTTTCTTTCATGGGTTCTGGGAGTGGTGCTTCGTATTATATTAAAATTAGTTGTAGTTATTAAAGTATGATCACTATTTTTTTATTTATCTTGTGTCTTAAATATTACTAAATAAAATTAAGACTTTAATTTACATAACTATACACCACTTTAATTGTATTTGAATATTGTTTAGATTTAATTATTTTATTATTTACTTTGTAATTGTACACCACTTGAATTGTATTTGAATGTTGTTTATATATAATTGTTTAATTTATATATTTTGCAGTACAATACATTGAGTTTTTTGTCTAATTATGATTAATTTATTCTCTTTTATGAAGAACTTTTTGAAAAAGTTAAAGTAAATAATCTTTCCTGTGCTTATTTTTAATACAAACTATGTATAATTTGTTTTTTTTTTGTGTGGTTTTATAATATCTATTTTTTTGATTGAAATAATTGTATATTTGTATATTTTAAATTGTTAATCTTTTTATTACTATCCAATCACTGTTATATCTTTTTAAAAAATATTTTTATATTTGCATGTGTATGTTAATTTATATGTGGCATCCATGTATGAGTTATTCTTCTCTTTTTTTTTTAGGATTTTTTTTTATTTTGTTTCAAATAAATATGAATTCATTGATTTTTAATTGTGATATGTTAGCAGTGGTGGAAGAACATTTAGAATGGCTGCAAAGAAGTCTTGTAGGGGGATGACGAAACCTATTAATCTTGGTTCATTGAAGGAAGTGGTTGCGAAGAACATACCTAATGTCGTCTAGATTCGGGAAATGGGAGCATACAAAGCTCTTCTCACTTTTGATAGTGCTATGTATGCTGAAGAAACATACACCTTGAACATGAATAGCCTCCTATAGGTATTCCACAGAGTATGGAGGTGGGAGGAGTCGGAGTATAGCGAAACACGTAGAGTGTGGCTCGAATGCTATGGAGTACCACTGCACGCATGGTCTGTTGACACTTTCAAAACGGTAGGAGGCCAATGGGGTGAAGTAGTTGGGTGTGATAGAGAGACGGAATTATGCAACTCTTTCACTGTAGGTCGTGTACAGATTGATACGTGCGTAATGGACGTAATTCAGGAATGGATGCATATCACAATTGGGACTGGGGGTTTTGGTATTTTCGTGAAGGAGGTTGGACATGAGGCGTGTAATCTACAGTGTAAGGGAAAATGTGGTGATGAAGGGATAATAAATGGTGAGAAATGGAACCACGGTCAAACACGTCAAGGAGTGGATCTATGGCAGAAACATCAAGCAAAGTCATCGCATGAAAGTGGTCACAACGAAGAGCTGTTGATGATGGTAACACGGCAAGAGGAAGAAGACAAGGGTAAATTAGTAATTTCTGATCAAATTTTGAACGAATCAATTAATGGCAGCAATTATCACAACCGCATGAGAATTGTAACAAATCAGGCAGTTAATGATGATAATAAAGGTTTGACTGATTTTGGGGGAGGGACCGTTACAGATTCTGAGTCAAAGTCTGAGAGAACAATTACATGTGTATTTAATGGGCTGGAAGGGGAGTCCACAAAAGAAAAACAAAAAACTAATTGCATCCTTAAGGGTTGGGCCAGCCACAACAAAAATAATGAGGAAAGGACTAAGGACTTGCTGGGCCCAACATCCACTGAAGACAGCGCCGCATCACCTGGGCCTGGATTGGGGAGTTCGGGTTGGGCATTGCGGAAGACCCTCACTGCTGCGGGCGAAAGGGACGGCAGCAGCCATGATCGTGAGGGCTTCTTTGACAGTGATGTCGGAGCTCGTGCAAGAGCTGCCCATGGAAGAAGTCGGCGACCAGCAGACTTGAGGAATAGGTTGCGTCGAGGTGGGGATGACTGCATCAGAACTGGCGAGATTGAGCCAGTTGTGACTGCTGTCGACGAGCGTGGATGTGGCGTTGAGGGCGGGGCAGACCTGCAGGAAGCCAGAAGCATTATCAGGGCTGATGGTGGGGCAAAACTGCAGGGGAGGGGAGCCGGTAAGGCTGCTGACTCTGATTCCAATAAGCTTTTGGAGGAGAGAGGCGTGACTCTAGAGGGGGGCCGCGTTCAAGGGAGAGGTGTGATTACAGAGACTTGTGACACAATTGGAGACCAGCTACCACTAGAATCAATTGGAGTTCAGGGTCATGGGCAAAGTAAAGGACTTGGGCATGATAATGATTGTAGCGGAGGGAATGATCTTAGGCATGAGGGACCTGGGCACGAGGAAGATGTGAATACTGCGGATGACAGTGACACTCAGTGCTCAAAATTGGAGGAGCAGATAATGGAGAACAAAAGGACTTGGGAGTTGGCTAAAGAGTCGGGTGCTATGCTTTACAATGAGGACGATGACATTATGGCAATACTTCAAGCGCAGAACGAAGAAATAGCTCGCAAAAAGAAAATGCCGAAGTAGAAGGCAAAATTGAGACGGTGCAGACCCAAACATAAAAACAAGTGTGTCAAAAAATAATTAATGATTTTTAGTTTTTGGAATATTAGGAGGTTACGGGGTGATGGAAAGATTAGAATGGTAAAGGACCTAAAGAATAAATATAGATTAGATATGTTGGGTTTGATTGAGATGAAAAGACAGGTAGTGACGAGAATTGACGTGGCAAGCATATGGGGGCAACATGGTGCGGGTTGGGAATATATAGGTTCTAATGGTGCAGCAGGTGGTCTTCTAATAATATGGGATGATTTAGTGTTTAAAATGAATAACTGCTATAAGGGGGAGAGGTGGTTGTGTGTTGAAGGAGTTCTAATAAAAAGTAGCTTCAATTGTGCCTTTTTCTTGGTTTATGGTGCACACAATAGGGATGAAAAGATTCATGTGTGGGAGGAGCTGAGGTACATGGCTGGATTATGTCAGGTTCCTTGTTGTTACATGGGAGACTTTAATGAAATAGTACATGTGGAGGAAAGACAATGTACGACTGTCCTACCTCGGTCTGCGGAAGAATTCAAGGATTGGATACAAGATATGCACTTAGTAGATTTGCCGTTGACTGATCACAAGTTCACTTGGTTTCGGGGACGTTCGTGTAGTCGTATAGATAGAGCTCTAGTCATCCTGGAGTGGATAGAGGAGTTTCCCGAGTCTCAGTTACGAGGTGGACAAAGGGGTTTGCCAGATCATTGTCCTATAATAGTGGAAGACAAAAAGATCAAGGGAGGTCCAAGGCCGTTCCGAAGCCTAGACTCCTGGTTTACACATGAAGGCTTTCTCAGAATGGTTAAGGAGGAGTGGCGAGGACTGGGGGATATACAGTTTACAGAAAAATTGAAGGCTCTGACGATTCCATTGGGGAGATGGCATAAGGCCAATTTTGGTGACATAGACAAGAAGCTTAAGGTGTTTGAGGAAGAGATTAAGAAGATCGATGATATGGTTAGCAATGGAGTGTATGATGGAACAATGGAGGCTAGAAGAAAGGCGTTAGTTACTTGTTGTGAGAGGTGGTACGTGAGAAAAGAAGTACACTGAAAACAAATGTCTCGATCTAGGCAAGCAAAGGATATGGACAAAAATACAAGATACTTCCACAATATAGCTTCAGCTAGAAGGTGAAATAATAGGATTAATACACTGGTAATTAACGGCAGACTTGTAAGGAATCAAGCTAGAATAAATATTGCTATCAGAGAGTTCTACAAGGATTTATATCACCAGGAGCATTATCCGATGGTGGGATTCAGGGATGGTTTGGTGAGCAGAATAGATCAGGAGGATTCTGAAAAGCTGGAGGTGCTTCCATCGGCTGAGGAGATCAAAGAGGCTGTGTGGGATTGCGAGTCATCTAAGGCACTAGGTTGTGACGGGTACAACATGAATTTCATCAAGAAGTATGATGAGCGGATAATTTATACGCTTTTTGGCATTATTTTTAGTAGGATCTAGTTACTTTTAGGGATGTTTTTATTAGTTTTTATGTTAAATTCACATTTATAGACTTTACTATAAGTTTGTGTTTTTTTCTGTGATTTCAGGTATTTTCTGGCTGAAATTGAAGGACTTGAGCAAAAATCAGATTCAGAGGTTGAAGAAGGACTGCTGATGCTGTTGGATTCTGACCTCCCTGCACTCAAAGTGGATTTTCTGGAGCTACTGAACTCAAAATGGCGCGCTTCCAATTGCGTTGGAAAGTAGACATCCAGGGCTTTCTAGCAATATATAATAGTCCATACTTTGGCTGAGTTTAGACGATTCAAAAGGGCGTTGAACGCCAGTTCTATGCTGTAGTCTGGAGTTAAACGCCAGAAACACGTCACGAACCAAAGTTGAACGCCAAAAACATGTTACAACTTGGCGTTCAACTCCAGAAGAAGCCTCTGCAAGTGTAAACTTCAAGCTCAGCCCAAGCACACACCAAGTGGGCCCCGAAAGTGGATTTATGCATCAATTACTTACTTCTGTAAACCCTAGTAGCTAGTTTAGTATAAATAGGACTTTTTACTATTGTATTTAGAGATCTTATGATCTTTTGAACCATTTTTGGATCATATTGATCACGTTTGGGGGCTGGCCATTCGGCCATGCCTGGACCTTCATCACTTATGTATTTTCAACGGTAGAGTTTCTGCACTCCATAGATTAAGGTGTGGAGCTCTGCTATTCCTCATGATTTAATGCAAAGTACTACAGTTTTTCTATTCAATTCAACTTATTCCGCTTCTAAGATATCCATTCGCACCCAAGAACATGATGAATATGATGATTATGTGACACTCATCATCATTCTCACTTATGAACGCGTGCCTGACAAACACTTCCGTTCTACATGCAAACAAGCTAGAATGAATATCTCTTGGATATCTAATACAGGGGACCGAGTCCGAGATATTAGAATCCTCGTGGTATAAGTTAGAACCCATGGATGGCCATTCCTGAGATCTGGAAAGTCTAAACCTTGTCTGTGGTATTCCGAGTAGGATCTGGGAAGGGATGGCTGTGACGATCTTCAAACTCGCGAGTACTGGGCGTAGTGACAGACGCAAAAGGAGGGTGAATCCTATTCCAGTATGATCGAGAACCTCCAGATGATTAGCCATGCCATGACAAAGCATTTGGACCTTTTTCACAAGAGAGGATGGGATGTAGCCATTGACAACGGTGATGCCCTTACATAAAGCTTGCCATGGAAAGGGGTAAGACTGATTGGATGAAGACAGCAGGAAAGCAGAGGTTCAGAGGAACGAAAGCATCTCTATACGCTTATCTGAAATTCTCATCAATGATTTACATAAGTATTTCTATCTTTATTTTCTGTTTATTTATTTATTATTTTCGAAAACTCCATAATCAATTATTATCTGCCTGACTGAGATTTGCAAGATGACCATAGCTTGCTTCATACCAACAATCTCTGTGGGATCGACCCTTACTCACGTAAGGTTTTATTACTTGGACGACCCAGTGCACTTGTTGGTTAGTTGTGCGAAGTTGTGAAGTTATGTTTGGACCATGGTGTTGTGCGCCAGTTATTGGCGCCATTGCCAGGGAGAGAACGAACAACAAATTTTACAACCTCAGAGTAACAATTTCGCATACCAAAGTGTTGGGGTGACATTGGATCTGATTTCACGGCAGCAGTAATGGAATTCTTTTAGACAGCTAGGTTACCGAAGGATGCCAATATCACTTGGGTGGCACTGACACCTAAATTCATTGGTGCAAAGGAGATTAAAGATCTACGACCTATTAGTATGGTTGGGTGCGTCTACAAGCTTATCTCGAGGTGCTAGTTCGAAGGATGCGAGCAGTGATGCCAACTTTAGTAGGGGAGACTCGGAGTGCATTTGTAAAGGGACAGAAAATACATGATGGGGCACTTATCACGTGTGAAACAGTAAACTGGCTTAAACTGAGGAAAAAGGAGGCAGTAATAATCAAGCTAGATTTTCAGAAAGCATATGATAGAGTCAAGCGAAGTTTTGTGGACTTAGTGCTGGAAAAGATGGGGTTTGGGCATAGGTGAGATCGTGGGTTAGGGAGTGTGTGGCCACAGGATCTATGTCAGTTTTGATAAATGGTTCGCCAATGAAGCCGTTCAACATGGAACGAGGGTTGAGACAAGGTGACCCGCTTTCTCCTTTCTTGTTTGTTCTGGTGGTGGACGTGCTACATTGAATGATTGGAGAAGCAATCAGGAATGGCCGTATATCCCCTTTGACGGTTGGGGGAGATAGGATAGAGCTGTCACATCTTCAATTTGCTGATGATATAATACTGTTCTGCCCACCGGAAGAAGAGACTATTAAGAATTACAAGCGGCTTCTGAGATGTTTTGAGCTGATGTCAGGGCTCAGTATTAATTTTGACAAGTCGAGCTTAATACCAGTAAATTGTGATGAGCAGTGGGTCCAGCGTATGTGTAGCTTGTTGGGTTGTAAGGGAGATACACTTCCAGTTAAATACCTTGGAATATCCTTAGGCGCAAATCCGAGGTTGGTGAAGACATGGAAGCCTATAATAGACAAGGTGGAGGAGAAGCTCAGTCTGTGGAAAGCTAAAGTACTAAACAAAGCAGGAAAGTTGGTGCTAATCAAGTCAGCGTTAAATAGTTTGTCAGTATATTATTTGAGCCTGTTTAAGATGCCGAAAGCTGTTGCTGAGAAATTAATTTCACTACAGAGAAGGTTCTTGTGGAGTAAGGAGGATGACAGTAATGGAATGGCTTTGGTAAGATGGGAAGTAGTACAGGCCCCTAAGAAACTAGGTGGGTTGGGGATTGGAGATGCTATGATTCGGAACACAGCTCTATTGTTTAAGTGGTGGTGGCGGTTTGCAAAGGAAGAATGCCTGTTGTGAAAGAAGGTGGTATGTTTCTGTCATAATTTGAATCCTAATGAGTTACTGTCAACTCAAGTGCTACCTACTAGAGGAGGCCCATGGAAAGATATATGCCAGATACAAATAACGAATCAACATATAAGGGATAAGATGGTTACAGGCTTGTCCATGGAGATTGGTGATGGGCGACGTACTCAGTTTTGGGAGGATGTATGGTTACTTTGTGGATCTTTGAAGGATCGGTTCCCCAGGCTCTTCTCTGTTTCAAACCAATGTGGATCTGTCATAGGGGATTGTGGGTTTTGGGATGGGTTAGAGTGGATTTGGAACTTCCAATGGAGGCGAGAGCTCTTTCAATGGGAGTTGGAACTTCTGAGTCAATTACATGAGGCGTTGAGACCTGTGAAGTTAGTAAATAACCGAGAGGATCGAGTGGTGTGGAAATATGATAAACAAGGTATTTTTTCAACTAACTCATTTGTGCAGGTCTTGCAGGAGGAGATACTCTCAGAGGAGGTTACCAGTTACAGTTTCACAAAGACTATTTGGAAAGGTTTAGTCCCACCAAGGGTGGAGCTATTCTCTTGGTTTGTCTTAATAGGCAGGGTGAAGACAAAAGAAAGGCTAAGCCGGCTTGGGATTATCAATCTGGAAGATAATTTATGTGTTTTATGTAATAATGATGTGGAACATGTACATCACTTGTTTCTTGGCTGTGAATTTTCTTGGCAGGTGTGGAGTGCGTGGTTGTCGGTTTTTGGCCGCCAATGGTCCTTTCCAGGTTCCATGAAAGAACATTTTCTATGTTGGTCAGAGGAACCAAGGAGGAAGGAGGATAGATAGCAGCGACAGAGGTGCTTCTGTGCCACTGTATGGAATATCTGGATGGAAAGAAATAGAAGAATTTTTCAGAATAAAAGCAAAAGGGTTGAAGAGATTATCAATATGACCATGTTGAGCTCCAACGAGTGGAAAGGGGGGGATCCCTTTAGTTGTTGATGGCTATGCCGAAGTTGACATAGGGATTATTCTTCGTGATAGGGTTATTCGTACTTTATTTTGGATTATAGTGTTCTAATGTTTTTATTTATTGCTCCACTTTATTGTGTTGAGCTCTTTACTTTCAAAAAAAAAATAATTACGTATTTTTGTATTTTAAAAATATATTGTTAGATTAAAGATACACTTCAAATTTGATTAGAAAACCGAATAATTATTTTATATGGATGGTTGATACTAATATTAATATGCTAATTATTTGAATGAGGTTTAACACGTGAAAAAATAAATTATATGTTCAAGTAATTGATTTTTGAATATTAAGTAGATTTTTAAAAGATAAATAACATTAAATAATTCTCTAACTTATATACTATTTTAAAGATAATTGAAAACAAATAATTTTTTGGCCTTCCATGATTTTGTTATTGTTGCTTCAATTCCTTTAAAAGAAACTAAGTAACAATGTATATCCAAGTGTTTTTTTATTCTTTTTAATTTTGTTTTATTTTGTTTTTTTTTATTTCTTTATTTATTTTTTTACTAATCTTAAGTAAATAATTGTTTATAATATGCTAATGAAAATAATTTGCTATAAAGATAGAAGAGAATAGTTGATAAATCAGTCTGTACTAGGGTAATAATATTCAAAATAAATTGTTTATATCTACTTTTTTAGAAGAGATTACTTTGACATATTTTTTATTGGAAATATGTTCTATCCTGTATTAAATATTAAAAATATGATGTACATGCCTATTAAAATTATAATATTTAAAATAATACTAGATGTGTTCATTATATGCTCTTCTTCCTTTCTTTTGGTCTTTCATTTCTCTTTTTTCCTTTTCTATTCTTCTTCTCTTTTTTGGTTTGCTCTTTCTCAACTGTCGTGGGAATTGCAATTTTCTCTTATCTTTCTTCATCTTCTTTCCTTGCTATCACATGCGCAATTTTTGCAACATCTCTCTGAGGTATATATCTAACACTGTTATGTTAGGGTTTAGAGGGAGTTGTCTTGATTTACATGCTATTTTTCACACCTCTTTGCTATATTTCTCTGGGAATGGATCCTCTCAATTGTTAAAAAAAATTGAGAGTGTAAAGTGTGATCTCTAACCTTTCATTGCTCTCTTTCTCATATTTATTCTTGGTCCTTGATGAACGGATTCCTACTAGTAAAGAATTCACAATAAATTTCCGTTGCTAGTATAGTTTCTAAACCAACAAAGAATCCTTTCGTACAAAAACTTGTTTGTCACTTAAGCAAACCCAAAAAAAATAAACCAAAGTATTTAAACCTCGGGTCGTCTCTCAAGGAATTGCAGGGAGGTGTATTTATTATTGGTTATGGAAGATTAGCTTTTTGGGGTTTTTGAATAAGGAACAAGGAAAAGTAAATTGTAAGAATTAAATTAATAACTAATAAAGCTCTTAGCAAGGTATGGGAACTGGACGTCCTATCCTAGTTATCCTTATCAATTGTGATGAGAGTTGTTCATTGCTCCCACTTAGTTAACCCTTACTAAATAAAGAAAAGTCAGGTGGACTAATCATTTTAATTCCTCAAGTCCTAGTCAACTCCTAAGGAAAGACTAGCTTTAGAGGGATCCAAACCAACCAGCAAATTCCAATTATCAATCAACAAGGGAGTTTGATAACTCAAGTGTCTCCAATTAATCAATTTCAAGCTAAGAATGTAAAAAAGCTAAGTTAAAATTATAAATATGAAATACCTCAAATTTCATTAAATAAAGAAATCAAATCTAACATGGAGTTCATGAACCAAATAGCAACATAAAGTAATCAACAAAGGGAATATATAAACTAGAAAGCTAGAACAAATAAAAGTAGAAGAGAAATTAAATTAAAGGAACATTGAACCTGGAATTGAGAAGAAATAAACCTAAAACTAAGAGAAATCCTAAAACCCAGAGAGAGGAGAGAGCCTCTCTCTCTAGAACTAGATCTAAAACCTAAATTGTTGTGAATTGATGAATGAATGAATGACCCCCTGAGTCTCTTCTCGTCCTCTGGCTTTATTCTGCGTTTCTGGGCCGAAAACTGGGTCCAAACTCGCCCAGAATCGCCCCCAGCATTTTCTGCGATTTCTTCAGGTAGCACATGTCACGCGTACGCGTCAGTCACGCGTACGCGTCATTTAGCGAAATTCCTTGTCACGCGTACGTGTCACTTGTATTCTGCGCTAGGAACGCGTACGCGTCACCCATGCGTGCGCGTCACTGCCAGCTTTTCAAAACTTCACTTTTCACGTTCCTTCCACTTTTGCATGTTTTCTTTCCATTCTCTAAGCCATTCCTACCCTATAAAGCCTGAAAACACTCAACACACAGATCACGACATCGAATGGTAATAAAGGATAATTAAAATTGACAGTTTAAAGGCCTAGGAAACATGTTTTCAACTATATCATAGAATAAGGAAGGAATTGTAAAACCATGCAATTTATATGAATAAGTGACCAAAGAATTGATAAAAACCACTCAAATTAGCACAAGATAAACCATAAAATAGTGGTTTATCAATCTTCCCACACTTAAACATTAGCATGTCGTCATGCTAAGCTCAGGAGAAGCTACAAAGCAGTAAAGAGGAATGGTATAAATTATGAAATGCAACCTATCTATATGAATGCAACTAAATGCTAAGATATTTCTATCTACTTGGTCAAAAGTAAATAAGCTCTTCAAGACAAAAATAAACCAGATTCCACTAATTCAAATCAAACAGTAAAAGACAAGTAAACTTGTAAGAAGATAGCTCATGAAAGCAGGGAACATAGAGTCGAGCATTGAACCCTCACTGGTAGTGTATATGCACTCTAATCGCTCAAGTGTCTAGGGTTAATTCACTCTACTCTTCTCTAGTCATGCTTTCTAAAACTTTGTTCTTCATCTAACCAATCAACGAATATTTACTGTACCAATGCAAACATCATGAGGTCTTTTCAAGGTTGTAATGGGGCTAAGGTAAGGGGGAGGATATATGTATGGCTAAGTGAGCTATAAATTGAATCCTTGACTAACCTAAATTCTCACCTAAACATACACACACTCTATATAACTCTAAAATTATGCCTAGCTACCCAAAATTTCCACTTTTGTATCACATACTCATGTACCAAATATTGCTTTAATTTTATCACATATGCATTGATCTTTTATTCAACTTAGCATTGGGGTAATTTTGTCCCCTTATTTAATTACTTATTTATTTGAATTTTTTTTATTATATATCATGAAAGTAAACATAACATTTCAATGCATATGGTTTTTCTGGTTTCCCATGAGTAGGTATCCAAATTCCCAATTTTTAAATAAAGTAGAAACATAACACATTTTCTATTAACCCATGTTCCCACAGTTTTTCCACACTTAATTGATACACAATCTCTATCTTAAGCTAACCAAAGATTCAATTGGGGTAATTAATTGTTTTTCCACTTAAGGCTAGTGATGTGGTAAAATATAGAACAAATGGGGATTAAAAGGCTCAAAGTGGCAAAGAAAGGTAATTGAAAGGGTAGGCTATTTGGGGTAAGTGAGCTAAAATCAAATGATGGTCTCAATCATATGCAAACATGTAAGTATACTAAACATTGGACATATAGAATGGAACAAAATATAGATTACAATTATAGAGAAGGAAACACACAAGAATAAAATGTTATGGTTAAATAGTGTAACCATGTAATTAAGCTCAAATCTCACAGGTTGTGTGTTCTTAACTCAAAAACCATGTTCCAATTTATAGTCTTCAAACAAGTTTAACACAAAATTTTCAATTTAAATTAGTGAAATATTATAAAATAGAGTCTTGAAAAGAAATTTATTACTTTAATCAAGTAGTGGTAAAATATGCACAAAATCAAACAAACATACAATCAAACATGCAAATGCAACAACTAATTTAACAAGAAAAATTAAATATTGGTGTTGAAATAGGAAATAACTAACCCACGGAAGTCGGTATCGACCTTCCCACACTTAAAGATTGCACCGTCCTTGGTGCATGCTAAGATGTGCAAGTAGATGGGTTGCTACACTAATGCTTTTCTCCATAGGTTGTTGATGAGCGGATATTTTATACGCTTTTTGGGGTTAATTTCATATAGTTTTTAGTATGTTTTAGTTAGTTTTTAGTTTATTTTTATTAGTTTCTAGGAAAAATTCATATTTCTGGACTTTACTATGAGTTTGTGTGTTTTTCTGTAATTTCAGGTATTTTCTGGCTGAAATTGAGGGAGCTGAGCAAAAATCTTATTCAGGCTGAAAAAGGACTGCTGATGTTGTTGGATCCTGACCTCTCTGCACTCGGAATGGAATTTCTGGAGCTACAGAAGTCCAATTGACGCGATTCCAATTGCGTTGGAAAGTAGACATCTAGGGCTTTCCAGCAATATATAATAGTCCATACTTTCTCAAGGATAGATGATGTAAACTGGCGTTCAACGCCAGTTCCATGTTGCTGTCTGGCATCCAGCGCCAGAAACACGTTATAAGTTGGAGTTCAACGCCAGAATTACGTTACAACCTGGCGTTGAACGCCCAAAACAGCCCAGGCACATAAAAAGCTTTAGTCTCAGCCCCAGCACACACCAAGTGGGCCCAGAAGTGGATTTCTGCACTATCTATCATAGTTTACTCATTTTCTGTAAACCTAGGTTACTAGTTTAGTATTTAAATAACTTTTAGAGATTTATTTTGCATCTCATGACATTTTTTAGATCTGAACTTTGTAATCTCTGATGGCATGAGTCTCTAAACTCCATTGTTGGGGGTGAGGAGCTCTGTTGTGTCCTGATGAATTAATGCAAGTATTTCTGTTTTCTATTCAAGTATGTGTGTTCCTCTCTAAGATATCCATTCGCACTTCAACATGAATGTGATGAACGTGACAATCATCATCATTCCCCCACGAACGCGTGCCTGATAACCACTTCTGTTCACCGTAGAATGAATGAATATCTCTTGGATCTCTTAATCAGAATCTTCGTGGTATAATCTAGATTGATGTCAGCATTCAAGAGAATCCGGAAAGTTTAAACCTTGTCTGTGGTATTCCAAGTAGGATTCAGGGATTGAATGACTGTGACAAGCTTCAAACTCGCGAGTGCTGGGCGTAGTGACAGACGCAAAAGGATAGGAAATCCTATTCTTGTACGATCGAGAACTTGCAGATGATTAGCCGTGCGGTGACAGTACACCTGGACCCTTTTCACTGGAAGGATGGATGGTAGCCATTGACAACGGTGATCCACCAACACACAGCTTGCCATAGGAGGACATGCGTGCGTGAATCAGAAACAGAGGAAAGCAGAATTTCAGAAGACAAAGCATCTCCAAAACTCCAACATATTCTCCATCATTGCATACAAGTATAATTTGTGTTCTGCCCTTTTATTCCTTGCAATCAAATTTGATAAGTGAATTATTTTATTATTTTCCTGACTAAGAGTTACAAGATAACCATAGATTGCTTCAAGCCAACAATCTCTGTGGGATCGACCCTTAGTCACGTAAGGTATTACTTGGACGACTCAGTGCACTTGCTGGTTAGTTGTGCGAATTTGTGAAGAATTGTGATTTCCAATTTCGTGCACCAAGTTTTTGGCGCCGTTGCCGGGGATTGTTCGAGTTTGGACAACTGACGGTTTATTTTGTTGCTTAGATTAGGAAAAATTTTTCTTTTTGGTTTAGAGTCTTTTATTATTTATACCTTGTTAAAACACTTTAAATTTATAGCTCAATTAGCTAGAGCGTGATGCTTATGTTCTTGGTAATTGGCTATCCTATTTTTAAAATTTTTTTCAAAAATAATTTTTCTTTGAATAAATCTTGTGCCAAACTTTAAGTTTGGTGTTTTCTTGTTGATTTTTTTTTTATTTTCGAAAATTTGTTTTGGTTTTCTAAAAATTTTAAGTTTGGTGTTCTTTCTTCATGTTCTTGTTTTCTTGTGAGTCTTCAAAGTGTTCTTGAGTTTTCCTTGTTTCTTGATCTTAAAATTTTTAAGTTTGGTGTTCCTTGGTGTTTTCCCTCCAAAATTTTCGAAAACAAGGAGCATTAGATCTAAAAATTTTAGATCTTGTGTTATTTTATTGTTTTTCTCTTTCCTCATTAAATTCAAAAATATCTTTTCCCTCTATTTTTAAAGCAATTTTTCGAAAATCAATTTTAAAATTCAGATTTTTTTTTTGAAATTTAAAACCCTTTTCAAATCATATCTTTTTCAAAACTTCCTAACCACTTTCCCTCTCCTCATTTTTTCGAAAATCTTCACCCATTTTTAATTATTTTAATTTATTTTGTTTTCAAAATAAATAAATAATTAAATAAATAAAAATATTTTTCTTCTATTTTACATCATCTCCCTTTCTCCATCATGGACCTAAGCGGAAATGAACAGTCCAGGAGGACTCTGGGGTCATATGCTAACCCCTCTACTGCTTCATATGGGAGCAGTATCTGCATACCCTCCATTGGAGTCAGTAGCTTTGAGTTGAATCCTCAGCTCATTATCATGGTGCAGCAAAGTTGCCAGTATTCCGGTCTTCCACAGGAAGAACCTACAGAGTTTCTGGCACAGTTTTTATAGATTGCTGACACAGTACATGATAAGGAAGTAGATCAGGATGTCTACAGATTATTACTGTTTCCATTTGCTGTAAAAGACCAAGCTAAGAGGTGGTTAAATAACCAACCTAAGGCCAGCATAAGGACATGGAAACAGCTGACAGAAAAATTCCTGAATCAATACTTTCCTCCAAAACGGATGACACAGCTAAGGCTGGACATCCAAGGCTTTAAATAAGGAGATAATGAATCTCTCTATGATGCCTGGGAGAGATACAGAGAGATGCTACGAAAATGCCCCTCTGAAATGTTTTCAGAGTGGGTTCAGTTAGACATCTTCTATTATGGGCTTGCAGAAAGATCTCAGATGTCTCTAGATTACTCAGCTGGTGGATCTATCCACATGAGAAAGACAATTGAAGAAGCTCAAGAGCTCATTGATACAGTTGGCAGAAATCAGCATCTGTACCTAAGCAGTGACCCTTCCATGAAAGAAGAGGTTAAAACAGTAACTGCTGAACTCAGTCCTGTAAAACAAGCTGCTGAATTCAATCAGCAATTGGACTTTCTAACAAAGCAGTTAGCCGAATTCAAGGATAGACTACAAGAGACAAGGATGGCTAATATAAATATGGAAGAACAATTGAAGCAAATAAAGCAGCAGCTGTCAAAACAAATAACAGAAGAATGCCAAGCAGTTCAATTAAGAAGTGGGAAGACGTTAAATACCTCACCTCAAGACAGCAAGAAGCCAAGAAATGAGCAAACCACCCAAAATCCACCTGAGGACAGTAAGAGCCCAGGGAAAAATCATTCTGGCGCTAAAACGCCAGAAATTGGGTGGAAGGCTGGCGCTGAACGCCCAGACCATGCTCAGGACTGGCGTTCAACGCCAGAAACAAGCAAGGATCTGGCGTTGAACGCCCAAAAGAAGCACAGTTCTGGCGTTCAGACGCCAGGAACAGATGAGGAGCTGGCGTCTAACGTCACTCCAGCTTTTAACTCTGGCACTCAATTGCCAGTGAGGGATCAGACACACACAAGTGCTGATGACAACCCATCTAAAAAGGCTTCTTCAACCACTTCTGTAGGAAATAAACTTACAGCAACTAAGGTTGAGGAATATAAAGCCAAGATACCTTATCCTCAAAAACTCTGCCAAGAGGAGCAGGATAAGCAATTTGCTAACTTTGCAAATTATCTCAGGACTCTTGAAATAAAGATTCCATTTGCAGAGGCACTTGAGCAAATACCTTCTTATGCCAAGTTCATGAAAGAGATCTTGAGTCATAAGAAGGATTGGAGAGAAACTGAAAGAGTTTTCCTCACTGAAGAATGCAGTGCAGTCATTCTGAAAAGCTTTCCTGAAAAGCTTAAAGACCCTGGGAGTTTTCTGATACCATGCACATTAGAAGGTAATTGCACCAAGACAGCTTTATGTGATCTTGGGGCATGCATCAACCTAATACCTGCATCCACTATCAGAAAGCTTGGTTTAACTGAAGAAGTTAAACCAACCCGGATATGTCTCCAACTTGCTGATGGCTCCATTAAATACCCATCAGGCGTGATTGAAGACATGATTGTCAGAGTTGGGCCATTCGTCTTTCCCACTGACTTTGTAGTGCTGGAAATGGAGGAGCACAAGAGTGCCACTCTCATTCTAGGAAGACCCTTCCTAGCAACTGGACGAACTCTCATTGATGTCCAACAGGGGGAAATAACCCTGAGAGTCAATGATGATGAGTTTAAGTTGAATGCTGTCAAAGCCATGCAGCATCCAGACACATCAAAAGACTGCATGAAAGTTGATCTTATTGACTCTTTGGTAGAAGAGATCAACATGGTTGTGAGTCTCAAATCAGAGTTGGAAGACATCTTTAAAGATGTTCAGCCTGATTTGGAGGATTCAGAGGAAATGAAAGAGCCTCTGAAATTTCCTCTGGAAGAGGAAAAACCTCCTAAACCCGAGCTCAAACCATTACCACCATCCCTGAAATATGCATTTCTGGGAGAAGGTGACACTTTTCCAGTGATCATAAGCTCTGCTTTAAATCCACAGGAAGAGGAAGCACTTATTCAAGTGCTAAGGACACACAAGACAGCTCTTGGTGGTCCATAGGTGACCTTAAGGGCATAAGCCCAGCTAGATGCATGCACAAAATCTTATTGGAGGATAATGCTAAACCAGTGGTTCAACCACAGAGGCGGCTAAATTCAGCCATGAAGGAAGTGGTGCAGAAAGAGGTCACCAAATTACTGGAGGCTGGGATTATTTATCCTATTTCTGATAGCCCCTGGGTGAGCCCTGTCCAAGTTGTCCCCAAAAAGGGAGGCATGACAGTGGTTCATAATGAAAAGAATGAACTGGTTCCTACAAGAATAGTTACAGGGTGGCGCATGTGTATTGACTACAGAAGGCTCAATACAGCCACCAGAAAGGATCATTTTCCTTTACCATTCATAGACCAGATGCTAGAAAGATTGGCAGGTCATGATTATTACTGCTTTTTGGATGGCTACTCAGACTATAACCAGATTGCAGTAGATTCCCAGGATCAAGAGAAAACAGCATTCACATGTCCATCTGGAGTGTTTGCTTATAGAAGGATGCCATTTGGGCTGTGTAATGCGCCTGCAACCTTCCAGAGATGCATGCTTTCTATTTTCTCTGATATGGTGGAAAAATTTCTGGAAGTCTTCATGGATGACTTTTTAGTATATGGAGACTCATTCAGCTCCTGTCTTGATTACCTGAAACTAGTTCTGAAAAGATGCCAAGAGACCAACCTGGTTTTAAACTGGGAAAAATGTCACTTTATGGTGACTGAAGGGATTGTCCTTGGGCATAAAATTTCAAACAAGGGAATAGAGGTGGATCAAGCAAAAATAGAGGTAATTGAAAAATTACCACCACCTGCCAATGTTAAGGCAATCAGAAGCTTTCTGGGGCATGCAGAATTCTATAAGAGGTTTATAAAGGATTTTTCAAAAATCGCAAAACCTCTGAGCAATCTGCTAGCTGCTGACACGCCATTTGTGTTTGACACAGAGTGTCTGCAGGCGTTTGAAATGCTGAAAGCCAAGCTAGTCACAGCACCAGTTATTTCTGCACCAGACTGGACATTACCATTTGAGCTAATGTGTGATGCCAGTGATCACGCCATTGGTGCAGTACTGGGGCAGAGGCATGACAAGCTTCTGCATGTCATTTATTATGCTAGCCGCGTTTTAAATGATGCCCAGAAAAATTACACAACCACAGAAAAAGAATTGCTTGCAGTGGTTTATGCCATTGACAAGTTTAGATCATACTTGGTAGGATCAAAGGTGATTGTGTATACTGACCATGCTGCTTTTAAATATCTACTCTCAAAGCAGGATTCAAAACCCAGGCTCATAAGATGGGTGTTGCTTCTGCAAGAGTTCGATATAGAAATAAGAGACAGAAAAGGGACAGAGAACCAAGTAGCTGATCATCTGTCCCGGATAGAGCCAATAGAAGGGACGTCATTCCCCTCTCTTGAAATCTCTGAGACCTTTCCGGATGAGCATTTGTTTGCCATTCAGGAAACACCATGGTTTGCAGACATTGCAAACTACAAAGCTGCAAGGTTCATTCCCAAGGAGTACAGCAGGCAACAAAAGAAAAAATTAATTACTGATGCAAAGTACTACTTGTGGGATGAACCCTATCTCTTTAAGAGATGTGCAGATGGCATAATCCGTAGGTGTGTGCCTAAAGAAGAAGCACAAAGGATCTTATGGCATTGCCATGGGTCACAATATGGAGGTCATTTCGGAGGTGAGCGAACAGCCACCAAGGTCCTCCAATGTGGCTTCTACTGGCCTACACTCTACAGAGATTCCCGAGAGTTTGTACGTAACTGTGACAGTTGCCAGAGAGCTGGTAATTTACCTCACAGTTACGCCATGCCTCAACAAGGAATCTTGGAGATTGAGTTGTTTGATGTATGGGGTATTGATTTCATGGGGCCTTTCCCATCATCATACTCAAACACTTATATTCTGGTGGCAGTTGACTATGTATCAAAATGGGTTGAGGCCATTGTCACACCCACCAATGATACTAAAACAGTGCTGAAATTCCTCCAGAAATATATATTCAGCAGGTTTAGTGTCCCCAGGGTACTAATCAGTGATGGGGGCACTCACTTCTGCAATAAACAGCTTTACTCTGCCATGGTCCGGTATGGGATTCGCCACAAGGTGGTGACTCCATATCATCCACAGACAAATGGGCAAGCTGAAGTCTCTAATAGAGAACTAAAAAGAATCCTGGAACGGACTGTAAGTACCCGTAGAAAGGATTGGGCACGAAGCTTGGATGATGCTCTGTGGGCTTACAGAACAGCATTCAAGACTCCTATAGGGACTTCTCCATACCAACTTGTGTATGGTAAGGCATGCCACCTGCCCGTGGAACTGGAACATAAAGCCTACTAGGCAACCAGATTCCTAAACTTTGATGCCAAATTAGCTGGAGAAAAAAGATTGCTCCAGCTAAAAGAGCTAGAGGAATTCAGATTCACTGCTTTCGAAAATGCCAAGCTTTATAAAGAAAAATAAAAAAAGTGGCATGACAGAAAACTGTCATCTAGAATCTTTGAACCAGGACAAAAGGTTTTTTGTTTAACTCTAGGCTCAGGCTATTCCCCGGGAAACTGAAGTCCCGGTGGAGGGGACCATATGTGATTACATGTGTATCACCATATGGTTATGTGGAGCTTCAAGATATTGATTCTGACAAGAAGTTCATTGTTAATGGACAGAGAATCAAGCACTATCTTGAAGGCAATGTTGAGCAAGAGTGGTCAAGGCTGAAGCTAGATTAAAAGCTCACCAAGGTCCAGCTAAAGACAATAAAGAAGCGCTTGCTGGGAGGCAACCCAGCCATGGGGCATCACTTCCTCTAAGCATTTTGCCCTATTCTTGATTTTATTTGTTTATATAAAGTTCACTGATACTAAGGTAAATAGTCAATTGTATAAGTTCACAGGGTTACAGAAGGATTCTGCACAAAAAACAGAGAAAAAGAGCTCACTGGTAAGAAAACGCCAGTAAGAGTCTGTTTTGGGCGTTCAACGCCCAAAAGAAGCATCCACTGGGCATTGAACGCCAGTAATGATAGCCATCTGGGCGTTAAACGCCGAAAAGAAGCATCTTTTGGGCGTTGAACGCCAGAAAGAAGCTCCTTCTGGGCGTTTAACGCCAGATTTACAGCGTCCTGGGCGTTCAGAAAAACGCCCAGTGACAAAGGAGTTCCTGGCGTTCAACGCCAGAAAGAAGCAATAGCTGGGCGTTGAACGCCCAGGAGAGGCAGCATTTGGGCGTTGAACGCCCAAAACATGCAGCGTTTGGGCGTTCAAACGCCAGGATGGTGGGGAGGAGGTGAATTCGTTTTTACTTCATATTTTTCATTCTAAATTTAATTTTCATGTTTCAATTCATGATTTCTTGCATAAACATGTTAAGAACCCTGATTTCTAAAATCTCTAATTCCTAAAAACCCTATTTTAAAAATATCAAATGTATCTTAATCCATAAGCACAAATCCTTTTTTATCCAATTCAACTCTTTTTCAAAATTTGCAAAACAAATCTATCTCTTTTCATTCAAAAATCTTTTCAACTAATCAATATCTTTTTCAAATCTCCATACTATCTTTTTCAAAAAAATCCAAATCTATCTTTTTCAAATATCTTTCATATCTTTTCAATTTTAAATCATATCTTCTATCTTATCTTTCTTTGTATTCTCGGAAAAAAAACCCACCCCCTCTCCCTTTAGATATGGGTTCGGCCTCCCTCCCCTCCCATCCACAATGGCACCTAGCTCTCCTTCTCTCCCTCTCCTTTCTTTTCTTTTTGCTAGAGGACAAGCAAACCTCTAAGTTTGGTGTGCCTATCCGTGATCACTAAGATCATGGCTCCTAAAGGAAAACAACCCACTCCAAGAGGCAAGAAAGAGAGCATTCCAAAACCACTTTGGAATCAAGGGAAGTTCTTAACTAAAGAACACTCAGACCATTATTACAAAATAATGGGTCTAAGATCAGTGATCCCGGAAGTTAGATTCGAGCTGAAAGAAGACGAATATCCGGAGATCCAGGAGCAAATCCGAATCAGGAACTGGGAGATCCTAGCTAATCCTAAAACGAAAGTGGGAAGGAATATGGTCCAGGAGTTCTATGCTAATATGTGGCAAACAGACAGGCAAAGACTATCTGGATCTGCTATCTATGACTATCGGACCTTGGTCAGAGGAAAGATTGTTCATACCCACCCTGACAAGATCAGGGAGATCTTAAAGCTACCTCAGCTGAAAGATGATCCAGACTCCTTCAATAGGAGAATGATGAGAATAGACAAGGGCCTGGATAAGATTCTAGAGGATATATGTATCCCTGGAGCCAGGTGGACCACCAGCACGAAGGGTGTCCCAAATCAACTCAAAAGAGAAGATCTCAAACTAGTCGCTAGAGGATGGCTGGATTTCATTGGGCATTCTCTGCTGCCCACTAGCAACCGTTCTGAAGTCACTATTAGAAGAGCAGTGATGATCCATTGCATCATGATAGGAAAAGAAGTGGAAGTTCATCAACTGATTTCAACTGAATTCTACAAAATTGCAAACAAAAATTCCAAAGATGCCAGGTTAGCTTATCCAAGCTTGATTTCTATGCTCTGCAAGGACGCTGGAGTAAGGATGGGAATAACTGAGTATATCTCAGTTGAGCGGTCAATCACCAAAGCATCAATGGAAAAACAACAAGCACAGGATGACCCCATCAAGAAGAAAACACAGGAATTTCTCCCAGAAATCCCTCAATCTGAATACTGGGAGTATCTTGAAATATCTATTACCAAGATGCAAGAAGCTATGGAACAAATAAAGAAAGAACAGAAGGAACAAAGTAGCATTCTTTGCTATTTGCTTAAAGAACAGGAGGAGCAAGGGCGTGATTTAAGGGAATTGAAGCGCCATAAATTATCTCTTGAAGGACCAAGCACCCCGCAGATTGGGGGAACATCCACTTCCCAGAACAAAGGTTGTTAAATTCTAATTTTTGCTTTAACTCTGTAATAGTTGTCATTATAGGAGTTTACCTTAGAAAGTAGATATAAGTAGTAGTAATCAGCATACCTATTTTGATCTTAATTTCAATTAAGTTATAATTTATTTTTCTCATCATCAGCAAACATGAATAAAAAAGTAGATCTTTAGAATAAGAGGCAATAAATTTCGATTTTTTAACAAGAAAAAATTCTAATTACTTACATGTGGTGGCAATGCTTTCCGTCTTCTGAATGAATGCTTGAACAGTGCATATGTCTTTTGAATTTGATGTTTAAGACTGTTAAATATGTTGGCTCTTGAAAGAATGATGAACATGAGACATGTTATTGATAATATGAAAAATCATAAAAATGATTCTTGAAGCAAGAAAAAGCAGCAAAGAACAAAGCTTGAAGAAAAAAAATATAGAGAAAGAAAAAGAGAAAGCAAGCAGAAAAAGCCAAAGCTCTTAAAACCAAAAGGCAAGAGAAAAAAGCCAATAGCCCTTAAAACCAAAAGGCAAGGGTAATGAAAAGGATCCAAGGCTTTGAGCATCAGTGGATAGGAGGGCCTAGAGGAATAAAATCATGGCCTAAGCGGCTAAACCAAGCTATCCCTAACCATGTGCTTGTGGCGTGAAGGTGTCAAGTGAAAACTTGAGACTGAGCGGTTAAAGTCAAGGTCCAAAGCAAAAAGAAGAGTGTGCTTAAGAACTCTGGACACTTCTAATTGGGGACTTTAGCAAAGCTGAGTCACAATCTAAAAAGGTTCACCCAATTATGTGTCTGTGGCATTTATGTATCCGGTGGTAATACTGGAAAACAAAGTGCTTAGGGCCACGGCTAAGACTCATAAAGTAGCTGTGTTCAAGAATCATCATACTGAAATAGGAAAATCAATAACACTATCTGAATTCTAAGTTCCTATAGATGCCAATCACTCTGAGCTTCAATGGATAAAGTGAGGTGCCAAAACTGTTCGGAAGCAAAAAGCTACTAGTGCCGCTCATCTAATTAGAATCTGAGCTTCACTCAAAAACTCTGAGACATTATTGCTTCTTAACTTATTAATATTATATTTTATTTATCTAGTTGCTTGGGGACAAGCAACAATTTAAGTTTGGTGTTGTGATGAGCGGATATTTTATACGCTTTTTGGGGTTAATTTCATATAGTTTTTAGTATGTTTTAGTTAGTTTTTAGTTTATTTTCATTAGTTTCTAGGCAAAATTCATATTTCTGGACTTTACTATGAGTTTGTATATTTTTCTGTAATTTTAGGTATTTTCTGGCTGAAATTGAGGGAGCGGAGCAAAAATCTGATTCAGGCTGAAAAGGAACTGCTGATGCTGTTGGATCCTGACCTCTCTGCACTCGGAATGGAATTTCTGGAGCTACAAAAGTCCAATTGACGCGCTTTTAATTGTGTTGGAAAATAGACATCCAGGGCTTTCCAGAAATATATAATAGTCCATACTTTGCTCAAGGATAGACGACGTAAACTGGCGTTCAACGCCAGTTCTATGTTGCTGTCTGGCGTCCAGCGCCAGAAACACGTTATAAGTTGGAGTTCAACGCCAGAATTACGTTACAACCTGGCATTGAATGCCCAAAACAGCCCAGGCACGTGAGAAGCTTTAGTCTCAGCCCCAGCACACACCAAGTGGGCCCCAGAAGTGGATTTCTGCACTATCTATCATAGTTTACTCATTTTCTGTAAACCTAGGTTACTAGTTTAGTATTTAAACAACTTTTAGAGATTTATTTTGCATCTCATGACATTTTTTAGATCTGAACTTTGTAATCTCTGACGGCATGAGTCTCTAAACTCCATTGTTGGGGGTGAGGAGCTCTGCTGTGTCCTGATGAATTAATGCAAGTATTTCTATTTTCTATTTAAGCATGTGTGTTCCTCTCTAATATATCCATTCGCACTTCAACATAAATGTGATGAACGTGACAATCATCATCATTCTCCCACGAACGCGTGCCTGACAACCACTTCCGTTCACCGTAGAATGAATGAATATCTCTTGGATCTCTTAATCAGAATCTTCGTGGTATAAGCTAGATTGATGGCAGCATTCAAGAGAATCCGGAAAGTTTAAACCTTGTCTGTGGTATTCTGAGTAGGATTCAGGGATTGAATGATTGTGACAAGCTTCAAACTCGCGAGTGCTGGGCGTAGTGACAGACGCAAAAGGATAGTAAATCCTATTCTGGTACGATCGAGAACCTGCAGATGATTAGCCGTGTGGTGACAGCGCACCTGGACCCTTTTCACTGGAAGGATGGATGGTAGCCATTGACAACGGTGATCCACCAACAGAATTTCAGAAACAGAGGAAAGCAGAATTTCAGAAGACAAAGCATCTCCAAAACTCCAACATATTCTCCATCATTGCATACAAGTATAATTTGTGTTCTGCCCTTTTATTCCTTGCAATCAAATTTGATAAGTGAATTATTTTATTATTTTCCTGACTAAGAGTTACAAGATAACCATAGATTGCTTCAAGCCAACAATCTCCGTGGGATCGACCCTTACTCACGTAAGGTATTACTTGGACGACCCAGTGCACTTGCTGGTTAGTTGTGCGAATTTGTGAAGAATTGTGATTTCCAATTTCGTGCACCAGTTCTGCAGATGGACTTGTCTGTCGCCCCATTGAGAAGCTTCTCGTTTTCCTTCTCGGTGGCCATCTTGAAAGAAGAGGAAAAAGAAGAAAAGTAACCTAGAAATAAAGATAAGAGAATAAATAAAGTATGGGTGGGTTAATGCCAAATAATGAGGGTCTTAATTACATGGTAGCTACAACATGCAAGGGAGAAAACAGTAGAAGCAAATGGCATATCAATTAAATTCATGTCAATGCAAAAAGAGTACAACTATCATAAAAGATTAGCATTGACTTAAATAATATTACCTAATTGGAACAGAACAAGTCATGAAGCACCAGGATAATGCAAGAAAAGATGCAACAGTTGAATAAGAAAATTTAACACCAATAGAAAAATAATAAATTTAGAAAAGAAAATAAAAATATACACAAAATTAAAATACAGTAAATGAAAGTATGCAAATAAATTAAGTAAAATAGAATGAAAGTGAAGAAGGATGAGAAGTTAAAGAGATGAAGAAGAAGTAAGTAAGAAAGGAGGAAGAAAGAAGGAGAAAAGAGAGAAGAAAGGAGAAAGGAATGAAAAACAGGACGTGACGCGCGCGGGCATCACGCGCACGCGTGAAAACGGAGACAACCATGCGATGCGTAAGCGTCGCTCACGCGTACGCGTGGGCGGCAAAAGCCACACAATGATGCGTGAGCGTCGGTCACGCGTACGCGTGACGACTTGCACGTTTCCAGCACAGTGGTTGCACAACTTTCTGTCCAATTCACCTTTTACGCCGATTTTCTTATTCCACGCGTGCGCGTCGCTGACGCTTACGCGTGGATTGACAATAACGCAGGGGACGCGTACGCGTGAGGCACACGTACGCGTGGATCTGGTTGTGCGCCTAGCACGCCAGCCGCACGATTCCATCATAACTCTCTGTTCGTTGGATGGAATAGCCAAATTGGACTCGACACCGACGCGTGGCCTATGCACACGCGTGGGTTGCCCCCCCTTTTTTTTATGCAGAATACAGAATGCAAAATGTAGATCCTTGGTGCACGAAATCGTGATTACACTTTTTACAACTCCGCACAACTAACCAGCAAGTGCACTGGGTCGTCCAAGTAATACCTTATGTGAGTAAGGGTCGATCCCACGGAGATTGTTGGCTTGAAGCAAGCTATGGTTATTTTGTAAATTTTAGTTAGGAGACTAATGATAAGAGTGGTTATATTTATGAAAAATAAATAACATAAAATAAACAGTACTTGTGATTTAGTAATGAGAAACAGGCTGAGGTTCTGGAGATGCTCTTTCATCTGAATCTCTGCTTTCCTACTGTCTTCTTCTCCAAACACGCATGGCTTCCTTCAATGGCAAGCTGTATGATCCTCTCGGATGAAAAAAAATCCATATGCGCTGTCACCGCATGGCTAATCATCTGTCGGTTCCCGCTAGCGTCGGAATAGGACCATTGTCCTTTTGCACACTGTCACTGCGCCCAATATTCGCAAGTTTGTAGCTCGTCACAGTCATCCCTTCCCAGATCCTACTCGGAATACCACAGACAAGGTTTAGACTTTTCGGATCCCAGGAATGCTGCCAATTGGTTCTAGCCTATACCACGAAGGTTCTAACCTCCAGACTCGGTCCGTGGATTAGAAACCCAAGAGATACGCACTCAAGCTGTCGTCCAATGATTATGTTGAGCTCAGATAGAACGAAGTGGTTGTCAGGCACGCGTTCATAGGATTGAGGATAATGATGAGTGTCACGGATCATCATATTCTCCATATTGAAGTACGAGTGAGTATCTTAGAATAGAATCAAGCGTGATTGAATAGAAAATAGTAGTAATTGCATTAATCCATTGAAACACAGCAGAGCTCCTCATCCCCACCTATGGGTTTTAGAGACTCATGCCATCAAAGGTACAATAGGAAATGTAAAAAATGTCATAAGGTACAGAATGAATCTCTAAAAGTAGTTTTTATACTAAACTAGTAACTTAGGTTTACAGAAAATGAGTAACAAAGTGCAGATAGTACAGAATTCTATTTCTGGGACCCACTTGGTGTGTGCCTGGGCTGAGCTTTCAAGCTTTCACATTCATATGCCCAAAGTTGGTGTTAAATGCCACCCTGGGTGCCAGAATGGGCGTTTAACGCCGAAAAAGGTGCCAGTTCTGGCGTTTTATGCCAGAAAGTTTTAGGCTGATTTTGGACGCCAGTTTGGGCCATCAAATCTCGAGAAAAGTATGGACTATTATGTATTGCTGAAAAGCCCAGAATGTCTATTTTCCAATGCAATTAAGAGCGCACAAATTGGACTTCTGTAGCTCGAGACAATCCATTTCGAGTGCAGGAGGGTCAGAATCCAACAACATCTGCAGTCCTTTTTCAGCCTCTGAATCAGATTTTTGCTCTGGTCCCTCAATTTCAGTCAAAAAATACCTGAAATCATAGAAAAATACACAAACTCATAGTAAAGTCCAGAAATGTGATTTTTGAATAAAAACTAATAAAAATATAATAAAAAGTAATTAAAACATACTAAAAACTATGTAAAAACAATGCCAAAAAGGGTATAAATTATCCGCTCATCACAACACCAAACTTAAATTCTTGCTTGTCCCCAAGCAACTAAAACAAAATAGGATAAAAAGAAGAGAATATACAATGAATTTCAAACTTATCAATGAAGATTAGCTTCAATTAGATGAGTGGGGCTTGTAGCCTTTTTGCTTCTGAATAATTTTGGCATCTCACTTTATCCTTTTAAGTTCAGAATGATTGGCATCTATAGGAACTCAGAATTCAGATAGTGTTATTGATTCTCTTAGTTCAGTATGTTGATTCTTGAACACAGCTACTTTATGAGTCTTGGCCGTAACCCTAAGCATTTTGTTTTCCAGTATTACCACCGGATAAATAAATGCCACAGACACATAACTGGGTGAACCATTTCAGATTGTGACTCAGCGTTGCTAGAGTCCCCAGTTAGAGGTGTCCAGAGCTCTTAAGCATACTCTTTTTTGCTTTGGACCACGACTTTAACTGCTCAGTCTCAAGCTTTTCACTTGACACCTTCACGCCACAAGCACATGGTTAGGGACAGCTTGGTTTAGCCGCTTAGGCCAGGATTTTATTCCTGTGGGCCCTCCTATCCATTAATGCTCAAAGCCTTGGATCCTTTTCTACCCTTGCCTTTTGGTTTAAAGGGCTGTTGGCTTTTTCTGCTTACATTTTCTTTTTCTTTCTTCTTTTTTTTTTCCGCAAGCTTTGTATTCACTGCTTTTTCTTGCTTCAAGAATCAATTTTATGATTTTTCAGATTATCAATAACATTTCTCTTTTTCTTTATTCTTTCAAGAGCCAACAATTTTAACATTCATAAACAACAATATCAAAAATATGCACTGTTCAAGCATTCATTCAGAAAACAGAAAATATTGCCACCACATCAAAATAATTAAGATAGCTTCAAGATAAAATCTGAATTCATGCACTTCTTGTTCTTTTGTAATTAAAAACATTTTTTATTTAAGAAAGGTGAGTGATTCATGGAATTTATTCATAGCCTTAAGACATGGACTCTAAATTTTATTGATCATGAAATAAAAATAAGACATAAAATAAACATAAAAGCAGATAGATAATAATAAAAGAAAGGAAATTAAAGACATAAAAATAAATTACTCTAATACTAATGCTCATGTGACTCTTAAAATAGATCTCTAATAACAAAAGTTATTACAGAGTTAGGACTCAACAACCTGCATTGGGAGAGGCAAGTGCTCCTTCAATTTGTAGGACGCTTGGCTCTTCAAGGGACAGCTTCTGGCACTTTAGCTCTTGTATCTCACGCCCTTGCTTCTCTTGTTCTCTGAGCAGTTTGCAGAGCATGTTGTTCTGATTCTGCTGCTCTTCCTTGAGTTGATCCATAGATTCTTGCAGCTTGTTGACAGATGCTTCTAAGTGGGCCCAATAGTTAAATTGAGGAATTTCTGGGCCTTTTGATGAGGTTGTCTTGAACTTGAGGTCCATCCATCACCCTTTTGGTGATTGAGTGTTCGACTGGGATATACTCATCAACACCTATTTGTACTCCCGCATCTTTACATAACAGACTGATCAAGCTTCGGTAGGCCAATTTGGCTTCAGTGGATTCCTTGTTTGCAATTGTGTAAATTTCACAAGGAATTAATTGATGGACCTCCACTTCTTTTCCCAACATAATACAGTGGATCATCACTGCTCTTTTGACAGTGACTTCAGAGCGGTTACTGGTGGGAAGTATGGATCGCCCAATGAAATTCAGCCAGCCCCTAGCAACTGGCTGGAGGTCTCCTCTCTTCAGTTGGTTTGGGATACCTTTTGAATTGGTTATCCACTTGGTTCCAGGGAGGCATATGTCCTCTAGAACTTGATCCAACTTTTTATCTTTAGCCATTCTCCTGTTAAAGGATTCTGGATCATCCTACAGTTGAGGAAGTTTGAGGACGTCTCTCACTTTGTCAAGATGGAAGTAGATAATCCTCCCTCTGACAATGGTTCGAAAAGTGTGGAAGGCAGTTCCCTCCATTCTTTGCTTATCTGTCAGCCACTGGTGCACGAAATAGTGATTGTTCATTCCTTGGTAACGGCACCAAAAACTTAATACGCACGTTCATAATCTTAGTTCTTTTTCACAACTTCACACAACTAACCAGCAAGTGCACTGGGTCGTCCAAGTAATAAACCTTACGTAAGTAAGGGTCGATCCAACGGAGATTGTCGGTTTGAAGCAAGCTATGGTCACCTTGTAAATCTCAGTCAGGCAGATTCAATTGGTTATGGAGATTTGATAATTAAAATATAATTAAAACGTAGAATAGGATAGAGATACTTATGTAATTCATTGGTGAGAATTTCAGATAAGCGTACGGAGATGCTTTTATTCCTTTTGAACCTCTGCTTTTTCTACTGCTTTCATCCAATCATTCATACTCCTTTCCATGGCAAGCTGTATATTGGGCATCACCGTTGTCAATGGCTGCATCCCGTCCTCTCAGTAAAAATGGTCCAAATGCGCTGTCACCGCACGGCTAATCATCTGTCGGTTCTCGATCATGCTAGAATAGGATTCAATAATCCTTTTGCATCTGTCACTACGCCCAGCACTCGTGAGTTTGAAGCTCGTCACAGCCATCCCTTCCCAGATCCTACTCAGAATACCACAGACAAGGTTTAGACTTTCCGGATCTCAAGAATGGCTACCAATAATTCTAGCCTATACCACAAAGATTCTGATCGTAGATCAGGAGGCTAAGAGATATGCATTCAAGCTTGCTTTCATGTAGAACGGAAGTGTTTGTCACGTACGCGTTCATAAGTGAGAATGGTGATGAGCGTCACATAATCATCACATTCATCATGTTCTTGTGTGCGAATGAATATCTTAGAGAAGAAATAGGCTTGAGTTGAATAGAAAAACAATAGTACTTTGCACTAATTCAAGAGGAACAGCAGAGCTCCACACCTTATTCTATGGTGTGTAGAAACTCTACCGTTGAAAATACATAAGAACAAGGTCCAGGCATGGCCGAATGGCCAGCCCCCTAAACGTGATCTCAGAACATAAAATTAGTCAAAGACTAACCAGAGATGTAAATACAATAGTAAAAAGTCCTATTTATACTAAACTAGTTACTAGGGTTTACAGAAATAAGTAAATGATGCAGAAATCCACTTCCGGGCCCACTTGGTGTGTGCTTGGACTGAGCGTTGAAACTTTAACGTGTAGAGGTCTTCCTTGGAGTTGAACTCCAGTTTGTAACTTGTTTCTAGCGTTTAACTCTGCTTTGCAAATTGTTTCTGGCGTTTAACGCCAGAATAGGGTAGAAAGCTGGCGTTGAACGCCAGTTTGCATCATCTAAACTCGGGCAAAGTATGAACTATTATATATTGCTGAAAAGCCCTCGATGTCTACTTTCCAACGCAATTGAGAGCGTGCCATTTGGGTTTCTGTAGCTCTCGAAAATCTACTTTGAGTGCAGGGAGGTCAGAATCCAACAGCATCTGCAGTCCTTCTTCAGCCTCTGAATCAGATTTTTGCTCAAGTCCTTCAATTTCAGTCAGAAAATACCTGAAATCACAGAAAAACACACAAACTCCTAGTAAAGTCTAGAAATGTTATTTTTAATTAAAAACTAATAAAAATATACTAAAAACTAATCAAATCATACTAAAAACTATGTAAAAACAATGCCAAAAAGCGTATAAATTATCCGCTCATCAGCCACAAATTTGCATAGAATTCCTGGACCATATTTTTTCCCACATTCATCTCAGGATTAGCTAGGATTCTCAGCCTCTGTTTCGAATCTTCTCTTGGATCTCCGGATATTCATCTTCTTTCAGATTGAACTTGACTTTCGGGATCACTGATCTTCTGCACACTATTTTGAAGTAATGATCTGCATGTTCTTTGGTGCAGAACCTCTCATGCATCTATTGTGGTTTTGGATTGTTTTATTTCTTGCCTCTTGGAGTAGTTTATTTTCCTTTAGGGGCCATGATCTTGGTTAGTGATCACGGAAAATCACACCAAACTTAGAGGTTTGCTTGTCCTCAAATAAAAGCACAGAAAGAAGATGATTAGATGGAGTGAATGATTCGAATGATGGAGGAGGGGTGATGGCCGAATGTATAAATAGAGGGGAGGGAGGGTATGGTTTCAAATATTTAAAAAGAAAAAGATATGATTGAAAGATATGATTGATAAAAGATAAACATGATATGCAAAAGAGAAGATTATTTTCAAAATTTAAGAGATATGAGGAAGTTAAATCTGAATTTTTGTTTATGTATCTAAGAAATAAAAGATAATATGAATGAATTGAAAAGAATTGAAAAGAAATTGGAAAGATAAATGAGTTTTTGAAAGAGATTTGAAAAGAATTTGAAGGAGAATTAAAAGGAATTTATAAGATTATGAATTTTTGTTAATGAAAGTTGAAAGATGAATGTTTGTGCTAATTTGATGCAAAAAATTTTGAATTAAAACATGAAAATTTGAAGAAATTTGAATTAAAAACGAAATTACCTCTCCCCTATCTGTTCTGGCATTAAACGCCCAGAATGATATCCATTCTGGTGTTTAACTCCCATCTGATGGCCATTTTGGGCGTTTAACGCCCAGCCAGGATACCTGGCTGGTGTTAAACGCTAGAAATCCTTCTTCACTGGGCGTTTTTCTGAACGCCCAGAATGCTGCCAATTCTGGCGTTAAACGCTCAGAATGCTGCCTATTCTGGCGTTTAACGCCCAGAATGATACCTTTACTGAAGTTAAACGACCAGAATGGTAGCCATTCTGGCGTTTAACGCCCAGTTTGCCTCCTTACTGACGTTTTGACGCCAGTGAGCCCCTTTTCTCTGTGATCTCTCTGTTTTATGTCCTGAACCTCCATTTTCCTAACTTTTTCACTGAAAATATATTAATTAAACGGAAAACAAAATTAAAAAGACTTATCTAACTGTTACAAACATCTAATTATTGATAATGGATGGGTTGCCTCCCAGCAAGCGCTTCTTTACTGTCTTTAGCTAGACTTTACTGAGCTTTTAACTTAGTCTCAGCTTTGAGCATTCTTGCTCAACATTGCCTTCAAGATAATATTTGATTCTTTGTCCATTGAAAATGAACTTTTTGTCAAAATCAATATCTTGAAGTTCTACATAGCCATATGGTGACACACTTGTAATCACATATGGGCCCCTCCACCGGGATTTTAATTTCCCAGGGAACAATCTGAGCCTAGAGTTAAACAACAGGACCTTCTGTCTTATTTCAAAGACTCTAGATGATAGCCTTTTGTCATGCCATATTTTTACTTTCTCCTTATAAATTTTGGCATTTTCGAAAGCATTGAGTCTGAATTCTTCCAGCTCATTCAACTAGAGTAATCTCCTCTCTCCAGCTACCTTAGTATCAAGGTTTAAGAACCTGGTCTCCCAGTAGGCCTTGTGTTCCAGTTCCAGTGGCAGATGACAGGCTTTTCCATACATAAGCTGGTATGGAGAGGTCCCTATAGGAGTTTTGAATGCTGTTCTGTATGCCCATAGAGCATCATCGAGACCTCTTGCCCAATCTTTTCTACGGGCATTTACAGTCCGCTCCAGGATTCATTTTAGTTCTTTATTTGAGACTTCAGCCTGCCCATTTGTCTGTGGATGATATGGAGTTGCCACTTTATGGTTAATTCCATATCGGACCAGAGCAGAGTCAAGCTGTTTATTGCAGAAATGAGTGTCCCCATCGCTGATCAGTATCCTAGGGACACCGAACATGCTAAAGATATGCTTCTGGAGGAACTTCATCACTGTCTTAGTATCATTAGTGGGTGTTGCAATTGCCTCTATCCATTTAGATACATAGTCTACTGCCACCAGAATATAAGTGTTTGAGTATGACGGTGGGAAAGGCCCCATAAAGTCAATACCCCATACATCAAACAATTCAATCTCTAAAATCCCTTGTTAAGGCATGGCATAACCGTGAGGCAGATTACCAGCTCTCTGGCAACTGTCACAGTTACGTACAAACTCTCGGGAGTCTCTATAGAGAGTAGGCCAGTAGAAGCCACACTGGAGAACCTTGGTGGCTGTTCACTCACCTCCTAAATGTCCTCCATATTGTGATCCATGGCAATGCCATAGGATTTTCTGTGCCTCTTCTCTAGGTACACATCTATGGATCATTCCGTCTGCACACCTCTTAAAGAGATATGATTCATCCCACAAGTAGTATTTTGCATCAGAAATCAATTTTTTCGTTTGCACCTTGCTGTACTCTTTAGGTATGAATCTTACAGCTTTATAGTTTGCAATGTCTGCAAACCATGGTACTTCCTGAATGGCAAAGAGTTGCTCATCCGGAAAGGTTTCAGAGATCTCAGTAGGAGGGAGGGATGCTCCTGTTACTGGTTCTATCCGGGACAGGTGATCTGCTACTTGGTTCTCTGTCCCTTTTCTATCTCTTATTTTTATATCAAACTCTTGCAGAAGTAACACCCATCTTATGAGTCTGGGTTTTGAATCCTGCTTTGTGAGGAGATATTTTAGAGCAGCATGGTCAGTGTACACAATCACTTTTGATCCTACTAAATAAGATCTGAACTTGTCAATGGCATAAACCACTGCAAGTAACTCCTTTTCTGTGGTTGTGTAATTCTTCTGTGCATTATTTAAAGCACGGCTTGCATAATAAATGACATGCAGAAGCTTGTTATGCCTCTGTCCTAATACTGCATTAATGGCATGGTCACTGGCATCACACATTAGTTCAAATGGTAATGTCCAGTCTGGTACAGAAATAACTAGTGCTGTAACCAGCTTAGCTTTCAAAGTTTCAAACGCCTACAGACACTCCGTGTCAAAGACAAATGGCGTGTCAGCAGCTAACAGATTACTCAGAGGTTTTGTAATTTTTGAAAAATCCTTTATAAACCTCCTATAAAATCCTGCATGCCCCAGAAAGCTTCTGATTGCCTTAACATTGGCAGGTGGTGGTAATTCTTCAATTACCTCTACCTTAGCTTGATTCACCTCTATTCCCCTGTTTGAAATTTTGTGCCCAAGGACAATTCCTTCAATCACCATAAAGTGACATTTTCCCAGTTTAAAACCAGGTTAGTCTCTTGGCACCTTTTTAGAACAAGTGCTAGATGGTTAAGGCAGGAGCTGAATGAGTCTCCAAATACTGAGAAGTCATCCATGAAGACTTCCAGAAATTTCTCTACCATATCAGAGAATATAGAGAGCATGCACCTCTGAAATGTTGCATGTGCATTGCACAGACCAAATGGTATTCTTCTGTAGGCAAATACCCCAGATGGACATATGAATGCTGTTTTTTCTTGGTCTTGAGGGTCTACTGCAATTTGATTGTAACCTGAATAGCCATCCAAAAAGCAGTAGTATTCATGACCTGCTAGTCTTTCTAGCATCTGGTCTATGAATGGTAAAGGAAAATGATCCTTCTTGGTGGCTGTATTGAGCCTTCTGTAGTCAATACACATACGCCACCCTGTAACTGTTCTTGTAGGAACCAGTGCATTCTTTTCATTATGAACCACTGTCATGCCTCTCTTCTTGGGGATAACTTGGACAGGGCTCACGCAGGGGCTATCAGAAATAGGATAAATAATCACAGTCTCTAGTAACTTAGTGACCTCTTTCTGCACCACTTCCTTTATGGCTGGATTCAGCCACCTTTGTGGTTGAACCACTGGCTTGGCATCATCCTCTAATAGGATCTTGTGCATGCATCTGGCTGGGCTAATGCCCTTAAGATCACTTATGGACCACCCAAGAGCTGTCTTGTGTGTCCTTAGCACCTGAATTAGTGCTTCCTCTTCCTGTGGTTCTAAAGTAGAACTTATGATCACAGGAAAAGTGTCACCTTCTCCCAGAAATGCATATTTCAGGGATGGTGGTAGTGGTTTGAGCTCGGGTTTAGGAGGCTTATCCTCTTCCTGGGGAATTTTCAGAGGTTCTTCTATTCTCTCTGGTTCTTCCAGATCAGGCTAAACATCTTTAAAAATGTCCTTTATCTCTGATTCGAGACTTTCAATCATATTGACCTCCTCCACCAAGGAGTCAATAATATCTGCGCTCAGGCAGTCTTTTGGTATGTCTGGATGCTGCATAACTTTGACAGCATTCAACTTAAACTCATCCTCATTGACTCTCAGAGTTATCTCTCCTCTTTGGACGTCAATGAGGGTTCGTCCAGTTGCACTGAAAGGTCTTCCTAGAATGAGAGTTGCACTCTTGTGCGCCTCTATTTCCAGTACTACAAAGTCAGTAGGAAAGGCAAATGGCCCAATCTTGACAATCATGTCCTCAATTATGCCTGATGGGATTTTGATGGAGCCATAAGCAAGTTGGAGGCATATCCGGGTTGGTTTAACTTCATCAGTCAAACTAAGCTTTTTAATAGTGGATGCAGGTATTAGGTTGATACTTGCCCCAAGGTCACACAGAGCTGTCTTGGTACAAGCATCCTCTAATGTGCATCGTATCATAAAGCTTCTGGGATCTTTAAGCTTTTCTGGTAAGCTTTTCAGAATGACTGCACTACATTCTTCAGTGAGAAAAAGTTTTTTAGTTTCTCTCCAATCCTTCTTATTGCTTAAGATCTCTTTCATGAACTTAGCATAAGAGGGTATTTGCTCAAGTGCCTCTGCAAACGGAATCTTTATTTCAAGAATCTTGAGGTAGTCTGCAAAGCGGGCAAATTGTTTATCTTGTTCTGCTTGGTGGAGTTTCTGAGGATAAGGCATCTTGGCTTTATATTCTTCAACCTTGGTTGCTGCAGGTTTATTTCCTATAGAAGTGGTTGGAGGAGCCTGCTTAAGGGGGTTGTTATCAGCACTTGCAAGTGTCTGACCCCTTTGTGGCGTTTGAACGCCAGAATTATTCCTCTCTGGGCTCTTACTGTCCTCAGAGGGATTTTGGGTAGTGGTTTGGTTATCCTTTATTATTTGTTCCTTTCTTGGCTTCCTGCTACCTTAGATTGATACATTCAATGTTTTCCCACTCCTTAATTGAACAACTTGGCATTCTTCTCTTATCTATTTAGATAGCTGCTGTCTTGTCTGATCCAACTGTGCTTCCATATTTTGGTTGGCATTTTTAGTGTCTTGGAGCATCTCTTTGAATTCTGTGAATTATTTTGTTATAATAAGCAATTGCTGATTGAGTTCAGCAACTTGTTCTTGAGGACTAAGTTTAGTGGATACTGCTTTAGCCTCTTCTTTCAGGGAGGACTCACTACTCAAGTACAGATGCTGATTTCTAGCAACTGTATCAATGAGCTCTTGAGCCTCTTCAATTGTCTTTCTCATATGTATAGATCCACCAGCTGAGTGATCTAGAGATATTTGAGCTTTTTCTGTAAGTCCATAGTAAAAGATGTCTAACTGCACCCACTTTGAAAACATTTCAGAGGGGCATTTCCTTAGCATCCCTCTGTACCTCTCCTAGGCATTGTAAAGAGATTCATGATCCTCTTATTTAAAGCCTTGGATGTCCAGCCTTAGCTGTGTCATCCTTTTTGGAGGAAAATATTGATTCAGGAACTTATCTGATAATTGTTTCCATGTTCTTATGCTTGTTGTGGGTTGGTTATTTAACCACCTCTTAGCTTGATTTTTTACAGCAAATGAAAACAGTAATAATCTGTAGACATCCTGATCCACTTCTTTATCACTTACTGTGTCAGCGATTTGTAAATACTGTGCCAGAAACTCAGTAGGTTCTTCCTGTGGAAGACCGGAATACTGGCAATTTTGCTGCACCATGATAATGAGCTGAGGATTTAGCTCAAAACTGCTGGCCTTGATGAGGGTATACAGATACTACTCCCATATGCAGCAGTAATGGGGTTAGCATATGACCCTAGAGTCCTTCTAGACTGTTCATTTCCACTTAGGTCCATGATGGAGAAAGGGAGATGATGTGGATTGTGAATAAAATATATTTTTATTTATATTTTATTTAATTAAAAGCAAATCGAATAAATAAATAAAAAAATAAGATAAAATAAAATAATTAGAAAATAAAATATAAATTTGGAAAACTAGAAGAAAAACAAAAAAAATTCGAAAACTAAAATAATTAATTAATTAAGAAGATTTAAAAAACTTTGGATATGATTTTTGAAAAAGATTTTGAGTTTTAAAATTTTAAAACTAAGATAAGATAAAATAAAAATTTTAAAATAAAATAAAATCTGAATTTATAAATTAAATTTTCGAAAATTCAATTTAATAAATAGAAAAGATATTTTTGAATTTAATGAGGAAAGAGAAAAACAATAAAATGACACCAAATTTAGAATATTTAGATCAAAACAAAGAGAACAGACAAGAAAACTTTGAATGTCAAGATGAACACCAAGAACACTTTGAAGATCAGGATGAACACCAAGAACAAATTTAGAAATTTTTAAGAAAATAGAAACACAAAGGACACCAAACTTACAAATTTTTTATATTTTGGACACTAATAATTCGAAAATGTATAAGATAAACAGCAACAATCACCAAACAAGAAATTTTAAAGATCAAATCAGGAAAATTATCACGAACAATTTGAAGATCAATAAAGAACTAAGAACATATAATTCGAGAATTGAAAGAAAAATAAAATCATGCAATTGACACCAAACTTAAAATATGAAACTAAACTCAAACAGAAGACTAAATTATGAAGTTATTGGTTTTAAAATTTTTTGAAAATAATTTAGAAAAATAAAATAAGGATTTTAAAATTTTAACAAAAAACAATAATAGAAGACTTAATTTTTGTGACTCAACCAAAAAGATAAATTTTTCCTAATCTAAGCAACAAAATAAACCATCAGTTGTCCAAACTCGAACAATCCCCGGCAACGGTGCCAAAAACATGGTGCACAAAATTGTGATTACACTTTTCACAACTCCGCACAACTAACTAGCAAGTGCACTGGGTCGTCCAAGTAATACCTTACGTGAGTAAGGTCGATCCCACGGAGATTGTTGGCTTGAAGCAAGCTATGGTTATTTTGTAAATCTTAGTCAGGAGATTAATAATAAGAGTGGTTATATTTATGAAAAATAAATAGCATAAAATAAACAGTACTTGTGATTCAGTAATGAAAAACAGGCTGAGGTTCTGGAGATGCTCTGTCATCTGAATCTCTGCTTTCCTACTGTCTTCTTCTCCAAACACGCATGGCTTCCTTCAATGGCAAGCTGTATGATCCTCTCGGATGAAAACAAATCCATATGCGCTGTCACCGCATGGCTAATCATCTGTCGGTTCCCGCTAGCGTCGGAATAGGACCATTGTCCTTTTGCACACTGTCACTGCACCCAACATTCGCAAGTTTGAAGCTCGTCACAGTCATCCCTTCCCAGATCCTACTCGGAATACCACAGACAAGGTTTAGACTTTTCGGATCCCAGGAATGCTGCCAATTGGTTCTAGCCTATACCACGAAGGTTCTAACCTCCAGACTCGGTCCGTGGATTAGAAACCCAAGAGATACGCACTCAAGCTATCGCCCAATGACTATGTTGAGCTCAGATAGAACGGAGTGGTTTTCATCCACGCGTTCATAGGGTTGAGGATAATGATGAGTGTCACGGATCATCATATTCTCCATATTGAAGTACGAGTGAGTATCTTAGAATAGAATCAAGCGTGATTGAATAGAAAACTGTAGTAATTGCATTAATCCATTGAAACACAGCAGAGCTCCTCATCCCCACCTATGGGTTTTAGAGACTCATGCCATCAAAGGTACAATAGGAAATGTAAAAAATGTCATAAGGTACAGAATGAATCTCTAAAAGTAGTTTTTATACTAAACTAGTAACTTAGGTTTACAGAAAATGAGTAACTAAGTGCAGATAGTGCAGAATTCCACTTCTGGGACCCACTTGGTGTGTGCCTGGGCTGAGCTTTCAAGCTTTCACGTTCATATGCCCAAAGTTGGCGTTAAACGCCACCCTGGGTGCCAGAATGAGCGTTTAACGCCGAAAAAGGTGCCAGTTCTGGCGTTTTACGCCAGAAAGTTTTAGGCTGATTTTGGACGCCAGTTTGGGCCATCAAATCTCGGGCAAAGTATGGACTATTATATATTGCTGAAAAGCCCAGAATGTCTATTTTCCAACGCAATTAAGAGCGCGCCAATTGGACTTCTATAGCTCGAGACAATCCATTTCGAGTGCAGGAAGGTCAGAATCCAACAGCATCTGCAGTCCTTTTTCAGCCTCTGAATCAGATTTTTGCTCTGGTCCCTAAATTTCAGTTAGAAAATACCTGAAATCACAAAAAAACACACAAACTCATAGTAAAGTACAGAAATGTGATTTTTGAATAAAAACTAATAAAAATATAATAAAAAATAATTAAAACATACTAAAAATTATGTAAAAATAATGCCAAAAAGGGTATAAATTATCGGCTCATCAATCCTGATGCAGACATTATGAATGAACACTAAGAAAACTATAAAACTAAGAATAAAACAAAACAAAATAAAGCTAAGACTGAAAAAGAACGATCATACCATGGTGGGTTGTCTCCCACCTAACACTTTTAGTTAGAGTCCTTAAGTTGGACAATTGGTGAGCTCCTAGTTATGGCGGCTTGCACTTGAACTCATCCAGGAATCCCCACCAATGTTTGCAATTCCAATAACCTCTGGGGTCCCAGACTAGGCACATAAAGCCTTTGAGCAAGTTAAAGCAAGTGACAAGGCCTCATGAGTGTTGATTGCCAGAATGAATTCCGGGGTCCGAAACCTTACTTTTGTACCCGTCTTCTTGTTAATCATCATTTTTCCACTTGGGTGGTGAGCAATTAGAATTCTCACTGAGACATCTAAACAGCCTCCTAGACCCATTCAATTGAGCTCTACACCAATCTTTGCACTTCAACTTTGTGTATGCAACCGTATTGAACCTTGAATGACAACTCTTATCACTAACCATCTCCCTCTTACTCTTAAAACCACAAAGAGCTGTAAGTTGACCATCCATCTCAAGTAAAGCATATTCAAGTGGGCTAATTAAGCTTAGAGATGAAATATTTACCCATTTAAATGAAGGAATGAGTGGTGATGGCTTTGGGGGAGAGGTCTCCAACAACTTTGGCAAGGTGATTTCCAGCTCCGTTCGCTTAAGCTCTTCCTTAACAACTTCCACCTCTTTGCAAGCTTCTTCAATTTCAACCTTTTCCTTTTGGTAGCTTTCTTCCAATTCAATCTCTTCTTCATTACTTACCAAGGGCATGGAAGGTTGTGCTTCTTCTTCTTTAATCTCCATCTCTTGATCAACCTCTGCAAAGTCTCCAACCATGATATGCCTTGGAGGTTGTACACCCCCCTCAACATTAACTTCAAACATCTTGGAAGGAGGCTCTATGACTGGACTTTTCCATGGAGGTTTAGCATCTCCTAAGTTTGCAACCACTTCTGCCTCTTCTATAATTTCGGCTTTCTCCACTTTCTCTAGTACAAAATCAGACTCCTCCATAATGTCTTCCCTTTCATGACAACTCTTCTCAAGGGTCTCTACTACCTTCACCTTTAGGGCCTCCTCTAGCTTCTTGTGAAGTATGAGATCCATGTCGTCCCTAAGACGATCCCTTCTCTCTTGTTTCGGGTCAGTAGCATCATTGGGATCATGTTGCTCTTGGATTGATGGATGTGGGTGCTCTTCCATGGAGGACGGTGATGGGATGGAGAGATCATTATGTAGTTGAAAAGGATGTGCACTAGAGCTTGAGGGTTGATTGTTGGGAGTATTCAATGATCCAATCTGTGAGGCAAGAGCTTGTAAAGCAGAGGTCAGACTGTTTAAGGTAGAGTTAGGTGTGTTCTCCATGGTATTTTGTCCTTGTGCAAGAGATTGAAGCATCTCATAATAGGAAGATGAAGGGGAACAATTGTTTTGGAATTGGAGTGGTTCTACGTATGGTTCATATGGTGGTTGGTAGGGTAAAGAAGGATTAGGGTCATATGGGGGTGTTTGGTGGTAAGGGGCTTGCGAGTATGGAGGTCCAAAATTATGGTGAGGAGGTGGTTCATAAGCATATGGTGGGGCTTGTTGGTAACTACAAGGGGGTCCACCATATTCATCATCTTGGTACGCACCTCGGAATGGCTCTTGACCATGGTAATTTGGTGGAGGTTGGTTTTCACGAAAGGGTCCACCATAGTTATTGTCTTGGGATGCATCGTAGAATGGTCGTTGCCTATGGCACCTTGGAGGAGGTTGTTGCCGAAAGGGTTGATCAAATCATCGTGGCTCCTCCCATCTTTGATTATTCCGACCTTGATGCATGTTCTCATTATAGCGTCCATTCCCTGCAACATAATTTGAACTAAACTCATAGCCGAAGGGGTGAGAATTCATAGTAGCAAAGAAAATAAAAACAAAAACTAGTAAAAAAAATAAGCAACTAATTCCTAAACTAACAAAAACTAGCAAACAAGCAAAAAGCAAATATTTACAATAACCAATAATAAGGCACACATTTGCAATTCTCCGGCAACGGCGTCATTTTGACGAACAGATTCCTGCTAGTAAAGAATTCATAATAAATTTCCGTTGCTAGTATAGTTTCTAAGCCAACAAAGAATCCTTTCGTACAAAAACTTGTTTGTCACTTAAGCAAACCCAATAAAAATAAACCGAAGTATTTAAACCTTGGGTCGTCTCTCAAGGAATTGCAGGGAGGTGTATTTATTATTGGTTATGGAAGATTATCTTTTTGGGGTTTTTGAATAAGGAACAAGGAAAAGTAAATTGTAAGAATTAAATTAATAACTAATAAAGCTCTTAGCAAGGTATGAGAACTGGACGTCCTATCCTAGTTATCCTTATCAATTGTGATGAGAGTTGTTCGTTGCTCCCACTTAGTTAACCCTTACTAAATAAAGGAAAGTCAAGTGGACTAATCAATTTAATTCCTCAAGTCCTAGTCAACTCCTAAGGAAAGACTAGCTTTAGAGGGATCCAAACCAACCAGCAAATTCCAATTATCAATCAACAAGGGAGTTTGATAACTCAAGTGTCTCAAATTAATCAATTTCAAGCTAAGAATGTAAAAAGCTAAATTAAAATTATAAATATGAAATACCTCAAATTGCATTAAATAAAGAAATCAAATCTAACATGGAGTTCATAAACCAAATAGCAACATAAAGTAATCAACAAAGGGAATAAATAAACTAGAAAGCTAGAACAAATAAAAGTTGAAGAGAAATTAAATTAAAGGAACATTGAACCTAGAATTGAGAAGAAATGAACCTAAAACTAAGAGAAATCCTAAAACCTAGAGAGAGGCTCCTCTCTCTCTAGAAACTACATCTAAAACCTAAATTGTTGTAAATTGATGAATGAATGAATGTCCCCCTGAGTCTCTGCTTGTCCCCTGGCTTTAGTCTGCGTTTCTGGGCCGAAAACTTGGTCCAAACTTAGCCCAAAATTGTCCCCAGTGTTTTCTGCGATTTCTGCAGGCTGACGCGTACGCGTCGTTTGGCGAAATTTCTTGTCACACGTACGTGTCAGTCACGCGTACGCGTCGCTTGTATTCTGTGCTAGGCACGCGTACGCGTCACCCATGCATGCGCGTCGCTGCCAGCTTCTCAAAACTTCATTTTTCACATTCCTTCCACTTTTGCATGTTTCCTTTCCATCCTCTAAGCCATTCCTACCCTATAAAGCCTGAAAACACTCAACACACAGATCACGGTATCGAATGGTAATAAAGGATAATTAAAATTGACAGTTTAAAGGCCTAGGAAACATGTTTTCAAGTATATCACAGAATAAGGAAGGAATTGTAAAACTATACAATTTATATGAATAAGTGACCAAAGAATTGATAAAAACCACTCAAATTAGCACAAGATAAACCATAAAATAGTGGTTTATTAGTCCCACTTATAAAATTAATGATGAGAGATCACACTTTACTCCCTCAATTGTTAAAAAAAATATAGAGGATCCATTTCCTATTTCTCTCCTGCTACTTGTAACATCCTCACTATCGGAATGTCACGCTTTCAGCTGCGCCACTCTGATAGTGAGAATATTACGACGACTTTCTTATTTTTATTAAATAGATATGAGCCTTTAACTCGAAACCGTATCACTTTTTTCTTTAAAAAAAATTAGAAATACTTTTTATTTCAATCAAATATGCATATAACCAAATTCAAATCACAATACTCATATATATATATATATATATATATAGACACACACGTACATATACAAAACTCCTTATACAAGTAACTTGCAAATATAAATACATACATATAATTACAACTCCTATCTCTCTTACAAATATAATAATAAAGGCGAGGGAGAACTATAACTATATATACAATAACAGATGCTCAAAAGAAACTCCTTAAACTCTTCGTCTATCCTGAAAAGAGAAATCTGTAGGGGGTGAGAACATCGTCCTCGCTGGTTCTTAGTAGAGAATTTTTAAGAATTGTCATAAGAGCATATTTAAAAGAAAATTGTTTTCAATTGCAGTGATTATCACTCGTCTTATGAATATTTTTGAAAACCAACTACTAATCATCCAAAAACTCAAACCATTAATTAATTACCCAAAAATCCATATTCATGTTTCGAATTTATAGAAACTTCAATTAAACATCATATCTTGTAACGTTTCACTATATGTATCAATGGAGTAATTTCATCAAACTGACCACCGATTCATCTAATAACAACCTCCGCTCCAAACATAACCAAATCACGGCTTTTGGCCCAACACAATATTACATTACGGCCTCCGGCCCAAAATAATATCACATCGCGACCTTTGGCCCAACACAAACAAATCACACTTCAACCACCATAATTCGAACCAACAGTCAAAATCACAAGTAATGTAATTCGAGCACAATCAAGAGCAATTACATCAAATATAGCAGTTAACAGTTAAATAGAATTATTCACGAAGGCAAACGAAATATAATATACACACCCAAATAATGTCACATAAATGCATATGATACATGCCTGTCTTACTGGCCAATGATATCATATGTTGGTTATACAGCCAAACACGACATGTCCGAAGCAAGTGAAATCACTCCACTACATCTACCCAGACAAGTATAGCTGGCAAACAGAATCACTCCAATACGGCAAGTGGAATCACTCCACTGTAAGTGATGGCAAACAGAATCACTCCTTTGTGACAAGTGGAATCACTCCACTGTAAGTGATGGCAAATAGAATCACTCTGCTGCGGCAAGTGTAATCACTCTACTGCATTACAAGGCAAGGAGAATCACTCTACTGTGACAAGTGGAATCACTCCACTGCAAGTAAATTATTTTCAAAACCATTCTCTTTATTCCTCAATCAAAATTGATCATTCATCACCTCTTAACATTATAATCACCGTTATCATATCTGAATCAAATTCATTTATCCTCATCCTTCGATACCACGACCATTCTCATCACGTCTCAATTCTAACCAATCCATCTTTCCTCAAACCAACTTCAAAATTATTTTCCAGTTTAAATCACTTTCATAAGACTCAAAAAATTTATATATTTTAAATTCACTAAATACCTTTCAAAACATAAGCTTTTCAATAAAAGTACTCAAATAAAACTCTTTCTCAAGTTTACTAACTTTCCAAGGACTAAAAAATCATCTCTTTACCAATTAAATTCAAATATCATAAATTACCGAACTCCTCAAAAGGTAATCCTTTATTTCAAATCCAAACGTAACTTTTTTTTCATATTGGATCGAACTCAAAACATAATGCCTTTCTTAAATAATTCAAACACGAGACATAAACCTTTCCTTAGTAAATCGAATTCAAAATAGTATAATTCTTTTCTTAACTAAATAAAACTCAAAATATAATTTCTTAATAAATAAATAAAACTAAAAACATAATTCTTCTCTCAATAAATCGAACTGAAAATATGACTCTTTCCGTAATAAATCGAAATAAGATAGTATGATTCTTAAATCAAATTTTCCTTTTAAATAGCGCTTCAAACAAAGTCTGAGAGTTTTATAAAAATTTTGGCAACACTTCCTTTATAATTTGGACCTTTCCACCCTTCAAGGGTCCCAACCAAACAATTTTCAATCCTCAAAAGCATTTCCGATAAATCAAAGAAAACCAACTCCGATATCTCAAATCAATTCCAATTCTCAAAATAAATTCCGATATATCATTATCTCAATAACTCCAACTTAACACAAGGAAATCAGTAAAAACCAAGAATTCAAATCAACCAGTCCAGTAAATCATAATAATTCAACCTTAGTTATTAATATGCATTCAAACGCTCAGTAATCATTAATAAATTAATCATTTATCCAAAACAGCTTAGTTCAATCCATTAGACTCACATAACCACTATAAATATATTATTTGCATCAATATCGACTTATAACAATTCTTGAGATTAAAATAAGTTTAAGAAAAGCGCCCCTAACTCGATTGTCGAAACTCAAAAACTCTAAAATGCGTCACAAACTCGTTTTCTCTTGGCCCGCAACGGTGGCAACCGCAACCACAGCTTCAAACCACTTTCACAACAACTACAGCAACTCTAATTGCAACATATAATAACTGAAACTCAATCTTATAGCAATTAACACGGCCAAAACCTCAGCTAAGATAATAGAACAATGACAAAAGGACTTTTCGGAACGAAAAGCTTACCACAACTAAGAAGAAACTAAACCAAGTAGCAGTAGAGCAGTTTAACGGTGATAGAACGGCGACAGAACATAGCTCCTTGACCGGCAGTGGCGCTAGACACAGCTCCTGCTTTTCAAGCTCGACGGTGAGTTCGGCAACGATCAGGAATGTGACAACAACCATGACAGCAACTCTTTTCTTCCTTTCCCCAGCAACGGCAATGCGACGGCAGCACGGGCATGGCTCGACGACGACGACCATAGGAGCTTGACGCGAAGCTGACGGCGACAAGAGGCACGAACGGCGGCGATTCCTCCCGCAGCGGTGACTGCTCGGCTGGCGGCACAAATCCTTCTCCCTCTTCGCGTCTCCTCTCTCACACAGCTCCTTGGCGAGCTCTCTCTTTCTCTCTCTCTGCCCGATCTCTCTCTCATCGTCGACGTTGGCGGCAAGGCTCGACGGCGGCTGAGCATGGCACTTGGCTTCGATGACGGCAACCTAGCAATGTCAGCGATAGCAATGCCGCCCTTCCCTCGCGTGCGCACCCTCTCTTTTCTCTTCTTCCTCGGCTCGCAGTACAGCTTTCCTTCCATTCTTCCCTTTCTTTCTTTTCTTTTTGGTGGCAATGTATGTGTTTGTTTAGTGTGCTTCCATTGAGAGAGAGTGAGGAAAGGAGGGTTGGGGTGTTGGCTAGGGTTTAGGGAGTGAGGGATAAGTGTGTTGTGTTAGAGTTAGGGTTAGAGGTAGTCTAGTAATTTTACTAAAATTAGGGGTAATAGAGTAATTAAAAATCTATTTTAATCCAATACTAATATTTGTAGAAATACTATTTAGTTATTAATTTATAAATTATTTTTAAATAAATACTCTAATTCAATAATTAGAGATAATATAATTAAGGTTTAATTACTCTGTTGGTCCCTATAGTTTCGTGAAATTTTTAATTAGGTCCCTATACTTTTTTTCTTTTTAATTGGGTCCCTGCACTAATTTTTTTTTCAATTAAGTCCCTTTTAGTAGTAATTGGCTTAATTTTATAGGGACCCAACTAAAAAACAAAAATTGGTATAGGGACCTAAATAAAAGGAAAAAAAAGTGTAGGGACCCAATTAAAAAAAATTGGTGGAAGGACTCAATTAAAAGGAAAAAAAGTATAGGGACCTAATTGAAAATTTCGCGAAACTATAGGGACCAACAGAGTAATTAAACCTATAATTAATTCTTTTATTCATAAAAATTAAAATATTAATTCCAAAATCTCAATTATTTAAATCATGTAAAAATTTCTATTATTTTACAATTACTAAACTTTATAATTTGAATATGAAAATTATCCCATAATTATAAAATTAGATAAAAATTCAAATTTAATTATGAAAACTTGATTTAGTTAGCTTTAATAAAATAAATTTTAAAACTGAAGTCTTTAATGAATAAATAATTAAAATTGACTTATATAAGATTTTTCAAAAGTTATGGGTCTTACATTCTACACACCTTATAAAAATTTTTGTCCTCGAAAATTGATACAAAACAAAAAAGTTTCATATCTTTTTACTTTCGTACACATTTTAGGAAAAATAAAAAGGTCTCAGCATATATCTACACAGTTTCAAGTACCAGGATTCTCATATGACATAAAGATATAAGGGTATAAGTGTGATGCAAAACAGAAGCTACAAGACAGGCTTGATGCAAATGATTACAAAACAGACTGCGATTAAAACATGATTAACGTTCGCACACTGATCTCTACCAACTTTAGAGTTTTAACTTTTCAAACTACAACCTAACGCATATTCACCATTCCAATATGTACTTTAACAAACAGATTATTCATGAATTCTCAACCTCATCAAACACTTCGCAACTTATTACTGGTCACAAATATAACTTTTGCAAACTTCTTCACGGGACTCAAAACCCCACAACATCTTGTGACGTTGCATATTTACAAGCTCTACCTTCCATGTTCACAAAACGCATCCTAAAGAACTAACGCATCACTTGCTAAGTATAACGATCGCACGTGACACCAAAAGAAATCTCAAGTCACTTAAAAAGATACAAGACCTCAGAGAAAGGACAAACAACATGGACAAGGTTCACAAAGATTTCAACGATTCACTTTGATGTATCAAACAAGTCCAAAATTAGTTTAAAGAAATCGCCTCTACCTCAATTGTCAAAACTCAAAAACTCTAAAATGCGTCTTAAACTTGTTTCTCTCGGCCCACAATGGCAGCAGCTACAACCACAACTTCAAACCATTTTCACAGTGCATGACGTGTCAAAAAGTGAAGATAGAGCATCAGAAACCATCGGGAATGCTACACCCACTTGAGATTCCTCAGTGAAAGTGGGAAGGAATTGCGATGGACTTTGTGACCGGTTTACCGAGGACTAGGTCGGGATTTGATGCGGTTTGGGTGATCGTGGATTGCTTAACCAAATCTGCTCATTTTCTGCCTATTCAAGTAAACGGTTCTATGGAGGAGTTAGCGAGACTGTACATCAAGGAGATCGTAAGGTTGCATGGTGTACCATCGAGCATAGTGTCAGACCGTGATCCCCAATTCACATCAAGGTTTGGGGGAGCTTTCCAAAGGTATTTCGGTACAAAACTATGTCTCAGTACCGTATATCATCCACAAACGGATGGACAGTCGGAAAGGACTATTCATACGTTAGAAGATATGTTAAGGGCATGTGTATTGGATCAACCTGGAAGTTGGGACCGTTACATGCCATTGGTAGAGTTTGCGTACAATAACAGCTTTCATGCGAGCATAGGGATGGCTCCGTATGAGGCCTTGTATGGACGAAAGTGTGAATCTGCACTTTGCTGGTATGAGTTGGGTAAAGCAAATATTTTGGGTCCTGATTTAGTAGCTGAGACTACTGAGAAGATTAAGAAGATTCGGGAGAGAATTTTAACTGCCCAGAGTTGACAGAAAACTTATGCGGATCAGAGAAGGAAACCATTAGAGTTTGAAGTGGGAGAACACGTATTTCTCAAGGTTACACCCATGACTGGGATCGGAAGGGCGATCAAAACCAAGAAGTTAAATCCGAGGTATATAGGACCGTTTGAGATTCTGAGGCGATTCGGGCCGGTGGCGTATCAAGTAGCTTTGCCACCTCATCTGTCTAACTTGCATGACATATTCCACGTGTCACAACTCCGTAAGTACACGTCGGATGCGGCCCATGTGTTAGAGCCTGAGTCAATCGAGTTGAGGGAGAACTTGACATTTCAAGTAACACCGGTGCGTATCGACGACACTAGTGTGAAGAAGCTGCAAGGAAAGGAAGTTTCATTAGTTAAAGTAGCTTGGGAGCGAACAGGAGTTGAAGATCATACTTAGGAATTAGAGTCCGAGATGCGAAAAGATTATCCCGAGCTATTATCAGGTAATCACTAAATTTTGAGGACAAAATTTCTTATTTGGTTGGGAGAATGTAAGAACCAAGCTTAATTAACCGCCTAATTAGATAATTATATGGCCCAAAATAGAATCCAAAAATTTAGAGTGAGAATTTGAGGATGAAAATATGATTTTTGGACTCAGTAAGTTTTTCTGAGTTAGAATATGTGTTTTCTGCAAAAAACCGCAAAAAATCGCGAACTGGCAGCCGAACCGGTCGAACCGGTTCAAGTCTACCTGGTGCTACGCGAGAAAAGGTTAAAATAGTCAAAAACCTTAAAAATGTTAGAAGTCAAAAACCGGACGTTAATTTTAAAGGTTTGGCCCGAAGTTGGGCCAAACGGACTAAAAACGCTAACGGATTGGACCGGGCCCAAGTTGGGCCCAAGCCCAACATATATAAGGATTCATTTAATGAACCCATTTCAGCAACAACACTCAAAACATAACACCACCAGCTGAAAGAGAAAGGGGAGAAGAGGAAGAAGAAAACACTATTGATCCCCATCTTCACAAGCTCATATCTTGAGCTATAGAGCTCCGATCGTCGCACCGTTTACGGCTACGTGTTCCTTGCGAAACGCTCTACAAAACCCACCTAAGAAATTAGTGAGGTAACCAAGAAATCCTTTCAGTTATTCTCTCCAAAATTTTGAATCCTAGGATTTTTGGTTAAGTGAGAATTTTATGATTTTGGATGTTTAGGTTCACTCTAACTCTTGCTTAGCCTTGAATTTTGGCTACCAAAACTGTTGAACAAGGTAAGAGGCATTGAACTCTTGTGAAATTTTATTTATGATGAGCCCTAGGTTGATTAGTGATTATTTGTGTGTATATAGCTTTATTATTGTGAGTTTGGAAGCTATTGGAAATTGTTGGTGCTTGTTGAAGTGGAATTGGAGGCTTGCTTGTGGTTGAAAGTATAGATTGTTCTAAATTTTGAGTTTTGGTTCATATAGGGAATCGGCCAAGGTATGGTTTCGGTTTTCTCTATGTAGTATATAATATTCATGGACACTTAGGCTAGTGACCCATTGGATAGCATTGGATTTATGTGGTTGTTGATGATGGTTGATTGGTAATGTATGTTGAATTGATATTGTTATGTTAAGAAAATAATGATGTTGAGGTATGATGCTTGATGACTTTGAATGATTGTATATTGTTGGATATTGATATAAAGCATGAATGAGGTTGATGACGAGAATTGATAGTGGTAAAATGATTATTGGTGAATGTGTTGGTGGAGGATTGACTTTGGTATCATATATTTGAGGTTTGATGGTTGAGAATGGTGTAATATGTTATAAAGGGTAGATTTTGATGGAAAATGGAGTTTGGAAAGGTTTTATTTGGTTTTGGTTGGTTTGAGTTGTGAAAATGAGAAAATTGGTAAATTGTGAACTTTTGGTAAAAGTTGGTTTTTGGTTAACTTTGTCTGATCATAACTTATGTATCAGTTTTCAAAATTGGTTGAAATTTATTTGAAATTAAAGCTTATTGAAAACTCTTCAAATTGATATAAAGTTTGTGGAATTTGAATTTTTGTAGAGGAAGTTATGGTCATTCAACGGTTGCTGTCAAAATCTGAAATTCTGCAAAGTTGCAGATATTTGTGATTCCTGGTATGTGCGCACTCACAGCCTTGTGCGCACACACACCCTGCAAAATTTTAAACCTGTGTGCACGCACAGGCTGGAAAAGACTTTCTGTTTACAACGCTAGCACAGCTTGTGCGCGCACATACCCAATGAGGATTTACAACCTGTGCGCACGCACAAGTTGGGAAGGGCAGTCTGTTGAGGGCGCTAGCACACCTTGTGCGAGTGAACATACCTTGCAAAATTTGATACCTGTGTGTACGCACACCTTTGTGCGCATGCACACTTTTAAAAATCTTCTTGGGCGTGCTAACGCACACCCCTGTGCGTACGCACATGCCCTGTTTATCAAATTTAAATTTTGTTTTCAACTATTTCACCTTCCTAATAAGATTGTAAGATTCTATGACACCATTTTAAGACTTTTGGACATAATTTTGGATATGAGAACATGGGAAAGAACTTTAGAGATTTAGTTCATATCATTTTGAAAAATTAGAAAACAGAGGCTTAGGTTTTGGGTGTACCAAGGATGGTTTGACGACGTGTGAAGGTAGACTAGTATGTGGAATGAGGACTGATGAACTATTGTGTTCAGAACAGAAATGTGAATTGACAGAAGTGAAATGAGTCGAGGACTTGGAATGGAAATTTTGATTTGACAGTGGTTGAGATGAGTCGAGGACTCGAATGTGCAATGAAGAATCATTGATGTATTGAAAATGTTTTCTGAAAAACCACTAAACTATTGTTTTATTCTGAGATTGATGAGACGCTATGTACCCGGCAGGGACGGTGGTTAATTCATCCTGTCGAGGTAGCGGCGGTGGCGTAAGGACGGTGGTTAATCCTACTTACGTTGAGATGTGAGGTCTGAGGCAAGAGTATCCCGCTCACATCCCTTCGGATCAATAGAGTGTGCCGGCACAAAATCCTGGACGGTGATCCGAACACCAAATCTCGGGGGTTCCCTGATAAACCACTATTTTATGGTTTATCTTGTGTTTAATTGAGTGGTTTTTATCAAGTCTTCACCCACTTATTCATATGATTTTCATGATTTTATAATCCCTTCCTAGTATTGTTTTATGATTGAAAACTTGCTTCCTAGAGATCTTCAATTCGTATATTTTAATTCTCCTTTATACCATTTGATGCCGTGATCCGTATGTTAAGTATTTCAGGCTTTATAGGGCAGGAATGACTTAGAAAATGGAGAAGAAGCTTGCAAAAATGGAAGGAACACAAGAAACTAAGGAGATGACCAGCGAGCACCGACGCGCGCGCATGGCTCAGCGAGCGCACGGAATGAAGGAAATTGCAGCGACGCGTGCACGTGCCTGACGTTTACGCGTGGAATGGAGTTCTGCAAGATGATGCGCACGCATGGACGATGCATACGCGTGACAAGGAAATTCGCCAAATGACACGCACGCGTGACCTGCGCGATCTGCAAAATTAACAGAAAATGCTGGGGGAGATTTTTGGCCGCGTTTTGACCCAGTTTTTGGCCTAGAAACACAGAATAAAGCCAGGGAACATGCAGAGACTCGACACACACAGAGACACACATTCACATATTCTCATTAGGATAATTTTTAGGTTTTTAGATCTGAATCTAGAGAGAGAATTACCCTTCCTCTAGTTTCTCTTTACATTCCTAGTTTATTGCTTTGGCTTTTGGATACTGAAGAGTCATTATCTCCGTTGAAGATACTATTCTAGTTTGTTTCCTTACTTACTCTTTTATTTATTCTATATTCTTAATTCTTGTTTAGAGTGATAATTAGATTATTTTCATGGATTGTTAATGCAAAGGATTACTTTTACTTTTAATTAATTTTGAATCTATATTTTATTTAAATTATCATGTCTTCATTTTATATTTCTACAAGCGTTATATTCATGTCAATGAAGTAGATTCCCTACTTGATATTGGGGTTGATTAAAAGGAGACACTTGAGCTGGAAGGCTTAAGTGATGGTTAAATTGGAAGTTGTTGGCTAGTTCTGTATTTACTAATGCTAGACCTTCCCAAGGGAGAGTACTAGGATTTGCGAATAAGAGTTAGCTCAATCATTTGACTTTCTTTTATTTAGTAAGGGTTAACTAAGTGAAAACAACAACCTTTTTAATACTACACTTAAGAGATCCCAACAAGGATAGAACTTTCGATTAATCATTCCCTCAGTCAAGGCTTTTTATTTAGAATATTATAAATCTCTTTTAATTTTCATTGCACCAAATTACAATTGTTTATTTTCTGTTATTCAACTCTCAAAATTCTCGAAAAACTCCTGATTAATAACTTAGCACCCTTTCTAGCAACTCGTTGGGAGACGACCTGGGACTCATACTCCCAGTATTTTTATTCTAAACTTTTTGTGACAGTCTTTCTAAATTGATGAGGCAGATTTTTGCTGGTTAAGAGCTATACTCGCAACGCTATTCTATTATATTATAATCTCTTGACTGGTCTAACTTCCGCCCCTTGTCAGTTTTTGGCGCCGTTGCCGGGGAGTTGCAATTGTGTGCTAAATTATTAATTAGTGTACATATTTTTATTTTTAATTGCATATTTGATTTTTATTTTATTACCATGAGCTATATGTTTCTTTCATTGAATGACGCATTCACTGCCTGATCCGAGCTTAGCTGCATTTGATCTTGAAATTGAAAGAACTCTTTCACGTATTAGGCGAGCTCGGCGCAAGTTAGCCTTAGAGGGTGGTGAAGTGATTATTATCGATTCACCAGTCTCATCTGAGGGCGAATCTAAACCGCCATCTGAGATAGAAACAAGCTCCTTTACTACTGATTCAGTTGATTCACGTGTAGATAACATGGCAGCACCTTGGAAGATTACTCTCCAGGAAGCTGGAGCCCCAGATTTTACACTGCAGCCATATCAAGTGCGTCATCCAACTCTGGCTGCAGATTTTGAGCTGAAGACTGCATTGATCAACTTGATGCCCAAGTTTCATGGCTTACCTGCTCATGAGCCTATCAAGCACCTCAGGGATTTTTAAACAGCTTGTTCTACTGTTAGGCGTCATGGTGCAAATGAAACTTCTATTCTATTAACCGCCTTCACATTTTCTCTTAAGGGAAAGGCGAGGGAGTGGTACTACGCGAAACCTGAAGCGACTGTTACCAACTGGGATACGCTCAGGAGAGAATTTTTGGAAAAATACTTTCCAGCTGAAGTTACAGACAAACTGAGGAAAGAGATCTTCTGCATTGTTCAAGGAGAATCAGAAACTCTTTATGAGTACTGGGAGTGCTTTAAGAACCTTCTAAACGCATGCCCCCATCACATGATTGACAGGCTAGTGTTAATCAGCTACTTCACTCAAGGCATGAAGCCTCGGGATAAAACTACACTAGATGGTGTCAGTAATGGTTCTCTAAAAAAGTACAAGACCGCAGATGAAGCATGGCAACTGATCAGCGGCTTAGCTGAGTCTACCAGGAATCACAGGCACAGGAGCAGCCACTCAAAAGCTGTTGCAGAGGTTTCCTTTAGCAGTGACACTACTGCTCTTACATAGAGTATATGTGAAATGACCAACCTACTGAAGCAAATGCAGTTGCACCAACAACAACAAGCTCAGCCTCCCCCACCACAACAAAACCAACAGTTAGTTCCCCAAAGAGTATGCAAAATCTGTGCTGATTATAGTCATTATACTGATGAATGCCCGCAACTCCAACAAGAAGACAACACGGTGGCAGCTACTCATAACTTCTATGACCGCCCGAATCAAGGATATAATCAACAAGGCGGCAATTACAACCAAGGTGGAAACTATAACCAAGGATGGCTGGAGGGACAACTATAACAGAGGAGGCAGAGATAACAATGGAAACCAGAGGTGGAATAACAACAACAGACAGCAGAATCAGAACCAACCTTACAGAGCTCCTCACCTAAGACAGTCACAAGGACCCCAGCATAACCAACAACAAGTCCCACAGATCACTTATCCTACTTCCTCATCAAATGACGAGATGCTTCGTTCTCTTGCACAAGGACAACAAGACATGCAGACTACACTGAATTCAACTCTAAATGGTCTGAATGCCACTTTACAAGCTCTCGCCGCCCAGATAGATTCATTACCTACTTCCACTAACCAACCTTTAAGCTCTAGTGGAATTCCTTCTCAACCCTTACCTAATCCCAAGGGTGGCATCAATGCCATCACTTTGAGGTCCGGAACCACACTGCAAGAGAGGACCCAGGAGGAGCCAAGCCCAATAGAACACACCCAAATTGAAGACTCAGTAGAAGTGGAAGATGCTGAAGAGGGAGATGAAGTACAAGACAAGGTTGAAGAAGAAGTAGCTCAGCCAAGGAATGGAGCACCAAAGAATGCAGAGGCTACAAGTGGCGCCATTCCTATCCCATTTCCACACCTTGCAAGGAAGTCCAAAAAGCAGATGGAACTTGATCCCAAAATGGTAGAAATTTTCAAAAAGGTTGAGGTAACTGTTCCCCTTTTTTATGTCATTCAGCAAGTACCTAAATATCCAAAGTTTCTGAAAGATTTATGCATTCATAAGGATAAAATTAATGAATTAGAAACTATTTCTTTAGGTAGTTCTATATCTGCTTTAATGGGAGGTATACCTGAAAAATATAGTTATCCAGGTCCATGTATGGTAAACTGTACCATTCAAGGTGTAATATTCTCTTATTGCATGTGCGACTTAGGAGCGTGTGTTAGTATAATGCCATTGTCTGTACGGATTTCTTTCATGGGTAAGTAAGACTTAGTCACAAGTAAAGAAGTCTGATACCTCGGATCTGCCTAAACCCGTATCTGGCTCTGTGGTAACATAGTTAGGAAATGCAGTTGGCTCTGAAAGCCCCTTTTCTTACCCCTTAGATAAGGATTCAATGAATCTTCCTTACCGGGAAGTCTTTGACTAAGTAGCAGCCTAGAATAGATTCTTACCCGGTGATGAAATTACAAATCTTTGCTAACCTTTCTATTGCTATTGTCTTACCATCCCGTCAGCCTAAGAAGGTAGCAAGACGGGAGCTCAACATGTCTGGAAGCACCGGAGAACGTTCTTTTGCTGATATTATTACCAGTATTCGATACTGGATTATTCATAGCATTACTATACCCTCCCTATTCATTGCGGGTTGGTTATTTGTCAGCACGGGTTTAGCTTACGATGTTTTTGGAAGCCCTCGGCCAAACGAGTTTTTCCGGGTGATACGAAAGTGAATAGATCGAATAGCAGTCTTTTCTTTAGCAAAGAACTTTCTCTTTGTTTTGCTTAAGGCTTACTTTATTGTTACACTGTAACTAGGTCAGATTGTAACTGTAACCCTTCTAAGCAATTCAATGAATAAGCTAAAGAGAAGTTACAGAAGTACGGAAGTGACAGAGAAGTCAACCTTCTTTTGAACTATCTGCTCTATCTAATACTGAACTAGATGCCGCAAAAGCCCCAACTCTATCTGTACTCCTTTAAGGGCGCACAAGCCTAAGTATAAAATCGGACAATTCAGTTTGTGAGGAACCGGCCACTTCTTTATATACGTTGCCATTTGACGATCTGTCTGTTCAGGCAGGTGACACGGAATTGAGTACGGAATCAGAGAAGGGGGACAGCAACGTAAAAGACTGAGGGAAATGAGTTCCGAGATCTTTTTTTATTCCCAGTTTTGTCTCGTCTATCGGTCCTTAGAAAAGCTGTTTCACCCAATTCGTACACGGCAACTATTGCTTTCCTCGAAGTAAATTCACCGACGCAAGCAACCTCATCAACGGGATCGCCCGACAACGAACTCTTTGTTCGGTCAGCGAGTGAGAGGAGGAGGGGGCCCCTCGTTGTTCGGTAGGATCTGGAAAAAGCATGCCATGAATGACTCTAGCCCTCGGCTCACTGAACTACAGGGGTTTCTATCCATATTAAATGAAAGCGGGTGTGAACTCCGACCTTCGATATGATATTTTAAGGCTCCCTCCCTTAAAAAGGTTGGCAGCTCATTTTGTGTTAGCAGATAAAAGCATTATTACAGTAGTTGAAATTGTTAAAGATGTACTAGTGAGCATTAAGGGGCTCACATTTTCCATTGACTTCTATATCCTAGAAATTCCCCCCTAATGACTCAGGAAAATCATCATCAATCCTGATTGGAAGACCATTCCTGAAAACTTCGAACTTCAAGCTGGATGCATTCTCAGGAACTTACTCCTTTGAAATAGATGGCAGAACAGTGAGTTTCAGTTTAAATGAGGCTATGAAGCACCCTCCGGAAGATCATTCTATCTTCCAGTGCGACATCATTGATGAAACTGTAGCTGAAGTTCACCAAGAAGAAGTAGAAGAGAAACACATGGAGCAAGGTCCAAGTGTGGGACACCCTCTGAACATAATGAAGACACTTTACCATTATCACTAGCCCCGGATGATCCAGAACCTAGCCATGAGCAGAAATTGGAATTGAAACCCCTTCCTCTACACCTCAAGTATGCTTACCTTGAGGATAATCAAAAGTTCTCAGTTATCATTGCAAGGGAACTCACTTCTCAACAAGAGGAGCAACTGCTCGGTGTACTGAGAAAGCACAAGAAAGCAATTGGATGGATCTTGGCGGATATAGTAGGCATCAGCCCTCAAGTTTTTTAGCATAGAATATATTTAGAAGAGGAATCAAAATCCGTTCATCAACCCCAAAGAAGATTGAATCCTACCATCTTAGAAGTTGTCAAGAAAGAAGTGACCAGGCTACTTGAAGTAGATATCATTTACCCATCTCAGACAGTGAATGGGTCAATCTAGTACAAGTGGTGCCCAAGAAGTCTGGAGTCACAACAGTAAAGAATGAGCATGGAGAGCTCCTGACAACTAGAGTGCAGAATTCATGGAGAGTTTGCATTGACTATAGGCGTCTCAACCAAGCTACTCGCAAGGATTACTACCCCTTGCCATTTATTGATCAGATGCTTGATCGCCTGTCAGGTAAATCCCATTACTATTTTTTATATGGTTATACAGGCTATTTCCAAATTCATATAGCTCCTGAAGACCAAAAGAAGACTACTTTTACATGTCCCTTTGGAACGTATGCATATAAGAGGATGCCTTTTGGCTTATGTAATGCACCGGCTACTTTCCAAAGATGCATGATGAGTATCTTTTCAGATCTCATTGAGAACTGTATGGAAGTATTTATGAATGATTTTAGCGTTTATGGTGATTCATTTAACCTTTACTTGGATAGTTTAGCTAGAGTATTAGACAGATGTGTTAGTTCAAACCTTGTATTGAAGTTTGAAAAATGTCACTTTATGGTAAAACAAGGGATTGTTCTAGGACATGTTGTTTCTAATACTGGTATTTCTATAGATCCAGCAAAGGTGGATGTCATTTCTAGTTTACTTTACCCCTCTTCCGTGAGGGAAGTCCGTTCGTTCCTTGGCCATGCAGGTTTTTACAGGAGATTTACTAAGGACTTCAGTAAGGTAGAATTACCTTTGTCCAGACTGTTGCAGAAAGATATTGAGTTCGAATTCAGTGAGGATTGCATGCAAGCATTTGATAAGCTGAAGATCGCCCTGACTCAAGCTCCAATTGTGAGAGGACCAGACTGGAGCCAGCCATTTGAGATTATGTATGATGCCTCCAACCATGCAGTAGGAGTGGCGCTGGCTCAGCGCGAAGGTAAGGATCCTTTCGTGATTGTTTATGTGTCTAAGACCTTAGACGCTGCTCAGTCTAATTACACTACTACTGAAAAAGAGCTTCTAGCTATTGTTTTTGTTCTGGATAAATTTCGAGCCTATTTACTTGGTACTAAGGTAGTAGTGTACTCAGACCATGCAACTCTAAAGTATTTATTAGCTAAAAAGGAGTAAAAACCAAGGCTAATACGTTGGATACTGTTGCTGTAAGAATTTGATTTAAAAATTAAGGATAGGAGTGGTAACCAGAATTTAGTAGCAGACCACTTGAGTCGCGTTGAACACATTAAGGATGACTCCACTCCTATCAAAGATACTTTCCCATTTGATAGTTTGCAAGCAATATCCAAAGTAGCTCCTTGGTATGCACCTGTAGCTAATTATCTAGTTAGCCATACTTTCCCTCCCAATTTTACTAAGCATCAAAAGGACAAGCTGAAAACCGAGTCTAAATATTATATATGGGATGATCCATATTTGTGGAGGTGTAGTGCTGACCAGGTAATTAGAAGATGTGTGCCCCAATCAGAATTCCAGTCCATTTTAGAGGCCTGCCACTCTTCTGAGAGTGGATGACATTTTGGCCCTCAAAGAACAGCTAGAAAAATTTTAGACTGTGGATTCTGGTGGCCTACTCTTTTTAAAGATGCTGCTAAATTTTGCAAATTCTGTTCTCCATGCCAAAGATTTGGTAATATATCCAAGAGGGATGAGATGCCTCAACAGATTATGCTTTTCTGTGAAATTTTTTATGTTTGGGACATTGACTTCATGGGTCCATTTCCAAACTCTAATGGTTACCTTTATATACTGTTAGCTGTAGATTATGTTTCTAAATGGGTGGAAGCCATTCCTACCCGTACTGATGATGCTAACACTATTGTTTCCTTTGTTAGAAACCATATTATTTGCCGTTTTGGATCACCACGAGCAATCGTGAGTGATCAAGGCACTCACTTTTGTAACAGGAGACTAACAGGATTACTGAAGAAGCATGGAATTATTCACAAAGTAGCAACAGCTTATCATCCCCAAACCAATGGACAAGCAGAAGTGTCTAACAGGGAGATTAAATGCATTCTGGAGAAGATAGTAAAGCCTCATAGAAAAGACTGGAGTACCAGGCTACAAGATACACTCTGGGCATATAGAACAGCATACAAAACACCCATTGGGATGAGCCCCTTCCACTTAGTGTACGGAAAAGCTTGCCACCTTCCAGTAGAGGTGGAACACAAGGTTTTCTGGGCTGTGAGGGAGTGCAACATGAATTTTGAAGAAGCTGGTGCTGAAAGGAAGCTACAACTAGCAAAACTAGAGAACCTTTGCCTAGAAGCATATGACAACTCCAGGCGATACAAAGAGAAGATGAAGGCTATCCATGACAAGCATATAAAAAGGAGAGAATTCAGACCAGGGGAGTTAGTTCTTCTTTATAACTCCAGGCTGAGACTCATGCCAGGCAAATTAAGATCAAGATGGGAAGGTCCCTACAGAGTAGAAAAGGAAGCGTCATACGGAGTTTTTCACTTGCGTCATCCTTCAAGCTCCAAATTCATGAAAGTTAATGGACATCGCCTAAAGCTTTATCATGGTGAGAAGATGAAGGATCACAAAGAGCTAGAGGTTTTCCTCTTGGAAGACCCACCAACAGAAGCAGAATGAGCCTGAAGAACGTCCAACTTAAGGACATAAAAACAAAGTGCTAGGTGGGAGACAACCCACCATGGTATGATTGTTCCGTTTCAGTCTTTGTTTAATTTTACTTTTTGTTAATGACTCTTCTCATATTCTCTACATATAGCCTGCATTTGCATTTGTATTCTGCATACATAAAAAAATGCACGCGACGCGCAAGCGTCACTGACGCGCCCGCGTCATACGTGCTTTCAAACCAAGAAGAAAAGAGGCAGAGAGTCACGCGGGAGCGTGGGTGGAGGCATGCCTTACGCACAAGCATGCCCACGCGAACGCATGTCCTACGCGTCCGCATCATTTGAAAAATCTGCCTCCCACGCGTGCGCGTCACCCATGCGCATGCGTGACCCTGCAAAATCGACATAAAGAGGTATATGGTAGAGAGTTATGATGGAGTAGGGCTGGAATGATGCTGGAAGCACAAGTCCTATCACGCGAACGCATGTCTTACGCGTCCGCGTCATTCTTCAAAAAAGAGGCCATTCACGCGTGCGCGTCACCCACGCGCACGCGTCACCCTGAATTTTGGCAATGAGAGTATGAAACAAAGAGTTGTGTGTACGCGAGGCTGCACTCGCGCCAATGGCACAGTTTACTTCACGCGAACGCGTGACCCACGTGTCCGCGTCATCTGAAAATAACGCCAATCACGCGAACGCGTGAACCACGCATCCGCGTCACATTCGACGCACAGTTTATCCAAATCAGCGCCAGATATCTTATCTTTTCTTCCCCAATCTTAATTTTTACTTCTCCCTCCTTATTTCTTTCTTCTTCCTTCTTTCTTCTTTATCCCTTCTCACTTTTTACTTTCTTCGCCCCCTTCTTTTTCACATCCATTATCATGGTTCTTTTCTTTTCTTCTTCCCCTTTTTACCTTTTCATTATTATTTTTATTTATGTTTTCTTCTTTTTTTTCTTTTTACTTTTATTATCTATGTTTTCTTTTCTTTCTTTCTTTTTGCATTATTTTTTGGTGTTAGAAATTTATTTGGGTAATTGTTTTCTCCTATATAATTGCTTGTGGATTAAGTAGGAATTGTTTGACAATTATTAATTATTTTAGGGTCACTTGCGTGTTCAAATTCAATACTTTCAATCACACATTTACCATGCATACTAAGTGTTTGTGAAAAAGCCCGTATGACATTATGCATTTGTAATTACTCTATTCTTCTACTCTAATGCCTGTTTTTCACAAAACCTTTCATTATTTTATTAATTGAATATAATTGTCAATACAAACGTGATGGTTAGTTTGTTACGAGTGATAATACAATTTACCATTTGATGCTTGATCTATGCTACTCATGCCTTTGCAAGTATGCCAATAAACATCTTGCATCTTATTGCCACAAAATGCACTTGCTATATTTCCATTAATGAACTTTTCACATGGATTCGCGACCATGTGTTAACAACATCCTTCTTTACCGTGCATTGATTATCACTTGTACCATTGATGAATGGAAATATTCTTATGCCGGTTAGAAACTAGCAATGAATCCGATCGTGAGTATAGTCTAACCAACACGCGAATACCGCATCAAACAATTCTAAAATCTATGACCGAGAGTATTGATCCCGGGTCGTTCTCCCTAGGAATTGCCTTAGAATGTGCATCATTGATTAGGAAAGCTTTTATGGTTTTGAGAGTTGGTGCAAGAATTCAAACTAGCAAGGCAAACGACAATTAATTGAGATAAAAGCCTTGGCTAAGGGTAAGCATTGGAAGTTCCATCATTATAGCTTCTTTCAATTATGATAAGAATTGATTATTGCTTCACTTAGTTAACCCCCTAACAATGGAGAAAAGTCAAGTGAGAGTAACTAACTTGAGTCACAAGTCCTAGTCTTACCCTAGGGAAGTCTAGCTTTAGTGCACTCTAAGTCAATTAGCAATTCTCAATTCATAATCTACAATTGATATCCACTATTCAAGTGTCTCCAATAACTCAACCCTTAAGCCAAGTAAGAGAAATCTACTCCATAGCTAAGGTTGTCATTATCACAAACAATTGGTAGGCAATCATAGAAAACATGATGTAATTGAGAGAAGAGAATTGAATTAAAGCTATCTAATCCAAACAATCATCAACAATCAAACAATTGAATGAAATTGCACAATGCATTAATCCAAATTCAAAGTAACAAAGTGAATCAAATCTAGATCTAAGAAATTGAATCAAAAGAGCATCAATTAAGAGTAGAAGAATAGTAGATCTACAACTTGTACCAAAGAAAAAGTGAATTAGCAATGGATCTCACCAAGAAATCAAAGGAGAATTGCAATGGAAGAAATGAAATCCTAGAGAGAAATTGGAGTTTCTCTCTCTAAAAACAAAATGTAACTAACTCCCCAAAATATCTAGAATTATGACTAATTGTCCTAACACCCCTAATCCTTGGTCTTCTTAAGCTTTTCCCTCCAAAATCTGCTCCAAAACAGGGCCTAGGAACCCCCTGAAATTGTTGGGCACGTGTTCCTGATGACAAGTCATCTTAGCCTATTTTAACTAGTCTTTTTCTTTTGTTTTCATTAGAATTATGCACTTTCTTGAGCTACAAGTAAGCCAATTAGCTAGATTTTCATGTTTCCTTTGATTTAATCAACCATGTATGAATTCATGCTATTTCATGAGGTTTTATACTATAATTGTCACATATTATGAAAGAATGAATATCTCATGATTTTAAGCATAGCTTTGATGTGTTTGGTTGATTAATGATAGGTGAGGAAAGCTTGGAGAAAGGTTGAAGCAAGAAGGAATAGCTAGGAGTAAAGAGAAGACAATGGAATAAGTGAAATTGAACCAGGAAGCAAAAAGCTGGACCTAAAGTTAGCCTCAAACTTTTGCACAAACTTTTGGGTGAAAAGTTAGCCCCAACGTTAGCCCCTAACTTGGAGGCTAACATTGGCATGATGAAAATCACTCCCTGGGTACCAAAAGTTTGCGCCAACGTTAGCCCCCTAACTTGGTGGCTAACGTTGGCACATGAAAATCACCCCTGGGCAACAAAAGTTTGCGCCAACGTTAGCCCCCTAACTTTGAGGCTAACGTTGGCATGAAGAAAACCTCCCTGGGCACCAAAAGTTTGCGCCAACGTTAGCCCCCTAACTTGGTGGCTAACGTTGGCACATAAAAATCACAAGGGGAGGAGCAAAAGTTTGCGCCAACGTTAGCCCCCTAACTTGGTGGCTAACGTTGGCGCCACAAGTGCACAAGGTAAGGCCAACGTTAGGGCCAAAGTTAGACCCCTAACTTTGGCACCAACGTTGGTATCAGATGGGTATAGCTGCTGATATGAAAAGTTTGGGCAAAAGTTAGCCCCTAACTTTTGCTCAAACTTTTGGTCCAACTTTTGCAAAACTCCAAACCGGTTCAATTGGTTCACTTTGGTTCTTCTCCAAACTTCAAGAGCAATCAACCAAGGCCTCTTTCAACCCAATTCCACCAAGAGCAAAGGCCCAACTCAAGGCTTGAAGATCATTTGAAGAAAGTGTATAAATAGGATAGAATTCAAGTTCTTCGGGGAGCTTTCTTTTGGAATTTTCATAATAGTTTTCGGAGAGCTTTGGATATTGAGTGATCTTTAATTTCTTTGTCTTGGGGAAGGAGAATTCACTTCTCTTCCTCTCAGTTTTATTGCTTTCAATTTCAATTACAATTGTCTTGGATTTTGGGTTGGAGAATTGAAGAAATTCTGTTTCAATCTCAACCTTGGATCTCACTGCTTTATTTACTGCTTGATTGAATTTCAAGTTCTGTTAATTGCTCTTCATCCACTTTCTTTGAATTTCAATTTCAATTTCTTGTTGGATCTAGGAAGGCATTGAGATCTAGACTTGGTTTTCTAGTCTCTGGGTCCTGAGATCTAATTTCCCAATTTTACATTTTCTGTTTACTGTTTTCATGTTTATTTACTTTTCTGCTTCAAGATCCAATCTAACCCAAGCCTTCTTCTACTTCTCTGCTTGATGCAATTTACTTTTCCTTGTTTAAATTCTGCAAATCCAATCCCCAATTCCCTTTACAATTCCAGCCGTTTACATTTCTTGCACTTTAAGATTCCACAATTTACTTTTCTTGCATTCTAAGTTTCTGCTATTTAATTTCTTGTTCTTTAAGATTCAGCACTTTAATTCCCTGTTCTCTTTACTTCCATGCAATTTAATTTCTGCAAATCACAAAACACTCAACCAAATCTTGATTCGCTTGACTAAATTAACCACTAAGCTAAAATTGCTCAATCCTTCAATCCTTGTGGGATCGACCTCACTCCCGTGAGTTTTTATTACTTGATACGACCCGGTACACTTGCCGGTTAGATTTGTGTGTTTCGGGAGAAATTTATTTTTCACCAAAATACTCATCAAGTTTTTGGCGCCGTTGCCGGGGATTGATTAGATTGACAATGATTAAGTGAAGTGGTGATCTAGATCAAGCATTTCTTCTTTAATTTTCGACTAACCCACTAACTATTTGATTTTTTGCTTAAACTAACTAACACTTCAATCTAGCAGTAGATTGAAGTGTCACTGGTTTTGTGCATTTCTCATGCTCTGCTTGTATGTCAGGTACAAGAAGAACCATACCCAATTTTCATGAACAAGACGAAAGAACTCTCAGGAGGTTAAGAAGAGCTGAAAGAGGGAAAAATATTGTTGGAGAAGAGGAATCAGACGAAGAATTCCAAGAGATGGAGGAACATTCAACCAATCCACCAGGTGGAGCAGACAACAACAATGACAACCCACCCCAGAAGAGAGTTTTGGCTTCCTATACCTTTGCAAATCCTAGACATTGTGGGAGCAGCATCTTGGCTCCAAATGTCAATGCTAACAATTTTGATCTCAAGCCACAACTCATCACTCTGGTTCAGAACAATTGCTCTTTTGGTGGAGGACCACTTGAGGACCCACACCAACATTTATCCACTTTCTTGAGGATATGCAATACTGTCAAAACTAATGGAGTGCCTCCTGACAGTTACAAACTGATGCTATTCCCATTTTCTCTCAGGGACAAGGCCACTCAATGGTTGGAATCTTTTCCAAGGGACAGCATCAATAACTGGGATGATTTGGTAACCAAGTTTCTTGCCAAGTTTTACCCACCTCAGAGGATTATAAGGTTGAAGGCTGAGGTACAAACATTTACACAAATGGAGGCTGAACCCATCTATGAGGCATGGGAGAGGTATAAGGCTCTAATCAGGAAATGTCCCCCTGCCATGTTTAATGAGTGGGAGAAGCTGCAGAACTTCTATGAAGGCTTAACACTGAAATCCCAGGAAGCTTTGGATCATTCAGCTGGAGGTTCCTTGCAACTCATGAAAACTGCAGAAGAGGCTCAAGAACTCATTGATATGGTGGCCAACAACCAATATTTCTTTGCTCATCAAAGAGGTCGCCAACCATCACAAAGGAGAGGAGTAATGGAACTAGAAGGAGTGGATTCAATCCTGGCTCAAAACAAATTAATGCAGCAGCAAATTCAACAACAATTTGAGCAAATGACCAAGAGGATTGATGGCCTCCAAGTTGCAGCAGTTAACACCAACCAACCATTAGCCACATGGGGACAAAATGAAGAAATCCAAGAGGAGCAACAGCAGGAACAAGTCCAGTACATGCATTCAAGCCCAAATGAATTCTATGGTGATACCTACAACCCCTCATGGAAAAATCACCCCAACCTCAGATGGGGAGACACTCACAACCAAAACCAACACCCATGGCAGAGGAATTCAAACCAAAACAACCCAAGAAACAACCAAAACTACAAACAGCAGCAGACTAACCAAAACACATACAGAAAACCTCAAAACAACTACCCTAATCTCAACCAGTACCAATCCAATAACCAACCCACCAACCAAAATGCCTATCATCCACCACCCACATCTCACAACCCACCACAAGCACCGCCTGAACCTCAAAGACTCACCAACTTAGAGACCTTGATAGAAAAAATGATGAAACACCAGGAAATAAAAAACAAAAACCATGAAGCATCATTAAAGAGCCTAGAGAGGCAGATTGGGTAACTCTCCAAGCAAGTATCTGTTGAGAGATCTTCAAACTCACTGCCCAGTGACACAATCCCAAATCCCAAGGAGGAATGCAAGGCAATACAATTAAGGAGCGGGAGAACATTGATAAGCAACAATGACACTACACAGAAGCAAGTAGAGGGCATCAAAGAACCAACAGAGGATGAGAAGCAAGCAAAGGAAGATGAAGCTAAGGAGCAAGTTGTGATGCCAAACAAAAGCACTGAGAAACTTAAAGAGAAGGACAACCAGCCACATAGCTCAAAGAAAGTAATCCAGGGACAGCAGCAAATAGGAAAGAGCATCACACCTCCACTGCCATATCCCCAGAGGTTTAACAAAGAGGTTAAAGACCAGCATTTTCACAAATTCCTTGAGATTTTTAAGAAGCTGGAAATCAATATTCCCTTGGCTGAAGCACTTGAGCAAATGCCTCTATATTCCAAGTTTCTGAAGGATCTTATCAACAAGAAAAGAAGTTGGCTTGAGAAGGAAACCGTATTACTCACCGAGGAATGCAGTGCTGTGATTCAACGGGGTATTCCACCAAAACTTAAGGATCCGGGAAGTTTTGTAGTCTCATGCACTATTGGCAAGATAATTCTCAACAAGGCTCTCTGTGACCTGGGTGCCAGCATCAATTTAATGCCTCTCTCAATGATGAGAAAACTTGCAATAGAAGAGCTTAAACTCACCAGGATGTCACTAGTCATGGCTGACAGATCAATCAAGACACCCAGTGGAATTGTGGAGAATCTGTTAGTGAAGGTTGGGGAGTTTATTTTCCCAGCAGATTTTGTAATTTTGGATACTGAAGAAGAAGGAAACGACTCAATCATTCTGGGAAGGCCATTTCTACACACAGCAAGGGCCATCATTGATGTAGAAAAAGGAGAAATGATCTTCAGGGTCCATAATGAACAAATGGTCATAAATGTGTTCAAATCAATGCAACACGTTCCTGAGCAAGAGGATTACGTAAGAGTGGATATGATAGACAGTTTGGTGGAAGAAATATTGGAAGAAAATTTTCAAGAGCAAGAAGGAAATCAAGGGGCAACAGAGGAACAAGTGACTGAGATCACTACTGAGCCAGATGAAAGACAAGACAAGAAGGAAGATGTACGAAAACAAGAACTGAAACCTTTACCAACCCATCTCAAATATGCATTCCTTGGCACATCGGAAAGCTTCCCAGTGATCATAAATTCATCCCTGACAAAGAAGGAAGAGGGAGAACTTATTGATGTACTCAAAGCCCACAAAGATGCTTTGGGATGGACCATTGATGACCTGAAAGGTATCAGCCCTGCAGTATGTATGCATAAAATCCTCTTGGAAGACAATTCCAAACCAGTGGTTCAACCTCAAAGGAGACTAAATCCCACAATGAAGGAAGTTGTCCAAAAGGAAGTAATGAAGTTGTGGAATGCAGGGATAATCTTCCCAATATCTGACAGCCCATGGGTGAGCCCGGTTCAAGTTGTACCAAAAAAGGGAGGAATGACGGTCATCACTAATGAGAAGAATGAGTTGATTCCTACTAGAACAGTGACTGGATGGAGGATGTGCATAGACTATAGAAGGTTGAATGATGCGACCAGAAAGGATCACTTCCCTCTCCCGTTCATTGATCAAATGCTGGAAAGGTTGGCCGGCCATGCGTATTATTGCTTTTTGGATGGATATTCTGGGTATAATCAAATCGTGGTGGACCCCAAGGATCAAGAGAAGACTGCCTTTACATGTCCATTTGGAGTCTTTGCATACCGAAGGATGCCCTTTGGGCTTTGCAACGCCCCTGCCACATTTCAAAGGTGTATGCTATCCATCTTCTCTGATATGGTCGAAAAGTTTTTAGAGGTCTTCATGGATGACTTCTCTGTTTTTGGTGATAATTTCAATGCTTGCCTAAACCATTTAACCCTTGTCTTGAAACGGTGCCAAGAAACTAATTTGGTTTTAAACTGGGAGAAATGCCATTTCATGGTACCCGAAGGGATTGTTCTTGGCCATAAAGTTTCAAGAAAAGGGATAGAGGTTGATAAGGCAAAGGTTGAGATCATAGAAAAACTCCCTCCACCAATTAATGTGAAATCTGTTAGAAGTTTCTTGGGGCATGCCGGATTTTACAGAAGGTTTATCAAGGACTTTTCAAAAATAGCCAAACCTTTGAGTAATCTGTTAATGCTTGATAACCCTTTTGTTTTTTATGAAAACTGCCAGCATGCCTTTGAAACTTTAAAAAATAGACTCACAACAGCACCAATCATCACACCTTCAGATTGGGAATTACCTTTTGAACTCATGTGTGATGCAAGTGACATTGCAATTGGTGCTGTACTTGGGCAAAAGAAGGGAAATTTGCATCATGTCATATATTATGCAAGTAAAGTGTTGAATGAGGCCCAAAGAAATTACACAACAACAGAAAAAGAGTTGCTAGCTGTAGTCTATGCATTTGATAAGTTTAGATCATATCTGATAGGATCCAAAGTTGTGGTTTACACTGATCATGCTGCACTTAAGTATTTGATGTCAAAGCAGGATGCTAAACCAAGACTCATCAGGTGGATACTGCTCCTACAAGAATTTGACATTGAGATAAGAGATAGGAAGGGCACTGAAAATCAGGTCGCTGATCATCTGTCAAGGCTACCACATGAAACAAGTCAAAAAGCATCCTAGCCCATAAATGAAAGCTTCCCAGATGAGCACCTTCTGCAGATCCAGCAAGCACCTTGGTTTGCTGACATAGCAAATTACAAAGTGGGAAGGAAGATACCGCAAGAGTTCTCTAAGCAACAAGTGAAGAAGTTGATCAACGAAGCAAGGAAATTTTCATGGGATGAACCCTTCTTATTCAAAAGATGCTCTGATGGAGTGATCAGAAGGTGTATTCCTGAAAGTGAAGTGAGGGACATCTTGTGGCATTGTCATGGTTCAGCTTATGGTGGACACTTTGGCCCAGAAAAAACAGCTGCAAAAATACTGCAGAGTGGCTTCTATTGGCCAACTATCTTCAAGGATACCAGAGAATATGTACACCAATGTAATGAATGCCAGAAAACAGGAAGATTAACAAAAAAGAATGAGATGCCTCAAAACTTTATCTTAGAATTAGAATTGTTCGATCTATGGGGAATTGATTTCATGGGGCCTTTTCCTCCTTCTTATTCTTTTAGATACATCTTGGTAGCAGTGGAGTATGTCTCAAAGTGGGTGGAAGCCATAGCCACAACCACCTGTGATGCACAGATTGTCCTCCAATTCCTTAAAAAGCACATCTTCACTAGGTATGGAGTGCCCAAGGGTCTTGTTAGTGATGGTGGTAGTCACTTTTGCAACAAACAGATGGAGAAACTCCTCCACAAATATGGAGTAATTCACAAAGTAGCCACACCTTACCATCCTCAGACTAACGGCCAAGCTGAACTTGCAAATAGGGAATTAAAGAAGATCCTAGAGAAAACAGTGGGAATCACAAGAAAAGATTGGGCTAGAAAGCTAGAGGATGCATTGTGGGCGTATAGGACAGCTTTTAAAACTCCTATTGGCAAGTCACCTTTTCAGCTTTTGTATGGCAAATCCTGCCACCTCCCTGTGGAGCTTGAACACAGAGCTTTTTGGGCCACTAAACTCATCAACCTTGATCCCCGAGCTGCAGGAGAAAAAAGGTTGTTACAACTAAATGAGTTGGATGAATTTAGACTAGAAGCTTATGAAAGTGCTAAGATATACAAGGAGAGAGCTAAGAAGTGGCATGACAAGAAGATCACAAAGGAGGAATTCAAGCCAGGACAGCAAGTGCTCCTGTATAATTCGAAGCTTAAAATTTTCCCTGGCAAACTGAAGTCTAAGTGGACTGGCCCATACTTGGTGACAAAGATTTTTCCCTATGAGAATATTGAACTGCTAGATGAGGCAACAAAGAATCAATTCACAGCAAATGGTCACAGAGCAAAGCTGTATTTGGGAGGACAATGGGATAAGGAAAAAGAGGTTCAACACCTACAGCCCTCTTAAAAAGAATTGAAAGATGTCAAGCTAGTGACAATAAAAGAGCGCTTGTTGGGAGGCAACCCAACCTGAGGTAGTTTTCTTTTCATAACTTTTTCAATAAGATTGTTGGATAACTGCTATGTATTGCAAGAAGCTAAGTTTGGTGTTCCACCAAAACTTCATTTAAAATTACATTCTAACCTCCTACACATTGCTAGTTCCAAGCAATCAAACAGATTTTTCAAACAACTTAACTGTTTTTGTTTAGTCTCAATTTCATAACCTTTAGCAAGGACACAAAAGTTTACCCAGAGTTAACCTGTTGAATCAGAAGAAGTAGCAAGGAATTAAGTCTGGGAGTTAACCACCAATTGAAGATACTATGCATCAAGACTCAAAAAAGGGGTACAGCAGAAAGAAGAACAAAAGAAATGCAACCCAATAGGTTGTATCTATACTTAACCTTTGCTGTTGAGAAATACTTTTGATTGATATCTTGTTAAATTGTTTATTCAGTTCAAACAGATTCAAATTTCTTTTAAAATAAGTAGGCTAGTTTATGTGTGTGCTTGTGTGTTTACTTTCACTTGACAAGAAGCATGTTTTGTCCCCTGCATCTTTAAGTTCAATAAAAGAAAAGTTTGAATGTGAAGCAAGATGATCTCTGTTAGATAGAAGTAGAATAAAAGTAAGTGGTGGTATGTGTGTGATTGTATGATAGCTCACTTTTAGTGAATAAAGAGCCAGGATATCTTTTTCTAAGTAAAGAGTGGCCTACTGTCTATGAATCTCAATTAAATAAAAAAATTCCTTGGTTAGAAAGAAAAACAAAAAGAAAGAAAGAAAAGAGATAGCCAAAAAGTGGCAGAACAAAAGGAAACAAAAAGAAACAAAGCTGGACACCAATAGCTTGAACTTTAAAATATATGCCTGTGATGTCTTTGTACTAGGATCTGCTTGGATTAGTAAGCTCTTAGGAGTGCATCAACACTCGGTGACTTGGGTTAACTAATCCGGGATCATCAGCTGAAAGTCCACTATCAAGAGCAACCTAACTACAAGGCATTTAGTAACCCAAAGAGGTGCTGGGCATCAATGTTTTAAGAAGGAATGTGAGCCAAGTGTCTATGGTGAATAATGTGTCAAGTATAAAGAAAAGAAAATGAACTTGCTACACATGACACTCAAATAAAGCTTATAAACAAAGTAATAGCCAAGGATAAAGGAATAATGAGAGGTCATAGCAGTATGTTACTTGAAGCTTGAAGGAGACTTTCTAGGCCTAGGAGTCAGTAAGAAGTGAGTATTTACATATCCACACAAAATCCCATGAACTATCAATAATACTCTGCCAGCATGAACATCCTCTTCCATTTCATTCTTTCTTCTCAATAAATCTTTTCTTGCTTGGGGACAAGCAAGCTTTAAGTTTGGTGTTGTGATGACAAGTCATCTTAGCCTATTTTAACTAGTCTTTTTCTTTTGTTTTCATTAGAATTATGCACTTTCTTGAGCTACAAGCAAGCCAATTAGCTAGATTTTCATGTTTCCTTTGATTTAATCAACCATGTATGAATTCATGCTATTTCATGAGATTTTATACTATAATTGTCACATATTATGAAAGAATGAATATCTCATGATTTTAAGCATAGCTTTGATGTGTTTGGTTGATTAATGATAGGTGAGGAAAGCTTGGAGAAAGGTTGAAGCAAGAAGGAATAGCTAGGAGTAAAGAGAAGACAATGGAATAAGTGAAATTGAACCAGGAAGCAAAAAGCTGGACCTAAAGTTAGCCTCAAACTTTTGCACAAACTTTTGGGTGAAAAGTTAGCACCAACGTTAGCCCCTAACTTGGAGGCTAACGTTGGCATGATGAAAATCACTCCCTGGGTACCAAAAGTTTGCGCCAACGTTAGCCCCCTAACTTGGTGGCTAACGTTGGCACATGAAAATCACCCCTGGGCAACAAAAGTTTGCGCCAACGTTAGCCCCCTAACTTTGAGGCTAACGTTGGCATGAAGAAAACCTCCCTGGGCACCAAAAGTTTGCGCCAACGTTAGCCCCCTAACTTGGTGGCTAACGTTGGCACATAAAAATCACAAGGGGAGGAGCAAAAGTTTGCGCCAACGTTAGCCCCCTAACTTGGTGGCTAACGTTGGCGCCACAAGTGCACAAGGTAAGGCCAACGTTAGGGCCAAAGTTAGACCCCTAACTTTGGCACCAACGTTGGTATCAGATGGGTATAGCTGCTGATATGAAAAGTTTGGGCAAAAGTTAGCCCCCTAACTTTTACTCTGAATTCTTGTTTAGAGTGATAATTGGATTATTTTCATAGATTGTTAATGCAAAGGATTACTTTTACTTTAAATTAATTTTGAATCTATATTTTATTTAAATTATCATGTCTTCATTTTATATTTCTACAAGCGTTATATTCATGTCAATGGAGTAGATTCCCTACTTGACATGGGGGTTGATTAAAAGGAGACACTTGAGCTAGAAGGCTTAAGTGATGGTTAAATTGGAAGTTGTTGGCTAGTTCTGTATTTACTAACGCTAGACCTTTCCAAGGGAGAGGACTAGGATTTGTGAATAAGAGTTAGCTCAATCACTTGACTTTCCTTTATTTAGTAAGGGTTAACTAAGTGAAAATAACAACCTTTTTAATACTACACTTAAGAGATCCCAACAAGGATAGAACTTCTGATTAATCATTCCCTCAGTCAAGGCTTTTTATTTAGAATATTATAAATCTCTTTTAATTTTCATTGCACTAAATTACAATTGTTTATTTTCTGTTATTCAACTCTCAAAATTCTCGGAAAACTCCTGATTAATAACTTAGCACCCTTTCTAGCAACTCGTTGGGAGACGACCTGTGACTCATACTCCCAGTATTTTTATTCTAAACTTTTTGTGACAACCTTTCTAAATTAATGAGGCAGATTTTTGCTGGTTAAGAGCTATACTCACAACGCTATTCTATTATATTATAATCTCTTGACTGGTCTAACTTCTGCCCCTCATCATTCCCAATGATGATTCCGAAGGGCGACGTCTCCATGGAGATGTGTCGGGTTGGCAGTTGAACTGACAATGTGATATCACAGCCAACAGGACAGGCATTCATCATGTGCATATTCTATATGTTTGTTGCTTTGCCGACTTGTAATTGTATGCCTAATTGAATAACATGCCTATTTGCTTACTTGAATTACTTGCCTTATATGCTTCTACTTGTGTTTTACTTGCATTGTAATTAATTGTGATTTTTACTGGGATTGAGGAGGTTCAGAAGGCGGTGGCGATGGGATCGCATGGAGGATAGGTTGGTGAAGGCTGTGGGATAACGGTGTTGGTTAGAATAGAAATCTCCTAAGATAGAGCACCATATTTATTTATGTTAAGATTTATATAATTATGCTTTACTGTTTTAGTATGCCTTAAGACTGAAATCTTGTGATGGATATGAAGTCTAGGATTGCCTTTGGCGTTATGGGGTCTTATATCCTACATCACTGGGCACTGTTACCATATTGAGAACCTCCGGTTCTCATACCATATTTCTGTTGTTGTTTTTCAGATGCAGGTCGAAACCCACCTTGGTGAGATGTTTAGATGGTGACAGAAGCAGAAGATTTTGTTACTCTTGGAGTCTTCTTTATTTGTTTTGTTTATATATATCTCTCACTTTTGTATTTTGCTTTTGCCTAGAGGCTTGTATTGAGAGAGAAAAACTTGTATAAGCCATTTTAAACTTCAGATTCTGTTTGTCTGTATATATGTCTAGCCAGCTTAAACTTCGCGAGCCGTGGCTAGATTCTTATGATATTATACTATTATCTTTTGTCATATTATATCTAACCTTTTGCTTTACGTTAGAAGCATCGTTAGTATGTTTTGCGCTTTTCAAATCCTGTTTTTGAGCTATATCCTTCATCGGGCATTTAGATTATATTATTTTATTCTATATATTATATGTATGAGCTTAGAATTATCGTAACTGTTGATTAACCTTTGCTTTATGACGTGAGGTAAAGCTTTGGCTAATTAGGGTATTACATTTAGTGGTATCAGAGCGGTTCGTCTTCGTGAGCCTGAGGGATGGACTGATTGTGCTTCATTGCATGCTTTGTATGTCTTTTCTTTGATGCTATTAGGTTATCTGTTTGATATTGCATAGCATGCTTGTTTGTGAGTGAGTGATTGGGATAATTGAAGCACTAGGCTTTTGATATTGAGACTGATTACCTCTATATCGATTGTTTGGTGTAGACAGAAACCTTAATGGCCACTCGCGGACGAGGTCGAGCACATTCACCAGAGAGTAGGAATGAGCAGCCGGCCGATAATCATGTCGAATTCATGGTAGCAATGGCGAACTTAGCAAACACCATAGAAGCTAATGCTGCTACAACTCTGCAAGCTGTGCAGAGGTTAGGCCAACCGGCTGGGAATGGCAACGAAAACGGTGAAGGAAATGCGAATGACAATGCGAAAGAAAATGACGATAACTTGGGAGGTGCTCCGATGACCTTGGAGACTTTTCTCAAGGTTCATCTGCCAATTTTTCGAGGATCAACTAACCTCACAGAAGCGGACAACTGGTTTCAGGCCATGGAGCGTGCATTACAAGCTCAGCACGTTCTCAATAATCAGTATGTAGAATTTGCTGCTTATCAGCTTGCAGGAGAGGTCCAGCACTGGTGGCAAGCCGAGTGCTGCTTGCTACAGCTTCAGAATGCCGATGTTCCTTGGGACATATTCCAGACGGCCTTCTACAAGAAGTACTTTCCGGAGTCTACAAGAGAATCGAAGGAGATGGAACTTATGCAGCTGAAGCAAGGTTCTTTGTCTGTGGCAGACTACACAAGCAAGTTTGAGGAGCTTTGTACATTTTCCAGGGTGTGTCAGGGTGCCCCGGAGACCTATGAAAGCTGGAAATATATCAAGTATCAGAGGAGGTTGAAGGACAACATTATGACTGCTGTGGCTCCAATGGAGATTTGTACTTTTTATGATTTGGTGAACCAGGCGAGGGTGGTTGAGGAGTATGCCAAGACAGTAGCCGCATCCAAGGACACTCATGGAGGGAACACTAGTAAGGGGCGTGCAAGTATTTTCATCCGAGAGGTCAGAGTTTCAAGAGAGGAGGATATCCGCTTCAAGGGCAAGGAGGCTTCAGAAAGAACACTCAGATTCAGTTTCAGTATGCTAAAGGAAGAGAAAATCAGAGTAAGAATTCTCCAAATTTAACTTGTGTGCGTTGTGGACGTTATCATCCATATGAATCTTGCAAGATTGGTTTAGGTGGATGCTTCAACTGTGGGTTACCTGGCCACATTACGAGGGATTGCACTCGTGGAAGGAACCCGAATACGAGTCAGAGTCAGCACCAGGGGCGAGTGTTTGCTGTGAATGCCAATGATGCTTCTAAGGCGGATCCGTTGATGAGAGGTAACTGTTTAATTGGTGATAAAGTTTTGATTGCACTGTATGATACTGGAGCTTCGCATTCGTTTATTTCATTTGCTAAAGTTGAGGAACTAGACTTGAAAGTGTCAGAGTTAGCATTTGATCTGCATATACATACTCCGCATCAGACGGTTATGACTAGGTCAGGGTGTAGGCAAGTAGGTTTCAAGCTTAAAGGTAGATACTTTGTGCATGATTTGATCTGTTTACCATTGGTTGGGTTGGAGATGATTTTGGGATTTGGTTGGTTGTCGAAGAATTGAGTTTTGTTGAATTGCTTTGAGCGGTTAATTCAGTTTATATCGGAAGGAGAAAATGGAGCAGTGATAGCTAAGGGCTACTACCTGAACTATGTAATGGTGCACTGTAGTGGGAAAGAGTGTCAGGGTTATATTTTGTTAACTGTTAATGCCTTTGGTGATGCCTAGAACTTGGATCAAATTTCGGTAGTTAGAGACTTTCCGGAGGTGTTCCCGGAAGATATTTCTGAATTTCCACCGCAGATGGAAATTGAATTTGTAATTGAATTGGTGCTAGGAGCTAGACCAATGTCGATTACGCCGTATAGAATGGCTCCGATAGAGCTGGCTGAACTAAAGACTCAGTTGAAAGAGCTTCTGAACAAGAGGAATGCGACTGTGTGTGGATTACCGCTAATTGAACAAAGTAACTGTGAAGAATAAGTACCCGCTGCCAAGGATAGATGGCTTGATGGATCAACTACAAGGAGCTGGAGTATTTTCCAAGATCGATTTGAGATCCGGTTACCATCAGATAAGGGTGAAGGAGGATGATATCCCTAAAACTGCATTTAGAATGCGCTATAGACACTACGAATTTGTGGTGATGTCCTTTGGGTTAACGAACGCACCTGCTGTTTTCATGGATTACATGAACAGAGTCTTTCATCCCTTTTTGGACAAATTCGTGGTGGTTTTCATAGACGACATCTTAGTTTATTCCAAGACGATGAAGGAGCATGAGGAACACTTGAGAATTGTGTTGCAAATCTTAAAGGAGCGGAAATTGTATGCTAAGTTGTCAAAGTGTGAGTTCTGGAAAGAAGAAGTAACGTTCTTAGGTCACGTGGTGAGCAAGGGAAGAATAGCCGTGGATCCTTTAAAAGTGGAAGCGGTGATGGAATGGGAGAGACCGACAACGGTGACGGAAGTCAGAAGTTCCTTAGGCTTAGTCGAATATTACCAGAGATTTATTGAAGGATTTTCCCGGATTGCACTACCGATGACTAAGTTGACAAGGAAGGAGGTGCCATTTGTGTAGACGTCAGAGTGTGAAGAGAGTTTTCAGACCTTGAAGTAAAAGTTAACTTCAGCACCTGTTTTGATTTTACCAAAACCACATGAACCGTTTAAAGTGTATTGTGATGCGTCACTGAAGGGTTTGGGTTGCGTGTTGATGCAACACCGGAATGTGGTGGCTTACGCATCGTGACAGCTAAGACCGCATGAGGTGAATTACCTAACTAATGACTTGGAATTAGTGGCGATTGTGTTTGCATTAAACATTTGGAGACACCACTTGTATGGAGTGAGGTTTAGCATCTTTTCTGATCATAAAAGTCTCAAGTACATCTTTGATCAGAAAGAACTTAATATGCGTCAAAAAAGGTGGATGGAGTTGCTTAAGGATTATGATTTTGAACTGAGTTATCATCCTGGAAAGGCGAATGTGGTAGCAGACGCGTTGAGTCAGAAATATTTAACAATAGCTTGGATGAGAATTAAAGAGGAAGAGTTAGTGGATAAGTTTGTGGACCTTAAGTTGGACATTAGTGAAGTTGCCAAAAGAGCTTGTTTGAATCAGTTGCAGATTTCGGGTACGTTTAAGACAAAGATTTAGAAGGCTCAGCAAGATGAGCAAAAGCTTCAGCAATTCTTTCAACCAGTTGGTGATCAGAGGCGTGGAAAATTCACCAAGGATGATGAAGGATTGTGGAGATATAAGGGGAGAATTTGTATACCGGATGTCAGGAGTTTGAGGCAAGATTTGTTATCAGAAGCTCACAACAGTGGGTTTTCTATTCATCCCAGAAGTACGAAGATGTACTACAACTTAAAGAAGATGTTCTGGTGGCCTACGATGAAAGGTGATGTAGCAACAGTGGTATCCAAGTGCCTGACGTGTCAGAAAGTGAAGATAGAGCATCAGAAACCATCGGGAATGCTACAGCCACTTGAGTTTCCTCAATGGAAGTGGGAAGGAATTGCGATGGACTTTGTGACCGGTTTACCGAGGACTAGGTCGGGATTTGATGCGGTTTGGGTGATCGTGGATCGCTTAACCAAATCCGCTCATTTTCTGCCTATTCGAGTAAACTGTTCTATGGAGGAGTTGGCGAAACTATACATCAAGGAGATCGTAAGGTTGCATGGTGTACCATCGAGCATAGTGTCGGACCGTGATCCCCGATTCACATCAAGGTTTTGGGTAGCTTTCCAAAGGTCTTTCGGTACGAAACTATGTCTCAGTACCGCAAATCATCCATAAACAGATGGACAGTCAGAAAGGACTATTCAGACATTAGAAGGTATGTTAAAGGCGTGTGTATTAGATCAACGTGGAAGTTGGGACCGTTACATGCCATTGGTGGAGTTTGCGTACAACAACAGCTTTCATGCAAGTATAGGGATGGCTCCGTATGAGGCCTTATATGGACGAAAGTGCCAATCTCCACGTTGTTTGTATGAGTCGGTTGAAGCAAGTGTTTTGGGTCTTGATTTAGTAGCTGAGACTACTGAGAAGATTAAGAATATTCGAGAGAGAATTCTAACTGCCCAGAGTCGACAGAAAAGTTACGCGGATCAGAGAAGGAAACCATTAGAGTTTGAAGTGGGAGAACACGTATTTCTTAGGGTTACACCGACGACTGGGATTGGAAGGGCAATCAAAACCAAGAAGTTGAATCCGAGGTATATAGGACCATTTGAGATTCTGAGGCAATTCGGGCCGGTGGCGTATCAAGTAGCTTTGCCACCTCATCTGTCTAACTTGCATGACGTATTCCACGTGTCACAACTCCGTAAGTACACGTCGGATGCGGCCCATGTGTTAGAGCCTGAGTCGGTCGAGTTGAGGGAGAACTTGACATTTCAAGTAACACCGGTGCGTATCGACGACACTAGTGTGAAGAAGCTGTGAGGAAAGGAAGTTTCATTAGTTAAAGTAGCTTGGGAGCGAACAGGAGTTGAAGAGCAAACTTGGAAATTGGAGTCTGAGATGCGAAAAGATTATCCCGAGCTATTATCAGGTAATCATTAAATTTTGAGGGCAAAATTTCTTATTTGGTGGGGAGAATTTAAGAACCAAGCTTAATTAACCACCTAATTAGATAATTATATGGCCCAAAATAGAATACGAAAAATTAGAGTGAGAATTTGAGGATGTAAATATGATTTTTGGACTCAGTAGGTTTTTCTGAGTTAGAAAATGTGTTTTCTGTGAAAACCGTAAACAACCATGAACCGACAGCAGAACCGGTTCAAGTCTGCCCGATGCTGCATGAGAAAAGGTTAAAACAGTCAAAAACCTTAGAAAAATATTATAAGTCAAAAACCGGGCGTTAATTTTAAAGATTTTGCCCAAAGTTGGGCCAAACGGGCTAAAAACGCTAACGGGTTGAACCGGAACGAAGTTGGGCCCAAGCCCAACATATATAAGGGTTCATTTAATTAACCCATTTCAGCAGCGACACTCAAAACACAACACCACCAGCTGAAAGAGAAAGGGGAGAAGAGGAAGAAGAAAACACTATTCATCCCCATCTTCACAAGCTCATATCTTGAGCTATAGAGCTCCGATCGCCGCACCGTTTACGGCTACGCGTTCCTTGCAAAAAGCTCTACAAAACCCACCCAAGAAACTAGTAAGGTAACCACGAAATTCTTTTAGTTCTTCTCTCCAAAATTTCGAATCCTAGGTTTTTTTGTTAAGTGAGAATTTTGTGATTTTGGGTGTTTAGGTTCACTCTAACTCATGATTAGCTTTGGATTTTGGCTACCAAGACTGTTGAACAAGGTAAGAGGTATTGAACTCTTGTGAAATTTTATTTATGATGAGCCCTAGGTTGATTAGTGATGATTTGTGATAATATAGCTTGATTATTGTGAGTTTGGAAGCTATTGGAACTTGTTAGTGCTTGTTGAAGTGGAATTGGAGGCTTGCTTGTGGTTGAAAGTATAGATTGTGCTAAATTTTGAGTTTTGGTTCATATAGGGAATCGGCCAAGGTATGGTTTCGGTTTTCTCTATGTAGTATATAATATTCATAGATACTTAGGCTAGTAACCCATAGGATAGGATTGGATTTATGTGGTTGTTGATGATGGTTGATTGGTAATGCATGTTAAATTGATATTGTTATGTTGAGAAAATAATGATGTTGAGGTATGATGCTTGATGACTTTGAATGATTGTATATTATTGGATATTGATATAAAGCATGAATGAGGTTGATGATGAGAATTGATAGTGGTGGAGGATTGACTTTGGTATTATATATTTGAGGTTTGATGGTTGAGAATGGTGTAATATGTTATAAAGGGTAGATTTTGATGGAAAATGGAGTTTGGAAAGGTTTTATTTGGTTTTGGTTGGTTTGAGTTGTGAAAATGAGGAAATTGGTAAATTGTAAACTTTTGGTAAAAGTTGGTTTTTGGTGAACTTTATCTGATCATAACTTATGTATCAGTTTTCAAAATTGGTTGAAATTTGTTTGAAATTAAAGCTTATTGAAAACTCTTCAAATCGATATAAAGTTTGTAAAATTTGAATTTTTGTAGAGGAAGTTATGGTCATTCAAAGATTGGTATCAAAATCTGAAATTCTACAAAGTTGTAGAATTTTGTGATTTCTGGTATGTGCGCACGCATAGCCTTGTGCGCATGCACAACCCTGCAAAATTTTAAACCTGTGGGCACGCACAGACCTGTGCGTATGCACAGGCAGGTGGTATGCGAAATTGTTACTCTGAGATTGTAAAATTTGTTGTTCATTCTCTCCCTGGCAATGGCGCCAATAACTGGTGCACCATACCATGGTCCAAACATAACTTCACAACTTCGCACAACTAACCAGCAAGTGCACTGGGTCGTCCAAGTAATAAAACCTTACATGAGTAAGGGTCGATCCCACGGAGATTGTCGGCTTGAAGCAAGCTATGGTTACCTTGTAAATCTCACTCAGGCGGATATCAAATGGCTATGGAGTTTTCGAATAATAATAATAAATAAACATAAAATAAAGATAGAAATACTTATGTAAATCATTGGTGAGAATTTCAGATAAGTGTATAGAGATGCTTTCGTTCCTCTGATCCTCTGCTTTCCTGCTGTCTTCATCCAATCCTTCCTACTCCTTTCCATGGCAAGCTTTATGTAAGGGCATCACCGTTGTCAATGGCTACATCCCATCCTCTCTGTGAAAATGGTCCAAATGATCTGTCACGGCATGGCTAATCATCTGGAGGTTCTCGATCATACTGGAATAGGATTTACTATCCTTTTGCATCTGTCACTACGCCCAGCACTCGCGAGTTTGAAGTTCGTCACAGTCATCCCTTCCCAAATCCTACTCGGAATACCACAGACAAGGTTTAGACTTTCCGGATCTCAGGAATGGCCATCCATGGGTTCTAACTTATACCACGAGGATTCTAATAACTCAGACTCGGTCCCCTGTATTAGATATCCAAGAGATATTCATTCTAGCTTGTTTGCATGTAGAACGGAAGTGTTTGTCAGGCACGCGTTCATAAGTGAGAATGATGATGAGCATCACATAATCATCACATTCATCATGTTCTTGGGTGCGAATGGATATCTTAGAAGCGGAATAAGTTGAATTGAATAGAAAACAGTAGTACTTTGCATTAAATCATGAGGAACAGCAGAGCTCCACACCTTAATCTATGGAGTGTAGAAACTCTACCGTTGAAAAATACATAAGTGAATATAGGGTAAGCATGGCCGAGTGGCCAGCCTCCCATGGAGGTCTAGAGATCTAAAAATGATCAAAAGATGAAAATACAATAGTAAAAAGTCCTATTTATACTAAACTAGTTACTAGGATTTACAGAAGTAAGTAATTGATGCATAAATCCACTTCTGAGGTCCACTTGGTGTGTGCTAGGGCTGAGCTTGAAGTTTACACATGCAGAGGCTTCTTCTGAAGTTGAACGCCAAGTTGTAACGTGTTTTTAGCGTTCAACTCTGGTTCGTGATGTGTTTCTGGCGTTTAACTCCAGACTGCAGCGTAGAACTGGCGTTCAACGCCATTTTGCGTCGTCTAAACTCGGCCAAAGTATGGACTATTATATATTGCTGGAAAGCCCTGGATGTCTAATTTCCAAAGCAATTGGAAGCGCACCATTTTGAGTTTTGTAGCTCCAGAAAATCTACTTTGAGTGCAGGGAGGTCAGAATCCAACAGCATCAGCAGTCCTTCTTCTACCTCTAAATCTGATTTTTACTCAAGTCCCTCAATTTCAGCCAGAAAATACCTGAAATCACAAAAAAACACACAAACACATAGTAAAGTCCAGAAATGTGAATTTAACATAAAAACTAATAAAAACATCCCTAAAAGTAACTAGATCCTACTAAAAATATACTAAAAACAATGCCAAAAAGCGTATAAATTATCCGCTCATCACAACACCAAACTTAAATTGTTGCTTGTCCCCAAGCAATTGAAAATCAAATAGGATAAAAAGAAGAGAATATACTATAAATTCCAAACTATCAATGAAACATAGCTCCAATCAGATGAGTGGGACTTGTAGCTTTTTCCCTCTTGAATAGTTTTGGCATCTCACTTTATCCATTGAAGTTCAGAATGATTGGCATCTATAGGAACTTAGAGTTCAGATAGTGTTATTGATTCTCCTAGTTCAGTATGTTGATTCTTGAATACAGCTACTTTATGAGTCTTGGCCGTGGCCCTAAGCACTTTGTTTTCCAGTATTACCACCGGATACATAAATGCCACAGACACATAACTGGGTGAACCTTTTCAGATTGTGACTCAGCTTTGCTAAAGTCCCCAATTAGAGGTGTCCAAGGTTCTTAAGCACACTCTTTTTTGCTTTGGACCTTGACTTTAACCGCTCAGTCTCAAGTTTTCACTTGACACCTTCACGCCACAAGCACATGGTTAGGGACAGCTTGGTTTAGCCGCTTAGGCCAGGATTTTATTCCTTTAGGCCCTCCTATCCACTGATGCTCAAAGCCTTGGGATCCTTTTTATTTAACCTTGCCTTTTGGTTTTAAGGGTTATTGGCTTTTTGCTCTTGCCTTTTGGTTTTAAGAGCTTTTGGCTTTTTCTGCTTGCTTTTTCTTTTTCTAATTTTTTTTCGCCATTTTTTTTCTGCAAGCTTTGTATTCACTGCTTTTTCTTGCTTCAAGAATCAATTTGTATGATTTTTCAGATTATCAAATAACATGTCTCCTTGTCATCATTCTTTCAAGAGCCAACATATTTAATATTCATAAACAACAACTTTAAAAGACATATGCATTGTTCAAGCATTCATTCAGAAAACAAAAAGTATTGTCACCACATCAAAATAATTAAACTAAGTTCAAGGATAAATTCGAAACTCATGTACTTCTTGTTCTTTTGGATTAAAACATTTTTCATTTAAGAGAGGTGATGGATTCATATTCACTACTTTAAGGCATAGACACTTAAATACTAATGATCATGTAATGAAGACACAAACATGGATAAACATTTAACATAGAAAATGAAAAACAGAGAACGTAAGAACAAGGAATGAGTCCACCTTAGTGATGGTGGCATTTTCTTCTTGAGGAACCAATGATGTCCTTGAGCTCTTCTATGTCTCTTCCTTGTCTCTGTTGCTCCTCCCTCATAGCTCTTTGATCTTCTCTAATTTCATGAAGGATGATGGAGTGCTTTTGATGTTCCACTCTTAGTTGTCCCATGTTAGAACTTAGTTCTCCTAGGGAGGTGTTGATTTGCTCCCAATAGTTCTGTGGAGGAAAGTGCATCCCTTGAGGTATCTCAGGGATCTCTTGATTTGCAGTCAAATGTTCTACCACTGAGCTATAGACCCTTGAGATGAATCTCTCCATCTCCTATGACTTGGAGGTGGAAGCTTTTGTCTTCTCTTTTCTCTTTCTAGAGGTTTCTCTGGCCTTAGGTGCCATCAATGGTTATGGAAAAATAAAAAAGCTATGCTTTTACCACACCAAACTTAGAATATTGTTCGCCCTCGAGCAAAAGAAGAAAGAATAGTAGAAGAAGAAGAAGATATGGAGGTGAGTTGATGGTTTAAATTTGAGTGGGTGGGTGTAGGTGGGTTGTATGATGTTTTTAGGGGAGTAATGGATGTGAGTGGTGAAGGGTTCTTGGGAAAGGGTGATATAGGATTATAAGGAGGTAATGTGAGTGGGGATCCTGTGGGGTCCACAGATACTGAGATGATCCTGTGGAGTCCACAGATCCTGAGGTGTCAAGGATTTGTATCCCTGCACCAATTAGGCATGTAAAATGCCTTTGCATGCAATTCTGGCGTTTAAACGCCGAATTGATGCTTGTTCTGGGCGTTCAGCGCCCAGATGCAGCATGTTTCTGGCGTTGAACGCCAGTTCTATGCTTGTTTCTGGCGTTCAGCGCCAGCTTTCCTCAGTGTGCATTCCTGGCGTCTGAACGCCAGGATGCTGCTTGTTTTGGGCGTTTAACGCCAGATCCATGCTCTGTTCTGGCATTGAACGCCAGCCAGATGCTTCTTACTGGCGTTTAAACGCCAGTAAGCCCTTCCTCCAGGGTGTGATTTTTCTTCTGCTATTTTTTATTCTGTTTTTTATTTTTCTATTTATTTTGTGACTCCACATGATCATGAACCTAATAAAATATGAAAGAACAATAAAATAAAAATAAAATTAGATAAATAAAAATTGGGTTGCCTCCCAACAAGCGCTTCTTTAATGTCAATAGCTTGACAGTGGGCTCTCATGGAGCCTTACAGATGTTCAGAGCCTTGTTGAGACTCCCCAACACCAAACTTAGAGTTTGGATATGGGAGTTCAACACCAAACTTAGAGTTTGGTTGTGGCCTCCCAACACCAAACTTAGAGTTTGACTGTGGGGACTCTGGTTGACTCTGTTTTGAGAGAAGCTTACTGTGCCTCTTTTTCATGTTTACAGAAGGATGTCCTTAAGTTTTAAACTCAAGGGAGTCCCCATTCAATTGAAGGACTAGTTCACCTCTGTTAACATCAATCACAGCTCTTGTTGTGGCTAGGAAAGGTCTTCCAAGGATGATGGATTCATCCTCATCCTTCCCAGTATCTAGGATTATGAAATTAGCAGGGATGTAAAGGCCTTCAACCTTTACTAACATGTCCTCTACCTGTCCATAAGCCTCTTTTCTTGAATTGTCTGCCATCTCTAATGAGATTCTAGCAGCTTGCACCTCAAAGATTCCCAGTTTCTCCATTACAGATAGTGGCATGAGGTTTATCCCTGACCCAAGGTCACATAGAGCCTTCTCAAAGGTCATGGTGCCTATGGTACAAGGTATTAGGAACTTTCTAGGATCCTGTTTCCTCTGAGGCAATCTCAGTTGATCCAATGCATTTAGTTCATTGGTGAACAGGGGAGGTTCATCTCCCCAAGTTTCATTACCAAATAAATTGGCATTCAGCTTCATGATTGCACCAAGGAACTTGGCAACTTGCTCTTCAGTAACATCCTCATTCTCTTCAGAAGAAGAATACTCATCAGAGCTCATGAAGGGTGTAAGGAGGTTTAATGGAATCTCTATGGTCTCTAGATGAGCCTCAGAGTCCTTTGGTTCCTCAGAGGAAAACTCCTTATTGATCACTAGACGTCCCAGGAGGTCTTCCTCCTTGGGATTCACATCCTCCCCTTCTTCCTTGGATTCGGCCATGATGGTTATATCAATGGCCTTGCACTCTCTCTTTGGATTCTCTTCTGTATTGCTTGGGAGAGTACTAGGAGGAGTTTCAGTGATCTTCTTACTTAGCTGGCCCACTTGTGCTTCTAAATTTCTAATGGAGGACCTTGTTTCATTCATAAAACTCACAGTGGCCTTAGATAGATCAGAGACTAAATTTGCTAAATTAGAGGTATTTTGTTCAGAATTCTCTGTCTGTTGCTGAGTGGATGATGGAAAAGGCTTGCTATTGCTAAACCTGTTTCTTCTATCATTATTAAAGACTTGTTGAGGCTTTTGTTGATCCTTCCATGAGAGATTTGGATGATTTTTCCATGAGGGGTTATAGGTGTTTCCATATGGTTCACCCATGTAATTCACCTCTGCTATTGCAGGGTTCTCAGGATCATAAGCTTCTTCTTCAGAAGATGCCTCTTGAGTACTGTTGGATGCAGCTTGCATTCCATTCAGACTCTGAGAAATCATATTGACTTGCTGAGTAAATATTTTATTCTGAGCCAATATGGCATTCAGAGTATCAATTTCAAGAACTCCCTTCTTCTGAGGCGTCCCATTACTCACAGGATTCCTCTCAGAAGTGTACATGAATTGGTTATTGGCAACCATGTAAATGAGTTCTTGAGCTTCTGCAGGCATTTTCTTTAGGTGAATGGATCCACCTGCAGAAGTATCCAATGACATCTTAGCTAATTCAGACAGACCATCATCGAATATATCCAGGATGGTCCATTCTGAAAGCATGTTAGAAGGACACTTTTTGGTCAGTTGCTTGTATCTCTCCCAAGCTTCATAGAGGGATTCACCTTCTTTCTGTCTGAAGGTTTGAACATCCACTCTAAGCTTGCTCAGCTTTTGAGGAGGAAAGAACTTGGCTAAGAAAGCCGTGACCAGCTTATCCCAAGAGTTCAGGCTATCTTTGGGTTGAGAGTCCAACCACACTCTAGCTCTATCTCTTACAGCAAAAGGGAAAAGCATGAGCCTGTAGACTTCAGGATCTACTCCATTAGTCTTAACAGTATCACAGATCTGCAAGAATTCAGTTAAGAACTGAAAGGGATCTTCAGATGGAAGTCTATGAAACTTGCAGTTTTGTTGCATCAGAGAAACTAATTGAGGTTTAAGCTCAAAATTGTTTGCTCCAATGGTAGGGATGGAGATGCTTCTTCCATGTAAATTGGAATTAGGTGCAGTAAAGTCTCCAAGCATCCTCCTTGCATTATTATTATTTTCGGCTGCCATCTCCTCTTTCTGTTCGAAAATTTCTGTAAGGTTATCTCTGGATTGTTGTATTTTAGCTTCTCTTAGTTTTCTCTTCAGAGTCCTTTCAGGTTCAGGGTCTGCTTCAACAAGAATGTTCTTGTCCTTGCTCCTACTCATATGAAAAAGAGGGAACAGAAAAATAATAATAGGGATCCTTTTTACCCAGGTATAGAGGTTCCCCTGTGTGAGTAGAAGAAGAAAAGAATGTAATGTAAAGAAGGGAAGGAGAGAAAATTCGAACACAGATGGAAGAAGGGGTTCGAATTTGGGTGAGATGAAGTGTTAGTAGATGAATAAATAAATAGAAGGAGATGAGAGAGAAGGAGGATTTTCGAAAATAAAATTTTGAAAAGGGGTTAGTGATTTTCGAAAATTAGGAATGAAATCAAATTAAAATTAAAAATTGAAACAATTAGTTAATTAAAAAGAACTTTTGAAAAAGAGGGAAGAGATTTTCGAAAATTAGAGAGAGAGAGTTAGTTAGGTAGTTTTGAAAAAGATAAGAAACAAAAAAAAAGTCAATTAGTTAGTTGAAAAAGATTTGAAAATCAATTTTGAAAAGATAAGAAGATAAGAAGTTAGAAAAGATATTTGAAAATCAAATTTTTGAAAAAGATAAGTTTTTTTTTAAAAAAAAAAGAATATGATAGAAAGATATGATTAGAATTAGTTTTGAAAAAGATTTTATTTTTAAAATCACAATTAATGACTTGATTCACAAGAAATCACAAGATATGATTCTAGAACTTAAAGTTTGAATCTTTCTTAACAAGCACGTAACAAACTTAAAATTTTTGAATCAAAATATTAATTGTTGATGATATTTTCGAAAATTATGAGATGAAATTAGGAAAAAGATTTTTGAAAAATATTTTTAACATTTTCGAAAATAAATAAGAAAAATGAAAAAGATTTGATTTTTGAAAAAGATTTTGAAAAATATAAGATTTTTAAATTGAAAATTTGATTTGACTCATAAAAACAACTAAGTTTTAAAAAGTTTTGAAAAAGTCAACTCAAATTTTCAAAATTTATGAGTGAAAAAGGGAAAGATATTTTTTTATTTTTGAATTTTTAATGATCAAAGAGAAAAATATGAAAATGATGCAATGCATGAAAATTTTGGATCAAAACAATGAATGCATGCAAGAATGCTATGAATGTCAAGATGAACACCAAGAACACTTTGAAGATCATGATGAACATCAAGAACATATTTTTTTGAAAAATTTTCAATGCAAAGAAAACATGTAAGACACCAAACTTAGAAATCTTTCATGTTCAGACACTATGAATGCAAAAATATACATGAAAAACAAGAAAAGACACAAAACAAGAAAACATCAAGATCAAACAAGAAGACTTACCAAGAACAACTTGAAGATCATGAAGAACACTATGAATGCATGATTTTTTCGAAAAATGCAAGATGAACATGCAATTGACACCAAACTTAAAATCTGACTCAAGACTCAAACAAGAAACATGAAATATTTTTTATTTTTATGATTTTCTAAAATTTTTTTGTATTTTTCGAAAATTAATTTAAAAAAAAAATAAGGATTTCAAAATTTTTAATATGAATTCCAGGAATCTTTCAATGTTAGCCTAAAGCTCCAATCCAAGGGTTAGACATGGCTTAATAGCCAGCCAAGCTTCAGCAGTACAAGCAATTCCCTAACATGTGGAGGCCTCAGTCCAAAAGAATTTAGACATGGCTCTACGGCCAGCCAGGCTTCAACATACTTCTTGAAACTCTAGAATTCATTCTTAAAAATTCTGAAGAAAAATATATTTTTGAAAAGATTTAAAAAAAATTTTCGAAAATAAAGGAAAAAATTTTTTGAAAGATTTTTGAAAACTTTTTGAAAACAAAATAAGAAGAAAATTACCCAATCTGAGCTACACGATGAACCGTCAGTTGTCCAAACTCAAACAATCTCCGGCAACGGCGCCAAAAACTTGGTATGCGAAATTGTTACTCTGAGGTTGTAAAATTTGTTGTTCATTCTCTCCCTGGCAATGGCACCAATAACTGGTGCACCATACCATGGTCCAAACATAACTTCACAACTTCGCACAACTAACCAGCAAGTGCACTAGGTCGTCCAAGTAATAAAACCTTACGTGAGTAAGGGTCGATCCCACGGAGATTGTCGGCTTGAAGCAAGCTATGGTTACCTTGTAAATCTCAGTCAGGCGGATATCAAATGGTTATGGAGTTTTCGAATAATAATAATAAATAAACATAAAATAAAGATAGAAATACTTATGTAAATTATTGGTGAGAATTTCAGATAAGCGTATAGAGATGCTTTCGTTCCTCTAATCCTCTGCTTTCCTGCTGTCTTCATCCAATCCTTCCTACTCCTTTCCATGGCAAGCTTTATGTAAGGGCATCACCGTTGTCAATGGCTACATCCCATCCTCTCTGTGAAAATGGTCCAAATGCTCTGTCACGGCATGGCTAATCATCTGGAGGTTCTCGATCATACTGGAATAGGATTTACTATCCTTTTGCGTCTGTCACTACACCCAGCACTCACGAGTTTGAAGTTCGTCACAGCCATCCCTTCCCAGATCCTACTCGGAATACCACAGACAAGGTTTAGACTTTCCGGATCTCAGGAATGGCCATCCATGGGTTCTAAGTTATACCACGAGGACTCTAATAACTCGGACTCGGTCCCCTGTATTAGATATCCAAGAGATATTCATTCTAGCTTGTTTGCATGTAGAACAGAAGTGTTTGTCAGGCACGCGTTCATAAGTGAGAATGATGATGAGCATCACATAATCACCACATTCATCATGTTCTTGGGTGCGAATGGATATCTTAGAAGCAGAATAAGTTGAATTGAATAGAAAACAGTAGTACTTTGCATTAAATCATGAGGAACAGCAGAGCTCCACACCTTAATCTATGGAGTGTAAAAACTCTACCATTGAAAAATACATAAGTGAATATAAGGTAATCATGGCCGAGTGGACAGCCTCCCATGGAGGTCTAGAGATCTAAAAATGATCAAAAGATGAAAATACAATAGTAAAAAGTCCTATTTATACTAAACTAGTTACTAGGGTTTATAGAAGTAAGTAATTGATGCATAAATCCACTTCTAGGGCCCACTTGGTGTGTGCTTGGGCTGAGCTTGAAGTTTACACGTGCAGAGGCTTCTTCTGGAGTTGAACGCCAAGTTGTAACGTGTTTTTGGCGTTCAACTCTGGTTCGTGACGTGTTTCTGGCGTTTAACTCCAGACTGCAGCGTAGAACTGGCGTTCAACGCCTTTTTGCATTGTCTAAACTCGGCCAAAGTATGGATAATTATATATTGCTGGAAAGCCCTGGATGTCTAATTTCCAATGCAATTAAAAGCGCGCCATTTCGAGTTCTGTAGCTCCAGAAAATCCACTTTGAGTGCAGGGAGGTCAGAATCCAACAACATCAGCAGTCCTTCTTCTACCTCTGAATCTGATTTTGGCTCAAGTCCCTCAATTTCAGTCAGAAAATACCTGAAATCACAGAAAAACACACAAACTCATAGTAAAGTCCAGAAATGTGAATTTAACATAAAAACTAATAAAAACATCCCTAAAAGTAAGTAGATCCTACTTAAAACATACTAAAAACAATGCCAAAAAGCATATAAATTATCCGCTCATCAGCAGGGAAAGGCTTTCTGTATACAATGCTAGCACAGCTTGTGCGCGCACATACCCAATGAGGATTTAAAACCTGTGCGCACGCACAGCCCTGTGCTCACGCAAGTTGGAAAGGGCAGTCTGTTTAGGGCGCTAGCACACCTTGTGCGAGTGAACAGACCTTGCAAAATTTGGTACCTGTGCGTACGCACACCTTTGTGCGCACGCACACTTTTAAAAATCTTCCTGGGCGTGCGCACGCACACCCCTGTGCCTAAGTACATGCCCTGTTTCTCAAATTTAAATTTTGTTTTCAACTATTTCACCTTCCCAACAAGATTGTAAGCTTCTATGATACCATTTTAAGACTTTTGGACATAATTTTGGATATGAGAACATGGGAAATAACTTTAGAGATTTAGTTGATGTCATTTTGAAAAATTAGAAAATGGAGGCTTAGGTTTTGGGTGTACTGAGGATGGTTTGACAGCGTGTGAAGCTAGACTGGTATGTGGAATGAGGACTGCTGAACTGTTGAGTTCAGAATAGAAATGTAAATTAATAGAAGTGAGATGAGTTGAGGACTTAGAATGGAAATGTTGATTTGACATTGGTTGAGATGAGTCGAGGACTCGAATGTGCAATGAGGAATTATTGATGTATTGAAAATGTTTTCCGAAAAACTACTGAACTACTATTTTATTCTGAGATTGATGAGACGCTATGCGCCCAGCAGGGACGGTGGTTAATCCTGCCTATCGAGGTAGCGGCGGCGGCGTAAGGACGGTGGTTAATCCTGCTTACGTTGAGATGTGAGGTCTGAGACAAGAGTATCCCGCTCGCATCCCTTCGGATCAATAGAGTGTGCAGGCACAAAATCTTGGACGGGCACCATATCTCGGGGGTTCCCAATGATGATTCCGAACGGCGACGTCTCCATGGAGATGTGTCAGGTTGGCAGTTGAACCGACAATGTGATATCATAGCCAACAAGACAGGCATTCATCATGTGCATATTCTATATGTTTGTTTGCTTTGCCGACTCGTAATTGTATGCCTAATTGAATAACATGCCTATTTTCTTACTTGAATTGCTTGCTGTATATGCTTCTACTTGTGTTTTACTTGCATTGTAATTAATTGTGATTTCTACTGGGATTGAGGAGGTTCAGAAGGCGGTGGCGATGGAATCGCATGGAGGATAGTTTGGTGAAGGCTGTGGGACAGCGGTGTTAGTTAGACTAAAATCTTGTGATGGATATGAAGTCTAGGATTGCCTTTGGCATTCCGGGGTCTTATATCCTACATCACTGGGCACTGTTACCATACTGAGAACCTCCGGTTCTCATACCATATTTCTGTTGTTGTTTTTCAGATGCAGGTCGCAACCCACCTCGGTGAGATGTTTGGATGGTGATAGAAGCGGAGGATCCTGTTACTCTTGGAGTCTTTTTTATTTGTTTTGTTTACATATATCTCTCACTTTTGTATTTTGCTTTTGCCTAGAGGCTTGTATTGAGAGAGAAAAACTTGTATAAGCCATTTTAAACTTCAGATTCTGTTTGTCTGTATATATGTCTAGCCGGCTTAAACTCCGCGAGCCATGTCTAGATTCTTTTGATATTATACTATTATCTTTTGTTATATTATATTTATACCTTGTGCTTTACGTTAGAAGCATCGTTAGTACGTTTTGCGCTTTTCAAATCCTATTTTTGAGCTATATCCTTCATCGGGCTTCTAAATTATATTATTTTCTTCTATATATTATATGTATGAGCTTAGAACTATCGTAACCTTTGATTAACCTTTGCTTTAAGACGCGAGGTAAAGCCTAGGCTAATTAAGGTGTTACAATACGAAGGGCGGCAATTCCTCCCGCAGTAGTGACGACGCAGCTGGCAGCGCAAATCCTACTCCCTCTTCGCGTCTCCTCTCTCACACAGCTCCTTGGTGAGCTCTTTCCCTGCCTGATCTCTCTCTAATCGTCAGTGTTGGCGGCATCGGCGAGATGGCTCGACGGCGGCGACAGCAACGCCGCCCTTCCCTCGCGTGCGCACCCTCTCTTCTCTCTTCTTCCTCGGCTTGCAGTGCAGCTTTCCTTCCATTTTTCCCTTTCTTTCTTTTCTTTTCGGTGGCTATGTGTGTGTTTGTTTAGTGTGCTTCCATTGAGAGAGAGTGAAGAAAGGGATGTTAGGGTGATGGCTAGGGTTTTGGGAGTGAGAGATGAGTATGTTGTGTTAGAGTTAGGGTTAGGGATAGTTTGATAATTTTACTAAAATTGTGGGTAATAGAGTAATTAAAAATCTATTTTAATCCAACATTAATATTTGTAAAAATACTATTTAATTATCAATTTACAAATTATTTTTAAATAAATACTCTAATTCAATAATTAGAGATAATATAATTAATTTTCTTTATTCATAAAAATTAAAATATTATATTCCAAAATCTCAATGATTTAAATCAGATCATGTAAAATTTTTTATTATTTTACAATTACTAAACTTTATAATTTAAATATGAAAATTATCCTGTAATTATAAAATTAGATAAAAATTCTAATTTAATTATCAAAACTTGATTTAGTTAGCTTTAATAAAATAAATTCTAAAATTAAAGTCTTTAATGAATAAATAATTAAAATTGACATATAATAAGATTTTTCAAAAATTCTGGGTCTTACACTATTAGATTAAGATATAGGATTGTAAGTCTGTCCTTCTGATTCTTCGATCTAATAGTAGCAGCCATTAAGATCTTGGATTAGATATCGGAGATCAGTAGGTGTAGACTAATCTAAGGTTTATGTTGTGTTCACTTCTGTGTATTTTGATTGTTCAGTTTTAAATATTTATTGGTTGTTTTCTTCTTTTTTTTCTCCCAAATTAAAAAAATTTTGTATTTTAAAAATTTAAATTTCTCAGTTGTATTCTGCTATATATACCCTCATTTCCCTTTTTTTTTAATCTTATATTAACCGAAGCTACTATATTATGTGTGTTATAAAAGTGTTCTTCTCTTAAAAGAAAATTTACTGATTCCATGAGAGAGATGTCAAATAAAAGTGATCACTAGGATAATTCGTGTGATCAAGTTAATAAAAGTGAGGAGGTGATGATGTATTTAGTTTTTTATACAATGTGCTACCTTTTATTATTTGGTTTTTTATACTTATTTGTATTAATTTTTTTTAATTTGATTTAAATTCCGATGGATTTATTGAAATTAGAAATATGTTGCTGGCCTTACACAAAGTTGTACTCACGATTAGAAAAAAGAAAAGCCTCCCTTAAAGAGGTTAAGAAGATCATTGAAGTTCGAATTTGATGAATCTAATAATACTAATGCTTTTGAGAATGAATCTACATCTAGTCAGAGATCAAGTGACATAGCTTTTCATGTCATTTAACTAAAACTATTGATTAAGATTTCATTAGATATAAGTAGTGCAAATAGTGTTCATTCTTTTTTGGTGTGTAATGTGAAATTTTTAGTTATATCCATGTAATAAGAATTGGTATTTGATATTTAGTATGTAATGTGGTGTGTGCCTTAGGATGTTTGATGTTTTGTATGTCTATGTTTTATACTCTTTTATTGGGTTTGTTAGAGAATTATTAGCATCAATTTAGACCAATTAGTATCGTCTATATTTATATAGTATATTTGTAGATTAATTGTAGGATTCTATGCCTTTATTACTCTGATTCATTTAGCACCTATAAATACCCCTTGTATATTGTACCTTTCAACACACTGAATAATACACTCTTCAAATTACTCTCTCAGTCTCTTGTTTCTAACACGGTATCAAGAGCCTAAAAGTTTTTTTTCCAATGCACATTTGTTCATAGCATCCTTATTTTTTTCTTCCGACAGTGCTTCTTTGCTCTGGTTTTTCGTTCTGTTTCCGACGCTTTGGTTCGTCACCTCCACCATCATTGTGTTCGTCTCTCCGTCAGGATTCTAACGCTGCCAGAATTGTCACCTGAGGCCATCGGACGCGCCGTCACGCGCCGCCGGAACCTCCCTGCACACCTTCATTCTTCCTCAACCCAGATGCTTCAGTAGCCGTTGGATCTTGCTGCTGATCGGACGATCCTGGAGCGCCCACGTGTCACGCCGCCAGCTTCTCCTGCAACTCGCGCACCCGCGATTGACCCAACCCGGACCGCTGGTTGACCCGCTCACCACCTCACCGCCAGCCTGTCCTCTCCGTCCTCTCACGGGCTACCACGTGTCTCCGTTCTGCTGACGTGGCACTGACGTCCCTGCTGACGTGGCGCTGATGTGTCGCTGACGTGGCAGACAAGCGGGACCTTCCCTAAGGTTTTTTCATAAGCTCTTTCCGATTCTGCACTCTGATTTCTCATTTTCTGCTCCGAAATTACCGTTTCTCTCCTCTCTTTGATCTTTGTAACCACTATCATAGAAAAGCCAGATGTTTTTACTGCCACTGACAGAAAGGGTAAATTCTGTCAAAACTGTAACCATTCTGGGCACCTCTTCCCCGACTGTCCTTCTGTTGAATGTCGCACATGCTACCAGACAGGTCATATTAGCTACCATTGTTCACAGCTGTTCTGCCGTTACTGCAAGCTCTCGGGATATTTAATTACTGCCTGTCCTACTCGCCCATCACGTCCTGATCCACTCAACTCGTCTCATGTCTCTCTATCTGATATTTCTTCTTTATCGACCCCTCCAGGTAATTCTAAATGGTACTTTGACTCGGGTTGCTTTAATCACATGTCTCCGTTGCGTAATATTTTCTCGTCCATGTCTACCACTGCAAATGGACCTTCTGTCAATACTGCAAATCGCTCCCTCTTGCATGCAATGCACAAGGGTTCTATATCCCAGTCAACTCTTAATCTTCCTGATACTTATTATATTCCCAAATTACACTTCAATCTTATTTCTGTTAGTCAACTTGTTGATCTGGGTTTTGAAGTCACTTTTTCCATTTCTGGTTGTCGTGTACAGGATCCTCGGACGGGACAAATCATCGGGACTGGACGTAAGGTCGGAAGGTTGTTTGAACTCGAGAATCTTCATATTCCTCCGGTACCAAATCTCTGTGCTGCTTCTTCTCCCTCTACCCTTCACTTATGGCATCAACGTCTTCCCCACACCTCCTTAGGAAAATTGCGTCCTCTTGTGTCTCAAGGTGTTTTAGGTCAGGTTCCAAATGAATCTTTTGATTGCATTTCTTGCCAAACTGCCAAACAACCTGCTTTATCTTTTCACAATAATTCATCTCTTGCTTGCTCTCCTTTTGATCTCATTCACTCTGATGTTTGAGGCCCCGCTCCCACTACCTCTATGGGCGGAGCTCGATATTTTGTCATTTTCATTGATGATTATTCCCGTTTTACTTGGGTTTATTTGATGACCAATCGCCATGAGTTACCACAGATCTATATCAACTTTGCTACTATGATTAAAACTCAGTTTTCCAAGGTCATTAAGGTTTTTCGACATGATAATGCTATGGAATACCGTGATTCCAAACTCTTAGCCTTTCTTGCAGAACAGGGTACTTTGTCTGAGTTTTTTTGTCCTGGTACGTCTCAACAAAATGGTAGAGCTGAACGCAAACACCGTCACATTCTTAACTCCGTCCGTGCAATGCTCCTTTCTTCTTCGTGTCCTGAGCGTTCTTGGGGTGAAGCTGTTCTTACTGCTGTTCATGTTATCAATAGACTCCCTTCTTCTGTTCTTGGTAATGTTACTCCCTTTGAGCGTCTCTATCATACCCTCCCAGATTATAGTTCTTTCGAGTTTTCGGTTGTGTATGTTTTGTTCTTCTTCAGCCTCATGAACATAGTAAACTTGAACCTCAGGCTCGTCTGTGTTGTTTCCTTGGTTATGGCACTGAACACAAGGGTTATCATTGTTGGGATCCTCTCTCTAAACGTATTCGTATATCTCGTCATGTTGTCTTCTGGGAGCACCACATCTTTTCTCGGTTCTCATCCTTTGAGTCAATTCCTACTACTCACTCACCTTTGTTTACTAACCCCAATGTTGATCTTTTTCCTAGTGATGATTCTCCAGATCCTATCTCGAGTGACCCTCTACAGCCTCCTGTTCTTCCGCCTTCTCCATCTCCCGATGATTCCAGACCGAACGATGATCCTGCTCCTACCGTCATGCCTCCTCCTCCCGCTCGTTCTTCTAGGGTAAGGAATCCACCTCCTCATCTTCTTGATTATCATTGCTTTTCTACTATCCTTCATCAACATGAACCTAAGTCATTCAGAGAAGCTTCTTCAAACCCAAATTGGCAACAAGCAATGCAGGAAGAAATACAGACACTTGAAAAAGCACACACTTGGGATTTGGTTGATCCTCCTTCTGATCAGGAAGTTGTGGGCAGTAGATGGGTATACAAGATCAAGACTCGCTCTGATGACTCTATTGACCGTTATAAGTCCCGCTTGGTTGCTCAAGGTTGTACGCAAGAGTATGGTATTGATTATGAAGAGACTTTTGCTCCTGTCGCTCGTCTTACGTCTGTTAGAGCTCTTCTTGCCATTGTCGCGGTTAAAAAATGGTCTCTCAGTCAGATGGATGTGAAGAATGCATTTCTTAATGGGGATTTGAAAAAGAAAGTCTATATGAAACCACCTCCGGGATATCCTTGTCCTTCTAATAAGGTTTGTCTCCTTCGCAAGGCACTTTATGGACTTAAACAAGCTCCTCGTGAATGGTTTGACATGTTCAGTACTATCATATGCAGTCTTGGTTTTACTTCTAGCCCTCATGAGAATGCCCTCTTCATTCGTAAAAGCGAACGTGGAGTTGTTCTTCTACTTTTGTATGTTGATGACATGATCATTACTGGGGATGATGTTGATGGTATCTCTGATCTCAAAGCCTCACTTCACCGTACCTTTGAGATGAAAGATCTTGGTTCTCTTAGCTGTTTTCTTGGTCTCGAGATCATCTCCACCGATGATGGCATCTATCTCTCTCAGGCTAAGTATGCTTCAGATCTTCTTGCTCGCGCTGGGATTACAGATAGTCGCACTGAGTCTACTCCTCTTGAGCCTAATGTTCGATTTACCCCTATGGATGGCACTGTTTTGGATAATCCGACTCTCTATCGACAGTTAGTTGGCGGTCTCATCTACTTGACTGTCACCCGACCAGACATCGCCTATCCGATTCATGTACTTAGCCAGTTCTTGTCAGCTCCTCGTACTACTCACTATGCGGCGGTTCTTCGCATTCTTCGCTACATCAAAGGCACTCTATTTCATGGACTTTATTTTTCTGCCCATTCCTCTTTGTCTCTTCAGGCTTACTCCGATGCTGATTGGGCTAGTGATCCCACTGATCGTCGTTCTACTACTAGTTACTGTTTGTTTCTTGGCGACGCTCTCATTTCTTGGCGTGCTAAGAAGCAAGCCTTCACTACTCGCTCAAGCACAGAAGCTGAGTACCGTGCCCTCGCTGACACCACTGCTGAAGTTATCTCGGTTCGTTGGCTTCTCGAAGATCTGGGTGCTCCTCAGTCGTCCCCTACTGATGTTTTTGGTGATAATCGCAGTGCTATTCAGATCGCCCATAATGATGTGTTTCATGAACGCACCAAACACATTGAGATTGATTGTCACTTTGTTCAGCAACGTATCCTTATTGATGATGTTCGTCTCATTGCTGTTGGAACACTAGATCAGACTGCTGATATCTTCACGAAAGCTCATCACCCGACTCTTTTTCGAATTTTGTTATCCAAACTCAAGTTGGTATCCTTAGCTCCCACTTGAGTTTGAGGGGGGATATTAGAGAATCATTAGCATCAATTTAAACCAATTAGTATCATCTATATTTATATAGTATATTTATATATTAATTGTAGGATTATATGCCTTTATTACTCTGATTCATTTACCACTTATAAATACCCTTTATATATTGTACCTTTCAACACACTGAATAATACACTAATTACTTTCTCAGTCTTTTGTTTCTCACAGGATTTATTAATCATGTAATACATCAATTGCTAGAATATGAATATAGCATCATTAGCCAATAGACAAATTTAATTATGTAACCCTTTCTTTTTGTAATTCAGCTTTATAAAGATCAATAAAATATAATAAATACATGTGAACTCTTTTTACTAATAATTGTCATGAAAGATGTGAACTCTTTTATTAATAGTTATCATGAAAGATGTTAATTTTTTTTTTTGCATTGTTAATTTTAATGATAGTTCTACTATTATTGTTTTAGTTCGGTTATATTTATTTGATGTGTGTTTTAAGACATAAAGATTTTTACTAACGTAAAAAATAATAATATGAGAGAATTGAAAAAAGTTGAGCTTATGTCGTATGGAGAAACGCTGATTCAAACAATTATTTTCATAATGAAGTTTTAGTTAATTTTAAAAAAATTATATTTTAATAACATAAATAATAAATTTTATAATATATATATTCACTTTTTTTTATTACGTTGTTGAATATAGAACGATTTAGTATGTGTTTAAATTGGTATTTGTTAATTTAAAATTTAAATGAAAATAATTTTATAGAATTGATTTTGGGTAGAAGTGAGTTTGTGTAATATGATTTATATTTGGCAACTTTATCCCAAAATTGATTTTGATAAAAAAAATATTGTTTGGATAATATTAGTTCAAATCACTTTTAGATAGATAATTACTAAAAAAGACATAACATTAAATTATAATGTTATTTTTTTATGCATGCTTATTTTTTTAATATTTTTTAATATATTTTTTATATAGTATTTTTTTAGTATTTTTAGTATTCTTTTTTAATATGTTATTATTATTATTATTATTATTATTATTATTATTATTATTATTATTATTATTATTATTATTATTATTATTATTATTAATTTTTTTTTTGTTTATTTTACTTTATTTAATAAGATTGATAAATCATATTATAAAAAGATAATAATAAATATAATACACAAGAATTATAATTATAAAAATATACAATATCAAATAAAAAATTAATAAAAATTAAAAATAATAAATAATAAAAAAAGAGAACTCATATAAAAAAAATAATAAAAATTTCATAAATAAAATAATAACATGTATAAAGAATAAGATTGGTAGAAAGAAAATAAATATTTAGAGTTAATGCTAAACAGCAATTACTAAAACGCAGAAGTTAAGAATGGTTACTTTCTGTAAACATGATTTTGAATTCAAAACTACTTTTGCATTTATAAAGAGAAAAAATAGTCAAATTAAAAATTAAAACTTTTAAAAAAATTAAATTTCAAAAAATTTGAATTTATTTTTTTCTTTCCAAACGCCAAAATAAACATAGCCTTAATCTGTTAATCACCTTACTTTATTATTACTCTTATTATTAAGGGTAAAAAACACATATAAGCTAATGGTTGACTAAAATTACACAAATCAGCCAAAACGAAAACTGCTTTATAAATCCATCAATGCACATTTATATGTAGTTCGAACCAGCTAAATTTAAACTCTATTTCTACGTAATTCGAATCAGGTGGGTTCGAATTATACACAAATACATGTACACACTAATTCGAACCAGGTGGGTTCGAATTACACACAGTAATTCCTACACCCACGCACGTGTTTCCAAATAATTCGAATTTGACTGATTCGAATTATTCATGGTATAATTCGAATTATACTGTTAAAAAATTAATAATTTATTAAAAAATTATTAAAAAAATTAATAATTTAAAAATTAAAAAATATATATTTTATTTCTTACATTAAAAAAAAAGCTAACAAAATATTTAATTACGAGACTTCTTTAAAATATTTGTGATCTATCAATTCGAATTCCATACAATACTCTTTTGTCCATTTTTAAGAGCTCATGAATATTTTTTAATAAATTTTTTAATAAATTTATTTAAATTATACTACAAAAAATATTTTATCCTATGCAAAATAATTTTAAAAAATGGCTTAAAAAATGTTACGAGTACTATACAAATTTGTAATGTTCTAATAACTTAGGTAAATACATGCATGTACTTAAATTTTAAATAAAATACTCTACATAGTCAATAATAATTTAGAAATGAAAGGAAATATTTTATTCTATACAAAACAATTAAAAAATATATTTTATTCTAATACAAAATAATTTTTAAAAAATGGCTTAAAAGATGTTATGAGTACTATAAAAGTTTGTAATATTCTAGTGATTTAGGTAAATACATGATAAAAATATTTTTCTTTAACTTCTAAATTATTATTGACTATGTAGAGTATTTCTTTAATGTCCTAAGTCATTAGGATATTACAAATTTTTATGTAGAGTATAATTCGAATCACCATATAATTTTTTTTAAATTGTTTTGCATAGGATAAAATATTTTTTGTAGTATATATTAAAAAAATTTATTAAAAAATATTCATGAGCTCTTAAAAATGGACAAAAGAGTATTGTATGGAATTCGAATTGATAGATCACAAATATTTTAAAGAAGTCTCGTAATTAAATATTTTGTTAGCTTTTTTTAATGTATGAAATAAAATATATATTTTTTTATTTTTAAATTATTAATTTTTTTAATAAAATTTTTAATAAATTTTTTTAATAAATTATTAATTTTTTAACAGCGTAATTCGATGTATAATTTGAATCAGTCAAATTCGAATTATTTGGAAATGCGTGTGTGGGTGTAAAAATTACTGTGTGTAATTCGAACCCACTTGGTTCGAATTAGTGTGTGCGTGTGTTTGTGTATAATTCGAACCCAATTCGAATCCAGCTGGTTCGAATTATGTAAAAATAGAGTTCAAATTTAGTTGATTCGAACTGCATATAAACGTACATTGATAGATTCATGAAGCAGTTTTTGTTTTGGCTGATTTATGTAATTTTAGTCTGCCATTGCCTTATATGTATTTTTTACCCTATTATTAATTTGTTATTCTATATATGATCATCCTATCATATCTCTTTGCACTAGTAAGTCACTTTGGCTTTATTTGTATTCCAACCCATCTCGTTAGTTGGATACACGTGATAACACGTCCGTCCCCGTCAAAATTACTTGTCACTATTTTAGTTTGGATCAATAAAATATGTCTGTATCTAACTAAAATTTCAACTTATAATCTTATATATAATTTTTGTTATTTTTATTTTAATAATTATTTTAATTATATATATTTTATTTGTTTATATTTTAATTATAATCTAATAGAGAAGATGGAAGGAAATAAAAGAGAAGTGGAAATTTTTGCTTATTTAGTCGAGAAAGAAATAAGAAGAAAGTGACAAAATATATAAAGTGAAAATATTTTGTCATTTTTTACAAAAATTCCCTTCAAATAGACATAATATTTTATTTTTCCTGTTAATTGATATTGTTTGGTGACTATGTTACTAGAGTATCGTTTACATATGACAACGCACGTTTGTTTTGTTTTGGCCAAGTTTCATTCATCCATTATTCGATTGTACTGTTGCCTAAAAAATTAAAAATAGCGAAAATAAAAATAAAATAGATAAAAGCCAAAAGCAAAAGAAATACTTCCTAAATAATAATAATAATAAAAATTTGCGGTTGATAAAAATTTGGAAGCTGGTTATAGATAAGGTGAAAGAGAAACTCAGTTTGTGAAAAACAAAGGTCTTTAGTAAGGTTGGAAAGTTGGTACTTATTAAGTCGGTGATCAATAGCCTGTCTGTTTATTACTTGAGTTTATTACTTGGGTTCTAGAATGGGATAGAGCGGGTTTGACACTTTCAACGGAAGAGGAAACTACGTCAATGGGAGACAGATACCTTGGACCAGATACTTCATGTCTTGCAATCTGTTAGAATGATAGTAGAAGTGCAAGATAGAGTGGTGTGAAAATTCGATAAGGAAGGTGTTTATTCTACTAACTCATTTGTGCAGGTTTTGCAGGAAGAGACTTTGGATGAGAAGCTTCTGAGATATAGATTCACAAAGAAAATCTGAAAAGACTTTGTTCCGCCTCGAGTTGAGTTGCTCACGTAGTTTGTATTGGTAGACCAGGTCAACACAAAGGTCGGCTAAGTAGGTTGAGAATCTTACAACAGAATGATAATTTGTGCGTATTATGCAAGAAAGATTTTGAAAATATTCAACACTTATTCGTTACTTGTGAGTACTCCTAGCAGGTGTGATGTGCATGGACTTCGGAGTTTGGACAGACGTGAACTGCTACCGGTGCTTTGAAAGAACACTTTGAGAGTTGGAGATCAATGCCGATGAAAAAAGAGATGCGCAAATTTTGGCTAGTTAGGTTCTTCTCAATTATATGAAACATTTGATTATGACGGAGTGATGTCATATTTCAGAGCAAGACAACAGAGGTCGTAGACTATATGGCTCAAACTTTTTCATACGCTGCAGAATAGTGTGGTAAATAACTCATGTTGTTGATGGTTATGTCAAAAATGACAAAAAAATTATCTTATCTTTTTGTTGTTTTATCTTTCTTTACTTCACTTAAGTGTTAAACTCTTTCTTTCAAAAATAATAATAATAATAATAATAACTTTTAACTAATATTTAAAAAAAATATAATGATATCTTGATCATGTAATTATTTCACTTCTTTCACATTTCTATCCATACAAACAAAATAAGTAAATTTTAAGTAAACTTCATTTTTTCTTAATTTCTCTTAATCAAAACATCCCAATAAAAATGTAACTTCCACTCTACTCTTTTTTTTCTCTCTCAACTTTTTTTATACTTTTTTTTTTTCACTTATTTCCTTTCCACCAAAAAAAGTATTAGTCAATAATATAAAAAAGTTATTCAACTATTTTCGTATAATATATATATATATATAAAAGTACAATAAAATTAGGTGAGGAAATAATATTCAAACCAAATTCACTTATTATGTATACGCTTTTCTTTAACGTGGTCTTCTATTTTTTTTTTATTTTTTTTTCTTTTCATCTTTTTTAATTATCATCATCATTTTGTCATCTTCTTCATCTTTTTCTTCTCTTATATATATATATATGTTTAGAAAATTAGAATACAAAAATATTGATTTATAGTACAAATTTTAAAAAATATTGACGCATAACTAACAAAATATATACAATAGAATTTTTGTGCACCACAAAAAAAAATTTTATGCACGGCACAATTTTTTAATTTTTGAGTAATTATCCAAATCAGTCCCCAAGAAAAATTAATATACAAAACATCCGCGAGATCTTACTCTGACAGACAAATCAGTCCTCAGTCAACTTTTGGCAGAGTAATTACCCAAATCAGTCCCAAAAAATTTTAAAAATGAACATTTTAGTTCTCCAAAAAAAATTAATACACAGATTAATTTCCAACGTTTTTCTCTATCTGACATAACAATTTTTCATTCATTTTCGGCGTAACTCACTAACAGAGAATGCAAATTTGATACACTTTTTTTTGTTAACATAGTTTTTGTACACATTATAAATAAAAAATAATATGTATGTGCTACATGGATGTGTATATTAAGTTAGTCTAATTATAAAGTAAAAATTCAGTTAGCTTTTTGAGTTAATTGATAATGTAGTGATCAAATTAAAATTCTATTGAAAAATGAAGAATAACTTTGATTATATTTAATTTCTAACTATCACACCAAGTTAAGTTATATTAAATACAAAAATGTCAAATAATTTTAACCTTGAGTTTCTTGTAGAATAATCTTTAATAATTTTATTGAACAACATTATTATTATTATTATTATTATTATTATTATTATTATTATTATTATTATTATTATTATTATTATTGAGTGGCTATATATATATTTTTTTAATTTTATTTGTATATTAAATTTACTATTTATTTTATATTTCAATAACTCAATAATTAATTAGTTTATATAAGTTATTTTTTTAAGTATTTATTTAAAAAATATTAATAAATATGATATAATTATGACAAAAAACCATATTAGGATTAATAAAAATATCTTTTATTTTTAAATTTATATTTATTCAATAAAAATTTTAATAGTTGTGTACAACTAACAAAATTATTAATTTGAGAAAGTATATATAAAATTAAAAATAAAAATAAATACATATAGAAGAAAATATTTGTTTACGTTGAAAAATAGACAAGGGATTGTTATGTTTGTTAGAATAAAACCTTGGAGACGTCTTTGTGTATTAATTTTTTTTAAGGATTAAAATATTTATTTTTAAAATTTTTGGGGTCGAATTTAGATAATTACTCTTAATTTTTTTATGCACAACACAAAAATTTTTAGAGAACTACAATTGACTCAGCCAACCAATAAAATATATTCTCAACAAAAATTTATGATATGTGAAAAAATTTTTGTGTTGTGGATAAAAATTTATGTACTCTCCAACAAAAATTTCTGTACTAAAAGAGCGCAGAGAAAAAGAAGCGGTAACGGATGTACATACATTTTTTTTTGTTAGACTTATGTCAACTTTGTTGAATTTAGTTACAAAAATACTTATATGTATAGCATCACTGTTGAAAATAAGTTAAATAATTATTTAACTTAAAAATAGGGGTGGCAATAGGATGGGTAGGGGAGGGTTTTTGCCTATCCGACCCCACCCCACCTTACAATAACCCGCATCGAATTCGCCTCGTTTCTATTAGGGTTTTTGCCCTAAACCCTAAACCCTTGCGAGTACCTACCCCAACCCCATCCGCCCCTATAATTATTAAAATCCAATAAAAAATTTTAAATTTTAAAATTTATATAACCTTCGTTACATGCATAACATAAATTAAAACAAAAGTTTAAATATAATATAATATTATTAATAATTTTACTAATTATTTTATATTATATACCGGGACGGGTAGGGACAAGTTTAACCTAAATTCAATCCCGCCTCCGCTGCACCCAAGAATCCGCCCCGATGCGGGGGTGGGTAATTACTCGCCGAGCGGGTAAGACCGGGGTGAGTACCTACGAATTCTAGTAGTGTTGCCACCCCTACTTAAAAACCTAATAGAAAAAACAATTGTCTACTTAGTAACTTTGTATGTTTTGGTGTACACACTTAATTTTAAATTTGTAAGAAGTTTCATTCCAACTCTTTTAAATGAATATATTTCTCCAAATAAAGTATTAAAACTAACCATAAAAGATTATAATACTGACCAATCTAATCATAAAAGAACTAAAACTTACTTGTAACTATAAAAGGTAAAATTTCACAGACAAATCTATCCAAACTCTAAAAATCTATAAAAAAAATCTTTAAATTGCCCTTCTATTCTAACCTAATAAATCTCAAACTCTAATTTCACCTCATCTTCAAGGACAATAACGTCACTTGACAGCACCACTACAACTTCACTCCCTTCAATTCAAATCTCAAGATCCCTCCTCACCCATCTAAAACCCATCCTCAACATCTCTTTCTCTCCACCACCATCTTTTTCTCCCTCTCCCTCAAACTCACCCGCTTGTTGACATCCTCACAGAGATGGTCAAAATGAAAAAAACTGATTGCTCCTCTACTGCAACCTTGAACAACACCTTCAACTTCATGCAAGAACAAATTTTGAATACAACCCGCACCTGCATTCGCCAACCCGATTTACCTCTTCCAAGTTCGATATCCCGCCGTCATCTCACTGTCATTCACAGTCACAAGTGGTGTCAAACTCAGAGCGTGGGCCCGAACCACCGATAAATTGCCTGAACTTAATGTCTTATCGTAGGAGATAGAACCGGCATGGAGGGCGGTGGCAGTGGAGGATCGTACATACCAGGTAGAAGAGGTCTCTTTGACTTAGGTCTTGTGTAGTAGCTTCGATTCTTGATGAAGAGATCGATGAGGGAAGTAGGGAATCCTGTCTCGATGACGAGGGAGCCATCGTGTCTTGGAAATTGAAAAAGAGGGAGGGAACGATAGTGGTGGAGAGAGAATGGTTGAGAATGGGAGTGGAAGTGCTGAGCGGATATTTTATACGCTTTTTTGTATCATTTTTATATAGTTTTTAGTATGTTTTGCTTAAGTTTTATTAAGTTTTCATAGGTTTTAGTGTAAAATTCACATTTTTGGATTCTACTTTGAGTTTGTGTGCTTTTATGCAATTTCAGATATTTTCTAGCTGAAATTGAGGAGCTGGAGCAAAAGTCTGATTCAAAAACAGAGAAAGCACTACAAATGCTGTCCGGATCTGACCTCCTTGCACTCGAAAGAGCTTTTCTGGAGTTACAGAAGTCCAAATGGAGCATTCTCAATGGCTATAAAATCTAACACCCAGGACTTTCCAGAAATATATAATAGTTTATAGTTTTCTTCGGAATTAAAGGCCCAAAACTAGCGTTCAATGCCAGCCTCCTGCCCTATTCTGGCGTCCAACGCCCAAAGGAGAAGAGACCAGCGTCCAACGCCCATAAAGGACCCATAGCTAGTGTTTAATGCCCTAGAGGCCTCCTAGCACGTGGATCTCAATCAAGCTCAGTCCAAACACTAATCAAGTGGGACCCAGAAGTGGATTTTAGCACTATTTTACCCTTCCTATGTAATCCTTAGTCATTAGCTTAGTATTTATTTGAGAACTTTTACAGACTCAAGGAGAGGACCTATCATATTTTGTTTATTATTGTATTTTCTATCAGTATGAGTTTCTAAACCTCCTAGGTTGAGGGGAGGAGCTCTGCTGAGTTTAATGGATTAATAAAGTATTACTGTTCTATCTCAATACGTGTTTGATTCTCTATTCTAAGATGTATATCCGTTCTTCATCATTAAGAATGCGTTGAACCGACACAAGGTTATCTCATTCTACAGGGGTTCATAGTGAGTCTTTTATCGGACAATGATTAACCACCAGGTTGATCATACATCTCTTTGACGGCTAATCCACGACTTCGTTGGGGACTTTTCGAGACACCAGTTCAGCTGAGATATGGGCAGATTAGAGTCTTCCTAGAACCAAAGGCGCAGCATTCTATGATCCGAAAGATTTGACCTTGTCTGTGGCGTTTTGAGTAGGATCACTAAGGGGAATGAACTGCAGGAGCTTCACCTTCAATCAGACTGGATCCGCACTAACCCTGCGGTTCAGATCTGGAGGAGCATTGGCGATCTCTTAAGAAGGGCGTCGATCACATACAGCCTGCCATAGAAGAAATCATTCACAAGTTGAAGAAGACAGTAAGACTGGATTAATCCAGAAGAACAAAGCATCTCCAAGCCTTAACCATCTTTATATCATTACATTCACCATCAACTGAGTAACGTTTTATTTATTTTCCTTTTATGCAAATTAAACAAACAAACAACTCTTCTATCCACCTGACAAAGATATACAAGATAACCATAGCTTGCTTCAAATCACATTCCTCGTGGGATCGACCCTTACTCACTCAGGTATTACTTGGACGACCCAATGCACTTGCTGGTTCAATAGTGCAAGTGTAATTCCGCGCTACCAAGTTTTTGGCGCTGTTGCCGGAGATTGTTCGAGTTTGGACAACTAACGGATTATCTTGTTGCTTAGATTAGGTAATTTCCTTTTCTTTACAGGTTTAGTTTTATTTTATCTGAGTCTTTTATTTTCTTCTTCTTTTCCGAAAAAATCAAAAAAATTTTCAAAAACCTTTTTTCTTCTTTAGTTAATCTATGTTTTTGGTTTGAGTCTTTTGTTTGTGCTCTTGTTGAATTTTCCAATTTATTGAGTCTTTTTCTAAAAAGATTTCAAAAATAGTGTCTTTTGTTTGAATCTTGTGTCAATCTTTAAGTTTTGTGTCCTCTTGTGTCTTTTCTTATAAAATTTTCAAAATTTGTGTCTTTAGTTTTTAAAATTTTTAAGTTTGGTGTCCTTTGTATGTTCTTGTTTTCATTGAATTCTTTGAGTTTTGTTCTTGGTGTTCTTCCTGATCTTCAAAGTGTTCTTGTTTTTTTCTTGTTTTGATCTTAAAATTTTTAAGTTTGGTGTCTCTTTGTATTTTTTTTTTGCAATTTTCACACACTAGGTGTTCTTAGATCTAAAAATTTTAAGTTTGGTGTCACTTAGTTATTTTTCTCTTTCTTCATTAAATTCAAAAATCAAAAATAAAAAAATAATATCTTTTCTATCTTTTTACTTCAATTTTTGAAATTCAAATTCAAATTTAGTTGTTTTTCTCTTTCTTCATTATCTTATCTTATCTTGAGTTTTAAATTTCAAATTCAAATCTTTTCAAAATCAAATCTTTTCAAAAACCATATCTTTTTCAAATTACTATCTTTCTTTAAAATTCAAAATTCTTATCTTATCCAATTTCAAATTTCAAAATCAAATCTTTTTCAAAAACCAAATTTCAAATCTTATCTTTTTCAAATCTTTTTCAAAAATCAATTTCAAATCTTATCTTTTTCAAATCTTTTTAAATTCTTATCTTATCTTTTCTAGTTTCAAAATTTAGTATCAAATGTTTTAAAAATCTTTTCAATTTCTATCTTATCTTTTTCTGATTTCAAATTTTAAAATTCAAATCTTTTCTAATCTTCTATCTTATCTTAATTTCAAATCTTTCTTAATTAGTTACTTGTTTTCTCTTTCTTCTTTTTCAAAACTTCCTAACTAATAATTCTTCTCTCTTCTAATTTTTTTGAAAATATCTTCTCTATTTCTCTATCTTCTTTTTCAAAATTCATAACTTAATTTTCAAATCTTTTTAGTTAATTAACCTTTTATTTTTGAATTAAATAAATAAATAAATAAACAAAAATATGTTAATTCTTGTTCTCTTTTTTTCTTCTAATTTTTGAATTCTTCTCATCTCTTTATTCGTATTCTTCTTCTCCTTCTTCTATCTTCATTCTTCATTCATTCTTCTTCTTCACATCTCACTGGAAGTCCTCTATACTCAAATCAGACATAGAAGCTTCCTTTCTTTCTTTCTTGTTTTCGTTTTCTTATTTATGACCAGGAACAGAGATAAAGAACCTCTCTTAAATCCTTATCTTGAACCTGAAAGGACTCTAGGGAGGTGTTTACAACAAGCTAAAGTACAACACTCCGGAAGAAACCTCTCAAAAAATTTCGAACAAGAAGCTGAAGACATGGCAGCCAATGCTAATAATGGAGGAGATGCAAGAAAGGTACTTGGTGACTACACCATACCAACCTCTAATTTATATGGCAGAAGTATCTCTATACCTGCCATTAGAGTAAATAACTTTGAGCTTAAGCCTCAGTTAGTTTCTCTTGTACAACATAATTGCAAGTTCTATGGACTTTCACTGGAAGATCCACATCAGTTCCTAGCTGAATTCTTGCAAATCTGTTACACTGTTAACACCAACGGAGTAGATCCTGAGGTCTACAAACTTATACTCTTTTCCTTTGCTATTAGAGACAGAGCTAGGATATGGTTGGATTCTCAACCTAAAGAGAGCCTAGACTCTTAGGAGAAGCTGGTCAATACTTTCTTGGTCAAATTCTTTCCTCCTCAAATGATGAGCAAAATCAGAGTGGAAGTTCAATCCTTTAGACAAAGAGAAGGTGAATCCCTCTATGACGCTTGAAAAAGATACAAGAAACTAATTATGAGATATCTTCCTGACATGCTCTCAAAATGGTCTATCCTAGGTGTCTTCTATGATGGTCTTTCTGAGATGTCCAAAATATCATTGGACAACTCTGTAGGTGGATCACTCCATATAAAGAAAACACCTACAGAAGCAAGAGAACTCATTGATATTATTGCAAACAACCAATTTATGTACACCTCTGAGAGAAATCCTGTGAATAATGGGGCACCTCAGAAGAAAGGAGTTCTTGAAGTTGACATTCTGAATGCCATATTGGCTCAGAACAAGATCTTGACCCAATAGGTCAATATGATCTCTCAGTATTTGACTGGAATACAAGATGCAGCTGGCAGCACTCAAGAAGCTTCTTCTGAAGTAGAAGCTTATGATCCTGATCAACCCACCATGGAGGAGGTGAATTACATGGGAGAACCCTATGGAAACACCTACAATCCCTCATGGAAGAATCATCCTAACCTTTCATGGAAGGATCAACAGAAGCCTCAGTAAGACTTCAACACTAATCAAGGTGGAAGAAACCAAAACAGGTTCAACAATAGACCACCATTTCCATCTTCTCAAGGGAATAGGAAAACTCCTAAGCAGAGCCTTTCTGACTTAGTCATTCTAGTCTCCAGCCTCTCTAAGACCACTTATAATTTCATAACTGAAAAAAGGTCCTCCATCAGAAATTTAGAGGTACAAATTGGTCAAATGAGCAAGAGAATCCCTGAGACTCCTCCTGACACTCTTCCTAGTAACATTGAAGTAAACCCAAGAAAAGAGTGCAAGGCCATCACCATAGAGGTTGAGGCCGAATCTGGAGAGACTGGGATGGCATTGAACACCAGTGAGGAAGTCCTCCCTGGGCGTTCAACGCCCAACCTGGCAACAAAGCTGCCACTAAACGCCAGTGAGGAAGTCCTCACTGGGCGTTCAACGCCCAAACTAGCAGAAAATCTGGCGTTGAACGCCAAGAAGGAGGTCCCTCCTGGGCGTTCAACACCCAACTTGGTAAAGGAACTAGCATTAAACACCAGTGAAGGGATGCATGATGGGCGTTCACCGCTGATGCCTAGGCATCTTAGGCTAGTTTCACAAGCCTTTTTCATTACTTTTTACTTGGTTTCATGCACTTAATTAGGCAATAAGTAAGCATTTCGATGAGAAATGTATGCTTGTCTTGATTCAACCAAACATTGTTATTTTTGAGCATTTTCATGAGATTAATTCAAGAATTACTTGTTGCTATGAATGATGCAATATCTTGTGATTATGACAAGGCTTTGATGCATTTGTTTGGTTGATGATAGGTAAGGAGAAGTAAAAGATGGGCAAAGAAGAAGCAAAGGAAGCAACGTTGGTGGCCAAAGTTGGCGCACCAACTTTGCCCAAAAATGTTACAAAGAAGGAGGAGGCAACATCGGTGGCCAAAATTGGCTCACCCACGTTGCCCATCAACGTTGGTAGAGGAAGAGAAGGCAACATTGGTGGCCAAAGTTGGCTCACCAACGTTGCCGAGCAACGTTGGCACTAGGAAGGGGAAGCAACGTTGGTGGCCCAAAGTTGGCTCACCAGCGTTGCCTATCAACGTTGCCTACTAACGTGCCAAGCATAAGAAGCAACGTTGGTGGCCAAAGTTGGCTCACCAACGTTACTATCAAAATAGGGTGCCAACATTAGTGTGCAAATGTTATCTAATGTTGGCACACCAACATCTTCGATAATTTCAAGAGAAATGCATGGAAAATTGGTTAACGACGCGTACGCATGGGCGACGCATACGCGTGACTAAGAGAACGCTGGTAGCAACGTTGGTAAACTAACGCCAGTGACAACGTTCCTAGAGCATTTCAAAGGCAACGTTGGCCACCGTTAATGCACTAATGTTGGTGACCAACGCCCATGCTGATCTCATTTCAATGGCACCCATGCAAGCTAGTGAACGTTAGTGAACTAACGTCCATGCCAACGTCACTAAGAGTCACTCCTAACTTGCTTCAACTAAGGCCAAAGCCCACATCCAAATACTTGAAGATTGATTTGGAAAGTGTATAAATAGGATAGATTTTGAAGTTAGAAAGGAGGCTGTGAAGCAGGGACCCTAATTAGGAAACCCTGAATCATTTTCTTTGTACTTTATTTTACTTTCATGTACTTTTTCTTTCCTTTTGATTTTGCTAAGAAATGATGAACTAAATCCCCCATCATTAGGGGGAGGAGCTATATTGTAATTCACATGACTGAATGAAATTCTTCTTCTTCTCAATCTGCTTGTTGTAGCTAAGAGATAACTTCTATTTTCATTTTGATCAATTCACTTCGGAAGGGGGTTTTAGATCCATGAATTTCTATGTGAGCCTCGGAAGGAATTGAGATTTACTTTCATGCAATTTACTTTCCATTGCTATTTACATTCTTGCCTTTTTATTTCTTCTCATTTAAGCTTCAGCTCATTTAATTTTCTTGCACCTTAAGTTTCTGCCATTTACTTTTCAACATTTAATCTTCTAGTACTTGTGTTATTTAAGATTCTGTCCTTTACTTTCCAGCATTTACATTTCTAGTACCTTATATTGTGTTGTTCTACTTTCCTTGTGGATTCATATTCTGCTCATTTAATTTCACCAAAACCTTTCAATATCCGCCTAACTAAACAAATCACCTCACTAAAGTTGCTCAATCCATCAATCCTGTGGGATCGACCTCACTCTTGTAAGTTATTACTTGATGATTCGGCACACTTGCCGAAGGGGTTTGCTGTTGTGCAAATTCTCGCACATCAAATTTTTGGCGCCGTTGCCGGGGATTGATTTAGATTGACAATTACTAAGTGGGTGATAGTCTAGATTAGGCATTTTTCTTTTGTTTTCTTTCAAGCATATTAACTGTTTGACATATTGTGTCCACTAACTCTAACATTCACTCTAGCAATAGAGTGTTCATTTGCCATTTTATTTGTTTTATGTTGTGTATGCCAGGGGAAAGAAGAGGCCTTTGATTCTGAACCCGAAAGAACCTTCCTGAGACTTAGAAGAGAAGCAAGAGGGAAGGGGTGATTGGAGAAGAAGACTCAGAGGAAGAGTTGGATCAAGTCATGGAAGAAAACATGCACAATCCACCTGAGGAGGTTGCCAACAACCATGGTCAACCTGCCAGGAGAGTGCTAGCCTCCTACACCATTTCTGACCTAGAAACTGTGAGAGTAACATTCTTACTCCAAATGTGAATGCCAACAACTTTGAGCTTAAACCACAACTTATTACTCTGGTTCAGAACAACTGCCAATATAGAGGAAGTGTTACTGAAGACCTAAATCAACATCTCTCTGTTTTCTTGAGAATATGTGACACTGTCAAGACCAATGGGGTGCATCCAGCCATCTACAAGCTGCTGCTGTTTCCCTTCTCTCTAAGGGACAAGGCTACTCAATGGTTGGAAATATTTCCAAAAGAGAGCATCACCAACTGGGATGATTTGGTTAGCAAGTTCTTAGACAAGTTCTACCCCCCTCAAAGAAACATCAAGCTCAAGACTGATGTGCAAACGTTCAGACAACTAGAGGGAGAGTCACTATATGAAGCTTGGGAGAGGTATAAGGCATTAATTCGAAGATGCCCTCCAGACATGTTTAGTGAATGGGTGAAGCTCCAAAACTTCTATGAGGGTCTATCCATGAAAGCAAGAAAGGCTTTGGACTACTCTTCAGGAGTGTCCCTTCAAATGATGAAAACTTCACAAGAAGCACATGATCTCATAGACATGGTGGTCAACAACCAATATTTCTACTCCTCGGAGAGACAAGCAGCCCCAAAGAGAGGTGTTTGTGAGGTTGAAGATGTGGATGCTATCTTAGCCCAGAACAAGCTAATGCACCAACAACTTCAACAACAGATGGAGATGATGTTAAAGAGGATGGCTGGACTGCAATTAGCTGTAGTGAGCATAACCAACCAACCCCTAACTATTTGGGGACAACATGAAGAAAGCTATGAGGTGTGCAATAATGAGCAGCAGCCTGAGCAAGTACAATACATGCATAACCCAAATTCTGGCCAAAACGACTTCTATGGGGACACATACAACCCCTCATGGAAGAACCACCCCAACCTGAGATGGGGAAAAAACCAGAACCAATGGCAGAGGAACTCTAACCCTAACAATTTTTGCAACACAAGCAATCAAAACCACCATCCCACTAACAACAATCCATACAAAAAACCCAAAACAATAACCCAACATCCACATACTACCCACAAAATAACCCTTCAAACACCCCTACCAACTTTCACCAACCATCAACATTCCACACTCAACCACAACCACATCCAGAATCCCAAAGAATCTCAAATTTGGAGATGATGATGGAGAAACTCATGAAGAATCAAGAGATGGCCAACAAGAATTATGAAGCGTCTATGAGGAACCTTGAAAGGCAAATTGGGCAACTGTCTAAGCAGCCTATTGAGAGACCAAGCAAAACATTCCCAAGTGACACCATTCCTAACCCCAAGAAAGAATGCAAAGCCATACAACTAAGGAGTAGAAAGACATTAGGAGATGATACCAAGGTTTCCAGCAAGGAACAAACAGGGGTTGACAAGAATGACAAGAAGGACTCCAAGAAAGATGAAGAACCACAAACTTCAACAAAGGGCAAGCAACTCTCAGAGGCACAACCACAAGAGCAGAGGAAAGAGGTGAAGCCATATGTCCCTCCACTACCTTATCCTCAGAGATTGCACAAGGAGCTCAAAGACCAACAATTCCCTAAATTCTTGGAGATTTTCAAGAAGCTAGAGATTAACCTTCCACTTGCTGAGGCCTTAGAACAGATGCCTGACGTCGGAATTTTTTCCAGTAAAGAAGTTCATAAAAATAGTCGTGTTGTAGATATAGTCTCTAAACCGACAGAAATCCCTTCGTACAAACGTTTTGGGTGTCACAAGTAACAAACCCCTTTAAAAATTGTTAACCGAGTATTCAAACCTCGGGTCGTCTTCCCAAGGAACTGCAAGGAAGTATGTTCTTATTATTGGCTATAAAGGTTGTAATCGAGGTTTAGAAGGTGAGAAGCAAGTGATTTAAATGACCAGTAAAGCAGATGGCAATTAAATTAAATAAATACTGTAAAGCAAACTTCTGGCAAGGTAAGAGAAATTGGAAGTCCAACTTAGTTATCTCTCTCAACAATAATGAAAGTTGAATCTGAATTCCACTTAGTTAACCCCTACTAAAGCAAAGGAAAGTCAAGGGACTAATTAGTTTGACCTTCGAATCCTATTTATTTCCTGAGAAAAAGTTGGGATTATTGAAGTTCAGTTTAATTAGCAAGATAACGATTATCAATTATGCTGAGTTTAATAATGTTGAGTTACTGATTTCTTAACCAAGACCAAAAAGGGAAAAAGTAAAATTGTTGGAATAAAAATGTCCTTAGATGGAAAGCAATGGTAACACAAATTAAAGAGAAAGCAATCAATAACTGAAATACCTCAAATAATCATTAATTCAAATCATAACATGGAAAGGGTTCATAAGTCAAGTTGGCAACATTCATATATACGAATAAAAGCATTAAAGTAAAAGTAGCGTAGAAACATAAATTAAAGCAAATACTAAACCTGGATCGAGAGTCACTCTTAAAAACTAAGAGAAGTCCTAAATCCTAATCCTAAGAGAGAGAGGAGAGAATTTCCCTCTCAAACTAAATCTAAATCATGGAAAGTAATAAAAAATGCGAGCTCTCCCTGAATGGATGCATTCTCCCCACTTTATAGCCTCTAATCTGTGTTTTTCGGACCGAAAACTGGGTCAAAAACAGCCCAGAAATCGCCCCCTGCGTATTCTGGTACGTTCAGGTCGCGGACAAGTGACGCGGAGGCGTCGTCCACGCGGCCGCGCGGATTGAAGTTTGCAGATGCGACGCGTCCGCGTAGATCACGCATTCGCGTCACTTAGCGTCAGAGCAAATGTAACATATTATATATCAAATCGAAGCCCCGAATGTTAGCTTTCCAACGCAACTGGAACCGCGTCGTTTGGACCTCTGTAGCTAAAGTTATAGCCGTTTGAGTGCGAAGAGGTCAGGCTGGACAGCTTAGCAGTTTCTCCAACTTCTTGTATTCCTTCCACTTTTGCATGCTTCCTTTCTATCCTCCAAGTCATTCCTGCCCTGTAATCTCTGAAAACACTTAACACACATATCAAGGCATCTAATGGTAATAAGAGAGCATTAATGATAAGCAAATATAAGATCAAAGAAGCATGTTTTCAATCATAGCACAAAACCAGGAAGGAAAGTATAAAACATGCAAATAGTATGAATAAGTGGGTAAAGAGTTGATAAAAACCACTCAATTGAGTACAAGATAAACCATAAAATAGTGGTTTATCAATGCCACTTTATGCAAAGTTCCTCAAAGAACTCATCAACAAAAAAAGGAGCTGGAAAGAAAAAGAAACTGTGATCTTAACCCAAGAGTGCAGCGCTGTGATTCAAAGAGGCATTCCACCAAAACTCAAGGACCCAGGGAGTTTTCTCATATCATGTACCATAGGCAACATAACATTGGAAAGAGCTCTCTGTGACTTCGGTGCAAGCATAAATTTGATGTCACTTTCTATGATGAAGAAGCTGGCAATAGAGGAAGTTAAACCCACCAGAATGTCACTTCAAATGGCTGACAGATCACTCAAGATACCTAATGGAATTGTGAAAAACATATTGGTGAAGATTGGAGAGTTCATCTTCCCAGCTGATTTTGTGATCCTGGATATGGAAGAGGAGGGGCATAACTCAATTATCTTGGGGCAACCCTTCTTATCTACAGCAAGAGCCATCATAGATGTCAAAAAAGGTAAAATGGTTCTTAGGGTACATAATGATAAAATGATCATTAATGTCTTCAACGCAATGCAATAGCTCCCTGAGAAAGAAAACCATAAAAGGGTGGAGATGATAGAAACTCTAGTGGAGGAAATGCTTGAGACAAGCCATCAGGGAAAACAAGAAGGAGAAACTCAAGAGTTTCAAGAAGAATAAGTTCAAGAGATTCAAGATGAAGATGTCAAAGAGGAGCAAGTGACCGAAATTATACTTGCAGAAAAGAAAGAGGAAGCACCCAAGTTAGAACTGAAGCCTCTGCCACCTCATCTCAAATATGCATTTCTTGGTGGAGAGAAAACCCTTCCAGTAATCATTAACTCCTCTTTGAGTATGCATGATGAAGCAAAGCTGCTTGATGTGTTGAAAAATCACAAAACCGCCTTAGGATGGACAATTGATGACATCAAGGGTATAAGCCCTGCTATTTGCATGCATAAAATCCTGCAAAAGGAGAATTCAATATTAGTGGTACAACCTCAAACAAGGCTTAATCCAACCATAAAAGAGGTAGTTCAAAAGGAGGTGATGAAATTATGGAATGCTAGAATCATATACCCAATCTCTGATAGCTCTTGGGTGAGTCCAGTCTAGATGGTACCAAAGAAGGGAGGCATGACTGTCATATTCAATGAAAGGAATGAGCTCATTACTACAAGGACAGTGACTGGGTGGAGAATCTGTATTGATTATAGAAGATTGAATGATGCTACAAAAAAGGATCACTTCCTCCTCCCCTTCATTGATCAGATGCTAGAAAGATTGGCTGGCCATGTTTACTATTGCTTCTTGGATGGGTACTCTGGATACAATCAAATAGTGGTAGATCCCAAGGACCAAGAAAAGACTTCCTTCACTTGTCCTTTCGGAGTTTTTGCCTACAAGAAGATGCTCTTTGGGCTATGCAATGCTCCAGCAACCTTTCAAAGGTGTATGCTTTCTATATTCTATGATATGGTAGAAAAATTCTTAGAGGTTTTTATAGATGATTTTTTTGTCTTTGGTGACTCTTTTGACACTTGTTTGCATCATCTAACCCTTTTCTTGAAAAGATGCCAAGAAACAAACTTAGTTTTGAATTGGAAAAAATGTCATTTCATTGTACCAGAAGGTATTATTCTTGGGCATAAGGTTTCAAGCAAGGGTATAGAAGTTGACAAGGCTAAGATAGAAATCATAGAAAAGATCCTTATACCAGTCAATATGAAAGTAGTGAGAAGTTTTCTTGGGCATGCTGGGTTTTATAGGAGATTCATCAAAGATTTCTCAAAGATAGCTAAACCACTAAGCAACTTGCTAGTGGTTGACAATCCTTTTATCTTTGATGATAGTTGCAAGTATGCTTTTGAAACCTTGAAAACTAAACTCACTACAGCACCAATCATCACACCCCCAGAATGGGGACTTTCTTTTGAACTTGTGTGATGCAAGTGATGTTGTAATTGGTGCTGTATTGGGACAAAAGAAGGATAGGTTGCATCATGTCATATACTATGGAAGCAAAGTGTTAAATGAGGCACAGAAAAATTACACCACCACAGAAAAAGAACTCTTGGCAACTGTATATGCATTTGATAAATTTAGACAATACTTGATTGGTTCAAAAGTAGTAGTGTATACTGACCATGCTTCTCTCAAGTATCTCATGTCTAAACAGGATGCCAAGCCAAGGCTTATCAGGTGGGTGCTATTGCTACAAGAGTTTGACATTGAAGTAAGGGATAGGAAAGGAAGTGAGAACCAAATTACAGACCATTTTCCAAAGCTACCATAAGAGATCAACCAAGAAGCACCACAACCAGTAAATGAGAAATTCCTGGATGAGCATCTATTCCAAGTCCAACAGGTACCTTGGTTTGCTGATATTGCAAACTACAAGGTGAGAATGAGGATCCCTCAAGATTTCACCAGGCAACAAGTGAAGAAGTTGCTCACTGAGGCCAAGAAATTCTTGTGGAATGAGCCCTTTTTATTCAAGAGATGCCCAAATAGAATGATTAGAAGGTGTATGCCAGAAAGTGAGATGAGAGACATCCTATGGCACTGCCACAGTTCAGGTTATGGTGGACATTTTGGGGCCGAAAGAACAGTGGTATACGAAATTGTGATCATCAATAATGGCGCCAAAGGACTTGGAGCTCTTAAACATGAATCACACTTTGTCACAATTCCGCACAACTAACCAGCAAGTGCACTGGGTCGTCCAAGTAATAAACCTTACGTGAGTAAGGGTCGATCCCACGGAGACTGTCGGCTTGAAGCAAGCTATGGTCACCTTGTAAATCTCAGTCAGGCGAATTCAGATGGTAATGGAGAATTGATAATTAAAAGATGAATAAAATATAAAATAAAGATAGAGATACTTATGTAATTCTTCGGTTGGAATTTCAGATAAGCGTATGAAGATGCTTTGTTCCTCCTGAACCTCTGCTTTCCTATTGCCTTCTTCCAATCATTCATACTCCTTTCCATGGCAAGCTTTATGTTGGGCATCACCGTTGTCAATGGCTACTTCCCGTCCTCTCAGTGAAAACGTTCCAAATGCGCTGTCACCGCACGGCTAATCATCTGTCGGTTCTCGATCATGTCGGAATAGGATCCATTGATCCTTTTGCGTCTGTCACACGCCCAACAATTGCGAGTTTGAAGCTCGTCACAATCATCCCTTCCCAGATCCTACTCAGAATACCACAGACAAGGTTTAGACGTTCCAGATCTCAGGAATGGCCGCCAATAATTCTAGCCTATACCACGAAGGTTCCAATCTTAGATTAGAAACCCAAGAGATACGCATTCAAGCCATTGCTAGTAGAACAGAGGTGGTTGTCAAGCACATGTTCATAGGTGAGAATGATGATGAGTGTTACGGATCATCACATCCATCAAGTTGAAGAACGAATGAATATCCTAGAGAAGAAATAGACTTGAGTTGAATAGAAAAACAATAGTACTTTGTATTAATTCTTGAAGAACAGCAGAGCTCCACACCTTAATCTATGGTGTGCAGAAACTCCACCGTTGAAAATACATAAGAACAAGGTCTAGGCATGGCCGTGAGGCCAGCCCCCAAACATGAAAAGGTCTATCCAAGTATGATCAAGTGTCTAAGATAGCATAAGACTTATCAAAGATCGACAGTATGAAAATACAATGACAAAAGGTCCTATTTATAGAAAACTAGTAGCCTAGGGTTTACATAAATAAGTAATTAATACAGAAATCTTCTTCCGGGCCCACTTGATGTGTGCTTGGGTTGAGCATTGAAGCTTCCATGTGTAGAGACTTTTCTCGGAGTTAAACGCCGGCTTTTGTGCCAGTTTGGGCGTTTAACTCCAGCTTTTGTGCCAGTTTTGGAGTTAAACGCCAGAATTCTTGAGCTGACTTGGAACGCCGGTTTGGGCCATTAAATCTCAGAAGAAGTATGGACTATTATATATTACTGGAAAGCCCAGGATGTCTACGTTCCAACGCAATTGAGAACGTGCCAATTGGGCCTTTGTAGCTCCAGAAAATCCACTTTGAGTGCAGGGAGGTCAGAATCCAACAGCATCTGCAGTCCTTTTTCAGCCTCTGAATCAAATTTTTGCTCAGGTCCCTCAATTTCAGCCAGAAAATACCTGAAATCACAGAAAAATACACAAACTCATAGTAAAGTTGAGAAAAGTAAATTTTAAATAAAAACTAATAAAAACATAGTAAAAATTAACTAAAATATATTAAAAACATACTAAAAACAATGCCAAAAAGCATATAAATTATCCGCTCATCACAACACCAAACTTAAATTGTTGCTTGTCCTCAAGCAATTGAAAATCAAATAGAATAAAAAAGAAGAGAATATACAATAAATTCCAAAAACATCTATGAAGATCAGTATTAATTAGATGAGCGGGGCTTTTAGATTTTTGCTTCTGAACAGTTTTGGCATCTCACTTTATTCCTTGAAGTTCAGAATGATTGGTCATCTATAGGAACTCAGAATCCAGATAGTGTTATTGATTCTCCTAGTTAAGTATGTTGATTCTTGAACACAACTACTTTATGAGTCTTGGTCGTGGCCCTAAGCACTTTGTTTTCCAGTATTACCACCGGATACATAAATGCCACAGACACATAACTGGGTGAACCTTTTCAGATTGTGACTCAGCTTTGCTAGAGTCCCCAATTAGAAGTGTCCAGGGTTCTTAAGCACACTCTTCTTTTTGCTTTGGACCTCGACTTTAACCGCTCAGTCTCAAGTTTTCACTTGACACCTTCACGCCACAAGCACATGGTTAGGGACAGCTTGGTTTAGCCACTTAGGCCAGGATTTTATTCATGTGGGCCCTCCTATCCACTGATGCTCAAAGCCTTGGATCCTTTTTATCACCCTTGCCTTTTGGTTTAAAGGGGTATTGCCTTTTTCTGCTTGCTTTTCTTTTTTTCTTTTCTCTTTTTTTTTCGCCTCTTTTTTTTCTGCAAGCTTTTCACTGCTTTTTCTTGCTTCAAGAATCAATTTTATGATTTTTCATATCATCAGATAACATTTCTCCTTTTCCCATCATTCTTTCAAGAGCCAACAATTTTAACATTCATAAACAATCAAATTCAAAAATATGCACTGTTCAAGCATTCATTCAGAAAAATAATAGTATTGCCACCACATCAAGATAATTAAACTGTTTTAAAATTTGAAATTCATGCACTTCTTTTTCTTTTTCAATTAAAATCATTTTTCATTTAAGAAAGGTGATCGATTCATTTTCATAGCTTTAAGACACTTAGACACTAATGATCATGTAATAAAGACACAAACATAAATAAACATAAAGCACAATTTTCGAAAAAAATAGAAAATAAAGAACAAGGAAATTAAAGAACGGGTCCACCTTAGTGATGGCAGCTTGTTCTTCCTCTTGAAGATCTTATGAAGTGCTTGAGCTCCTCAATGTCTCTTCCTTGCCTTTGTTGTTCCTCTCTCATGGTTCTTTGGTCTTCTCTAATTTCATGGAGGAGGATGGAATGCTCTTGGTGCTCCACCCTTAGTTGTCCCATGTTGGAACTTAATTCTCCTAGGGAGGTGTTGATTTTCACCCAATAGTTTTGTGGAGGAAAATGCATCCCTTGAGGTATCTCAGGGATTTCATGAGGAGTTTCCTCATGCTCTTGTCCATGAGTGGGATCTCTTGTTTGCTCCATCCTTTTCTTAGTGATGGGCTTGTCCTCATCAATGAGGATGTCTTCCTCTATGTCAATTCCAGCTGAATTGCAAAGGTGACAAATGAGATGAGGGAAGGCTAACCTTGCCACAGTGGAGGACTTGTCCGCCACTTTGTAGAGTTCTTGGGATATAACTTCATGAACTTCTACTTCCTCTCTAATCATGATGCTATGAATCATGATAGCCCGGTCTATAGTAACTTCAGACCGGTTGCTAGTGGAAATGATTGAGCGTTGGATGAACTCCAACCATCCCCTAGCCACGGGCTTAAGGTCATGCCTTCTTAGTTGAACCGGCTTCCCTCTTGAATCTCTCTTCCGTTGAGCGCCCTCTTCACAGATGTCCATGAGAACTTGGTCCAACCTTTGATCAAAGTTGACCCTTCTAGTGTATGGGTGTGTATCTCCTTGCATCATGGGCAAGTTGAATGCCAACCTTACATTTTCCGGACTAAAGTCTAAGTATTTCCCCCCGAACCATTGTAAGCCAATTCTTGGGGTCCGGGTTCACACTTTGATCATGGTTCTTGGTGATCCATGCATTGGCATAGAACTCTTGAACCATTAAGTTTCCGACTTGTTGAATGGGTTTGGTGAGAACTTCCCAACCTCTTCTTCGGATCTCATGTCGGATCTCCGGATATTCGCCCTTTTTGAGCTTAAAAGGGACCTCGGGTATCACCTTCTTCTTGGCCACAACTTCATAGAAGTGGTCTTGATGCACCTTTGAGAGGAATCTCTCCATCTCCCATGACTCGAAGGTGGAAGCTTTTGCCTTCCCTTTCCTCTTTCTAGAGGTTTCTTCAACCTTTGGTGCCATTAATGGTTATGGAAAAATAAAAAAGCTTTAGCTTTTACCACACCAAACTTAGAAGGTTGCTCGTCCTCGAGCAAAAGAAGAAAGAAGAGAGTAGAAGAAGAAGAAATAGAGGAGATGGAGGGGCTTAGTGTTTCGGCCAAGGGGGATAGGTAGTGTGTATGTTGGGTGAAAATGAAGGAGTGAAGATGGGTTTATATAGGAGTGGGGAGGGGGGTATGGTTCGGCCATTATGGGTGGGTTTGGGTGGGAAAGTGGTTTGAATTTGAATGGTGAGGTAGGTGGGATTTTATGAAGGATGGAGGTGAATGGTGAAGAGAATGGTGGGATTTGATAGGTGAGGGATTTTTTTGGAAAAGAGGTATTGAGGTGATTGGTGAATGGGTGAAGAAGAGAGAGAGGTGGGGTAGGTTGGGATCCTGTGGGGTCCACAGATCCTGAGGTGTTAAGGATTTCTCATCCCTGCACCATGTGGCGTGCAAAACGCCCCCTTGCTGTCAATCCTGGCGTTAAACGCCAGGCTGCTGCCCATTTCTGGCGTTTAACACCAGCTTCTTGCCCATTCCTGGCATTAAACGCCAGTCTGGTGCACATTTCTGGCGTTAAACGCCAAGAATGGTGCCAGACTGGGTGTTTAACGCCCATTCTGCTACCCTTACTGGCGTTTAAACGCCAGTAAGTTTCTCCTCCAGGGTGTTCTGTTTTTCATTCTATTTTTCCTTCTGTTTTTGATTTTTCAATTGTTTTTTGTAACTTCACATGATCATCAACCTATAGAAAACATAAAATAACAAAAGAAAATAGAAATTTAATATAGATAAGTAAAAATTGGGTTGCCTCCCAACAAGCGCTTCTTTAATGTCAATAGCTTGACATTGGCTCTCATGGAGCCTCACAGATGTTCAGAGCAATGTTGGAACCTCCCAACACCAAACTTAGAGTTTGACTATGGGGGCTCTGTTTGACTCTGTATTGAGAGAAGTTCTTCATGCTTCCTCTCCATGGTGACAGAGGGATATCCTTGAGCTTTAAACACAAGGGAGTCTTCATTCACTTGAATGATCAATTCTCCTCTGTCAACATCAATCACAGCTTTTGCTGTGGCTAGGAAGGGTCTGCCAAGGATGATGGATTCATCCATACACTTCCCAGTCTCTAGGATTATGAAATCAGCAGGGATGTAATGGTCTTCAACCTTTACCAAGACATCCTCTACAAGTCCATAAGCCTGTTTCTTTGAATTGTCTGCCATCTCCAGTGAGATTCTCGCAGCTTGTACCTCAATGTTCCCTAGCTTTTCCATTACAGAGAGAGGCATGAGGTTTATACTTGACTCTAGGTCACACAAAGCCTTCTCAAAGGTCATGGTGCCTATGGTACAAGGGATTGAGAATTTTCCAGGGTCTTGTCTCTTCAGAGGTAATTTCTGCCTAGTCAAGTCATCCAGTTCTTTGATGAGCAATGGAGGTTCATCCTCCCAAGTCTCATTACCAAACAACTTGGCATTTAGCTTCATGATTGCTCCAAGGTACTTAGCAACTTGCTCTTCAGTAACATCTTCATCCTCTTCAGAGGAAGAATACTCATCAGAGCTCATGAATGGCAAAAGTAAATTCAATGGAATCTCTATGGTCTCAGTGTGAGCCTCAGATTCCCATGGTTCCTCTTTAGGAAACTCCATGGAGGTCAGTGGACGTCCATTGAGGTCTTCCTCAGTAGAGATTACTGCCTCTTCCTCCTCTCCAGGTTCAGCCATGTGAGACGTGTTTATGGCCTTGCACTCTCTCTTTGGATTCTCTTTTGTATTGCTTGGGAAAGTACTAGGAGGGAGTTCAGTAATTTTCTTACTCATCTGACCCACTTGTGCATCTAAATTTCTAATGGAGGACCTTGTTTCAGTCATGAAACTTTGAGTGGTTTTGATTATATCAGAGACAATGGTTGCTAAATCAGAGTGGCTTTGCTTAGAATTCTCTGTTTGTTGCTGAGAAGATGATGGAAAAGGCTTGCTATTGCTAAACCTATTTCTTCCACCATTATTGTTGTTGAAACCTTGTTGAGGTCTCTGTTGATCCTTCCATGAGAGATTTGGATGATTTCTCCATGAAGGATTATAGGTGTTTCCATATGGTTCTCCCATGTAATTCACCTCTTCCATTGCTGGGTTCTCACGATCATAAGCTTCTTCTTCAGAGGAAGCTTCCTTAGTACTGCCTGTTGCTGCTTGCATTTCAGATAGACTCTGAGAAATCATATTGACTTGTTGGGTCAATATTTTATTCTGAGCCAATATGGCATTCAGAGTATCAATCTCAAGAACTCCTTTCTTCTAATTTGTCCCATTATTCACAGGATTCCTTTCAGAAGTGTACATGAATTGGTTATTTGTAACCATTTCAATGAGTTCCTGAGCTTCTGCAGGCGTCTTCTTCAGATGAAGAGATCCTCCAGCAGAGCTATCCAATGACATCTTAGATAGTTCAGACAGACCATCATAGAAAATTCCTATGATGCTCCACTCAGAAAGCATGTCAGAAGGACATCTTCTGATTAATTACTTGTATCTTTCCCAAGCTTCATAGAGGGATTCACCTTCCTTCTATCTGAAGGTTTGGACTTCTACTCTAAGCTTGCTTAATTTTTGAGGTGGAAAGAACTTTGCCAAGAAGGCATTGACTAGCTTTTCCCAAGAGTTCAGGCTTTCTTTAGGTTGTGAGTCCAACCATGTCCTAGCTCTGTCTCTTACAGCAAAAGGAAAAAGCATAAGTCTGTAGACTTCAGGGTCAACCCCATTGATCTTGACAGTGTCACAGATTTGCAAGAATTCAGCTAAGAACTGATGAGGATCTTCCAATGGAAGTCCATGAAACTTGCAATTCTGTTGTATTAGAGAAACTAATTGAGGCTTAAGCTCAAAGTTGTTTGCTCCAATGGCAGGGATTGAGATGCTTCTCCCATAGAAGTCGGGAGTAGGTGCAGTAAAATCACCAAGCACCTTCTTTGCATTGTTGGCATTGTTGTTTTCGGCTGCCATGGTTTCTTCTTCCTTGAAAAGCTCTGTTAGGCCCTCTAAAGAGAGATGTTCTTTAACTTCTCTTAGCTTTCTCTTCAAGGTCCTTTCAGGTTCAGGATCAGCTTGAACAAGTATGCCTTTATCTTTGTTCCTGCTCATATGAAAGAGAAGAGAACAAGAAAGTAGGGAATCCTCTATGTCACAGTATAGAGATTTCTTGAGGTGTCAGAGAAAAAGAAGAATAGAAGGAGGAGGTAGATAGAAGAGAATTCGAACATATAAAGAAGGAGGGAGTTTGAATTACACCTTGAGGAAGAGTGTTAGTCCTTTAAATAGAAGGATGTGAGAAGAGGGGAAGAATTTTCGAAATTAAAGTAAAAGATTTTGAAATAATTAAAAGAAATTTTGAAAATTTGATTGATGATTTTCGAAAACTAAAATTGGGAAAGAAATTAAGTGATTTTTGAAAAAGATTTTGAAATTAGAAATCAAAAAGATATGATTGAGAGTTAATTTTGAAAAAGATGTGATTGAGAATATATGATTGAGAAGATATGATTGAAAATCAATTTAGAAAAAGAAAGTTTTTAAAATTAAAGTTGATTACTTGACTAATAAGAAATTAAAAGATATGATTCTAAAATTTAAAGTTTGATCCTTTCTTAATAGGCAAGTAACAACTTGAAATTTTTGAAGTAAATCTTTAATTATAACAAGGATTTTCGAAAATAAAAAAAATGGAAAGAAATTGATTTTGAAGAGATATGATTGAAAAGATGTGATTTGAAAAAGATTTGATTTTGAAAAATTATGAAGATTTGAAAAAAAATTTGAATTAAAAACAAAATCTTCCCTATTGTGTCCTTCTGGCGTTAAACGCCCAGAATGGCATCCATTCTGGCGTTTAACGCCCAAAATGCTACCTTTTTGGGCGTTAAACGCCCAGCCAGGTACCCTGGCTGGCGTTTAAACGCCAGTTTTCCTTCTTCACTGGGCATTTTGAACGCCCAGCTTTTTCTATTTGATTCCTCTGCTGAATGTTCTGAATCTTCAATTCTCTGTATTATTGACTTGAAAAGACATAGTTTTGAAAAAAAAATTAATTTTTAATGATGAGAAACAATAAAAATGCAACTAAGATCAAATAAACAATGCATGCAAGACACCAAACTTAAGAATTTTCATATAAGAGACACTAAGAAATTGAGAATGCATATAAAAACAATAAAACACACAAAACAAGATAATTTAAAGATCAGAGCAATGAAATCATCAAGAACAACTTGAAGATTAATGAAGAACATATTGCATGTTTTCGAAAAATGCAAGAAGAATGCAATTGACACCAAACTTAAAAATTGATACTAGACTCAAACAAGAAACATAAAATATTTCTGATTTTTATGATTTTATAAATTTTTTTTGTGATTTTCGAAACTTATATGGAAAAATAAAATAAAGAGAATCAAAACTTTTAATGAGAATTCCAGGAATCATGCAATGATAGTCTAAAGCTTCAGTCTAAAAAGATTAGACATGTTTGGCCAAGCTTCAGCAGGACATTACATTCAGCAGCTAAATTGATGAGAATCAATCAGCTTTTGTGATGATAAGAACATCACCTTGAAACTCTAGAATTCATCCTAAAAAATTCTGAAAAGTACCTAATCTAAGCAACAAGATGAACCGTCAGTTGTGCAAACTCGAACAATCCCCGGCAACGACGCCAAAAACTTGGTATGCGAAATTGTGATCATCAATAATGGCGCCAAAGGACTTGGAGCTCTTAAACATGAATCACATTTTGTCACAATTCCGCACAACTAACCAGCAAGTGCACTGGGTCGTCCAAGTAATAAACCTTACGTGAGTAAGGGTCGATCCCACGGAGACTGTCGGCTTGAAGCAAGCTATGGTCACCTTGTAAATCTCAGTCAAGCGAATTCAGATGGTGATGGAGAATTGATAATTAAAAGATGAATAAAATATAAAATAAAGATAGAGATACTTATGTAATTCTTCGGTTGGAATTTTAGATAAGCGTATGAAGATGCTTTGTTCCTCCTGAACCTCTGCTTTCCTATTGCCTTCTTCCAATCATTCATACTCCTTTTCATGGCAAGCTTTATGTTGGGCATCACCGTTATCAATGGCTACTTCCCGTCCCCTCAGTAAAAACGTTCCAAATGCGCTGTCACCGCATGGCTAATCATCTGTCGGTTCTCGATCATGTCGGAATAGGATCCATTGATCCTTTTGCGTCTGTCACACGCCCAACAATCGTGAATTTGAAGCTCGTCACAGTCATCCATTCTCAGATCCTACTCAGAATACCACAGACAAGGTTTAGACATTCCAGATCTCAGGAATGGCCGCCAATAATTCTAGCCTATACCACGAAGGTTCCAATCTTAGATTAGAAACCCAAGAGATACGCATTCAAGCCATTGCTAGTAGAACAGAGGTGGTTGTCAAGCACATGTTCATAGGTGAGAATGGTGATGAGTGTCACGGATCATCACATCCATCAAGTTGAAGAACGAATGAATATCTTGGATAAGAAATAGACTTGAGTTGAATAGAAAAACAATAGTACTTTGTATTAATTCTTGAAGAACAGCAGAGCTCCACACCTTAATCTATGGTGTGTAGAAACTCCACCGTTGAAAATACATAAGAACAAGGTCTAGGCATTGCCGTGAGGCCAGCCCCCAAACGTGAAAAGGTCTATCCAAGTATGATCAAGTGTCTAAGATAGCGTAAGACTTATCAAAGATCGATAGTATGAAAATACAATGGCAAAAGGTCCTATTTATAGAAAACTAGTAGCCTAGGGTTTACAGAAATAAGTAATTAATGTAGAAATCTTCTTCTGGGTCCACTTGGTGTGTGCTTGGGCTGAGCATTGAAGCTTCCATGTGTAGAGACTTTTCTTGGAGTTAAACGCCAGCTTTTGTGCCAGTTTGGGCGTTTAACTCCAGCTTTTGTGCCAGTTTTGAAGTTAAACGCCAGAATTCTTGAGCTGACTTGGAACGCCGGTTTGGGCCATCAAATCTTGGGCAAAGTATAGACTATTATATATTTCTGGAAAGCCCAGGATGTCTACTTTCCAACGCAATTAAGAGCGCACCAATTGGGTTTCTGTAGCTCCAGAAAATCCACTTTGAGTACAGGGAGGTCAGAATCCAACAGCATCTGCAGTCCTTTTTCAGCCTCTGAATCAGATTTTTGCTCAGGTCCCTCAATTTCAGCTAGAAAATACCTGAAATCATAGAAAAACACACAAACTCATAGTAAAATCCAGAAAAGTAAATTTTAAATAAAAACTAACTAAAATATATTAAAAACATACTAAAAATAATGCCAAAAAGCGTATAAATTATCCGCTCATCAAACAGCTGCCAAAGTTCTTCAGAGTGGCTTCTATTGGCCATCCATATTCAAAGATGCCAGGGACTTTATAAATCAGTGTAATGAATGTCAAAGAGCAGAGGGTTGACAAAGAAAAATGAAATGCCCTAAAACTTCATCTTGGAAGTGGAATTATTTGACCTTTGAGGAATAGATTTTATGGGACCCTTCCCTCTATCATATTCATTCAAATACATATTGGTAGCAGTGGAATATGTCTCCAAATGGTGGAAGCCATAGCAACAACCACATGTGATGCACAAATCGTTCTCCAGTTTCTCAAGAAGCACATTTTCACCAGATATGGAGTGCCTAAAGGTCTCATTAGTGATGGTGGTAGCCATTTTTGTAATAAACAGATGGATAAGCTACTCCACAGATATGGGATAACTCACAAAGTGGCCACACCATACCATCGTCAAACCAATGGCCAGGATGAATTGACAAACAGAGAGTTAAAAAGAATTCTAGAGAAAACGATTGGAGTTACACGAAAAGACTGGGCAAGGAAGTTGGATGATGCCCTTTGGGCATATAGAACTGCATTCAAAACCCCAATTGGGAGGTTACCATTTCAGCTAATCAATGGCAAATCTTGCCACCTCCCTGTGGAGCTCAAGCATAAGGCTTTCTGGGCCACTAAGCTCCTCAATCTTGATTCTCAAGCAGCAGGAGAGAGAATATTATTACAACTCAATGAATTAGATGAATTCAGACTGGAAGCTTATGAAAATGCTAAGATATACAAGTAGAGGGCCAAAAGATGGCATGACAAGAAAATTTAGAAAAGAGAATTTGAACCAGGGCAGCAAGTGTTACTGTACAATTCCAGGCTCAAGATTTTTCCTGGTAAACTCAAGTCCAAATAGACTGGCCCTTATCTGGTAACCAAGGTCTTTCCAGATGGAAGTCTTGAACTTTTGAATGAAGCTACAAAAAATACATTCACAGTAAATGGTCACAAAGTGAAACACTATCTGGGAGGACCCTGGAACAAGGAGGAGAGCATTTATGAGCTGAGTTGAACAAGAATGAAGGATGTCAAGCTAGTGACGATAAAAGAGCGCTTGTTGGGAGGCAACCCAACCAAAGGTAACTTTCTTTTCTTAGTTATTTCAATAAGAAAGTTAAGTAGGTTTTCCTGCATTGCAAGGAATTAAGTTTGGTGTTGCACACCAAAATGAGTTCAAAAAGGGTGAATGTGTGATGCTAAGTTTGGTGTTCCACTATAGATTTCATGGAAACACATTGCAACCCTCCGAAGAGCATCATTAGTCATTAACTCCAAACAATAATGGAAACCACTTAACAGTTGTTTAATTTCTCGTTCATAGTTAGCTTACTTAATAAAAGCACAACGTTTCATGCATGTAATTAATTTGCTGCATAATAGATGTTGGCAAGGAACTAAGTTTGGTGTTCACACACCAAAACAAGTTCAGGAGCCTACAAACATACATGCATGCTAACCATGTCTCAAGTGCTTGGGGGACAAGCAACTTCCAATATCTTTGCAGGGAGGCATTCAATTTCTTGGAGGGATTATGCATCATCATAAAGAAGAATACAAAAGCTAAGGATGATGATGAAGGACTAAGCAAGAAGACACCAAGAGGTTGTATTGTCACTTAAACTATTTCCAATTTGAAGTACTTTAATTGGAAATGTGACTGTACCCTATTTTCATAATCATTTACATTCTGTCTGTCTTTTTTTAATGGTCATTTTAGCTTGCTAGTCTAAGTGCTTATGCTATACCATCTTGCTTAAGTTGTATGCTTTTGTTCCCATGCTTGAATGAAAGAAAATGTTGAGAAAAGAGAAGGAGTAAAGGTCCATTTTGGTAGAAGATAGAATAAGGTTATGTGGTGGTAAATGCTTGAAAACTTAGTAAGTTCACTAATAAAGTTGAAAGGTATAAAATGCTCCCTTAAGTATGAATTTAGTTGCTTTATATGAGACCTTGGTGAATAAAGATCCTTGGAAGAAAGAAAGAAAAAGAAAGAACCAAAGAAAAGCCAACCTTAGTAGCAAAGTTAGGCTACTAACGGGCAGCACTAATGTTGGCAATAAAAAGAAAGAAACAAGGAATAAGCTAGGCACCAATAGCTTGACCCTTAAGATACATGCCTGTGGTGCTTTTGTATTAGGATCTGCTTGGATGATTAGGTTCTGAGGAGTGTTTTAACACTTGGTAACTTGGGTTAACTAACCCGGGATTATCGACCAAAAGTCCACTATCAAGAGCAACCTAACTACAAAGTATTTAGTGACCCAAAGAGGTGTTGGGCATCAATGTCTCTAGGTTGAATTGTAAGCTAAATGCCTGTGGTGTGTATGTGTTGAGGAGAGGCTTGAGTTAGTAAGTCTGAGGGGTGCTTCATCACCCAACACCTTGAGCCAACTGGGTCAGGAATGTTAACTGAAAGCTTACCATAAAGAGCTGCCTTAACACAGAACACTAAGCTTCAATAAAGAAAAAGAAAAGCAATAAGTTAACATCAAGGATCAAAGAATAAAAAGGGTACATAGAAGCAACAGAGTTAATGCTTAAGGGGATGTTGTAACTTGGAAATTAATAAGTTCATGAGCTTCAAAGATATCATGCATGAAACCCCATGAACCAAGATTGATTATCCTCCAATAAGGGCTTGCATCTATCTCTGTTTTCATTCATTTATCTTATGCTTTACTGCTTGCTTGGGGACAAGCAAGATTTAAGTTTGGTGTTGTGATGCCTAAGCATCTTAGGTTAGTTTCACAAGCCTTTTTCATTAGTTTTTACTTGGTTTCATGCACTTTCTTAGGCAATAAGTAAGCATTTGGATGAGAAATGTATGCATGTCTTGATTCAAATTGTTATTTATGAACATTTTCATGAGATTAATGCAAGAATTACTTGATGCTATGAATGATGCAATATCTTTTGATTAAGACAAGGCTTTGATGCATTTGTTTGGTTGATGATAGGTGAGGTGAAGCAAAGGATGGGCAAAGAAAAAGCAGATGAAGCAACGTTGGTGGCCAAAGTTGGCTCACCAACGTTACCCATAAACGTTGCAAAGAAGGAGGAGGCAACGTTGGTGGCCAAAGTTGGCCCACCAACGTTGCCTATCAACGTTGGCAGAGGAAGAGAAGGCAACATTGGTGGCCCAAAGTTGGCTCACCAATGTTGGCTATCAATGTTGCCCACTAACGTGCCAAGCCTAAGAAGCAACGTTAGTGGCCAAAGTTGGGTCACCAACGTTGCCCATCAACGTTACCAAAGGGGAAAGGAGCAACATTGGTGGCCCAAAGTTGGCTCACCAACGTTACTAGCAAAATACGGTGCCAACGTTGGTGTGCAAACGTTATCTAAATTTGGCACACCAACATCTTCGATAATTTCAAGAGAAATGCATGGAAAATTGGTCAGCGATGCGTACGCATAGGCGACGCGTACGCGTGACTAAGAGAACGTTGGTAGTAACGTTGGTAAACTAACGCCAGTGGTAACGTTCCTAAAGCATTTCAAAGGCAACGTGGCCACCGTTAGTGCACCAATGTTGGTGACCAACGCCCATGCTGATCTCATTTCAATGGCACCCATGCAAGCCAGTGAACTAACGTCCATGTCAACATCACTAAGAGCCACTCCTAACTTGCTTCAACTAAGGCTAAAGCCGACATCCAAAAACTTGAAGATTGATTTGGAAACTGTATAAATAGGATAGATTTTGAAGTTAGAAAGGAGGCTGGGGAGCAGGGACCCTAATTGGGAAACTATGAATCATTTTCTTTGTACTTTCTTTTTCTTTCATGTACTTTTTCTTTCCTTTTGATTTTACTGAGCAATGATGAACTAAATCCCCCATCATTAGGGGAAAGAGCTCTATTGTAATTCACATGATTGAATAAAATTCTTCTTCTTCTCAATCGGATTATTGTAGCTAAGAGATAACTTCTATTTTCATTTTGATTAATTCACTCCGGAAGAGGGTTTTAGATCCATGAATTTCTATGTGAGCCTCAGAAGGGGAATCAGGAAAATTAAATTGAAGCTCTATCTCTCACAACTCTCTTATCAACATCATTGGGGAGGAATTGAGATCTTGAGAGTTTGTGTGGCTCATGGATAAGAGACATCCACTTAACCTCTTCTCATGACAATTAGATTAAGGAATTGGCAAATTGATTGTGATTAGAGAAATTGGGTTGCCAAGGAATTGGGACTCAATTAATTACAATCTGTCATAGATCTACTTCATATGATTGAGAAGAAAGTTGAGACCCATTGATTCATTGATGAGCGAATAATTTATACGCTTTTTGGCATTGTTTTTAGTATGTTTTTAGTAGGATCTAGTTACTTTTAGGGATGTTTTCATTAGTTTTTATGATAAATTCACATTTCTGGACTTTACTATGAGTTTGTGTGTTTTTCTGTGATTTCAGGTATTTTCTGGCTGAAATTGAGGGACTTGAGCAAAAATCAGATTCAGAGGTTGAAGAAGGACTGCTGATGCTGTTGGATTCTGACCTCCCTGCACTCAAAGTGGATTTTCTGGAGCTACAGAACTCGAAATGGCGCGCTTCCAATTGTGTTGGAAAGTAGACATCCAGGGCTTTCCAGCAATATATAATAGTCCATACTTTGGCCAATAATAGACGACGTAAACTGGCGTTCAACGCTAGCTTTCTACCCAAGTCTGGCGTCCAGCGCCAGAAAAGGAGCCAAAACCAGAGTTGAACGGCCAAACTGGCACAAAAGCTAGCGTTCAACTCCAAGAAGGACCTCTACACGTGCAACACTTAGGCTCAGCCCAAACACACACCAAGTGGGCCCAGGAAGTGGATTTATGCATCAATTACTTACTCATGTAAACCCTAGTAGCTAGTTTATTATAAATAGGACCCTTTACTATTGTATTAGACATCTTGGAACGCATTGTTCTTAGACCATGGGGGCTGGCCACACGGCCATGCCTGAACCTTCACTTATGTATTTTCAATAGTAGAGTTTCTACACTCCATAGATTAAGGTGTGGAGCTCTGCTGTTCCTCAAAGATTAATGCAAGTACTACTATTTTCTATTCAATTCATCTTATTTCGCATCTAAGATATCCATTCGCACCCAAGAACGTGATGAAGGTGATGATTATGTGTGACGCTCATCACCATCTCCCCTATGAAAACGTGCCTGACAAACACTTCCGTTCTACATGAAATAAGCTAGAATGAATATCTCTTAGATCTCTTAACCGGAATCTTCGTGGCGTAAGCTAGAATGATGGCGGCATTCATGAGAATCGGGAAAGTCTAAACCTTGTCTGTGGTATTCCGAGTAGGATTCAATGATTGAATGACTGTGACGAGCTCCTAACTCGCGATTGCAGGGCGTTAGTGACAGACGCAAAAGGATAGTAAATCCTATTCCAGCATGATCGAGAACCGATAGATGAATAGCCGTGCCGTGACAGGGTGCGTGAGCATATTATTCACTGAGAGGATAAGATGAAGCCATTGGCAAGGGTGATGCCTCCAGACGATTAGCCGTGCCGTGATAGGGCATTGGATCATTTTCCCGAGAGATGATCGAAAGTAGCCATTGACAGTGGTGATGTATCACATAAAGCCAGCCATGGAAAGGAGTGAGACTGATTGGATGAAGATAGCAGGAAAGCAGAGGTTCAGAGGAACGAAAAGCATCTCCATTCGCTTATCTGAAATTCCTACCAATGATTTACATAAGTACCTCTATCCCTATTCTATTATATAATATTCGAAAACTCCATGATTATTTTATATCCGCCTGACTGAGATTTGCAAGGTGACCATAGCTTGCTTCATACCAACAATCTCCGTGGGATTCGACCCTTACTCACGTAAGGTATTACTTGGACGACCCAATGCACTTGCTGGTTAGTTGTATCGAAGTTGTGAACCATGGTATTGGCACCATGTTCTTGGCGCCATTACCAGGGAAAGAAAGAGCCATGAATTTTACAAATTATGAATGTGTAATCACAATTGCGCGTACCAAGTTGCTCACGTGCCAGGAATAGTTTGAGCCTGGACATCACAATTTCGTGCACCAAGTTTTTGGCGCCGTTGCCGGGGATTGTTTGAGTTTGGACAACTGACGGTTCATCTTGTTGCTCAGATTAGGTAATTTTCTTTTTATTTTATTTTCAAAAAATTTTTCAAAAATATTTCTAAAATTCTCTCATCTGTTTTCGAAAAATATAAAAAAATGTTTTCAAAAATTTGATTCAAAATTTTTAAGAATGAATTCTAGTGTTTCATGAAGCATGTTGAAGCCTGGCTGGCTGTAAAGCCATGTCTATTCCTTTGGGAATGAGTATGTGAGGCATGTCATATCTGAATTACATGCTAAAGCTTGGCTGGCCATTGGCCATGTCTAGTGTTTTGGACCGGAGCTTTCATTGAAAGCTTGGCTGGCTAGTGAGCCATGTCTAATTCCTGGACTGAAGCTTTAAACTAATATGGCAAGACTCCTGGAATTCATATTAAAAATTTTGGAATCCTTATTTGTCTTTTTCAATTAATTTTTCGAAAAATCCAAAAAAAAAATTAGAAAATCCTAAAAAAATCAAAAATATTTTTCTGTTTCTTGTTTGAGTCTTGAGTCACATTATAAGTTTGGTGTCAATTGCATATGCATCTTGCATTTTTCGAAAATATCATGCATTCATAGTGTTCTTCATGATCTTCAAGTTGTTCTTGGTAAGTCTTCTTGTTTGATCTTGATGATTTTTTGTTTTGTGTCTTTTCTTGTTTTTCATATGCATTCTTGAATTCTTAGTGTCTAAGCATTAAAGAATTCTACGTTTGGTGTCTTGCATGTTTTCTTTGCATTAAAAATTTTTCAAAATTGTGTCTATGATGTTCATCTTAACATTCATAGTGTTCTTGGTGTTCATCTTGACATTCATAGCATTCTTGCATGCATCACATGTTTTGATCTAAAAATTTCATGCATTGCATCATTTTTCTTGTTTTTCCCTTGCATCATAAAAATTTCAAAAATCAAAAAAATATCTTTTCCTTTTTCTCCCATCAAATTCGAAAATTTGAGTTGACTTTTTCAAAAATTTTTAAAATCAAATTGTTTCTCATGAGTCAAATCAAATTTTCAATTTGAAAATCTTATCTTTTTCAAAATCTTTTTCAAAAATCAAATCTTTTTCAAAATTCTTAGTTATTTTCGAAAATTCCAAAAATATTTTTCAAAAATCTTTTTCTTATTTTTGTATTAAATTTTCGAAAATAACATAAACAATTAATGTTTTGATTCAAAAATTTCAAGTTTGTTACTTACTTGTTAAGAAAGATTCAAACTTTAAGTTCTAGAATCATATCTTGTGATTTCTTGTGAATCAAGTCATTAAATGAGATTTTAAAAATCAAATCTTTTTCAAAAACTAATTCCTATCATATCTTTTCAAAAATATCTTCTTATCTTTTTCAAAAATTTGATTTCAAAAATATCTTTTCTAACTTCCTAACTTCTTATCTTTTCAAAATTTGTTTCAACTAACTAACTAACTTTTTGTTTCTTAAACTTTTTCAAAACTACCTAACTAACTCTCTCTCTCTCTAATTTTCGAAAATATCTTCCCTCTTTTTCAAAATTTCTTTTTAATTAACTAATTATTTTTATTTTTTATTTTTGATTTCAAAAAAATTTTCGAAAATTACTAACATTTTTCAAAAACCATTTTCGAAAATCACTAACTCTTTTTCAAAAATATTTTCGAAAATTCTCCCTCTCCCATCTTATTCTATTTATTCATTCATATCCTAACATCTCATCTCACATCTCTGCCATCCTCACAGTTGTATTTCTTCCATTATATTACATTCTTTGTCTCCCCCTCTTCTTCCACTCACACAGGGATCCCTATACTGTGGTATAAAGGATCTCTATTATTATTATTATTTTTCTGTGCCTTCTTCTTTGTCATTTGAGCAGGAGCAATGATAAGAACATTCTTGTGGGAGCAGATCCAGAACCTGAAAGGACTCTGAAGAGAAAATTAAGAGAAGCTAAATTACAACAATCCAGAGAAAACCTTTCAGAAATTTTCGAACAGGAAGAGGAGATGGCAGCCGAAAATAATAATAATGTAAGGAAGATGCTTGGTGACTTTACTGCACCTAATTCCAATTTACATGGAAGAAGCATCTCCATTCCTGCCATTGGAGCAAACAACTTTGAGCTGAAACCTCAATTAGTTTCTCTGATGCAGCAGAACTGCAAGTTTCATGGACTTCCATTTGAAGATCCTTTTCAGTTCTTAACTAAATTCTTGCAGATATGTGATACTGTTAAGACTAATGGAGTAGATCCTGAAGTCTACAGGCTCATGCTTTTCCCTTTTGCTGTAAGAGACAGAGCTAGATTATGGTTGGATTCTCAACCCAAAGACAGCCTGAACTCTTGGAATAAGCTGGTCACGGCTTTCTTAGCCAAGTACTTTCCTCCTCAAAAGCTGAGCAAGCTTAGAGCTGATGTTCAAACCTTCAGACAGAAAGAAGGTGAATCCCTCTATGAAGCTTGGGAAAGATACAAACAGTTGACCAAAAAGTGTCCTTCTGACATGCTTTCAGAATGGACCATCCTGGATATATTCTATGATGGTTTATCTGAGCTATCAAAGATGTCACTGGACACTTCTGCAGGTGGATCCATTCACCTAAAGAAAACGCCTGCAGAAGCTCAAGAACTCATTGACATGGTTGCTAATAACCAGTTCATGTACACTTCTGAAAGGAATCCTATAAGTAATGGGACGCCTATGAAGAAGGGAGTTCTTGAAGTTGATACTCTGAATGCCATATTGGCTCAGAATAAAATATTGACTCAGCAAGTCAATATGATCTCTCAGAGTCTGCATGGAATGCAAGCTGCATCCAACAGTACTCAAGAGGCATCTTCTGAAGAAGAAGCTTATGATCCTGAGAACCCTGCAATAGCAGAGGTAAATTACTTAGGTGAACCTTATGGAAACACCTATAACTCATCATGGAGAAATCATCCAAATTTCTCATGGAAGGATCAAAAGCCTCAACAAGGCTTTAATAATGGTGGAAGAAACAGGTTTAACAATAATAAACCTTTTCCATCATCCACTCAGCAACAGACAGAGAACTCTGAACAAAATGCTTCTAATTTAGCAAATCTAGTCTCTGATCTATCCAAGGCCACTGTGAGCTTCATGAATGAAACAAGGTCTTCCATTAGAAATTTGGAAGCCCAAGTGGGCCAACTGAGTAAAAGGATCACTGAAATCCCTCCCAGTACTCTCCCAAGCAATACAGAAGAGAACCCAAAAGGAGAGTGCAAGGCCATTGACATAAGCACCATGGCCGAACCTACAAGGGGAGTGGAGGACGTGAATCCCAAGGAGGAAGACCTCCTGGGACGTCCAGTGATCAATAAGGAGCTTCTCTCTGAGAAACCAAAGGACTCTGAGGCTCATCTAGAGACCATAGAGATTCCATTGAACCTCCTTATGCCCTTCATGAGCTCTGATGAGTATTCCTCTTCTGAAGAGAATGAGGATGTTACTAAAGAGCAAACTGCCAAGGTTCTTGGTGCAATCATGAAGCTGAATGCTAAATTATTTGGCATTGATACTTGGGAAGTTGAACCTCCCTTGTTCATCAATGAACTAAGTGATCTGGATCAACTGACATTGCCTCAGAAGAGACAGGATCCTGGAAAGTTCATAATACCCTGTACCATAGGCACCATGATCTTTAAAGCTCTGTGTGACCTTGGTTCAGGAATAAACCTCATGCCCCTCTCTGTAATAGAGAAACTGGGAATCTATGGGGTGCAAGCTGCTAAAATCTCATTAGAGATGGCAGACAGTTCAAGAAAACAGGCTTATGGACAAGTAGATGATGTTTTAGTAAAGGTTGAGGGCCTTTACATCCCTGCTGATTTCATAGTCCTGGATACTGGAAAGGAAGAGGATGAAACCATCATCCTAGGAAGACCTTTCTTGGCCACAGCAAGAGCTGTGATTGATGTTGACAGAGGTGAAATAGTCCTTCAATGGAATGAGGACTCCCTTGTGTTCAAAACTCAAGGATCTCCCTCTGCAACCATGGAGAGGAAGCATGAAAAGCTTCTCTCAAAGCAGAGTCAACCAGAGCCCCCACAGTCAAACTCTAAGTTTGGTGTTGGGAGGCCACAACCAAACTCTAAGTTTGGTGTTGAACTCCCATATCCAAACTCTAAGTTTGGTGTTGGGGAGTTTCAACAATGCTCTGAACATCTGTGAGGCTCCATGAGAGCCCACTGTCAAACTATTGACATTAAAGAAGCGCTTGTTGGGAGGCAACCCAATTTTTATTTATCTAACTCTATTTTTTCTTAGTTATATGTCTTTGTAGGTTCATGATCATGTGGAGTCACAAAATAGATATAAAAATTGAAAACAGAATCAAAAACAGCAGAAGAAAAATCACACCCTGGAGGAGCATCTGTCTGGCGTTCAGCGCCAGAACAGAGCATGGTTCTGGCGCTGAACGCCCAAAATGGGCAGCTTCTGGGCGCTGAACGCCAGAACAGGCATGGTTCTGGCGTTCAACGCCAGAAATGGCACACAAATGGGCGCTGAACGCCCAAAATGGCCACCAACCTGGCGCTGAACGCCCAGAGTTGGGTACAAAGGCATTTTTACATGCCTAATGGGTGCAGGGATGTAAATCCTTGAACACCTCAGGATCTGTGGACCCCACAGGATCCCCACCTACCTCCACTCACTTCTTCTCACCACTCTCTTTCACACAACCCCTTAAACACTCTTCCCCATCACCTCCTCACCACTCACATCCATCCACTCTTCCCCATAAACCTACCTCATAAACCCCAACTACCTCCAAAATTCAAAACCAATTTCCCACCCAAACCCACCCATATGGCCGAAACCTTTCCCCCCTCCCTTCCCTATATAAAGACCTCCATTCTTCATCAAATTCACACAACACACCCCTCTACACTCCTCTTGGCCGAAACGTCATCTCCCTCTCCCTCTCCATATTTCTTCTTCTTCTTCTTCTATTCTTTTGTTTATTGCTCGAGGGCGAGCAATATTCTAAGTTTGGTGTGGTAAAAGCATAGCTTTTTTTGTTTTTCCAATACCATTGATGGCACCTAAGACCGGAGAATCCTCTAGAAAGGGGAAATGGAAGACAAAAGCTTCCACATCTGAGTCATGGGAGATGGAAAGGTTCATCTCCAAAGCCCATCAAGACCACTTCTATGATGTTGTGGCCAAGAAGAAGGTGATCCCTGAGGTCCCTTTCAAACTCAAAAGAAATGAGTATCCGGAGATCCGACATGAAATTCAAAGAAGAGGTTGGGAAGTTCTAACAAATCCCATCCAACAAGTCGGCATCCTAATGGTTCAAGAGTTCTATGCCAATGCATGGATCACCAAGAACCATGATCAAAGTAAGAACCCGGATCCAAAGAACTATGTTACAATGGTTCGGGGGAAATACTTAGATTTTAGTCCGGAAAATGTGAGGTTGGCGTTCAACTTGCCATACATGGAAGAGAACGCACGCCCCTACACAAGGAGAGTCAACTTTGATAAAAGGTTGGACCAAGTCCTTATGGACATATGTGTAGAAGGAGCTCAATGGAAGATTGACTCCAAAGGCAAGCCGGTTCAACTAAGAAGATTGGACCTCAAGCCTGTAGCTAGAGGATGGTTGGAGTTCATTCATTGCTCAATCATTCCCACTAGCAACCGGTCTGAAGTTACTATAGACCGGGCCATCATGATCCATAGCATCATGATTGGAGAAGAGGTGGAAGTTCATGAGATTATACCTCAAGAACTCTACAAGGTGGCCGACAAGTCCTCCACCATGGCAAGGTTAGCCTTCCCTCACCTCATTTGCCATCTATGTTACTCAGCTGGAGCTTTCATAGAAGGAGACATTCCTATTAAGGAAGAGAAGCCCATCACTAAGAAAAAGATGGAGCAAGCAAGAGGGCTCATTCATGGAGCTCAAGAGGCGCAGGAAGCTCATCACCATGAGATCCCGGAGATGCCTCAAGTGCACTTTCCTCCACAAAACTACTGGGAGCAAATCAACACCTCCCTAGAAGAATTGAGTTCCAATATGGGACAACTAAGGGTGGAACATCAAGAGCACTCCATCATGCTTCATGAAATTAGAGAAGATCAAAAAGCAATGAGGGAGGAGCAACAAAGACAAGGAAGAGACATAGAAGAGCTCAAGGACATCATTGGTTCCTCAAGAAGGAAACGCCACCATCACTAAGGTGGATTCATTCCTTGTTCTTATTTCTTCTGTTTTTCGTTTTCTATGTTATGTGCTTATCTATGTTTGTGTCTTCATTACATGATCATTAGTAGTAGTAACTATGTCTTAAAGTTATAAATGTCCTATGACTCCATCACCCCTCTTAAATGAAAAATGTTTTAATTCAAAAGAACAAGAAGTACATGAGTTTTGAATTTATCCTTGAACTTAGCTTAATTATATTGATGTGGTGGCAATGCTTCTTGTTTTCTGAATGTATGATTGAACAGTGCATATGTCTTTTGAAGTTGTTGTTTAAGAATGTTAAATATGTTGGCTCTTGAAAGAATGATAACTAGGAGACATGTTATTTGATAATCTGAAAAATCATAAAAATGATTCTTGAAGCAAGAAAAAGCAGCAAAGAACAAAGCTTGTAGAAAAAAAAAATAGCCGAAAAAAAAATAGAAAGAAAAAGAAAAAGCAAGCAGAAAAAGCCAAAAGCTCTTAAAACCAAGAGGCAAGAGCAAAAAGCCAATAACCCTTAAAACCAAAAGGCAAGGAAAATAAAAAGGATCCCAAGGCTTTGAGCATCAGTGGATAGGAGGGCCTAAAGGAATAAAATCCTGGTCTAAGTGGCTAAACCAAGCTGTCCCTAACCATGTGCTTGTGGCGTGTAGGTGTCAAGTGAAAACTTGAGACTGAGCGGTTAAAGTCAAGGTCCAAAGCAAAAGAAGAGTGTGCTTAAGAACCCTGGACACCTCTAATTGGGAACTTTAGCAAAGCTGAGTCACAATCTGAAAAGGTTAACCCAATTATGTGTCTGTGGCATTTATGTATCCGGTGGTAATACTGGAAAACAAAATGCTTAGGGCCACGGCCAAGACTCATAAAGAAGCTGTGTTCAAAAATCATCATACTGAACTAGGAGAGTCAATAACACTATTTGAAATCTGAAGTTCCTATAGATGCCAATCATTCTGAACCTCAATGGATAAAGTGAGATGCCAAAACTATTCAAGAGGCAAAAAGCTATAAGTCCCGCTCATATGATTGAAGCTCTGTTTCATTGATAGTTTGGAATTTGTAGTATATTCTCTTCTTTTTATCCTATTTTATTTTCAGTTGCTTGGGGACAAGCAACAATTTAAGTTTGGTGTTGTGATGAGCGGATAATTTATACGCTTTTTGGCATTATTTTTAGTATGTTTTTAGTAGGATCTAGTTACTTTTAGGGATGTTTTCATTAGTTTTTATGATAAATTCACATTTCTGGACTTTACTATGAGTTTGTGTGTTTTTCTGTGATTTCAGGTATTTTCTGGCTGAAATTGAGGGACTTGAGCAAAAATCAGATTCAGAGGTTGAAGAAGGACTGCTGATGCTATTGGATTCAGACCTCCTTGCACTCAAAGTGGATTTTCTGGAGCTACAGAACTTGAAATGGTGCGCTTCCAATTGCGTTGGAAAGTAGACATCCAGGGCTTTCCAGCAATATATAATAGTCCATACTTTGGCCAATAATAGAGGACGTAAACTGGCGTTCAACGCCAGCTTTCTACCCAAGTCTGGCGTCCAGCGCCAAAAAAGGAGCCAAAACCAGAGTTGAACGCCCAAACTGGCACAAAAGCTGGCGTTCAACTCCAAGAAGGACCTCTACACGTGCAACACTTAGGCTCAGCCCAAACACACACCAAGTGGGCCCAGGAAGTGGATTTATGCATCAATTACTTACTCATGTAAACCCTAGTAGCTAGTTTATTATAAATAGGACCCTTTACTATTGTATTAGACATCTTGGAAAGCATTGTTCTTAGACCATGGGGGCTGGCCACACGGCCATGCCTGAACCTTCACTTATGTATTTTCAACAGTAGAGTTTCTACACTCCATAGATTAAGGTGTGGAGCTCTGCTGTTCCTCAAAGATTAATGCAAGTACTACTGTTTTCTATTCAATTCATCTTATTTCGCTTCTAAGATATCCATTCGCACCCAAGAACGTGATGAAGGTGATGATTATGTGTGACGCTCATCACCATCTCCCCTATGAACACGTGCCTGACAAACACTTCCGTTCTACATGAAATAAGCTAGAATGAATATCTCTTAGATCTCTTAACCGGAATCTTCGTGGCGTAAGCTAGAATGATGGCGGCATTCAAGAGAATCCGGAAAGTCTAAATCTTGTCTGTGGTATTCCGAGTAGGATTCAATGATTGAATGACTGTGACGAGCTCCTAACTCGCGATTGCAGGGCGTTAGTGACAGACGCAAAAGGATAGTAAATCCTATTCCAGCATGATCGAGAACAGACAGATGAATAGCCGTGCCATGACAGGGTGCGTGAGCATATTATTCACTGAGAGGATAAGATGAAGCCATTGGCAAGCGTGATGCCTCCAGACGATTAGCCGTGCCGTGACAGGGCATTGGATCATTTTCCCGAGAGATGACCGAAAGTAGCCATTGACAGTGGTGATGTATCACATAAAGCCAGCCATGGAAAAGAGTGAGACTGATTGGATGAAGATAGCAGGAAAGCAGATGTTCAGAGGAACGAAAAGCATCTCCATTCGCTTATCTGAAAATCCTACCAATGATTTACATAAGTACCTCTATCCCTATTCTATTATATAATATTCGAAAACTCCATGATTATTTTATATCCGCCTGACTGAGATTTGCAAGGTGACCATAGCTTGCTTCATACCAACAATCTCCGTGGGATTCGACCCTTACTCACGTAAGGTATTACTTGGACGACCTAGTGCACTTGCTGGTTAGTTGTATCGATGTTGTGAACCATGGTATTGGCACCATGTTCTTGGCGCCATTACCAGGGAAAGAAAGAGCCATGAATTTTACAAATTATGAATGTGTAATCACAATTACGCATACCAAGTTGCTCACGTGCCAGGAATAGTTTGAGCCTGGACATCACAATTTCGTGCACTATTCATGATGGATTATGATATCTCCAATCCCTAATGAATCTTTCTCTTTATTATTCTCTTTATTATTCCATTGCTGTTTACATTCTTGTCTTTTTATTTCTTGTCATTTAAGCTTCAGCTCATTTAAGTTTCTTGAACTTTAAGTTTTTGCCATTTACCTTTCAGCATTTAATCTTCCAGTACTTGTGTCATTTAAGATTCTGTCCTTTACTTTCCAGCATTTACATTTCTTGTACCTTATATTGTGTTGTTCTACTTTCCTTGTGGATTCATATTCTGCTCATTTAATTTCACCAAAACCTTTCAATATCCGATTAACTAAACAAATCACCTCACTAAAGTTGCTCAATCCATCAATCCCTGTGGGATCGACCTCACTCTTGTGAGTTATTACTTGACGATTAGGCACACTTGCCGAAGGGGTTTGCTGCTGTGCAAATTCTCGCGCATCAAATGCCCTAAAAACCACCAGAACTGGCGTTGAACACTAGTAATGGCATACCTACTGAGTATTCAGTATCCACTGAAGAAATCCCTATCCAAGAAATAAAGGAAGCCAAGGCTCATGTAGAGGCCATAAAGGTTCCTTTGCATGCACTTCTGCAGTGCATGAGTTCTGATGAACATTCATCCTCTGATGAGGATAAAGACACTAGGGAGGAGCAAGTTGCTCGGTACCTAGGAGCTCTCATGAAGCTGAATGCTAAGTTATTTGGTGCAAAACCCTTGGAGGAAGAACCTCCAGTGCTTACCAAAGAACTAAATGCTTTGGTTCAGCAGAAGCTTCCGGATCCCAGACGCTTCCTAATTCCTTGCACCATAGGCACCATGACCTTTGAGAAAGCTCTGTGTGACCTAGGGTCAAGTATAAACCTCATTCCACTCTCTGTAATGGAGAAGCTGGGCATCTTTGAGGTACAAGCTGCAAACATCTCACTAGAGATGGCAGACAAATCAATGAAGAAAGCATATGGCTTAGTACAAGATGTATTGGTAAAGGTTGAAAACTTTTACATCCCTGCAAACTTCATAATCTTGGATACTGGGGAAGATGAGGATGAATGCATCATTCTTGGAAGACCTTTTCTAGCCACTTCCAATGCTATCATTGATGTAGCAAAGGGAAAACTGATTTTACAACTATGGGAGGATCACATCTTGTTCAAGATGCCTCACCCCAACTCTCCCTTTGAAAAAAGAGAGATAACTGTACAACACTTAGTGTTCCAACCATCTCTTTCAGTGCAGAGCTTTACTAAGCCTCCAAACATCAATTCTAAGTTTGGTGTTGGGCAACCATCAACAAGCACTGAGAACAAAGGAACTAAGAAGAAAGTACCTAAAGGCTGGAGGGATAAGAAAGTACCCATTGAAGGCCTCTCACCTGGCATGAGAGTTGTCTTCACTAAGAAACCAGTTATACCACATACAGTGAGTCGTGTCTTATCTCTAGAGCATGTGGAGCTCATTCATGAAAAGACAAGAAGAAAGTTCACTGTAAAGGGCAAAATTCTGAGCCCATATCTATCTCCGTAAGGAGCTAACCATCAAGCTAATGACATTAAATAAGCGCTTGTTGGGAGGTAACCCAACCCTAATTAGTTATTTCTATTTCTTTTAATTCCTTAAGTTTGTTTTTCTTAGGATATTTCTTTAGGTTCATGATCATGTGCAGCAGTCAGAACAGAGACAGAAAGGTTCAACAATGAAAATAGAACACTCTGAATGGAGTGTCTTACTGGCGCTGAACGCCTGCCAGGGAGCACTGGCTGGGTGTTCAACGCCCAAAATGGCAGACTTGCTGGCATTGAACGTCAGCTAAGGAGCACTAGTTGGGCGTTCAACGCCCCCAAATGGTAGCTAAACTGACGTTGAACACCAGCCCGGGAGCACTGGCTAGACATTCAACGCCCCGAATGGCAACAAAGCTGGCGTTGAACGCCAGCCAGGGAGCACTGGCTGGGAGTTCAACGCCCATGAAGCAGAGTAGGGAATCTAAATTTCCTAGCCTCTCAGATCTAGTGGGTCCCACAGCATCTTTACCTACCCCATTTCTTCACTCTTCTTTTTCACACTTCCCCATACACTCTTCCCTATAAACCTTAACCCAATCACATCCATATCACTTCTCCAAAACCATCACAACTCCCACCAAACCCCACCCACTTCAAATCAAATTTCTCTCCCATTTACCCCACTTATGACCAAAACCAACCCTATCCCACTCCTATACATACTCCTCTTACTAACCCTTCATACACACATTTCATACACATCAAAGCCCCCTTGGCCGAATTGCTCTTCTCCCTCTATCTTCCTCTATTTTCTTCTTCTTCTACTCTATTCTTTTCTTTTATTTATTTTTGCTCGAGGACGAGCAAAGCTTTTAAGTTTGGTATGGGAAAAGCGTTGCTCTTTGCTTTCCATTACCACTTATGGCACCCAAGGTTGGAGAACCCTCTAAAAAGAGGAAAGGAAAGGCCGTAGCCACCACCTTCGAATCTTGGGAGAAGAAGGTGATCCCTGAGGTCCCTTTCAGGCTTAAGAAGAATGAGTATCCAAAAATCCGAAGAGAGACCTAGAGAAGAGGTTTGGAAGTCCTAACCAATCCCATCCAAGAGGTTGGGATTTTAATGGTGCAAGAGTTCTATGCTAATGCATGGGTCATGAAAAACCATGACATTAGTGTGAACCCAAATCCCAAGAATTGGAGCACCATGGTCTGAAGGAAAATCTTGGACTTTAGTCTAAAAGGTGTGAGGTTGGCATTCAAATTGCCTTTGATGCAAGGAAACCCACATCCTTACACTAGAAGAGTCAACTTTGATCAAAGACTGGATTAAGTACTTTCAGACATCTGTGGAAGGAGCACAGTGGAAAAGGGATTCCCAAGGCAAGCCCACTCCACTAAGAAGCTTGATCTTAAGCCTGTAGCTAGAGGATGGTTGGAATTCATCCAACACTCTATCATCCCTACTAGCAATCGGTTAGAGGTGACCATTGACAGAGCTATCATGATTCATTGCATCATGATTGGGAGTGAGGTGGAAGTACATGAGGTGATACCCCAAGAATCGTACAAGATAGTTGAAAAGCCTTCCACCAAAGCAAGGTTGGCTTTTCCTCACCTCATTTGTCACCTATGCAATTCAGCTAGAATTGTCATAGAAGGAGACATCTTCATTGAGGAGGACAAGCCCATCACTAAGAAGAGGATAGAGCAAACTAGAGAGCATGCACATGAGCCTGTGCAACCGCCTCAACATAAGATCCCAGAGATGCCTCAAGGGATGTATTTTTCTCCTCAAAACTATTGGGATCAATGGCATACTTCAGTGGGAGAATTAAGCTCTAACATGAATCAGTTGAGGATGGAGCATCAAGAGCATTCTATCATCCTCAATGAAATAAGAGAAGATCAAAGGGCTATGAGGAAAGAACAACAGAGACAAAGGAGTGACATTGAAGAGATCAAGAACTACATTGGATCCTCAAGGGGGAATAGTAGCCACCATCATTAAGGTGGATTCGTTCTCTTGATCCCCTTTTCTTATGTTATTTTTCTGTTTTCTATTATGTTTTATTGCCTGTTCTTTTGTTCTTGTTGCATGATCATCTATGTCATAAAGTTATAAAATGTTCCATATATCTCTCACCTTGCTTAAAAGAAAATTTTATTTGAAAAGAATTGAGAGATACATGGAGTGGGAAATCATGATTCACACTTTTCACAACTCCGCACAACTAACCAGCAAGTGCAATGGGTCGTCCAAGTAATAAACCTTACGTGAGTAAGGGTCGATCCCACGGAGATTGTCGGCTTGAAGCAAGTTATGGTCATCTTGTAAATCTCAGTCAGGTGGATTCAAATGGTTTTGAGGTTTTGATAATTAGAGGATAAATAAAACAGAAAATAAAATAAAGTTACTTATGTAATTCATTGGTGGGAATTTCAGATAAGCATCTGGAGATGCTTTGTTGCTTCTGAACCTCTGCTTTCCTATTGCCTTCTCCCAACCATGCGTGCTCCCTTCCATGGCAAGCTTTAGGATCCTCTCAGTGAAAATGGTCCTCTACGGTTTCTGCACGACTAATCAACTGTCGGATTTCTCGTCTCGGATGAAAAATACCAGGCACAGCTACCGCATGGCTAATCATCTATCGGTTCCCGCTAGCGTCGGAATAGAATCCATTGATCCTATTGCACACTGTCACTGTGCCTAACATTCGCAGGTTTGAAGCTCGTCACAGTCATTCCTTCCCAGATCCTACTCGGAATACCACAGACAAGGTTTAGATTTTTTGGATCCCAAGAATGCTACCAATAATTCTAGCCTATACCACGAAGATACTAATCTCACGGACTCATTCCGTGTATTAGATATCCAAGAGAATATACTCCAGTTGTCGTCCAATGACTACGTTGAACATCATGTAGACTGCTTTGTGGTTGTCAGGCACGCGGATCTTGGCTAAGCGAGTAACAAAGATTGGGTGGTTGTCACGGGTCACCCCTTCATTCTGACTTAACTGAATTAAGAACAAGAGTATATCTTGGAGAAGAAGTAGGCGTGAATTGAAAGAAAAACAATAGTACTTGCATTAATTCATGAAGAATAGCAGAGCTCCACACCTTAATCTATGAGGTGTAGAAACTCCACCGTAGAAAATACATAAGTGAAAAGAGGTCTAGGAATGGCCGTGAGGCCAACCTCCAAACGTGAACAATAGATGATAAAATTCTGATCAAAGATAGATCCGAATACAATAGTAAAAAGTGCTATTATACTAAACTAGTAACTTAGGTTTATAGAAAATGAGTAACTAAGTGCAGATAGTGTAGAAATCCACTTCCGGGGCCCACTTAGTGTGTGCTTGGGCTGAGCATTGAGCTTTACACGTGCATAGGCTGTTCCTGGAGTTAAACGCTAGCTTGGGTGCCAGTTTGGGCGTTTTACGCCAGGAAGTTTTAGGCTAGCTTTAGACGCCAGTTTGGGCCATCAAATCTCGAGAAAAGCATAAACTATCATATATTTCTGGAAATCCCAGGATGTCTAATTTCCAACGCAATTGAGAGCGCACCAATTGGGCTTCTGTAGCTCCAAAAAATCTACTTCGAGTGCAGGAGGGTCAGAATCCAACAGCATCTGCAGTCCTTTTTCAGCCTCTGAATCAGATTTTTGCTCAGGTCCCTCAATTTCAGCCAGAAAATATCTGAAATCACAGAAAAATACACAAACTCATAGTAAAGTCCAGAAATGTGATTTTTGCATAAAAACTAATAAAAATATAATAAAAAGTAACTAAAACATACTAAAAACTATGTAAAAACAATGCCAAAAAGAGTATAAATTATCCACTCATCAATACATTAATTTCAAGTTATATAATAAGAATAGTTCAATTATTTTGATGTGGTGGCATTGCTTTTGTTTTCTGAATTATGAATGAATAGTGCATATTTGAAATTAGAATTAAGAATGTTGGCTCTTGAAAGAATGAGGATAAAAGTGAAATTTATTGGTAATCTGAAAAATCCAAAAAATTGATTCTTGAAGTAAGAAAAAGCAGCAAAAAAAGCAAGATGCAATAGAAAGAAAAAAATATTGCATGCGAAAAAAAAAGAGATAAAATGCAGAAAAAGCCAATAGCTCTTTAAACCAAAAGGCAAGAGCAAAAAGCCAATAACACCTTTTAAACCAAAAGGCAAGTGTAAAAGGATCCAAGGCTTTGAGCATCAATGGTTAGAAGGGCCTAAAAGAAACAAAAAGTTCTTGGCCTAAGCGGCTCAACCATGTTGTCCCTAACCATGTGCTTGTGGTGTGAAGGTGTCAAGTGAAAAGCTTGAGACTGAGCAGTTAAAGTCATGATCCAAAGCAAAAAGAGTGTGCTTAAGAACTCTAGACACCTCTATCTAGGGATTCTAGCAAAGCTGAATCACAATCTGAAAGGGTTCACCCAGTTAAGTGTCTGTGGCATTTATGTATCCGGTGGTAATACTGAAAAACAAAGTGCTTAGGGCCACGGCCAAGACTCTAAAAGTTGTGTTCAAGAATCAAAAAGAACTAAACTATGAGAGTCAATAATATCATCTAGATTCTAAGTTCCTAAAGAGACCAACATTTCTGAGTTTCAATGGATAGTGAGATGCCAAAACTATTCAAAAGCAGAAAACTACAAAGTCTCGCTCATCTAATTGAAACTGAGCTTCATTGGAAACTCTGAGATTTATTGTATCGTACTCTAATTTTTATCCTACTTTGTTTTTAGTTGCTTGGGCACAAGCAACAGTTTATGTTTGGTGTTCTGATGAGCGGATATTTTATACGCTTTTTGGCATCATTTTCATATAGTTTTTAGTATGTTTTGTTTAAGTTTTCATAGGTTTTAGTGTAAAATTCACAATTTTGGATTCTACTTTGAGTTTGTGTGTTTTTATGCAATTTCAGATATTTTCTGGTTGAAATTGAGGAGCTGGAGCAAAAGTCTGATTCAGAGACAGAGAAAGCACTGCAGATGCTGTCCGGATCTGACCTCTTTGCACTCGAGAGAGCTTTTTTGGAGCTACAGAAGTCTAAATAGAGCGTTCTCAATGGCTATGAAAAACTAACATCCAGGACTTTCCAGAAATATATAATAGTTTATACTTTTCTTCAGGATTGAAGGCCCAAAATTGGCGTTCAATGCCAGCCTCCTGCCCTATTCTGGCGTCCAACGCCCAAAGGAGAAGAGACCAGCGTCCAACGCCCATAAAGGACCCCCTAGCCAGCGTTCAACGCTCTAGAGGCCTCCTAGCACGTGGATCTCAATCAAGCTCAGCCCAAACACTAATCAAGTGGGCCCCAAAAGTGGATTTTAGCATTAAAAGACTATTTTACCCTTCCTATGTAATCCTTAGTCATTAGCTTAGTATTTATTTGAGAACTTTTACAGACTCAAGGAGAGGACCTGTCATATTTCGTTTATCATTTTATTTTCTATCAGTATGAGTTTCTAAACCCCCTAGGTTGAGGGGAGGAGCTCTGCTGAGTTTTATGAATTAATAAAGTATAACTCTTCTATCTCAATGTGTGTTTGATTCTCTATTCTAAAATGTATATCCGTTCTTCATCATTATAAATGCGTTGAACCGGCACAAGGTTATCTCATTCTACAGGGGTTCAGAGTGAGTCTTTCATCGGACAATGATGAACCACCAGCTTGATCATACATCTCTTAGATGGCTAATCCACGACTTTGTTGGGGACTTCTCGAGACACCAGTTCAGCCGAGGTATGGGGAGATTAGAGTCTTTGTGGTAGAGGTTAGAACCAAAGGCGCAGCATTCTCTGATCCGGAAGATTCGACCTTATCTGTGGCATTTTGAGTAGGATCACTAAGGGGAATGAACTGCAGGAGCTTCACCTTCAATCAGACTGGATCTGCACTAACCCTGTAGTTCAGATCTGGAGGAGCATTGGTGTAACACCCTAATTAGCCTAAGCCTTACCTCGTGCCGTAAAGCAAAGGTTAATCAGAGATTACGACAATTCTAAAGCTCATACGTATAATATATAGAAGAAATAATATAATCTAGAAGCCCAATGAAAGCTATAGCTCAAAAACTAGGATTCGAGAAGCGCAAACGTACTATCTTAAGGCATAAGAAATAGATAAGATACAGCAAAATATAATTATATAATATCATAGGAAACTAGCCTCGACTCGTGGAGTTTAAGCCGGCTACACATACCCAAGTATACAAAATCATATAGAAAGCCAACAGTTTAAAAACAGCTTATACAAGTTTTTCCTCTCACAATACAAGCCTCTAGGCTAAACAAAACACCGCTAGACTAAAACAATTAAGCATGAATATGTCCACCTTAACTTAATAAATAGGGTATTCTATCTTAGGGATATCTACTCTAACCAAACACCGCTGTCCCACAGCCTTCACCAACCGATCCTCCATGCGATCCCATCGCCACCGCCTTCCGAACCTCCTCAATCCCAATAGAAAACACAAGTATTATACAATGCAAGTAACTCACAAGTATAAGCATATAAAGCAATTAATTCAGATAGCAATTAGGCATGTTATTCAGTGAGGCAAACCATTACAAGTAAACAAAGCATACAAACAGGTAGAAAATGCATATGATGAATGCCTGCCATACTAGCTATGATATCACATTGTCGGTTTAACTGCCAACCCGACACATCTCCATGGAGACGTTGCCCTTCGGATTTCTCATATGGGAACCCCCGAGATATAGTACCCGGATCACTGTCCAGGTACCGGTGCCTGCTCGCCTATGGTCCGAAGGAATGCGAGTGGGATACTCTTGCCACAGACCTTACATCTCAACGCAAGTGGGACGAACCACCTCCCTTACGCCGCCGCCGCTACCTCGACAGGTGGGATCCAACCGCCGTCCCTGCCGGGCGCATAGCATCTCATATTCTCAGTAAAAACAATATTTCAGCAGTTTTCAGAAAACATTTTCAGTATACAGAGATCCATCGTCTCAATCCGAGTCCTCGACTCCTCTCAACCACTGTCCCTTTCATAACTCAATTTTCCAATGTCGAAGGTTCATCATTCCGTATCTCATATATCACTCATCCTCCATCCAACGTCGAATCATTCTCAGTACTCCAGAAACCTAGACCTCCGCTTTCTAATTTATCATAAAACTGTGTTCTAGAAATCTTAGGTTACATCCCCTGTTCCAATACTCAAAGTTAAGCCCATACATTTTAAAATGGTGTTTTAGAAGCTCACAACCATGTTGGGAAGGTAGAATAGTTGAAAAAAATTAAAATTTTGAGAAACAGGATGTGTGCAGCCACACAAGGGTCTGTGCGTGCGCACACTCCTGAGAGTTTTGAAATGTGTGCGTACGCACAGGGGTCTACGTACGCACAGATGTCAATTTTTACAAAGGTCTGTGCACTCGCACAACCTGTGCTAGTGCCCCCAATAGACCAGCCTTCCCGACGTGTGCGTCCGCACAAACCTGTGCGTCCGCACAGACCTGTGCGTCCGCACAGACCTGTGCGTCCGCACAGGTTGAAGTTTTTCCATAGATGTGTGCGCGCACAGGCTGTGCTGACACTGCGAACAGAATACACTTCCCTACCTGTGCGTGCGCACAGGTGTATGCGTCCGCACAGGTCGACATACTGGCATGGGTGTGCGCCCGCACGAGAGTGTGCGCCCGCACACATCAGCAAATCTTGAAATTCTGCAACTTTGCATAATTTCAGATTTTTAACACCAACTTTGAAGGATCATAACTTTCTCTACAAAATTCCAATTTTCACAAATTTTTTATCGATTTAAAGAGTTTTAAAATATCTTTAATCATAAATAAATTTCAATCAATTTTGAAAACCGAGGCAAAAGTTATGATCGTACAAAGTTCATCAAAAACTCAATTTTACCAAACTTCATAACTTACACAATTTATTATCATACACATTCCAACCTTTACCATACCATTCCAAAACTCCATTTTTCATCAAAATGTACCTATTGTATCATAATACACCAACCTTACCACATTCTCCTTCTCATTTCCTTATTTCCACTTCCAACATCAACTATATAACACTTATGATCAAAATCACCATCACACTCACCAACTCATAAATCATCATACTACAATTATCATAAGGAATCAACTTCCAATCCATACAATTATTCAACAACATCATACTATTACAATTCATCACAGTTAACCCAACATTCATCAATTCATCACATTTAGCACATCAACCATCATTTTAGTTCAACATATCTTATTGGTCACTAGCCTATGTGTCCATGAATATTATATACTACATAGAGGAAACCGAAACCATACCTTGGCCGATTCCCCTTTATGCACCCAAATTCCAACTTAGCATAATTAATCTTCCAACCACAATCCAAGCTTTTAAATCCACTCCAATAAGCACAATTAGTTCCAAGAGCTCCCAAAGCCACAACAATCAAACTATATACATATGAATCACCACCAATCAACCTAGGGCTTAACATAAATCAAATCTCACAAGGGTTTACTATCTCTTAGCTCTCCCAACATATTTGATGGCCACAATCCAAGGCTAAGCAAGGATTAGAGCAAACCTAAACATCCAAAATCACAAAAACTCACTTAGGCACAAACCCTAAGTACCCAAATTTTTCAAGGGAGAAACTAGAAACATTTCGTAATTACCTTGAGGGTTTCTTGGGTGGGTTTTGTAAAGCTCTCAACGAGGAACGCGTAGCCTTAAACGGCGCGGCGATCGGAGCTCTCTAGCTCAAGATATGAGCTTTGGAAGTTGACAATGAACAGTAACCATGGGATTTCTCCCTTCTTCTCTTTTCTGCATGTATGAGTGTGTTTGTTTGTGTGTTATGCTGAAATGGGTTCATTAATGAACCTTTTATATGTTGGGCTTGGATCCAACTTGGGCTCGGTCCAACTCGTTAGCGTTTTTAGCCCGTTTGGCCCAACTTCGGGCCAAACCTTTAAAATTAACGCCCGGTTTTCCACTTCTAACATTTTTCTAAGGTTTTCGCCGGTTTTCACTTTTTCTCATGCGGTACCGGGCAGATTTGAACCGGTTCAACTGTCGGTTCGCAGTTTTTCACAGTTTTTCGCTGAAAGCATATTTTCTGACTCAGAAAAACCTACTGAGTACGAAAATCACCTTTAAATCCTCAAATTCTCACTCTAACTTTTCGGAATCTAATTTGGGCAATTAATCACTTAATTAACCGATTGATTAATTACGGTTCTTACATTCTCCCCACCAAATAAGAAATTTTGCCCTCAAAATTTGAATTACTTGAGAAAAGCTCGGGATAATTCTTTCGTATTTCAGACTCCAACTCCCAAGTGTGCTCTTCTACTCCTGCTCACTCCCAGGCAACTTTAACCAATGGGACATCCTTTCCTCGCAGTTTCTTCACACTAGTGTCATTGATTCTCACTGGCGCTACTTGGAAAGTTAAGTTCTCCTTTAACTCAACCGACTCAGGTTCCAACACATGTGCTGCATCCGACGTGTACTTACGGAGCTGTGAGACGTGGAATACGTCATGCAAGTTAGATAGATGAGGTGGCAAAGCGACTTGATACGCCACCGGCCCGAATCTCTTTAGAATCTCAAATGGTCCTATGTATCTTGGATTCAACTTCTTGGTCTTGATTGCTCTTCCAATCCCAGTTGTCGGTGTGACCTTGAGGAATACGTGTTCTCCTACTTCAAACTCTAACGGCTTCCTTCTCTTATCTGCATAACTCTTTTGTCAACTCTGAGCAGTCAAAATCCTTTCTCGTATCCTCTTAATCTTCTCAGTAGTCTCTGCTACCACATCTGGGCCCAATACACTTGCTTCACCAGAGTCATACCAACAAAGTGGAAACTGGCACTTTCGCCATACAAAGCCTCATACGGAGCCATCCCAATGCTCGCATGAAAGCTGTTGTTGTATGCAAACACCACCAATGGCATGTAACGATCCCAACTCCCGGGTCGATCCAACACACATGCTCTTAGCATATCTTCCAATGTCTGAATAGTCCTTTCCGACTGTCCATCGGTTTGCGGATGATATGCGGTGCTAAGACATAGCTTTGTACCGAAAGCTCTTTGGAAAGCTCCCCAAAACCTTGAAGTGAATCGGGGATCACGGTCCGATACTATGCTTGATGGCACACCATGCAACCTTACTATCTCCTTGATGTACAATCTCGCCAACTCTTCCATAGAACAATTTACTCGGATAGGCAGGAAGCGAATTTGGTTAAGCGATCCACGATTAACCAAATCACATCAAATCCCGACCTAGTCCTCGGTAAACCGGTCACAAAATCTATAGCAACTCCTTCCCACTTCCACTGAGAAATCTCAAGTGGTTGTAACATTCCTGATGGTTTTTGATGCTCTATCTTCACTTTCTGACAAGTCAAACACTTGGATACTACTGTTGCTACATCACCCTTCATCCCCGGCCACCAGAACATCTTCTTCAAGTTATAATACATCTTCGTGCTTCCGGGACGGATAGAAAATCCACTGTTGTGAGCCTCCGACAGCAAGTCTCGCCTCAAACTCCCAACATCCGGTATACAAATTCTTCCCTTGTATCTCCATAACCCTTCATCATCCTTAGTGAATTCTTCGTGCCTCCTATCACCAAATGATTGGAACAATTGTTGAAGCTTCTACTCATCTTACTGAGTCCTTTGTATTTCTAATTTAAACGTGCTTGAGATTTGTAGCTGGTTCAAACAAGCTCTCTCGGCAACTTCACCAATATCCAGCTTAAGATCCACAAACTTATCTACTAGCTCTTCTTCCTTGATCCTCATCCAAGCTATCGTTAGAGATTTTTGACTCAAAGCATCTGCCACCACGTTCGCCTTTCCAGGGTGATAACTCAACTCGAAGTCATAATCTTTAAGCTAATCCATCCACCTTCTCTGGCGCATATTAAGCTCCTTCTGATCAAAGATATACTTGAGACTCTTATGATCAGAAAAGACGCTAAACCTTACTCCGTACAAGTGGTGTCTCCAAATCTTCAATGCAAACATAATCGCCGCTAATTCCAAATCATGAGCGGGGTAATTCACCTCATGCGGTCTTAGCTGACGCGATGCGTAAGCTACCACGTTCCGGTGTTGCATCAACACGCAATCCAAACCCTTCAAGGAAGCGTCACAGTACACTTCAAACGGTTCATGCGGTTCCGGTAAGATTAGAACAGGTGCTGAAGTTAATCTCTGCTTTAACGTCTGAAAACTCTCTTCACACTCCGACGTCCACACGAATGGCACTTCTTTCCTTGTCAACTTTGTCATTGGTAGCACAATCCGGGAAAACCCTTCGATAAATCTCTTGTAATATCCAGCTAAACCTAAAAAGCTCCTAACTTCCGTCACAGTCGTCGGTCTTTCCCATTCCATCACCGCTTCTACCTTAGAAGGATCTACAGGTATTCCTCCTTTACTCACTACGTGGCCTAAGAACTCTACTTCCTCCTTCCAGAACTCGCACTTTGACAACATAGCGTACAATTTCTGCTCCTTTAAGATTTGTAGTACAATCCTCAAGTGTTCCTCATGCTCTCTTGCCATCTTAGAGTAAACTAAGATGTCATCTATGAAAACCACCACGAATTTATCCAAAAAGGGATGAAAGACTCTGTTCATGTAATCCATGAAAACAGCAAGTACATTCGTTAACCCAAAGGACATTACCACAAACTCGTAGTGTCCATAGCGTGTCCTAAACGCAGTCTTAGGAATATCATCTTCCTTCACCATGATCTGATGGTAACCGGATCTTAAATCAATCTTGAAAAACACTCCAGCTCCTTGCAATTGATCCATCAAGTCATCTATCCTTGGTAGCAGATACTTATTTTTCACAGTCACTTTATTCAACTGTCTATAATCCACACACAAATGCATTCCTCCATCTTTCTTCTTCACCAATAAAACTGGCGCTCCCACAGTGATACACTCGGCCGAATAAACCTCTTGTTTAGTAGCTCTTCCAACTGAGTCTTTAACTCTGCCAACTCTACCGTAGCCATTCTATAGGGCACAATCGACACTGGCCCGGCTCCCGGCACCAATTCGATCGCAAATTCAATTTTCTTCTGAGGTGGGAACTCCGGGATATCTTTCAGAAACACTTCTGGAAAATCTCTAAACACCGGTATCTGATCTAAGTTCTGGGCATCACCCAACGCATTAGCAACAAACAGAATATAACCCTGACACTCTTCCCTACTACAATACACCATTACAGAGTTCAGGTAATACCCCGTAGCTACCACTGATCCATTTTCTCCATCCAGCATAAACCGAATTGTCCGTTCAAAGCAATCCAACAAAACCCGATTCTTCGACAACCAATCAAACCCCAAAATCATTTCAAGCCCTACCATTGGTAAACAGATCAAATCATGCACAAACTCTCTACCCTCAAGCTTGAAACCTACTTGTTTACAACCTGACCTAGTCATAACTGTTTGATGCGGAGTATGTACATGCAGATCAAAAGGTAACTCTAACACTTTCAAGCCTAATTCCTCAACTTTAGCAAACAAAATATATGAATGCAAAGCCCCAGTATCATATAAAGCAACTAAGGATTTATTACCAACTAGACATATACCTCTCATCAATGGATCCGCCTTAGAAGCATCCTTGGCATTCATAGCAAAGACTCGACCTTGATGCTGATTCTAGCCTGCATTCTGATTCCTCCCACGAGGGCAATCCTTCGCAATGTGGCCAGGCAACCCACAGTTGAAGCACCCACCTATACCAATCTTGCATGAGTCATAAGGATGAAAACGTCCACAATGATTACAAGCTAAATCTGGAGAACTCTTACTCTGATTTCCTCTTCCCCTAGCATACTGAAACTGATTCTGATTGTTCTTTCTGAAGTCCCCTTGGCCTTGAGGTGCATATCCTCCTCTCTTGAAACGTTGTCCTCTCGGATGAAAGTACTTGCCACGCCCCCGATTAGAGCTCCCTCCATGAGTGTCCTTAAATGCCGCCACGATCTTGGCATATTCTTCCACTACTCTAGCCTTATTCACTAAGTCAGAGAAGACACGGACCTCCATAGGAGCCACAGCAGTCATAATGTTGTCCTTCAAACCCCTCTAATACTTAACGCATCTCCAGGTCTCGTAAGTCTCCGGGTCACCGTGACACACCCGAGAAAACCTACAGAGCTCTTCGAACTTGTTGGTGTACTCTGCCACAAACATGGAACCTTGCTTCAGCTGCATTAGCTCCATCTCCTTTGCCTCCCTTGCAGACTCAAGAAAGTATTTCTTATAGAAAGCCATTTGGAACACCTCCCATGGAACATCGACGTTCTGAAACTGTAGCAAATGATACTCAGCTTGCCACCAGGACTGGGCCTCTCCCGCTAGCTGATAAGCGGCAAACTCTTCATACTGATTGAGTGGAACATGCTGCGCCTGTAAAGCACACTCTATAGCCTGGAACCAGTGCTCTACTTCAACAGGATTTGTGGATCCTCAGAAACTTGGTGGATGAACCTTGAGAAACGTTGCCAAGGTCATCGGAACTACTCCCATGTTATCGCTGTTACCCTCAGCATTATCATTGGCATTTCCTTCGCCATTTCCGTTCCCGGCCGGTTGGCCCAATCTCTGCACAGCTTGCAGAGTTGCAGCAGCATTCGCTTCCATGGTGTTTGCTAAGTTAGCCATGGCCGCCATGAACTCGGCAAGGTTATCAGTTGGTTGCTCATTCCTATTTTCCCGTGTACATGTTCGACCTCGCTCGTGAGTGGCCATGTAGGGTTCCTGTCTACACCAAACAATCAATATCAAGGTGATCAGTCTCAATATCAAAAGCATAGTGTTTTAATTATCCCAAACAGGCACTCACAAACAAGCATGCTATGCAATATCAAATAGATAACCTAATAGCATCAAAGAAAAGACACACAGAGTATGCATTGAAGCACAATCGGTCCATCCCTCAGGCTCACGAGGACGAACTGCTCTGATACCACTAAATGTAACACCTTAATTAGCCTAAGCCTTACCTCGCGCCGTAAAACAAAGGTTAATAAGATATTACGACAATTCTAAAGCTCATACGTATAATATATAGAAGAAATAATATAATATAGAAGTCCGATGAAAGCTATAGCTCAAAAACTAGGATTTGAGAAGCACAAACGTACTATCTTAAGGCATAAGAAACAGATAAGATATAGCAAAATATAAGTATATAATATCATAGGAAACTAGCCTCGACTTGCGGAGTTTAAGCCGGCTAGCCATACCCAAGTATACAGAATCATATAGAAAGCTAACAGTTTAAAAACAGCTTATACAAGTTTTTTTCTCTCACAATACAAGCCTCTAGGCTAAACAAAATACAAAAGAGAGAGACATAAAAACAAAATAAACCAAAAAGATCCCAACGGAATACAAGATCCTCCGCTCCTGTCACCATCCAAAGCAACTCACCGAGGTGGGTTGCGACCTGCATCTGAAAAACACAACAAAAATATGGTATGAGAACCGGAGGTTCTCAGTATGGTAACAGTTCCCAATGATGTAGGATATAAGACCCCGAGATGCCAAAGGCAATCCTAAGCTCCATATCCATCACAAGATTCAACTTAAAGCATACTAAAACAATTAAGCATGAATATGTCCACCTTAACTTAATAAACAGGGTAATCTATCTTAGGGATATCTACTCTAACCAAACATCGCTGTCCCACAGCCTTCACCAACCGATCCTCCATGCGATCCCATCGCCACCGCCTTCCGAACCTCCTTAATCCCAGTAGAAAACACTAGTATTATACAATGCAAGTAACTCACAAGTATAAGCATATAAAGCAATTAATTCAGATAGCAATTAGGCATGTTATTCAGTTAGGCAAACCATTACAAGTAAACAAAGCATACAAATAGGTAGAAAATGCATATGATGAATGCCTGCCCTACTGGCTGTGATATCACATTGTCGGTTCAACTGCCAACCCGACACATCTCCATGGAGACGTCGCCCTTCGGATTTCTCATATGGGAACCCCCGAGATATAGTACCCAGATCACTGTCCAGGTACCGGCGCCTGCTCGCCTTTGGTCCGAAGGGATGCAAGCGGGATACTCTTGCCATAGACCTCACATCTAAACGCAAGCAGGACGAACCACCTCCCTTACGCCGCCGCCGCTACCTCGACAGGCGGGATCAAACTGCCGTCCCTGCCACGCACATAGCATCTCATATTCTCAGTAAAAATAATATTTCAGCAGTTTTCAGAAAACAATTTCAGTATACAGAGATCCATTGTCTCAATCCGAGTCCTCGACTCCTCTCAACCACTGTCCCTTTCATAACTCAATTTTCCAATGTCAAAGGTTCATCATTCCGTATCTCATATATCACTCATCCACCACCCAACGTCAAATCATTCTCAGCACGCCAGAAACCTAGACCTCCGTTTTCTAATTTATCATAAAACTGTGTTCTAGAAATCTTAGGTTACATCCCCTGTTCCAATACTCAAAGTTAAGCCCATACATTTTTAAATGGTGTTTTAGAAGCTCACAACCATGTTGGGAAGGTAAAATAGTTGAAAACAATTAAAATTTTGAGAAACAGGATGTGTGCGGCCACACAAGGGTCTGTGCGTGCACACACTCCTGAGAGTTTTAAAATGTGAGCGTATGCACAGGGGTCTGCGTACGCACAGGAGTCAATTTTTACAAGGGTCTATGCACTCACACAACCTGTGCCAGTGCCCCCAACAGACCAGCCTTCCCGATGTGTGCGTCCGCACAGGTTGAAGTTTTCCATAGATGTGTGCGCGCACAGGCTGTGCTGACGCTGCGAACAGAATGCACTTCCCTACCTGTCCGTGCGCACAGGTGTGTGCGTTCGCACAGGTCGACATACTGGCAGGGGTGTGCGCCCGCACAAGAGTGTGCGCCCGCACACACCAGCAAATCTTGAAATTTTGCAACTTTGCATAATTTCAGATTTTTAACACCAACTTTGAAGGATCATAACTTCCTCTACAAAATTCCAATTTTCACAAATTTTATATCGATTTAAAGAGTTTTAAAATATCTTTAATCATAAACAAATTTCAATCAATTTCGAAAACCAAGGCAAAATTTATGATCGTACAAAGTTCATCAAAAACTCAATTTTACCAAACTTCATAACTTACACAATTTATTATCATACACGTTCCAACCTTTACCATACCATTCCAAAACTCCATTTTTCATCAAAATGTACCTATTGTATCATAATACACCAAACTTACCACATTCTCCTTCTCATTTCCTTATTTCCACTTCCAACATCAACTATATAACACTTATGATCAAAATCACCATCACACTCACCAACTCATAAATCATCATACTACAATTATCATAAGGAATCAACTTCCAATCCATACAATTATTCAACAACATCATACTATTGCAATTCATCACAATCAATCCAACATTCATCAATTCATCACATGTAGCACATCAACCATCATTTTAGTTCAACCTATCTTATTCGTCACTAGCCTATGTGTCCATGAATATTATATACTACATAGAGGAAACCGAAACCATACCTTGGCCGATTCCCCTTTATGCACCCAAATTCCAACTTAGCACAATTAATCTTCCAACCACAATCCAAGCTTTTAAATCCACTCCAATAAGCACAATTAGTTCCAAGAGCTCCCAAAGCCACAACAATCAAACTATATACATATGAATCACCACCAATCAACCTAGGGCTTAACATAAATCAAATCTCACAAGGGTTTAGTATCTCTTATCTCTCCCAACAGATTTGATGGCCACAATCCAAGGCTAAGCAAGGATTAGAGCAAACCTAAACATCCAAAATCACAAAAACTCACTTAGGTACAAACCCTAAGTACCCAAATTTTTCAAGGGAAAAACTAGAAAGATTTCGTAATTATCTTGAGGGTTTCTTGGGTAAGTTTTGTAGAGCTCTCAACAAGAAACGCGTAGCCGCAAATGGCGTGGCGATCGGAGCTCTCTAGCTCAAGATATGAGCTTTGGAAGTTGACAATGAATAGTAACCATGGGGTTTCTCCCTTCTTCTCTTTTCAGCATGTATGAGTGTGTATGTTTGTGTGTTATGCTGAAATGGGTTCATTAATGAACCTTTTATATGTTGGGCTTGGGCCCAACTTGGGCCCGGTCCAACTCGTTAGCATTTTTAGCCCATTTGGCCCAACTTCGGGCCAAACCTTTAAAATTAACGCCCGGTTTTTCACTTCTAACATTTTTCTAAGGTTTTCGCCGGTTTTCACTTTTTCTCATGCGGTACCGGGTATACTTGAACCGGTTCAACTGCCGGTTTGCGATTTTTCACGGTTTTTCTCAGAAAGCACATTTTCTGACTCAGAAAAACCTACTGAGTCCGAAAATCACCTTTAAATCCTCAAATTCTCACTCTAACTTTTTGAAATCTAATTTAGGCAATTAATCACTTAATTAACCGGTTGATTAATTACGGTTCTTACAATTGGCGATCTCTTAAAAATGGCGTCGATCACATACAGCCTGCTATAGAAGAAATCATTCACAAGTTGAAGAAGACAGTAAGACCGGATCAATCCAGAAGAACAAAGCATCTCCAAGCCTTAACCATCTTCATATCATTACATTCACCATCAACTGGGTAACGTTTTATTTATCTTCCTTTTATGCGGATTAGACAAACAAACAACTCTTCTGTCCGCCTACTAAGATCTACAAGATAATCAGGGTTTGCTTCAAATCACAATTCTCGTGGGATCGACCCTGTCTCACTCAGGTATTACTTGGCGACCCAGTACACATGCTGGTTCAATAGTGCGAAGTGTAATTCCGCGCTACCAGAAAGGATCTTGGGTTTCGATTGAAGAGAATGAGACTATAGTAGTGAAGTGAAGTGACGTGATTGTCGATGAAGATGAGGTGGGATTAGAGTTTGAAATGAATTAGATTAGAGTAAAGGAGCAATTTAAAATTTTTGACAGATTTGTAGAGTTTAGATTGTTTTATCTATAAAATTCTATCTTTCATAATTACAAATTAATTTTAGTTCTTTTATAATCAGATTTATTAGCATTATAATCTTTCATGATAAGTTTTATTACTTTACTCATATTTCTAGTATGCCCATTTTTGCTTCTTTTGCTTTGTGCTAAGAAGTTTGAAACTATCATGGAAGTCATAATGACCAAATGAAGCCCACTTTGGTTTGTCTGTCTTGCACAAGTCTCGATCAAAGTCGTTATTGTGAGAGGTGCAAAAACTACCACTCTGCTCACCCCGTTGCTACCATGCGTATTATGTTTTCATATGACTATTGTCTGTTCTGTGCCAGTGCAAGTGTTAATATTCTCAGGTTGCCATTTACCCGCTCCCTCTTTTTTCTCTTCCAGCTCTAAATTTGATTCAACTTTGAATAATAAGAACTTTCAGTGCAATTTAAGGATAATAAGATCCCTTTTTTTTGTGACTAAAAAAATTAGATCTCTGATTCTCCACAATCATCAACTATTATTTTAACTAATATTTGATGCATATGTTGAATAAACGATTCAATCATATTTGCAAATTTTTTTTTTATTTTGTGAGATAATTAAACCAATTAGCATATTACCGTTTTTAATTTTTTTTTCTAGAACTCGTATAAAAGGGACAAGCCATAAACACTTTCATCTAGAGGGGTCAGAATGAAATTTTCAAAAATCTAAAGCCAACCTGTCTCCTCTTGTTATTGTTAGTGACTTGAAGCTAGTTGTTATTGACTTATTGTGGTCCACAATAGCATGTTTAGAATAATAGCACACTTTATTCATACGGGATGGTCAATTATCATCTAAAATCATGGAGTTTTCTGGAGTTCCGAAAAACATCATGATTACAAATTGATTAGATTTATATCTCAAATAGCTCTAGTAGAATCATTAAAAACAATAAAACACAAATCTTATAACATACTTTAAAAATAAGGTTATTGCAGTAGTGGAATTCCAATGTATCATCCCTTATGTTTATTCTAAATTTCTATCAAGATATCAATATTTTCACTCTTCACTTATTATGACTCTTATTATTATATTACTCCTATATGAAACTATTTTCATTACACTTCACATCTCATGACAGTGTTAAGTTTTTCTATCTTATTTTTAAGCTTACTTTACATGTACACACTTTTCTAAAATTTTAATTTTTGTAATTTTAAATTCAAATTCAAAATTACAAAATAACATATCTCCATTCTCTGCAGTTTTTTTTTTTTTTCTCAAAATTATAAAAGGGATTCTTTCCATTATTTTTTTCTCTTCTTCACTTATTCTCTTTTTCTTTAATTCTTATTGGTCTCCTCCGTTCACTTTTTTTAGACACACCTCCACTATTACGCGGAGACAAAAAGCTTTATAGGAGATCTGCTTCGATCATAAATTCGTAATGCTTTGCGATGACGAATTATGTATGTTCTTTATTATTTAATCTAATGTATATCTTCTAATTTTGGTAATATTTGAAATATTGTTGTTGTTATGTATATGCGTCTTTGTTTGGTATGTAGCTATTCATGCAGAAAAGCCAGAACTTCATTGTTGTTGCCGGAAATCTATTTTCAATTTGTGAAAAAATTTTAACCTCTTTCCCTCTTATATTCAATTTGCTTACAATATACAAAATCAAATGAGATTTTTTATGTCAATGTACGTCAAAAGGTTGGACCTTCTTTCACAACGGGATTTCATTGGAGGGGTTCTACATCATCAGAAATTTTTCTTACCAGGAGATGGTGAAGATTTTGTCTTCAACATGGCATAGTCGAAGAGAGCAAGGTCAAATTTGACATCCCTGTTAATGATGAGAAATTAATGAATTTAGAAATTTTAAGTATTTAATATTTGTTAGGATTTTCTCTTCCATCAAACAAGCACTATAGATCCTTTTGATTATTCATTATGCAGTTAATTTGTTTATGTTTCTCATTATTTTTTCTATTTATATATGTAATGGATATATTTATTTGAATATAGTAATCTAGTTATCATGCTCATTACTTTCTTCTTTATTAATTTATGTTTCTTTATTAATTTTTCTTCTAGAATGCTTTATACATAATTTTTGTTGTATTGTTACATGGTATCCAAGTTCCTACTACAAAATTGTTACATTCTAATTATCATATGACTTTGTGCAGCGATATAATAATTTTTTAACTGATAAAATTTTGAACTCAATCATATTTTATGTAATCAGCTTCAAAATTTCTCTTATATCATATGTAACAGTAATTTATATACTACTGAAAAATCATTTAACCCTCATAATATGTTTCTACCAAATTTTTTCAATAAATGTCTAACTATTTACATACATGTATTATCCTATATGCCTAAACATAAAGCGAGTTATTATAACTCAAATATTGAACTTGTTATGATAACTCAAATTTATATTCTTAAACACAATTTAACACTTTCATGTCATATATAATTTTTGTAGTATTAATCACAATTACATATTTAATTGTTACTTCAATGTATTGAATTAATTTCAGTTACTTCTCATTTATTTTACACATAAAATAGCTCAATCAATGTTTTGATACTTATTTTAGATTAATTTCTTTTCATGAATTTGCAGGCCACTTGATAGTTTAATTTTTCTCTAAATCATACATTTTTGTTCCTTTTTTTTGTACCATATCATTACTCATAATTTCAATCATTTATCATAATTTTTTTTCATTCAATTATCTTAATTGTACACCAAAATTATCTTTATGTTCTTCACTATTATTGATTTTTTTTTTTTTGTAAAAATTATAAAGGTTGTTCACATTATAAATATTGCTCTCCTTCAATTTATTTTACCACACCATAATAACTCTTTTAGTACCATCACCAAATTAGCTTGATTATATTTTTTTATTATTTTTTATTAAATTTTAAACAATAACTCTAACTAAAGGATATTGAAACTGCCAATGAAAGTTGTCAAAACTATAAGATAGATAGAATCTTGAAACTGTGGTCAATCTCACCAAACGGACGGGACAATTCACTAGTGAAAGAAAGAAATGTATGTTATTATTTTATCTTTTCTTATTTTATTTTTTTTATACTTTATCTTTTCCACATCGAAATGCTGTTCTATTTTAGTGGGAACTGGGAATTCTAAAACAATTTAGTGAATTTGTTGTGAACGTGCGGACATGCACATCAGGCCACTATAGTCTATAGGTTTCATACGGAATAACAAAAACGAAAATAATAAACTAGTAGTGTTGACAATAATGACAAACAATGAATAGTACTAGTAAACATTCCCTCATGAAAAATTGACATAGTAGGAGAAAGCAGCGGTAGGAACCAGGAAGTAGGAAGTTAACAGGCTATTTGAACGTAATTATTTAAGGCCGGAAAATTAGGGGTGTACGCCAACCGAAGTTCACATTGGAAAAGACAAACGAAACTCCAACAGATCAAGCAAAACTCGGGCAAGTGGGTAACAGCTAACGAGCACCACAACTACAGCAATCAAGTTGGCCAACAAGGCCAAAATCCAATATAATTTGCAAAGATGAGACACGCACACACCTCCCAAAGAAAAGTAAAATAATATCAACGTACCAAACAGCATAATCTATTTTCCTATAAGTTCAATTTTCAGCATTGAAATTAAAACAGCAACCTGCAACGTCTACAAACCACCAGAAATGAAAATAGACACCGGATCAATTCAGAATATTAAGCATACAATGAAATGAAATGAAATGACAATTCAGAATAGTATCATACCAAGACTAGAAGGCATGATTTATTTTTTACGAAAGACAATAGTAAAAACTCTTAACAATAAAAACACGAACATAAAACAAAAGACAGCAAACTACTCTTCTTCCTCTTCATCTTTCCAGCACTTCAGAGTTGATCTAGGTGAACCACAATCAGAAGTCTTGACGAACTTCTGATAGACAACAGAACCACCCATTCCAATCCCCTCGTGGCTCCTCTCTTCACGACAGTATCCCTTAACATCCAGCAAACAGCTCTGCTCAAATGACTTGCTTGAACAGTCAACATGAACCGCTAACGAAAACTCAGTAGGTTGGAAGCATGCCAACACACTCTCAACTAGATCGTTCAGATTGACCATTTTCAAATCATATCCCACTGTTTCAAAGCTTGCATAGCTGAAACCATCTTCTGGAGTAACATGAATTGTAGAAACAGCAGCACCTTCGACAGAATTCATTGAATAACCGCAAGGCTCAAATTCAAAGTCGCATATATCAGAATCAGGAAGGATCTTTCTGATGCCGGAATTAGCAGTCATCCGCGCTGCTGAACCAGATGGTTCCTTATAGAAAACAAGTGCTTTCTCTCTGTCCAATCCAGTCATGCACATTTCAAGTGTGTAGACAGAGTCGCATGGGCTCACAGATTCTGCAGAAGCAGAGTAAACATGCCATTTCTGTGGTTTGTCTATGCCACCGCCCATAATGTAAGCCATGCTGCCTGAACCAAGCTTCCCAAAATGGCTATCCAGAATGGCAACTTCTTCGGAGAAGCTGCGGTGTGGGAAGGACTGGGCACCAGGAAAAATGAAACTTCCTCGGGTATACCTCACAGATTTGACATTAAGTGAAAGGGTCTCAGCCAACCGCAATATGGGTGGGATTGAAAGCAATAACTTAGTAGTACCACAAGTTTTAATGATAATCTTGTAGGGATAAACGAAGAGGCTTGACTCAGAAAGAACATAGGAGTCAACGTCGTTGCTTGAAAGCGAAGAAACAATGGTGCACTCAGCTGGAGCAAGAATCTCATCCAACTGGGACTTGGTGAGAGACCTTAGACCCTTTCCTTCAGGGTCAGAAAAGAGTCCAGGGTGGGAAAAGCATATTTCCAACCTCTTTTCGTAGCCTTCAAAACCAATAGCAGAAACCGGCACTGCCATGGCCATGGTGTTTCAGAAAGAAATTAATGCAGTAGGAAACGGAGGAAAACAGATGCAAGGGCACAATCGCAAAGAGAGGGATTGGAAAGACGTCGTTTGAAGGAGAGTAGTGAATAAACCTAAAGAAAAACGAGAAAATAAAAAGCTAAAAATAAAACAATGGTTGCAAGCAACGGAGAACTATTTGTCAGGAGGGATATCAGGATGGCTTGCGAGCGCACTGCAAAAGAATCATAGAGGAAACAAAAACATTTTAGCACAGATGAAGACCATCAAACAAATAAAATTAAGATCAGTGTACCGTAAATGAAAGGAAAATTACGTTTGAGTAAGCAGCAGATCTGAACTTCTTGATTCCACCGTTTGGACGAACGTCTTCAATGCTGTAACCGAGGGGAGCTTCGTAGAATAATGATTTACTACTACTACTACTACTACTAGACTTCTTCCCACCTTTTGACTCCATTAGATCATTCAGTCCTGCTTCAACAAAAATGAACAGACAGTTGAACAAATTGCTCAAACACTCAGGTACAAGAACACAACAATAATAACACCAAAAGCAGGAACACAATCGAAATATAACCAAGCCAAATTAAAAAACAACAATCCAAATCTCATACAATTATAAGTGGTCAGCAGTTCAAAACCTTCGAAACGGTTAATAATAACGAAACTGTATGATACAATTAAAAAACAGAAGAAAAAAACACTGAAAAATTATTACGAAAAAATCGAAACAACTGAAAACGAAACTAACAATAAACAAGTAATAATTATCAACAAAATGATTGAATAGTAGGTCCCAGTAATCAATCCTTCTTTTCTTTTGGACACTAGGTCCCAGTTATTCAATTGGACATGGATAGGGTCCAAGATCAAATGCAGATCCATGAACACGACATAATTACTAATATAGTGATTAATAATTAATAAAATAAGAACATTAAACGTACCTACAGAAGGAATATTCCAATTGACAATGGAGAATAATAATTATCATTATCGAAAACCAATGAACCATAGAACGCTCAAAACACTAAAAATCATAAAATTCAGGACCATCAACAAACAGCTTTAATCAAAAGCATAGGATTTTTAAAACAACAGAAAAAAGAATAAGACAAAAGAAACAAGATAATCATTTAATCACAGATCTAGAATTTACGAAGCAAAAACTATAGAAATAAAAACAAACAAAAAGAACGTAATATGCGAAAACAAAATAACGCATGAAAGAAACAATACCTGGATTGAAGAAAAACCGTTTGAGAAAAACCTAATGCTAAAACGAACTGCAATTGCAACACCTTAATCCAAAAGGAACGAACCACACGGAATCTGGAAAACACAAAAAAAAAATCAGCAACGGGTAAAACGCAAAAGATTCGAAAGATATAGAGCAAAGAGAAAGAGAAGAAGCGCTTACGGATTGAAACAAAAGAGAAAGGATTGAAAACAAAAGAGAACCGAAAAGCAGAGTGAAAAAACAATAGAGGGAGAAAAAGAAGGATTAGGATTCAGAAATCGAAATCACGGGATGCGCGTGTTTTTGTTTGGGTTGTGAAGGTTGAATGGCGAGGCAGAACGTATATTTATAGGTGGCGTGAGGAGTAAGGACTAAGGAGTGAGGACGAGGGTTCGCATTATGACTTCTGCATTAGGGCCGTCTGTGAGTAAACAAATTGGTGTATAGAAAGACGGTCATGCCCTTGTAGAGTTTTCTGGGACGTTTCATCATTACTCTAGTGATTGGCGGCCGCTTTTACTATAATATCCTTTTCCACGATTCTGGGTGGGACCCATGCTGGGTGTCACCTACGCCTACCTACCACTGGTACTCCCTAGTAGACTTCATATAACCTTATCGTCGTTTCCCAATTCACGCCCTCGGAACACCAACGGTAACTTATTTATTATTTTTTTGGTGACAACTTATTTATTATTTAATTATTTACTAGTGTATGTTTCTATACGAAATAATTAATAAAAATATATAAATTTTTTTATTAAAAGAGATTAAACAAAAAGTATATATAATAATTATTATTATAAATATTTTTACAAAGTTATAATTAAAATTAAAATTTAATTATTTTTAATGTTAAAAATATTAAAAATAATTAGTATTTGTTTTAGTTGATTTGGATTGATTAAATGGTCATCTCACTCGTCTACTTAAATAAGTATTAAAGTTTCGAATTCCGTCTTATATATGTAATAACTCATTAATGAAGCTTCAATCCGTTGAGGATTAGTTCTCGACCTGTCGAGTTAGAAAATACAATGAAAGAAAATAGTATTTGTCTTGAAAGTAGAACAATTCTCATTGATGATAGCAATACTTATAGAGATTTGCCTTTGTTAAAATTTAACCGTGACAGTTTCATTTATTAGTATCATATTCATTCAGGAAATCAAACAATATGATCAACGTTATTATCGGTTAAAATTTTATATTTTATGACATGATTTTCAAGCTTCTAAACTTATAAACTTATGTTATTACAAAAGCTATTAGATTGATTAATATTTTTGGTAATATTACCAAAACACCGTAGTTGAGTATATTAATTTGTGTAAAAAAAATTATAATAACTTTTGTTATTCAATATATAATTTATTCTATTGAAAAATGAATTATTATTCCTATATTGGAATATATTTTTTTCTCTATTTTTATATCATTTTATTTGACAATAATTGCCATTAAAAAAAATGAATGACTACACTATTTTATAATATGATGTACAAAATAATTTTTTATTTCAAAATTAAGAATTCAAAATTCAAAATATTTTCTTACACAAATTTAAATTTAAATTTGAATTTAGGATTGATTAACAACTTACCTTTTTTTACAATTTTAATAACAAAAACAAAATTAGTTAGCTGCAAAATATTCAGCATTTAATAATTTCAATCATTTAAATTTTAATTACCAAAAATTGAGTTAGAAATTAATTATAACTTAATAATCGATAATACACAAATAATAATATTTAATATATCATTTAATCTTTTTAACAGAGCTAATGTATAATTTATTGAGAATTTATTTATTGTCTAAATTTTTTTATAAACTTTGTAATATATAAAAATAGTGATCTTATTTTTTATTATTATTTAAAAAATTATTCATAATTCTTTATTATGTAATTAACTTAATTAATAACCTTTATTATTGTTTTTCTACCAAAAAATCATGTTTATATTATTTGTATATTTTTTAATACTAATAAATATGTAGGTATTTATACTATTATATTTATTGTCTTAGATAATGACTTAAGTTACTTATTTCGTATGTTAAATAATATAAATTATATTTTATATATTAAATTCATCAATTTATCCATATTAAGAAAAGAAAAATTATGCAATAGATCGTATGTTATAAAGATTAGTTAATTTACATATAAATTATCTTTAGAAAAATAAAGAAATAATTTATCACATATAATAATCCTTGATATATGTAGTGTAATGTATATATTAGAATGATCTATTTTAATTATGTGAGTGATTATTATTATTCACTTTTTTAATAAGATAGTAAATAATATTTAAAATAAAAAAAAAAGATAATTATAATTTTTTTAGTTTGATTATAAAATTTATTGTAAGCATACCTAACTTTTATATATACTAAATATAATCATATTTAATAGTATAGTATTTATTACGATAATGACTCAAAATATTAAGTCAAGTGAGTAAGATCAACCTAGGTCTATTGTTAGGATCCTAAATCCGAATTAGGTTCATTGTCTTAAAACCCGATGCAGATAAAGTTCACATGTCCTATCTCAAATCGGCTCAAATTGAATTTTCGTTGTTAGTTAGATATAGTAATAGATACTCGTGTGGCACGACGGCGAACTCCTTTTCCTATCCTTCGCTCCCGTTTAAAAATATATATATCCTCCGTTCGCTCTCCATCTTCGTCACAAGTCCCCCTATTTAATTATCCCCTTAACGAATGCAGATATCCACTATGATTATTTATGGATATTCTTTAAAAATTTTTGAAAAACAAAATAAAAAAAGCTATAATAATAATAAAATAATCAATTCAATATAATTCAACACAACTCATAATATATTCATTATAAAAAATAACATTTAAAAAAATATAAAACCATCTTCCAACATAATAACATAATATAATATTTTAGAGCGAGACTAAGCGACATAATGACGAACTTAAGAGGTAGGTTTCATTGTTATCATTTGGAGCACTTGGTTGAAAAGGAATAACAGAATTTTCAGGAATCAAGAATCAGGTGTTGTAGGAGTAGTCAGCAGGTCGATTAAGAGTTACAAAGAGTAGAGTGGTATTTGATCTTTTGGGTTGTTGATGACTTTTATCGAAGATGATTAGAAATTAGTTTATTTTATCTATTTAGTACTTTTCTGTTGAGACGTTGATGCTCCACCTTGTTATGTTGAGCTTTTTATTTCAAAAAAAAATTTAAGAGGTAGAGAAAGTGAGTTAAAGGAAGAGTAGATACAAAATCAAGGCTAAGGATGAGTCTAGAAAGAAAAAAAATGTTTAAATTGAAAACAGAAATTAGGATTACCAAATTTAAGAAATATATATATATATATATATATATAAGGATAAATCAGTAATTTATATTCATGTGGATTCAACGGGTCTGTTGAAGAAGGTATCTATGTCTCCATCCTAGGAATATATATACATTAATAACAAAATAAAATCGTAGCATATAGTATTGGAATCCTTCAATATTTTTAAATAAATTAAATGAATTCATTTAAAAACAATAAATATTTATTCACTACAATTATTAATACCGTTTTATTTACTGGACCGTACTAATAAGAAAGCAATTAAAAATATATATGTGACCAGTTTAAATAATTTATTTAAGTATCTATTAATTAGTACAAAGTATAAATTCGTTACCTTCTCAATAATTAATACTCATTTTATTTAAGTATCAATTAATTAATACTCGTTTTATTATATATATAAAATAATAAGATAATAAATTAAATTAAATAAATTTATTTATTTTATTGCCTTATATATTATTTATTAAATCATGTAATATTTATATGGTTTAATGAATCAAACAAAATTTTAAATAATTTAATATCTATTCTAATTAAATTAAATATTTGATTAGTTATGATTGATATAATTTAATGAATCAAATAAAATATTAAATGATGGAATATTATTTATTCTAATAAAATCAAATTAAATATAATTAAATAATTATAATTAATACAGTTGAATGAATCAAACACATTAAATTAAAAAATAATTTAGCTAACTTGTCTCTTAAGGATATATTTTAAAAATATTTATTTTTCAATAATTTTTATAAAATATTTTTTTATAATATTTTTAGCCTATGCTCTAAAGGTACAGTTAGCATAATCCATCAAAAAATACTTAATTAGTTAATACAAATAATTAGTATACTTGATTTAATTTAATAAATTAAAAGAAATAAATGTGAAATGAAGAGATAACAAAAAGTGAACGAATAAAAATGTGTAGTTATCAAAAGACAATAAAAAAAAGTCTTTTTTATTTATTAATTATTAACTTATTATAATTAATTTCACACCATTTATTATGTGTTATTCATCTTACAAATTAACACAATCAAGTAGTTTAATTATTGATAATTAATTATAATTGATATAACTCATTTCACTACACTTTCTAAAAAAATAATTAAAAAGACACGTTTTAATTTTTTGTTAAAGTAAAATAAAATAAAATACATAAATTGAATAGATATAAATCTAAAAATTATAAAATTTTATTAACAATTCAAATAAATTAGTATCATAAAACTGAATGCAATGTCTATTTAAAATAATTACTGATCTTCTATTCTTCTAATTATTAATAATTTAAATAAAATAATACACTATAACTTATTTTTTAGTTATTTTAAGTAATTACTAATATTTTATTTTTTAATTATTTTTTTTGTCTTATTTATCCTTCATGCTTTCGATCAAATATATTAATAAACAAATAAACTAAATTAACTACCTCAATTATACGTGGACTATTCAATAATTCAACATAATCTTTTTAATTTGTGATTAACTACTAACCATAGAAAATAGAAAATTTAGAGTAATTTAGTATTATGAACATTAATTATGTATTGTGAAATAACCTAAAATCATAATGTAATTTATTTTTAAAAAATTAATCAAGCATTATTGTTAATTATGAAATAACCTAAAATTATAATGCATTTTATTTTAAAAAAACAATCAACCATTAACATCAATAAATAAAATTATCGTTAAAATGCTTTGATTAAAAATATGAGGGATTAATTATTATTCATTATTAATAATATATCGATTATACCAAAAAGTAAAAATATAATTATTCGCATTTACATCATTAGAATAATTAGCATCACAAGTAGAATTTTATATAAAAAAAAAAAAGAGTGTATATATATATATATTGAATTTAAAAAATAAAGATTGTTAAGTAATTAAGATTTTTTTTTTGAAATAAATGGTAAAAAAAATAAATGTTATAAACTATATTCTTTCATAAGTAACCCTTTTAAGTTGTACATTATGTTTGGCATGGTTTATTTGTATATCATTTAAATTGGTATTATTTTTATAACGATCATTTATTCTTAATAATTGTTAGAGTTTTTATGCCTTACAATAATTATTTATAAAGAAGAAACATATATATTCTGAAAAAGTTATTAAATAAATTTATTCTTTTTGTCCTATTTTCACATTAAATTTTTTTTTATTATGTCATTTTTTAACTATTATCATGTTATTATAATTGTTAAATAATATTGAAAAAAATCTTTAAAAATAGAAATAGCGATGACACTTCGAATAATTAATTCAATAGAATTAAACTTAAACAAATAAGATGATTCAATTAATTATACAGATAATAGTATATTTATAAATATTAATAATAAAAATAGTCTCACTAATGTAAATGACCAATACAATAATTATATAAAAAAATAAATAATTACATAATTGCATAATTTTCAAGATCCTATATGATTGAATTTAATGGACAAATTCAAAAATATCTATACAATAATGTCTTAATATTTTAGCATACTATAAATCATACTATAATTTTATATATCATATTATAACTTTAAGTCAACTCCTTAAACACATGAAGTACACATGATAAAAGATAATATTACAAAACAAAATTATAGTAAGATTATTTAAAAATACTGTAAAAAAGACACATCTCTTTTGTTAATCAAAAGCTAGAAGGAAAAAATTATGCGCCTAATAATGAGCAACTAAAATAAACAAAAATATTTAAAAAATATAAAAAAATAAAATGTATAAGTAGTGATAAAAGAAATAAAAATTAAATAAATTACAAAAATTGTATCCTAAACACAAGAGAGAGAAAGAAAGAGAGAAAAGAAAAAGAATGAGTAAAAAACACATTATGATTTCGTATAAATAGATGACATTGAAAAAATAAACTAATTAAATTAATTCATCTATTTCGTTATCATATTTATTATTTACTAAAATAATTTGATATTTACTTCAATCAAATCAAATCAAATAATTAATATAATTAACTAAATTAATGAATTGATATAATTAATTGTGAGATTTGAATGTCTAATCAAATTAATTAATTGATATCATTAATTAGTTATAATTGATTTGCTTTATAGAATTAAAAGAAATAAATCAAGAAACACTCTCAGAAGCATGCCACGTTAGCTCTATCATTAAATGTAGAAATCTGATTTTTATATAATAGAACAAGTATAATTACATGTGTCATGCACGTGATAAGATTGAAATTATAATTTTAAATTATTTTTTAAAAATTAATTTGAATTATAATAATTTGATTAATAAAAAAGTAACATGTTATGTATTGTTTTTTTTAATTTAGTGTTAATTGGATTAACTCTAAAATAGTTATTAATCGGTTTTAATAATCTACTTTTTTTCAATAAATCAGACATATATACTGAATGTAATCATAAATAATATAGTAATAGTTAAATAATTCAAAAAGAACCTATGATGAATTATAATAAATCTATATATGAGAAGTAAAAGTAAAATAAATAATTAAAAATAAAATAAAAAGAGCAATTAAAAAATTAAAAGAAGATAGAAAAGATTATGTGTGGAGTAGATAAAAAATATATTGTAATAGAAAATTAATATAATTAATTAATACAAAGGATGAAAGAGAAAAATCAAAATACGATCTTATTAAAAAAATTTCAAAAAAATATTTTAAAAAAGAACCTATTAATCAACTTTTATAAAAATATTACAAAAAATTTAAATTATCTTTAAATAAAATAATAATACCCTTAATAATTATTAATCAAAATAAATAAATAAATTAATATAAAATAAAATCATAGAAAAATATTAGCAAAATTAAGATAAAAAAATAAAAATAAAAAATTACAAATAAACTTGAAGTATAAAATAGAGAGGAAAAAAAGGAATATATAAAATAATAAGATAATAATTTGAATTAATTGAGTTCATTTATTTCATTGCTTTATATATTATTTATTAAATAATTTAATATTTATCTCGATCATATTAAATAATAAATTAGTTATAATTAATTTGGTTTAATGAATGAAACAAAATTTAAAATAATTTGATATTTACTCTAATTAAATTAAATATTTGAAGTTATGATTAATGTAACTTAATGAATCAAATAAAATATTAAATGATGAAATATTTATCCTAATCAAATAAAATTACATAATTGATTAGTTATAATTAATACAATTGAATGAATCAAACACATTAAATTAAAAAATAATTTAGTTAATTTGTGTCTTAAGGACACATTTTAAAAATATTTATTTTGCAACAACTGTTATAAAAGATTTTTTATAATATTTTTAAGAGGCCTGCTACACATACAAGTCTTTTTGGCTTACAAGTTATACAAGTTGCTCCAAGTCCAAGAAAAAAACACGCTCTACTTCAACAACACGTTCACTCTTCGTCTTCTTCCTCAACCAAAACGCAAACCATCAAGAAAAAAACACGCGCCCCTTCCACAATACGTTCACTCTTCTTCTTCTTCCTCAATTAAAATGCAAACCATCAAGATTCAAGGGACATTCAAAACAAACTACTACGATTCTGCAGAAACGTTCCAACTCCTCGCGAAGAGTAGAAGAAATCAAGAAGAAAATATACAAATCTCCATTAAAAATCACCAGAAAAAAGAAGAAACATTATTCAAGGTACTGTTTTACTGTCCTTCTATGTTTTTCTTCTAGATTGTCTCTGCCATGTGCCTCATCCTTAACCAACAAAACATTAAAAGACTTCAAAAAGAAATATACTGTCTCCCCCTGTTTTGAGTGTATTTCTGTAATCCTTTGGGTGTATTTCTGTAACTATGTCTCTCCTGTTTTGGGCGTATTTCTGTAATTCTTTGGGTGTATTTCTGTAATCTTTTCTGTAACAGTTTGCGTGTATTTCTGTAACCATTTGGGTGTATTTCTGTAATCGTTTGGGTGTATTTATGTAATCGTTTGGGTGTATTTCTGAAGTTTCATTATCTTCAAAATGATTTCAAAGCTTGATTTCAGAAACCATGAAAATAAAAAAAAAACGAAGTAAAGAGAGAACGCATGAAGGAGATCCAACAAATTTGGCAAGAAATTTGAAAAAAGAAACGAAATCTTTTGAAAAATGGAAGTTATATATTTGTGTGCTCATTGATTTGAATTGATTTAAAATTCTGTTAAAAAAGGCACGTAACAAACAGCGCGTTTAATGGATGAGTTTCATTCAAACTTGTAAAGCTTGTAAATGCAAAACACTTGTATGTAGAGATTAATCCTATTTTTAACCTATGGTTTAAAGGCGCAGCTATAATAACCCATTAAAAAGTACTTAATTAGTTAATACAAATAATTAATATAATTGATTTAGTTCAATAAATTAAAAAAAATAAATGTGAAAGAAAGAGATAAAGAAAAAGTAAAATTATAAAAATGTATATCCATTAAAAAGCAATAAAAAAAAGTCCTTTTTAGTTATTTATTTATTAATTATTAATTTATTATAATTAATTTTACAACATTTATTACACGTTATTCATCTTATAAATTAATACAATCAATTTATTGATATTAATTATCAATAATTAATTATAATTGATATAATTCATTTCGCTATACTTTTTAAATAAATAATTAAAAATGCACGTCTCAATTTTTTATTCAAGTAAAATAAAATAAAGTATATACATTGAATAGATATAAATCTAAAAATTATAAATTTTATTAATAACTCAAATAAATTAGTACCATAAAATTAAATTTAATGTCTATTTTAAAAATAATTACTGATCTTTTATTTATTCTTTTAATTATTAATAATTTAAATAAAATAATACTCTATAACTTATTTTGTTATTTATTTTAAGTAATTACTAACCTAGTTGTTAGTAATACCCAAGTGTATATTATCAATATAATTTTATCACGGTATTTCAATCTTATCGTCATTGTAATTTTGTACCATCTTACTTTTTTTAATTGTTATTATTAGAATTGTTAAATAATATTAAAAAATTCTTTAAAAATAGAAATAGCGATGGCACCTTGAATAAATAATTCAATAGAATTAAATTTAAATGAATAAGATGATTCAATCAATTATACAAATAATAGCATATCTATAAATATTAATATTGAAAATAGTCTCACTAATGTAAATGATCAATACAATAATTATATGAAAAAATAACTAATTACAGAATTGCATAATTTTCAAGATCCTATATAGTTAAATCTAACAGACAAAAAAAATATTTATATGATAATGTCCTAATATTTTAGCATACTATAAATTTATATATCATATTATAATTTTAAGTCAACTCCTTAAATACATTATAATATAAACCATCTAAAAAGATACACCAAATTAATGAATATCACATGGGTCACAACATACACTCTAAATTGTCACGATATTTCAAATAAAAAGAGCATCAATACAGAAAAATCAATGAATATATATAACTAAAATAAAGAGCAACAAAGAGACACACAAAAAAATAAAATAAAATAAAGAGAATCAATAAAAACATTAACATATAAACCACATACACGAACAATGTATATATTAATTGTGAATCACAAAAAAAAAGACAATATATATATATATATATGAATTGAAGTACACATGACAAAATAGAATATTACAAAACAAAATTATAGTAAGATTATTTAAAAACAACATAAAAATCATATTTTTTTTGTTAATCAGAAGTTAAAATAAAAAAAAGTATGCGCCTAATAATAAGCAATTAAAATAAACAAAAATTTTAAAAATATAAAAAAATAAAATGTATAAATAAAGATAAAAGAAACAAAAATTCAATAAATTACAAAAATTGTACCTAAACATGAGAGAGAGAGAGGAGAGGGAGGGAGGGAGAGAGGGAGAGAGAGAGAAAAGAAAGCGAATGAGTAAAAAATATTTGATCTTGTATAAATAGAGGGTATTGAGAAAAATAAACTAATTAAATTAATTCATATATTTCGTTATCATATTTATTATTTATTAAATAATTCGATATTTACTCCAATCAAATCAAATAATTAATATAATTAACTAAATTAATTAATTGATATAATTAATTATAATAAATGATAAAATTTAAATGTCTAATCAAATTAATTAATTGATATAATTAATTAATTATAATTGATTTGCTTTAACGAATTAAATGAAATAAATCAAGAAGCACCTTAAGAGCATGTTGCATCAATTCTGTTATTAAGTGCAAAAATCTGATTTTTATATAATATAATAGATAATAGATATAATAGATAGATAATAAAGATATTTTCTTAAATTAGTATAATTGTGCGTTATTCATTAAATATTAGTTGTAATATTGTAATATAATTATAATAAAGATATTTTTTAAAATAAATTTATTTAGAGAAATATAAATTGGTTATTAATAACCGGTGCCATTATCATATAATTATCATATTATTATTATTATTATTATTATTATTATTATTATTATTATTATTATAATAAAGTGATTAAAAATATTTTCAATTGATAATTGATAAATAGTTTAATAATGCATTAAATATTGATTTTATATAACTATAATAAAGACATTTTTCTAAATTAGTATAATATGTACTATTACTTAAATGCTAATTATAATATAATTGTAATAAAGATATTTTTATAAAATAAACTTAGAAGCAAAAATAGTGCATTCATTTTGGCGGGAAAATAGATTCATGAGAAATCGACACATCACTTTCATTAGTTGGGAGAAAATCCAATTTTAATATATTAAGTAGATAGATTTAAAAATATAAATTCTATTATATCTTCCTAAATAAATCTAAACAACTCTACACTAATAGCCCATGCCATGTCATATTTTTCAAGACTTATATTTAGCAACATATAGAATTTTAATAATAATACACGGATAATTGAAATAGATTATATACGGGTTTTCAAGTTATTATTATTATTATTATTATTATTATTATTATTATTATTATTATTATTATTATTATTATTGTTGTTGTTGTTGGATAATGAATAAGAATTAGAATTATATCAATATTTTTAAAATTAATATAATTAAAATGACTAAAAATATTTAAAATCAATGTGCGTTATTAATATCATAAGATTTGATCATTTTATGATTAGAATCAAATATTCTTATCATGATTACCACGACCGGTGCCATTATCATATCATTATCATATATTATTATTAATATTAAAATGATTAAAAGTATTTTTAATTGACAATTGATAAGTAGTTTAATAATGCATTAAATATTAATTTGATATAATTATAATGGAGATATGTTCCTAAATTAGTATAAGGGATAAGTACTGTTTTGGTCCCTAACGTTGAGGGTCAGAATCGAAACCGTCCCTGATGTAATTTTTTACTTAAAATCGTCCTTAATGTTGCATTTCATTTTAAAATTGTCCTTTCTAATAAAATTTTTTAATTTATTCCTAAACTACCCTTACTTTAATAAAAAAAATTATAAAATAAAAAAAACGCGTTGGGAGGGGGGAGAGTGATGAGCGGATAATTTATACGCTTTTTGGCATTGTTTTTAGTATGTTTTTAGTAGGATCTAGTTACTTTTAGGGATGTTTTCATTAGTTTTTATGTTAAATTCACATTTCTAGACTTTACTATGAGTTTGTGTGTTTTTCTGTGATTTCAGGTATTTTCTGGCTGAAATTGAGGGACTTGAGCAGAAATCAGATTCAGAGGTTGAAGAAGGACTGCTGATGCTGTTGGAGTCTGACCTCCCTGCACTCAAAGTAGATTTTCTGGAGCTACAAAACTCGAAATGGCGCGCTTCCAATTGCGTTGGAAAGTAGACATCCAGGGCTTTCCATCAGTATATAATAGTCCATACTTTGGCCAAGAATAGACGACGTAAACTGGCATTCAACGCCAGCCTTCTACCCAAACCTGGCGTCCAGCGCCAGGAAAGGAGCCAAAACCAGAGTTGAACGCCCAAACTGGCACAAAAACTGGCGTTCAACTCCAAGAAGGACCTCTACACGTGCAACACTCAGGCTCAGCCCAAACACACACCAAGTGGGCCCAAGAAGTGGATTTATGCATCAATTACTTACTCATGTAAATCCTAGTAGCTAGTTTATTATAAATAGGACCTTTTACTATTGTATTAGGCATCTTTGGTCTCAGTTTTAATCCATTGTTCATCTTAGGAGACTATTGATCTCGTTTAGGGGGCTGGCCATCTCGGCCATGCCTGGACCTTTCACTTATGTATTTTCAACGGTAGAGTTTCTACACTCCATAGATTAAGGTGTGGAGCTCTGCTGTTCCTCAAAGATTAATGCAAAGTACTACTGTTTTCTATTCAATTCTTCTTATTTCTCTTCTAAGATATCCATTCACACCCAAGAACGTGATGAAGGTGATGATTATGTGTGACGCTCATCATCCTTCTCCATTATGAACGCGTGCCTGACAAACACTTCCGTTCTACATGAAATAAGCTAGAATGAATATCTCTTAGATCTCCTAACCAGAATCTTCGTGGCGTAAGCTAGAATGATGGCGGCATTCAAGAGAATCCAGAAAGTCTAAACCTTGTCTGTGGTATTCCGAGTAGGATTCAATGATTGAATGACTGTGACGAGCTCCGAACTCGCGATTGCAGGGCGTTAGTGACAGACGCAAAAGGATAGTAAATCCTATTCCAGCATGATCGAGAACCGACAGATGAATAGCCGTGCCGTGACAGGGTGCGTGAGCATATTATTCACTGAGAGGATAAGATGAAGCCATTGGCAAGGGTGATGCCTCCAGACGATTAGCCGTGCCGTGACAGGGCATTGGATCATTTTCCCGAGAGATGACCAAAAGTAGCCATTGACAGTGGTGATGTATCACATAAAGCCAGCCATGGAAAGGAGTGAGACTGATTGGATGAAGATAGCAGGAAAGCAGAGGTTCAGAGGAACGAAAAGCATCTCCATTCGCTTATCTGAAATTCCTACCAATGATTTACATAAGTACCTCTATCCCTATTTTATTATATTAAATTCGAAAACACCATTATCCATTTATATCTGCCTAACTGAGATTTACAAGGTGACCATAGCTTGCTTCATACCAACAATCTCCGTGGGATTCGACCCTTACTCACGTAAGGTATTACTTGGACGACCCAGTGCACTTGCTGGTTAGTTGTATCGAAGTTGTGACAAATTATGAGTGTGTAATCACGATTACGCGCACCAAGTTGCTCACGTTGCCAGGGATTGTTCGAGCCTGGACATCACAATTTCGTGCACCAAGTTTTTGGCGCCGTTGCCGGGGATTGTTTGAGTTTGGACAACTGACGGCTCATCTTGTTGCTCAGATTAGGTAATTGTCTTTTCGTTTTGTTTTCAAAAATCTTTCAAAAATATTTTCCAAAATCTCTCATCTGTTTTCGAAAAAAAAATAAAAATGTTTTCAAAAATTTTATTCAAGATTTTTAAGAATGAATTCTAGTGTTTCATGAAGCATGTTGAAGCCTGGCTGGCTGTAAAGCCATGTCTAAATTTATTTGGACTGAGGCTTGCAATTTGTTATCAAGATCAATATACTCTGATGTTAAATGCTGAAGCTTGGCTGGCCATTGGCCATGTCTAGTGTTTTGGACTGGAGCTTTCATTGAAAGCTTGGCTGGCTAGTGAGCCATGTCTAATTCCTGGACTGAAGCTTTAGACTAAGAATGCAAGATTCCTGGAATTCATATTAAAAATTTTGGAATCCTTATTTTCCTTTTTCATATAATTTTCTAAAAAAATTACCAAAAAAATTAGAAAATCATAAAAATCAAAAATATTTTTCTATTTCTTGTTTGAGTCTTGAGTCATGTTATAAGTTTGGTGTCAATTGCATATGCATCTTACATTTTTTCGAAAATATCATGCATTCATAGTGTTCTTCATGATCTTCAAGTTGTTCTTGGTAAGTCTTCTTGTTTGATCTTGATGATTTTTTGTTTTGTGTCTTTTGGTGTTTTTCATATGCATTCTTGAATTCTTAGTGCGTAAGCATTAAAGAATTCTAAGTTTGGTGTCTTGCATGTTTTCTTTGCATAAAATTTTTTTTTTCAAAATTGTGTCTATGATGTTCATCTTGACATTCAAAGTGTTCTTGGTGTTCATCTTGACATTCATAGCATTCTTGCATGCATCACATGTTTTGATCTAAAATTTTCATGCATTACATCATTTTTTTGTTTTTCTCTCTCTTCATTAAAAATGCAAAAATAAAAAAAAATATCTTTCCCTTTTTCTCTCATCAAATTCGAAAATTTGGGTTGACTTTTTCAAAAATTTTTAAAATCAAATTGTTTCTCATGAGTCAAATCAAATTTTCAATTTGAAAATCTTATCTTTTTCAAAAATCAAATCTTTTTCAAAATTCTTAGTTATTTTCGAAAATTCCAAAAATATTTTTCAAAAATCTTTTTCTTATTTTTGTATCAAATTTTCAAAAATAACATAATCAATCAATGTGTTGATTCAAAAATTTGAAGTGGTTACTTGCTTGTTAAGAAAGATTCAAACTTTAAGTTCTAGAATCATATCTTGTGATTTCTTATGAATCAAGTCATTAATTGTGATTTTAAAAATCAAATCTTTTTCAAAAACTAATTTCTATCATATCTTTTCAAAAATATCTTCTTATCTTATCTTTTTCAAAAATATCTTTTCAAAATATCTTCTCTAACCTCCTAACTTCTTATCTTTTCAAAATTTGTTTCAACTAACTAACTAACTTTTTGTTTGTTTCTTAACTTTTTCAAAACTACCTAACTAACTCTCTCTCTCTAATTTTCGAAAATATCTTCCCTCTTTTTCAAAATTTCTTTTTAATTAACTAATTATTTTTATTTTTATTTTTGATTTCAAAAATTTTCGAAAATTACTAACATTTTTCAAAAACTATTTTCAAAAATCACTAACTCTTTTTCAAAATAATTTTCGAAAATTATCCCTCCCCCATCTCATTCTATTTATTCATTCATATCCTAACATCTCATCTCACCTCTCTTCCATCCTCACAGCTGTGGTTCTTCCATTATATTACATTCTTTGTCTCCCCCTCTTCTTCCACTCACACAGGAATCCCTATACTGTGGTATAAAGGATCTCCATTATTATTATTATTTTTCTGTGCCTTCTTCTTTGTCATATGAGCAGGAGCAAGGACAAGAATATTCTTGTTGAAGCAGATCCGGAACCTGAAAGGACTCTGAAGAGAAAATTAAGAGAAGCTAAAATACAACAATCCAGAGATAACCTTTCAGAAATTTTTGAACAGGAAGAGGAGATGGCAGCCGAAAATAATAATAATGAAAGGAGGATGCTTGGTGACTTTACTGCACCTAATTCCAATTTACATGGAAGAAACATCTCCATTCCTGCCATTGGAGCTAACAACTTTGAGCTGAAACCTCAATTAGTTTCTCTGATGCAGCAGAACTGCAAGTTTCATGGACTTCCATCTGAAGATCCTTTTCAGTTCTTAACTGAATTCTTGCAGATATGCGATACTGTTAAGACTAATGGAGTAGATCCTGAAGTCTACAGGCTCATGCTTTTCCCTTTTGCTGTAAGAGACAGAGCTAGATTATGGTTGGATTCTCAACCCAAAGATAGCCTGAACTCTTGGGATAAGCTGGTCACGGCTTTCTTAGCCAAGTACTTTCCTCCTCAAAAGCTGAGTAAGCTTAGAGCTGATGTTCAAACCTTCAGACAGAAAGAAGGTGAATCCCTCTATGAAGCTTGGGAAAGATACAAACAGTTGACCAAAAAGTGTCCTTCTGACATGCTTTCAGAATGGACCATCATGGATATATTCTATGATGGTTTATCTGAGCTATCAAAGATGTCACTGGACACTTCTGCAGGTGGATCCATTCACCTAAAGAAAATGCCTACAGAAGCTCAAGAACTCATTGACATGGTTGCTAATAACCAGTTCATGTACACTTCTGAAAGGAATCCTGTGAATAATGGGACGCCTATGAAGAAGGGAGTTCTTGAAGTTGACACTCTGAAATGCCATATTGGCTCAGAATAAAATATTGACTCAGCAAGTCAATATGATCTCTCAGAGTCTGAATGGAATGCAAGCTGCATCCAACAGTACTCAAGAGGCTTCTTATGAAGAAGAAGTTTATGATCCTGAGAACCCTGCAATAGTAGAGGTGAATTACTTAGGTGAACCTTATGGAAACACCTATAACTCATCATGGAGAAATCATCCAAATTTCTCATGGAAGGATCAAAAGCCTCAACAAGGCTTTAATAATGGTGGAAGAAACAGGTTTAACAATAATAAACCTTTTCCATCATCCACTCAGCAACAGACAGAGAACTCTGAACAAAATGCTTCTAATTTAGCAAATCTAGTCTCTGATCTATCCAAGGTCACTGTAAGTTTCATGAATGAAACAAGATCTTCCATTAGAAATTTGGAGGCACAAGTGGGCCAGCTGAGTAAAAGGATCACTGAAATCCCTCCTAGTACTCTCCCAAGCAATACAGAAGAGAACCCAAAAGGAGAGTGCAAGGCCATTGACATAAGCACCATGGCCGAACCTGTAAGGGAAGGAAAGGACGTGAATCCCAAGGAGGAAGATCTCCTGGGACGTCCAGTGATCAATAAGGAGCTTCCCTCTGAGGAATCAAAGGACTCTGAGGCTCATCTAGAGACCATAGAGATTCCATTGAACCTCCTTATGCCCTTCATGAGCTCTGATGAGTATTCCTCTTCTGAAGAGAATGAGGATGTTACTGAAGAGCAAACTGCCAAGTTTCTTGGTGCAATCATGAAGCTGAATGCCAAATTATTTGGCATTGATACTTGGGAAGTTGAACCTCCCTTGTTTATCAATGAACTAAGTGATCTGGATCAACTGACATTACCTCAGAAGAGACAGGATCCTGGAAAGTTCATAATACCCTGCACCATAGGCACCATGATCTTTAAGGCTCTGTGTGACCTTGGTTCAGGAATAAACCTCATGCCCCTCTCTGTAATAGAGAAACTGGGAATCTATGGGGTGCAAGCTGCTAAAATCTCATTAGAGATGGCAGACAGTTCAAGAAAACAGGCTTATGGACAAGTAGAGGACGTGTTAGTAAAGGTTGAAGGCCTTTACATCCCTACTGATTTCATAGTCCTGGATACTGGAAAGGAAGAGGATGAATCCATCATCCTAGGAAGACCTTTCCTGGCCACAGCAAGAGCTGTGATTGATGTTGACAGAGGTGAAATAGTCCATCAATGGAATGAGGACTCTCTTGTGTTTAAAACTCAGGAATCTCCCTCTGCAACCATGGAGAGGAAGCAAAAAAAGCTTCTCTCAAAGCATAGTCAACCAGAGCCCCCACAGTCAAACTCTAAGTTTGGTGTTGGAGAGTCTCAACAAAGCTCTGCACATCTGTGAGGCTCCATGAGAGCCCACTGTCAAGCTATTGACATTAAAGAAGCGCTTGTTGGGAGGCAACCCAATGTTTATCTAATTCTTATTTTTATTTGTTTTTCATGTTTTCTTAGGTTCATGATCATGTGGAGTCACAAAATAAATATAAAATTGAAAACGGAATCAAAAACAGCAGAATAAAAATCACACCCTGGAGGAGCATCTGTCTGGCGTTCAGCGCCAGAACAGAGCATGGTTCTGGCGCTGAACGCCCAAAATGGGCAGCTTCTGGGCGCTGAACGCCAGAACAGGCATGGTTCTGGCGTTCAATGCCAGAAATGGCACACAAATGGGCGTTGAACGCCCAAAATGGCCACCAACCTGGCGTTGAACGCCCAGAGTTGGGTACAAAGGCATTTTTACATGCCTAATGGGTGCAGGGATGTAAATCCTTGAACACCTCAGGATCTGTGGACCCCACAGGATCCACTCAGGATCTGTGGACCCCACAGGATCCCCACCTACCTCCACTCACTTCTTCTCACCACTCTCTTTCACACAACCCCATAAACACTCTTCCCTAAAAACCCTTCACCAATCACCTCAAACTCTCTTCCCCATCACCTCTTCACCACTCACATCCATCCACTCTTCCCCATAAACCTACCTCATAAACCCCACCTACCTTCAAAATTCAAAACCAATTTCCCACCCAAACCCACCCATATGGCCGAACCTTAACCCCCCTCCCTTCCCTATATAAAGCCCTCCATTCTTCCTCAAATTCACACAACACACTCCTCTATACCCTTCTTGGCCGAAACACCTTCCCTTCTCCCTCTCCTCTATTTCTTCTTCTTCTTCTTCTACTCTTTTGTTTATTGCTCGAGGGCGAGCAATACTCTAAGTTTGGTGTGGTAAAAGCATAAGCTTTTTGTTTTTCCATTACCATTGATGGCACCTAAGACCGAAGAATCCTCTAGAAAGGGGAAAGGGAAGACAAGAGCTTCCACATCTGAGTCATGGGAGATGGAAAGGTTCATCTCCAAAGCCCATCAAGACCACTTCTATGATGTTGTGGCCAAGAAGAAGGTGATCCCTGAGGTCCCTTTTAAACTCAAAAGAAATGAGTATCCAGAGATCCGACATGAAATTCAAAGAAGAGGTTGGGAAGTTCTAACAAATCCCATCCAACAAGTCGGCATCCTAATGGTTCAAGAGTTCTATGCCAATGCATGGATCACCAAGAACCATGATCAAAGTAAGAACCCGGATCCAAAGAACTATGTTACAATGGTTCGGGGGAAATACTTAGATTTTAGTCCGGAAAATGTGAGGTTGGCGTTCAACTTGCCATACATGGAAGAGAACGCACGCCCCTACACAAGGAGAGTCAACTTTGATCAAAGGTTGGACCAAGTCCTTATGGATATATGTGTAGAAGGAGCTCAATGGAAGATTGACTCCAAAGGCAAGCCGGTTCAACTAAGAAGATTGGACCTCAAGCCTGTAGCTAGAGGATGGTTGGAGTTTATTCAATGCTCAATCATTCCCACTAGCAACCGGTCTGAAGTTACCATAGACCGGGCCATCATGATCCATAGTATCATGATTGGAGAAGAGGTAGAAATTCATGAGATTATACCTCAAGAACTCTACAAGGTGGCTGACAAGTCCTCCACCATGGCAAGGTTAGCCTTTCCTCACCTCATTTGTCACCTATGCAATTCGGCTGAGATTGACATAGAGGGAGATATCCTCATCAAAGAGGACAAGCCCATCACTAAGAAAAAAATGGAGCAAGCAAGAGAGCCCAGTCATGGAGCTCAAGAGGCGCAAGAAGCTCATTTCTATGAGATCCCGGAGATGCCTCAAATGCACTTCCCTCCACAAAATTATTAGGAGCAAATCAACACCTCCCTAGGAGAATTGAGTTCCAATATGGGACAACTAAGGGTGGAACATCAAGAGCACTCCATCATGCTTCATGAAATAAGAGAAGATCAAAAAGCAATGAGGGAGGAGCAACAAAGACAAGGAAGAGACATAGAAGAGCTCAAGGACATCATTGGTTCCTCAAGAAGGAAATGCCACCATCACTAAGGTGGATTCATTCCTTGTTCTTCTTTCTTCTGTTTTTCGTTTTCTATTTTATGTGCCTATCTATGTTTGTGTCTTCACTACATGATCATTAGTAGTTAGTAACTTTGTCTTAAAGATATGAATGTCCTATGAATCCATCACCTCTCTTAAATGAAAAATGTTTTAATTCAAAAGAACAAGAAGTACACGAGTTTCGAATTTATCCTTGAACTTAGCTTAATTATATTGATGTGGTGACAATGCTTCTTGTTTTTTGAATGTATGCTTGAACAGTGCATATGTCTTTTGAAGTTGTTGTTTAAGAATGTTAAATATGTTGGCTCTTGAAAGAATGATGACTAGGAGACATGTTATTTGATAATCTAAAAAATCATAAAAATGATTCTTGAAGCAAGAAAAAGCAGCAAAAAACAAAGCTTGCAGAAAAAAAAAATAGAAAGAAAAAAAAAGCAAGCAGAAAAAGCCAATAACCCTTAAAACCAAAAGGCAAGGGCAAATAAAAAGGATCCCAAGGCTTTGAGCATCAGTGGATAGGAGGGCCTAAAGGAATAAAATCCTGGTCTAAGCGGCTAAACCAAGCTGTCCCTAACCATGTGCTTGTGGCGTGTAGGTGTCAAGTGAAAACTTGAGACTGAGCGGTTAAAGTCAAGGTCCAAAGCAAAAACAAAGAGTGTGCTTAAGAACCCTGGACACCTCTAATTGAGGACTTTAGCAAAGCTGAGTCACAATCTGAAAAGGTTCACCCAATTATGTGTCTGTGGCATTTATGTATCCGGTGGTATCACTGGAAAACAAAGTGCTTAGGGCCACGACCAAGACTCATAAAGAAGCTGTGTTCAAGAATCATCATACTGAACTAGGAGAGTCAATAACACTATTCGAAATCTGAAGTTCCTATAGATGCCAATCATTCTGAACCTCAATGGATAAAGTGAGATGCCAAAACTATTCAAGAGGCAAAAAGCTATAAGTCCCGCTCATATGATTGAAGCTATGTTTCATTGATAGTTTGGAATTTATATTATATTCTCTTCTTTTTATCCTATTTGATTTTTAGTTGCTTGGGGACAAGCAACAATTTAAGTTTGGTGTTGTGATGAGCGGATAATTTATACGCTTTTTGGCATTGTTTTTAGTATGTTTTTAGTAGGATCTAGTTACTTTTAGGGATGTTTTCATTAGTTTTTATGTTAAATTCACATTTCTGGACTTTACTATGAGTTTGTGTGTTTTTCTGTGATTTCAGGTATTTTCTGGCTGAAATTGAGGGACTTGAGCAGAAATCAGATTCAGAGGTTGAAGAAGGACTGCTGATGCTGTTGGAGTCTGACCTCCCTGCACTCAAAGTGGATTTTCTGGAGCTACAGAACTCGAAATGGCGCGCTTCCAATTGCGTTGGAAAGTAGACATCCAGGGCTTTCCAGAAATATATAATAGTCCATACTTTGGCCAAGAATAGATGACGTAAACTGGCGTTCAACGCCAGCCTTCTACCCAAATCTGGCGTCCAGCGCCAGGAAAGGAGCCAAAACCAGAGTTGAACGCCCAAACTGGCACAAAAACTGGCGTTCAACTCCAAGAAGGACCTCTACACGTGCAACACTCAGGCTCAGCCCAAACACACACCAAGTGGGCCCAAGAAGTGGATTTATGCATCAATTACTTACTCATGTAAATCCTAGTAGCTAGTTTATTATAAATAGGACCTTTTACTATTGTATTAGGCATCTTTGGTCTCAGTTTTAATCCATTGTTCATCTTAGGAGACTATTGATCTCGTTTAGGGGGCTGGCCATCTCGGCCATGCCTGGACCTTTCACTTATGTATTTTCAACGGTAGAGTTTCTACACTCCATAGATTAAGGTGTGGAGCTCTGCTGTTCCTCAAAGATTAATGCAAAGTACTACTGTTTTCTATTCAATTCTTCTTATTTCTCTTCTAAGATATCCATTCACACCCAAGAACGTGATGAAGGTGATGATTATGTGTGACGCTCATCATCCTTCTCCATTATGAACGCGTGCCTGACAAACACTTCCGTTCTACATGAAATAAGCTAGAATGAATATCTCTTAGATCTCCTAACCAGAATCTTCGTGGCGTAAGCTAGAATGATGGCGGCATTCAAGAGAATCCAGAAAGTCTAAACCTTGTCTGTGGTATTCCGAGTAGGATTCAATGATTGAATGACTGTGACGAGCTCCGAACTCGCAATTGCAGGGCATTAGTGACAGACGCAAAAGGATAGTAAATCCTATTCCAGCATGATCGAGAACCGACAGATGAATAGCCGTGCCGTGACAGGGTGCGTGAGCATATTATTCACTGAGAGGATAAGATGAAGCCATTGGCAAGGGTGATGCCTCCAGACGATTAGCCGTGCCGTGACAGGGCATTGGATCATTTTCCCGAGAGATGACCAAAAGTAGCCATTGACAGTGGTGATGTATCACATAAAGCCAGCCATGGAAAGGAGTGAGACTGATTGGATGAAGATAGCAGGAAAGCAGAGGTTCAGAGGAACGAAAAGCATCTCCATTCGCTTATCTGAAATTCCTACCAATGATTTACATAAGTACCTCTATCCCTATTTTATTATATTAAATTCGAAAACACCATTATCCATTTATATCTGCCTAACTGAGATTTACAAGGTGACCATAGCTTGCTTCATACCAACAATCTCCGTGGGATTCGACCCTTACTCACGTAAGGTATTACTTGGACGACCCAGTGCACTTGCTGGTTAGTTGTATCGAAGTTGTGACAAATTATGAGTGTGTAATCACGATTACACGCACCAAGTTGCTCACGTTGCCAGGGATTGTTCGAGCCTGGACATCACAATTTCGTGCACCAGAGAGAAAAAGGGTATACGAAGGGGGAAGGGGGGAAGGGGCAGGGGGAAGTGGAAGGGGGTGAGGGGGGACGGCGCTGGCTGCGAAGCTTGGAGCCGCCGTCGCCATCAAGAAACCTAGCGCCAACCCGTCGCCGTTGGGGATCACGAGGGAGAGAGGAGACGCGAGCCGCTGCCGCTGCCTCGCCGCCTCCCCGACTCGCAATCTCGCCGCCTCACCGCCTCTGCCTCTTCCTCCTCCTCTCATCTTCGCCGCTTCGTCAACTCGGGTCGTCGCGAGCTTTCCCTTCTCGGAGGCGCCGCTTGCTGCCACCGGGTCGTTCGTCGTGGTCTTTCTCGCAGCTGCTTCGCCTACGACCGCCACGTCCGTGAACCAGCAAGGCGGGTTTGGTGTCGGTTCCAGATCCAATAGATCTGCCGCCACTGTTCCGAGTGGTTCTGCTGCCGTGGACGTCGTCGTCTTCCTCAGCTGGTTCTGTTCCCACCACGTACTATCGCCGGCGTTCAGAGGTCGCGTTTCGGCATTTAGGTAGGTCGATTCCTGAATCAGAATCTCCCATTGCAGATATGGAATTGTTGTTTTGATGCTAAAAGCTGATGTTGAGGTGTTGAATTAGATTGTTGAATTCTTGAGGTTGTAATTTTTGTATCCGCAGTCTGTAATTTCGCTTGATCTTGAATTTCGATTGATGATTCAGCTTCTAATTTTTTGAGTTCGTGTTCTGTTGATGGCTTTTCTGTTGTGTCTACTATGGAACACTGGATTTGAATTTTTGCTTGAAATTCTGAATCTGGAATTTGATATTGTGATTGATATGTAATTTCTGTTGATGATTTTTTTTTTTAATCTGGAGGAGGAGGTAATTGCTGTTGTTTGGTGTTCTTGGTGTTGGTGTTGGTTGATGTTGGTGGTGGTGTTTGTGTTGGTATTGGTGTTGGTGTTGGTGGTGGTGGTGGTGGTGGTGGTGGTGCTGGTGGTGGTTGTGGTGGTGGTGGTGGTGGTGGTGGTGGTGGTGGAGGTAATTGTGCTGGTAGCGGTGAGGGTATTTTTGTCCAAAAAAAAGTAAAAGGACGATTTTAATACGGAAAAAAACGTTAAGGGTGATTCTAAATCAGAAATTACGTTGGGGATAGTTTCGATTCTGACTCTCAACGTTAGGGACCAAAACAATACTTATCCCTTAGTATAATTATGTATTATTCATTAAATATTAATTATGATATAATTATAATAAAGATATTTTGTATAAAATAATTTAGAATAGAGAAAAGTGTATTCATTTTAGAGGGAAAACGGAGTCACGAGGGATCGACACCTCACCTTCATTAGTTGGAGAAAAACCCAGTTTTAGTATATTAAGTAGCTAGATTATTTATTAAGGTTAAAAAGGAAAGAAAATTTTGGATATGTTGTAAGATAATAAATAAAACAAAAAAAAAATAGATATAGAATATAGAAATATAAATAGATAATTTTAGTATTAATATTTTTTAAGATTAGTATTTTAATATTAGTATTTTAATATAGTTGAGATAAACTATTTTAAGGAATTTAGTCAATGGAGAGACCTGAAAAGGAGTTAGAACCAAATTATTCTTCAGGAACAATTGTGCTTTTTATTACAAGAAAAACCCTGAATACTATCGAATTTAGTGTCGGACGATAGTAGCGGGTTTATCAGCAAATTTGGCAATAAATTCGTTGGATAAAATAGTTACCATCGGATTTAGTTTTCTAACGGTAAATCTGACGGTAATATTTGAAGGAAAAAAGAAAAACTGACGCAATTATTACCGTCGAAATTATCGGCAGATTTATCCACCAGTAAAACTAATGGAACGCTTCGTTTTGGTCACGCGTAATGGTTTACCGTCAAATTTATCCACCGATAAAACTCAATAATAGAATGTTGCGTTTTGGACATGCTCAATGCATTACCGTCGGATTTATCCGCCGGTAAATCCGACGGTAAATTTGTCCTAAATTGGAATCGTGCATCCTCCCCCTCATTTTGAAGCACTCACTCTCTCTCTAAACCTCCTCTTCCTCCCTCTCTCCCAAACCACCTCCGGCAACCCCCTTTGCCAGCACCGGTGCCACCAAAAGCCTTCAAAGACTGCATGGACTCCTTGCATGCATTAGTCTCTCTGTTACTGCCGTTTGAATCATTCCTACCACTGTTGTCGCCGCTGCTACTACCGCTGCTACTACCGCTGCTCACTATGTTTTGAGCTCTCTCTTTTCTCCCTCCATGTAGGTTGTCTTCTTCCCTCTTCCTATTCTTTTTTTTGCAATATATTAAAAAAAAACCTAATGCAGCCTGTCGGTTGGTCACCGCTGCTACCACTATGCCAGAAAAGTCTTTTGTGCCACTACTATCTCTGAGTAACTCACTCACTAGTTAGTTTAGAATAGTTAAACTCTAAACCCTAATTTATGGTGTATGCCTATGTTCTTGTTTTATTTTAATTTTGTTCTATTTTTATTGGCTTTTAGGGTTTGTTTTAATTTTGTTCTTTTTTTTTTTAATTCTGATTTTGATTTTAGGATTTATTCTGGGTTTATTATTTTATTTTAATTTTAAAAATTTTAAATTTTGAATTTATTATTTTCTTTATGATTTTTGTCTAATTTATTTTTAATTTTTTCTATTCCTGCTTTTTGTTATGATTTTTAGTTTGTTCTTTATTTTTTGTTATGTTTTTGCTTTGCAAATTTGAGTTCAGAAAATAGTACCAAAAAGAGTATTCAAATAACAAATCAGTTGCAGTTGTGAGTGTTTATTTATGTGAATATTGTTCAGTACTTTGTTTAAAAATTTTTGAATTAGTTTTTAAATTATTTTTAACTTATTTGAATTTTAACTTCTTTTGTCGTTGTAGCTTCAAAATAATTAGGTTAGCAAGGCTGGTGGTGGCAGGTAAAAATCAATTACTTGTTTTTAACTTTTTTATGATTGATGATTAGTTTTTGCTGTTATTTTTATAAATATTCTCTTATTGGTCTATTAAAACTTAAAATTCAATCACACATTAGTTATCTCCACTTTTACTTTCTCTCTAATTGTATGCTTATTCTTTGTTCATTTTCTCAGTTGATTATTGTAATACCCTACCATACAAAATCTTATGTTTAAGTCATAAGACAGAGGTGATGAAGTATTACGACCTCTAAGAGTAAAATTATATATATAATATAGTGAAAAAGGTTTATAACTAGGAGTCTTTAAAGGAAAGTTTAAAACAAAAGTCGTAACGCTCACGTAAACGAAAACTTGCATACTAAGAAACATAAGATATATGTATATGAATAATAAAAAAAGAGTGTCAAAGATATAATTAACAAAGCTTCCAACTCGGTTCGCAAAGATAAACCGGCCAGAGCATATAGGTATATATATACATATATATGAGAGAATCCCAAAATGACCCAAAGAAGAAAAATGGCAACCTGTTTCTCCGAGTCAACCTCTAAGAGGGACAAACATAAAATATAAGGTGGAGAATATATATATATATATATATATATATATATATATATATATATATATATATATATATATATATATATATATATAAAATACATCCTTAAGTCCCAAAAGTTCTTCGCTTCATCAGAGTCTCCAGAATACAGAGTGATGCTTCTCAACCTGCATCTGAAAAATAATAATATTGTATGGGATGAGAACCGGGGATTCTCAGTATGGTTAAGGTGCCCACATATATAATAAATAAGGTCCTGGGAAAGCCAGAGGCAATCCTAGAACGTCGACACTCAGATTATAATCCTTAAGGAACTAAAACAGAAACCATAAGTAGGGGTAGATATCTAAGGTTCTTAAGGTTCTAACTCATTCTTAACTTAATCTCTCAAATTACAATCCCATCACTGTCTCATGAAATTCTAACTCTACAATTCACCTCCTACCTCCTCCAACCCTCCAGATTCACCAATGCAAAGACAAACAATACAAGCAAAGACAACACACAATTAGAATACAATTACAGCAGGTAGTAAATATAGCAGGTAAACATAGATTATCAATTAGGCAATCCCAATAAATGCAAACTCAAGCAAAACAGACAAATGCATATGGTGAATGCCTTTCCTACTGGCCGTGAGCTCACGTGTCGGTTACTTTGCTAGAATCCGATAGCTAACCCAGACATTGGTTTCTAGGTTGCGCATCTCCAGGAGGATCATAAATGAAGGAGAGTGCCTTTTCACATCGAAGGAGTGTGCCTTTCCACCTTTTTCTGGAGGATATATGAAGGAGAGTGCCTTTCCACATCGAAGGAGTGTGCCTTTCCACCTTGCAACCAGAGAAGAATGTGGAGGAAACAATACGAAGGAGAGTGCCTTTCTACTTTCCCCACATTCTCATCACGACAAGAGAGGGAACTTCCGTCCTCAACTTGCCATCCGAACACATTTTCAAGTTAACATGCAAGCAGGATCGCACCCAGACCTTGCCATTTCGACCATCTCGGTCACACACACATCTCGACCATTCTGGCCACACACAGTCATCCCTAATATCATTATTAACATCTCAATTCAGTTACTCTAGACCTTCCTTTACTTCCAAGTAACCTTCCTTTCCATAGCTTAACCTCATCACTACACTTAAAACTAATCTTTAGGGGCTAAAAGGATGAAAATAGAGGTTTAGAGGTTTAAAATCATGTTTAAAACTCAAAAATCCCATTTGCTGAAAACAGGGATCACGCGTACGCGTGGGAGTGCATTTCTGAAAGGTCATGCGTTAGCGTGGACCACACGTATGCGTGGGGGTACAACTTCCTATGCTCGCGTACGTGAGATACCCAATCCGAATAGGTTGGTAGCGTCGCGTGCAATGGTCGCGTACGCAAGTTATGCAGAATAGCCAAAATGCTGAATGCTGCTGAAATTTCAGCTTTGCACTCCAAACTTTCGACGCGCATAACTTTTTCGTTTTAAAAGATTTTTCATCTGTTCTTTAAATGGCGTAAACTTCACGGACCCAATTTTCATTTAAAATAAGTTTGAAATAATTTGGAGATCCGGAAGCCAAGTTATGACTCATCGAAATTTTGCATAAAACCAACTTTTCACAAAACCTTCTCAACCTCTATTTTCACAAAAGTTACACTTTTCTAAAAAACTACTTCAACCATATACAGGCGTGGCAAGTGGCGAAGCCCGCCCCGCCAGAAGCCCACCCTTTGGCGGGTTGACCCACCCCGCCCCGCCTAGTGAGGCGGTCCCATAATCCCAGCCTGCCCCGCCTAACAGTGGGCTGGCGGGCTCAGCCCGTCAAATATCTTCTTTTTTTTACTTTCAACTATTAAATAATATATATAAAGGCATAAAAAAATTTCTTCTGTTTTTTACTTTTAACTATTATAATTTCTAAAAGTATAAACAAATTATATATTCACAAACATTAAAGTCTTTGTAATTATAAATATCTAATAAACATAATTATAAACCAAGTTTTCATCCAAAACATAATTACAAATATTATTCCCAAAGCAAATTATAAATATTGTCTCTAAACAAAATAAACATAATCCAAAACCTTCAATTTTCATCTTTATTCTCTTGTAAGTTGGGTTGGGGGAGGTTGGGTTTTGGCAAAAAAAAATTGTAAAAATACCCCTTGCCAAAAAATACTAAGCCTGGTGGGGAAGTCCACCCCGCCCCGCCAAAGCCCGTGATTTAAGCGGTGTAGGTTAGGCGGGCTTTTGCTATTTGGCGGTCCCAATTTTTCAGCCCAGTCCGCCTTTTTTGGTGGGTTACGCGAGCTGGCCTGGCGGGTTTAGGGCCGTTTGCCACCCCTATAATACAGCCCAAATTACACCAATTACACCTTAATTCTTTATTCTCTTATCAAGACATTCCTTCCTCAAAATCATTAACACCAAACCAACAATTTCACCATTACAACCTTATTCTTTAACTTACCAACAGTACTAATCCATACATCATTAATATCATCGCAACATTAATCAAGTTCATTATTACAACATCAATCAACTTCATTTAACACTCCATATAATTCAACACATATCACAATTAACCAAAACCATCAAATATGCACCAACATACAATTCATCTTATCCTAAGTCCTCTAACATAAGTTTTCACAAGATATTATATATTAAATACGAGAAACCAAAACCATACCTTGGCCAATTTTTCGATAAATCCGGAGCACCTCAAGCGCTCTCGCACCACAAGCTTGTCAATCATAACCCCTCACCAACGAACCTAGCTTCCAAAATTTATCTTGAGCTTCCATATCCTCAAATTGATTCCACTTCACAACCAATTTCCAATCTAACATCATAATTACTACTAATATCAACATAGAGTTCATTAACTCAACAACTCACAAAGAGGTTAAGGGTGCTTACCTTGCCCACAACTCAAGTGAGCTAAACCCGACAAAACCCACAAGCTAATTCGAACCTAAACACCAAAATCATACAAAATTCAACATACTTTTACATTAAATTTTAAAATTAGGGGAAGGAGAAATTGAAACTGGAAAGTAGGTTCCTTACCAAATTAGTTACCGAGTTTTGTAGGGAGTTCGATGCTGCAGTCGCGTGGCCACAAACAGTTCGGCGATCAGAGCTCCAGATCAAAAGTTATTTGGATTTGAAGTAAGAACAAGGGTTTGTTCTTTTCTCCCCTTCCCTTGTGTGTATTTCAGCGTCACATGCATGAAGAAGAGAGTGAATGAGCTGAAGTTCATGTACTTAAGCATGTAAGGTTGGGCCTTGGGCCCAATACGGGTCCAATTCGCCTGGTTCGATCCGTTCGACCCAATTTTGAGCCAAATTCTTTAAAATTAGTGTCAAAATTTCTATTTTAATTAGCTCTATCTCCTTAAACTATAAAATTTATTTTTCTAATTACTTTGATTAACAATTAATTTATTCGCTAATTAATTACTAATCTCTCAGATTTTACAATTATGCCTATAAAACTAAAGTTTAATTGTTCATATCTTATTTTTAGAAAAAATTAAAGTCACGTACAAAACAAAAATTCAAATAGTAGAATGATACCAAATATTAATAATGTGAACATTCTCTATAAGTTTTATAGTCTATTTTTAGTTCTTTCAAAATTTTAATGCTTAAGAAAAAGTGAATAAATATGTTGATTTGTCTGGTAATGGGTGAAGTTTTAATTTGGATTAAGCTTACTAATTCAACTACATAGGATATTAAGAGTAATAAAAATATTATATATGATTATCTTTTATTGAACATAAAAGGTTCTTAATTGGCTTAGATTTTTTTATAAGTGTGCAAACAATACTTTAAGACAAATTTCTAGTCATAATGTGCATATATACTTAATTTTTCTTTCTGTTTGCAAAATATGAGGGTTATTGTCTTATATTGCAGTTAGTTATTATACTTTTTTTATACTTTAATTTTATTCTTTTTACTTGTTTAATTGATTAGTATTAGTTATATATGCTTTTGTTCTCTTCTGCTATAGGAGGAGGAGGAGGATGATGAGTGAGTTTGTAAAAAAAAAATATTAAAATTTAAGTTTAGCGGCGGATTTACCATCGGATAAATTCACTGGTAATTATTAATTTAGTTATTAGTAAATAACGTATTACGTTCAAATTTATTGGGGGATAAATTCGACGGTAAACATTATCGGTGGAAAATTTTTGACAGTAATTATTGGCAGATAAAAAATTCGCCGGTAAACAATTACCGGTGTGATTTATATCGTCGGAATTATCAACAAATTTTTTTAGTAAATCCGTCGATAAATCTAATGGTATCTGATGATTTTTTTATAGTACTTATTTTTTATATTTTTTCATATTATGTTTAAAGAACTTAAAGAACCTGATTATGGTCAAAGCTAAATACTTGAAAATTTTAAGAAAAATCAAGTTTGATGACCTAGTTCCAAAACCTAAAGGAAAAACAAGCATTAGGATTAAGTAAGTGTTCAAAAACAAACTTGATAAAATTGAAAAGATTATTAAGAATAAAAGAAGATTAGTTACCCAACGCTATAATCAAGAAGAAGAAATTGATTATAAGAAAACTTTACTATCTTAATCAAATGCTCTCTTAATCTTCTACTCATATATCTAAACTACATAAGATAAATTTTACTATTTTTTAATAATAAATACTATTTCAATATTTTCTTTCGTATCTCGGTTTCTTCTTCTGTCTTTCTCCCACATTATTTTTAGGGTAAAACACTTAAATGAGCCAAGGAGAGGTCCCTGTAACCCAAATCCGTCAAATCAAAATTCGTTACCACAATCCAACGGAACTCATATTTATATAATTCGAATCAATAGGATTCGAATCAGGTTTCCAAGTAATTCGAATTGATTCGAATTACTCTCAAGTGCTAGTCCAACGTAATTCAAATCAATAAGATACGAATTATGCATGCCAAATTCGTTAGTAATTCGAAACGAGTAATTTCGAATTATAATAGGGGAGTTCAAAATCAATCAATTTGAATTAGTTGGTGAATGACACACGAGAGAGGTTCGAATCATATTGATTCGAATTAAGTGAATTTCGTGTGAGTAATTCGAATCTACTTGATTCGAATTACAATGGTTTCGGCTATATAAGGAGTTCGAACAAAGTTCATTCGAATCACTTTCTTATTCTCAAACCCCACCAAATCCCAGAGAAAACGACCAACATTCGGGCAGAGTAAGACCGGAGCGGCATATTCAGGCGATGGGAGACGATCCGGGGAGGCTTTATCGTTTAGATGGAGTTGCACATATCGCCGGAGTGATCAACGACGAGGTTAGTGGTTTATGATGTTGCAATGTTGATAGTGTTTTTTATTAGTGGTTTATGGTAGTGGTTGATGAAACCGGTTTATGATAGTGGTATTTGTCCGTGGGTTATGACAGTGGTTTAGTCATAGTGGTTTTTGTTAATGGTTTTTGATAATGGTTTATGTTATTGTTAGTGGTTTAGGATAGTGGTATAGGATAGTGGTTTATGATAGTGGCTTAAGATAGCAGTTTAGGATAGTGGTTTAGGCAAGTGGTTTTTGTTAATGGTTTTTTAAAGCGGTTTATGTTAGTGTAAGCAGTTTAAGCTAGTGGTTTAGGCCAGTGGTTTTTGTTAGTAGTTTTTGTTATTGTTTTTTGTTAGCGGTTTTTGTTAATGGTGTTGGATAGTGGTTTTAGTGACGGTTAGTTGTTTAGGCTAGCGGTTTATCATAGAGGTATCTGGTAACGGTTTTTGTCAGCTGTTTTACTTGTTAGTGATTGTTGTACTTGTTAATCGTTTTTGCACGTGGTTTATGTTAGTGATTGTCTCTTTTGATTCTTTATGAAATAAATTGTACATGTTAGTGGTTTGTGCATCCGTTCTTATTATGTGGTTTATCTACTGGGCAGCCTCGTCGTTGCATATCCAGCGTTAGGCGGCAGCAGGGGATGCGTCTTGATGAGAGGTACGTTCCGTACTTGCAGATGGCCGGGTTATACCATCTTGCGAGACTGAACAACAGATGGTTCCGACTAGATGAGCCCTTAGTCAGCGCATTCGTCGAGAGGTGGCGGCCTGAGACGCACACCTTCCACATGCCGTTCGGAGAGTGCACCATCACGCTTTAGGACGTCGCATACCAGCTGGGGTTGCCAGTGGATGGACATTACGTCAGTGGTTGCCTGACAGACTTCCACCTTTACATTGAGGGTGGTAGGCCAGCTTGGCAGTGGTTCCATGAGTTGCTCGGTGTTTTACCTCCTGAGAACCAGGTTCAGAAATTCGCAGTCAACTGCACCTGGTTCCAGGAGATATTTGGAGAGTGTCCCCTCGGGGCTAATGAGGAGACAGTTAGGCGATTCGCCCTTGCCTATATCATGATATTATTGGGCACGCAGCTGTTTGCCGACAAGTCCGGCAATCGTATACACATCAGATGGCTCCCCTATGTTGCTCGGCTTGAGGAGATGGGTGGATACAGTTGGGGCTCGGCCGCACTAGCATGGTTGTACAGGTGCATGTGCCGAGTCGCCAACAGACATGTCGTGAAGTTAGCTGGGCCTTTACAGTTACTGCAGTCTTGGATCTTCTGGAGGTTTCCCACTTTTAGGCCTACTGGGTATGATGCGTTTAGCTGGCCCCTTGCCTCGAGGTACCGTTATTGTTTTGTTTTAAATTTTGTTATTGTATTTATTTTTGATTATGTTAGCAATTTCATGCATTGTTGAGTGAGTCAGGAACGCATTAGAATGTTTAACCTCTTACGCAGATGGTCTGGTTACAATCCTGGGATTAGCAACAAGGGGCCTCGGGTTCAGATGGCTCGCCTGCAGATTGACTTGTTACAGCCTCGGGACGTAAGTACGCTGAACCCATATCTATTTTTCAGTCCTTGTTTATGTTTATATTGTCTAACGTTAGTGTCAAATTGTTTTCATATAGATTTCTTCAGTTCGTATGGATGCCGTATAGCGCACTGGACGTCATCCAGGTTGTTCATCCGAAGGTCTTGGAGCCTCGGCATACGATGTTATGGCGGTGTGTGACCTCCCTGATTTATTTTGCGGTGGTCGAGTGGCATCAGGTTGATAGAGTGTTACCGCAGTTTGGTGGCGTTCAGGCCCCACCGCGTCCCGCCCTGAACATCGACTTCTTGATGTCGAAGGACGGGAGGGGAGGTGACCGTTGGTTCCCGGCCCACTTAGCTGACTGGCATCATCACTGGCAGGAGCGTGCTGAGCATATTTTACAGTTCGACATCGTTGCCGACCCCGGTCCCTCGCATGATTTCTTGACATGGTGGCATCAGCACGGAAAGAGATTCCTGTCGCCGGAGATGTTATTGGGGGATCCGAGAGGTATTCCTATTCCGAATGAGGCAACACAGAGGGGTGCAGGCCGAGTTCCAGAGATGGACCGAGTTGACAATGTTCCTGACAGACGTCGTATTGAGAGGAGAGCTCAAGTCGGGACACGTCGTAGCCAGCGTGAGTGGAACTGGGTTGATCAGGCCATGGAGGACGCCGATGACGCAGTTAGGGGTGGCGGGAGACGACGTGGTCGTCGAGGCAGGAGGAGGGGGGCTGCTGCTAGAGAAGATGGCCATCAGCATGGGGGGATGCAGCTGGAGGAGGGGGGCAGTAGGGGTTGATAGGCCCCGTCAGGGGGGCATGATGGTGAGTGGTACGGATCTGGTTTGGGAGATCCCCCGAGTCACACTGACGCCGGGCTTGGTGGTGGACCGCTTGGAGATTATTTCGTCAGTGTTCCCGGTGACGATCAGACACTACAGGACAGTACCCCATGGGTGAGTCCGGGCTCCATGTTTCCAGACTTCCTTGCTAGTGACAGCATCGTGGCCGAGTTCGGTGGACCGCATTTCCTTGAGGATATCCAGACCATTATGCAGGAGGATGAGGCTGGAGGAGGACGGGCTCAGACGACAGGGTCACAGGCACCGTTAGATGTGGATTTGAACCAGCCTGCCACGGTGCCTCCTGTGCAGACTTTTGCCATGGGTGGGACGCCAACATCCGCTCATCCCCTTGGGTCACATTCAGTAGCCGGCCCGTCATCATCCAGACCCATACATGTGCAGCCCAGGACGCCGACAGCGGATGCTCCGGATGACGATGACGACTCGATTGAGGATGATGAGCCACTTATTCGGAGACCTTAGAGGACACGGCATCCACGCCGTTGTTTCACGGGTTCGCACCTTTTTAGATGATTCAGGGATCCTTGTGTATTTCTGATTATGTTTTATTTATGTGTCTTGTTAACTGAGTATCAGTGTTATGTATGAGTACCTCTAGGTGTTTGTTAATCCAGCTGTTACTTTGATGTTATTTTATGTATTATGATTTACTTGGACAAAAAGTGTACTTTGCTTATGTAACTTAACTCTATATTTAGAAACACAATCAACATACATAATTGGTAGGAAATGCAACTTTCATTACTTAGAAGATAAACCATAGTTCCACCTAGAACATAGCTTGCTAAGCTACATAAGATATACCTGGTAATACTAATATAAATAAAAATAGACCATCATGCATCCCTATTCGTTCCCCCCTGTGCCGGTTGGTCGTTCAGCCTGCGGACAACTCCGACGAGTGTGTCCTGGTTGCCTGCAGAGACCGCATCTCTTTGGCCGGTTTGGATCTGCATCATCCATGTTGGTGCGTATGCGAGTAGACCTCGGCCGACCATCCTTCGCACGCCTCATGTTCGGATCCGGTATAACTGTGGGACCGGCATACGGCGGCCAGAAGCCCTCCGGGATGGGAGGTGTGAAACCCATCTGGTAGACACCGAAAACAGAACTAAGGCGATAGACTTCGTGGACGTAAGGCTGCCAAGTAAGACGTGAATAAGCACAGCAGGTCAGTGCGTGAGGACATGGGAAATGAAGTGCTTGGAAGTATCCACAATCACAAGTCTGAGACCGTAGTAACACCCTGTAGCTACCAAGTGAGAACGAACCTGTCGGAGTCGTCTCGGCCACGGTGTACTCGGAGTTATCCCTGTCATAAACAGTCACCGTGAAGCACCTGGCCGTCTTCAGGTTGGCCTCGATACACTTGACTAGGTATTGACTGAATTGTTGTCCGGTACCCATCTGAGCCTCGGCCTCCTCCCCTTACGGACAAATAGCTCCGCAAGCCTTCTGTATGTTGCCTTAACCAGTGAGCACACAGGGAGGTTCCTTACCCCCTTCAGGATTGAATTCACACACTCAGATATATTGGTGGTCATGTGCCCAAATCTGCGACCCTCATCACAGTATTGTGTCCACAACGAATACTCAATTCGGTTTGCCCAGTCACACATTGCCGGATTCTCAGAGCGCAGAATGTCAAACCAGTAGTCGAACTCCACTTCGGTCTTCGCATAGGCCGTATTCACAAGAAGCCTCCGGGCATCTTTCCCCTTGAAGGTGAGGGCAAAATTCGCTGCAACGTGCCGAATGCAAAATGCCCGGTATGCAGCCGGAGGTAGCCATCCACCATCGGGAGCCTCGAGTGCTGCCTTGATGCCGTTATGCCTATCTGAAATAACTATCAGTCCTGGCTGAGGTGTCACGTGCTGACGGATGTGGGAGAGAAAGAACGACCACGACTCAGCATTCTCACCCTCAACTAGTGCGAATGCAACAGGGAGTATGTTGGAGTTCCCGTCCTGTGCAATCGCCACAAGCAACGTTCCCCCATACTTTCCATATAGATGGGTGCCGTCAATACTCACTAATGGCTTGCAATGACGAAATGCCTCGATACAAGGGGGAAACGTCCAGAACATCCTATGAAAATAAGCCTGAGTCTCGTCCACCTCTCCCCCAACTCGAACAGGGCAAGTCCTGATGACTGCTACAGTTCCAAGCATCGTCAACTGAACTCCTAAGACCCACCGAGGAAGCTCGTTGTATGACTCATCCCAGTCCCCATAGATGACTGCAACGGCCTTCTGCTTCGCCATCCACACCCTCCTATATGTAGGCTTGAACCCAAAGTGTGCAGCCATGGCATTTAGAAGCACCTTGATGTTGACGGATGCGTCGGCCCTAACCATTGGCATAATGAATGTCGCTATCACATGGTAGTCCAAACTTCTATGGTCACTGGAGATGGAGGAGGCGAGACAGGTATGCGGTCCGTTATACCGCTTGACTTCCCAGATGCCCTTCCGTTGCCGGAGGCTCAACCGAATCAACCATGTGCACCCATTCCCAAACTCAGAACACTTTCCCACATACCTGCGATAGTCAGACTCAACTACCTTGTACTGTACCCTTCTGCGGATGCTGTAACTCTTCACACTCAACAGCGCCTCATCTTTATCCTGAAATTGTTGACCAACCTGAAACTCTGTCATACCGGCAGACCCTTCCGTATCTCTAACGCCAAATCCAGCAAGCTGTCCAGGATATTCGTCCTGCCTCATGGCATCCAGGTCCAACGATGAAAAATGGGGTGGGTACTGCTGTGTGCCAGAACTAGATCCACCAGTAGCCCTTATCGGATCAATCCCTCCAACATCATCGCCGCTGTCATCAGCAATCGTCTCCGGCTCGACATCATCGTCATCTGGAGCATCAAACAATCCCTCTCCAACACCAGCCGGGGGAGGACACTGTACTTCAGTTGGAAGATGTTCCCCATATCCAACCTCGTCTCCAACATTGCCGCAGAGATCAGCAGCGAACGATGGGGAGGCGGCGGGCTGGATCGGTGGCTCATACACTGGAACAGAGGTTGAAGCAACCGCAGGTCTCGAGCTCGAACCGGCCACCGTGGCTATATTGTTGGCAACCCGGTTCGACCCACCCGAGCTGGATACCACGTCAACCAACTTTGCCAACAGCTCTGGTATCCTCACCTCGGAAAACTGCCGACGAGAAAGAAACATGACCTGCAAGTCCTCATCACTGCCGATCGTGAAACAGTCATACTTCACCGTATCGTGGAGCACCGTGATTGGAATGCGATAGAAAAACTTCTTAACCCTTTTCACTCCTTCCAGACCAAGCTTGACTAGCACGGAGCTAACGAGAGCATCGTAGCTGGTCGTCGGAGTCACGATAATACATAGAGGATTCTTATCAGTGAACTTCACACCAGACCGAGTTTTCCTCTTAATCGATCCTCTGTGGTGTACTAGCACTAGAAAACTATCCTCACTAGCCATCTCAACTCTTTGTTGAGAGCAACACGAGTTCACAGCATATATATAGAGCTCCGCCTCACACTAATTCGAATCAACTCCATTCGCACCATATATATAATTCGAATTAACTAAATTCGAATTACAAATTGTAAGTAATTCGAGTCAACATCTCTCGAACTACACATAGCGTCACACTTTCTTCGTAATTCGAATTGACTTCTTTCGAATTACTTGTATTGCATGCATACACGTAATTCGAGTTTATTCAATTCGAACTACATGCAACTCTAATTCGAATCATATAGATTCGAATTATATAAATATTTCCTTCTGGTTGAATGCTATATCGAAATTCAGTTTGGCTTATTTACGTAACACTTCTCCTCCAATGGCTTAATTAGATTTTTTACCCTTATTTTTATGCTTGTGTTTATCTTTATCATCTAATATTTTATTTCATATAACATAATTTGTCTAATAATAATTTAATAAAATTTATTCTTAAGTTTTAAAAATACTTTTTAGTTACATATAAAATCAAACACAATTAGCCACTTAGACCGGCCCAATTAAATTTTATAGTGTACATCCTCTTTAATTTTTCTATATTCTTAATAATTCACATTATAAAGCTTGGAGATCTAGTAATTTAGTGTTTCCCCCCCTAATATTCGTGCCTATTTTCCGACTATTGTTGAGAAATAATTATAAATTACACGCATGTATTTCGCTATCTTGGTCACAAAATAGGTACAATAATTTAATGATTTTCATGTATTTTGCTATCTAGATAATGAAATATGAGTTTTAATTATTATGTCGATTTTTATTATTTTATTAATTTTGTAATTAGATATTTATATTTTTTAATTTAATTTTTATTCTATTTTTAATTTTATAATTAGGTCTTTTCTAATTTAAAAAATGTTAAATAATAATTTAATCTTTAATCATATATTTTTTAAAAAATTAATTTGATCTTTAATTATATATATTTTTTAAAATATTTTATTAATTTTAATATTTTTAATATAAAAAAAACTTAATTATAAAACAAAATAATCTAAAAATCTAATTAAAAAAATAATATAAAAATTTAATTAAAAATATAATAAAACTATAAAAATTAATAGAATAATTAAACTTATATTCTTAACTCATCCTATTTTACTATCAAGAATTCGAGATACTGAAATAAGAGTAATTTATTTGCATAATTGCATGTATTGTACATTCTTACGTGTGAAAGATAGAAGCAGTATGCAAACCATAAATCTTTCAATTTGTGCAAATTTGATAAATAAGATATGTTTAATTTAAAAAATTTATAATACTAAATAACTAATATCTTTTGCTTATGTTTAAATTAACACAATTTATTATTTTTTTATTTTTATTTTCCCACTAATAATAATGGGCTGCGGCTAACATTCTAGCTGTCATCCGATCCATATTTTCTTCTGGCTTAGTTTCACATGCCTTCATTTGATGACAATTTAATAAGCTTGGACCATTGCCAGAGTCTGAAAAATCTGGAACACACGTATAAAATTTCCAACAACAACAACAGTACGCAAAGGACAATAATTCACATGCCAAAGTATGCAACAGAAAATCTTTTTTGCCTTTTCTTTATTTTCCTTTTCTTTAAATTTTTTTAGGCGCATGTATCTAGGATTCTATTTTATTTAAATTAATAAAATATAATATTTATTGAAATGTATAATATATAAATAAATAACAATTTTAAATGCCTACTACACATCTTAGATATATAGACTAAAATATCATTAATTACAATTTTATTAAAATAATTTAAAATTTTAAAATTACAAAATTTTTAATTTAAAATTTAAATAAATATAATATAAATTAACAATTTAATTCAATCCAATATAAATAAACATATTTATATTATTGTACTTATATTAAAAATTTTTTTAAAAATTAATTAGATAATACTCTTAATTAATCATACAAATACAATAATACGAATATAATTATTTATATTATATTAAATTAAGTCATTAATTTTAATTATATCCATCTAAATTAAAATTTAAAATTTTATAATTTTAAAATTTTAAATTATTTGAATAAATATGCATATATTCTGGATACACTACCTAAAATTTTTATGTGACCATATCCCAAGTATTTAGCACCTGCTTTATGTACAATTACGTAATTATACATATCCCGAGCATAATTATATTTTTTTTAAAATTGTATTATATCTTGAATACACTGTTCGTGATTTATATACTTAAAAGTCACCAAAAAAAAATATATACTTAATAATTTTTTGGTCTTTGTATTCAAGATGTATAATAATAATATAAAAATATAAACATACTCAATTATACGAATATTGATAAATAAAATATTTATTGATTTATAAATAAAAAAAGTCCCATGTATCTATTTGTCTTTTAATTGATGAAAAGAAGAACAAGAAAGGCTTGTCATGCCTTGCTGTGTGGCTAGAAAATATGAAACTGTGCTTTGGTCTGCCAAATGTGAGGCTCAGAATAAATTCACACAAAGACAGAATATTGTTTACCTTGTGTAAATAATGTCCAGGTATATGATATGGCCGTATGGGATTTTCCATCTCACATTTCACATTTCACATTTCACATTTGTTAGGCTGCGTTTAAAAAGAAAATGGTGATGGGGAGATTGAAATTGATACTGTATTTAATATAAAATATACTATATATTAAGTTATATCTCAATATTATATTTAGTTTAAGATAAATATAAAAATCGAAGAATAAATTTTAAATTTAAAAAATTAAATAAAAATATTTTTAAAAAATATTATAAACATTTTATTTTCTATTCCTAAAAATTTCAATTGCCTGTATCTTTACTTTCTTGAGATACTGAAAAAACTGAAATTTTAGTTTCAATCACTATTCAACAAAATCTCTCAATTTTAATTTCAATACTAAAAAATAAATGCAGCTTTATAGATGTATTTTTTTTTGTTTTTTTCACTTATAGATGTTTTGAGGTTGGGAAAAAAGACCAAAGGCATTTTCAGTTTTTATTATTTTTATTCTTTAATTTTTATCATTGTAAAATTACTTTTTTCAGCCATGCGCATTCTCCGGTCTGTGTACGAAATATATGGTATACAGCTCAGTATTTTTGTTTTCCTCTAGTAAAACATAGTCCACGTTATTTTTTCTCCTCTTGTTCATAGTAAAGTAGTCAACTTTTTTTTTTTTTTTATCAAAAATAAGAGATACGAACCCACAACTTTTTAATTGAGTATGGAAAGACTATATTATTTGAGTTATAAAAAAAAAAGTAGTCAACTTTTTTAATGGGTCATTATATATATTTATATATAATTTATACATATTTTACACATATTTTTCATAGAGTAAAATTATCTTTTAAAATAATAACGATTTTTTGTAAAAAAAAAATCAAATTTTTTTAATAATAGAATACTTTTTTCATGGTAGAATAATTAATTTTTTATTAATATAAAGAATCACCACCACTTTATTTTAGTAATTTTATTCATATTTTGACTATATATATGAACAGAATTTAATTATATAGTTTATAAAATTTAATTTTAAATGAGAGTAAGAGGTCATTCTGTATTATTATATGAGTGGTTAATTAATAGTTAATTTTTTATATTCAGATATAATCTTTCAAGTAACATTTTAAGCATTGATCCAAAGAAATTTAGATGCCCTATAAATTGTTTGTGTTTAAAATTAAATATAGGATTTAAAAATTAAATTAAGACTTATCTTTTGATACACAACCGAGGAATCCATAGTCATTAATTAGTCAAGCACGATTATTATGGCCACATAAGTTGGTGCAATGCAAGGCTTTTTTTTTATTCAAATAAAATAAATTATTTATTTACTCAAATAAATTGTAATACTCAATTTTACCATTTTGAATATTTAATTATGTTTTTCTGATAAAAAAAGAAAAATAAAAATTATAATATTTATGCTGTGGTGTTGACAGTGAAAGCGACACTATTTTTTTTTTTTTTCATATTTTTGATGTTGTTGCCAACGAAAATAAAATAGTTTTCTCTTTCATTTTCTTATCACTGCAAGCAAAAATAGATAAAAAAGAGAAGAGAGAGAAAATGATTTACGTGCAAATACAAAATGAGAGATGACAATGATTTTCTCTCCAATTTTTTTTGCCCATTTTCACGTATAGTGATAGAAAAAATGTGAGAAAAAAATTGCTTCATTTTCGCTAGTAACAACAAAAGTACAAAACAAATTCAATGTTGTTTTTGCTTCCAAAACCAGCGTAAATATTTTAATTTTTGTTTATGCTTTTTTCGCCAGCAAAAACACAAGTAAATGCAGAAATTGATAAATTTATGTATCCCAATTTAAATTGGTAAATAAATAATTTTTTATTTAAATAAAAAAACCTGCAATGTAATAATAGTCTAACAACATTTCAACAATTTATTTTAAAATATAAATATTAATAAAAAATATCCATATTTAGATTCAAATAAAATATAAAAATATTTATAACAAGTATGAAGATCTAAAATTTGAATTTTAATTAAAATTTAGGAAAACAATTACATATTTATGGATTTAAAATGAAAAGGTTAATGACTTTATTAAATTCATTAAGAACATCATTTAATTTATCAATATTTAAAGAAATGCGAGGCTAGCTTGGTGTGAGACCATAATAGCAAAAATGAGGTCTTAGAGTTCGAGATAAAGCTATCAAAATTTGGAGAATAAAAACTAAGTTAAAGTTGACTTGCAATGATGATAAAACAGTAGCAACGAATCTCAAAAAGGAATTAGCCGAAACTGAGAAGACAGATGAGATATTCGTCAGAACAAAATTAAAAGGAGAAGAACGGAGAACCAAAGCCATAAAAGTGGCATCAATTAAGAACTTTACTCACATAAAAAGAGGAGAGATCTTGTAAAGTAAAGTCTTTTTTGTAGGTGATATTAGATTGCTTGTTTGATGTATTTGTTAGGTGTTATTCCTTAGGTACTGTAGCTAGTTGAGATTTTTGAAATCTTTTTAGTGTTTGTGTTTTGGTTGTTTTATTTTTTTCTTTAAATTGATGTAAACTTCTATTTTGGAGTGCTGACTTTTTCTTCCCTTATGGGTCGAGAATTTTACTAACATTCGAAAAAAGAACTCTACTTAGACTATAATAAACTGACTATAAAACCTGATATGTTTAACTCATGTCCAACCTATAGATAGGGTATCATTGTTCACCTTTCATATTTCTTATACTTTTGCTATTTGAATATAGTATTTGCGTAATTATGAACTAAATAAAATTTAGCGCTCCTTCGCAGTAGGACACACTTCATTTGTAAACTGTAGTACAGTTAGCAAGAAATGAAAACATTAAACTCTCCTACGTGACAATTAAAGTAATTATAAGCATAATATTTGTGTTAGTTATAAATCCAATTCATAATAATATAAAGAGTAAAGAATCGTTTTTGTCCCAACGTTTGGGGTAAATCCTATTTGTGTCCCTAACGTTTAAATCGTCCTATTTGTATCCCTAACGTTTGTAAAAGTGATTCAATGTTATCCTGCCGTCAATTACATATCATGAGCACTTTAGTTTGAGTTTTAAAAATTTCTTCTTGAAGTTAGAATATAAATGTCTGGGATAGAATCGATGATCTACTCCGAAAAATAGTTCATCAAATGTTGAAACTAATTCCTACAACATTTACATAATTCACTTTTATAGGGACATAATTGAATCTAAACATAAATAGTGGGTATAATATTAAAATCGAACACATCCAAACGAGACCTAATTGAGAATGAATACATTCAAGTGAGAATAATTGAAAAATATAATCTGATTTGTTAGTATAATTTATAATAGGATAACATTGAATCACTTTTATAAACGTTAAGGATACAAATAGGACGATTTAAACGTTAGGGACACAAATAGGACTTACCCCAAACGTTGGGAACAAAAATGATACTTTACTCTAATATAAATAAGATCTCAAGCTAACATTGATAAATAGTTATCTCTATCTGATATTCGATATAAGCCTAGGAGTGCTATTAAATTAAAGCTCATGCCATGGTAGATTTTCTAGTAAAGATGGAGCTTCAAATAACAAAAAGAGAGGTGTTCATCTCATCCTAACAATAGGGAGTAACTAGTTTTTCAAGTGTCCATAAAATACGATTTTCTGATATCAAATAATCAACCTGAGTTTGAGGATTTGTTGGTAGGATTGTTATTATCTTAAGATGTCAGAGCAATTAAGATTACGGTATATAGCGACTCATGACCTCACAAGTGAACGGGAATATTAAGTTCGGGATGCTCTTTTGTAGTTATACCATCAAAAGGTGCAAAATCATGTAACTGAATTTGACTCATTTCTCCTAGAGAAAAAAAATGTAAGAGTAGATGTTCTATTTAAGTTAGCAAGCACAAAATTAAGTAACAAAAATAGAACTCTAATTCAAGAGGTATGTATTACAAGAACTTTCAGTATCTAGGGTGATAATTTTGTATATTATGAATGTGCTCACTTGGATTCTATTAAGTCAAACTTGCAGTACGGGATGTTACCATCAAATCCAAAAGAGCCAAAAGTTCAAAAATTCAATATCGGATTATTAATGACTAGCTGTACAACGAGCACTACAAGAAAAAGGGTCTATCGCCACGCTTTTATGAGGGTGACGATTGATTAGAAATTTGGTTACGTTTTTTCTTGCTATGCTTAAAAAACGTGGCGAAAGGGGTCTATGGTCACGCTTTTATGAGGGTGGCAATTGATTCGAAATTTGGCCACACTTTTTTTTGCCACGCTTTAGAGAGAAACAGGGACACCTTTAAAGCATGGCAACATGGTTTTGTTATAGTGACATTTTAAAAGCATGGTCGTTTCCTTTAACTCTTTTGGCCCACTTAAAAAATGTGCCCAAAAGGTTTAAGGAAAAAAAAGCTTTTGTTCAAAACAGTTTCGAAACCCTTTCAATTTACATGAAACCCTTTTGGCCGTTCCCTAAACACTAAAACACTAGCAAATAACCCTAAACACCAGTGATGGCAAAGAACCCCAGCACTCCGAAGAACATCGCCGACACTCGCAATGCCTCCGTCGGCGCTCCCTCTTCCGGCACTCCCACCATCCCTGGTCCCTCTGTCGGCATTCCATCTTCTCGTTGGTGACTCCCTCTGGCGGTGACTTTGACTGTCCCTCGCAAACCCTCCATTGATGCTCCCTCCGCCGCTGCTCCCTTCCGTCACTGCAAGCCCCTAACTGTCGCAATGCTCTCGTGGCGCTCTCTCTTCCGACACTCCCACCATTGCTGCTCTGATCCCACCATAACTCTCTCACCAAACTCTCTCTCTCTCTCTCTCTCTCTCTCTCTCTCTCTCTTTCTCTCTCTCTCTCTTTCTCTCTCTGGAGCAGCATCAGTAACACCTTAGTACCTTACACATCATCCAGTTTAGTTTCCCGGATTCCATTCCTCAACTTCCACTTCTACATCCAGCAGAGATTTTTCTTGGTGAGTTCAGCTCCTTTCTAATTCTTTTTTCCCCTTTCCCTCAAATGTTTCGTGGAATTTAGTGGTTGAGATTGCTCATTTGGGAGATTAGAGTTTGGCAAGTTTGGAATTTGAAGATTTTAGTGAAATTCCCGATTTTATTTATTTGTATTGTTATGTTATGGTATTCTTGGTCTATTCTAGCTTGTCGTTGCTATTGTTACTAGGGTTTCTCTGTTTTGTTCATTATTATTATTATTATTATTATTATTATTATTATTATTATTATTATTATTATCAATTAATAATTAATACTATGATATTTTGTGACATGTATTGCATAATGGTGATTGACTTCAATGGTTTAATTGTTGCACATTTGGTAACTTAGGGTATTATTATTGGAAGTGAGTGAATGTGCAATGTAGAGGGCAACTGGGGACACAAAAAGCATGGGTAAGAGGTCACTTGAGGATGGAGAAGATGACCAGCTTGAACGAAAGAGGCCTGTTCTTGCCAGGTGCTTCTTCCTTATCCTCTCATCTTCCATTATTGATTTAGATATTCTCTTGGCTACTGGCATTGTTTAATCAGAAACTTGACCACTACGTTAAAGTCTTGATCACTTCTAACTTGTGATTGGTGACTCTTAACTATACTATCATATGTAAATGCCATTGGCCCAATTGAAAGTTATAACAGATTTCTAAATTTTGTGAATAAAAAACAGCAAATAGAGATAGCTATATTTATCTGCTACAATTAATTAACCCCATATATCTAAGTTATTCACATTGTTGTTCCTAGAAAAGAAACATAATCAGTTCAAAACCCACACTACAAAAAAAAGGCCTATGGTCACGGTTTTTTACCGTGGCCTATTCCGCCGTAGCCATAGGTCTATGGTCACGATTTTTTTACCTATGGTCATGGTTTCTATGGTCACGGTTACAATTTTCAAATTCTGACACTTTAGGCCACGATTTTTAACCGTGACCATAGGGCAATCTATGGTCACGCATAAAAACCGTGACCATAGCCTCTATGGTCACCCCTCCTCAAAACCGTGACCATAGTCTTATCTATGGTCACGGTTTTAGCCATGACCATAGAGCCTATAGTCACCCCTCCTTAAAACCGTGACCATAGCCATATCTATGGTCACGGTTTTGGCCGTGACCATAGCCTCTATGGTCACCCCTCCTCAAAACCATGACCATAGCCTTATCTATGGTCACCCCTCCTGAAAACCGTGACCATAGCCATATTTATGGTCACGGTTTTGGCCGTGACCATAGCCTCTATGGTCACCCCTCCTTAAAACTGTGACCATAGCCTCTATGGTCACCCGTCTTTAAAACCGTGACCATAGTGCCTATGGTCACAGTTTTGACCGTGACCATAGCTTGTTTTGTTTTATGAGCTTTAATTTTTTTAAAGCATAATCACATCTCAAATTAATGATAATCACAAAATAAATATAAGAACAAGAAATGTAAATCATAAAAGTTTCATTATAAACTAGATATGTTTAATTTTTAGTCTATACAACAGAAATCAAAATAGTGTAATGTATCCAATTACATGTAATACTGCGTAAAGTCTCTTTTCAAAAAGTACAGAACACATAAAAAAAAATTACATTTAGATAACTAAAGTGTAAGACCCATCCCATGTCATATTTGTATGGAACATATTTTCTTCACATCATGTCTTCCTACTAGCTAAAGAAATAAACATGTTAAAACAGAGCAACATTGCTTTTGATAATGCAGTACATATGCAGCAAAGTTTAATAAGTCAATTAACTTTAAAATTTCAACCACTAAACAGTAAGGAGTATTTGCTAGGGTTTTGATGAGTCACATAAAAAGAAAATCTTAGCCAAAACTTATACATACATGTCCCTCTTTATGTAAACAACAAAGTCCAATTGATATAGACCTATCTGTAACACAAGTGACAAACCTAAATAATAATTGTTGAAAAAAAATTCTAAATTCTATATGGTACCAAACTTGTTAGCCTTCAACTTGTTAAAAAAAAAATGCTTATTTGCTTCACTGTAGCCCATCATTTAACAGTTAAATGTTGCATGCACTTAGTGAAAGTATCTTAAGTTTTTTTCCTTGTGAGTGGTGAGGGATCAATAAAGAGGAATTAAATTAATAAAGATGAGCACAAGATATAAAAAGTAAAACAACTAAAGTTTAGAACCAAAAATATAATGGTTTAGCCAATCAGCTTAGTAAGTACCAAAACCATACTATTAATTTAACTACTTATTTTGAACAGCACTTACTTCGAAATCCTTTGATACATGGTTCGATCCAAGTGAAGGAGGAATGCTTCGCCGCGCATCATTTGGTGCACTACTCGCATCAGGTGGAGATTGTTGGGCGGCTTCTATCATTACTTGCACTTGTTCTGCACTCATACCAGGATTGACTTGTTGCAACAACGTTTTAATCAAGTTTGTTAAACCATCCAACTTGGAAGTTAAGTTAGTTTGATTTTTCTCCATAGTTGAAACCACTTCAGTATGTTGTTGTTGCATTTGTCAGATCTGCTTATCCTTTTTAAGAGAGGATTTTGTGACTGATCGACCATAGAAATGAACTCTACCATGTCTTTCCTTTCCGAAAACTATTTGAACTACCTCATTATCACTGTATCCTGCTTGTTTCAAATTTTGAATATGATCCTATTACACACAAATAGGACCAAAATAAGTTCATGCACCCAAATGCTTCAAAATAAAAAAATAACTAACACATTTCTGGTTTGGTGTACTTTTCTAAGAAACTGGACAACTCACAATCATCTCTTGTGTTCCTGAATCAGTCTCTCCTTTTTTGTTTGTACGAGTTACAACAAACATCTCAGCTTGTAATGGATCTTTGTTGTCCTCCTTCTTTGCACGCTACAGAGAAACCACCAACATTTGACTAACTTAAACACTCTTCATAACATGAAAGATGCAAAAATACTTAAATGCAAAGCACCAAAAAATACCAATTCAGCGCGTACTAACTCAAAACTAACTGGACCCATTCGATGATTCCATTTTTGCTTGGATCTGTTTTCACGATTTATGTCAGAAATAACCTACATTTTGTTGCAATGTAAAAATACAGAGTTAGTTAAATACATGATACCATCATTAAAGCCAAGAAAGTTGTGAAAATAACTTACTTTGCTGATATCAAGCCTCCAAAATTGAACTAATTTTCGAAAATGCAGTTCAGGTATAGTCATTGGACGATTTTTCATCATCTCTCTGAATGAGCTGTACGGTGTATAGTGACATTTTTTTATGCGTTTCTTAAATTGCTTCCATGACTCTCCGATGGTATCTATCACCCAAGGCTCAGCATCACTAGGAATGTTATATTTAGACTACGAAGAAACAACGAATTATGTTATTTTACCATACATGCTAAGCCTATTTGTAAACAATTTAAAAAGGAGAATGATCTACTCACCTTTGCATAATCCAACATTGAAGTTTTAGTCTCACTGGACACAGCTTGCCAATTAGTATATAATAAGGTGACCAAATTAGAGTTTCTTGCAAGTGTGCCCAAGAACCGACTAAATAATTGAACTTGTGTCTTTGTTGGGCCTATGGGTTTGACATTGTACCATGTTGACTCTATTTGTGTTTCCATGGCATGAATATGCTTGAGTTGGGTGGGACCACGAGCTTTTTTCTTTTTGGTACCTATTTCCAATGTCATTACTAGAGAATATTAACAAGAATACTAACCTAATGAATTAATGAATAAAAGAGTAGACTAAATAAAAGAATTAGGTTGGTGTCTATCACTATTTGCTATTGAAACTAGGGATAAAAGCATTACTGTGTTGACTGTCACTACTATCCCCAACACTTGGATTGTGATCATCATAATCATATTCATATTCTTCATCGTTTTCGTCCAATGATATCCCATATTTTTTGAAGAATTCATCTAGAGTCATAATTGGGATAAGAGACTCAATCTTGTGTTCTTCTTCTTCATTGCCATCTTCTTCATTTGATTTCTTCATTGGCATCTTCTTTTTGGTCGGCTTCTTGCTTTGACCATCACCGTCATTGGTATTCATATTGGCTTTACCATCTTCCATCTTTGATTTTTTCATTGGTACCTTCTTCCTAGTCAGCTTCTTCCCACCTAGGGCCTCATGTTCATTGGCTTTCATATTGACTACATGATTTTCTTCTTTGGATTTCTTCATTGGCATCTTGATTTGACCCTCATCTTCATTGATCACCTTGTCCTTGTTGTTTGTTATCTTCTTAGTTGGCATTTTGCTTTGACCTTTATCATCGACTCTTGTCACCTTCTTTGTTGACTTCTTGCCCTTTTTCCTTGTCTCATGTTTGCTACTATCCCCACATACAGCTAAAATATGTTCCCTTTTGATTTGAAATTGTTTCAGCAATGCATAAGCACTTGTGAATTGAATTTTTCCTGAATTTTTTATTGGACTCCTCATCTTCAAGGGACTTCTTTGTGACTCTATTTGTGATAGGGTCCTTAGCCTTTTTCTTTTGGGATTTCCTTCACTGTTCATCCTACATCCAAAAAAGAGAGGTTCAATTAAGCATCAAGTTAATTCAATTGCAAAAAGAGAGATCAAAGAGATATACATGAGAGGTCAAAATAAAGCATCAATATACATGAATGCAAAAGGGAAGGAAAATTAAATATCAACTAAATAAAGCATCAGCATTTTCCAACACCTTATAGTCACTAAATTTCAGCATCACTGTGAAACTCATCAGACTCTGTTTCTTTGTCTTTAGGTTTGATCTTGTTCGGTGTCACATCAACAATAGTAGGTCGCACACCCTGTCTAACCAAGTCTACCTCACCAATTTCACTTAAGGGTATCAGACTATTCGCAGATTCATGTGGCTCTCCTATGTTAGGGTCAAACTGTAATTGGAAACCCATGTTAAACAAGTCTCTTGGAACCGTTTTCATCACATAATGCTTTTGGGGAATATATGGATCTTTCACATAAAAGCACTGGTGTGCTTGGCTTGCCAACACAAATGGTTCGTCTTGGTAACATCTTTTGTTGAAATGAACGTATGTCAAACCATAATTATCTTCCTCAGCCATAAACCACTCACACTTAAATAACACAACTTTAAATTGGCTATAATAGTCTAACTCAACAATATCAATGATTCTACCATAATATCTTATATTGGCCTTGATTGGTTTTTTGTCCTTAACACTAGCAAAGCTTGTAATTTCAGCCACCACAGTGACACCACTATTTTGCGTTTTTCACATCACTTCTCGCCGCTTAGTATGAAATCTGTACCCATTGACGACATAAGCAGAATAAGATTTTGCAACTTTATTTGGACCCTTAGACAACTGTCGTATCCAACTGGGAACATCATCCTTCATGGCACGTCCAGTAAACCATTCTATAAAGTCTTCATTTTGATCTTTAACAACGTTCTACTTTCGCTTCCGCTTGGCTTGCTTTTGTTGCTCACCATGTTCTCTACAAGGGATGTGTATTATTATGTAATACTATACCAAAATTAGTCTAAGGAATAGAAGAAATGAGACGTGAAATTTTACCTCATGTAAGGCTCCACGTTAACGCAATTGTTCAATACATATGCATTAGCTTGAAGGAGTGACTTCTCGTCCAAAATAATTAGTTGTCCTTTTTTTCCACCCAATGGACTTCCCTTGTTTGTGAACAAATTTGAATCAGGATCTTGGGTTGAAGTGCCTTCATCATTATTCCGAGATACTCTGTTGAATCTTGTTTTCACTCCCTCATGCAAATATCTTGAACAAAAAGTTAAACACTCTTCAGCCAAATAACCCTCTGCAATTGATCCTTTCGGACGACTTCTATTGCGAACATACCTTTTTAGTGTGCACATGTATCTCTCAATCGGATACATCTAGTGAAACTGGACGGGACCACCTAACCTTACTTCGTTAGCTAAATGAATAGGCAAATGAACCATTTCAAAAAAGGTAGGGGAAAAATCACTCTCTAACTAGCACAAAGTCTCCACAATCTCTGACTCCAGACCATTAATCTCTTCTAAAGATATTTCTTTTTGACATAGCCGACGAAAAAAGGAACATAAGCGAACTAGAGGAACAGCAACATGATCTGGAAGAATGCTCTTGATTGGTATTTGCAATAGGTAATGCAACATGAAGTGAGCATCATGAGTCTTATAACCGTAAAGCTTTCTCTCTTCTTGTTGTACACAATGAGAAATGTTTGAAGCACTTCCATCAGGCAATTTTGTTTTCTTCAAAACACCACAAAAAATAGATTTCTCCCCTTTGGTCATTGAGAAGCATGCTCTGGCAAGTTTAGTTCTTTTGCCATCCTTCGTATTTGTTGGGTGAAGATTCTTTCGAATGCCCAACTCCTTAAGATCATAATGAGCCTTTACATGGTCCTTCGTCTTTCCAGGAATATCCAATAAGGTACCAACTATACTATCGACTATGTTTTTTTCTATATGCATTACATCAAGGTTGTGCCTGATCATACAATGCTGCCAATATGGTAACTCAAAAAAGATTGATTTTTTTCATTGGCCTTTACTTTTGTTTTGCGTCTTCCCAAAGGCATTATCTACTGACTTTAGCATATCCAGAACCTCTTCACCGGTTAACATTCGTGGTGGACCCCTGAATTCATTTTTTCCATTAAAAGATCTCTTGTTAGACCTCCATGCATGATCAGCTGGCAAAAATCTCCTATGGTCCATGTAAACTGTCTTTTGGCTATGTTTCAAATAACAAAAAGAAGTATCATGGTTACAACATGGACAAGCCAACTTCCCTTTGGTACTCCAACCGGATAACATGGCATACGCTGAAAAATCATTGATTGTCCAAAGAAGTGCAGCATTCATTCGAAAAGTTTCTTTTTTAAAAGAGTCATATGTATCTATCCCTGACACCCATAGCTCCTTCATCTCTTCGATCAATGGTTGCAAAAAAAATGTCAATATTATTTCTCGGTGAATAAGGTCCAGGTATGAATAAAGAGAGCATGCAATATTCTGATTTCATAGACATCCACGGGGGAAAGTTGTACACCATTAAGACAACTGGCCATGTGCTATGTGACACATTCATAGTTCGAAAAGGATTAAAACCGTCACTTGCCAACCCAAGCCTCAAGTTGCGAAGTTCTTTTGAAAAGTTTGGGTACCGACTGTCGAAGTTCTTCCATGCTTGACCATCAACAGGGTGCCTTATGCAATCGTCTTTCAGACGCTGCTCGTCATGCCACCTCAACGCCTCTGCTGTGTTTGGACACATAAAAAGCCTTTTAAGCCTTGGTATTAAAGGAAAGTATCTTAGGGTCTTCGCAGCAACCTTATGAACTTTATTTGGAAGCGCAAAGTCATCTTCATTGCCATCCGTAGTAGGAGTCAGATTATATCGAGACTCTCCACAGATATGACAAACTGAGTCATTTATGTACTCATTCCGATACAGCATGCAGTCATTAGGACATGCATCAATCTTTTCATAGTCAAGACCCAAGTCTTTAACCATATTCTTAGCTTTATTAAAAGAAGTGGGAATATTCAAATCAGGTATAGCTTCTTTTAATAACTCCAAGAGGGAGGTAAAAGATGTATTACTCCAGCCATGTAGACACTTCAAGTGGTAGAGACGAATGATAAACGATAGTCTCGAAAACCCAGTAGTACAATTCGGATATAATTCTAGACTTGCTTCATCTACCAACTTATAAAATCGCTTCGCATCTTCATTCAGCCCGCTGTTTCCCTCTTCAAGATTTGCGATATCTCCGAATGCATGACGCAGTAACCCATCAATGTCGTCAAAGCCGCCTCGATCATCCATGTCACATCCCACAACTATTGAGATTATTGGTTCCCCATGATTGATCCATCTTTTATAACCTTTGACAAAACCATAGCAAATAAGATGCTCATATACGGCATCTCATTCACGCCAATAAGTGTTTCCACATTTTGCACACGGACACTGGATTTCTCTTCCAATCGGTTGTCCAATTGAGAAGGCAAACTCTAAAAAATTATTAACACCATCTATATACTTGTTCTCAAATCTTGGTGAATCCATCCAATCTTTTGATAGAGTATGATTAAACCTAACATTGTAATTACCTGAACTTACTAAACATGATCTAGTAGGTCAATTATAGTGACAATCTAGCTAGCATATACACACTTACTACCTAAATAATGGAAGATCAAATTATTTTATATAACAAGTATGATACAAATTTACTGCTTAGTTCCTTCATTTTGAGATGCCATATGAAGTTGTTATACACAGTGTCACAGCAACTAGTCAACTCTTTTTGTCTTTACCAGTCCAAAAAAATTATACTGTATACAAAACAAAACAAAAAATTGAAGAGAAGCTAAAGAACATTCAACAACTCTGTGATCTATCAAGGTTAAATACATCACCTAAAATAAACAAAATGAAGTCAAAATTGCTTTATCAAGCTCCATTACCTGTGTACTAAAAATTTAGCGCTTGCTGTCAACTTGGTCTTCACCTTTCTCTTCCCCACTTGAAATCCATCTCCACCCTTATTACAAAGTGTAGAACTATTTTCCTGAAAGAAATTCAAGAGCTAGTAATATTTGAAGAGGAAGTAATGAATAAGAATTTAAATATGAATTTTGTCCTATATATGCTTATCATATGATTCAAATTAGGAAGTCAGGCTATAAGTCCTACTTTTTCTGAAGTCATACAACATTGATAAATATACTTGAAATAAAAATAGTAGCTATTTTCATGAAAGAAAAATGAAGAAACTAACTAAAAGTTAGTGACGTAGAAGTAAAGTAGCCCTTGAACTTGATACATTTAATAATATTTAAAAATAAAAAAAATAATACTAACTAAAACATGTAATAATAAAAGTAATGGATCCCCGACACCAGTGATTTCCATTCATTCAATATTTTCCTTACCCTGCCAAAAATAAGGATAAAAATTTACAGATTTATAAGAAAACTTAACAAATACGAAATCATGAGATAGTGAAAAGTTCTCATTACATTGCACAGCAATACTATTTATAATTATTCTTAATGATCCCCACCATCCAATAGCTAATTCCTATTTCAAAATACTAAAATAAAAAACAATAAATAAATGAAAGCAGCATAGCCATTTATTTCCAGCAATAGAAGTAAACCATCACTAAAGCGCTAATAAATGCAACAATAATTTGCTGTCCGAACACAAATTCAAGTATAATAACAGAACAATTTACATTCATGAATTGCAGTATATCTTGGCCTTATGTGAATGCTAGAGTAGAATGTTTTAAACTAAATTAAAACAAAATTCATTCAAGTGAAGGCATGATATTATTAGTGGAACATCTCAAAGGATAAAGCTTACGACTTGCTGTCACAAAACTTTTTTCAATTAAGGGAAGAGAAATATAGAAGAAATAGCCATATAAAAAATATTAGTTTTTTTTTGTATTTGGGCCTTGGCACAAGATTTGTGGTGAACAACCAATATCATATTACAAAGCTTCAAAATCTTGTATAAAATTAAATACATAATCAAATGGCACTGCAAAAGAACATTGGTAACTCTAGTAAGGAGAAATTAAATGCACATCTAAACAAAGACAAGCAACAATTCAATCATTCTATAATAACAAAATCTTGTACAAAATAAATAACAAAATGCCACTGTGAAAGAACATTGGCAACTACATGGAGAAATTATATGTACATTCATATTTCTAGCATTTTTACATTGCATTTGGTGTACAAGATCACATTTTAATTCATATATTTATTTATTGTTCAGCATGCCTTCTTTTTTGTTTAGTAGTTGTTATAATTATAATAGCAACATAGGTACTATATATGATTTACAGTTCTTCTAGATGGATCACAATAATGCTCTATCCTTGAATAAATGCTAAAAATGTGCAGTATATAATTTTTTAGTAGTAATTATAAATGAAATTGTTAAAGGGAAGATTCATCATACCAATTAAACAAAAAGGTAACAAACTTCTAGTACTATCTTCATATGGGATTATTTTTATAGAGAATTAAGTCATCATCTTACTTAGCTTGATGCATATCTCAATACTTTAGATATTTTTCAATCCATTCTACACTCATCTTACTTATATTCTTACTTATTTAGACATCAGAATTTTCTGCAAGTACCTTTAATTCATTTATTTACTCAAAAACTGACGTGAACCCACTTCAAAGTTTTTACCACTGTCTATGACCTCTTTATAAAGCCCATTTACACATATACTATCTGTTTTAGTTGTAGGTAATGAGTTTGGAAAACTCTACATTAACATTTGTGATGACTAAACATTATTAATTTAATTAATTACAGAAATATTAATTCATATATGGTGATTAAATTGATCTTTGCTATACAGGTTCTGTGTGGGCTGAAAAGAAAAGAAAAGATCCTAAATCCAATAAAAATTTCAGCCTTGTGCAAAATTATCTTATGAATGATGGCTGAATTGTTTTGCTTTGTTGGGCCATATTTTAAATGAGCAGGCCCAAAATCTATTCTTGGTATATGACCAACTTGCTTGGTCTGAAATTAAAAGGAATTGAGGCACTATGGTTATGTTACTCTTTTAAAGTAATAAAAAACCCAATTCAATAATTCATGGCTGCATGCTTCCAACGGATCTCTCTCTTTTACATGTGATGGAATTCAAATTTCATTAAAGTAAAGTTAATACTTACATTGGAAACATGAGAGAGAATAAAGCTATTGATTTGATTGCAAGCACTAAAGCTACACGCTAGTCAGCAAAGAGAAAGGGAAATTAATTTACTTTTATTCTCTATCTTTGTTTCATTAATTGATGATCAAAATTTCTCTTTCCTCTCTGTCATTTCACTTCTTCTCTTTCGGTCATATCACAACAACATCCATGGGAGCTAAAACTAGCCACCAAAGAGAAGGTGAATCACACCACAAGACCATCACAATGATGGCAAGAAAAAGTAAACTAAAAGTATGCTGTGGCTAAGATTCTCATTCACTTGTGGTAAGATTTTGTGAAGAGATCTTGGCTTCTCCATACTAAAATTGAAGAGAAGATCTCGGTCAAAGAAGAAGAATCCTTGGAAGGATGGCTTGTCTCTGATTCTGCTCAACCATCACAGGAGGTAGCTACAGTGGCTACGTGATGGAGGAGGCAGATATTGGAGCAGATGAAGCTATCATCATCATGGAGCATTAAGGGCCAGAAGTTCATCTTGGAGAGGAAGGCAAAGATGAAGGGCTCATATTGATGAAGATTGGTGACCAAGGAAGGACTAGAGGTAATTGCATGTTGAATTTTGTATGAGTTATCTCTTCTCTCTCTCTGGCCGAACCGATTCTAGTTGAAGAAGAAGAAGGTTGGCTTGGTTTGTTTGGTTTCAACCTTGGAGGCTTCTCCTTATAAGTAAGGGTGAACAGTCAGGATTTGATTCAAGGAAAGGAAAAGAGTGAGCACAGAGTTCCTAAAGCTCCCCAAGCTTACAGAAGTTCTTCTCCTTCAATGTCTTTTATTTTGTATTTTTCTGTTTAATTTTGTCATATCTTGAGTCTCATGGAAAAAGGCAAACAGTGAGGTTTGTAATGAAAAAGCCATAGAGCGAAAAAAGGCAGAGAATGCAAAATTAAAAGAAAAAGCCATAGATGTCCTTAGAGGTCCTTTGTACATCTGTGTTGTGTTTCATGATTCTGTGAGAATCCCCTTGTAAGTTGGGTTAGCACTTTACAGTTGGAAAGCTTGGCTGTGACCAAGTCAAGTTCAGTTTCAGATTAGATTCTGGACTTGTCCCATATAGGAAGGGTAGTTCCTAGGGAAAATTGGTGCTTGTAATCAAGAATGATTATAGTGAAATTCCATCATTATTGTGATGGAGACTGGATGTAGGCTGCCTTGCACTTAGCAGCTGAACCAGGATATATCTTGGTGTAAATCTCTTTCTCTTCTACTCCATTTCTATTTCTGCTGCCCAGGAGATAAAACTGAAAATATCTTGTGCTGACTGACGAGACAAAAAGAAAAGTCTCGTGGCTGGGGACGAGACAAAAGAAAAAAGTCTCGTGGCTAGTTACGAGATAAAAAGACAAAAAGTTTCCAGAAGTGGTTTCAAAGGCCAGCAAGTATTGTCAAGTGAAAAGGGGGCTAAGATTCAACCCCCCCTTCTCTTAGCCACTGATAACCATCAATTGGTATCAGAGCTTGGTCTCAAAGAGATCAAACTTTGCAGCTTGGAGAAAAGATCCAGATGGCAGAAAACAGTGGCTCAAATCTGGTGTCCTACAACCTGATCGAAGGACAGTCAAGCAACAGACCTCCTCTTTTCAATGGGAAAAACTACACCTATTGGAAGGAGAGAATGAAGATCTTTGTGCAAGTAGTGGATTACAAACTTTGGAAGATTATCCTGGAAGGTCCCCAATATCCAACCATCACAAGTGCTGAAGGAGTTGTCTCTCCTAAACCAGAAGCAAGCTGGACCGAAGAAGATAGAAAGAAGGTGGAGCTCAACGCCAAGGCTATCAACTTGCTCAACTGTCCTATTAGCTTCGAGGAGTACCGACGGGTATCACGATGCACAACAGCAAAGGAAATCTGGGACAAACTCCTAGTTACTCATGAAGGAACCACCATTGTAAAAAAGACCAGGATAGATATGTTAAACAGAGAGTATGAAATGTTTGCAATGAAGGAAGGAGAATCCATTGATGAGCTGTTTGAGCATTTCAACACCATTATTGTTGGCTTGGATGCTATGGGAATCAAGTATCCTGAATCTGTGCTAGTGAGAAGAGTGTTAAGATGTCTCACAAAAGAGTGGAAAACAAAGGCATTAATATTTCTGAGAGTAGTGGTCTTGACTCCATGACATATGATGATTTGAGAGGAAATTTACTTACTTTTGAAAATACCTATTTGAAAAAAGATTCAAAAAACAAAAAAAGGGAATAGCTTTCTCATCTGTTACTAACCCTCTGGATGATGAATCCAGTGATAACTCATCTGAAAATAAATTTGTGTTGTTTGCAAAAAAATTCAGGAAAATGGTAAAGCTCAAGGAGAAAGGCAAAGGAGGCAGCTCAAGAAAACAGAAGAAAGATCTCAGCAAGGTGACATGCTACAACTGTAAGGAAACATGCCATTTCAAGTCTGACTGCCCTAAGTTGAAGAAGGAAGAAAAACCGAAGAAAGGAAAGAAAAAGGGACTGATGGCATCATGGGAAGATCTGGAAAATGATTCAGAAGATGATGAAGAAACCGAAACCATGTCTCAACCATGTCTTATGGCTGACCATGTTGAATAGGTAATCATTCCTAACCCTAACACTGAATCTCTTCATCTTATGATAGATCATCTTTCTGAAAAAATAAGATGCTTTTTACTGGATAATCAAGAACTTGAACAACAAATTATCATTCTTAAAGCAGAAAATGGATTTCTCAAAGAAAAGCCAAGGGAGGCCGAAACTGCTTGTGATCTTGTTGAAAAAAATAAGCAGTTAAAAGCCTAACTTAGGAGCTGTGAAAGTGACCATTCGGTTGTTGCATATGTTGATTGTTTTAAAAAAAATGAAGAGTTGCTTAAAGAGGTCAAAAGGCTTAAAGAAGACTTAGCCAAGTTCACACAAAGTTCTGAAAATCTGAATCAAATCTTGGCTAGCCAAAAACCTCTTTATGATAAAGCTGGCTTGGGGTTCTATAAATCTGTTGAAAAATCTCATTTTGAAAACGTTGCTTCATCTTCCAATGATACAAGATTTCAAAACCCAAGAAGCTTTAACAAACAGCAACTCCAAGATTTTGTAGACTATGTAACCGAAATGGATACTTTCCGATACAATACTTTTTTGGTAAAAGGATGATAGGTGATAAAGTTTACAAGATTGTTTTTGATTATAATGGCTTAGGACATAAGAGATGGTTTAACGTGAAAGGATCCAAGAAAATTTGGATACCTAAGGTCACTTGAGCTTGATTTGTAGGTATGCCTAGCATCAAAACGGAAGGAAAATATGTGGTATATGGACAGCGGATGCTCTAGGCATATGATCGGAAAGACAACCTTCTTCATAAAGCTTGATTAATATGATGGAGGACTTGTCACTTTTGGTGATGATGCTAAAGGAAAGATTGTGGCTGTTGGGAAAGTTGGTAAAAGCTTTTCATCTTGTATAAATGATGTTCTTCTTGTAAATGGTTTGAAACATAATTTACTTAGTGTAAGTCAATTGTGTGATCTAGGTTTTGAAGTTATTTTTAGAAAGTTTGTGTGTTTGGTTGTTTGTGAAAAATCTGGGGATATTTTATTTGAGGCTAAAAGGTGCAATAATGTGTATGGATTGACTCTTGAGGACTTGAAAAAACAAAATGTAACATGTTTTACTTCTCTTGAATTTGAAAAATAGCTATGACATAGAAAGTTGGGTCATGCTAGCATGTACCAAATTTCTAAGCTAGTTAAGAAAAATTTGGTTAGAGGAATTCCAAATATCAAATTTGATAAGGATCTTACTTGTGATGCTTGCCAATTGGGCAAACAAGTAAAATCCTCTTTTAAACCAAAAGATAGAATCTCAACCAAAAGGCCATTAGAGATGTTACACATTGATCTTTTTGGTCCAACAAGAACTCAAAGTTTAGGAGGTAAACACTATGGTCTTGTTGTGGTTGATGATTACTCTAGATTTGGTTGGGTACTTTTTCTTGCTCATAAAAATGATGCTTTTCATGCATTTTCAACTCTTTGCAAGAAAATTCAAAATGAAAAAGATTTAAAAATTGCCCATTTGAGAAGTGATCACGGAAGAGAATTTGAAAACCAAGACTTTGAAAAATTATGTGATAACTTTGGAATTGTTCATAATTTTTCATGCCCTAGAACCCCTCAACAAAATGGGGTGGTTGAGAGAAGGAATAGAAGCCTTCAAGAGATGACTAGGGCCATGCTTTGTGAAAATGAGATTCCTAAATTTCTGTGGGCTGAAGCTGTAAATACAGCTTGTTACATTTTGAACAGGACAATTATTAGAAAAGGGTTGAAGAAAACCCCCTATGAGCTATGGAAAGGAACCCCTCCAAATCTTAAGTATTTCCATGTTTTTAGATGCAAATGCTTTGTACTTAATAATAAAGAAAACCTTGGCAAATTTGATCCAAAATTCTATAAAGGGATGTTTGTTGGATACTCCACCACTAGCAAGGCCTATAGGATTTATCTCAAAGAACATAGGACCATAGAGGAATCCATACATGTTACTTTTTGTGATTCTAATTTAATTTCCAGTTTTGTGATAGATAGTGATTCAGATTGTGAAGAAGCTGGAACAAGTAAAAAAAATCCCAAATCTGCTCAAAATGAAGAATCTGCCAGTCCAGCTCTGTCTCGTCAGATTGGAAGAGACATTTCCATTTTGTCTCCTGAGCCAGCACGAGAAACTGAAACAGTGAGACCCCCAGAAGCTCATCAAAGCACAACACCACTCCGGAAGCCCAGAGAATCGAAGTCTATGAGGGGATATCCTCATGACTTTATCATTGGTGATCCCTCTCAAGGTATAACAACAAGATTCTCAACCAAAAGGCAATTCGAACCAAGCAATTTTGCCCTCTTGTCACAAATGGAGCCCAACAATGTCAAACAAGCTATTGAAGATCCCTTATGGGCTCAAAGCAATGCAAGAAGAGCTTGCCCAATTCGACAAGAATGAGGTTTGGACACTAGTACCCCATCCGGATGGTAAGAAAGTTATGGGTACCAAGTGGGTATTTAAAAATAAACTTGGTGAGGATGGACAAGTTGTTCATAACAAGGCTAGATTAGTGGCCCAAGGTTATGATTAAGAAGAGGGAATATATTTTGATGAGTCTTTTGCTCCGGTAGCAAGAATAGAAGCAATTAGGTTGCTTCTTGCCTATGCTGCCCATAAGGGTTTCAAAATGTTTCAAATGGATGTTAAATGTGCTTTCTTAATGGCTTTATTGATAGATAAGTGTATGTGGCTCAACCCCCGGATTTGAGCAAAAAGATTTTCCAAATCATGTTTTTAAACTCTCAAAAGCCCTTTATGGTCTTAGACAAGCTCCAAGAGCTTGGTTTGAAAGGCTTAGTGCCTTCCTATTGGAAAATCAATTTCAAAGGGAAACCACCGACACAACTTTATTCATTAAAGCATCTAATGATGACATTCTCCTAGTTCAAGTTTATGTGGATGACATTGTATTTGGTTCGGCCAATGAGTCCTTGTGTGAAAAGTTTGGAAAACTCATGACTAGTGAGTTTGAGATGAGTTTAATGGGAGAGCTAAATTTCTTTCTTGGCCTTCAAATTAAACAAACTCCTAATGGTACCTTTATTCACCAAGAAAAGTATGCAAAAAAACTTATAAAAAAATTTGGCCTAGAAAGTTCCAAACCAACGGGAACACCAATGCATCCTAACACAAAAATTGAAAAGGATGATGATGGCAAAGATGTGGATGAAACAAGGTATAGAGGAATGATAGGTTCACTCATGTACCTTACTTCTTCTAGACCTGACATTGTTCAAAGTGTGGGTGTATGTTCAAGGTTTCAATCTCATCCAAAAGAATCCCATTTTTCAGCCGTTAAGCGCATCATTAGATACATTAAGGGAACTAGTGATTATGGCTTGTGGTATCCTAAATCTGATGACTTTTGTGCAGTAGGGTTTTGTGATGCAGATTATGCGGGAGATAGGGTGGATAGACGGAGTACATCCAGCATGTGTTACTTCCTTGGAAGCTCACTCAACATGTGGTCAAGCAAAAAGCAAGCCACAGTGGCTCTGTCCACAGCTGAAGCTGAATATATTTCCGCATCTGCATGTTGTTCACAATTAATTTGGTTAAAAATGCAGTTGGAAGATTACAAATTAAAGATCAATAGTATACCTTTATTTTGTCATAATATGAGTGCTATAAACATTTCAAAAAATCTTGTTCTTCACTCAAGAACCAAGCACATTGAGATAAAATATTATTTCATTAGAGAACATGTGCAAAAGGGTACCATTGATATTCAATTTGTAAAATCTGAAGACCAACTTGCTGACATTTTTACAAAACCCCTTTGTGAAGACAGATTCTGCACTTTGAGAAAAAGTTTGGGAATGATTGATTTAAGTTCTGTTGATAATTTGTGAAATTTTGATTCTGCTCAGTTTTGTCTCGTAGGAAAGGACGAGATAAAAATTAGAGTGTGTTGGAAGGGCTATGATCAAGGGAGAGACTGCGCCGAAACCAATTCTTATGGGCCCCACCAAATTTCTTTGACCCCACACTGACCGTTTTGTTAGTTTCTCTCTATGTAAATCACAATCTCTTTTTGTTGTCTCATCAAATCTAGTTGGAAGTGGTGATTGTCAAATGAAATCCTTCACCTCAACTAATCCCTTGATTCTAGGAAACCAATTTTCAGTTTATTTCAAATAAAAGAGAATCTCCCTTGGGTAATAACCACTCCTTAATGGTCATTAACTTCCCCCCAATTCTCTCTCTACTCCTCATTTATTACGTCTCTAACTCCGCACTCCCACACTCAATTCGGCCTTCATCAACCCTTTCTATTCCACTTCACCATTATCATCATGAAAAAGAAAACTGCACATAGAAAAAGCGAACATATTCTCTTCTCTCAAAAACCGTCCACACCACAATCACACACCCACATCCATATTCATTCTACTTCATCATCTTCTCCCTCACCTCCCTCAATACAAACTGACACCATGAGAAAGAAGGTCATAGCCATGAAAACCTCTTCAAGGAAGAAGAAAGAGAAAGTTCCTGTGGAGGAAGAGGAAGAATTTCACACCTCACCCATTCCGTCACCACCACCATCTCCACCGAAGAAAGCCACACCCGGGAAGAGTGCTCAGAAAACAAAAGGATTCGCGCTACACAACACAAAGGAACCCGCAAACCTGGAGTCCTTGGATTTCAAGAACAAATTCAACAAACCACATTCTTACTATGATCCTGCGAGGTTTAACTCCTGTGCTTCATATGAATTCCACAAAGAGGTTCTGGAGAAACGTCATCTCTGTCAAACTTATCTAGTCAATCTTGACTATCTCACCAACAAAGGGATAAATGTTTCTTCACTTTTTGAACTTCTTCAATGGACTCCTCTGCTTCACATCCAGAAACCGGTTTACCCAGGTTTAGTTCGTGAGTTCTACGCCAACATGCGATTGATTGACGGCACCATCCACTCATATGTAAAGAGGGTGCACATTAATCTTGACACTGGAACTATTGGGATGACTCTGGGCTACAAAGAGAAAGGGCCGAGAACATACATGGCCGAGAAGTGGGACTCACAGGTCGGCGTCACCTATAAGGTTGTTCTTCAACACATCTGTGAAAATCTCTCTGGCTTGGATGGAACTACTCCTACCCGCAAAGCTCTCGGTCCCACCAATTCTCTGCTTCACAGAATCATCGCCCACATTCTGACCCCTCAAAGCGGCTCCCATAATAGAGTAACATTCTCTAACTCTCTCATCATTTTTGCACTTGTTACATCTACTCCTATATCTTTTGGTTACCTCATGATCAGACATATGTGGGAGTCAGTTAAAAGCACCAAAAAGGCAAATCTGCCCTATGGAATATTTTTAACAAGTATTTTTGAATATTTTAAAGTTGATCTCCTAAATGAGACTGTAGAAAACAAAGTGTCTTTGATCAAAGGAGGTGGGGCTGTTAAAGGAACCAAGGGCAAGAAATCTATGGCTTCAGAGAGTGACTATGAGAGTCAGCCTGAGTCCTCTAAGGTAACCGAATCTATCAAGAAAATTCTCACAGAATTTTCCAACATGTCAGAACTCATGGTACAATCCCATAAGGCGGCACGCAAGCTAGCCTATGAGAATGAGAAAGCCTGGATGATGTGCAAGGACAGGGTAAGTCTGATACTGGAAAGTCTTGAGGAGGATCTGGGAGTTTCAAGTGAAGAAGGGGCTGATAAATCGGATCTTCATTTATCTGATGATTAATCTGTTTCCTTTAGTATTTGACATTGGCATGTTTAGGCTCAATTTGATACTTTGTTTTGTTTGGTTGGATACTGTTAGTCCTATAACTCTGTGATACACTATGGATACTTTTGGGAAATATTTGGATATTTTGTTTGCTATGTCATATTTTTTTGCAGGTGCCCCTTGATGCCAAAAGGGGGAGAAATTCTAGAAAATTGAAATTGACACAAACAGGGGATGAAATTATTTTAAGAATTCATGATCACCATTGTTGAGATGATACAGTTGATACTTGATAATGCATGATGATAATGCATTTGTTTTCCCTTGATTACTGCTGTTGCCTGATGTTTATCTTGGTAAAATGCTTGATTGATTATAATTGTGATGCATTTATCTTACCTTGATATAATGATGGCTGTTTTGGTTTTATTTTTGGCAGTTCCTTTAAGTTAAGACTTATGAAGTTTGATAGTTGCTAAGGATTGAGATGATCATGCTTGATTAGAAAAATTTTCCTTTGCTATGATCAATTTGTTCTGATTTGATTGAAAATGCTTTTACAACAAAATTTCTTCTGTGTGAGTTTGAGCAGAAAATCAAATTATTGATAACAAATGAGTTTTGATTATCATTCAGTTCTGCTCATAAATCAAGCCATTCAACATTGCATATTGAATATGTTGAATAACATTGTTGCCTTAGGCTTGATAAAAATTGTTACAGGTATGAAGCTTCCCTTGGTAGAATAAGCATACATTAAGGGGGAGCCATGTGACAATTAGAAAGGGGGAGAAATTCAAATATTCAAAGGGAGTATTCTATACTTCAATCTTTAATTTCTTTCCATTTCAATTTTAATAATGTTTGTCATCAAGGGGGAGATTGATGAGTTTGGAAAACTCTACATTAACATTTGTGATGACTAAACATTATTAATTTAATTAATTGCAGAAATATTAATTCATATATGGTGATTAAATTGATCTTTGCTATACAGGTTCTGTGTGAGCTGAAAAGAAAAGAAAAGATCCTAAGTCCAATAAAAATTTCAGCCTTGTGCAAAATTATCTTATGAATGATGGCTGAATTGTTTTGCTTTGTTGGGCCATATTTTAAATGAGCAGGCCTAAAATCCATTCTTGGTATATGACCAACTTGTTTGGTCTGAAATTAAAAGGAATTGAGGCACTATGGTTATGTTACTCTTTTAAAGTAATAAAAAACCCAATTCAATGATTCATGGCTGCATGCTTCCAACGGATCTCTCTCTTTTACATGTGATGGAATTCAAATTTCATTAAAGTGAAGTTAATACTTACATTGGAAACACGAAAGAGAATAAAGCTATTGATTTGATTGCAAGCACTAAAGCTACATGCTAGTCAGCAAAGAGAAAGGGAAATTAATTTACTTTTATTCTCTATCTTTGTTTCATTAATTGATGATCATAATTTCTCTTTCCTCGCTCTCATTTCACTTCTTCTCTTTTGGTCATATCACAGCAGCATCCATGGGAGCTAAAACTAGCCACCAAAGAGAAGGTGAAGCACGCCACAAGACCATTACAATGATGGCAAGAAAAAGAAAACTAAAAGTATGCTGTGGCTAAGATTCTCATTCACTTGTGGTAAGATTTTATGAAGAGATCTTGGCTTCTCCATACCAAAAATGGAAGAGAAGATCTCGGTCAGAGAAGAAGAATCCTTGGAAGGATGGCTTGTCTTTGATTCTGCTCAACCATCACAGGAGGTAGCTACAGTAGCTACGTGATGGAGGAGGCAGAGATTGGAGCAGGTGAAGCTATCATCATCATGGAGCATCAAAGGCCAAAAGTTCATCTTGGAGAGGAAGGCAAGGATGAAGGGCTCGGATTGATGAAGATTGGTGACCAAGGAAGGACTAGAGTTAATTGCATGTTGGGTTTTGCATGGGTTATCTCTTCTCTCTCTCTAGCCGAACCGATTCTAGTTGAAGAAGAAGAAGATTGGCTTGGTTTGTTTGGTTTCAACCTTGGAGGCTTCTCTCTATAAGTAAGGGTGAACAGTCAGGGTTTGATTCAAGGAAAGGAAAAGAGTAAGCATATAGTTCCTAAAGCTCCCCAAGCTTACATAAGTTCTTCTCCTTCAATATCTTTCATTTTGTATTTTTCTGTTTAATTTTGTCATGTGTTGAGTCTCATGGAAAAAGGCAAATAGTGAGGTTTGTAATGAAAAAGCCATAGAGCAGAAAAAGGCAGAGAGTGCAAAATTAAAAGAAAAAGCCATAGATGTCCTTAGAGGTTGATGAGCGGATAATTTATACGCTTTTTGGCATTGTTTTTAGTATGTTTTTAGTAGGATCTAGTTACTTTTAGGGATGTTTTCATTAGTTTTTATGTTAAATTCACATTTATGGACTTTACTATGAGTTTGTGTGTTTTTCTGTGATTTCAAGTATTTTCTGGTTAAAATTGAGGGACTTGAGCAAAATTCAGATTCAGAGGTAGAAGAAGGACTGCTGATGCTGTTGGATTCTGACCTCCCTGCACTCAAAGTGGATTTTCTGGAGCTACAGAACTCAAAATGGCGCGCTTCCAATTGCGTTGGAAAGTAGACATCCAGGGCTTTCCAGCAATATATAATAGTCCATACTTTGGCCAAGTTTATACGACGTAAAAGGGCGTTGAACGCCAGTTCTATGCTACTGTCTGGAGTTAAACGCCAGAAACACGTCACAAACCAGAGTTGAACGCCAGAAATACGTTACAACCTGGCGTTCAACTCCAAAAGAAGCCTCTGCACGTGGAAAGCTAAAGATCAGCCCAAGCACACATCAAGTGGGCCCCGGAAGTGGATTTATGCATCAATTACTTACTTCTGTAAACCCTAGTAACTAGTTTAGTATAAATAGGACTTTTTACTATTGTATTGAAAATCTTTTGGAAGATCCTGGATTGTATTTTTGATCCTGTGATCACGTTTTGGGGGCTGGCCATTCGGCCATGCCTGGACCTTTCACTTATGTATTTTCAATGGTAGAGTTTCTACACTCCATAGATTAAGGTGTGGAGCTCTGCTGTTCCTCATGAATTAATGCAAAGTACTACTGTTTTTCTATTCAATTCAACTTATTCCGCTTCTAAGATATTCATTCGCACTTCAACATGAATGTGATGAACGTGACAATCATCATCATTCCCCTACGAACACGTGCCTGACAACCACTTCCGTTCCACCTTAGATTGGATGATTATCTCTTGGATCTCTTAATCAGAATCTTCGTGGTATAAGCTAGATTGATGGCGGTATTCATGAGAATCTGGAAAGTCTAAACCTTGTCTGTGGTATTCCGAGTAGGATTCTAGGATTGAATGACTGTGACGAACTTCAAACTCGCGAGTGCTGGGCGTAGTGACAGACGCAAAAGGAGGGTGAATCCTATTCCAGTATGATCGAGAACCTCAGATGATTAGCCGTGCTGTGACAGAGCATTTGGACCATTTTCACAAGAGGATAGGATGCAGCCATTGACCACGGTGATGCCTCCAGATGATTAGCCATGCAGTGACAGCGCATCGGACCATTTTCACAGAGAGGATGAAAAGTAGCCATTGACAATGGTGATGTCCTTACATAAAGCCAGCCATGGATAGGAGTAGGACTGATTGGATGAAGACAGCAGAAAAGTAGAAGTTTAGAGGGACGAAAGCATCTCTATACCTTTATCTGAAATTCTCACCAATGATATACATATGTATTTCTATCTTTATTTTCTGTCTATTTATTATTTATTTTCGAAAACTCCATTACTATTTTATATCCGCCTGACTGAGATTTACAAGGTGACCATAGCTTGCTTCATACCAACAATCTCCGTGGGATCGACCCTTACTCACGTAAGGTTTATTACTTGGACGACCCAGTGCACTTGCTGGTTAGTTGTATCGAAGTTGTGAATGAAAAACAATTTATTAAGATGTGCGTACAGAGTTTTTGATGCTGTTGCCTGAGATCACAATTTCGTGCACCAAGTTTTTGTCGCCGTTGCTGGGAATTGTTCGAGTTTGGACAACTGACGGTTCATCTTGTTGCTCAGATTAGGTAATTTTCTTTTTGTTTTATTTTCAAAAATTTTTCAAAAATCTTTCAAAAATTTCTCATCTGTTTTCGAAAATTATTCTAAATTTTTAAGAATGAATTCTAGAGTTTCATGAAAAATGTTGGAGCCTGGCTGGCTGTAAAGCCATGTCTAATTCTTTTGGATAGGGGCTTCCAACCATCAGCATAGAGGCAAGTTAATTTGAACATCAGCTGTTGCATGCCTGATTTGTATCTTCTAAAGCTTGGCTGGCTATTAAGCCATGCCTAACCCTCAGATTAGAGCTTTAGACTAAGAGTACAAGATTCCTGGAATTCATATTAAAAATTTTAGAATCCTTATTTTTCTTTTTCACATTAATTTTTGAAAAATCCAAAAAAATCATAAAATCATAAAAATAAAAAAATATTTCATGTTTCTTATTTGAGTCTTGAGTTAATTTTTAAGTTTGGTGTTAATTGCATGTTTTAAAGTTTGCATAAAATTTTCGAAAAATTCATGCATTTATAGAGTTCTTCATGATCTTCAAGTTGTTCTTGGTAAGTCTTCTTGTTTGATCTTGATGTTTTCTTGTTTTGTGTTGTATGGTGTTTTTCATATGCATTCTTGAATTCTTAGTGCCTAAGCATTAAATATTTCTAAGTTTGGTGTCATGCATGTTTTCTTTGCATTAAAAATTTTTCAAAAATATGTTCTTGATGTTCATCATGATCTTCAAAGTGTTCTTGGTGTTCATCTTGACATTCATAGCATTCTTGCATGCATTCATTGTCTTGATCTAAAAATTTTCATGCATTGCATCATTTTCATGTTTTTCTCTCTCATCATAAAAATTCAAAAATCAAAAAAATATCTTTCCCTCTTTTCTCTCATAAAATTCGAAAATTTGAGTTGACTTTTTCAAAAATTTTTAAAATCTAGTTGTTTCTTATGAGTCAAATCAAATTTTTAATTTAAAAATCTTATCTTTTTCAAATCTTTTTCAAAAATCATATCTTTTTCACTTTTCTTATTTATTTTCGAAAATTTTTAAAATATTTTTCAAAAATCTTTTTCTTATCTTTATCTCCTAATTTTTGAAAATAACATCATCAATTAATGTTTTGATTCAAAAATTTCAAGTTTGTTACTTGCTTGTTAAGAAAGATTCAAACTTTAAATTCTAGAATCATATCTTGTGAATCAAGTCATTAATTGTGATTTTAAAAATCAATTCTTTTTCAAAACTAATTTCAATCATATCTTTTCAAAAATATCTTCTTATCTTATCTTTTTCAAAAATTTGATTTTAAAAATATCTTTTCTAACTTCTTATCTTCTTATCTTTTCAAAAATTGATTTTAAAAATTTGTTTCAACTAACTAACTAACTTTTTGTTTGTTTCTTATCTTTTTCAAAACTACCTAACTAACTCTCTCTCTCTAATTTTCGAAAATATCTCCCTCTTTTTCAAAAATTCTTTTTTATTAACTAATTGTTTCAAAATTCAATTTTAATTTATTTTTTCTTTTAATTTTCGAAAATCACTAACCATTTTTCAAAAATAATTTTCGAAAATTCTCTTTCTCTCTCATCTCCTTCTATTTATTTATTCATCTACTAACACTTCTCTTCATCTTACATCTCTGCTCTCCTCACCCTTGTGTTTCTTTCCTTACATTACATTCTTTTCTTCTTCTTTTCTTCTACTCACACAGGGACCTCTATACTGTGGTAAAAAGGATCCCTATTATTATTATTTTTCTGTTCCCTCTTTTTCATATGAGCAGGAGCAAGGACAAGAATATTCTTGTTGAAGCAGATCCAGAACCTGAAAGGACTCTGAAGAGGAAACTAAGAGAAGCTAAATTACAACAATCCAGCAAGCACCTTTCAGAAATTTTCAAACAAGAAGAGGAGATGGCAGCCGAAAACAATAATAATGTAAGGAGGATGCTTGGTGACTTTACTGCACCTAATTCTAATTTACATGGAAGAAGCATCTCCATCCCTACCATTGGAGCAAACAATTTTGAGCTGAAACCTCAATTAGTTTCTCTGATGCAACAAAACTGCAAGTTTCATGGACTTTCATTTGAAGATTCTTTTCAGTTTTTAACTGAATTCTTGCAGATCTGTGATAGTGTTAAGACTAATGGAGTAGATCCTGAAATCTACAGGCTCATGCTTTTCCCGTTTGCTGTAAGAGACAGAGCTAGAGTGTGGTTGGACTCTCAACCCAAAGATAGCCTGAACTCTTGGGATAAGCTGGTCACGGCTTTCTTAGCCAAGTTCTTTCCTCCTCAAAAGCTTAGTAAGCTTAGAGTGGATGTTCAAACCTTCAGATAGAAAGAAGATGAATCCCTCTATGAAGCTTGAGAGAGATACAAGCAACTGACCAAAAAGTGTCCTTCTGACATGCTTTCAGAATGGACCATCCTGGATATATTCTATGATGATCTGTCTGAATTAGCTAAGATGTCATTGGATACTTCTGCAGGTGGATCAATTCACCTAAAAAAAATGCCTGCAGAAGCTCAAGAACTTATTGACATGGTTGCTAATAACCAGTTCATGTACACTTCTGAGAGGAATCCTGTGAGTAATGGGACGCCTCAGAAGAAGGGAGTTCTTGAAATTGATACTCTGAATGCCATATTGGCCTAGAATAAAATATTGACTCAGAAAGTCAATATGATTTCTCAGAGTCTGAATGGAATGCAAGCTGCATCCAACAGTACTCAAGGGGCATCTTCTGAAGAAGAAGCTTATGATCCTGAGAATCCTGCAATTGCAGAGGTAAATTATATAGGTGAACCCTATGGAAATACCTATAATCCCTCATGTAGAAATCACCCAAATCTCTCATGGAAGGATCAACAAAAGCCTCAACAAGGCTTTAATAATGGTAGAAGAAACAGGTTTAGCAATAGCAAGCCTTTTCCATCATCCACTCAGCAACAGACAAAGAATTCTGAACAAAATACCTCTAATTTAGCAAATTTAGTCTCTGATCTGTCCAAGGCCACTGTAAGTTTCATGAATGAAACAAGGTCCTCAATTAGAAATTTTGAGGCACAAGTGGGCCAGCTGAGTAAGAAGATCACTGAAACTCCTCCTAGTGCTCTCCCAAGTAATACAGAAGAAAATCCAAAAGGAGCGTGCAAGGCCATTGATATAACCATCATGGCCGAATCCAAAGAGGAAGGGGAGGACGTGAATCCCAAGGAGGAAGACCTCCTGGGACATCCAGTGATCAATAAGGAGCTTCCCTCTGAGAAACCAAAGGAATCTGAAACTCATCTAGAGACCATAGAGATTCCATTGAACCTTCTTATGCCATTCATGAGATCTGATGAGTATTCCTCTTCTGAAGAGAATGAGGATGTTACTAAGGAGCAAGTTACCAAGTACCTTGGTGCAATCATGAAGCTGAATGCCAAACTATTTGGTATTGAGACTTGGGAAGATGAACCTCCCTTGTTCACCAGTGAACTAAGTGATCTGGATCAACTGACATTGCCTCAGAAGAAAAAGGATCCTGGAAAGTTCCTAATACCTTGTACCATAGGCACCATGATCTTTGAAAAAGCTCTGTGTGACCTTGGTTCAGGGATAAACCTCATGCCCCTCTCTGTAATAGAGAAACTGGGAATCTTTGGGGTGCAAGCTGCTAAAATCTCATTAGAGATGGCAGACAATTCAAGAAAACAGGCTTATGGACAAGTAGAGGACGTGTTAGTAAAGGTTGAAGGCCTTTACATCCCTGCGGACTTCATAGTCCTAGATACTGGGAAGGATGAGGATGAATCCATCATCCTTGGAAGACCCTTCCTAGCCACAGTAAGAGCTGTGATTGATGTTGACAGAGGCGAATTAGTCCTTTAATTGAATGAGGACTCCCTTGAGTTTAAAACTCAAGGACATCCTTCTGTAAACATGGAAAAGAGGCACAGTAAGCTTCTCTCAAAACAGAGTCAACCAGAGTCCCCACAGTTAAACTCTAAGTTTGGTGTTGGGAGGCCACAACCAAACTCTAAGTTTGGTGTTGAACTCCCATATCCAAACTCTAAGTTTGGTGTTGGGGAGTCTCAACAATGCTCTGAACATCTGTGAGGCTCCATGAGAGCCCACTGTCAAGCTATTGACATTAAATAAGCGCTTGTTGGGAGGCAACCCAATTTTTATTTATCTAATTTTAATTTATTTTTATTGTTATTTCATGTTTTATTAGGTTCATGATCATGTGGAGTCACAAAATAAATATAAAAATTGAAAACGGAATAAAAAACAACAGAAGAAAAATCACACCCTGGAGGAGGATCTCAGTGGCGTTTAAACGCCAGTAAGGAGCAGCTGTCTAGCGTTCAACGCCAGAAATGCACAGTGAAGAAGAGCTGGCGCTGAACGCCAGAAACAAGCATCTAGCTGGCGTTCAACGCCAGAAATATGCTGCATCTGGGCGTTGAACGCCCAGAATAAGCATCAATTCGGCGTTTAAACGCCAGAATTGCATGCAAAGGCATTTTACATGCCTAATGGGTGCAGGGATGCAAATCCTTGACACCTCAAGATCTGTGGACCCCACAGGATCAACTCAGCATCTGTGGATCCCACAGGATCACCACCTACCACCACTCATTCTCTTCCCTCTTCTCAATGTTTATCCTCTCTTCCCAATAAACACTCTTCCCCAAAACTCTTCACTAATCACCTCAATCTCTCTTCCCTATCACCACTTCACCACTCACATCCATCCACTCTTCCCCATTGATGAGCGGATAATTTATACGCTTTTTGGCATTGTCTTTAGTATGTTTTTAGTAGAATCTAGTTACTTTTAGGGATGTTTTCATTAGTTTTTATGTTAAATTCACATTTCTGGACTTTACTATGAGTTTGTGTGTTTTCCTGTGATTTCAGGTATTTTCTGGCTGAAATTGAGGGACTTGAGCAAAAATCAGATTCAGAGGTAGAAGAAGGACTGCTGATGCTATTGGATTCTGACCTCCCTGCACTCCAAGTGGATTTTCTGGAGATACAGAACTCAAAATGGCGCGCTTTTAATTGCGTTGGAAAGTAAACATCCAGGGCTTTCCAGCAATATATAATAGTCCATACTTTGGTCGAGTTTAGACGATGTAAAAGGGCGTTGAACGCCAGTTCTACGCTGCTGTCTGGAGTTAAACGCCAGAAACAAGTCACAAACCAGAGTTGAACGCCAGAAATACGTTACAACCTGGCGTTCAACTCCAAAAAGAGCCTCTGCACATGTAACATTCAAGCTCAGCCCAAGCACACACCAAGTGGGCCCCAGAACTGGATTTATGCATCAATTGCTTACTTCTGTAAACCCTAGTAACTAGTTTAGTATAAATAGGACTTTTTACTATTGTATTTGACATCTTTGAACATCTTTGGATCATCTTGGGACGTATAGTTCTTAGATCATGGGGGCTGGCCATTCGGCCATGCCTGAACCTTTCACTTATGTATTTTCAACGGTAGAGTTTCTACACTCCATAGATTAAGGTGTGGAGCTCTGCTGTTCCTCAAAGATTAATGCAAAGTACTACTGTTTTTCTATTCAATTCAACTTATTCCGCTTCTAAGATATTCATTCGCACTTCAACATGAATGTGATGAACGTGACAATCATCATCATTCCCTATGAACGCGTGCCTGACAACCACTTTCGTTCTACCTTCGATTGAATGATTATCTCTTGGATCTCTTAATCAGAATCTTCGTGGTATAAGCTAGATTGATGGCGGCATTCATGAGAGTCCGGAAAGTCTAAACCTTGTCTGTGGTATTCCGAGTAGGACTCTGGGATTGAATGACTGTGACGAACTTCAAACTCGTGAGTGCTGGGCATAGTGACAGACGCAAAAGGAGGGTGAATCCTATTCCAGCATGATCGAGAACCTCAGATGATTAGCCGTGCTATGACAGAGCATTTGGACCATTTTCACAAGAGGATAGGATGCAGCCATTGACAAGGGTGATGCCTCCAGACGATTAGCCATGCAGTGACAGCGCATCGGACCATTTTCCAGAGAGGATCAAAAGTAGCCATTGACAAAGGTGATGTCCTTACATAAAGCCAGCCATGGAAAGGAGTAGGATTGATTGGTTGAAGACAGCAGAAAAGCAGAGGTTCAGAGGAACGAAAGCATCTCTATGCGCTTATCTGAAATTCTCACCAATGATTTACATAAGTATTTCTATCCTTATTTTATTAGTATTTTCGAAAACTCCATAACTATTTTATATCCACCTGACTGAGATTTACAAGATGACCATAGCTTGCTTCATACCAACAATCTCCGTGGGATCGACCCTTACTCACGTAAGGTTTATTACTTGGACGATCCAGTGCACTTGTTGGTTAGTTGTATCGAAGTTGTGAATGAAAAACAATTTATTAAGACGTGCGTACACAGTTTTTGATGCCGTTGCCTGAGATCACAATTTCGTGCACCAAGTTTTTGGCGCCGTTGCCGGGGATTGTTCGAGTTTGGACAACTGACGGTTCATCTTGTTGCTCAGATTAGGTAATTTTCTTCTTATTTTGTTTTCAAAAAGTTTTCAAAAATTTTTCAAAAATATTTTCTTCTTTTTTTTCCCAATTCGTATTCGAAAAAAAAAATAATATGCAAAAATCCAAAAAAATTATAAAATCATAAAAATAAAAAATATTTTGTGTTTCTTGTTTGAGTTTTGAGTCAGATTTTAAGTTTGGTGTCGATTGCATGTTCATCTTGCTTTTTTCGAAAAAATCATGCATTCATAGTGTTCTTCATGATCTTCAAGTTGTTCTTGGTAAGTCTTCTTGTTTGATCTTGATGTTTTCTTGTTTTGCATCTTTTCTTGTTTTACATGTGCATTTTTGCATCCATAGAGTCTAAACATGAAAGATTTCTAAGTTTGGTGTCTTGCATGTTTTCTTTGCATATAAAAATTTTCAAAAATATGTTCTTGATGTTCATCATGATCTTCAAAGTGTTCTTGGTGTTCATCTTGACATTCATAGCATTCTTGCATGCATTCATTGTTTTGATCCAAAATTTTCATGCATTGAGTCTTTTTCATGTTTTTTCCTCTCATCATTAAAAATTCAAAAATAAAAAAAATATCTTTCCCTTTTTCACTCATAAAATTCGAAAATTTGAGTTGACTTTTTCAAAACTTTTTAAAATTTAGTTATTTCTTATGAGTCAAATCAAATTTTCAATTTAAAAATCTTATCTTTTTCAAAATCTTATCTTTTTCAAAAATTTGATTTCAAAATATCTTTTCTAACCTCCTATTTTCTTATCTTTTCAAAATTGATTTTCAAATTTTGTTTCAACTAACTAACTAACTTTTTGTTTGTTTCTTATCTTTTTCAAAACTACCTAACTAACTCTCTCTCTCTAATTTTCGAAAATATCTTCCCTCTTTTTCAAAATTTCTTTTTAATTAACTAATTATTTTAATTTTTGATTTAATTTTTGAAAATTACTAACCTTTTTCAAAAACTATTTTCGAAAATCACTAACTCTTTTTCAAAAATAATTTTCGAAAATTCGCTTTCCTTCTCATTTCCTTCTATTTATTTATTCATCTACTAACACTTCATCTCACCAAAATCTCACCCAAATTCGAACCCCCCTCTTCCATCTGTGTTCGAATTTTTTCTCCTTATTTTCTTCTACTCACACAAGGACCTCTATACTGTGGTAAAAAGAACCCCTATTATTATTATTTTTTTTTGTCCCTCTTTTTCATATGAGCAGGAGCAAGGACAAGAATATTCTTGTTGAAGCAGATCCAGAACCTGAAAAGACTCTGAAAAGGAAACTAAGAGAAGCTAAATTACAACAATCCAGCAAGCACCTTTCAGAAATTTTTGAACAGGAAGAGGAGATGGCAGCCGAAAATAATAATAATGCAAGGAGGATGGTTGGTGACTTTACTGCACCTAATTCCAATTTACATGGAAGAAACATCTCCATTCCTGCCATTGGAGCAAACAATTTTGAGCTGAAACCTCAATTAGTTTCTCTGATGCAGCAGAACTGCAAGTTTCATGGACTTTCATCTGAAGATCCTTTTCAGTTCTTAACTGAATTCTTGCAGATCTGTGATACTGTTAAGACTAATGGAGTAGATCCTGAAGTCTACAGGCTCATGCTTTTCCCTTTTGCTATAAGAGACAGAGCTAGAGTGTGGTTGGACTCTCAACCCAAGGATAGCCTGAACTCTTGGGATAAGCTGGTCAAGGCTTTCTTAGCCAAGTTCTTTCCTCCTCAAAAGCTGAGCAAGCTTAGAGTGGATGTTCAAACTTTCAGACAGAAAGAAGGTGAATCCCTCTATGAAGCTTGGGAGAGATACAAAGGACTGACCAAAAAGTGTCCTTCTGACATGCTTTCAGAATGGACCATCCTGGATATATTCTATGATGGTCTGTCTGAATTAGCTAAAATGTCATTGGATACTTCTGCAGGTGGATCCATTCACCTAAAGAAAACGCCTGCAGAAGCTCAAGAACTCATTGACATGGTTGCTAATAACCAGTTCATGTACATTTCTGAGAGGAATCCTGTGAGCAATGGGACGCCTATGAAGAAGGGAGTTCTTGAAATTAATACTATGAATGCCATATTGGCTCAGAACAAAATATTGACTCAGCAAGTCAATATGATTTCTCAGAGTCTGAATGGAATGCGAGCTGCATCCAACAGTACTCAAGAGGCATCTTCTGAAGAAGAATCTTATGATCCTGAAAACCCTGCAATAGCATAGGTAAATTACTTAGGTGAATCTTATGGAAACACCTATAACTCATCATGGAGAAATCATCCAAATTTCTCATGGAAGGATCAACAAAAGCCTCAACAAGGCTTTAATAATGGTGGAAGAAACAGGTTTAGCAATAGCAAGTCTTTTCTATCATCCACTCAGCAATAGACAGAGAACTCTGAACAAAATACTTCTAATTTAGCAAATTTAGTCTCTGATCTATCAAAGGCCACTGTGAGTTTCATGAATGAAACAAGGTCCTCCATTAGAAATTTGGAAGCACAAGTGGGCCAGCTGAGTAAAAGGATCACTAAAATCCCTCCTAGTATTCTCCCAAGCAATACAGAAGAAAATCCAAAAGGAGAGTGCAAGGCCATTGAATTAATCACCATGGCCGAACCTGTAAGGGAAGGAGAGGACGTGAATCCCAAGGAGGAAGACCTCCTGGGACGTCCAGTGATAAAAAAGGAGTTTCCCTCTGAGGAACCAAAGGAATCTGAGACTCATCTAGAGACCATAGAGATTCCATTGAACCTCCTTATGCCATTCATGAGCTCTGATGAATATTCCTCTTCTGAAGAGAATGAGGATGTTACTGAGGAGCAAGTCACCAAGTACCTTGGTGCAATCATGAAGCTGAATGCCAAATTATTTGGTATTGAGACTTGGGAAGATGAACCTCCCTTGTTCACTAATGAACTGAGTGATCTGGATCAACTGACATTGCCTCAAAAGAAACAGGATCCTGGAAAGTTCATAATACCTTGTACCATAGGCAACATGATCTTTGAAAAGGCTCTGTGTGACCTTGGTTCAGGGATAAACCTCATGCCCCTCTCTGTAATAGAGAAACTGGGAATCTTTGGGGTGCAAGCTACTAAAATCTCATTAGAGATGGCAGACAATTCAGGAAAACAGGCTTATGGACAAGTAGATGACATATTAGTAAAGGTTGAAGGCCTTTACATCCCTGCTGATTTCATAATCCTAGATACTGGGAAGGATGAGGATGAATTCATCATCTTTGGAAGACCCTTCCTAGCCACAGCAAGAGCTGTGATTGATGTTGACAAAGGTGAATTAGTCCTTCAATATAATGGGGACTCCCTTGTGTTTACAACTCAAGGTTACCCTTCTGTAAACATGGAGAGAAAGCATAAAAAGCTTCTCTCAAAACAGAGTCAACCAGAGCCCCCACAGTCAAACTCTAAGTTTAGTGTTGGGAGGCCACAACCAAACTCTAAGTTTGGTGTTGAACTCCCATATCCAAACTCTAAGTTTGGTGTTGGGGAGTCTCAACAATGCTCTGAACATCTGTGAGGCTCCATGAGAGCCCACTGTCAAGCTATTGACATTAAAGAAGCGCTTGTTGGGAGGCAACCCAATTTTTATTTATTTATCTAATTTTATTGTTTTTTCATGTTTTATTAGGTTCATGATCATGTGGAGTCACAAAATAAATATAAAAATTGAAAACGGAATCAAAAACAGCAGAAGAAAAATCACACCCTGGAGGAGGATCTCACTGGCGTTTAAACGCCAGTAAGAAGCATCTAGTTGGCATTCAACGCCAGAACAGAGCATGGTTCTGGCGCTAAACGCCCAAAATAGGCAGCATCTGGGCGTTTGAACGCCAGAATTGCACCCTGGAGAAGAGCTGGCGCTGAACGCCCAGAACAAGCATGGTTCTGGCGTTCAACGCCAGAAATGGGCAACAAATGGGCGTTCAACGCCCAGAACAAGCACCAATCTGGCGCTGAACGCCCAGAGTTGTGTGCAAGGGCATTTTGCATGCCTAATTTGGTGCAAGGTTGTAAATCCTTGAACACCTCAGGATCTGTGGACCCCACAGAATCCCCACCTACCTCCACTCACTTCTTCTCACCCCTCTTTCACACAATCCCATAAACACTCTTCCCCAAAACTCTTCCCAATCACCTCAATCTCTCTTCCCTATCACCACTTCACCACTCACATCCATCCATTCTTCCCCATAAACCTACCTCATAAACTCCACCTACCTTCAAAATTCAAAACCAATTTCCCACCCAAAACCCACCCTAATGGCCGAACCTTACCCCCCTCCCTTCCCTATATATAGCCCTCCATTATTCCTCATTTTCACACAACACAACCCTCTCTTCCCCTTCTTGGCCGAATACACATCCCTCCTCTCCTCCATATTTTCTTCTTCTTCTTCTTCATCTATTCTTTCTTCTCTTGCTCGAAGACGAGCAAAATTCTAAGTTTGGTGCGGTAAAAGCATAAGCTTTTTGTTTTTCCATTACCATTGATGGCACCTAAGACCGGAGAATCCTCTAGAAAAGGAAAAGGGAAGACAAAAGCTTCCACCTTCGAGTCATGGGAGATGGAAAGATTCATCTCCAAAGCTCATCAAGACCACTTCTATGATGTTGTGGTCAAGAAGAAGGTGATCCCCGAGGTCCCTTTCAAGCTCAAGAAGAATGAGTATCCGGAGATCCGATAGGAAATCCAAAGAAGAGGTTGGGAAGTTCTAACAAACCCCATCCAACAAGTCGGCATCCTAATGGTTCAAGAGTTCTATGCCAATGCATGGATCACTAGGAACCATGATCAAAGTAAGAACCCAAACCCAAAGAATTATATTACAATGGTTCGGGGGAAATACTTAGATTTTAGTCCGGAAAATATAAGGTCGGCGTTTAACTTGCCTATGATGCAAGGAGATGGACGCCCCTACACTAGAAGGGTCAACTTCAATCAAAGGTTGGACCAAGTCCTCATGGACATATGTGTGGAAGGAGCTCAATGGAAGATTGACTCCAAAGGCAAGCCGGTTCAATTAAGAAGACTGGACCTCAAGCCTGTGGCTAGAGGATGGTTGGAGTTCATCCAACGCTCCATCATCCCCACTAGCAATCGATCTGAAGTTACTGTGGATCGGGCCATCATGATTCATAGCATCATGATTGGAGAGGAAGTAGAAGTTCATGAAGTCATCTCCCTTGAACTCTACAAAATAGCCGAAAAGCCCTCTCCTTGGGCAAGGCTAGCTTTTCCTCATCTTATTTGCCATCTATGTTACTCAGCTGGAGCTTTCATAGAAGGAGACATTCCCATTGAGGAAGAGAAGCCCATCACTAAGAAAGGATGGAGCAAGCAAGAGAGCCCATTCATGGATCTCAAGAGACGCATGAAGCTCATCACCATGAGATCCCGGAGATACTTCAAATGCATTTTCCTCCACAAAACTATTGGGAGCAAATCAACACCTCCCTAGGAGAATTAAGTTCCAACATGGGACAATTAAGGGTGGAACATCAAGAGCACTCTATCATCCTTCATGAAATAAGAGAAGATCAAAAAGCAATGAGGGAGGAGCAACAAAGACAAGGAAGAGACATAGAAGAGCTCAAGGACATCATTGGTTCCTCAAGAAGGAAACACCACCATCACTAAGGTGGACTCATTCCTTGTTCTTAAATTCTCTGTTTTTCGTTTTCTCTAGGTTAAGTGCTTATCTATGTTTGTGTCTTATTACATGATCATTAGTAGTTAGTAACTATGTCTTAAAGTTATGAATGTCCTATGAATCCATCACCCCTCTTAAATGAAAAATGTTTTAATTCAAAAGAACAAGAAGTACATGAGTTTCGAATTTATCCTTGAACTTAGTTTAATTATGTTGATGTGGTGACAATGCTTCTTGTTTTCTGAATGAATACTTGAACAGTGCATATGTCTTTTGAAGTTGTTGTTTAAGAATGTTAAATATGTTGGCTCTTGAAAGAATGATGACAAGGAGACATGTTATTTGATAATTTGAAAAATCATAAAAATGATTCTTGAAGCAAGAAAAAGCAGCAAAGAACAAAGCTTGCGGAAAAAAATAGCGAAAAAAAAGGAAGAAAAAGAAAAAATAAGCAGTAAAAGCCAAAGCTCTTAAAACCAAGAGGCAAGAGCAAAAAGCCAATAACCCTTAAAACCAAAAGGCAAGGGTAATAAAAAGGATCCCAAGGCTTTGAGCATCAGTGGATAGGAGGGCCTAAAGGAATAAAATTTTGGCCTAAGCGGCTAAACCAAGCTGTCCCTAACCATGTGCTTGTGGCGTGAAGGTGTCAAGTGAAAACTTGAGACTGAGCGGTTAAAGTCAAGGTCCAAAGCAAAAGAAGAGTGTGCTTAAGAACCCTGGACACCTCTAATTGGGGACTTTAGCAAAGCTGAGTCACAATCTGAAAAGGTTCACCCAATTATGTGTCTGTGGCATTTATGTATCCGGTGGTAATACTGGAAAACAAAGTGCTTAGGGCCACGGCCAAGACTCATAAAATAGCTGTGTTCAAGAATCATCATACTGAACTAGGAGAATCAATAACACTATCTGAACTCTGAGTTCCTATAGATGCCAATCATTCTGAACCTCAATGGATAAAGTGAGATGCCAAAACTATTCAAGAGGCAAAAAGCTACAAGTCCCGCTCATTTAATTGGAGCTATGTTTCATTGATAGTTTGGAATTTATAGTATATTCTCTTCTTTTTATCCTATTTGATTTTCAGTTGCTTCGGGACAAGTAACAATTTAAGTTTGGTGTTGTGATGAGCGGATAATTTATACGCTTTTTGGCATTATTTTTAGTATGTTTTTAGTAGAATCTAGTTACTTTTAGGGATGTTTTCATTAGTTTTTTTGTTAAATTCACATTTCTGGACTTTACTATGAGTTTGTGTGTTTTTCTGTGATTTCAGGTATTTTCTGGCTGAAATTGAGGGACTTGGGCAAAAATCAGATTCAGAGGTAGAAGAAGGACTGCTGATGCTGTTGGATTCTGACCTCCCTGCACTCAAAGTAGATTTTCTGGAGCTATAGAACTCAAAATGGCACGCTTCGAATTGCGTTGGAAAGTAGACATCCAGGGCTTTCCAGCAATATATAATAGTCCATACTTTGGCCGAGTTTAGACGACATAAAAGGGCGTTGAACGCCAGTTCTACGCTGCTGTCTGGAGTTAAACGCCAGAAACAAGTCACAAACCAGAGTTGAACGCCAGAAATACCTTACAACCTGGCGTTCAACTCCAGAAAGAGCCTCTGCACGTGTAACATTCAAGCTCAGCCCAAGCACACACCAAGTGGGCTCCGGAAGTGGATTTTTGCATCAATTACTTACTTCTGTAAACCCTAGTAACTAGTTTAGTACAAATAGGACTTTTTACTATTTTATTTGACATCTTTGAACATCTTTGGATCATCTTGGGACGTATAGTTCTTAGATCATGGGGGCTGGCCATTCGGCCATGCCTGAACCTTTCACTTATGTATTTTCAACGGTAGAGTTTCTACACTCCATAGATTAAGCTGTGGAGCTCTGCTGTTCCTCAAAGATTAATGCAAAGTACTACTGTTTTTCTATTCAATTCAACTTATTCCGCTTCTAAGATATTCATTCGCACTTTAACATGAATGTGATGAACATGACAATCATCATCATTCCCTATGAACGCGTGCCTGACAACCACTTCTGTTCTACCTTCGATTGAATGATTATCTCTTGGATCTCTTAATCAGAATCTTCGTGGTATAAGCTAGATTGATGGCGGCATTCATGAGAGTCCGGAAAGTCTAAACCTTGTCTGTGGTATTCCGAGTAGGACTCTGGGATTGAATGACTATGATGAACTTCAAACTCGCGAGTGCTGGGCGTAGTGACAGACGCAAAAGGAGGGTGAATCCTATTCCAGCATGATCGAGAACCTCAGATGATTAGCCGTGCTGTGACAGAGCATTTGGACCATTTTCACAAGAGGATAGGATGCAGCCATTGACAAGGGTGATGACTCCAGACGATTAGCCATGCATTGACAGCGCATTGGACCATTTTCCAGAGAGGATCAAAAGTAGTCATTGCCAAAGGTGATGTCTTTACATAAAGCCAGCCATGGAAAGGAGTAGGATTGATTGGATGAAGACAGCAGAAAAGCAGAGGTTCAGAGGAACGAAAGCATCTCTATGCGCTTATCTGAAATTCTCACCAATGATTTACATAAGTATTTCTATCCTTATTTTATTAGTATTAACTCCATAACTATTTTATATCCGCCTGACTGAGATTTACAAGATGACCATAGCTTGCTTCATACCAACAATCTCCGTGGGATCGACCCTTACTCACGTAAGGTTTATTACTTGGACGACCCAGTGCACTTGCTGGTTAGTTGTATCGAAGTTGTGAATGAAAAACAATTTATTAAGACGTGCGTACAGAGTTTTTGACGCCGTTGCCTGAGATCACAATTTCGTGCACCAGAGGTCCTTTGTACATCTGTGTTGTGTTTCATGATTCTGTGGGAATCCCCTTGTAAGTTGGGTTAGCACTTTTTAGTTGGAAAGCTTGGCTGTGACCAAGTCAAGTTCAGTTTGGGATTAGATTCTAGACTTGTCCCAGATAGGAAGGGTAGTTCCTAGGAAAAATTGGTTTTTGTAATCAAGAATGATTATAGTGAAATTCCATTATTGTTGTGATGGAGACTGGATGTAGGCTGCCTTACACTTAGCAGCTAAACCAGGATATATCTTGGTGTAAATCTCTCTCTCTTATACTCCATTTCTATTTTTACTGCCCAGGAGATAAAACTGAAAATATCTCGTGCTGACTGACGAGACAAAAAGAAAAGTCTCGTGGCTGGGGACGAGACAAAAGAAAAAAGTCTCGTGGTTAGTTACGAGATAAAAAGACAAAAAGTTTCCAGAAGTGGTTTCAAAGGCAAGCAAGTATTGTCAAGTGAAAAGGGGGCTAAGATTCAACCCCCCCTTCTCTTAGCCACTGATAACCATCAGTAGGTACATATCAAAACATTTTAATCAAATTGAAAATAAATAAACCCAAAGGACAAAGCTGTTACTTTCTATTCCCCTTCAACGTGTTCTTTTTACTCTTATTTTTTTAAGTTCTTATTGCAAACCCCACATATATAATATATGCTACTTGTTCTGATATAGTATAACCTAATATTGTTAGTTTATACCCTAATAACCATTACCTGATTATTGTCATGTGGCAAATCCAGAGAAATACTAAACTGAGAGCATAAACTTAAACTAAGGTATGTTGAATATATTTTACCAGACCGTGGCTGAGAGTTGTGATATATAACTTCTCCCACTTCAATACTAGTCTCCTCCCATGTTCTCTTCTCACATGCAGCTTCCTCCAAACTTTCTCCACCCTAAATACAACAAGTGGATACATGCAAATTAAACTTCTACATGTGTGTACAACTGATTAAAACTATAAAAACTAGGAAATGATATGTGCAAACTTAGGCCAATGAAACCTAGTTCCATTTCTGCCAATCCAATATGCCTACCACTTAATATCATCAAAGGTATTAAAACCCTATTGCTGAACTTGAAAATATTTACATGAGCACCCAAACCCTATTGCTTCTGCTGAACTTGAAAAAAGTACACAGGGTGAGCTCACGGTGACAGGGAGCTCACGGTAAGGCAGAGACACGACGCGAAGCAATGACGGCGAAACACGACACGAAATAGGGAAGCAACAGCAAGCCTCGCGAGGAGGCAAAGAAGCAACGACGACCCTCGGCTCACGCAGTGAAGAGAGACAGAGTTCAGGTCCGCGATGGTAGGGTTTTTGCCTTCGGCAATGGTTGGATCTGGGAGAAAGGGAAACGGCGCAGTGGAGAGAGACTGAGTTGAGCTCCGAAGGAGGTAGAAGAAGAAGAAGAAGAAAACGGCGCACCAGCACAACAGGGGTTTTGATGGGGATTTCTTCTTTTTCTTTTTTTCCTAAGTTACCAGCTGGGACTAATGGGGATTTTGGGAGGGAGGGAAAATGGCCACGTTTTGGTTTTGGGGAGGGATGATAAAAATAAATGAAAAAACGGGATTTTAACTAAAGAGAAGAAACGACGCAGTTTTGAGGATATCTTTAAAAATAAAATTAAAAAAACCGTGACCATAGGGTACTTTAGGCCACCCTCAATAACTGTGACTATAGATACTCTATGGTCACCCTTTTTCAGAAAACCATGACCATAGATTCTTTTAGGTAACCCCCCAAAACCGTGACCATAGATACCTTTAGGTCACTCATCAAAACTGTGACCATAGACCCTTTTAGGTCACCCTTTTGAAAAACCATGACCATAGACCTTTTTAGGCCACCCCCCAAAACCGTGACCATAGACCCCTTTAGGCCACCCCCAAAAACCGTGACCATAGACGCTTTTTGGTCACTGTAAAAAACTGTAACCATAGACCCCTTTGGGTCACCCCCAAAACCGTGACCATAAACCTCTTTAGGTCACTCCAAAAAACCGTGACCATAGACCTCTTTAGGTCACCATAAAAAACCGTGACCATAGACCCTTTTAGGTCACCCTTTTTTTGAAAAACCGTGACCATAGACCCTTTTTGGTCGCTGTAAAAATCGTGACCATAGACCCCTTTAGGTCACTCCCAAAACCGTGACCATAGACCCTTTTAGGCCACCCTTTTTTAAAAAATCGTGACCATAGCTTTTTTTTTGGTCACGGTAAAAAACCGTGACCATAGAGGGTCTATGGTCATAGTTTTTTACCGTGACCAAAAAAACCGTGGCCATAGACCCAAAATATTGTAGTGCCAACATTTAATCTGTCTTTATAGCTGTTAAACTCTTTCCCCCACCACACAAATTAAAACTTAAAAATAGAAAACTCCATTGCATTCTTTTTTTACTGCCATGGACGCATATTTAATCATACTTAATGGATAAGCCTAATTAGTCAAACTATAGATATAATTTTAAGTTTCTAACTAACCATTAGTTAAACTATTGCATGACAAAATACGCAATTCTATACCCCTTTTTATTTTTAATTTTTTATAGCTCTTTCTTACTTTGACCCTTGCTCATGATTTCTTTTTCTTTCTATCTTCTTTAATAGCTGTGGCAAAATTTTTTGCCTAAAACATGATCAAGATGATGACAAAGCAGAGATGCTTATCCTTGTTCCCAGTACTTTTAGTTACTCTATCATCTCCTCATCTCGTGTCTTCCTTCTTTTAAATTGGTGTTGTTTTATATTGGGCCTATTTGGTTGTTATTTATCATTCTTTTTTCCATTCTACCTTTCTTGTTTCTTGTTATCAGTTTTCCTTCACAAAATTATGAAGACATGTGAGACCGTAAATGTAAACTGAAAATGAAAAAAAAGTCCTTTTATTTTCCTTTCTTTTTCCTTTTGTATCTTCTTTCTCTTGGCATACCAGTATCTTCTTTATCTACATTAATTAAGATGTGTTTACTGAATGCTTGGACAGATCAAAAGTTTATAAGTCAGGTGCATGAGATTGTTGGCCGCATCATGGAATATTTGGAACCCTTATGGCTGTTCCAATACACCATCTGGTTAGTCTAATGAGATCTTTTCTTACAAGCTTTTATAGTACGCGATTGACGATGACCAAAAGCATGGGTTTAGATTTTCACACTAAAAATAGGATTGACGTTGCAAGTATAGTCCAAACCCAACCATTGATCATCAATCAAATTATAATCCTAAAGATGTCACAATCAACACAAAATAACCGGGAGTTTTAAATCCTGGGTCGTCTTCCCTAGGAACTAATTCCAATGAATGCACACAATTTTGGTTGTGGGAAACAATGAGTGTTTTCAATAATTGAGAGCAAACAAAATAAAGGAATTAAAGAACAAGACAAAATTGTAATTAATAAACTAATGAAAGAACAAAAGAACTATGTATGTAATATGGACAAGTAAAACTATAAAGTGATGGAAAAGTAGTTCAAAACATAAATGAAACCTTGACTTGAGATGAGTCATGGAATCCCTTCTTTGCTATAACCACAACTATGATAATTATGATGAATTAATCTCACTAAGTCAACCCTTAACATCGAAAGATAAGTTAAGTGAGCATAATTGTTATTAATCCACAATTCCTAGCTAACTTACTAATTAGCTTAGTAAAAAGCTAGCGTTAGTGGAAATAATAACAACTAACAACCCAAGAATTATCATTAAATATTGGACATTATGGCTCTAGTAATCCATAAACTCATTTTCTCCAAGCCAAGGGGTGGAAATTACCCCATAATCAAAATTGACATTTTATCGAACACATAGTGGGCATAAACATAAAATATGGCAAAATTGGGAAAATGGTAAAAGCTATGAACCATAAATGATCAAAATCAATAAAGGAAACTCAAACAAACATGAAGCAAGCATCAAACATCAAATTCAACAACTAGAAATCCAAAATTGCAAAACTATATATAAATTGGCAAGAGGAATGAAATTAAAAGAAAGTGTAGAACAAGTGTAGTAATTAAAAGAGAAATTAAAGAAATACTTACAATGAAGATAGCAAAATCCAAAAGCAAAACTTGAACTATAAAATTCTACATTGAAAACCTAATTAAAACCCTAATGAAATTGAGAGAAAACCTAAGCTAACTACCCTAAAACTACTCCTAAAAACTATTCTATGAAGTATGGTAATGTGTGTTATGATGTGTGGTTGTTTCCCCCTTCAAATATGCTCCAAAGCCTTCAAAAATGGGCCAAAAAGCCCTCAAAACGCGAGTCCACGTGACTTTTTAATGGAGGCATGCGCTGGTACCTGTGCGGACGCACAGGTCAGTGCATGGGCACAGATGCTGATTTTCCTCCTGTGCGTGGGCACAGACCTGTGCAGACACACAGGTCCTGATTTTCATTCTGTCCATAGCATGGGCACAGGCTGAAATGCTTTTCTCCTTTGTTTTCTTTATATTTTCTCCCTTTTGCATGCTTTCTTCCACTTCTACCTCACCATTCTTGCCTCTAGGACCTGAAATCACTCAACAAATATATCACGGCATCGAATGGAATAAAAGTGGGATTAAATTACTCAATTTAAGCATAAAAATGCATGTTTTCACATTTAGGTTCAGTTTAGGGATCAAACACAAAAGTATGCTATTTTGGTGAATAAGTGTGAGTTTATGTGATGAAATCCATCCAATTCAAGCTAAAATATATCGTCAAATATGGACTCATTAGCGATTAATTAGTCTTTTCACAATTCCATCACTAGAAAACCACTCTTCCTTAAAATTCAAATATAATTTATCGTAGCAACTAGCATATTTGAGCAAGGATTCACAATGGAACATGAAACATCTGTGTAATAGTTGTCAAATTTAGTAAGCTAATTGAAGTATTAGATAGCGTTGTATTTTGGAAATGCAATATTTGTAAAGTTGTTCCTTTGTAGTTCAATATTTCTCAACTTTTTTCTGTGATTGCAATTTTGATATTTCTGAATTATTTGCTTTTCTTTTGCTACAGCTATTGCCACAGTGGTAACTCTTGCCAAAATATTGAAAAATAATGGGCTTATTGTTGAAAGGAGTAAGACATTTTATGCTTGCTAATTTTAGATTATGTTTGTTGTCTTAATCCTTATGATCTGCTATATTGATTTTTGACTGCTACATGTGATAAATGGTGTTTTAGATTGAAATATTACTTGGGAGTTGGGAAGACTACAAACTTTGATGAGCTGATGGCTGCTGCGGCTACCAAAGGTGGCGAAAATGGAAACGTAGAAGAAAAAAATGTAGGAGGGTTATGGAAATTACTCGTGAATCGGGTGACGATATTTTGTACTTTTTAAAGAATTTCATTTTTGTTGTTAGTTAGTAGAGGAAAAGCATCGAATTCATTATATATAATGTGACTTGCAATTTTAAACACTTGAATTCCTTCGGTTATTTTATCCATATAAAAAGAGTGTCACTTTATGGAGATGATGCATTGGTCATTTGATTATTTCTATGCTTTTATGCTCAGGTTGATAAGCTTGTTAAGAAATCAGAGTTTTAAACTCGAGATTTATTTTGTATTTGAGTATTTATGTATAAAACAATTATAGCAAAAATCATGTCACTAATTACTGTTTGATTTGTGTTGTAATTAAAATTGCATACTATATTTATAGGTTTGGTAAAAAAAAGGACTGAAAATATATATTGTGCACTGATGAAGGTAAAGTCAGAAAAATGATTTTTTTTTTAATTTGATAAGGCTATCGCCACGCTTTTAAAGCGTGGCCGTATCTCTCGCAATAGTTTAAGCGTGGCAATCTGCAAAAGCGTGGCAAAAAATAAAGCATGGCGATAGAGCAATCGCCAGCTAGCAAATGTGACCCTTTCAAAAGTGTGCCGATAGCTCAAAAAGCGTGGGAAAAATCTATCGCCATGTTTTTTTCAGCTTTTCGCCACCCTTTAAAAGCGTGGCAATAGAGCTGTTTTCTTGTAGTGGAGGTCATTCACAATTGCTGCTTAAATATTTCACTTGCAAGTAATGTATGTTTTGCAAGAAGTACGTGAGAATTGTTGTGACCATCACATTGAAGGAAAGACGTTGGCCCAAAAGATTGTTCTAGCTGGATATTACTAGTATTTAGTTTTATTGAGGCCTTACTAATTGTTGGAAAAACTGAGATTCAGATAAAAACCTATCTAACAGTGAAAGAACCAAAATATTTTTTCATAACCTATACAATTAAATAGACAACTCCAAAGATACTCTAAACAACAATGGTAATGCAGAAATTAAATAATCAAATACCCGATTTTTTATCGTAGAAAATCCCAAAAGAGGGACAAAAAACTCACGGGACCTAGTCCAGTAAAACATTTCACTATGAAAATAATGGGTATACAATCAGTCTTCTTCGTAGCACTAGGGCATCTCAACAATCAACAAAATACATCATCAAAACTGATGGAATCAACATAAATTCTCCACAAAGTGGGTATTTTAAATCAGATGAAAGAGAAGGCAATATAACTAGCAAGTTATATCCTAATGTTTATCTCTACACTAGGAATAACATATGAAAATTTCATAAGAAATGGAGCAAGTTTACCAGTTCAATAGGAGCACATTGAAATTGCTATTTTTTCTTTTTTCTCTTTTCCTTTGTCGATCTCTTCTCCCTCGCTCTCTCTGATTTTCTTGCTTTCTTCCAAATATGTGATGCACCCTCTCTCTCTCTTCACTTTTTTTCTTTTTCTTGTTACGTGACTTTTGCCACTTCTCTTTATTTTATTTCTTTTTGGTTTGTGGGTCCCACTTGAGTTGGTGACCCACCAATAAATCTCTCCGACACTAACACAAGTGGGAGTAGGTTGCTTTACCGAGCCAGCCTTTTCTTTGCAGGAATCAAATTTCATTGCAAGTAAACTCTTAGTTATCATATCTGAACCATTGCCATCAGTATGGTTCTTCTCAAGTGCATATGACTTCATTTCAAGCACTTGACGTATCCAATGATACCTCACTTCGATGTGCTTTGATTTAGAATGAAACATCGAATTCTTGCTGAGATGGATAGCACTTTGATTGTCACAAAATAACACAAACTTCTCTTGATTGATGCCTAAGTCTTGTAGAATTTTCTTCATCCACAAGAGTTTCTTAGAAGTTTCAACAGCAACAATGTATTCTGTCTCTATAGAAGACAAAGCAACACATTTTGAAGTCAGAATTGCCACGACAGAGCTCTTGTAACAACTCTAATTTTTGCACTAATGCGAGTTTTTCTTAAAATAATATTTTAAAGCAATTAGTTCTATTTTGACGAGCCGACTTCGAACCCCGAAGTAAATAAATGGTAATATAATTCTATTATTATGTTAATTATTTATTTTACTTGCTCTAATTATAATGGAGCCTAGATAATAATATTAATATTATTATCAAGTCCGACTTTTACCGATAAAATTAATTATTGGTATTTCCTGATGAGCTTAGAGTTGCTAAAGCTCTATCAAATATCTTTACATTCCTAAGTTGCTAATGTCATTTATATTAATAACTCATATATATTAAACTTTATTATTATTATTATTATTATTATTATTATTATTATTATATAAAGCTCCTGAGTTACATTCTTATATATATATATATATATATATATATATATATATATATATATATATATATATATATATATCATCATATGAGGCTATTATTATTTACCTCATTTGCATGCAACAGAGAGAGAGAGAGAAAGAGAGAGAGAGAGAGAGAGAGAGAGAGAGAGAGAACTGTAACCCCCACTAAACTTTCGGCATCGATTTCTTACAATCTATAACCCCAATAAAAAATCTAGTCTGGTAAAAGTGTTCGTATACTCCTCCTCTACGTATTGGCGTCACTTTTGATTGGTGGAAGTTGACGGTGACGTAGCTCCCCTATCCCTTGAGTTCGGCCAACTGGAGTTCTAGGAGGCACAGACGATTCCGGACATTTTTCCCTTCGGCAGCTCGGTCAGAAGGCTCCTCCGGAGCTTCGCATATTTCGATTTCGTACGAAGGTAGGGTTTTGGTAAACTTTCACCGGTTAAATTGGTATTTGATAAGTGAATTGATGTCGTGATTACTTGTCGATTGAATTTATATTGATATTTGTGATAAGTTTGAGGTTATGAAGGTTTAAGTACAGCCAGGAACTGAGTTATTCTGATGAATTTGATTTTTGGATTATGTTGGGATAATTTAAAAATGTTAGAATTTGTCTGGTTTGATTTGTTGGTATTGAATTGAGATTTGAAATGATTGAAAAGAGGTTGAAAATGGTTCGGTTGGGACCCGAAAAGGGTGGCAAAGTCTAACTTTAAGGGGAAATGCTGTCCAATTTTTGTAAAAATATATGAAAAGTGATTTCATTTTAAAAATCTGATTTATAAGCTTATTTTTGAGAAATTATTGATTTGATTTGTTAATAATTATTGGTCTGAATTTTATTAAAATAAAAAGTGGCTGAGCTTCAAAGAAAACGTTTTAATTACTGAAAACTATTTGATTTCGATTTATTACAGAAAGTCTTATTTTTAGCTTGATTTATTAAGAAAGTATAAGGTTTGACATTCGGTTTTCGAGAATAGATTTTGTTTCAAGTTATGTCTTGAATTCAGTTTATTAAGAAAAGGAACTTCTGCCACAAAAGAGCAGAAAGCAGGAAATGAAAAGATATTGAGTGTTGTTGGGCCTTAGTGCCAAGTGTCTAGTGAGGACAGCGATACGTAACGCTCAGTTGACACAATAGAGATGGCTCAGTGAGGACGGCGATACGTAACGCTCACTGGAGGCCGTGGGCCTTGTGTGTGAATGATTATGCGGGGATGCCTGTGTGTATGGACTGGCTTCCAGGAGAAAGTGGCACATGCTTCAGCTGGAGAACCAACGCCTGCAAGTACTTGTAGAGGTCATGTTCGGCATACTTCAGCTGGAGAATCAGCGCCTGCAAGAGGTTGAAACCTTGCAGAGGTTATGCCGTTGGAATGCCTTATCTGACTTGCGATTCGGATTGCGTCGGGTGCGAGTCAAAACCGACAAATCAGCTCATTACCTGCGATAGGACTAGACATGCATCATCCTTGTTGTGCATTTGCAGTTTACTTGAAGTGGTAAAATTGTTTGTGATTGTCTTTCTGTGTTTATGCATTCCCTATTGCTACTCTGAATTGTGGTAATTAGATACTTCTCTTTGACACTTGTATATTTTATTATGAATTACTTGAACTGTGATAATCTTGACTAAACTAACTACCCCTGACCCTACTAAGAAACCCCCAATTCTTACCCCTTTTCTTCCTGCCCTTCAGATGGAGATCGGAGTTATATTTTACGAGATGGACTCTCCTTATATATATATATGAGGATATTGTACAGCATAGGTTTTATGTAGTAGGTGCTGAGGTTAGGACCCGTATGTATATTCTGTGTGATCATCCCTTTAGTCATCCAATTGACGCTCCACAGTTTAACCCCGACATGCCCTTTGAGTTCCTGCTGCAGTGGCTCCACCCGGATGCTCCATTTCACCCGTTTCATGAAGAGCCGGTGCCTTACCAGCATCCCGATCAGCCTGCGGATCAGGTGGACCCTGAGCCTGAGCCCATGGAGGAGCATATTCCAGAGCCTATACCGGAGGAGGATATCCTAGTGGAGTAGATTTCAGTATCTTCATCCGAGCCATCTTCTGAGGAGCCATTCACCGCCTAAATTAGTGGACCGGCGAGTGCTGGTCAGACCAGTTGCACGAGTGCTAGTGCCCCTCCTGAGATTATAGAGATTTTCGATGACGAGGACGAGGATCCTGAGGAGTTTACTGATGTGGTTGTGATCTCCTCTGACGATGATAGCTGAGGCCTGGGAGCTGCAGTTATGCCTTTTGATAGTTTTTCTTTGTGTTAGCCTAGATTTTGTGTTAGTCTCTCACTTTTGGTTTTACTCACTGAGAGAGTAGGGTGTACATAGTTGACTAGGCTAGTTCGGCACCAGCTGAGGGGTTTTCTGTATGAACTAGGGCCCCGAGTGTTTATTTATACATAGTAGTAGGATGTGAAGGGTAGTATGCTAACTTATGATATATATATATATATATATATATATATATGACAGTACCTTTATGTGTATGTTTAATTAGCTGTCCTCACAAATCTTTTTATAAAGTAAAAGTTTTTCCAAAAACTCGATAGTGCACTAACCTGATTACACGTTTAATAATAATTAGCAAAAGTTTTAGTTGCACAAGTTGGTAACACTTGATTTCGAGTATGATCATGATGTACTGGGAATTGGATCGTTACAATTTGGTATCAGAGCAGTTTGTTCCTATTAAAGCCTGGAAAAATAGACTGAATCATGCTTCATTGCATACTCTGAATTGTGTCTCATGCATATAGGATATCCTTGTGATATGAATTGCATGATTGTCTCTGTGTATCCATTTTAGAGACTATTCACTCTTTGCCTGAAATGTTAAGACTGATCACCTTAATATTGCATGTTGGGTGTGAACAGGATCTTAATGGCTGCACGGGGACGAGGACGTGGTAGGCGTGGTGCGAACCCTGTAGAGGAACCGACGAAGGGTGTGGATGCTTTTATAGCTGCGATGAACACCATGACTGAGGCTGTGCATGAGACAGCAACTGCTACAATGCGAGCAATTGACCGTTTAAGAGAGAGGAATGGAGATCATAATAGAGGACACAATGGTGAGCGTGGTGGAGACGATAATTATAATGAAGGCGCTGGAAATCACGATAACCCTATGACACTGGCAACCTTTCTGAAGGTGAATCCACCCAAGTTTAAGGGGACTCTTGTCGCAACTAAAGCTGACAATTGGTTCTGTGGTATCGAGTGGTCATTGCGAGCGTAACATGTACCAGAAAGATAACATATGGAGTTTGCGACCTATATGCTGGTGGGAGAAGCTGAACACTGGTGGCATGGAGTGCAACGCTTGTTAAGACAGGAGGTGGAAGAGATTGACTGGAACACTTTTAAGGAGAAATTTTACAAAAAGTATTTCCCTAGATCTGTTCGTGATGCTAAAGAAATGGAACTGATGCAGTTGACACAGGGGAATATGTCAGTGGCAGAGTATACCCAAAAATTTGAGGATTTGTGCCGATTCTCTAAGATCTATCAGGAAAACCCAGATGATTTTGAGGAATGGAAGTGTTTGAAGTACGAAGGAGGACTTCGAGATGAGCTGATGCATTGGTGCACGAAAATTACTTCACACTATGTAATTCCGCACAACTAACCAGCAAGTGCACTGGGTCGTCCAAGTAATACCTTACGTGAGTAAGGGTCGAATCCCACGGAGATTGTTGGCTTGAAGCAATCTATGGTTACCTTGTAGCTCTTAGTCAGGAAAATAATTCACTTATCAAATTGAATTGCGAGGAATAAAAGAGTAAGAAATAAATACTTGTTATGCAGTTATAGAGAATATGTTGGAGTTTTGGAGATGCTTTGTCTTTTGAATCTCTGCTTTCTCCCTGTTTTCTTCTTCACGCACGCACGTCCCTCCTATGGCAAGCTGTGTGTTGGTGGATCACCGTTGTCAATGGCTACCATCCTTCCTCTCAGTGAAAATGGTCCAGGTGCGCTGTCACCGCACGGCTAATCATCTGTAGGTTCTCGATCATACCGGAATAGGATTTACTATCCTTTTGCGTCTGTCACTACGCCCAGCACTCGCGATTTTGAAGCTCGTCACAGTAATCCAATCCCAAAATCCTACTCAGAATACCACAGACAAGGTTTAGACTTTCCGGATTCTCAAGGATGCCGCCAATAGATTCTAGCTTATACCACGGAGATTCTGATTGAGGAATCTAAGAGATACTCATTCAATCTAATGTAGAACGGAAGTGTTTGTCAGGCACACGTTCATAGGTTGAGAATGGTGATGAGTGTCATGGATTATCACATTCATCATGATGAAGCATGAATGAACATCTTAGATAGGAACAAGCGTGTTTGAATAGAAAACAGAAGTAATTGCATTAATTCATCGAAACACAGCAGAGCTCTTCACCCTCAACAATGTAGTTTAGAGACTCATGCTGTCAAAGATTACAAAGTTCAGATCTAAAAATGTCATGAGATGCAAAATAAATCTCTAAAAGTTGTTTAAATACTAAACTAGTAACCAACCTAGGTTTACAGAAAATGAGTAAACTATGATAGATAGTGCAGAAATCCACTTCTGGGGCCCACTTGGTGTGTGTTGGGGCTGAGACTTAAGCTTCTCACGTGCCTGGGCTGTTTTGGGTGTTCAACGCCAGGTTGTAACCTGTTTCTGGCGTTGAACTCCAACTTGTAACTTGTTTCTGGCGCTGGATGCCAGACTGCAACATGGAACTGGCGTTGAACGCCAGTTTATGTCATCTATCCTTGAGCAAAGTATAGACTATTATATATTGTTGGAAAGCTGTGGATGTATACTTTCCAACGCAATTGGAAGCGCGGAATTTGGACTCCTATAGCCCCAGAAAATCCATTCCGAGTGCTGAGAGGTCAGAATCCAACAGCATCTATAGTCCTTTTTCATCCTGGATAAGATTTTTGCTCAGCTCCCTCAATTTCAGCCAGAAAATACCTGAAATTATAGAAAAGCACACAAACTCATAGAGAAGTCCAGAAATATGAATTTTTCCTAGAAACTAATGAAAATATACTAAAAACTTAACTAAAACATCCTAAAAACTACATGAAATTAACCCCAAAAAGCGTATAAAATATCCGCTCATCACAACACCAAACTTAAATTGTTGCTTGTCCCCAAGTACCTAGACAAATAAAATAGAATACAAATAAGTCACGAAGCAATAATATCTCAGAGTTTTTGAGTGAAGCTCAGATTCTAATTAAATGAGCGGGACTAGTTGCCTTTTGCTTCCGAACAGTTTTGGCATCTCGCTTTATCCATTGAAGCTCAGAATGATTGACATCTATAGGAACTTAGAATTCAGATAGTGTTATTGATTCTCCTAGTTCAGTATGTTGATTCTTGAACACAGCTACTTTTATGAGTCTTGGCCGTGGCCCTAAGCACTTTGTTTTCCAGTATTACCACCGGATACATAAATGCCACAGACACATAATTGAGTGAACCTTTTCAGATTGTGACTCAGCTTTGCTAAAGTCCCCAATTAGAGGTGTCCAGGGTTCTTAAGCACACTCTTCTTTTTGCTTTGGACCTTGACTTTAACAGCTTAGTCTCAAGTTTTCACTTGACACCTTCACGCCACAAGCACATGGTTAGGGACAGCTTGGTTTAGCCGCTTAGACCAGGATTTGAATCCCTTAGGCCCTCCTATCCACTGATGCTCAAAGCCTTGGATCCCTTTTTTTACTACCCTTGCCTTTTGGTTTTAAGGGCTATTGGATTTTTCTACTTTTTTTTTGCAAGCTTTGTATTCACTGCTTTTTCTTGCTTCAAGAATCATTTTTATGATTTTTTAGATTATCAATAACATGTCTCATGTTTATTATTCTTTCAAGAGCCAACATATTTAACATTCAAGAACATCAAATTCCAAAGATATATGCTCTGTTCAGGCATTCATTGAGAAGGCAGAAAGCATTGCCACCACATGTAAACAACTAGAATTTGTTTTATTAAAAATTCAAAAAATATTGCCTCCTTATTCTAAAGAAAATCTTCTATTTTATTCATGTTTAATGATGATGAGAAAAATAAATTATAGCTTAATTGGAGATAAAATAACTACTAATTACTACTATAACTTCTAAGGTAAAACTCAAATAAGAACAATTATCACAGAGTTAAGGTTAAGATTAGAGCTCAACAACCTTGAGTTTGGGATGTGGATGTTCCTCTAGTCTGTGGAGTGCTTGGTCCTTCAAGAGATAACTTCTGACGCTTCAGTTCTTTTAAGTCACGCCCTTGCTCTTCTTGTTCCCTGAGCAATTTGCAGAGCATATTGTTTTGATTTTGCTGTTCTTCCTTTATTTGGTCCATAGATTCTTGCAACTTGGTGACAGATGCTTCAAGCTGTTCCCAATATTCAAATTGAGGGACTTCCGGGAGGAATTCTTGCGCCCTCCTCTTGATGGGGTCATCCTGCATTTGTTGTTTTTCCATTGTGGTTTTAGTGATTGGTTGCTCCACTGAGATGTACTCCGTTATTCCCATCCTTACTCCAGCATCTTTGCAGAGCATAGAGATCAGGCTTGGATAAGCCAACCTGGCATCTTTGGAGTTCTTGTTTGCAAGTATGTAAAATTCAGATGGAATCAGTTGATGAACTTCCACTTCTTTTCCCAACATAATGCAATGGATCATCACTGCTCTTTTGACAGTGACTTCAGAACGGTTGCTAGTGGGCAATATAGAACGCCCAATAAAGTCCAGCCATCCTCTGGCCACTGGTTTGAGATCTTCTCTCTTGAGTTGATTTGGGACACCCTTGCTGCTGGTGGTCCACCTGGCTCCAAGGATGCATATATCCTCTAGAATCTTATTCAGGCCCTTGTTTGTTCTCATCATTCTCCTATTGAAGGAGTCTGGGTCATCTTTCAGTTGAGGTAGCTTAAAGATCTCCCTGATTTTGTCAGGGTGGATGTGAACAATCTTTCCTCTGACCATAGTTTGATAGTCATAGAGGGCAGTTCCAGATATTCTCTGCCTGTCTGTTTGCCACAGATTAGTGTAGAACTCCTGAACCATATTCCTTTCCACTTTTGTTTCAGGATTAGCTAGGACTTCCCAGTTCCTGTTTCGAATCTGTTCTTGGATCTCCGGATATTCATCTTCCTTCAGATCGAACTTGACTTCCGGGATCACTGATCTTAGACCCATTATTTTGTAGTAATGGTCTGAATGTTCTTTGGTTAAGAACTTCCCTTGATTCCAAAGTGGTTTTGGAATACTCTCTTTCTTGCCTCTTGGAGTGGTTTATTTTCCTCTAGGAGCCATGATCTTAGTGGGTATAATTTAGTGATCATGGATAAATACACCAAACTTAGAGGTTTGCTTGTCCTCAAGCAAAGGAAAAGAAAGGAGAGGGATAGAAGGAGAGCTAGTGTCTAATGGTGGATGAGAGGAGGGAGGCCGAATGTGGATTTAAAAGGGAGGGGGTGGGTTTTCAAAAATTTTTAAAAAAAGATAAGATAGAAGATATGATTTAAAAAAAAAAAGTATGATATGAAAAGATGTGATTTAAAATTGAAAAGATATGAAAGATATTTGAAAAAAAGATAAATTTGGATTTTGAAAAAGATAATGTGGAGATTTGAAAAAGATATTGATGAGTTGAAAGGATTTTAGAAGGAAAAGAGATAGATTTGTTTTGGAAATTTTGAAAAAGAGTTGGATTGGATTGAAAAAGAATTTGTGTTTATGGATTAAGATACATTTGATATTTTTAAAGTAGGGTTTTTAGAAATTAGAGATTTTAGAAATCAGGGTTTGTAACATGTTTATGCAAGAAATCATGAATTGAAACATGAAAATTAAAATTAAAATGAAGAATATGAAGTAAAAACGAATTTACCTCCTCCCCACTATCCTGGCGTTAAACGCCCAAACGCTGCATGTTTTGGGCGTTTAACGCCCAATTGCTGCTTCTCCTGGGCGTTCAACGCCCAGCTGTTGCTTCTTTCTGGCGTTGAACGCCAGGAACTCCTTTGTCACTGGGCATTTTTCTGAACGCCCAGGACGCTGTAAATCTGGCGTTAAATGCCCAGAAGAAGCTTCTTTCTGGTGTTCAACGCCCAGAAGATGCTTCTTTCTGGCGTTTAACGCCCAGTGGATGCTTCTTTTGGGCGTTGAACGCCCAAAATAGACTTTTACTGGCGTTTTCTTGCCAGTGAGCTCTCTTTCTCTATATTGTGTGCTGAATCCTTCTGTAACCCTGTGAACTTATACAATTGACTCTTTACCTTAGTAGCAATGAACTTTATATAAACAAATAAAATCAAGAATAGGGTAAAATAACAGAAAAATTCTTTCCAATGGCTGGGTTGCCTCCCAGCAAGCGCTTCTTTATTGTCTTTAGCTGGACCTTGCTGAGCTTTTAATCTAGCTTCAGCCTTGAGTACTCTTGCTCAACATTGCCTTCAAGATAGTGCTTGATTCTCTGTCCATTAACAATGAACTTCTTATCAGAATCAATGTCTTGAAGCTCCACATAACCATATGGTGATACACTTGTAATCATATATGGTCCCCTCCACCGGGATTTCAGTTTCCCTGCGAATAGCTGAGCCTAGAGTTAAACAACAGAATCTTTTGTCCTGGTTCAAAGATTCTAGATGACAGCTTTCTGTCATGCCACCTTTTAGATTTCTCTTTATAAAGCTTGGCATTTTCGAAAGCAGTGAATCTGAATTCCTCTAGCTCATTCAGCTGGAGCAATCTTTTTTCTCCAGCTAATTTGGCATCAAAGTTTAGGAATCTGATTGCCTAGTAGGCCTTATGTTCCAGTTCCACGGGCAGGTGACAAGTCTTACCATACACAAGTTGGTACGGAGAGGTCCCTATAGGAGTCTTGAATGCTGTTCTGTAAGCCCACAGAGCATCATCCAAGCTTCGTGCCCAATCCTTTCTACGGGTACTTACAGTCTGTTCCAGGATTCTTTTCAGTTCTCTGTTAGAAACTTCAGCTTGCCCATTTGTCTGTGGATGATATGGAGTCGCCACCTTGTGGCGAATCCCATACCGGACCATGGCAGAGTAAAGCTGTTTGTTGTAGAAGTGAGTGCCCCATCACTGATTAGTACCCTAGGGACACCAAACCTACTGAATATATATTTCTGGAGGAACTTCAGCACTGTTTTAGTATCATTGGTGGGTGTGGCAATGGCCTCTACCCATTTTGATACATAGTCAACTGCCACCAGAATATAAGTGTTTGAGTATGATGGTGGGAAAGGCCCCATGAAATCAATTCCTCATACATCAAACAACTCAATCTCCAAGATTCCTTGTTGAGGCATGGCGTAACTATGAGGCAAATTACCAGCTCTCTGGCAACTGTCACAGTTATGTACAAACTCTCGGGAATCTCTGTAGAGTGTAGGCCAGTAGAAACCACATTGGAGGACCTTGGTGGCTGTTCGCTCACCTCCGAAATGACCTCCATATTGTGACCCATGGCAATGCCATAAGATGCTCTGTGCTTCTTCTCTACGCACACACCTACGGATTATTCCGTCTGCACATCTCTTAAAGAGATAGGGTTCATCCCACAAGTAGTACTTTGCATCAGAAATTAATTTTTTCTTTTGCTGCCTGCTGTACGCCTTGGGTATGAACCTTGCAGCTTTATAGTTTGCAATGTCTGCAAACCATGGTGTTTCCTGAATGGCGAACAAATGCTCATCCGGAAAGGTTTCAGAGATCTCAATAGAGGGGGAGGACGCCCCTTCCACTGGTTCTATCCCGGACAGATGATCAGCCACTTAGTTCTCTGTCCCTTTTCTGTCTCTTATTTCTATATCAAACTCCTGCAGAAGCAACACCCATCTTATGAGCCTGGGCTTTGAATCCTGCTTTGTGAGTAGATATTTAAGAGCAGCATGGTTAGTGTACACAATCACTTTTGATCCTACTAAGTATGATCTAAACTTGTCAATGGCGTAGACCACTGCAAGCAACTCCTTTTCTGTGGTTGTGTAATTTTTCTGGGCATCATTTAAAATACGGCTAGCATAATAAATGACATGCAGAAGCTTGTCATGCCTCTGCCCCAGTATTGCACCAATGGCGTGATCACTGGCATCACACATTAATTCGAATGGTAATGTCCAGTCTGGTGCAGAGATAACTGGTGCTGTGACCAGCTTAGCTTTCAGAGTTTCAAACGCCTGCAGACACTCTGTGTCAAACACAAATGGCGTGTCAGCAGCTAGCAGGTTGCTTAGAGGTTTTGTAATTTTTGAAAAATCCTTTATAAACCTCCTATAGAATCCTGCATGCCCCAGAAAGCTTCTGATTGCCTTAACATTGGCGGGTGGTGGTAATTTTTCAATTACCTCTATTTTAGCTTGATCCACCTCTATTCCCTTGTTTGAAATTTATGCCCAAGGACAATCCCTTCAGTCACCATAAAGTGACATTTTTCTCAGTTTAAAACCAGGTTGGTCTCTTGGCATCTTTTCAAAACCAGTGTCAGGTGATCAAGACAGGAGTTGAATGAGTCTCCATATACTGAGAAGTCATCCATGAAGACTTCCAGAAATTTTTCCACCATATCAGAGAAAATAGAGAGCATGCATTTCTGAAAGGTTGCAGGTGCATTACACAGCCCAAATAGCATCCTTCTGTAAGCAAACACTCCAGATGGACATGTGAATGCTGTTTTCTCTTGATCCTGGGGATCTACTGCAATTTGGTTGTATCCTGAATAGCCATCCAAAAAGCAGTAATAATAATGACTTGCTAGTCTTTCTAGCATCTGGTCTATGAATGGTAAAGGAAAATGATCCTTTCTGGTGGCTGTATTGAGTCTTCTGTAGTCAATACACATGCGCCACCCTGTAACTGTTCTTATAGGAACTAGTTCATTTTTCTCATTATGAACCACTGTCATGCCTCCCTTTTTGGGGACAACTTGGACAGGGCTCACCCAGGGGCTATCAGAAATAGGATAAATAATCCCAGCCTCCAGTAATTTGGTGACCTTTTTCTGCACCACTTCCTTCATTGCAGGATTTAGCCGCCTCTGTGGTTGAACCACTGGCTTAGCATTGTCCTCCAATAAGATCTTGTGCATGCATCTAGTTGGGCTTATGCCCTTAAGGTCACTTATGGACCACCCAAGAGATGTCTTGTGTGTCCTTAGCACTTGAATTAGTGCTTCTTCTTCCTGTGGATTTAAAGCAGAGCTTATGATCACTGGAAAAGTATCACCTTCTCCCAGAAATACATATTTCAGGGATGGTGGTTGATAACAAGTCATCTTAGCCTAGTTTCACTAGTCTTTTTCCTTTGTTTTCATTTAGTTTTATGCACTTTCTTAAGCCATAAGTAAGCCAATTGGGTTGAATTTCATGTTTCCTTTGATTCAATCAACCATGGATAAATTGATGCATTTTCATGAGTTTTTGTGCCATAATTACTCATGTGACAAGAAGAAGAATAACTCTCATGATTAGAGCATAGCTTTGATGCAATTGTTGGTTGATGATAGGTGGAAGAAAGCTTGGAAGAAGGTTGAGGAAAAGGGGATAGCAAGAGGCAAGAGGAAGGACTCACGTTTGAGCCAAAGTTTGCCTCAAACTTAGACTCAAACGTGAGGAAGAGTGCAACCACACCCTGGAGAAGAGCCAACGTTTGCGCCAACGTTTGCCTCAAACGTGAGGTCAAACGTTGGCGCCATAAAAGCAAAGAAGAGTGCCTCTGTTTGATGCATTGAGTGAGCCACGTTTGCGCCAACGTTTGCCTCAAACGTTGGGCCAAACGTTGGCCAAAGGAGTAGCATGGGGGAACCACGTTTGAGCTCACGTTTGACCTCAAACGTTGGCTCAAACGTGGAAGACAGCAACTTGGCCGAGCTGCATAATGTCACACAAGGGACGTTTGAGTCAACGTTTGCCTCAAACGTTGACTCAAACGTGAATGGTTCATGGCCCGGTTCACAAATAGATTTCTTCCCAACACCAAGAGCAATCAACGGAGGCTACTATCAACCCAATTCCATCAAGACTAAAGGCCCAATTCAAGGCTTAATGATCATTTGAAGAAAGTGTATAAATAGCTTAGGATTTGAAGTTTTAGAGAGCTTCCTTTTTAGAATTTTTAATACTTGCAGTAGAGCTTTTCCTTTTTAGTTTTGCTGAGTAGTTTTTGGAGAGCTTTTGGGTTTTGAGCATTTTGGAGATTTTAAATCTTGGGTGTTAGAGAATTGAAGGAATTCTATTTCAATCTCATCCTAAGATTTCTCTGTTTCATTTACTGCACTTTCTGAGAAATTTATACTTGCTTTCCTTTCTTCTACTGCTTGATCTTTACTTTTCTTGCAATCGAATTCTCAATTTGGATCTAGGAAGGCATTGAGATCTAGACTTGGTTATCTAGTCTCTTGGGTCCTGAGATCTACGTTTTTCAATTTCAATTTCCTTGTTTCGTTGCTACACCAAGTTTATTTTCATTTTCATTTGAGATCCGGTTTAATTGAATCCATCTTTTACATTTCTGTTTGTTGAATTTTACTTTTCTTTGTTTAATTCCTGCAAATCCACTTCCCAATTCCCTTTATAATTCAAGCAATTTACATTTCTTGCACTTTAAGATTCTGCAATTTACATTTCTTGCGTTCTAAGTTTCTGCCATTTAATTTCTTGTTCTTTAAGATTCAGCTCTTTTTCTTTTTGTTCCCTTTAATTTCATGCAAATCACCCACTCCCCTTTACATTCTATGCAATTTAATTCCTGTCAACACAATTTCACACAATCAACACTTGTTTGCTTGACTAATTCAACCACTAAACTAAAGTTGCTTAATCCTTCAATCCTTGTGGGATCGACCTCACTCCCGTGAGTTTTATTACTTGATGCGACCCGGTACACTTGCCGGTGAGTTTTGTGTCGGATCATTTTCCGCACATCAAGTTTTTGGCGCCGTTGCCGGGGATTGAATAGATTGACAATGATTAAGTAAGGTGGTAGTTTAGATCAAGCACTTTTTCTTTAATTTTGACTAACCTACTAACTGTTTGAATTTCTGCTTAAGCTAACTAAAACTTCATTCTAGCAATAGATTGAAGTATCACTGGTTGTGTGTTTCTTGTTTTGTTTGTATGTCAGGTACAAGGAGAGCTACTCCTATCTTATCCGAAGCTGACCAGAGAACTCTCAGGAGATTAAGAAGAGCTGAAAGAGGGAAAGGTATTGTTGGAGAAGGAAGCTATACTTCTCACTGAAGAATGTAGTGCACTCATCAGAAAAGGACTTCCCCCCAAAGTGAAAGACCTCGGAGGTTTCTTCCTACCTTGCACACTTGGAAATCTACTCATCAACAAGGGGATGCGTGACTTAGGAGCAAGCATAAATTTAATTCCATCATCCTTAGTGAAAAAGCTTGGCATAGGAGAGGTGAAACCAATACAGATGTCTTTAGAATTGGTGGACCAGCCAGTAGTATACCCCGAAGGAGTGATTGAAAACCTTTTAGTTAAGGTTGACAAGTTCATTTTTCTTGCGGACTTTGTAATACTGAACACTGAAGAAGAAGAAAACAATTCAATCATCTTGGGAAGGCCATTTTTAGCCACTGCAAGAGCCATCATAGATGTAGAGCAAGGAGAATTAACCCTCAGGATGCATGATGAGAGTATCACTTTGAGTGTACTGCCAGAAGCACAGTTCAATCATAAAAAGAAGGATGATACAGAAAATAAAGAAAATCTACAATGGAAGGAGGGAATCAACAAGACAGACAACAACTGCCCTCCCAAGCAAGAGATAAATGATTCAACAAATCAAAGAAGGAAAGAATCTATGCAAAATAATGAAGAAGTTCAAGAGGACATTGTAGTGTTAACCACTAAGAAGAGAAATCTCCAAGGTAAACCTACGGCCAAAGAAGAAAGGTCAACAAAAGGAAGGAAGAAACACAAGAACAAAACAAAAAGGGGTTGGAAGAACAGAAAGATTCCAACAGAAGGGCTTTCCAAAGGTGATAAAGTGCAATTGATCTATCAACAACTGGGAGCAAGCCAACAGACTGATGATTACTACACTGTCAGCAATATACTTTCATTAGAGCATGCTGAAATTGAACATCAAGGAACAAAGAGGAGGATCACAGTCAGGAGGGACAAGTTGAGGCACTACAATCATCAACCACCATAAAAGAAAAGCTCCAATGTCAAGCTAGTGACAATAAAAGAGCGCTCCATGGGAGGCAACCCATGATTTAAGATTTCTGTCGTTGTTAATTCAATAAGCTATGATCACCCTAGCATGATTTCCTTTTTCATGAACGTACTTAATGAATGCATGCACTGTTTTGAAACATATGCCAAAAATTCTAAGTTTGGTGTACCTTCAAGTACACCAAATCAGTTTTTCAAACACTCTTAGACCATATACTTAGTCATCCTGATGAAGTATATGACCAAACATTAAGTTTGGTGTCTACATATGTAGATGTTTTCGGAAGATCATTTCTTATTCATGAAATTAAAAATCATGCACCGATGATCATACGTTGTTACCTTCTAGGACCTTATAATTAAAAAGGAATTATATTCTGTGATGAAGGCATCAATTGTGATTAACTGCTGGCATTTTGCATTTACCCCTTAACAAGAGACAAGTTTGGTGTTCATCAAACCTTGATGCACCAATTAAGGGACACAATTGATTCCTCATGAAAAAAAAATTTTTTTTAAGCATTTCTTATAAATATTTAACCAAGAGTGACATTGAGATTTCAAGAACACTAGTTGGATGGAGAAACGCTTTAGACGATATGACCAAACATTAAGTTTGGTGTCCTCCAAGAAAAAAAAGAGAGAAGAGTCATGGTTAAAATAGATATAAGAAATGAGGGTTCACATAGTTGTTTAATAAGCCTTCTTGCCACAATCTGATAATGTTTAACTTTGTTGTCTTGTTGTGATGGTTAGGTGGTCAAAGAATAATCAATGAAAGAGACAAGACAAGGGGGAGCTTAGCATGAGGACAAAATCCCATCACATGTGAATCTGCACACTCTTTGGAATAAGCACGTTGAAAACCATTGAAGAAGCAAGTTTTGTCCTCATCCAACCTTACATGCACACCTTTGATTTGCAAAGTATCCAATTGCATCCCAACCCTCCATTGTTCAATTAAATGATTATAAAACACCACTTTCAATCCATGCACATAAACGAAAAAGTTGCACACTCCCTGCACTCCAACCATTCAAACTCCAATTCCTCCATCATTCTTCATCATATAAGCTCAGCCTCAAATATTTCTCTGTCAAAAACACATCAAAATCTCCAACTTTCTTCACACTCCCTCTAACCTCAAAAAGATCAGCCAATCAAGAAATCATGGCCTCTTCCTCAAGAACCAAACGAAGGAGAGGAAAGGAGCCCATAGTTGAAGAAAGCACCCCTGAATTTGACCAGTGGAAATTTAGATCTTGGTACCATCAACTACAACTTGAATGGATGAGTCAGAAGAAGATATATCCAGAGGTTCCACTTCTATTTCCGGACGATGAGTGCTAAGAAATGAAAGCCAAGATTAGGAAGAGGAGGTGGGAGGAGCTCATTTCACCAATTACCAGGATCAATGCGAACATTATATGGGAATTCTATGCTAATACCCCAAGGACCGAAATGAATCAAGCTCCAACTTACAAGAGTTATGTGCGGGGAACTGAAGTAGATTTTAGCCCAAATACTATCATGAAAGTATTGAAACTGAGGGCAGCCCATTTTGATAAGCCAGGATACCATCAAAGGCTAAATGAAGAGCAAGACTATGATGAGATTGCTAGTGAGATTAGTGTAGTTAACACGGCGTGGGTAGGAACTACTAAAAACAAGTACAAGTACTTGAGAAGAGGAGATCTCACTCCTGAAGCAAAATGTTGGTATGAGCTAATAAAGAGATCAATCTTAGGCACAGTAAACAACTCGGAGGTCAATAAGAAGAGAGCTATCATGTTATATTGCATAATAACGGGAGGAGAAGTGAAGGTCCATGAGATCATTGCAAATGACATTCAAAGGATAGCAGAGAAAAATTCGGCCGAAGGGTGGCTACACTACCCGAGCACCATTATGCGTTTATGCATGAAAGCCAAGGTGCCAATGGAGGAGGCAAATCCAACATGGTTGAACCCGGGCATGCCTATAACCATTGAAAGAATGATGATTGTTACTGAAGCACAGCAGAGCCGAAGACTACCAAGAAGAAGGCAAAGAAATGAACCAATGGAGGAAGAAGAGCCACAAGAGGAAGAGGAACAGCAACACATTCCACCACATAACACTCTGGATATGACTCAGATGCAGGAAGCAATTGGAAGATTATCACAACAGTACATGAGAATTCAAGAAAGGCAAGAGGAATACCATTCACAGTACATGAAAAACCAACAAGAGCAAGAGGAATGGCAGCTGAGAATGATGAACAAACAAAGTGAGTTTGAGTCAAAATTCTTCGTGATGTAAGAGGAGTATGCTTTTCAATCTCACGAATCATTTGGAAAGTTAGCACAAATGCAAGCTGAAAATATGAGGGCTCTCAAAGAGTTCACAACGCTCCAAGATGCAAGATATGAAGTCCAAGCCGACTACAACATAAATAGTCAAATCAAAATGAACTATATTGGAGAGCATCTGCTCAACATGGATCCAGCATTTCCAACTTTCGATGAATTCTTCAAAGGGAAAAGTGAGATAGAAGTAAGCAAGGCTATGAGACTTGAAGATAGAGTAGAGGAGGCGATGAATAGAGCTGGGTTCTGGCGGGGTCAACAGACAACAGACATGGACACAGGGAACACCAACACCCAAGCAAATGAAAGAAGCATGAAAAAGCATGATACATGAAAGGTGGACCTGCTCCTTACTACAAAGAAAGCATGCATCATTTCTGTACAAAGTAGTCTTTGCATCTTTAGTAGTCATTTTAGTTCATAGTCTTTGCATTATGTTTGTTTTCTTAAAATAAGTAAACTAGTCTAAGTGTATGCTTGTGTGTTTACTTTCACTTAACTAATGCATGCTTTGTCCCCTGCATCTTTTCAATTCAATAAAAGAAATGTTTGAAGCATGAAGTAAGATGGTTCATTGTTAGCTAGAAGTCAAATAATAGTAAGTGGTGGCATGTATGTGTGATTGTGTGGCAACTCACTATTAGTGAATAAAAGGAATAAATTGTTCTCTTTTTAAGAAGAAAGTAGTTCACTGTCTATGAATCTCAACAAAATGAAAGTCCTTGGGTGAAAAGAAAAACAAAAAGAGAAGAGAAAAAGCCAAAAGTGGCAACAGAACAAAAGAAAATAAAGAAAATACAAAAACAAAAAGAACATGGCCCAAGGCTCTGAGCATCAATTACTAGGCAGAAAAGAAGAAAGAAACAAGAACTCAAAGAGTTGTTATCCTAGTAAATGCTTGTGGTCGAACTGTGTCAAAGAGAGAGGCTTGAGCAAGTAAATCCTAAGGGGTGCTTCAACATCTAATACCTTAAAACCAACTGGTTTAGGAGTATTGATTGAAAGCTTATCTAAAGAGCCGCTTTGAGACATGACACTTAGAGTCAAGGTCAAAGCACAGAAACGATAAGCTGCTTCAAGGTGATTACCTATAGAGAGATCTCCATGATATTATTTGGATGAAAGTTCTAAGACCTAAGACTCCCAAGATGTAGGGACTAGTAAGCACTGAAGCCCTTGCATGAGCACATAATATAGAGTTCACCCCACTGTCACTTAATCACTTCACTCACAGGATAGTACATGTAATTCTTCAAATCCATTCTAATTGAAAGAACCTTTGAGCATAATTCTTTTCTTGCTTGGGGACAAGCAAGTTTTAAGTTTGGTGTTGTGATGACAAGTCATCTTAGCCTAGTTTCACTAATCTTTTTCCTTTGTTTTCATTTAGTTTTATGCACTTTCTTAAGCCATAAGTAAGCCAATTGGGTTGAATTTCATGTTTCCTTTGATTCAATCAACCATGGATAAATTGATGCATTTTCATGAGTTTTTGTGCCATAATTGCTCATGTGACAAGAAGAAGAATAACTCTCATGATTAGAGCATAGCTTTGATGCAATTGTTGGTTGATGATAGGTGGAAGAAAGCTTGGAAGAAGGTTGAGGAAAAGAGGATAGCAAGAGGCAAGAGGAAGGACTCAAACGTGAGGAAGAGTGCAACCACACCCTGGAGAAGAGCCAACGTTTGCGCCAACGTTTGCCTCAAACGTGAGGTCAAACGTTGGCGCCATAAAAGCAAAGAAGAGTGCCTCTGTTTGATGCATTGAGTGAGCCACGTTTGCGCCAATGTTTGCCTCAAACGTTGGGCCAAACGTTGGCCAAAGGAGTAGCATGGGGGAACCACGTTTGAGCTCACGTTTGACCTCAAACGTGGAAGACAGCAACTTGGCCGAGCTGCATAATGTCACACAAGCGACGTTTGAGTCAACGTTTGCCTCAAACGTTGACTCAAACGTGAATGGTTCATGGCCCGGTTCACAAATGGATTTCTTCCCAACACCAAGAGCAATCAACGGAGGCTACTATCAACCCAATTCCATCAAGACTAAAGGCCCAATTCAAGGCTTAATGATCATTTGAAGAAAGTGTATAAATAGCTTAGGATTTGAGGTTTTAGAGAGCTTCCTTTTTAGAATTTTTAATACTTGCAGTAGAGCTTTTCCTTTTTAGTTTTGCTGAGTAGTTTTTGGAGAGCTTTTGGGTTTTGAGCATTTTGGAGATTTTAAATCTTGGGTGTTAGAGAATTGAAGGAATTCTATTTCAATCTCATCCTAAGATTTCTCTGTTTCATTTACTGCACTTTCTGAGAAATTTATACTTGCTTTCCTTTCTTCTACTGCTTGATCTTTACTTTTCTTGCAATCGAATTCTCAATTTGGATCTAGGAAGGCATTGAGATCTAGACTTGGTTATCTAGTCTCTTGGGTCCTGAGATCTACGTTTTTCAATTTCAATTTCCTTGTTTCGTTGCTACACCAAGTTTATTTTCATTTTCATTTGAGATCCAGTTTAATTGAATCCATCTTTTACATTTCTGTTTGTTGAATTTTACTTTTCTTTGTTTAATTCCTGCAAATCCACTTCCCAATTCTCTTTATAATTCAAGCAATTTACATTTCTTGCACTTTAAGATTCTGCAATTTACATTTCTTGCATTCTAAGTTTCTGCCATTTAATTTCTTGTTCTTTAAGATTCAGCTCTTTTTCTTTTTGTTCCCTTTAATTTCATGCAAATCACCCACTCCCCTTTACATTCTATGCAATTTAATTCCTGTCAACACAATTTCACACAATCAACACTTGTTTGCTTGACTAATTCAACCACTAAACTAAAGTTGCTCAATCCTTCAATCCTTGTGGGATCGACCTTACTCCCGTGAGTTTTATTACTTGATACGACCCGATACACTTGCCGGTGAGTTTTGTGTCGGATCGTTTTCCGCACATCAGTGGTAATGGTTTGAGCTCGGGTTTAGGAGGTTTTTCCTCTTCCTGAGAAAATTTTAGAGACTCTTCCAATTCCTCTGAATCCTCTAGATCAGGCGGAACATCTTTAAAGATGTTTTTCAGCTCTGATTCGAGACTCTCAGCCATGTTGATCTCCTCCACCAAAGAGTCAATAAGATCAACTTTCATACAGTTTTTTGGTGTGTCTGGATGCTGCATGGCATTAACAGCATTCAACTTAAACTCATCCTCATTGACTCTCAGGGTGACTTCCCCCTTTTGAACATCAATGAGTGTTCGTCCAGTTGCTAGGAAAGGTCTTCCTAGAATGATAGTAGCACTCTTGTGCTCTTCCATCTCCAGTACTACGAAGTCAGTGGGAAAGGCGAATGGCCCAACCCTGACAATCATGTCCTCAATCACGCCTGATGGGTATTTAATGGAGCCATCAGCAAGTTGGAGACATATCCGGGTTGGTTTAACTTCTTCAGTTAAACCAAGCTTTCTGATAGTGGATGCAGGTATTAGGTTGATGCTTGCCCCAAGATCACATAAGGCTGTCTTGGTGTAATTACCCTCTAATATGCATGGTATCAGAAAGCTTTCGGGATCTTTAAGCTTTTCAGTGAAGCTTTTCAGAATAACTGCACTGCATTCTTCAGTGAGGAGAACTTTTTCAGTTTCTCTCCAATCCTTCTTATGACTTAAGATCTCTTTCATGAACTTGGCATAAGAAGGTATTTGCTCAAGTGCTTCTGCAAACGGAATCTTTATTTCAAGAGTCCTGAGATAATTTGCAAAGCAGGCAAATTGCTTATCCTGCTCCTCTTGGCGGAGTTTTTGATGATAAGGTATCTTGGCTTTATATTCCTCAACTTTGGTTGCTGCAGGTTTATTTCCTACAGAAGTGGTTGAAGAAGCCTTTTTAGAGGGGTTGTTATCATCACTTGTGTATGTCTGATCCCTCACTGGCATTTGAATGCCAGGGTTAGAAGCTGGAGTGACGTTGGACGCCAACTCCTCACTTGTTCTTGGTGTCTGAACGCCAAAACTGTGCTTCTTTTGGGCGTTCAACGCCAATTCCTTGCTTGTTTCTGGCGTTGAACGCCAGGACTGAGCATGGTTTGGGCATTCAACACCAGCTTTCCACCCAATTTCTGGCGTTTGATTGCCAGAATTATTCCTCTCCGGGCTCTTACTGTCCTCAGATGAATTTTGGGTAGTTTGCTCATTTCTTGGCTTCCTGCTTCCTTGAGGTGGGGCATCTAATGTTTTCCCACTTCTCAATTGAACTGCTTGGCACTCTTCTGTTATTTATTTTGACAGCTGCTGCTTTGTTTGCTTTAATTGTACTTTCATATTTATATTAGCCATTCTTGTCTCTTGTAGTCTCTCCTTGAATTCGGCTAACTGTTTTGTTAGGAAATCCAATTGCTGATTGAATTCAGTAGCTTGTTCTACAGGACTGAGTTCAGCAGTAACTGTTTTAGCCTCTTCTTTCATGGAAGGTTCACTACTTAGGTACAGATGCTGATTTCTGGCAACTGTATCAATGAGATCTTGAGCTTCTTCAATTGTCTTTCTCATGTGGATAGATCCACCAGCTGAGTAATCTAAAGAAATCTGAGCCCTTTCTGTAAGCCCATAATAGAAGATGTCTAACTGAACCCACTCTGAAAATATTTCAGAGGGACATTTTCTTAGTATCTCTCTGTATCTCTCCCAGGCATCATAAAGAGATTCATTATCTCCTTGTTTAAAGCCTTAGATGTCCATTTTTAGCTGTGTCATCCGTTTTGGAGGAAAGTATTGATTCAGGAATTTTTCTGCCAGCTGTTTCCATGTCTTTATGCTAGCCTTAGGTTGGTTATTTAACCAACTCTTAGCTTGGTCTTTTACAGCAAATGGGAACAGTAATAATCTGTAGACATCCTAATCTACTTCCTTATCATGTACTGTGTCAGCAATTTGTAAAAACTGTGCCAGAAACTCTGTAGGTTCTTCCTGTGGAAGACCGGAATACTGGCAACTTTGCTGCACCATGATAATGAGCTAAGGATTCAACTCAAAGCTACTGACTCCAATGGAGGGTATACTGATACTACTCCCATATGAAGCAGTGGTGGGGTTAGCATATGACCCCAGAGTTCTTCTGGACTGTTCATTTCCACTTAGATCCATGATGGAGAAAGGGAGATGATGTAAAATATAGAAAAAAATATTTTTATTTATTTATTTATTTATTTATTTTGAAAATAAAATAAATTAAAATAAAATAAATAAAAAATGGGTGAAGATTTTTGAAAAGTGAAGAGAGAGAAAGAAAAAAAAATAATGGTTAAGAAGTTTTGAAAAAGATATGATTTTTAAATTTGATGACTAATTTAATGCTAACTTTTCGAAATTTATGAGTGGAATGAAGAAAAGATATTTTTTTGATTTTTGAATTTTATGATGAAAGAGAAAAACACACAAAAGACACACAACTTAAAATTTTTAAATCTAAAGCTCCTTGTTTTCAAAAATTTTGGAGGGAAAACACCAAGGAACACCAAACTTAAAATTTTTAGAAAACCAAAATAAAATTTTCGAAAACCAAAGAGAAATCAACAAGAAAACATCAAACTTAAAGTTTGGCACAAGATTTAATAGAAAAATTATTTTTGGAAAAAAAGAATTTAAAAAGACGCTACCCAATTACCAAGAACATAGACCAACGCTCTAGCCAATTGGGCAGTAAATGTAACACTTGTTTTGAAGAAGTATTTTTAATAACTAAGAATAAATTTTTTTTTTGAAAACTAATGTTTTGAAAAAGCACACGAAAAACAAGAAACAAAACAGAACAAGAAAAACTAAAGATCAAACAAGAAAAATAAACAAGAACAACTTGAAGATGAAGGAAGAACAAAGAACACAAATTTCGAAAAATTTAAAAGAAAATTTTTTTCCTAATCTAAGCAACAAAATAAACCGTCAGTTGTCCAAACTCGAACAATCCTCGGCAACGGCGCCAAAAACTTGGTGCACGAAAATTACTTCACACTATGTAATTCCGCACAACTAACCAGCAAGTGCACTGGGTCGTCCAAGGAATACCTTACGTGAGTAAGGGTCGAATCCCACGGAGATTGTTGGCTTGAAGCAATCTATGGTTACCTTGTAGCTCTTAGTCAGGAAAACAATTCACTTATCAAATTGAATTGCGAGGAATAAAAGAGCAAGAAATAAATACTTGTTATGCAGTAATAGAGAATATGTTGGAGTTTTGGAGATGCTTTATCTTTTGAATCTCTGCTTTCTCCCTGTTTTCTTCTTCACGCACACACGTCCCTCCTATGGCAAGCTGTGTGTTGGTGGATCACCGTTGTCAATGGCTACCATCCTTCCTCTCAGTGAAAATGGTCCAGGTGCGCTGTCACCGCACGACTAATCATCTGTAGGTTCTCGATCATACCGGAATAGGATTTACTATCCTTTTGCGTCTGTCACTATGCCCAGCACTCACGAGTTTGAAGCTCGTCACAGTCATCTAATCCCAGAATCCTACTCGGAATACCACGGACATGGTTTAGACTTTCCGGATTCTCAAGGATGCCGCCAATAGATTCTAGCTTATACCAAGGAGATTCTGATTGAGGAATCTAAGAGATACTCATTTAATCTAATGTAGAACGGAAGTGGTTGTCAGGCACACGTTCATAGGTTGAGAATGGTGATGAGTGTCACGGATCATCACATTCATCATGATGAAGCACGAATGAACATCTTAGATAGGAACAAGCGTGTTTGAATAGAAAACAGAGGTAATTGCATTAATTCATCGAAACACAGCAGAGCTCCTCACCCCCAACAATGGAGTTTAGAGACTCATGCCATCAAAGATTACAAAGTTCAGATCTAAAAATGTTATGAGATGCAAAATAAATCTCTAAAAGTTGTTTAAATACTAAACTAGTAACCTAGGTTTATAGAAAATGAGTAAACTATGATAGATAGTGCAGAAATCCACTTCTGGGGCCCACTTAGTGTGTACTGGGGTTGAGACTTAAGCTTCTCACGTGCCTGGGCTGTTTTGGGCGTTCAACGCCAGGTTGTAACCTGTTTTTGGCGTTGAACTCCAACTTGTAACTTGTTTCTGGCGCTGGACGCCAGACTGCAACATGGAACTGGCATTGAACGCCAGTTTGCGTCATCTATCCTTGAGAAAAGTATGGACTATTATATATTGCAGGAAAGCCCTGGAGGTCTACTTTCCAACGCAATTGGAAGAACGCCATTTGGACTCTTGTAGCTCCAGAAAATCCATTCCGAGTGCTGAGAGGTCAGAATCCAACAGCATCTGTAGTCCTTTTTCAGCCTGGATAAGATTTTTGCTCAGCTCCCTCAATTTCAGCCAGAAAATACCTGAAATTACAGAAAAGCACACAAACTCATAGTAAAGTCCAAAAATATGAATTTTTCATAGAAACTAATGAAAATATACTAAAAACTTAACTAAAACATCCTAAAAACTACATGAAATTAACCCCAAAAAGCGTATAAAATATCCGCTCATCATGCATTCATTGGTCCCACTGAAAATACGAAATTTCGCAGAGCTTGTCAATAAGAGTTAGCTGATGGAAGACTGTGAACATAAGATGGCAGCGTCAAGGATGGGTCATCCGAGTTTACCGCCAAGGAACTTTGATAATTTTCATAGGATGCGATTCAGCGGAAGGTTGATTTTAAAGTACTAGGAGTACCTATGCGAGGGAACGAACAAGTTAGAAATTTTCCTACTCGCTATACTGCTGGAAATGAAAATAGGTCAAAACAGGACACCGGTAAGTAACCTCCGCAGAGTCAAGAGGGCCTGATGTGTAGGAAATGTGGAAGGGATCACACCAGTAGGCCTTGTTATTTTGGGATGAGAGGCTGCAACAACTATGGTGAACCGGGGCATATAGCAAGCAATTATCCAGAAAAGTCGGTACAAGGAGTAGCTAAATCGCAACAGCCAGGAAGAGTATTTACAATGACTGCTGAAGATGCTCGTACTCAGACTCCCTGACCCATGGTCAGTATTGTGTCAAGGCTCAATTTTTAACTGCACTTTACGATTTCAGTGCGTTAGATTCTCTTATTTCTTTAACTACTATACGTAAGTTGAAACGAGATGAGAAAACACAGCACACCTAAGGGCTAGAAAATTAGATAAGGACCAATTACTCGCACCTGTTTACAGGTAAAGAAAATTTTGAGGGCAAAATTTTTTTTAGGAGGGTAGGATGTAACAACACTAATTTTTGCACTAATGCGAGTTTTTCTTAAAATAATATTTTAAAGCGATTAGTTTTATTTTGACGAGTCGACTTCGAACCCCAAAGTAAAATAAATGGTAATATAATTCTATTATTATGTTAATTATTTATTTTACTTGCTCTAATTATAATGGATTCTAGATAATAATATTAATATTAATATTATTATCAAGTTCGATTTTTACTGATAAAATTAATTATTGGTATTTCATGATGAGCTTAGATTTGCTAGACTCTATCAAATATCTTTACATTCCTAAGTTGTTAATGTCATTTATATTAATAACTCATATATATTTAATTTTATATATTATTATTATTATTATTATATAAAGCTCCTGAGTTACATTCATATATATATATATATATATATATAAGGCTATTATTATTAACCTCATTTGCATGCAACAGTGAGAAAGAGAGAAGAGTGATCGAGAGAGAGAGAGAGAGATAGAGAACAGTAACCCCCCATTAAATTTCCGGCTTTGATTTTTTGTGATCTGTAACCCCAATAAAAAATCTAGTCCGGTAAAAGTGTTCGTATTCTCCTCCTCTACGTATTAGCGTCACTTTTGATTGGTGGAAGTTGACGGTGACGTAGCTCCCCTACCCCTTGAGTTCGGCCAACTGGAGTTCTAGGAGGCACGGGCGATTCCAGACGTTTTTCCCTTCGGCAGCTCAGTCAGAAGGCTCCTCCGGAGCATTGCATATTTCAATTTCATACGAACGTAGGGTTTTGGTAAATTTTTACCGGTTAAATTGGTATTTGATAAGTGAATTGATGTCGTGATTACTTGTCGAATTTATATTGATATTTGTGATAAGTTTGAGGTTATGAGGGTTTAAGTGCAGTCAGGAACTGAGTTATTCTGATGAATTTGATTTTTGGATTACGTTAGGATAATTTGAAAATGTCAGAATTTGTCTGGTTTGATTTGTTGGTATTGAATTGAGATTTGAAATGATTGAAAAGAGGTTGAAAATGGTTCGATTGGGACCCGAAAAGGGTGGCAAAGTCCAACTTTAAGGGGAAATGCTGTCCAATTTTTGTAAAAATATATGAAAAGTGATTTCATTTTAAAAATCTGATTTATAAGCTTATTTTTGAAAAATTATTGATTTGATTTGTTAATAATTATTAGTCTGAATTTTATTAAAATAAAAAGTGGCTGAGCCTCAAAGAAAACATTTTAATTACTGAAAACTATTTGATTTCGATTTATTACAGAAAGTCTTATTTTTAGCTTGATTTATTAAGAAAATATAAGGTTTTACATTCAGTTTTTGAGAATAGATTTTGTTTCAAGTTATGTCTTGAATTTGGTTTATTAAGTAAAGGGCCCTCTGCTATAGAAGAGCAGAGAGTAGGAACTGAATAGATATTGAGTGTTGTTGGGCCTTAGTGCCAAGTGTCTAGTGAGGACGGCGATACATAACGCTCACTTGACACAATAGAGACGGCTCAGTGAGGTTGGTGATACGTAACGCTCACTGGAGGCTGTGGGCCTTGTGTGTGAATGATTGTGTGGGGATGCCCGTGTGTATAGACTGGCTTCCAGGAGAAAGTGGCACACGCTTCAGCTGGAGAATCAACGCCTGCAGGTACTTTTAGAGGTCATGTTCGGCATACTTCAGCTTGCAAGAGGTTGAAACCTTGAAGAGGTTATGCCGCTGGAATGCCTTATCTGACTTGCGAGTCGGATTGCATCAAGTGCGGGTCGAAACTGACAAATCAGCTCATTACCTGCGATAGGACTAGACATGCATCATCATTGTTGTGCATTTGCAGTTTACTTGATGTGGTGAAATTGTTTGTCATTGTCTTTCTGTGTTTATGCATTCCCTATTGCTACTCTGAATTGTGGTAATTAGATACTTCTCTTTAACACTTGTATATTTTATTATGAATTACTTGAACTGTGATAATCTTGACTAAACTAACTACCCCCGACCCTACTAAGAACCCCCCAGTTCTTACCACTTTTCTTCCTCCCCTTCAGATGGAGACCGGAGTTATATTTTTTGAGATGGACCCTCCCTATATATATGAGGATATTGTACAGCATAGGTTTTATGTAGTAGGTGCTGAGATTAGGACCCGTATGTATATTCTGCGTATTCATCTCTTTAGTCACCCGATTGACACTCCACAGTTTAATCCCGACATGCCCTATGAGTTCCTACTGCAGTGGCTCCGCCTGGATGCTCTATTTCACCTGTTTCATGACAAGCCGATGCTTCACCAGCATCCCGATCAGCTTGCGGATCAGGTGGACCCTGAGCCTGAACCCGTGGAGGAGCATATTCTAGAACCTGTATAGGAAGAGGATATCCCAGTGGAGCAGATCTCAGTATCTTCATCCGAGCCATCTTCTGAGGAGCCGTTCACCGCCTCAATTAGTGGACCGGCGAGTGCTGGTCAGACCAGTAGCACGAGTGCTAGTGCCCCTCCTGAGATTATTGAAATTTCTGATGACGAGGACGAGGATCCTTTTGGAGTGTGCTGATGTGGTTGTGATCTCCTCTGACGATGATAGCTGAGGCCTGGGAGCTGCGGTTATGCCTTTTGATAGTTTTTTTTTGTGTTAGCCTAGCTTTTGTGTTAGTCTCTCACTTTTGGTTAAACTCACTGAGAGAGTAGGATGTACATAGTTGAGTAGGCTAGTTCGGGCACCAGCTTAGGGATTTTCTGTATGATCCAGGGCCCGGAGTGTTGATTTATACATAGTAGTAGGATGTGAAGGGTTGTATGCTAACTTATGATATATATATATATATATGACAGTACCTTCATGTGTATGTATGATGTATGCTATGTGTTATGGTTATATATAATGTTGGCCTTGTGTATGATTTATTTAATTCCATTATGGCTTGTTATGTTTAATTAGCTGTCCTCACAAATCTTTTTATAAAGTAAAAGTTTTTCCAAAAACTCGATAGTGCGCTAACCTGATTATTGGCTTAATAATAATTAGCAAAAGTTTTAGGTGAACAAGTTGGTAACACTTGATTTCCAGTATGATCATGACATACTGTAAATTGGGTCATTACAGCTCTCCCAGTAAAAGTCATCATATAACCAGAAGTAGACTTCCTTGAATCAAGATTCCCAGCCATATCTATATCTGTGTAATCATCTAACACAGGTTAGCCACTTCCAAAGCATAAACAACCTCTGGAAGTACATTAAAGTATCTGAGAATCCACTTCACTACTTGCCGGTGTTCCTTACCAGGATTAGAGAGAAACCGACTAACAACTCCAACAGCATGAGCAATATCTGGCCTTGTGCAAACCATAGCATACATCAAACTGCAAATTGCAAATGTATATGAAATCTTCTTCATTTCTGCTTTTTCTTTCTCTCTTGTAGGACATTGCTGCGAATTCTGCTTGAAATGACTAGCAAGTGGAGTACTAACAGGTTTGAAATTACTCATGCTAAACATTTCTAAAACCTTATCAATATACTTCTGCTACGACAACCACAATTTTCTATTCTTTTTGTCACGAGTGATACTCATGCCAAGGGTTTTCTTTGCAGGATCCAAATCCTTCATAGCAAAGAATCTGTTCAAGTCTTTCTTAAAACTTTCAATCTTCTTAGTGTCATGACCAACAATCAACATGTCATCAGTATAAAGCTAGAGAATGATAAAATCACCATCAGAAAATTTCTTAACATACACACAATGATCAAAAGAAGTCTTAATATACCCATGACCTTTCATGAAGGAATCAAACTTCGTGTTCTACTGCCTTGGTGCTTGCTTCAGCCCATATAAGCTCTTCTTCAACTTGCATACAAGGTGCTCCTTTCCTTTAACCTCAAAATCCTCTGGTTTCTCCATATAAATTTTTTTTATCTATGTCACCATGAAGGAACGTAGTCTTCACAGCAAGCTGCTCAACCTCTAAATTCAAGTTAGCTGCTAATCCAAGCACAACTCGAATAAAAAACATCCTTACAACTGGAGAGAAAATCTCCTCAAAGTGAATACTTGTCTTTTGCTTAAAGCTTTATACCTTGGTCATGAGACATTTTCATCCTCTTTCAATTTGAATACCCATTTATTCTTGAATGCTCTCTTACCCTTTGGCAGCATCACCAATTCAAATGTATGATTCTCATGCAAGGATTTCATTTCTTCTTGCATGGCCTTCAACCAATCTTCTTTATGCTCATCATATATAGCTTCCTGGTAGCTCTCTAGCTTTTCGATCTTAGTGTTCATCACACACTCATGAGAAAAGTATCTCTGAGAAAGATGACACTCTCTAGTAGATCTTCTCAATTCAGGCTAACTGGTGGTTTAGGTGGAACTTCAACATCTGGTGGAACTTCAACATCACCATCATTATCAACTTGTACATCTCCCCCATCAACATGAGGTCTAGTGGAAGGACCAAGTTCATCATCAACAGAACGTCTAACAGTTATTATTAACTTATCTGTCTTTTCAAGATCTTCAATAGTTTGGTCTTCAAGAAAAATCACATCTCAGCTTCTAATTATTTTTTTGCTCACTAGATCCCATAATCTATAACCAAAGTCTTCGTGACCATAACTCACGAAGATATACTGCTTTGACTTTTCATCAAGTTTGGACCTTTCATCTCTTGAAATGTGAACAAAAGCCTTGCAGTCGAACACTCATAAGCGACTATAGGAGACATCTTTCCCTCTTCAAACTTTCTCTGGAACATCACCATTTAGTGGAATTTAAGGAGAAAGGTTGATCAAATCTACTACAGTCTTCATTGCTTCACCCCAAAAAGATTTAGGCAACTTTGCATGAGAGAGCATACACCTGACTCTATCATTGATAGTGTGATTCATTCTCTTTCTAACTCCATTATGTTAAGGAGTCTTAGGAATCGTTTTCTCAAGTTTGTTCCCGTGTCCTTTACAGTAATATTCAAACGGACCCCTGTATTCACCACCATTATCTTCTCGAACACATTTCAATTTCCTTTCTATTTTTCTTTCAGCACTTGCATGAAAGTGTTTGAAGATACTAAGCACCTGAGCTTTAGATTTCAAAACAAAAGCTCAAACTTTTCGAGAATAATCATCAATAAAAGTAACAAAGTATGATGCACCGCCTAGTATCTTAGCATCCATAGTGAAAATATCAGTGTGAACTAAATATAGAATATGTGATCTCCTATAAGGTCCAGAACTATAAAATAATACTCTAGCATGCTTTCCAACAAAACAATGAGTACACGTATTTAAAGTTGTACCTTTCATTAGAAGTGAGTGCTTCTTAGCTAAGACGCTTAGTCTTTGCTCACTCAAGAGACCAAAACGCATATGCCACAAATCAGAGGATGAATCATCAGCTACATTCACCTCTTCTTTGCACAACTTTGTTTGTAACCAGTGAAGAGTAGTGAGACTATTGTCTTCTTTAGCAATAACGAGAGTCCCTTTGGTAATATTGCATTTTTCACCACCAAAAGAAGTGAAATAACCCTCTTGATCTAATACCTTTACTGAAATTAGATTGAACCACATATCTGGCGCATGCCTAACATTCTTCAACTGCAACTTGCATTCTATGTTGGCTTCAGGCCACGCTTCACCCATACCAATGATATCACACACTCTTTTAACTCTCAATTTGATCTTGCCAAAATTTTCAGTAGTATAAGAAATAAAAAATTTATGCCTCAGAGTGACATGACATGAGGCACCAGAATCCATAATCCAAGTGGAATCATCACAAATAAGATTAACATAGTTTTCATCATCATATGTGAAAAGAATATCTTCATAACCAGTAGCAGCATTTTCTTTATCACTTTTTTTACCTTTGTCTTTGTTTCTTCTCCTTGATTGCTCTCTGATAAAACACTATTTTATAGTTTATATTGTGTTTAATTGTGTGGTTTTGTCATGATCCTTACCCACTTATTCATCAATTTAGCATGCATTTAGATTTCCTTCCTAAATTCAGTACATGTTTGAAAATTGCTTCCTAGAGACTTTAATTATTTATTTTTAATTCTCCTTTATTCCATTCGATGCCGTGATCTGTGTGTCAAGTGTTTCAGGCTTTACAGGGCATGAATGAGATGGAGAGTGGAGAGGAAGCTAGCAAAAATGGAAGGAACACAAGAATTTGAGGAGATAACTAGCGAGAAGTGACGCGGTCGCATGGCTCACGCGACCGCGCGAAGGAGCACATATCGCAGTAACGCAGCCGCATGGCTTGCGCGGCCACGCGGATTGAAAAGCGCAAGCGACGCGGTAGCGTGGACGACATGAACGCGTGGAGAGGAAAAAAAGCGCAAGCGACGCGTCCGCATGGACGACGCGATCGCGTGACATGTGCGATCTGCATAATCTGCAGAATCCGCTGGGGCGATTTTGGACCTTATTTCGGCCCAGTTTTCGGCCCGGAACAGCAGACTAGAGTCAGAGAATATGCAGAAACAACAGAGACATTCATTCAGTAGTTTTAGATCTAGTTTTTCACTCTCTTAGGTTTCTCTCTCTAGTTTTTAGAATTTTAATTTTCAATTGGTCTTAGCATTGGAACAGTGAGAAGAGTTATTTCCTCATCAAGACTTCATCATTCTAGTTTGTTCTCTTAACTTGGTTCTATTCTTCCATGTTCCTTGTTATGTTCAATTTTGTCATTCAGATACTTTTATGATTATTTAATGCAAGGATTATTTCTTTTTAATTCAATTTCAATTCCAATAATCATGTCTTCTTTTAATTTCCTTTCATGCGCTATGGATTCTTTATTTACAATGCGTGAGTAGTTTTCTTACTTGATGGGGAGTTGATTAAAAGGAACTCTTGAGTTGGAAGGATTGAAAGAAAATTTGTAATTGGGTTGAATGTTGGATTTCTATCCTGTCACCGACGCCAATCCCGTTGAACTAAGTGGGTTGCAACTTGTGAACAGATCTGGCATTCCCACTTGTTTGACTTTCCCTTACCTAGTAAAGGATAACCAAACTGAACAACCATTAATTATAAATTAATCTTACAATCACACCATCAATGATAGAGATTCTAACCAATCAATTTCCAGTCAAGGCTTTTATTTATATTATTTAAAAATCCTCAATTTAAATTCCAATTTACTTAGCTCAACTTCTTGGAACATCTGATTAATAAAACAGCACACTTTTCTGCAACTCGTTGGGAGACGACCTGGGACTTAAAACTCCCAGTAATTTTAATTTAAACTCTCTGTGACATATTTCTAAATTGATAAGCAGATTCTCGGTGAGTTAAGAACTATACCTGCAACGTAAGCATTTTAATAAATTTTTAATTCACCAGCTCCTGCTTCCCATCAATTTTTGGCGCCGTTGTCGGGGAGTTGCAATAGAGTGCTAATTTTATTAATTAGAATTTATTTATTTACATTTTATTTAATTTTGCTACTATGAGCTGCATGTTTCTTCCGCCAAATGACGCGTTTACTTCTTGATCCGCGCTTGCTAATATTCGATCCTGAAATTGAAAGGATAATTTCATGAATAAGGCGAGAACAACGTAGGTTAGCCCGCTTTGAGGGCGGATCTGAAAGTGAATCTGAGGAAGAAACCAGCCCCCGTTCTACTTATTCGGTTGTTTTACGTGCAGAAAACATGGCAGCTAGAAGAGTTACCATTCAGGAGGAAGGAGCTCCTGATTTTACAATGCAACCGTTTCAAGCACATCATCCAGCGGTAGCTATGGATTTTGAAATAAAGACCGCACTGCTAAATTTGATGCCCAAGTTTCATGGCCTACCTGCTCAAGAGCCTATCAAGCACTTGAGAGACTTCCAGGCAGCCTGTTCTACTGTCAGGCGTGATGGCACTGATGAAACTTCAATCCTGCTAAAAGCTTTTCCGTTCTCTCTTGAGGGAAAAGCAAGAGAGTGGTACTACACTCAACCTCTAGCAAATGTATCCAACTGGGATACACTCAGAAAGGAGTTTCTGGAGAAATTCTTTCCATCTGAAGTTACTGATAAACTGAGAAAGGATATCTCTACAATTGTTCAGGATGACAATGAGACTCTCTTTGAATACTGGGAGCGCTTCAATAATCTTCTAGAAGCATGCCCCCACCACATGATTGACAAGATCGTGCTACTCAGCTATATCACACAAGGTATGAGGCCCCAAGATAAGACCACATTGGAAAGTGCCAGCAATGGGTCTATGAAGAAGTACAAGACCACTGATGAAGCTTGGCAATTGATCAATGATTTAGCTGAATCTACTCAGAACCACAGACAGAAGCAAGGCCGTTCAAAAGCCGTTGCAGAAGTATCTTCTGGCAGAGAGACTGCTGCTCTAAAATGAAGCATCTGTGAGATGACCAACCTGCTGAAGCAAATGCAGTTGAATCAACAAGCTCAGCAAACTCAACCGCAGCAAAACCAACAACTAGTTCCACAAAGAATTTGCAAAATTTGTGCTGATTACAGCTATTACACTGATGAATGCCCGCAGCTCCAACAAGAAGACAACATGGTGGCATCCACTCACAACTTCTATGACCGCCCCAACCAAGGGTACAATCAAAGTGGAAATTATAACCATGGATGGCAGGATAATTCAAACCAGAATTGGAGAGACAACAATAATAGGGGAGGCAGAGATAATCAGGGAAATCATAGGTGGAATAATAATAACAATAGGCAGCAAAATCAACCTTACCGAGCACCTCACCTGAGGCAAAACCAAGGACCACCGAATAATCAGCAGCAACCCTCTCAATTTACTCATTCTTCTGTATCTTCTAATGAAGATTTATTACAAGCTTTTGAGAAAAGACAACTGGCCATGGAAAATACCATCGTGAACAGTATTAACGCCAGTCTGAATGGTTTCACCTCTACCCTGCAAGCTCTTATGACACAGCTTGGTTCAGCACAAAATTCTAGTAACCAACCTTCAAGCACCACTGGAATCCCCTCTCAACCATTACCCAATCCAAAGGGAGGCATTAATGCCATCACCCTGAGGTCCGGAACCACACTGCAGGAGAGGAATCAGGAGGAACCAAGCTCACTAGAATACGCCTCAGCTGAAGAGGTGGTAGAAATCGAAGATGTTGAAGAGGAAGAGGACATACAGGACATAGCTGAAGAAGAGATAGCTCAACCATAGGAAGAAGCAGAAAAAGGCGCAGGCCCCACAAAAGACACTACTCCCATTCCATTTCCATAGCTTGCAAGGAAGCCCAGGAAGCAGCTGGAACCTAATCCTAAAATGGTAGAAATATTCAAAAAGGTTGAGGTAACTGTTCCCCTTTTTGATGTTATTCAGCAGGTACCTAAATATGCAAAGTTTCTAAAAGACTTATGTATCCATAAAGACAAAATTAATGAATTAGAAACTATTCCTTTAGGTAGTTCTATATCTGCTTTAATGGGAGGATTACTTGAAAAATGTAGTGATCCAGGTCCTTGCATAGTTAGTTGTACTATTGGTGGTGTAGTAATTTATGATTGCATGTGTGATTTAGGAGCATGTGTCAGTATAATGCCTTTGTCTATATATGATGTTTTAAGGCTCCCTCCCTTAAAAAGGTCGGCAGCTCGTTTTGTGTTAGCAGATAAAAGCATTATTTCAGTGGCTGGAGTTGCTGAAGATGTTTTGGTGAACATTAAAGGGCTCACATTTCCCACTGATTTTTATATCTTGGAGATGCCCCATAATGATTCAGATAAGCCATCATCAATCCTACTTGGAAGACCATTCCTGAAGACATCAAAATTCAAATTGGATGCTTTTTCAGGAACATACTCCTTTCAAATAGATGGCCGCATAGTGATCTTCAATCTGAATGGTCATTGACAACCCCCTAGAAGATCATTCTATCTTCCAGTGTGATGTCGTAGACGAGAGTGTGGCTGAAATTCAAAAAGAAGAGTTTGAAGAGAGGCACACTAGACAAGATCCAAGTGTGGGGACCCTCTTAACTGACAATGAGGACACTTCGCCATTTTCGCAAGCCCCAGATAATCTAGAGCCTGCCCATGATCAAAGTTAGAATTGAAACCTCTCCCTCCACATCTCAAATATGCTTATCTTGAGGATGAGCAGAAGCTTCCGGTTATTATTGCAAGGAAACTGACTTCTCAACAAGAAGAGCAGTTACTTGATGTACTGAGGAAGCATAAGAAGGCAATTGGGTGGAGTTTGGCAGACATAGTGGGAATCAACCCTCAAGTATGCGAGCACAGAATATTTTTAGAAGAGGGAGCAAGACCTGTCCGTCAACCCCAGAGAAGATTGAATCCCACCATCTTGGAAGTTGTCAAAAAGGAAGTGACCAGACTATTGGAGGCCGGTATCATATATCCCATTTCAGACAGTGAATGGGTAAGCCAGTATAAGTGGTGCCCAAGAAGTCCGGAGTCACTACCGTGAAGAATGAGCATGGAGAGCTCATAGCAACTAGAGTTCAGAATGCTTGGAGAGTCTGCATTGATTACAGGCGTCTCAACCAAGCTACCCGTAAGGATCACTACCCACTTCCATTCATTGATCAAATGCTGGATCGCCTGTTAGGTAAATCACATTATTGCTTTCTAGATGGTTACACAGGTTATTTCCAGATTCATATAGCTCCTGAGGATCAGGAAAAGACTACTTTTACATGTCCTTTTGGGACTTATGCTTATAAGAGAATGCCCTTTGGCTTGTGCAATGCACCAGCCACCTTCCAAAGGTGCATGATGAGTCTTTTCTCTGATCTTATTGACGATTGTATGGAAGTTTTTATGGACGATTTTAGTGTTTATGGTGATTCTTTTAACCTTTGCTTAGATGGATTATCTAGAGTATTAGATAGATGTGTTAATACAAACCTTGTACTGAATTTCGAAAAATGCCACTTTATGGTAAAGCAAGGAATTGTATTAGGACATGTGGTATCTAATAATGGCATTTCTGTAGACCCAGCAAAGGTGAATGTTATTTCTAGTTTACTTTACCCCTCTTCTGTGAGAGAAGTTCGTTCGTTCCTTGGCCATGCAGGTTTCTATAGGAGATTTATTAAAGACTTTAGTAAGGTGGCACTTCCCTTATCCAGATTACTGCAGAAGGACATTGAGTTCGAGTTCAGTGAAGATTGCAAACAAGCATTTGATAAGCTGAAGACTGCTTTAACTCAAGCACCAATTGTGAGAGGACCCGACTGGAGCCAGCCGCTTGAGATCATGTGCGATGCTTCCAACCATGCAGTAGGAGCAGCGCTGGCTCAGCGTGAAGGTAAGGACCCTTTTGTTATTGCCTATGTGTCTAAGACTTTGGACACTGCCCACTCCAATTATACTACTACTGAGAAAGAGCTACTTGCTATTGTTTTCGCTTTGGATAAATTCCGAGCTTATTTACTTGGTACTAGAGTAGTAGTGTATTCGGACCATGCAGCTCTAAAGTATTTATTAGCTAAAAAGGAATCTAAACCAAGACTTATACGTTGGATACTGCTGTTACAAGAATTTGATTTAGAAATAAAGGATAGGAGTGGTAATCAAAATTTAGTAGCGGACCACTTGAGTTGCCTTGAACATATTAAGGATGATTCTACTCCTATAGATGATAATTTTCCTTTTGACAACCTGCAAGCAGTATCTGAGGTAGTCCCTTGGTATGCACTTGTTGCTAATTATTTAGTTAGCCGCACATTTCCTCCACATTTTTCTAAACATCAAAGAGACAAGCTGAAAAGCGAGTCTAAATATTATATATGGGATGACCCATATTTATGGAGATGTGGCGCTGACCAGATAATTAGACGTTGTGTACCTCAATCAGAATTCCAGTCCATTTTAGAGGCCTGTCACTCATCTGAGAGTGGAGGACACTTTGGCCCTCAAAGAACAGCTAGAAAGATCTTAGACTGCGGATTCTGGTGGCCTACTCTTTTTAGAGATGCCGCTGAGTTTTGTAAATCTTGTCACCCATGCCAGAAATTTGGTAACATATCCAGGAGAGATGAGATGCCTCAACAATATATGCTTTTCTGTGAAATTTTTGATGTATGGGCATTGACTTCATGGGTCCATTTCAAAATTCTAGTGGATATTTTTATATATTGTTAGCTGTGGATTATGTTTCCAAATGGGTGGAAGCAATTCCTACCCACACTGATGATGCTAACACTGTTGTTTCCTTTGTGAGAAACCATATTATATGCCGCTTTGGATCACCACGAGCGATCGTGAGCGATTAAGGCACCCATTTTTGTAACAGGAGACTAACAGGCTTGATGAAGAAGCATGGGATAATCCATAAAGTTGCAACAGCTTACCATCCCCAAACTAATGGGCAAGCCGAGGTGTCAAACAGAGAAATTAAGCGTATCTTGCAAAAGATGGTAAAGCCTCATAGAAAAGACTGGAGCACCAGACTACAAGATGCACTATGGGCATACAGAAGAGCATACAAGACACCCATTGGGATGAGTCTCTTCCGCTTGGTTTATGGAAAAGCTTGCCATCTCCCAGTTGAAATAGAACACAGAGCCTTCTGGGCAGTTAAGGAGTGCAACATGGGAATTGAGAATGCTGGAACTGAAAGAAAGTTGCAACTGCAGGAACTGGAGAACCTTCGCCTGGAAGCTTATGAGAACTCCAAAATATACAAGGAAAAGATGAAAGTTGTGCATGATCAAAACATCAAGAAGAGAGAGTTCCAACCTGAAAATTTTGTTCTCATTTACAAATCTCGACTGAGGCTCATGCCTGGTAAGTTGAGATCAAAATGGGAAGGTCCATACAGAGTAGAGAAGGCTGAACCGTACAGAGTCTATCACCTAAGCCATCCTTCAAGCTCTGAACTTATTAAGGTTAATGGACAGCGCCTGAAGCTATACCATGGTGAGAAAGTGCAGAAAAATAAGGAGCTTGAGATCTTCCGCCTGGAAGATCCCCACATCGCAGCAGATTGAGCTATTGGAGCGTCCAACTTACGAACATAAAAGCAAAGTGCTTGGTGGGAGACAACCCACCGCGGTATGATCGTTCTTTTCTTCACTTTTAGTTTTTCTTCTTTAATAACTCTTCTCTTTATTAGTGCTTTAGTGCTCTTTCAATTACATATCTTTATTTTAAAAAAAAAAAAATTTCGCCGCGCGACGCGATCGCACCAGCGACGCGTCCGCGGGGTAGAGGGAGTTAAGAAAAATAAAAATGAACAGAAAGTTACGCAGGAGGAGCGCTGGAGTCGTGCCAATGGCACAAATTGACCCACGCGACCGCGTCCCTGACGCGTTCGCGTCGCATGGGAATCATAGCCTCCCACGCGACCGCGTGCCCCACGCGGCCGCGTGCCCTGCATTTTCGACGTAAAAGGGTGCACAATGCTATATTGTGCGAGAGTGGTGCTGGATTGGTGCTGGAAGCACAATCCTTGTCACGCGACCGCGTCGCCGACGCGGCCGCGTCAATTACTTTCTGACGCACACTCATGCGATCGCGTCACCCAATTTTGGCAATTAAAATGAATAGAACAGAGAGTTGTGCTGGAGCGAGGCTGCACTCGCGCCAGCAGCGCAACACAAGTCACGCGACCGCGTGACCGACGCGATCGCGTCCCCTTCCCTGACGCATCCCCACGCGAACGCGTGCCCCAGGCGGCCGCGTCGCATGCGCCGTACAGCTAAAACCCAATTGCCAAATTATCTTATCTTTCTTTCCTCCAAATCCTAATTTTTCTTTTCCCTCCTTCTTTCTTCTTTTCCCCCTCCCCTTTCTATCTCACTCTCTCTCTCTCTCTCCTCCATTAACAAGGTTTTACCTTCTTCTTCCTTCTTCTCTTTTCTATCATTCTTATTCTATTATGTATATATATTATTATTTTCTTTTTCTTTTCTTTTTTCTTTTCAAACTTTTATTTTTCTTCTTCTTCTTTTCCTTTTACATGGTGTTAGAAACCTTTTGAGTCATCACCCCCATTATATGCTTGTGGATTATTGCAAATTGTTTGACAATTATTTTTCTCCTATTTAAGGGATTGCTTGCATGTTTATCTTCATATTTTCTATACCCTATTCACCATGCATGCTATATGTTTGTGAAAAAGCTCATGTGGCATTATGCATTTCTCTATGTTGCTATACTATTCAATGCTTGCTTTTCACAACTTTCCCTTATTATTTTATTAATTAGATTTAATTGTCAATACAAACGTGATAGTTTGTTACAAATGGTAATCTAAACTGGACATTGAATGTTTGATATATGCTACTCATACCTTTGCTTGCATGCCAATAAACCTCTTGCATTCAATTGTCCTACATGCACTTGCTATATTTCCATTGATGAGCTTTTCACATGTAATCCGGACCATGTGTTAATGCCATTTATCTTTATTGTGCATTGACTATCACTTACAATACCCTCTTCCTTGCTTTATCTCTTTGAATTTAATTTCCTTTCTCTTCCCTTCTTTCAGGATGGCCACCAAGAAAGGAAAAGAGAAAGCTACTTCCAAACCACCAGCAAGAAGAGGAACTAAAAGAGCATTAGTAGCAGAGCCTTCTTCAACCGCAGTCAAGCCCTCAAAAAAAAGAGTTAAGAGGATAATAAAGGTGGACGACAAGGAGAAAGCCTTTCCAGCAAAGGACACTGTGTGATTTCCCAATCGTTACTGTGAGCAGATGTTCCCTATCCTAGCAGAAAGGAACTATAACAATGAATACCTTCTTATCCTCCCGTCCAATATTGCCGCCTTTGTTGAGCCGCAAATTGAGCGAAGACAATGGGGTTTCTTACGGAGACAGCCGAGGCAGGTCAATCTCTCTTGGGTAGTTGAGTTCTACTCCAACTTCTACATACCGACCCTGCAGTCTGTTTATGTCCGGCAGAAGCAAGTCCCCATCACATAAGAGGCCATTCAGCAAGCTCTGAGTCTTCCCCCTATTCTAGCAGGAATGGACGCTTTTCAAGAAGCCACCCTTCAGCGCCAGAGATACCAATTTGACTGGGACTCCGTTCTCGGAGTCATCGCTTTACCTGGCAGTCGTTGGATCTACGGATACCACCGTACCCGCCCTAAGGGAATCTTGGCTTCCGCACTTCCCTTGGAGGCTCGCGTATGGGCACAGATCATGTCCCATTACGTCTTTCCGAGCACTCATGAGTCCTCCTTCACTGCGGACATGGCTGTTCTACTATGGTGCATCCTTACAGACCAACCTCTGAATCTCTCAAGACATATCCGGAATGCTATGGAACACGTACAAATCGCGGGCAACCTACCTTTTCCCGCCCTGGTCTCAGATCTTGTCTCAGCAGCCGGAGTCTCCGACAGAGCTGGGGACACCAAAGCCACGCTTCCACAGGATGATCAATATGTCCCTAACGGGAAATACCTCAGACTTTCAGCAGCCACTACAAGCCAACCTACTGAGCCAGTTGAAGATATTCCTTCTTCAACACCACAAGCATCTACCACTGAGAAATTGCTCCAACAGTTACTTGAAAAGTTGGATCGGCATGAACAGAAAGCTAAGATGCGAGAGCGCCATAACAAGCGCCGATTCACATACCTCAAGGAGCTGCTCATGGGCAAATTCAAGGACTCAGACACTCCGGACTCCACTTCTTTTACCAGCACCGGGTGCCATGATGGTCCTGACTGTGGAGATACTGCTACCAGCCCACCCCTATTCCTGACAGATGGCACCGAGGACGGTGCAAAGCCTTAAGTGTGGGGAGGTCGGTCAGTACCTGACTTTCTGAGGTAAATTCTCTTCTCTGGCACCAATAATTAGGATATTTTAGTTAGATTTTCTTTCTTTTATAGAATAGAATAAATTTCATAGGTTAGAATAGTTGCATGCATGTTCTACTTGATTGAAAAGACAATAAGTTTCTTTTAAAAATCTATCTTTGGAACAAAATTTCACTAATTTTTCAAAATTTTTATGATAAATCTGCTTGAGTTGTATTTGGAACATGATGTTTGAGCTAAAGAACACACAACCTGTGAAAGATTTGAGCCTTTATGTATGGTTACATTATTTAACCATAATCATTTTATTCTTGTGTGTTTACTTCTCTATGATTATAATCTATATTTTGTTTTATCTTATATGTCTAATATTTATTATATTTACACGCTTGCACATGATTGAGGCCATTATTTGTTTAAACTCACTTATCCAAATCAAGCCTACCCTTCTCAATTACCTTTGTTAACCACTTTGAGCCTTTAATTCCCATTTGTTCGATATTTTACCACATTACTAACCTTAAGCCGAAAAAAAAATAATTGCATATCCCAAATTGAATCTTTGGATAACTTAAGATAGAATTGTGTGTGCTAGTTAAGCATGGGAAATTGTGGGAAAATATAAAGAATGAAAAATCTATGTGCATTGATAAGCTTTATGTATTCAATAAAAAAATCAATCAAGAAATAAGGGGACAAAATTACCCCAATGTTAAATTCAGAATTCAAAGATCAATGCAGATATGATAGAATTAAAATACAAAGTTGAAACATGAGTATGGGTTGAAAAAGGGAATTATGGGTAGCTAAGCATGAATTTAAAAGTAATAGAATATATGTATATTAGGTGAGAGCTTAGGTCAATTAAAGATTCAATTTATAAAGCTCACTCAGCCATATGTATATCCTTACCTGCACCTTGGCCCCATTACAACCCTGAAAAGACCTCATGATGTTGCATTGGTATATTAACTGTTGTTGATTGGTTAGGAGAAAAACAAAAGTTAGAAAACATGACTAGAGAAGAATAGAGTGATTACCCTATACACTAGAGATTAGAGCGTACATACATTATCAGTGAGGGTTCAATGCTTGAATTTTCATGTTTCCTGCTTTCATAAGCTATCTTCTTGCACTTTTATTGGTTTTATTGTATAATGATAGAATTAGTGGAATTTGATTTGTAACTGTTTTGAAGGGCTTATTTACTTTTGATCAAGTGGACAATAATCATATAGTTGCATTTATTTATATATGTAGGACTGCATTGCATTTCATGAGTTTCTGCATGTTCATACTTATTTCCTTGTCTCCTTCAATTTAGCATGAGGACATGCTAATGTTTAAGTGTGGGGAGGTTGATAAACCACTATTTTATAGTTTATATTGTGTTTAATTGTGTGGTTTTGTCATGATCCTTACCCACTTATTCATCAATTTAGCATGCATTTAGATTTCCTTCCTAAATTCAGTACATGTTTGAAAATTGCTTCCTAGAGACTTTAATTATTTATTTTTAATTCTCCTTTATTCCATTCGATGCCGTGATCTGTGTGTCAAGTGTTTCAGGCTTTACAGGGCATGAATGAAATGGAGAGTGGAGAGGAAGCTAGCAAAAATGGAAGGAACACAAGAATTTGAGGAGATAACCAGCGAGAAGTGACGCGGTCGCATGACTCACGCGACCGCGCGAAGGAGCACAAATCACAGTGACGCAGCCGCATGGCTTGCGCGGCCGCGTGGATTGGAAAGCGCAAGCGACGCGGTAGCGTGGACGACGCGAACGCGTGGAGAGGAAAAAAAGCGCAAGCGACGCGTCCGCATGGACGTCGCGATCGCGTGACATGTGCAATCTGCATAATCTGCAGAATCCGCTAGGGGCGATTTTGGACCTTATTTCGGCCCAGTTTTCGGCCCGAAACAGCAGACTAGAGTCAGAGAATATGCAGAAACAACAGAGACATTCATTCAGTAGTTTTAGATCTAGTTTTTCACTCTCTTAGGTTTCTCTCTCTAGTTTTTAGAATTTTAATTTTCAATTGGTCTTAGCATTGGAACAGTGAGAAGAGTTATTTCCTCATCAAGACTTCATCATTCTAGTTTGTTCTCTTAACTTAGTTCTATTCTTCCATGTTCCTTGTTATGTTCAATTTTGTCATTCATGTACTTTTATGATTATTTAATGCAAGGATTATTTCTTTTTAATTCAATTTCAATTCCAATAATCATGTCTTCTTTTAATTTCCTTTCATGCGCTATGGATTCTTTATTTACAATGCGTGAGTAGTTTCCTTACTTGATGGGGAGTTGATTAAAAGGAACTCTTGAGTTGGAAGGATTGAAAGAAAATTTGTAATTCGGTTGAATGTTGGATTGCTATCCTGTCACCGACGCCAATCCCTTTGAACTAAGTGGGTTGCAACTTGTGAACAGATCTGGCATTCCCACTTGTTTGACTTTTCCTTACCTAGTAAAGGATAACCAAACTGAACAACCATTAATTATAAATTAATCTTACAATCACACCATCAATGATAGAGATTCTAACCAATCAATTTCCAGTCAAGGCTTTTATTTATATTATTTAAAAATCCTCAATTTAAATTCCAATTTACTTAGCTCAACTTCTTGGAACATCTGATTAATAAAACAGCACACTTTTCTGCAACTCGTTGGGAGACGACCTAGGACTTAAAACTCCCAGTAATTTTAATTTAAACTCTCTGTGACATATTTCTAAATTGATAAGCAGATTCTCGGTGAGTTAAGAACTATACCTGCAACGTAACCATTTTAATAAATTTTTAATTCACCGGCTCCTGCTTCCCATCACTCTTTTTTCAAGAACCTACAATACCTCTTGATATGCCTCCAACTTGCCACAATGGTGACAAATAAACTTTTTTCTTGGCTTCTACTTTCATCTTGACTTGCTTCGACTCTCTGACCTGTTAGAACTATGAGGTTTTCTACTTTGACTTCTCCCCTATGACTCTGAAACAAGTTCTTCTGACTAGGAGGTGGCACTAATCAAACTTCGCTCTCTTCTTCTGCCTTCTTCATTCAACATGCTCTCTTTAACCATTAATAATGTTAACTTTCTTTTTGGAGCTGAATTAGTCAGAGTCACAACCAGAATTTTTGAACTATCAGGCAAAAAACTCAGTAACAATAAGGCTTGCAACTCATCATTTAAAGTGATGCCATTATTTGTCAGTTAGTTCACAGTCTTCTGAAATATGCTCAAGTACTCCGGCATTGATTTACCTTCAATATATTTCATATTGACTAGCTTCTGAATCAAGAATTGATAAAAAAAATAAAAGATAAATAAGAAGATAAGGATTTAAACTAAATAAAAAAAGATATATTGAAATTGAAATAAAAACAAAAATAATAAATTAAAATTGAGTACAAAGAGAATCACTCTACTTTCTACCCAATTTCTTGACGCAACAAGAAAGAGACTCCTCAACCTAACTTGTCAACGCCATAGTTTGGGAATTAAATTGAAGGGACTCCTCAACCTTCTATCCAATTCTCTGATGCAACAAGAGTGGGACTCCTCAACCTCAATTGTCCATACCATGGTTTCATCATGAAAAATGAAAAGGGATTTTCAAACCTCTAAATTATTCTGTATTGTGACTACACTAGTTTATGAGGTATTTATATCCTCTTATTAGGTTAAAATATAGAAAACCCTAAGCCCACAAACATAAGGCACAATCTAGTAATTAAATAAACAAAATCAAAATATATCAAATTAAATTAAAGTATTCTAAAAATATAAACTAATATTTTCTAAATAACATTTGAACTTTTTATATTACGAACATTTGAAGCACGTATCATTCTCCTCCTTTTCAAAAAAAAATTCGTCCTCGAATCTTGTAGGTGAAAAAATAGTATATGGAAAGTACAATAATTACAAAGAAGATAATTTTTTTTATTTTTTTCCTTTTTGTTTTTTTTTCCTTTTTTTTTTTTTGCACGGTATGTTTTTTTTTATTTTTTTAAACAATAACGACAAAACGATAATAAAACACAAATGAATTCATGAATACAAGAATATAAAGAAAGACACGACAGACACTGGACTCCTTTTTTAATAAAAGGAGAACGGATATAGATTAATAAGAATTAATCTAATACCTGAGTTCTGATACCAAATGATAAAAAAATAAAAGATAAATAGGAAGATTAGGATTCAAACTGAATAAAAAAAAGATACATTGAAATTGAAATAGAGAACAAAGAGAATCACTCTACTTTCTACCTAATTTCTTGATGCAACAAGAAAGGGACTCCTCAACCTAACCTGTCAATGTCATAGTTTAGGGATTGAATCAAAGGGACTCCTCAACCTTCTATCCAATTCCCCGATGCAACAAGGGAGGGACTCCTCAACCTCAATTGTCCACACTATGGTTTCATCATAAAATCAAAAAAGGGGTTTTCAAACCTCAAAATCATTCTGTATTGCGACTACACACTAGTTTATGAGGTATTTATATCCTCTTATTAGGTTGAAATATAGAAAACTCTAAGCCCACAAACATAAGGTCCAATCTAATAATTAAATAAATAAAATCAAAATATATCAAATTAAATTAAAACATTCTAAAAATATAAACTAATATCTCCTAAATAATACTTGAATTCTTCATATCACAAATATTTAAAACACGTATCATAACCCAAGCCCACAAATACAAAGTCTAATCTAGTAACTAAATAAACAAAATTAAAATACATCAAATTAAATTGAACATTCTAAAAATATAAACTTATAACTTCTAAGTAATATTTGAACTCTTCATATCACGAACATTTGAAACACATATCATTCTCCTCCTCTTCAAAAAAGATTCGTTCTCGAATCTTGTAACTGAAAAAATAGTGTATGAAAAGGACAAATACAAGAAAGATAATTTTTTTTCTTTTGTCTTTTATGTACTGTATATTTTTTAATTTTTTTTTAAATATAAATTTAACAATAATGACAAGATAATAATGAAATACAAATAAGAAAGATAAGAACATAAAAAGGACGTGAGACACTAAATTCTTTTTTTTATACAAGAAGAACAGACATAGATTAATAACGATTAATCTATTATTTGTGCTCTGATACCAAATGATAAAAAAATAAAAGATAAACAAGAAGATAAGGATTCAAACTGAATAAAAAAAATATACCTTGAAATTGAAATAGAAACAAAAGGGATAGATTATTGAAATTGAGTACAAAGAGAATTACTTTACTTTTTACCCAATTTTTTGACGCAAGAAGAAAAGAACTTCTCAACCTAACTTGTTAATGCCATAGTTTGGGGATTGAATCGAAGGGACTTCTCAACCTTCTACCCAATTTTTCGATGTAACAAAATAGAGACTCCTCAACCTCAATTGTTCATACCATGGTTTCATCACGAAACCAAAAAGGAGCTTTTCAAACCTCTAAATTATTTTGTATTGCGACTACACTAGTTTATGAAGTATTTATGTCCTCTTATTAGGTTAAAATATAGAAAACCCTAAACCCACAAACATAAGGCCCGATCTAGTAATTAAATAAATAAAATAAAAATATATCAAATTAAATTAAAACATTCTAAAAATATAAACTAATATCTTTTAAATAACACTTGAACTCTTCATATCACGAACATTTGAAGCACGTATCATTCTCATCATCTTCAAAAAAGATTCGTCCTCGAATCTTGTAGGTGAAAAAATAGTATATGAAAAGGCAATAATTACAAAGGAGATAGTTTCTTTTTTTTGCACTTTTTTTAATTTTTGTAAACAATAAAATTAGAATAAGGACAAAACAATAATAAAAATGGAAAATACGAACACAAGAACATAAAGAATGACGCGACAGACATTGAACTCTTTTTTTTATAAAATGAGAACAAATTTAGATTAATAAGAATTAATCTAATACATAAGCTATGATACTAAATGATAAAGAAATAAAAGATAAATAAGAAGATAAGGATTCAAACTGAATAAAAAAAAATACATTGGAATTGAAATAGAAATAAAAAGAATAGATTGAAATTGAGTACAAAGAGAATTACTCTACTTTCTACCCAATTTCTTGATGCAACAAGAAAGGGACTTTTCATCCTAACTTATCAACGTCATAGTTTGGGAATTGAATCGAATGGACTCATCAACCTTCTACTCAATTCTCCAATACTATAAGAGATGGACTCCTCAACCTCAATTATCCACACTATGGTTTCATCATGAAACCAAAAAGGCATTTTCAAATCTCTAAATCATTTTGTATTCTGACTACACTAGTTTATAATATATTTATAACCTCTTATTAGGTTAAAATATAGAAAACCCTAAGCTCACAAGCATAAGGCCCAATCTAGTAACTAAATAAACAAAATCAAAATACATCAAATTAAATTAAAATATTCTAAAAATATAAACTAATATCTTCTAAATAACACTTGAACTCTTCATATCATGAATATTTGAAGCACGTATCAAGAATACTTTGTTTTGCACATTCTTCCTTTCATATAACTCTTTCAATTTCTTCCATATCTTTCAGCATTAGTTTCAGTATCAACATGCGGATACACACTAGATCAAGCCATTGCCTAATTAAAACAATTGTCTTCCGATTCAGCTTCTTTAATTCAACATCAGATTTGGTACCTTTGGATTTATCCCCCTTCACAGGATCATACAAGTCCTTATTATACATCATATCTTCCATGAGGGTCTTCCAAATCGAGTAATTTTTAGAAATTAATTTGATCATATTTGACCCATGGATGTTTTTCTCCATTTAATCAAGCACATAAATAAACAACCAAAGCTCTAAATATTACATTGTTCGGAAAACTAAAGTTCACATAAGAATCTATTTAACAGTGAAAGAACCAAAATACTTTTTACAACATGTGCAATTAAATAGACAACTCAAAAGATTCTCTAAGCAGCAAATATAATGGCATAAATTAAATAATCAAACACCGAAATTTTAATCGTGGAAAAACTCCCCAAAAGAGGGACAAAAAATCCATGGGACCTAATCCAGTAAAACGTTTCACTATTAAAATAATGGATATATAATCAGTCTTCCTAGTAGCATTAGGACATCTCAATAATCAACAAAATACATCATCAAAACTGATAGAATCAACATAAACCTCCATAAAGTAGTATCTCAAATCAGATAAAAAAAAAAAAGGTAATACAACTAGGAAGTTATATCCTAATGTTCATCTCTACACTAGAAATAACATATTAAAATTTTATTAGAAATAAAGCAAGTTTATTAGTTCAGTAAAAGCACATTGAAATTGCCTTTTATTTTCCTATTTCTCTTCTCCTTTGTTGATCTCTTCTCCTTCACTCTCTCTGATTTTGTTTCTTTCTTTCACTCTTCAATTTTTTCTTTTTCTTCTCACTATGGCTTTTGCCACTTCTTTTTTCTTTTGGCTTGTGTATTCCACTTGAGTTGATGACTCACTAACACTAATGGTATCAACATCAGTAAAAATGCATAAATAAATGATTTGTTGAAAAAAATTCAATCTCAATTCACTAACAGCTCGAGCCGTCAGTAATATTAAAATAATTATAGCGATGGTTCAACCATCGGTAATAAAGCATTATCAAAAAAATAATTAAAAAATAATTTATATTTAGCAATATTTATTTTTTATTTAAAAAATAATTTGTATTTACCGATGAAAAAACCATTGGTAATAATTAAAACCAATTTTTTTATAATTTATGAAATATTTAATTTTTATCGATGGCCGAGCAGTCGATAAAATTAAATTTTTAATAATTAAGATTACATTCATTTTATAATTATACTTTTTAGTACCTGTTATATTATTGAATAATAATTTATAAAACGTGACATTTAAATTAATTTTGAATATAAATAATAAATAGTGCATTATTTGTAACTTATTAAGTAATAAAATATATTATTCTTACACAAATCGATGATAAATAGCATAAATAAGTCCTAACTACAAAATATACTAAGCATAATCATCATCTAGGCCATCTTCATCATAATGATCCTTTGGGTCCTCTCGGTGCTCGTCAGTGAGGGTCTAGCAAATGGTGGTCATGGTAGAGGATGCAAAAGATATAGAAGAGGTGGAAGGGGAAAGAGGCATGCCATATGTACGGTTGAAAGAAGCCGCTTTACATGTGCTGCATATACAAGAAATACATCTGGGACACCTGAGTCCTCATCCCATTAAACTCTGTGCTCATGTGGACGATCTCTCTCTTATATCTCTGATAAGCATATATTCACTCTTCTCGCTCTTACTGGTAATTTGTCTACAACTTCCAGTGTTACTCCATCTATCGTGTCAGCTCTCTATTGAGTAGGGTAATCTGATCCTTGATATCTGTTGGTCTGCTGACAGTGAAGAATTCATCAGCATCGAAAAACTGCAAATAAGTCCAACCTCATATATTATCTCTCTCTTGTGACTGTTGACCGTCTAAGTCCAGATTTCATCTTTTAAAATGGGGAGGGTCAGACCGTCCTTAGCGATCTGTGTTTGACGCTTCTCAAGGACCTTTACTAATTCCTCCTCGAAGAGATAATGAACAAACACTTGTCAAGTTTAGTCCTTTAAATAAATAGATATACTTTAGTTGATTAATATTTGAATAAAGGTAAGATTCAGAAAACTTACAGCAGTCTCATCTAAGCATTTGTCGACTCATTTTAGGCAATCATTCTTCTTGGTGTGGGTCCTCTCGAATAGCTCGCTTCGACAGAACTTACAACCCAGCTCAGCCTCCTGCCGAAAGGAATGGTTGAACAATATGATATCATATATATAATTAATAATATTTACCTTTTTAACATAATTAAGGCATACCATTTTCTTGTTGGTTGCCTCATATTTGGTTGATCCACTAGTGTACTCTGATCTTCCAATGGTATTGCTCTATTGTACCGTATCCTGGTCTTCGTTACCCGATAGTCCTTTATGATACGTTGTCACCATACGAGTATCATACCCCTTTAAAAAAAGAAGAGTACATCATGAAAAGAGTAGGTGCAATTTTATATGAAAAATCTTGTGACGCCCAACTAATTTAGGTATTAGAGTATCTTTACAAGTTGTCTTTCTGACTTAATTTGTGATTGGACAAGAAAATTTTTTTTCCAACTTGATTGATCGAAAACTCACCAAAACCTCCAAACAAAAATAATATATTATTTAGTGTGATTATAATTGTAATTTAAATTTAAAAAATACTAATATATTTATCATGTCTAAATCATTTAATTCTATTATTCTTAAAAATTAATTTATGACTTTGTGTAAATTTATTTGAATATAAAATATTTTTTTTATTTTTACTTTTATTTTAGAAAGCTCTTTCTTTCGTTTGTATAAATAAACTAAATTTATTTTTGAGTATCGAAATCTTATATTTACAATATTTTTATTAAGTATCTTAAAGACACTTATTAAGCAAATTTATACTTGAAATATAGAAAATTAATTAATAAAAATTTGAAAATCAGTTTTTAGTGCCTAATATGTTTGATCTCTATTAATTCACTATTTTATTAGTTAATTGTTTATTGAAGAAAAAAAAAGTAATTCCTAACAAAACGGTAATAGATTTTAAAAGGGGGGTGGCGTGCGGCATGCGGCATGTGCCAGGCAAGGGGAATCTTATTTTTGAGTAGTCTGTTTGCTCGTTACTGTAAAATCTTATCGTGTCCCGGACTGGTCTCACCTATCCCTGTCTTTCCCTCTAGGATCTTATTCCTCCTCTCCTTTTCATGTACATATATATGCATATGCATGCTAACCCAACAAATCATCAGTGGCGTAATTGACGCTACAATTATGATTTTTGCTCTTTGAAAAAATGTTAGGTGGTATTAAAATTTTTATTTTTAATTATTATTTAATTATTAATTTAATTTTTAATTTAATAATTTAATAATATATTTTATTTCATATTTTTAAATATTAATAATCAATTAATAATAAAAAATAATAAATTTTAATAATTCTTTATCATTTTTTAGTAACAACGATTCCAATTATTTTTTACTAATGTATATATTAAAAGGTCATAAGTTTAATTCTTTAAGTTAATAAAATGTTTTTCTTATAAATTATATAATGAAAAATATTTAAAAAAATTGTACATCAAATTTTCTTATATCTCTCTTATATAAAAATAGAATAACAACAACAATAATATTTTATGATGTATGAATACTAATACGAACACGGAACACGATACGACACAGGATATATGGACATACAAATTTAAAATTCTTATAAAATATTCTAATACAAGATATATATAAAATATAAAATATTTTTTAGATAAATTATAATGATATTTTAATATTTCATTAATATTTTGATATTTTATTAATATTAAAATATAAATTAATTTTAATTATTTTTTAATAATATAAAATATTTAAAACATTTTTTATTTTAATAATTAATAATACGACTATATTAAGTGTATACAAAAATCGTTCACCAAAGTCAGCCACCAGTATAAATATGTTGGAATATAAATACATATTGAAAAAATATATTATTAAACCACACATGTATTCATACACAAATACATTGGTGGCTGATTTTAGTATACAAATATATACTATTTAAGTATTTTTAAACTCATTTCAAGAATACATATTAAAAATAAGATTGGACACGTTAATACGTAATGATATTTAGGTGTATCCAAATATATCCAAAATTTTATTTTTTATTTTTTATTAAAATATAGTTAGATACAAAAAATATGTGTATCAGACAAATATCAATAAATATCGTATCTAAAATATGTCCGATACATGAACACGACAAATTAAAATAGTGTCTATACTTTATAAATAACGTTTAATCTCATCCTTCATATTTGATATATACTAAGATGAAAGCGCGTTTATCCGTTTGTCGTAAAAGAGGCCACTAACATATATAGAAAAAATAATAAACGTAAGAATTGAGAAATATTAAATATAAAAAATGATTACTCCAAATTTTCAAAGAGACAATACTCTTTGAAGTACTTCATTTATAATGTTTTCGTAGAATATATCGTGGTTCGGTTTGGTTTGATTCCGAGAGGGGACAGAAAATCAATCATTTGAATTATAAATTTAACATTTTTGTTGTTTCGATTTGGTTCAGTTTGATTTTTCTTAGAAAATTGATGAAACCGAACCAATGTTAGGAATTTTTTAATTTAAATTAAATAAATATAAAAATTATGAAAATAAATAAAGAGATATTTACAAAAATATATTATTTGGACACATCTCGGATGCTAAGGGGTAACTCAAAAAATAAGCATATTTTGATGTCTAAGACTCCGTACTATGATCGAATGATGCCGAGTCATATTTTGAGTGCATTCGGAATATGTATAAGTATAGAAATCAGACAGTGAGTATCTGAGATATGAACATTACGTGAAGGGGGTCTCAGTCCCCGAAATATGCACAATCGTCGTAATTGTGGAGTCAATATCCGAGATAAACTCGCATGCATATATAATATCACAGCATCTGAGATTGCTGTGCATAACCACCATTTTTTTCACTTTGTGACCTTCTAAATGCTTGATTTTGAGTTCCTTTAGGAAATATGACCCCCAACAATATGCCCGCGAAGGAGACATCAACAGACTGAATGCTACTTGGCACGTAGCTGGAGCTTTAGATTTTGAGGTTAGTATTTTAACATTTTTTTATTATTAGTGAATAATAGGTATAGATGTTTAGTCTTTAGTATTTAGTAACTTAGTTAATGGGGGTAGTTATAGTGAGTAGACTAAGTTAGAATATGGGTTAAGTACGATTTTGGTTCCTAAGGTAGGGACTGAAAATTTTTTTTGTCCCTAACCTTTTTTTTGCTTACAAAATCGTCCCTAAGATTTAACTTAGTTTTAAAATCGTATTTTTTGCCAAATTTTTTATTTTTATTACCAAATTACTTCTAACTAAAAAAATATAAAATAAAAAAAAAGAAAACTGGAAAAGGGAAAACTTTGGAAGGGAATCACACTTGGGGATAGGGGGTTTCCAGGGAAGAAGAAGGGGAAGGGAAGGTGGGGAAGGGAAGGGGAAGGGAATCCGCTGCTGCTGCTCCTCGCCGCCGTCTCTCCTCCTCGTCGTTCGGTCCTCGTCACTGGATCTCACCGTCAGATCTCACCATTTCCTTTCTTCCTCAGGAAACACTCACACTAACGGCAAGAGAGGAGAGATCAGAGGGAGAGAGAAAGAGAAGTGGAGAGGAAGAAAAGAGAGGAACAGAGGCGCTGAGGGAGACCGCGTCCAGCTCGCCACGCCCTGCCGTCGTCCTCATCGCGAACTGCCGTTGTCGGTCACCATCGAGCCATGTCGTTGATGTTCCTTGCCGATCACCACTGCTCTTCGTCCTCCTTGCTGGATGTTGTTGTTGTTCTGATTCTATTATCCATTGTTGTTGTTGTTTTATTGTTGTTGCTTCTGCTTCTGCTTCTACTCCTATTTTTGCTTCGACTTCTGCTTCTGCTTTTGTTGTTGCTCTGATTCTATTATCTATTGTTGTTGTTGTTCTTCTGCTTCTGGTTGTTGTTGTTTCATTGTTGTTAATTTTGCTTCTGCTTCTGTTTCTGCTTCTACTTTTGCTTCTGTCTCTGCTTTTGCATCTACTTCTGGTTGATTTTGGAAAAGAAGAAAAAGGGTATTTTGGTCCAAAAGACGATTTTAAAACTAAGTTAAATCTTAGGGACGGTCTTTTAAGCAAAAAAAGGTTGGGGACAAAAAATTTCAGCCCCTACCTTAGGGACCAAAATCGTACTTAACCCTTAGAAGATCTATATTAGTTTTGTTGGTATACCTAGTATTTTATACTTAGAATAATTGATTGTAATTAATTAAGTTTAAAAAATAAAATAGGTAACTGATTGTGAGTTAAGTTAAATAAATAAAATAAGTAACTCTCATTTAACTTGTTAGTCCAATAAATAGGCATCTGTTGCATTTAATATAAATGTTTATCTAGGTTGTTTATAAGTTTTAGCAATGTTTAGCAACAAGTAATGGTTTAGACGAGATTAATATGAACAAGTAAATGTTTTGAAAATTGCAGAGACCACGGTTATCGTTGTCACACCGTGTGACCCTGGGTCTCCCGCTGTCGGCCATCTTGTTGCCTTATATAAGGGAGGTTGGATTTGGGCATGCAGTAGAGTTGAGAAATTTCATATTTTACAATTTCTTGATCTCTGCATTTGTCAAGCGGTAGAGACTCGAGACCCACATGTTCCACCTTCCATAGGGTGAGACCAGCATTACGCTTCATGATGTTGCCTACAACATTGGTCTGCGTACTGCTGGGGAGCCCATTGGGGGTTAGACCAGAGCCTTCTAGCAATGGCATGGACACCCCACGTGGGAGTGGGTTGAGGATTTATGTGGCGCCAAGCCACCACCACAGCCGAAAGGAGGAAAGCAGGTTTTTGGGGTGAGGATGACCTGTGTCAGGAACAGGGTTTCACACATTCCTGCTGGGACAGTCCCAAATACACCCCGTCAGTATGCCAGTGCTACCAAATGATGCTTATGGGGGGGGGAGGGTTTGTTCACGGACAAGTCGGATACACTTGTCCCTTTGAGATGGCTGCCACTGTTGGAGGATTTCGATCGGTACAGCTAGTTGTCATGGGGTCTGCATTGCTCTGTCATACGTACCGCTCGTTGTGCACTGTGGTAGGGTGTGATGTGATTGACATTGCGGGGTGTATGCCACTTCTTGTCTCGTGGATCTACCATAGGTTCCTGTGTTTTAGTCCGGCGAGATACGACTTCGTCATGTTCCCACTTGATTATAGGTACATACATATTGTAAATAATTTTTAATTTTCCAAGTAGTAGACATTGAACACGTGTTATGTAATGGAATATAATTAATTAAATCCTATTCAACTTTCTTTATTCTGCGTAGGTTGGCAGGACTAGGGCAGCAAAGTAGAGATTGTCATGATGGCAGGATCCATAGTCTGCGTCGTCGTATCAATGCCCTGACATTTGACTAGGTATAACGGTTTGTGGTTTCTATATTTTTTCCATGCATTGGTATATCGTTTTTAATTACGGTACTTTAACCCGATGTGAACAGTTTCGGTGTACACCTTACGAAGATCTCCATCTACGTTAGATTGTGCTCGACTAGCTTATAAGTGACGCATAGATTTGTACAAGGAGGGATGTTTTCCCTCTCATCTGCTTTAACTTTGTAGAGTTTCATCATGTTGACAGAGTGAAGAGGTAGCTAGGAGGGCAGCAGCATAGGCCTGTGGATCCGGTGAATGTCGACAACTATCTTTTCAAGACGACGAGGAGAGATGACACCTGGTGGCCCGACGTACACCGTGAGTGGTACGATCTATTCAGGGGCCGTTACCAGGTACAGCACTTGGTTATGATCGATGGCCATCCGGACATTCGTCCGACACATGAGTACCTTACCTAGTGGTAGCAGGCCTGTAGAGTTAGATTTTTCTTGGGGGAGGAGGTCCTTGCTGATCCTAGAGCAGTAGCCCCATCAAACGATATCCTCCTTGCGACTCTTGGTCAAAGCGATGAGTTACAGTTACCACGGGATGCCCCAGATTGGAGGCGATCTCAAGATGATGTCCAGAGATCGACACAGAGGGCCCGCGATCAGTGCATCAGGCGGGATGACAGAGATCGTCAGGACGGTGATAGAGACCAGCACTTGTTAGACGAGGAGGATAAGTATGTACGACAGGAGGATATACCGGTGTGCAAGAAATATAAATCTACAACTACTAATTGCAAGGAAAGTAATGACAACAATTCAAATCAACAATAAAGGAAATCAAACATAAATTACATTAAAGAAAAATAGAAGAAACAAGAGTGTATCAACAACAAGGCACATAATTACAAGAATTAAAGTACAAAACTAAGAAAGTAAAGGTAGAAGAACAATAACTTGTAAAGGAAAAGTAAATCAAAGCATGAATTAATCCTAGATCTAAGAAATCCTAATCTACATCTAACCTAATTCTAGTGAGAAGAGAGAGTTTCTCTCTCTAGAAACTAACTAAAACATGATGTAAACTCAATTATGTGTTCTCCCCCTAACTCCTCTTGTTTTCTACATGTAATAAGCTCTGGAATGAGTTGGATTTGGGCCTGGGAAGCCCAGAAATCGCCCCTAACATTTTCACTTTAATGAGGTCACGTGCGAGCATCGATGCGTACGTGTCACTTGGCTTTTTGCTATCCACGCGTACACGTCATGTACGCGTACGCGTCGCCATGCGACTTCATATTCCACGCGTGCGCATCGATGAATGCATCCCAAATCCTTGATTTTCCATGATTTCTCCACTTTGCATGCTTTTCTCTTCATTTCTTTGATCCATTCCTAGCCTTTTCAACCTGAATTCACTAACAAACACATCAAGGCATTTAGTAGAATCAAAGGTGAATTAAAATTAACCAATTAAGGGCCTAAAAAGCATGTTTTCACATTTAAGCACAAATTAGGGGAAATACATGAAACCATGCCATTTCATGGAATAAATGTGGGAAATGGGTGATAAAATCCCCTAAATTCAGCATAGAATGCACCCCAAAATAGTGGTGCATCAACCGGAGGATGACATCCCTGCTACACATGCAGAGCTTCCATTTGATGCATTCTTTGCTGAGCATGAAGCCGACATGGCCAGGACGATTATGCCAGGTACCTCCATGCCCAGTCACCACCCGGCTGATGACACCGCCTGGGACCAGGCATAGTTTGACATTGGATCTGATGTTGAGATAAACCTCAATGACATGTTCCAGATCGTAGGTGCGACTAGGGATGCGATGGATGAGTTGGCAAGTCGTTATTGACAGCGGTGAGACGATACCGACATACCAGGGTCATTGAGCGGTGTATTAGTCCAGCATGGTTTAGCTCCATCATCGTATTACTAGAATCCGCCTCCACCCTACCACTAGTATGGATCCGCACCATCATCCTATTATCAGAGTCCACCTCCACCACCACAGTGATGCCAAGGCATCTTAGGCTAGTTTCACTAGCCTTTTTCTTTTGTTTTTAGTAGATTTTTACACTTTCTTGAGCTATAAGCAAGCATTTGGATTAAAAGTTTATGTACATCGTGATTCATTCAAACATGATTAATTTGATGCATTTTTATGAGGTTTATGCCTTAATTGCTTGTGTGCTAAGAATGATGCAATCCTTCATGCTTTTAGCAAGGCTTTGATGCATGTATTGGTTGATGACAGGTGAAGAAAAGTATGAAAAGAAGTTGAAGAAATGGCCATTGAAGGAAAAAAGGGAAAGCAATGTTGGTGGCCAAGTTGAACAACCAACGTTGCCTCAAATGTTGAGAGGAAAGGAACAGGGAAATTTGCTGCATAATTCTGGTGCCCACGTTGGAGGGAGCGTTGGTGAGCCAACGTTACCTCCAATGTTTTTCAATACAGTTTGCTTTCTGGAAATTGGAAATTTTTATTGCGACGCGTACGCGTGGGTGACGCACACGCGTGCATTGTGGAGTTTTGATGATCCATGTGTACGCGTGGGTGACGCGCACGCGTGGGTAGGCCAATGTTGGAGGGAACGTTGTTGGTCCAACGTTGAGGGCAACGTACGTGATAATCATTCAAATTTGGGATTCTTGAAATTAGCATCCACGCGCACGCGTATGCTACGCGTACGCGTGAGCGTGGATTTCGATGATCCACACGCACGCGTGGGTGACGCGCACGCGTGGATGAGCCAACGTTAGAGGGAGCGTTGCTGGTCCAACGCCAAGGCCAACATTCGCCAAAACGTTTGAAAACATGGAGTTGGGGAAGTTGCATCGACGCGCACGCATAGGTGACGTGCATGCGTGGAATGGCAAAAATGGCCATCCACGCGCACGCGTGGCTAAGCGAACGTTGCTCAAAGTGCCCAGATTTGAATTTTCCTTAAGAAAACGTTGGACTCAACGTTTGCCTTCAAATGTGGACTCCAACATGGATACTAGAACTCTGCAATTCAACTCCTCTCCTCTCAACAGTATTGGAGCCACTTCAACCCACTCCAGAAAAGGCCAAAAGCCCAATCCAGAGACTTGAAGACCAATTGAAGAAGTGTATAGATAGCTTAAAGTTTAAGTTAGTTAGGGGGGCTTAGATATTGAGTACTAAAACTCGGCCCAATTTCACTTTCTCTACACTTTTCATTCTGCAATGTACTTTTGAATTTCACTTTCCATTTTGAGAGCTATGAACAACTAAACCCCTTTCATTGGATTAGGGAGCTCTGTGTAATTCAATGGATCAATATTAGTTTTCATACTTCTTCTTCTATCTTTTCTCTTGATCTGCCTAGAAAGAATTCGTTCTTCATTTAATCATTCAATTGTCTTCAGAAAGAAATTGAATGTAATTGGGTTCTGTGATAGGCTTCAAAGAGAAGTCACAGAATCATGCTTGAATTCTTTCTCACATTAGGATTAGGTTGGGGTTTGGATGGATATCGTGACATATAATCCTACCAACACTTTGATATATGAATGTGTGTGGTATAATCAGTGACTATACTTCATCTCTTCCCATGAGCACTTAAATCAAGGAATTGGACAATTGTTCATGCTTAGAGAGATTGGATTGCCAAGAAATTAGGATCCAATCACCTAAGATTGCCAAGAAGATCAATGAATGCATTGATTGAGGAAGAGATGAAAATGAACTTGATCCGGAGAATTATAACATCTCCTGTATAACAATCCCATTTTTTATAAAAAAATAATAATAAATAATGAGTTATTAGTTTATTTATGATAATTGTTGATAATTTTATTTAAAGAAAATTATTTCTCTAAATATAATTAAAATAATTAAAAAGTTTTGATTAATATTATGTACTAAAAAGAAATTTATTTATTTATCTCTAGTTTTAAATTAGAGTATTTAATTAAAATAATAATAATAATTTATAATTTGAAAAATAAATAATATTCTTAAAATTAATCATATTGATTAAATTTGGTTTTAACTCAAATCCTAAATCCCTAATTTTAAACCTTAATTTTACTAATCCTAATCCCTTCTACCCAACCCATACACACACGTAAAAACCCCCTCCACTACTTGTTCAATCTTCAATTAGCCACGTTTAGCCTTCTATCACCGCCACACCGCTTTCCTTTCTTTCAAAATATTAACACCCAGCAACAAAAATCCAAAAGAAAGAAAGAAAAGAGAGAGAGATCTGAGAGTGAGGGAAACGGAGGAAGGAGAAGGCTGCTGCGTCGGCATCGCGCCTTACCACCGTTCAGCTTCCTTCTGCTCATGTCTGGTCCGCCGTAGCGGAAGCCCTTCGCGCTGTTGCCGTCGAATTGGGCTTGTCACTGCCGCTGCTGCCGAGCGGCCATCGATGCAAGAAACCGCGCGCGAGAGAGGGAAGAGTCGTTGAGGGAGAAGAGGTAGCGCAGAGGAGGGAAACGTTGCTGCCTGTGCCGCCGCCTTGCCTCCATTGCCACTAGAGCTTCATTGTCGCCGCCGTGGTTGTCGCAGTGTGCGGGCTTCACGAAGAGAGAGAGAGACGAACGCGAAGGACCAGGGTAGGAGCGAGGCGCTGTTCCGTGCTGCCATGCCTTCACACCGTCAAACCGCCACCGCCACTGCTAGGGTTTGACTCCGTCGTGTCCTGCTGCCGCCGAAGTTAGCCGCTATTAGAGCTGTTGTTCTGCCATCGTCAAACTTGAAAAGGGACGTCATTGCTGTTGTTGCCGGTAGCACTATTACTGTTCTGGTTTTGGTCTATTCTTTTATTTAATTTTGTTCCATTTACACACTTCAATTTGTCACTGCCGTGCTTGTGAATGGTTTGATTTAGTATATTCCTTGTCCTAAATTTCCAGAGTTGTGTTTGCTCTTGATTTCTATTCAATTCGAATCCTTTGTCCTGGTGCAACCATTGTCGCTGCCTTAGGAAATTGGCACTGCTGCTGTTCTGGTTATGTGGAATGCTGTCGCTGCTGCAAATTTAGAACAAAAGAGGGTTTGTCATATTTAATTTCTGAGTTCGACTAGCTGAGGTAGGGGATTTATTTCTAAAATTAAATGTTCTAATTTAAGAATGCCTAAAAACTTATTAAAAATAACTGTAAGTAATTTACGAGAGTTTAGTATTATTAACTGATGAGAATTTGTTGAATTGTGGTTGTGAATGGTGTTCAGTTGGTGTTGTTTGTTAAAACTAGAATGTGAATCGAGTTTGGATTGAGACTGTGAAGGTTGTTGGAAGTTCTAGTCATGTTGCTTTCTTAGTTTGGTTGGTAATTTGAGATTTATTTGCTGATAATGAGTACTATTGCAACGACTTGGGAATTGATGTTTGTGGAATCAGATTAGTGAAATGTTGAGAGAAAGAAGGAGCCCATAAGGATGGTGAAATCTAAATTTTAAGGGGAGATGCTGTCCACATTTTTGTAAAAAGTATATGAAAAAGTGTTTTATTTTGAAAACCTGATTTAAATATGTATTTACATTAAGAAGGAACTTTATATTAAAAATCTGATTTACAGGCTTATTTTGAGAAATGATTTTGAAATTGAACCGGGTTAGCTTTCAGATTTATAAAATGATTTGGCATTAGATTTGGATTGTCGGATTTATCAGGAATGATCTTTGAGGATCGAAAATGATTTGGTTGGGACCCTTGAAGGGTGGCAAAGTCTGAGTTTTAGAGGAAATGCTGCAGAAATTTTTATAAAACTTCGAGGCTTTGCTTAAAGCGTTAATCAAAAGAAAATTTGATTTAAAACTCATTCTTTAGTCTCATTTGAATTCTTTAGTATAATATTTATCATTATTAATAATTATGTGATTATTATTACTTGTGTTTGTTGATGAATAATTTTGATTGACGAGAAACAAAATTTTCCGACATTTTCTTAAAAATTGAAATGTGACATCGAACTAAAGGCTCAATATTAAATAGTAAAATAAGGAAAACAGGTCAGTAACGCCTTACTTTTGGTGCAATCATGACGTGCTGAAGGTTAGGGTGTTACATCCTGACCCCAATGAGCTTCTCCATTTCTGATCTATCCATTCTCTTTACATTCTGCTCTTTAATTTGATGCTCAATTCCCATTCCCATCTAATTTCTTGCAATTTAAGTTTCTGCTATTTACATTCTGCAATTTAATTTCTGTCCATTTAATTTCTTGCAATTTAAGTTTCCCACAAATTTACATTCTGCAATCCCAATTTCAATTCTGATTCAGTTCAACTTGAACAATTCTCCAATTAACATTGATCAACCAACCAATCCCTGTGGGATTTGACCTCACTCTATAGTGAGTTTTTACTTGACGACAATCCGGTGCACTTGCCGGTGGAAATTTATTGAGAGACAAGTTTTCGTGACATCAAGTTTATGGCGCCGTTGCCGGGAATTGGTTTTGTATTGACAATTACTAAATTGGAGGATAACTAGATTGAGCATTTTTCTTTTCTTTTGTTAATTGAATTTCAATTTCAGCTGTTTAGTCCTTTTACCTTCTGCAATTTTTGCTGTCTTTTCATTTCTTTACCTTTCAGCAAGCTAATTGATGAATGGATTTTTGATGGTGTAGAATTTCACAAATAAATTCTCGTTGCAAGTATAGTTTCTAAACCAATAATAATCCTTTCATACAAAAATTTGGTTGTCACAACTCACAAGTAACAAACCCCTAAAATAATAAACCGAAGTATTTAAACCTTGGGTCGTTCTCCCTAGAAATTGCAATAAAATGTTCTTGTTATTGGTTATGAGGTATCTTTTGGGGTTTTTAGAATAAGAAACAAGAAATGTAAAGGGCAAAAGAATTAAACTAACAACTAGAAAAGCTCTTGGCAAGGAATGAGAATTAGAAGTCCTATCCTAGCTATCCTTATCAATTGTGACAATAATTGTCCATTGCTCCAACTTAGTTAACCCCTAACCATAGAGGAAAGTCAAATGGATGGATTAACTTGATTCCATAAGTCCTAGCCAAATCCTAAAGGAAAGACTAGCTTTAGTGGCATTCAAGTTAATTAGCAACTTCTAATTATCAATTAACAAGGGAATTAGATAACTCAAGAGTCACTAATTACTCTACCTAGGCCAAGAGGAGAAAAATCTATACTAAAAACTAACCAAGCATTTTATCAAACACTTGGAAGGCATCTACACTACTCAATTGCAAGGAATCAACAACAATAAAGCAAATCAATCAATAAAAGAAATCAAAACATGCATTGCATTAAAATGAAAATGGAAGAACAAAAGTACATCAACATAAAAATAAAGAGTTATAAGAATTAAATGCTAAACTAGAGAGAGAAAAGATAGAAGAAGAAGAAATTGTAAAGAAAAAGTAAATCAAAGTATGAAATTAACCTAGATCTAAGAAATTCTAATCTAGAACTAACCTAATCCTAATTCTAGAGAGAAGTGAGAGCTTCTCTCTCTAGAAACTAACTTTCCCTCCAAAACTAAACTAAAACTAAACTAATGTGTTCAAAAGTTGTGATTCCCCTTCAGTCCTTGGGTTAAATAGCATCAGAGATGAGTTGGATTTGGGCATGGGAAGCCCAGAAATCGCCCCCAGCGGATTCACTTTAAGTGGGTCACGTGCGAACACCGACGCGTGCGCGTGGGTCACGCGTACGTGTCGCTTGACAAATTGCCATCCACGCGTACGTGTCATGTACGCGTACGCATCATGTATGTGTACGTGTCGCCATGCGACCTCATCTTTCCACGCGTGCACGTCGATCTCAGCATCCCAATCCTTGATTTTCCATAATTTCTCCACTTTGCATGCTTCTCTCTTCATTCCTTTGATCCATTCGTAGCCTTTTCAACCTGAATTCACTAACAAACATATCAAGGCATCTAGTGGAATCAAAATTAACCAATTAAGGGCCTAAAAAGCATGTTTTCACACTTAAGCACAAATTAGGAGACAATCATGAAACCATGCTATTTCATTGAATAAATGTGTGTAAAAGGTCATAAAATCCCCTAAATTAAGCACAGGATAAACCCTAAAATTGGGGTTTATCAACCTCCCTATACTTTAATCATAGCATGTCCTCATGCTAAATCAAGAAGGAAACAAGGGGTGTCAACATTTATTCAATGCAAACTAACTAAATGCAACCTACCTAAATGCAACTATCCATATGAATGCAACTACTTGGTCAAAATAAATCAATTCTAAAGAGAACATATATAGGCACAAGGGCTAAGGCAATAGCAAATCTAATCCACAATTGAATTGAGTTATTAAATATTTTTATAAACTTGCAAGAAGAGATGATCATAGGTGAAAACATGTAATTGAGCAATCGAACCCTCACCGGAAGTGTATACACTCTATTTGCTCAAGTGTATAGGGTCGATCCACTCAATTCTCCTCTAATCATGCTTTCCAAGATTTGTTTTTCTTCTAACAATCAACAATTATTTCATACATGCATACAAATATCATGAGGTCTTTTCATAGGTTGTAATGGGGCTAGGGTCAAGGTAGGATGCATATTTGGTCAAGTGGACTTGAAATTTGAATCCTTGATAAGCTTAGACTTCCCACCTAACCTATGACATCCTATACAATTTCAAAGCTAACATAACTACCTATTTTCACTTTTTCACATACTCATGCATTTCCTTTTCATTTCACAACACATATGCATTGATCTTTATTGAACTTTACTTTGGGGCATTTTGTCCCCTTTTTATTTCTTTCTTTTTCTTTTTTTTCTGTCTATTTTTTTCTTTTCGTATATATTTTTTTCTTTTTATTTTCTCATTTTTTCATTTTCTTCTTTTTGCAATAAAGTATATACAAGACCATCAATGCATATGATTTTACATTTAATTAACACATGAGCATGTACCCAATTCCCAATATTTTCAACAAAAATACAACACACACCTTTTTCTCAACCAATGTCCCAAGGTTCCCCACACTTGAATGGTACACACACACTAGCCTAAGCTAATCAAAGATCTAAATTAAGGACATTTATTGTTTTTCGCTTTAAGGTTTGTAATGTGCTAAAATTAAGAACAAAGTGGGTTAATCATAGGCTCAAATTGGCTAACAAAGGTTGATAAAAGGTAAGGCTATTTGGGTAATTGAGCTTTATGAAACGATGGCCTCAATCATATAAATGCATGTCTACACAAAATAATGGACATAAAGAATTAAACAAATCAAAGATTACAATCATAGAGAACAATGCACACAAGAAGGAAATGAAGTGGTTATAAGATGTAACCACGCAATTAAGGCTTAAATCTCACAAGGTTTTGTGTTCTTAACTCAAAACACGTTCCATAATATATATAATTCTAGCAAGTTTAATGAAATATTTTTACTCAAATCAATTGGGATGCCCTATAGATTATTTCTCGAAAAATTTCATTATTTTGACTAAGCTTATTATGTATATATGCAAAATAAGAAAATGAAACTAAAAATCCTAAAAGACCTAAAAATGAAATGCAAAAGTATTAGGATTAGAAATTTGTCATCCAAAAGCGCCGACTGGTCGGACGACCTCCCCACACTTAAAAGTTTGCACCGTCCTCGGTGCATCCAAAGACGAGCAAGGGGGTACGGCGACTTCCCGAGTTGCCACCTTCAGCTGGTAGGTCAACTGGTTGCTGCGTGTTCTTTCTCCCGCTTCCGTTTCTGCTTATGGTGTAGTAGTCATGAAAAATAGAAAATAACATTATAAGATGAGAGAATACAAAAGCAAGGAAGCAAACATTGTTGGAATGAGGTAAATCACTAGAATGAAGTGGGTGAATTAGTGTGACATTAATGAAAATAAGTGTTCATTCTAAGTTGCGCGCGGTTTAGAACACACAAGCGTAAGAAGCTATGTCACCAAAGAAGCATGCACTTCACTCATTCTAGTGTGCTTGAGATGCTCTAAACTTGTGGGTCAAAACAACCAAACAATTAGTAAAGAAGCATAAAAGCATTCAAGCTAAAATCATATGGATGCATATGAACAAGAAGCACAATGCATTGAGGTAAATGTACAACATCCATCAAGAAATTGCCTAATCAAAGAAAAGGATTCAAATCACATGGTGGCCAAATCATGCAATTCAAAAAATATTAAGAAGCTTGAAGGCAATTCTCATTCACTTGGTATTCACAAATGTAAAGCATGAAAAGTTCAAAACCAAGTAACAAAATATAACCTAACAAGAGAATCCAACAATGAAAATTAACAACAATGATGTTAAGCTAACATCTCCTCAGTAATTAGCAGCAATTAATAGTAAACAAGATTAATAATCCAACACTTACTATTAAAACGAAAATTAAACAAAAAATGAAACTAACTAGACAACTAACTAACTAAAAGGAATGGTAATGAACGGTGTTTGGTAGTGTTGGGTGAGGGGTAAGAGAAGGGAAGAAGAAAGGAGAAGGAGAGAAATGGAAAGAGGAGAAGAAAAGAGGTGTAGTAAAGGAAGGGCATCCACACGTACGTGTATGTCACGCGTGCGCGTGGGTTGAGGTGAAATGGACGCGACGCATATGCGTGTGTCACGCGTGTGCGTCGATGGGTTATTTAGAGAGCGACGCGTACGCGTCGTGTACGCGTACGCGTCGTGTACGCGTACACGTGAGTTCACTTGTGCGAAAGGCACAAGACACACACAGTGTAGGCGCAACTCTCTAGAATTTGGCTTGGGGTGGAATTGTGGCATCCACGCGTACGCGTGTATGACGTGTGCGCGTGGATGGTCAAAAATGCTTGGAGCACGCGTACGCGTGAGGCACGCTTATGCGTGGGTTGGTGCTCTGTTTTTCAAAATTTTCCATGTTTTTGCACCAAACCAAGCATTCGAAACCTCCAAATAGCTACCGAAACACCTTAAAACTTTATTTAACATACCAAACTACCAAATAAACTCAACAATTCAATCAAAACATGAATTTAAACTAATTCTATCAATATGTACAAAAGAGAAAAATGAAAGATTTTACCATGGTGGGGTGTCTCCCACCTAGCACGTTTGTTTATTGTCCTTAAGTTGGACTTATGGGGAGCTCCACATCAAGGTGGCTTGTGCTTGAAGCTATCCTTGAATATCCACCAATGCTTGAATCTCCAATAAGCTCCATTCTTGAAAAGTGATGCCTCGAAGCCTTGATGGAGTTCCTCACAAGCTATGAGCTCCCAAAGGTGATCCTCACGTTTTCTCGGATCCCATATCCTGATTCCACACCCATCTTGAAGTTAATCATTATTGTTCCAACCGGGTGGCAAGAAAGATGAATGCTCCATGAAGTGCCCAACCATCCTCCTAGACCCATCTAGTTGAGCACTATTCCCACCTTTATATTTCATGTTTGATGTATCTAACATAATGAGCCTTGATTTGCAACGCCAACCACAAAACATTTTTTGCTTACGCTTCATCCCACAAAGTTTCCTAAGTTGGCCATCCGTTTCAAGCAAGCCATATTCAAGTGGGATAATAAAGCTAATAGAGATGAATTTTACCCACTCAAATAAAGGAGTAGATGGTAACCTAGGCAAAGACGCTTCCAAGGGTCGTGACAAAGCGTATCCAACTCCCGTCCTTCTTCTTCTAAGGACTTCCACCTCTTCACAAGTTTTCTCAAATGTAATCCTTTGTTCAATAATTTCATCGAAGCCTTTTCCCTTACTCGAACTATAAATGGGAGGGTGAGAAAAATTTACCTCCACAACGCTTTCAAATCCACTGGGGAAAGGTTCTTCATGCTCAAAGGATTCTTTACCACTAAGACTTGATGCTTGATCTTCATCACCAAGGAAAATCAATTCTTGATCTATCCCGTCCAATTCTTCATAAGGAATATACCTTGGAGGTTGTGCACATTCCCCCTTAGCATCAAATTCAATCTTCTTGGAGGAGTTTTCTTCAACTCTATGTTTCTATGGGGTTCCGCATCTCCTAAGTCTTCAACCACTTCTTCCATATCTTCATCAATGGTAGCTTCCTCCAATTGTTCCAACACAAAATAGTATCTCTCATCATCCAATCTCTCCTTTATGCTATGCTCTTCCTTGGCTTATTCACATGTAGCCATGAGAGTACTTTAGGTTCCCAAGCATTGGGATGCTAACCGGTTTACCACCTTGTCCAAGGTGGCCGTGAATTGTTGTATATCCCTTTTCAGCTCCTCTTGCCCTTGAAGAAGAACACCAAGGATGTCATCCATTGGAGGTTGGGGTGGGTGAGAGGGTTCATTATCTTGGGAGAAGGGTTCATAGTAGAAATGTGGTTCCTCATAGTAAGGATGTGGTGGTTCTATGTTCTCCATTTGTTCTACTTGTTGCCCCACACACTCCAATCCATTGTTTGCAAGTTGAGATTCTACAATCCCCTTCAAACTATCCTCTTCGGTTGCTCTCCCGCAATCATCCGTGGACATGTGGTGTGAGTCCCATTAATAATTGAGATCTGCTCGATGGTTTAGAATTTTTCTTCTAGAAATAAGAACTTCGTTGTAAGCATAGTTCTAAACCAACAAACAATTCCCACATAAAAAAATTTGAGTTGTCACAAGTACAAACCCCAATGAAAATTAACCGAAGTATTTAAACCTCGGGTCGTCTCACAAGGAATTGCAATGAAGTGTATGATTATTGGCTATGAAGATGCAAGGGGGGTTTGATTTTGTGTTTTTACAAGAAAATAATTGGCAAGAAAAGTAAATGAACAATGAACTAACAAAAGAGATGGAAAAGAACTCTTGGCCAGACATAGGTAATTAAGATCACCATCCTTGTCGACAAACCAAATATTGATAATTATGAGGTACCAACCCATTAAGTCTACTTCTAAAAGTCTTAAGTACGTAATATCTACTCCTAGACTTGAAGTACGTCAAATAGGCTTGATCACATCAACCCATAAGTCCCAACCTACCTACTAATTAGATTAGTAGTGGGTTGGCGTCAATGGATATCAAATTGATCACCAAGGATTCTCAAATCACCAAATCATTGAGACCCAATGACTAAAGGTCACTCAATTCCCTTAGCCTAGGCCAAGAGTCAAGAGAACTACTCAAAAACTAGTGTAAACATTTTATCAAACACCTAGTGTGCAACGAAAATAAACATCATAAATTACAAGAATTAAAGGAAACTCATAACTATCATAAGCAAGAAATCAATAATAGCAAGCAAGATCAACATAAAAGAACATGGAAACATAAAATTGCATTAAAGAAAATTAAGATCCAACAATTGTTCATCAACATAAGAAAGAGCAAAATAAGAAATTAACAAGAGAAACAACAAGATCAAAGACAATAGAACACTAAAACATAAAGAGAATTGAAATCAAAACAAGAATTAAAAGAGAAATTTGAGAGTGATTAACATAATTCTACCCTAATTTCTATCCTAAATCTAGAGAGAGGAGAGAACCTCTCTCTCTAGAATTCTACTCTAAAACATGATGAAAACTCAATTATGACTACTTGGTTCATTTCTCCTTCAATCTTTGGGTTCAATAGTATTAGAAATGAGTTGGATTGGGCCCAAAATGCTTCAGAAATCGCTGGGGGCGATTTCACTTTAGTGTGCCACGAGCAGCATCAGCGCGCACGCGTATATGGCGCGTGCGCGCCCCTGAACGTGAAGAAACATATGATAAATTTTATATCATTTTGAAGCCCTGGATGTTAGCTTTCCAACGCAACTAGAACCGCCTCATTTGAATCTCTGTAGCTCAAGTTATGGTCGTTTGAGTGCGAAGAGGTCAGGCTTGACAGCTTTACAGTTCCTTCATTTCTTCATGAGTTCTCCCACTTTGCATGCTTTTCTCCTCACTTCTTCCATCCAATACTTGCCTTATGAACCTGAAATTACTCAACAAACATATTAAGGCATCGAATGGAATTAAAGTGAATTAAAATCACCAATTTTAGGGCCTAAAAAGCATGTTTTCACATTTAAGCACAAATCAAAGGAGAATTGCAAAACCATGCTATTTCATTGAATAAATGTGAGAAAAGTTGATAAAATCCCCCATATTAAGCACAAGATAAACCACAAAATCGGGGTTTATCAAATCTCCCCACACTTAAACCAAGCATGTCCTCATGCTAAGAATAAAGAAGGACAACAAAAGGGGTATGAACATTTATTCAATGCAAAGAAACTATATAAACCTATCTACAAGCATGCAACTAAATGCAAAATGATTCCACCTACTTGGTTAAAAGTAAATCATTCCCCAAGAACACATATGAACAAGTAGGGCAAAGGTCTATGACGACTCGCAAACTCTACCAATTCAAATATCAAAATGAAGTACAAGTAGACTTGCAAGAAGAAAGCTCATGAAAGCCGGGAACAAGGAATTGAGCATCGAACCCTCACCGGATATGTATCCGCTCTAGTCGCTCTAGTGTATAGGGTCGATACACTCAATTCTCTTCTAATCATGCTTTCCATGATTTATTTTTCATCTAACAATCAACAATTATTCAATGCATGCGTACATTCATCATGAGGACTTATTCATAGGTTGTAATGGGGTTAGGGTCAAGGTAGGGATGCATATGGTCAAGTGAGCTTGGAATCTGAATCTTTGATTAGCCTAAGCTCTCACTAAACACATATAACAACCTATACAATTCTAATACAATGCCTAGCTACCCATGATTCCCACTTTTTCACATACTCATGCATTCTCTTCAATTAACATTCCATATGCATTGATTTTTATTGAACTTTACTTTGGGGCATTTTTGTCGCCGTTTTATTTCTTTTTCTTTTTTTTTATATTTTTTTCTTATATATATATATTATCTTTATCATTTTTTTTATATATACAAACATATCAATGCATATGGTTTTACATATAGTGTATGAATATGTACCCAATTCCCAAAAATCTTCAACAAAATACAAAAACACATTTTTCTCTCAACCAATGTCCCAAGTTTCCCATACTCAAATGATACACACTCTCACTAACCTAAGCTAATCAAAGATCCAAATTAAGGACATTTATTGTTTTTCACTTAAGGGTAGTGATGTGCTAACATTAAGAACAAAAGGGATTAAATAGGCTCAAATTTGGCTAAGAATGGTTGATGAATGGTAGGCTATTTGGGTAAGTGAGCTAAATAAAATGATGGCCTCAATCATACAATGTATGTATACATGGAATAATGGACATAAAGAATCAAACAAATCAAAGATTACAATCATAGAAAGAGAATAATGCACACAAGAATGAAAATAAGTGGTTATATGATGTAACCACACAATTAGGCTCAAAACTCACATGCTTGTGTTCTTAGCTTAAAAACCATGTTCCAAAATAAATTGTTCAAGCAAGTACAACAAATTTTTTTTTGTCGAATTGGTAGGGTGCCCTAAAAACAGTTTCTTGGAAAAGAAATCATCACCTTAACCAAGTAGTCCTAACATAAAAAGAAAGTGGTAAAAATATATACAAATTCTAACTAACATGCAACCTATCATGCAATGCAACAACTATTCTAACAAAGACAAAAATTAAAAATTGGTGTTGAAAAAGGAAGTTGTTACCCATGGAGATCGGTCGAACGACCTCTCCACACTTAGAAATTTGCACCGTCCTCGGTGCATGCAAGGAATAGCAAGGTAGATGGGTTACTACAATTGATGAGCTTCTTCAAAAGGTTGTGCGGGTGAACTTGTTTGTGGCCCCATTAGAAGCTTTTCCTTTTCCTCTTTCGGTGGCCAACCTCAAAGGAAAGAAAAAGAAAGAAAATTAAGCCTATATTAAAGATATTAAAGCAAATAGAACATAGGCGGGGGCTAATGCCAAATAAGAGTAAGGTTCTCACTACATGGTAGCTACAACATGTGAGTGAGAAAACAATATAAGCTAAGGCATATTAACAAACACTTGATGCAAGAGTAAAGTCAAAGCATAAAGAGCATGTTGAGCATCAAGTTCAAAAAAGAAAGAGTGGGTCATGAAAGGCAGGTAAGCTCATATCAATGCACAAAGAATATAAGAATCATACAAGATTAAGTATTGAATTAAAAATTTCACTACCCATCAATATCAAACAAGTCAAGAAGCACCAAAATTAACCAAGAAATTCTCAACAATTGAGTAAAAGCATTCAACACCATTATTAAAACAAGAAACTTAGAAAAGAAAATAAGAATAAGCTATAAAAATAAAATTAAAATGTAATGAATGAAAATAAACAAATTCAATAAAGGAAAATGGAAGAAAAGAAAATTTTTTTTATTTTTTATTTTTTTCATTTTTTAAATAAATTTTTATTATTATTATTTTTATATTTTTAAATGAGAGAAAAAAAATTTTCCAAGAGAGGAAGAAGAAAGAAAAAAATAGAAAGAAAGAAGAAGGAAAAAAGAAAGAAGGAGAAAGGAGAAAGGAGAAAAACAGGGTGCAAATCCGCGCATATGCGCCATGCGTGCTCAGGCGCGGATGCAGCACGGACAATCCGCGCGCGCGCGCCATGCGTGCTCACGCCCGGATCCGGCAGGGACAATCGGCGCACGCGCACCATGCGTGCTTACGCGCGGATCGCCTGGCACAAAGTAGGCACAAAGTGGGCACAACTCTCGGGTTTTAGTACTAGGAGTTGTGAAACCACAGCGGCGCGCGCGCGCACTGCGCGCTTGGGCACCGATGCCCGATTTTTTTTTTTTTTTGAAAAACAGGGCATTCTCCTAATCTACAAGAATTCTAAAACAATCAAAATTAAAGTTCAACAACAAATCTTTTTGGTTTTTTTGAAAAATTTTCAAATACACTAAAAACAAAACTTATACTACAAGCAAAATGCAATTCAACAACAACTAAACTAATCAAAACAAACTAAGAAATAACCAATCAATCAAAGCAATATGCATAAGAATATAGAAAATAACAAAAACTACCTACAATGGCAACTCCAATCACTTATTAACCAAATCTAAAAGAGAGTGGAAAGAGTTTACCATGGTGGGGTGTCTTCCACCTAGCACTTTTAGTTTAAGTCCTTAAGTTGGACATTTGGTGGGGGTCCTTGCTAGGGTGGTTTATGCTTGAATTCATCCTTGAATTCCCACCATTGTTTGCATCTCCAATATCCACCGGGATCCCAAATTTTGTTTCTACACCCATCTTCAAGTTGATCATCACAATTCCAATTGGGTGAGAAGTGATCCAAATTCTCAAGTAAATATCCAAACATTCTCCTAGACCCATGCGATTTGGTTCTACACCAACCATTGCCATTCAACTTTGAGCATGCAACCATCATGAACTTAGAGTGATGTGTCCAACCACTACACAACTCTCTTACTCTTAACTCCACAAAGAGCTCTAAGTTGACCATCATTTTCAATCAAACCATATTCAAGTGAGAAAGCAACGCTTAGGGATAAGAATTTTACCCACTTAAATCTTGTGTAGGATGGTGACTTAGGAAGGGGTGGTCCCAATAATCTTGCAAGCTCCACTCCCTTGTACTCTTCCTTGATTACCCCCACCTCTTTGCAACTTTCCTCAACTTTAACCTCTTCCTCTTGGTGACTTCCTTCCAATTCAATCTCTTCTTCATTTCTTACCAAGGGAATGGGAGGTTGTGCATCTTCTTCCTTGATCTCAATTTCAAGCCCAATGGGAGAGGATTCAATTGTAGATAGGAACTCTTCAATGATTGAATCCATCTCTTGATCAACCTCTTCAAAGTCTTCAATCATAATATGCTTTGGAGGTTGTACACCCTCCTCAACATCAACATCAAGCATCTTGGAAGAGGGCTCTATAATGCTACATTCCCATGGACTTCCAACATCTCCTAGGTCCTCAACCACTTCTTCCTTTTCAATTGTCTCAACTTCCTCCCCTTGTGGCAATTCTTTCTTCAACTCCTCTTCTTCACCTTGAAGCTCTAAACTCACTTCCTCACTATGCTCCTTAATTGCTTCTCCACATTCGTTAATGGGAGTGCTTTGGTTGCTTAGGCTTAGTCGGGAGAAGGCCATATTGCTAACGGCTTCCACTAGGATAGCCATATTGGCTCCTAGCTCTTTAAACTTCCTTTTATCCTCCTCTTGTCGCCTTAAGGTATGAGATTCAAGATCTCTCAATTCCAACATGGAGGCTTCATCGGAGGGCAGTGGTGGAAGAGAGGGTTCATTGTTTGAGGGGATGGCATTATAGTTGGAAGGTGGTTCATTTTGGTAAGGGTATGGAGTTGGTGTATATTGAGGTGGTTATTGAGAGTAGTTGTGTTGGGATTGTGGTGGTTCTATGTATGGTTCATATGGCTCATAAGGTGGTTGGTATGGTGGATAAGGATTGGGGTCATATGAAGGTTTTTGGTGAAAAGGGGCTTGTGAGTAAGGTGATTCAAAGTCATGTTGAGGGGGTGGTTGATAAACCACTATTTTATAGTTTATATTGTGTTTAATTGTGTGGTTTTGTCGTAATCCTTACCCACTTATTCATCAATTTAGCATGCATTTAGATTTCCTTCCTAAATTCAGTACATGTTTGAAAATTGCTTCCTAGAGACTTTAATTATTTAATTTTAATTCTCCTTTATTCCATTCGATGCCGTGATCTGTGTGTCAAGTGTTTCAGGCTTTATAGGGCATGAATGAGATGGAGATTGGAGAGGAAGCTAGCAAAAATGGAAGGAACACAAGAATTTGAGGAGATAACCAGCGAGAAGTGACGCGGTCGCATGGCTCACGCGATCGCGCGAAGGAGCGCAAATCGCAGTGACGCGGCCGCATGGCTTGCGCGGCCGCGCGAATTGGAAAGCGCAAGTGACGCGGTAGCGTGGATGATGCGAACGCGTGGAGAGGAAAAAGCGCAAGCGATGCGTCCGCATGGATGACGCGATCGCGTGACATGTGCGATCTGCATAATCTGCAGGATTCGCTGGAGGCGATTTTGGACCTTATTTCGGCCCAGTTCTCGGCCCGGAACAGCAGAATAGAGTCAGAGAATATGCAGAAACAACCGACATTCATTCAGTAGTTTTCTAGATCTAGTTTTACTCTCTTAGGTTTTTCTCTCTCGTTTTTAGAATTTTAATTTTCAATTGGTCTTAGCATTGGAACATTGAGAAGAGTTATTTCCTCATCAAGACTTCATCATTCTAGTTTGTTCTCTTAACTTGGTTTTATTCTTCCATGTTCTTTGTTATGTTCAATTTTGTCATTCGGATATTTTTATGATTAATTAATGCAAGGATTATTTCTTTTTCTTAATTCAATTTCAATTCCAATAATCATGTCTTCTTTTAATTCCCTTTCATGTGCCATGGATTCTTTATTTACAATGCGTGAGTAGTTTCATTACTTGATGGGGATTTGATTAAGAAGGAACTCTTGAGTTAGAAGGATTGAAGGAGAAATTTGTAGTTGGGTTAAATGTTTGATTGCTATCCTGTCACCAATGCCAATCCCTTTGAACTAAGTGGGTTGCAACTCGTGAACAGATCTGGCATTCCAACTTGTTTGACTTTCCCTTACCTAGTAAAGGATAACCAAACAGAGTAACCGTTAATTATAAATCAATCTTAAAAAAATCACTCCATCAATGATAGAGATTCTAACTAATCAATTCCCAGTCAAGGCTTTTATTTATATTATTTAAAATTCCTCAATTTAAATTCCAAATTTCTTAGCTCAACTTCTTGGAACATCTGATTAATAAAACAGCACACTTTTTTGCAACTCGTTGGGAGACGACCTGGGACTTAAAATTCCCAGTAATTTTAATTTAAACTCTCTGTGACATATTTTTAAATTGATAGGCAGATTTTCGGTGAGTTAAGAACTATACTTGCAACGTAACCATTTTAATAAATTTTTAATTCACCAGCTTCTGCTTCCCATCAATTTTTGGCGCCGTTGCCGGGGAGTTGCAATAGAGTGCTAATTTTATTAATTAGAATTTATTTATTTGTATTTTATTTAATTTTTCTACTATGAGCTGCATGTTTCTTCCGTCAAATGACACGTTCACTTCCTGATCCGTGCTTGCTAATATTCGATCCTGAAATTGAAAGAACAATTTCACGAATAAGGCGAGAACAGCGTAGGTTAGCCCGCTCTGAGGGCGGATCTGAAAGTGAATCTGAGGAAGAAACCAGCCACCGTTCTACTGATTCGGTTGTTTTACGTGCAGAAAACATGGCAGCTAGAAGAGTTACCATTCAGGAGGAAGGAGCTCCTAATTTTACAATGCAACCGTTTCAAGCGCATCATCCAGCGGTAGCTACGGATTTTGAAATAAAGACCGCACTGTTAAATTTAATGCCCAAGTTTCATGGCCTACCTGCTCAAGAGCCTATCAAGCACTTGAGAGATTTCCAGGCAGCCTGTTCTACTGTCAGGCGTAATGGCATTGATGAAACTTCAATTCTGCTGAAAGCTTTTCCATTCTCTCTTGAGGGAAAAGCAGGAGAGTGGTACTACACTCAACCTATAGCAAATGTATCCAACTGGTATACACTCAGAAAGGAGTTTCTGGAGAAATTCTTCCCATCTGAAGTTACTGATAAACTGAGGAAGGATATCTCTACAATTGTTCAGGATGACAATGAGACTCTCTTTGAATACTGGGAGCGCTTCAATAATCTTCTGGAAGCATGCCCCCACCACATGATTGACAAGATCGTGCTACTCAGCTATATCACACAAGGTATGAGGCCCCAAGATAAGACCACATTGGAAAGTGCCAGCAATGGGTCTATGAAGAAGTACATGACCACCGATGAAGCTTGGCAATTGATCAATGATTTAGCTGAATCTACTCGGAACCACAGACAGAAGCAAGGCCGTTCAAAAGCCGTTGCAGAAGTATCTTCTGGCATAGAGACTGCTGCTCTAAATCAAAGCTTCTGTGAGATTACCAACCTGCTGAAGCAAATGCAGTTGAATCAACAAGCTCAGCAAACTCAAACGCAGCAAAACCAACAACTAGTTCCACAAAGAATTTGCGGAATTTGTGCTGATTACAGCCATTACACTGATGAATGCCCGCAGCTCCAACAAGAAGACAACATGGTGGCATCCACTCACAACTTCTATGACCGCCCCAACCAAGGGTACAATTAAAGTGGAAATAATAACCATGGATGGCAGGACAATTCAAACCAGAATTGGAGGGACAACAATAATAGGGGAGGCAGAGATAATCAGGGAAATCAAAGGTGGAATAATAACAACAACAGGCAGCAAAATCAACCTTACCGAGCACCTCACCTGAGGCAAAACCAAGGACCACCGAACAATCAGCAGCAAACCTTTCAATTTACTCATTCTTCGGTATCTTCTAATGAAGATTTATTACAAGCTTTTGAGAAAAGACAATTGGCCATGGAAAGTACCATCGTGAACACTATTAACGCCAGTCTGAATAGTCTGACCTCTACTCTGCAAGCTTTTATGACACAGCTTGGTTCAGCACAAAATTCCAGTAACCAACCTTCAAGCACCACTGGAATCCCCTCTCAACCATTACCCAATCCAAAGGGAGGCATTAATGCTATCACGCTGAGGTCCGGAACCACACTGCAGGATAGGAATCAAGAGGAACCAAGCTCACCAGAATACGCCTCAGCTGAAGAGGTGGTAGAAGTCGAAGATGTTGAAGAGGAAGAGGATATACAGGACATAGCTAAAGAAGAGATAGCTCAACCACAGGAAGAAGCACAAAAAGGCGCAGGCATCACAGAAAATACTACTCCCATTCCATTTCCACAACTTGCAAGGAAGCCCAGGAAGCAGCTGGAACCTGATCCTAAAATGGTAGAAATATTCAAAAAGGTTGAGGTAAATGTTCCCCTTTTTGATATTATTTAGCAAGTACCTAAATATGCAAAGTTTCTAAAAGACTTATGTATCCATAAAGACAAAATTAACGAATTAGAAACTATTCCTTTAGGTAGTTCTATATTTGCTTTAATGGGAGGATTACCTGAAAAATGTAGTGATCCAGGTCCCTGCATAGTTAGTTGTACTATTGGTAGTGTAGTAATTTATGATTGCATGTGTGATTTAGGAGCATGTGTCAGTATAATGCCTCTGTCCATATATGATGTTTTGAGGCTCCCTCCCTTAAAAAGGTCAGCAGCTCGTTTTGTGTTAGCAGATAAAAGCATTATTACAGTGGCTGGAGTTGCTGAAGATGTTTTGATGAACATTAAAGGGCTCACATTTCCCACTGATTTTTATATCTTGGAGATGCCCCATAATGATTCAGATAAGCCATCATCAATCCTACTTGGAAGACCATTCCTGAAAACATCAAAATTCAAATTGGATGCTTTTTCAGGAACATACTCCTTTGAAATAGATGGCCACATAGTGATCTTCAATCTGAATGGAGTCATTGACAACCCCCCAGAAGATCGTTCTATCTTCCAGTGTGATGTCATAGACGAAAGTGTGGCTGAAGTTCAAAAAGAAGAGTTTGAAGAGAGGCACACTGGACAAGGCCCAAGTGTGGGGACCCTCTTAACTGACAGTGAGGGCACTTCGCCATTTTCACAAGCCCCAGATAATCCAGAGCCTGCCCACGATCAAAAGTTAGAATTGAAACCTCTCTCTCCACATCTCAAATATGCTTATCTTGAGGATGAGCAGAAGCTTCCGGTTATTATTGCAAGGGAACTAACTTCTCAACAAGAAAAGCAGTTACTTGATGTACTGAGGAAGCATAAGAAGGCAATTGGGTGGAGTTTGGCAGACATAGTGGGAATTAACCCTCAAGTATGTGAGCACAGAATATTTTTAGAAGAGGGAGCAAGACCTGTCCGTCAACCACAAAGGAGATTGAATCCCACCATCTTGGAAGTTGTCAAAAAGGAAGTGACCAGACTATTGAAAGTCGGTATCATATATCCCATTTCAGACAGTGAATGGGTAAGCCCAGTACAAGTGGTGCCCAAGAAGTCCGAAGTCACTACCGTGAAGAATGAGCATGGAGAGCTCATAGCAACTAGAGTTCAGAATGCTTGGAGAGTCTGCATTGATTACAGGCGTCTCAACCAAGCTACTCATAAGGATCACTACCCACTTCCATTCATTGATCAAATGCTGGATCGCCTGTCAGGTAAATCACATTATTGCTTTCTAGATGGTTACACAGGTTATTTCCAGATTCATATAGCTCCTGAGGATCAGGAAAAGACTACTTTTACATGTCCTTTTGGGACTTATGCTTATAAGAGAATGCCATTTGGCTTGTGCAATGCACCAGCCACCTTCCAAAGGTGCATGATGAGTCTTTTCTCTGATCTTATTGAGGACTGTATGGAAGTTTTTATGGACAATTTTAGCGTTTATGGTGATTCTTTTAACCTTTGCTTAGATGGATTATCTAAAGTATTAGATAGATGTGTTAATACAAACCTTGTATTGAATTTCGAAAAATGCCACTTTATGGTAAAGCAAGGGATTGTATTAGGACATGTGGTATCTAATAATGGCATTTCTGTAGACCCAGCAAAGGTGAATGTTATTTCTAGTTTACCTTACCCATCTTCTGTGAGGGAAGTCCATTCGTTCCTTGGCCATGCAGGTTTCTACAGGAGATTTATTAAGGACTTTAGTAAGGTAGCACTTCCCTTATCCAGATTACTGCAAAAGGATATTGAGTTTAAGTTCAGTGAGGATTGCAAACAAGCGTTTGATAAGCTAAAAACTGCTCTAACTCAAGCCCCAATTGTGAGAGGACCCGACTGGAGCAAGCCGTTTGAAATCATGTGCGATGCTTCCAACCATGCAGTAGGAGCAGCGCTGGCTCAGCGTGAAGGTAAGGATCCTTTTGTTATTGCCTATGCATCTAAGACTTTAGACACTGCCCAGTCCAATTATACTACTACTGAGAAAGAGCTACTTGCTATTGTTTTTGCTCTGGATAAATTCCGGGCTTATTTACTTGGTACTAGAGTAGTAGTGTATTCGGACCATGCAGCTCTAAAGTATCTATTAGCTAAAAAGGAATCCAAACCAAGACTTATACGTTGGATACTGCTGTTACAAGAATTTGATTTAGAAATAAAGGATAGGAGTGGTAATCAAAATTTAGTAGCAGACCACTTGAGTCGCCTTGAACATATTAAGGATGATTCTACTCTTATAGATGATAATTTTCCTTTTGACAACCTGCAAGCAGTATCTGAGGTAGCCCCTTGGTATGCACCTATTGCTAATTACTTAGTTAGCCGCACATTTCCTCCACATTTTTCTAAACATCAAAGAGACAAGCTGAAAAGCGAGTCTAAATATTATATATGGGATGACCCATATTTATGGAGATGTGGCGCTGACCAGATAATTAGACGTTGTGTACCTCAATCAGAATTCCAGTCCATTTTAGAGGCCTGTCACTCATCTGAGAGTGGAGGACACTTTGGCCCTCAAAGAACAGTTAGAAAGATCTTAGACTGCGGATTCTGGTGGCCTACTCTTTTTAGAGATGCTGCTGAGTTTTGTAAATCTTGTCACCCATGCCAGAAATTTGGTAACATATCCAAGAGGGATGAGATGCCTCAACAATATATGCTTTTCTGTGAAATTTTTGATGTTTGGGGCATTGACTTTATGGGTCCATTTCCAAATTTTAGCGGATATTTTTATATATTGTTAGCTGTGGATTATGTTTCCAAATGGGTGGAAGCAATTCCTACCCGCACTGATGATGCTAACACTGTTGTTTCCTTTGTGAGAAACCATATTATATGCCGCTTTGGATCACCATGAGCGATCGTGAGCGATCAAGGCACCCATTTTTGTAACAGGAGACTAACAGGATTGATGAAGAAGCATGGGATAATCCATAAAGTTGCAATAGCTTACCATCCCCAAACTAATGGGCAAGCCGAGGTGTCGAACAGAGAAATTAAGCATATCTTGCAAAAGATAGTGAAGCCTCATAGAAAAGACTGGAGCACCAAGCTACAAGATGCACTGTGGGCATATAGAACAGCATACAAGACACCCATTGGGATGAGTCCCTTTCGCTTAGTTTTATGGAAAAGCTTGCCATCTTCCAGTTGAAATCGAACACAGAGCCTTCTGGGCAGTTAAAGAGTGCAACATGGAAATTGAGAAGGCCGGAGCTGAAAGGAAGTTGCAACTGTAGGAACTGGAGAACCTTCGCCTAGAAGCTTATGAGAATTCCAAAATTTGTAAGGAAAGGATGAAAGCTGTGCATGATCAAAACATCAAGAAGAAAGAATTTCAACCTGGAGATTTCGTCCTCCTTTACAAATCTCGACTAAGGCTAATGCGCGGTAAGTTAAGATCAAAATGGGAAGGTCCATACAGAGTAGAGAAGGCTGAACCGTACGGAGTTTATCACCTAAGCCATCCTTCAAGCTCTGAACTTATTAAGGTTAATGGACACCGCCTGAAGCTGTACCATGGTGAGAAGGTGCAGAAAAGCAAGGAGCTTGAGATCCTCCACTTGGAAGATCCCCACATAGCAACAGATTGAGCTAGTGGAACGTCCAACTTACGGACGTTAAAGCAAAGTGCTTGGTGGGAGACAACCCACCGCGGTATGATCGTTCTTATCTTCACTTTTAGTTTTTCTTATTTAATAACTCTTCTCTTTATTAGTGCTTTCGTGCTCTTTCATTTGCATGTCTTTATCTTTCCAAAAAAAAATTTTTTTTCTCGCCGCGTGACGCGATTGCACTAGCGACGCGTCCGTGTGGCAGGGGGAGTAAAGAAAAATAAAAATGAACAGAAAGTTAGGCAGGAGCAGCGCTGGAGTCGTGCCAATGGCACAAATTACCCCCCGCGACCGCGTCGCCTGGGATTCATAGCCTCCCACACGACCGCGTGCCCTGCATTTTCGACGTAAAAGGGTGCACAATGCTATATTGTGCGAGAGTGGTGTTGGATTGGTGCTGGAAGCACAATCCTTGTCACGCGACCGCGTCGCCGACGCGGCCGTGTCAATTATTTTCTAACACACACTCACGCGATCGCGTGACCCATGCGATTGTGTCACCCAATTTTGGCTATTAATATAAATTGAACAGAGAGTTGTGCTGGAGCGAGGCTGCACTCGCGCCAGCAGCGCAACACGGGTCACGCAACCGCGTGACTGACGCGATCGCGTCTTCTTACCTGATGCGCACCCACGCGAACGCGTGCTCCACGCGGCCGCGTCGCATGCGCCGCACAGCTCAACCTAAATTGCCAAATTATCTTATCTTTCTTTCCTCCAAATCCTAATTTTTCTTTTCCCTCCTTCTTTCTTCCTTCTCCCTTCCCCTTTCTATCTCACCTTTCACTCTCTCTCTCTCTCTCTCCTCCATTAACAAGGTTTTACCTTCTTCTTCCTTCTTTCTTTTTCTATCATTTTTTTATTGTTCTACATGTATTTTCTTTTTCTTTTCTTCTTCTTTTAATTATTCCTATTTTCTTTATTCTTCTTTTCCCTTTTTACATGGTGTTAGAAATTTTTTTTGAGTCATTATCCCTCATTCTATGCTTGTGACTTGTTACAATTTATTTGACAATTATTATTATTTTTAAGGGATTGCTTGCATGTTCAATTTCATACTTTTTATATCTTGTTTAACATGCATGCCATGTGTTTGTGAAAAAGCCCATATAGCACTATGCACTTTTCTACATTACTTTACTCTACTATTCAATGCTTGCTTTTCACAAATTCTCCTTCTTATTTTATTAATTGAATTTAATTGTCAATACAAACGTGATGGTTTGTTACAAAGTATTGCTTGGTCTATGCTACTCATGCCCTTTGCCAGCATGCCAATAAACACCTTGCATTCATTTGTCTTTATATGCACTAGCTATTTTCCATCGTTGACTTTTCACACGTACTCGCGAGCATGTGTTAATGTCAGCATACCTTAATGTGCATCCATCACCCTCTTTTCCATTTCCTTCCTTGCTGTATATCTCTTTGAATTTAATTTACTTTCTCTTCCCTTCTTTCAGGATGGCCACCAAGAAAGGAAAAGAGAAAGCTACTTCCAAACTACCAGCAAGAAGAGGAATTAAAAGAACATTAGTGGCAGAGCCTTCTTTCACCGCAGTCAAGCCCTCAACAAAAAGAGTTAAGAGGATAATAAAGATTGATGAAAAGGAGAAAGCCTTTCCAGCGAAGGACGCTGTGTGATTTCCCAATCGCTACTGTGAGCAGATGTTCTCTATCCTAGCAGAAAGGAACTACAACAATGAATACCTTCTTATCCTCCCGTCCAATATTGCTACCTTTGTTGAGCCGCAAATTGAACAAAGACAATGGGGTTTCCTACGGAGACAGCCAAGGCAGGTCAATCTTTCTTGGGTAGTTGAGTTCTACTCCAACTTCTACATACCGACCCTGCAGTTTATTTATGTCCGACAGAAGCAAGTGCCCATTACAGAAGAGGCCATCCAGCAAGCTTTGAGTCTTCCCTCTTTTCCAGTAGGAATGGACGCTTTTCAAGAAGCCACCCTTCAGCGCCAGAGATACCAATTGGACTGGGACTCCATTCTCGGAGTCATTGCATTACCTGGCAGCCGTTGGATCTACGACTACCACTGTACCCGCCCTAAGGGAATCTTGGCTTCCGCACTTACCTTGGAGGCTCGCGTATGGGCACAGATCATGTCCCATTACGTCTTTCCGAGCACTCATGAGTCCTCCTTTACTGCAGACATGGCTGTTCTACTATGGTGCATCCTTACAGACCAACCTCTGAATCTCTCAAGACACATCCGGAATGCTATGGAGCATTGACAAACCCCAATTTGATGGTTTATCTTGTACTGATTTCAGGGGTTTTATCAATGATTCCACACACTTTCTATATGAAAATACAAGATTTTGCATTCCTTTCCTAGTTTTGCCTCATGAATGAAAACATGCTTATTTCGCACGAAAATAGATACATTTCTAATCTTCTCTTGATGCCATTCGATGCCGTGACTTGTGTGCTAAGTGGTTTCAGGATATAGAGTAGGAATGGACCGAAAGAGAGAAGGAAGACGGGTACAAAGGAAGGAAGCATGAGGATTAAGCTTTGGAAATTTCCGCATGGGCGCGTGCGCGCACTTGGCGCGCCCGCGCGGATAGGGCAACGTGAAGCCAAAGCCAAGAGCCGGCTTGAGAAGCGGCTAAGCCATGATCTTCATGGGTGCGCACGCGTACATCACGCCTCCGCGCACATTACAAGACGTCTCAACGGCGCGTGCGCGTACCTTGCGCGTGCGCGCCGATTCGCGAATATGATTTTTTAAGAAGTCACGTGACTTAGGCGTGGAGGCAGTTAAGGATCCCATTTTGGGGAAACACCTTGGCGGGAAAAGCTTAAGAAGACCAAAGGAGCAAGGGTTAAGGACACTTAGTTAGTTCATTTTCTAGATCTAGATTTTTTGGGGGGAGAGGAGAGTTAGTTACACTTTTTGGGAGAAGAAGAGGGAGATTCCAAGCTTCACTAGGGTTCATCCTCATCTAACTTCTGAATCTTCAATGACTTTTTTGGTGAGATCCATTACAATTCTCACTCCACTTTGTTCATGTCATAGATTTTCTTCTCCAATTTCAAGTAGTAGATGCAATTGATCAATTCTCATAGATCTAGAATTCAACTTTGTAATTTTGGATTTCGTCTCTATTTTGAGAATTCGATTTTCATTGCTACTCTTTGAGACTTGTTGTTAGATCTTTGTGTTGAAATACTTTCAATTCGACTTTTCATCTCATTTTACTATGACTTTCCTTCTTGCTCATCACGTGTTTGATAAAATGACAACACTAGCTATGGAGTAGAATTTTCACACTTGGCATAGGGTTTGGTCCTTGGAAGAAGTTGAATAGTTGTATCAATAGTTGATTTGGAATTAGGGATTGCTAGTTGGCTTGGAGTGCACTAAAGCTAGATTCCCATAAGGTGAAGCTAGGACTTGTGACTCAAGTTGATTGCTTTCATTTGACCTCCCTCTATACCTAGGGGATAACTAAATGAAGCAAGGCCTAATTGTTGTCAACATTGAATGGACTATAAGGATAGAATTTCTAATGCCAATCCTAAGCCAAGTCTTTTGATGATTGATTGTTTGTTTCTCATTACTTTGCTAAAACCTTCAAAGAATTCCAACAAGGCTTACTAAATCAATAAGATGCACATTTTGGCAATTCCAAGGGAGAACGACTCGGGAGACTAGTACTCTCGGATATAGATTGTAGGTTTGTTTGATGAAGGATTTTGCGTCGGTTTAGACTATACTACGATTGATCATTTGATAATTTCTATACCGACAAAAAATTCATTTGTCAAAATGGCGCCGTTGCCGGGGAAAGTTGCTTAGTGTGCCATGTTATTGTTTTGGATTAAGCGTGTATATATGTACATAGTTGCACTTCATTGTAAACTACTCAATTGACTAACTCCTCATCGTTACAATGAATTCCATTTCCCCTTCATTGCATGACGCGTTCACAACCGAATCCGAGCTTAGCCCCTTTTGATCCGGAAATAGAACGAACTTTGTTTCATATTAGACAAGCTCGGAGGCGGCTAAGATTTGGAAAAGGTGAAGAGGTTTTCACCACCTCAACCACCTTACTAGAAGTGAACATTGAACCGTCACTCAAAGAAGGCATTAATCACACTCCCATCATTCTCACTAACAATTCTTCTTTTGTTTTAGGTACTAATACCATGGACGCTCCAAGGAGAGTTACCATCAAGGAAGCGGGTGCACCGGATTATGTCCTTCAACCCCTTCATGTAACTCACCCCAATTTAAATGCGAACTTTGAATTGAAGACCGCTTTGATCAACCTCCTACCCAAGTTTCACGGGCTTCCCGCACAAGACCCTATTCGACATCTCAAGGACTTCCATCGCATATGCTCGACTACTAGACGGGAAGGGTCCGATGAAGTTGCTATATGGTTGTTTGCTTTCCCCTTCTCTCTTGAAGACAAGGCCAAAGAATGGTTCTACACTCTCTCTAGTGAAGTTACCTCCGATTGGGACCTACTTAGAAGGGGGTTCTTGGATAAATTCTTGCCCCCGGAAAAAATGGATAGGCTAAGGAAGGAAATGTCTTGTATTGTGCAAGGTGAGACGGAACCACTCTATGAGTATTGGGAACGGTTTTGCAAACTACTAGATGCATGCCCTAATCACATGATCGACACTCAAGTATTGCTTGGATACATATGTCAAGGGATGCGAGAGCAAGATAGAACCCTCTTGGACACTTCTAGCAATGGTTCTTTGTCCAAATATAAAACCGCGGAGGAGGCATGGCAACTTATTATTGACTTAGCCGAATCCAATCAACATATGAGGCGAAGAGTCAACCGTCCAAGGACCGTGAACGAGGTATCAACTAGTAGTGAAGCCACCGCTCTAACTCAATCCTTGAATGAGATGACATCCGTTTTGAGGCAACTCCAATTGAACCAACAACAACCACAACAACCTCAATCATATCAACAACACCCTCCACCACCTCAACAACACAACCAACAATTGGTCCCTCAAAGAGTGTGTGGCATTTGCTCTTGCTACTCTCACCACACGGATGAGTGCCCAAGCCTTCAAGAAGATAACACTTTGGCGGCTACCCATAATTTCTATGACCGCCCTAATCAAGGGTACTACCAAGGAGGTAATCCTAACCAAGGACACCCTTATCAAGGAGGAGGCTACAACCAAGGAAGTGGACACAATAATCAAAATTGGAAAGACAATCATCAACAAGGGAATAGGGACAACAACAACAATGGAGGAGGTCAAAGATGGAATAACAACTCGCAAAATTTCTCACAAAACCGACCATACAACTTCCAAAATCAACCATACAATCAACAAAACCCACAAAGAAACTACCAAACATATCAACCACCACATCAAAGACCACCACTCAACCAATCACAAACTCCTCAACTCACATATGCAACCACCCCCTCCAACCAAGACGAAACACTCCGGACCATTATCCAAGGCCAAAAGGAATTACAAAACACACTTGCTTCCGGCCTCACCTCTACACTACAAGCTCTTCTTGCATGCATGGACACACCATCGACCCCCACTCCTCAACCCCCAATCCAAAGTGTCATTCCCTCTCAACCTCAACCAAACCCAAAAGGGAGCATCAATGCCATCACCCTTAGATCCGGTACACAACTAAAAGAAAAGGAAGCAAAGGACCCAAGTCCTATCACAACCGCCCAAGAGGAAGAGAGAATAGATATAGAAGAGGTAGTGGAAGAGGAGACACCACAAGCCATAGTTGAAGATGAAGCCCAACCAACAAGGGAGACAACCAAGGCCAAAAGAACCTTGGAAGAAGAAATTGCTCAACCACTTCCATTTCCAACACTTGCAAAGAAAGCTAAAAAGCGCATGGAACTCGACCCCAAAATGGTAGAAATGTTCAAGAAAGTTGAGGTAACCATCCCCCTCTTTGATGCCATCCATCAAGTTCCTAGATATGCCAAATTCCTCAAAGATTTATGCATAAACAAGGATAGAATTCTTGAATTGGAAACCATCCCATTGGGGAGTTCTATTTCCGCTTTAATGGGAACATTGCCGGAGAAGTGTGATGACCCGGGCCCTTGTATGGTCACTTGCACCGTCAATGGAGTTCAATTTAGAGATTGTATGTGTGACCTCGGAGCATGTGTTAGCATCATGCCGCTCTCCGTTTACCGGGTATTGAAGTTGCCACCACTAAAAAGGTCGACGGCAAGATTTGTCCTAGCGGATAAAAGCATAATAACCGTAGCAGGTGTTGCGGAAGATGTATTGGTGAATATAAAGGGGTTGGTGTTTCCAATTGACTTCTATGTCCTTGAAATGCCGTCAAGCGAAACCGAGAGAGCATCATCTATCCTACTTGGAAGGCCATTCTTGAGAACTTCTAGATTTAAGCTTGATGCTTACTCGGGGAACTACTCATTTGAAATAGATGGGAGAATTGTAAGCTTTAGCCTAGAGGAAGCAATGAAGCATCCACCGGAGAACCACTCTCTATTTCGGTGTGACCCAATCGATAACATAGTAGCCGAAGTGCATCTTGCAAGATTAGATGAGAAGTGCATGGTCAAAGAAGCAAATGAAGAGTCAAGTGAACTAAATACCACACATCATACAAGCCATCCGGAGACTCAAACTTCAAGGAATGACAAGAAGATGGAATTGAAGCCACTACCACCTCACTTAAGGTATTCATACCTTGATGAAGCCCAAAAGCTACCCGTGATAATTGCACAAGAGTTAACTCCTCAATAAGAAGAAAAATTGCTGAATGTATTGAGGAAAAACAAAAGGGCAATTGGGTGGAGTTTGGCAGATCTAGTGAGAATAAGCCCCCAAGTATGCGAGCACCGCATATTTCTTGAAGAAGGAGCAAGACCGGTCCGACAACCTCAAAGGAGACTTAACCCGACCATTCTTGAGGTGGTGAAGAAAGAAGTCACTAAGCTACTTGAAGCGGACATCATCTATCCTATCTCGGATAGCGAATGGGTAAGCCCGGTCCAAGTAGTGCAAAAAAGAAGTCCGGAGTGACAACAATCAAAAATGAAAGTGGTGAACTTATAGCAACAAGAGTGCAGAATTCTTGGAGAGTATGCATAGACTACCGAAGATTGAATGCGGCCACGAGAAAAGATCACTTTCCACTACCATTTATCGATCAAATGCTTGATCGGTTAGCCGGTAAATCATACTATTATTTTCTTGATGGCTACTCCGGATACTTCCAAATTCATATTGCTCTAGAAGATCAAGAAAAAACCACATTTACTTGCCCCTTTGGAACGTATGCTTACAAGCGTATGCCATTTGGCCTATGCAATGCACCGGCAACGTTTCAAAGATGCATGATGAGCCTATTTGCGGACTTTCTAGAGCAATCGATGGAAGTTTTCATGGATGATTTTAGTGTGTATGGTGAGTCATTTGAGCATTGCTTAGGTAACCTTGAAAAAGTCTTAGAAAGATGCACCAAAACAAACCTTGTCTTAAATTTTGAAAAATGTCATTTCATGGTCAAACAAGGCATTGTTTTGGGACACATAGTATCAAAGGAAGGCATCTCCGTAGATCCGGCAAAGATAAATGTCATATCCAGTTTACCTTACCCCTCCTCCGAGAGGGAAGTCTGTTCTTTTCTTGGACATGCAGGATTCTACCGGAGATTCATCAAGGACTTTAGCAAGGTGGCCTTACCCCTCTCTCGATTACTACAAAAAGACACCGAATTTGAGATGAGCAAGGAATGTATGGAAGCATATGACAAACTCAAGGTAGCATTGACACAAGCCCCTATTGTACGAGGACCCAATTGGACTCAACCCTTTGAAATCATGTGTGATGCTTCGAATTATGCGATAGGAGCCGCGTTAGCACAACGCGAGGGTAAGATTCCCTATGTCATAGCTTATGCTTCCAAAACATTAGACGGAGCCCAATCCAACTACACTACTACCGAAAAGGAACTCCTAGCTATTGTTTTTGCTTTGGACAAGTTCCGAGCCTATCTTCTTGGTTCCAAGGTAGTAGTGTACTCGGATCACGCAGCACTAAAGTACTTGTTGGCAAAAAAGGAATCAAAACCGAGATTAATTCATTGGGTGCTCTTATTACAAGAATTTGACTTGGAAATCAAAGATAGGAGCGGTTCCCAAAACCTAGTGGCGGACCATTTAAGTCGCCTCGAACACACAAAAGGCGACACCACTCCTATCAATGATTCCTTTCTTTTAGATGCCTTACATGCAATCTCGGAAGTGGTTCCTTGGTATGCCCCAATAGCAAACTATTTGGTTTCACGCACTTTCCCTCCCAATCTCGACAAAAACAAAAAGGATAAGCTGAAAAGCGAATCCAAATACTATATTTGGGATGATCCCTATTTGTGGAGGTGTGGAGCGGACCAAATAATGCGACGGTGCATACCTCAAACCGAATTCCAAGCAATCTTGGACGCTTGCCATGCTTCCGAAGGAGGTGGTCACTACGGACCCCAAAGAACGGCAAGAAAAATCCTTGATTGCGGATTTTGGTGGCCAACTCTTCTCAAAGATGCTTCTCTCTATTGCAAATCTTGTCCCCAATGTATCAGGTTTGGAGATATTTCCAAGAAGGACGAAATTCCCCAACAAAATATGCTTTTTTGCGAAATCTTTGACGTATGGGGAATCGACTTCATGGGACCATTTCCAAATTCCAATGGCTTTCTTTACATCTTGTTAGCCGTCGATTATGTGTCAAAATGGGTGGAGGCAATCCCCACCCGAACGGATGACGCTAATGTTGTATATTCTTTTGTGAGGAACAATATCATTTGTCGCTTTGGCACCCCAAGAGCAATCATAAGTGACCAAGGATCCCACTTTTGCAACAAAAGAATAGACGGCCTCATGAGAAAATATGGCATCATCCACAAAGTCGCCACGGCTTACCACCCTCAGACAAACGGCCAAGCCGAAGTCTCTAACCGGGAAATCAAGCATGTGTTAGAAAGGATTGTAAAGCCGAATAGGAAAGATTGGAGCATTAAACTCTCCGATGCACTGTGGGCCTATCGAACGGCTTACAAGACACCCATTGGCATGAGCCCCTTCCGGCTTGTATATGGTAAAGCATGTCACTTACCGGTAGAAATTGAACACAAAGCTTATTGGGCCGTAAAGGAGTGTAATATGAGCTTGGGTGGGGCCGGAGTAGAGAGAAAGCTTCAATTGGCAGAATTAGAATGTTTGAGATTGGAAGCTTACGAAAATTCTAGACTTTATAAGGAAAAGTTGAAAGCCATCCATGACAAGAACATTAGGAGAAGAGAATTCCGACCCGGTGACCTAGTCCTTCTCTACAATTCAAGGTTGAGATTACTACCCGGAAAGCTTAGATCAAGGTGGAATGGGCCCTACCAAGTGGAGAAAGTAGAACCTTATGGAGTCTACCACTTGCGCCACCCATCAAACCTGGACATCTTCAAGGTAAACGGGCACCGTCTCAAATTGTATCATGGTGAGCAAAGAAAGAATGCCAAGGAATTTGAAGTGTTCCTCTTGAGGGATGCAACTCTTGAACAAACACTATAAGCCACTGAAAGTCCAACTTAAGGACGTTAAACAAAAGTGCTAGGTGGGAGACACCCCACCATGGTAAGATCTTCCTTTGAGATTTGTACATAGACACTTGACTTCATTTGTTGACTTCCTTGATAGTTTACCAAGTAAAATGCCTTGCTATAGTGCTTAGGTGGCTGTATGGGGGGGGGGGGTTTTGAAATGTCAAAAGTGGTGTAAACACTTGCAAATTTAGAAAAAAAAAAAAAAAAAAACCACCCCTCTGCGCATGCGCGCACATGGCGCGTCCGCGCACATGGGCGAAATCTGCCAATCGACGCGCAAGCGCACTGTGCGCGTCCGCGCCGATTGCCTTGCTGCCCTCCCCTAGTACATCCTACAGAGAGTTAAGCCACTCTCAAGCTTGCACTAAGCCACCGGCCCAGCACCTTTGCCGCGTGCGCGCACCTGGCGCGCACGCGTCCATACAAGGCGAGCACGAAATGCGCGCGCGCGCCGCAGCCGCGCACGCGCCCTTTTATTCTGCACTCCTCTCTGGGCCACTTCACAGAGAGTTGAGCCCCCTCCAGGCCCCTCTCATGCCTGGGGCACAACCACGAGGACGCGCGCGCGCGCGCCAAAAAGCGCTGAGGCCATCTCTGGTACTTCGTCCAGAGAGTTATGCCACCCATGTGCCTCTCTTGTGCCGCCAGCCCAAGCGCAGGGACGCGCCCGCGAAATGTGCGCGCGCGCGCCCCTAGTCCACCGCACTCCCCGCGCGAGCGCGCACCGCGCGCGCACGCGCCGGTGATCGACGCCTTCTTTAAAACAAAAATTAAAAGGGGCACACTCATCCCTTCATTCTCATTCCACTTTTCTTCTTCCATATCCTTCTCCATCTCACAAGGTATTATACTAGGCTCCCTCTTAGTCCATTAATCTCTTGTAGTTCTTATTCATTTAGTTGCACCATCTTTTAGGTAGCTTCTTTCTTCTTTTTTTTCTTCTCTCTTCCTTCTTTCTCTAGTTACTTTCTTGGGATGTCTTTGCTCTCTCCTCTCTTTCAATCCAATTCTTCATGGGCATTTAGGTCTCAAACTCACTTACATGAATAGATGAATGGTGTTGCTTAATTTTCTTGCAATCAATATGCACTATAATCATTAATAATGGATTGTGGAAAGTTACATTGCTCTCATTTTCACATAATCACATACTACTTGAAGGATGCACACCAAGTGTTCGATGAAAGGCACACTTAAATTTTGGACTCATTGTGACTACCTTGCCTCTCAACCAATCACTTTTGAGTGCATCCCCACTTTCCACAAACCATTCTTTCCCATTTTCTTGGCTTGCCTTCCATTTATGGTCCCTAAGGGTGTGTGCTTCTCATGCCTCTTCCTTGCATGCTTAAACTACCCTTACACCACATGAAAATAATTTGCCTTGCTCCTCACACATTATCCTAGTTACATGTTGCAGCTGTCATGTAACAAAGATACCCATATTTTATGGCACAACTTTTTCATTACATAGAGCTCATGTACCTCCACTTCTTTGAGTTTGATATTTTCCCTTTCTTGCTTCCACAGGATGATCATCAAAAAGGACAACGGGAAAGGCCCCAAGAAGCCAGCTTCCAATAAAGTGCGCCTAACCTCTAGCACGGAGGACCGCGCTAAGTTTTAAGTGTGGGGAGGTCGGCCGACCGATCTCCGTAGGTAACATCTGAATAAATCTGAATAAATTAGGATAGGTTGCATGATTAGGTTTTAGTTGGCATCATTCGCATGATAAGTCTGCTTGGTTGGAACAATGAAATTCTCTCTTAGGAAACCAACACTTTGGGGCGACCATGGCATTGCAAATTTTAAATGCTTTGATGCCAAAGTTGCATGAAGAATTATATTCTGGAACATGGGTTTGAAGTTAAGAACACAAGCTTGTGAGATTTGAGCCTAATGGTGTGGTTACATCTTATAACCACTTATTTTTCCTTCTTGTGTGCACTATTCTCTTTCTATGATTGCGATCTTTGATTTGTTTGATTCTTTATGTCCATTATTCAGTGTATTCTTGCATTTATATGATTGAGGCCATCATTTCATTAGCTCACTCACCCAAATGGCCTTACCTTCTATCTTCCTTTGTTAGCCAAATTTGAGCCTGCGATTAACCCACTTTGTTCTTAATTTAGCACATTACAAGCCTTAAAGCGGAAAACAATAAAAATCCTTATTTGGATCTTTGATTAGCTTAGGCTAGTGTGTGTGAGTATCATTCAAGTGTGAGAACCTTGGGACATTGGGTGAATAAAAGGGTATTTTATATTATTATTGAAAATATTGGGAATTGGGTACATACTCATGTATTGATCAAATGTAAAACCCTATGCATTGACGCTCTTGTATATAGAAAAAAAATGAGAAAAACAAAAGAACAAAAGAAAAAGAAAACAATATGGAAAAGAAAAAAAAAGAATATAAAAAGAAAGAAAAGAAAAAAAAAGAGGAAAAATAATAAAAAGGGGACAAAATGCCCCAAAGTGAAGCTCAAAAGGAATCAATGCATAAGTATTGTGAAACGAAAAGAAAATGCATAAGTATGTGGAAAAGTGAGGAATGGATAGTTAGGTTAGTACTTAATTGTATAGGTCATTATATAGGTTAGGTGGGAAAAGTTTAAGTTAATCAAAGATTCAAATCCTAAGTCCACTAGCCATATATGACCCTACCTTAACCCTAACCCCATTACGACCTAGGAAAAGACCTCATGATAATTGTATGCATGCATTGAATAATTGTTGATTGTTAGATGAAAAACAAATCTTGGAAAGCATGATTAGGGGAGAATTGAGAGAATAAACCCCAAACACCGAGTGATTAGAGTGCAAACACTTCCGACAAGGGTTCGATGCTCAATCCTTTGATTCCCGGCTCTCGCGAGCATCCCTCATGCAAGGTTGCGCATATTGCATTTGATGCTTAGAAAGTGGCAAGTCCTATGCTTTGACCACCATCGTATCCCATGTGCTCGCATATGTCCTAAGAAGGCTAATTTGCTCCCAACCAAGTGGATAGTGGCACTAGTCATAGTTGCATGCATATAAGTAGGTTGCACTTTATGAGTCTTATACTTTTGCAATCTCTCGGTCTTCTGTGTTTCTTTGCATTTCTCTAAGCATGAGGACATGCTAGAATCTAAGTGTGGGGAGGTTGACAAACCCCAATTTGAGGGTTTATCTTGTACTGATTTCAGGGGTTTTATCAATGATTCCACACACTTTCTATATGAAAATACAAGATTTTGCATTCCTTTCCTAGTTTCGCCTCATGAATGAAAACATGCTTATTTCGCACTAAAATAGATACATTTCTAATCTTCTCTTGATGCCATTCGATGCCGTGACTTGTGTGCTAAGTGGTTTCAGGATATAGAGTAGGAATGGACCGAAAGAGAGAAGGAAGACGGGTACAAAGGAAGGAAGCATGAGGATTAAGCTTTGGAAATTTCCGCATGGGCGCGTGCGCGCACTTGGCGCGCCCGCGCGGATAGGGCAACGTGAAGCCAAAGCCAAGAGCCGGCTTGAGAAGCGGCTAAGCCAGGATCTTCATGGGTGCGCACGCGTACATCACGCCTCCGCGCACATTACAAGACGTCTCAACGGCGCGTGCGCGTACCTTGCGCGTGCGCGCCGATTCGCGAATATGATTTTTTAAGAAGTCACGTGACTTAGGCGTGGAGGCAGTTAAGGATCCCATTTTGGGGAAACACCTTGGCGGGAAAAGCTTAAGAAGACCAAAGGAGCAAGGGTTAAGGACACTTAGTTAGTTCATTTTCTAGATCTAGATTTTTTGGGGGGAGAGGAGAGTTAGTTACACTTTTTGGGAGAAGAAGAGGGAGATTCCAAGCTTCACTAGGGTTCATCCTCATCTAACTTCTGAATTTTCAATGACTTTTTTGGTGAGATCCATTACAATTCTCACTCCACTTTGTTCATGTCATAGATTTTCTTCTCCAATTTCAAGTAGTAGATGCAATTGATCAATTCTCATAGATCTAGAATTCAACTTTGTAATTTTGGATTTCGTCTCTATTTTGAGAATTCGATTTTCATTGCTACTCTTTGAGACTTGTTGTTAGATCTTTGTGTTGCAATACTTTCAATTCGACTTTTCATCTCATTTTACTATGACTTTCCTTCTTGCTCATCACGTGTTTGATAAAATGACAACACTAGCTATGGAGTAGAATTTTCACACTTGGCATAGGGTTTGGTCCTTGGAAGAAGTTGAATAGTTGTATCAATAGTTGATTTGGAATTAGGGATTGCTAGTTGGCTTGGAGTGCACTAAAGCTAGATTCCCATAAGGTGAAGCTAGGACTTGTGACTCAAGTTGATTGCTTTCATTTGACCTCCCTCTATACCTAGGGGATAACTAAATGAAGCAAGACCTAATTGTTGTCAACATTGAATGGACTATAAGGATAGAATTTCTAATGCCAACCCTAAGCCAAGTCTTTTGATGATTGATTATTTGTTTCTCATTACTTTGCTAAAACCTTCAAAGAATTCCAACAAGGCTTACTAAATCAATAAGATGCACATTTTGGCAATTCCAAGGGAGAACGACTCGGGAGACTAGTACTCTCGGATATAGATTGTAGGTTTGTTTGATGAAGGATTTTGCGTCGGTTTAGACTATACTATGATTGATCATTTGATAATTTCTATACCGACAAAAAATTCATTTGTCAAGCATGTACAAATCGCGGGCAACCTACCTTTCCCCGCCAGATGTACCAATTTGACTGGGAAGCTATTCTCAGAGTTATTGCACTATCTGGCAGCCGTTGGATCTACGGATACCATCGTACCCGCCTTAAGAGAATATCGGCTTCAGCAAACAATGTGGCTTGTGGCTTCTACTGGCCTACCCTCTATAGAGATTCCCGAGAGTTTGTACGTAACTGTGACAGTTACCAGAGAACTGGTAATCTGCCTGATGGTTATGCCATGTCTCAACAAGAAATCTTGGAGATTGAGTTGTTTGATGTATGGGGTATTGACTTCATGGGACCTTTCCCACCATCATACTCAAACACTTATATTCTGGTTGCAGTCGACTATGTATCCAAATGGGTAGAGGCCATTGCCACACCCACTAATGATACTAAGACAGTGCTGAAGTTCCTCCAGAAACATATCTTTAGCAGGTTTGGTGTCCCTAGAGCACTAATTAGTGATGGGGGCACTCACTTCTGCAACAAACAGCTTTACTCTGCTATGGTCCGGTATGGAATTAGTCATAAGGTGGCAACTCCATATCATCCACAGACAAACGGGCAAGCTGAAGTCTCTAATAGAGAACTAAAAAGAATCCTAGAATGGACTATAAGTACCCGTAGAAAGGATTGGGCGAGAAGCTTGGATGATGCTCTGTGGGCTTACAGAACAGCATTCAAGACTCCTATAGGGACCTCTCCATACCAGCTTGTGTATGGTAAGGCCTGTCATCTGCCCGTGGAATTAGCTGGAGAAAAAAGATTGCGCCAGCTGAATGAGCTAGAGAAATTCAAACTCACTATTTTCGAAAATGCCAAGCTTTACAAAGAGAAAGCAAAAAGGTGGCATGACAGAAAGCTATCATCTAGAGTCTTTGAATCAGGACAGAAGGTTCTGCTGTTTAACTCTAGGCTCAGGCTATTTCCCAGGAAACTGAAATCCCGGTGGAGGGGACCATATGTGATTACAAATGTGTCACCATATGGCTATGTGGAGCTTCAAGACATTGATTCTAATAAGAAGTTTATTGTTAATGGACAGAGAATCAAGCATTATTTTGAAGGCAATGTTGAGCAAGAGTGCTCAAGGCTGAGGCTAGATTAAAAGCTCAGCAAGGTCTAGCTAAAGACAATAAAGAAGCGCTTGTTGGGAGGCAACCCAATGTTATTTAACTATATCTATTTAGTTTCCATTGCTATTTTATGTTTTCTATAGGTTGATGATCATGTGAAGTCACAAAAACTACTGAAAAATCAAAAACAGAATGAAAAACAGCATTAAAAATAGCTCACCCTGGAGGAAGAGCTTACTGGCGTTTAAACGCCAGTAAGAAGCAACAAGCTGGCGTTTAACGCCAGAAAGAAGCATCAAGCTGGTGTTAAACGCCAGAAACAAGCACCAACTTGGCATTCAACACCAAGAAAGGGGAAAAGCTGGCGTTTAACGCCAGAAACAAGCAGCAGTCTGGCGTTAAACGCCAGGATTGCACACTAAGGGCGTTTTGCATGCCTCAATGGAGCAGGGATGCTAAGTCCTTGACCCCTCAGGATCTGTGAACCCCACAGGATCCCCACCTACCTCACCATTCCAATTTAAACCATTTCCTTCCCATACCCACCCATTCACACACCTCCTTCTCCTCCACTTCTCCTTCTACTCACTTCTATCTTCTTTTGCTCGAGGACGAGCAAACCTTTTAAGTTTAGTGTGGAAAAAAGCGTTGCTTTTTGTTTTTCCGTAACCATTTATGGCACCTAAGGCCAGAGAAACCTCTAGAAAGAGGAAAAGGAAGGCAGTTGCTTCCATCCCCGAGTCATGAGAGATGGAGAGGTTCATCTCAAGGGTCCATAGTTCAGTGGTAGAGCATTTGACTGTAGATTAAAGAGCTATGAGGAAGGAGCAACAAAGACAAGGAAGAGACATAGAGGAGCTCAAGAGCACCATTTGTTCTTTAAAAAGAGGAAGACGCCATTCTCACTAAGGTGGACCCGTTCCTTAATCTCCTTGTTCTTATTTCTCTGTTTTTCGTTTACTATGCTTTATGTTTATTTATGTTTGGGTCTTATTACATGATCACTAGTATCTAAGTGTCTATGTCTTAAAGATATGAATGTCCTATGAATCCATCACCTTTCTTAAATGAAAAATGTTTTCTGAAAAAAGAAAAAGAAGTAGATGAATTTCGAATTTTAAAATAGTTTAATTATTTTGATGTGGTGGCAATACTTTTTGTTTTCTGAATGAATGCTTGAACAGTGCATATGTCTTTTAAATTTGTTGTTTATGAATGTTAAAATTGTTGGCTCTTGAAAGAATGATGAAAAAGGAGAAATATTATTTGATAATCTGAAAAATCATAAAAATGATTCTTGAAGCAAGAAAAAGCAGTGAAGAACAAAGCTTGCAGAAAAAAATGCGAAAAAAAAAAAGAAAAAGCAAGCAGAAAAAAAAAGCCAAAAGCTCTTTAAATCAAAAGGCAAGGGTAATAAAAAAGGATCCAAGGCTTTGAGCATCAGTGGATAGGAGGGCCTAAAGAAAAAAAATCCTGGCCTAAGCGGCTAAACCAAGCTGTCCCTAACCATGTGCTTGTGGCGTGAAGGTGTCAAGTGAAAACTTGAGACTGAGCGTTTAAAGTCGAGGTCCAAAACAAAAAAAAAGAGTGTGCTTAAGAACCGTGGACACCTCTAAGTAGGGACTCTAGCAAAGCTGAGTCACAATCTAAAAAGGTTCACCCAGTTATGTGTCTGTGGCATTGATGTATCCGATGGTAGTACTGGAAAACAAAGTGCTTAGGGCCACGGCCAAGACTCATAAAGTAGCTGTGTTCAAGAATCAGCATACTGAACAAGGAGAATCAATAACACTATCTGAATTCTGAGTTCCTATAGATGCCAATCATTCTGAACTTCAAAGGATAAAGTGAGATGCCAAAACTGTTCAGAAGCAAAAAGCTAATAGCCCCGCTCATCTAATTAAGACTGATCTTCATAGATGTTTTTGAAATTCATTGTATATTTTCTTCTTTTTATCCTACTTTGTTTTTAGTTGCTTGGGGACAAGCAACAATTTAAGTTTGGTGTTGTGATGAGTGGATAATTTATACGCTTTTTGGCATTATTTTTAGGTAGTTTTTAATATGTTTTAGTCACTTTTTATTATATTTTTATTAGTTTCTAGGAAAAATTCATATTTCTAGACTTTACTATGAGTTTGTGTGTTTTTCTGTGATTTCAGGTATTTTCTGGCTGAAATTGAGGGAGCTGAGCAAAAATCTGATTCAGGCTGAAAAAGGACTGCTGATGCTGTTGGATTCTGACCTCCCTGCACTTGGAATGGATTTTTTAGAGCTACAGGAGTCCAATTGGTGCGCTCTCAATTGTGTTGGAAAGTAGACATCCAGAGCTTTCCAGCAATATATAATAGTCCATACTTTGCTCAATGATAGACGACGTAAACTGGCGTTCAACGCTAGTTCCATGTTGCATTCTGGCGTTAAACGCCAGAAACAGGTTACAAGTTGGAGTTAAACGCCAGAAACAGGTTACAACCTGGCGTTTAACTCTAGAAACAGCCTAGGCACATGTAAAGCTCAAGTCTCAGTCCCAGCACATACCAAGTGAGCCCCAAAAGTGGATTTCTGCAATATCTATCATAGTTTACTTATTTTCTGTAAACATAGGTTACTAGTTTAGTATTTAAACAACTTTTAGAGATTTATTTTGTATCTCATGACATTTTTAGATCTGAACTTTGTACTCTTTGATGGCATGAGTCTCTAAACTCCATTGTTGGGGTGAGGAGCTCTGTTGTGTCTCGATGAATTAATGCAACTATTTCTGTTTTCTATTCAAACACGATTGTTTCTATCTAAGATGTTCATTCGCACTTCAATATGATGGATGTGATAATCCATGACATTCATCACCATTCTCAACCTATGAATGCGTTCCTAACAACCACCTCCATTCTACCTTCGATTGAATGAGTATCTCTTGGATTCCTTAATCAGAATCTTCGTGGTATAAGCTAGAATCCATTGGCAGCATTCTTGAGAATCCGAAAAGTCTAAACCTTGTTTGTGGTATTCCAAGTAGGATTTAGGGCGTAGTGACAAATGCAAAAGGATCAATGGATCCTATTCCAGCATGAGTGAGAACTGACAGATGATTAGCCGTTCGGTGACAGCGCACCTGGACCATTTTCACTGAGAGGACGGATGGTAGCCATTGACAACGGTGATCCACCAACACACAGCTTGCCATAGGAGGAACCTCGCGTACGTGAAGAAGAAGACAGGGGAAAGCAGAGATTCAGAAGACAAAGCATCTCCAAAACTCCAACATATTCTTCATTACTGCATAACAAGTATTTAATTCATGCTCTTTTATTTTTCGCAATCCAAACTGATAATTATAATTGATATCCTGACTAAGAATCACAAGATAACCATAGATTGCTTCAAGCCAACAATCTCCGTGGGATTCGACCCTTATTCACGTAAGGTATTACTTGGACGACCCAGTGCACTTGCTGGCTAGTGGTACGAGTTGTGAAAAGCGTGATTCACAATTCGTGCACCAGCTTGCTTCTCTTTTTTTTCGCATATACATATATTTTTTTTCTTTTATTGCTTTTTTGATGCTTTTTCTTGCTTCAAAAATCATTTTTTTTTCGATTTTTCAGATTACCAATAATACTTTTCCTTTTTCATCATTCTTTCAAGATTCAACATTCTTAACTCCAACATCAAATATGCACTATTCATTCATGCATTCAGAAAGTAAAAGCAATGCCACCACATCAACATAATTGAACTATTCTTATTATATAACTCGAAATTTAAGTATCTCCCTATTCTTTTCAAATAAAATTTTCTTTCAAGCAAAATGAGAGATGCATGGAATATTTCATAGCTTTAAGGCATAAAATAAAGATGATCATGCACTAGAAACAGACAATAAGATAAAATACATGGAAAAACAGAAAAATAACATAGGCAACAAGGGATTAAGGGAACGGGTCCACCTTAGTAACGGCGGCTACTACTCCCTCTTTGGAATCCAATTGAGAGCTTGATGTCTTCTAAGTCACACTCCTGTCTCTGTTGTTCTTTGCTCATGGCTCTTTGATCTTCTCTTATTTCATAGAGGATGGTGGAATGCTCTTGATGTCCCATCCTCAACTGATCCATGTTGGAGTTTAATTCTTCTAGAGAAGTATGCAATTGGTCCCAATAGCCTTGGGGAGGAAAATGCATCCCTTGAGGCATCTCAGGGATTTTTTGTTGAGGCAGCTCCACATGCTCTTGTTGATGTGCATGTGTAGGCTCTCTAGTTTGCTCCATCCTTCTTTCAGTGATGGGCTTGTCCTCCTCAATAGGGATGTCTCTTTCTATGACAATTTCAGCTGAATTGCACAAGTGACAGATAAGGTGGGGAAATGCCAGCCTTGCTAAGGTGGAAGGCTTTTCAGCTTTCTTGTACAATTCTTGAGGTATTACCTTATGTACCTCCACCTCACTTCCAATCATGATGCAATGAATCATGATGGCTCTGTTAATGGTCACTTCTGACCGATTGCTAGTAGGGATGATGGAGCGTTGGATGAATTCCAACCATCCTCTAGCTACGGGCTTGAGGTCAAGCCTTCTTAGTTAGATAGGCTTGCCTTGAGCATCCCTCTTCTACTGAGCTCCTTCCACACAAATGTTTGAAAGGACTTGGTCCAGCCTCTGATCAAAATTGACTCTTCTAGTGTAAGGATGTGGTTCTCCTTGCATTATTGGCAAATAGAGCGTCAACCTTACACTTTTCCGGCTGAAATCCAAGGGTCGCCCTCGGACCATGGTGCTCCAATTTTTGGGATGTGGGTTCACACTAGTATCATGGTTTTTAGTGACCCATGCATTAGCATAGAACTCTTGCACCATCAAGATTCCAACTTCCGGGATAGGATTGGTTAGGACTTTCCAACGTCTCCTCCGGATTTCTCGTCGAATCTCCAGGTACTCATTCTTTTTTAGCCTAAAGGGGACTTCAGAAATCAACCTTTTCTTTGCCACTACTTCATAAAAGTGGTCTTGATGAGCTTTGGTGATGAATCTCTCCATCTCCCAAGGTTCGGAGGTGGAAGCAACAGCTTTCCCTTTCCACTTTCTAGAGGATTCTCCGACTTAGGGTGCCATAAGTGTGAATGAAAAGCAAAAAGCAAGGCGTTTTCGACACCAAACTTAAAAGCTTTGCTCATTCTCGAGTAAAATATGAACAAAAGAGAAAAAAAGAGTAGAAAAAGAAGAAAATATGGGAGATGGAGGCAGAGTGTGATTTGGCCAAGTGGGGGCTTTAGTGGATGAATGTGTGTGTATGAAGGATTGGAGGAAGGGGTATTTATAGGGGTAGGATAGGGTAGGGTTCGAATGAATGAGTGGGAATTGGGTGGAAAATTTGAATTTGAAGTGGGTGGGGGTTGGTGAGAGTTATGATGGGTTTTGGGAAGAGATATGGACGTGATTAGTTGAGGGTTTATGGGGAAAAGTGTGTGGGGAAGAGTGAAAGTAAGAGAGAGAAGAAGGTGGGATAGGTGGAGATTCTGTGGGACCCACTGGTCCTGAAAGGCTAGGAAATTTGAATTTTCTGCCCCCTTGTAGGTGTTGAACGCCCAGCTTCATGCTCCTCATAGGGCGTTGAACACCCATAGAAGACCTCCTTCCTGGCGTTTAACGCCAGGTCTCTGCCTCCTGGCTGGCATTCAACGCCAGCAATGCTGCTCTGCTTGGGCGTTGAACGCCCATTAGGGATAGCCTGTGTGGCGTTCAACGCTAGAATTGGCTGCTCTTCATGGGCGTTGAACGCCCATTCTGGCCCCCTTGTCTGGCATTCAACACCAGCAAGATGCCTGCTCCAGGGTGTTCTGTTTCCAGTTCCGATTGCCTCTGTTTCTGTTCTAACTACTACACATGATCGTAAACTTAAAGAAATAAATATAAAATACTGATATAACTTAAATAAACTTAAAGATAAATAAGAAAACTTTAATTATTGATGGGTTGCCTCCCAACAAGCGCTTCTTTAACGTCACTAGCTTGATGGCTAGCTCCTTATAGAGATGGATATGGGCTTAGAATTTCACCCCTTACAGTGAACTTCTTGCCTATGCTCTTATGGATGAGCTCCACATGCTCTAGAGGCAGGATCTTATTCACTGTGTGTAGAATGACTGGGTTGTCGGTGAAAACAACTCTCATGCCAGGTGAGAGGCCTTCAATGGGGATCTTCTTGTTCTTCCAGCCTTTAGGTACTTTCTTCTTAGTACCTTTACTCTCAGTGCTTGGTGATGGCTGCCCAACACCAAACTTATAATTGGTGTCTAAGGGCTCTATATAACTTTGCACTGAGAGAGAGGGTTGGAATACTAGGTGTTGCACAACTGTCTCTCTTTTGTTAGAGGGAGAGTTAGGGTTAGCCATCTTGAGCAAGATGTGGTCCTCCCATAATTGTAGAATCAGCTCTCCCTTTGCTACATTGTGATGGCATTGGCAGTGGCTAGAAAAGGTCTTACAAGGATGACGGATTCATCCTTGTCTTTCCCAGTATCCAAGATCATGAAATCTGTAGGGATGTAAAGGTTCTCAACCTTTACTAAGAGATCCTCTACCAGACCATATGCCTTTTTCATTGACTTGTCTGTCATCTCTAGTGAGATTCTTGCAGCTTGTACCTCAAAGATTCACAGTCTCTCTATTATGGAGAGTGGCATAAGGTTTATGCTTGACCCTAGGTCATACAAAGCCTTCTCAAAGGTAATGGTGCCTATGGTGCAAGGAATTAGGAAGCGTCCGGGATCCGGAAGCTTCTGAGGTAGTTTCTGTTGAACCAAGGCATTAAATTCCTTGGTGAGCACTAGGAGTTCTTCCTTCAATGCCTCTATTCCAAATAACTTGGCATTTAGCTTTATGAGGACTCTTAGGTAACAAGTAACTTGCTCTTCCCTAGTTTCCTCTTCCTCATCAGAGGAGGAGTGATCCTTATAATCCATAATTTGTAACAAAGGCATTCAATGGAACTTCTATGGTCTCCTCATGACCCTTAGTTGCCTTCAATTCTTCAATAGAGAAGTCTTTAGTGGGCGTTGAACGCCCAGTAAGGACTTCCTTACTAGCGTTCAATGCCAGAGTATCCCCTTTAGATTCGGCCTCAGCTTCCACAATGATGACCTTACACTCTGCTCTTGGATTTACTTCAGTGTTACTTGGGAGGGTGTTAGGAGGGGTCTCAGGGATTCTCTTACTCAGCTGACTAACTTGTACCTCCAGATTTCTGATGGAGGACCTAGTTTCTGTTATGAAACTGTGAGTGGTCTTAGAGAGTTCAGAGACTATGGTTGCTAAGTAAAAAAGGCTCTGCTTTGAAGGCTCCATATTTTGCTGAGAAGAAGGGAATGGTTTATTATTAAACCTATTCTGGTTTCTTCCAGATTGATTATTGTTAAAGCCTTCCTGAGGCTTCTGTTGATCTCTCTATGAAAGGTTAGGATGATTTTTCCATGAGGAGTTGTAAGTGTTTCCATAGGGTTCTCCCATATAATTCATCTCCTCCATTGTAGGTTGATCTGGATCATAAGCATCTCCATCATAGGAGGTGTCTTGAGTGATGCTAGCTACAGCTTGCATTCCAGTCAAATGCTGAGAGATCATATTGACCTGTTGAGTCAAGATCTTGTTCTGAGCCAATATGGCATTTAGAGTGTCAATCTCCAAGACTCCTTTCTTCTGAGCTACCCCATTGTTTATAGGGTTTCTCTCAGAAGTGTATATTAATTGGTTGTTTGCAACCATTTCAATGAGTTTCTGTGCCTCTTCAGGCATTCTCTTCAAGTGGAGTGATCCACCAGCAGAATGGTCCAATGACATTTTGGACATCTCAGATAGACCATCATAGAAAATTCCTAGGATCGTCCATTCTGAGAGCATATCAAGAGGACATCTCCTGATCAGTTGCTTGTATCTTTCCCAAGCTTCATAGAGGGATTCACCCTCTTTTTGTCCGAAAGTTTGAACTTCCACCCTGAGCTTGCTCATCTTTTGAGGTGGAAAGAACTTGGCCAAGAAAGCATTGACCAACTTTTCCCAAGAGTCTAGGCTTTCCTTAGGTTGAGAATCCAACTATATCCTAGCTCTGTCTCTAACAGCAAAAGGGAAATGCCTAAGCCTGTAGACCTTAGGATCCACTCCATTGGTCTTAACAGTATCATAGATTTGTAAGAATTCAGATAGAAATTGATGTGAGTCTTCTAGTGGAAGTCCATGGAATTTACAATTCTGTTGCATTAGAGAAACTAACTAAGGCGTAAGCTCAAAGTTATTTGCTCTAATGGCATGTATGGAGATACTTCTTCCATAGAAGTCAAAAGTGGGTGCAGTGAAGTCACCAAGGACCTTCCTTGCATCTCCTCCATTATTATGATCAGCTACCATGTTTGTGTTTTCAGTTTCTTGTTCAAAAAGTTCTATGAGGTCTCTGCTAGAGTGTTATGCTTTAACTTGTTGTAAATGCTTCCTTAGGGTCCTCTCAGGTTCAGGATCAGGATCAAAAAGAGGTTCTTTATCTCTGTTCCTGCTCATAAACAAGAAAAAGAAAAACAAGAAAGAAAGAGAATGGGAATTTCTATGTTAAAGTATAGAGAACACCCTGTGAGATGTGAAGAAGAAAGAAGAATGAAGATAGGGGAATGGGAGGAAGAATTTGAATAGAGGGGTAGAAGAATTTGAATTTTAAGATGTAAAAAGGGAAACTAGAATTAAAATATTTTTGTTTTTATTTTAATTATTAATTGAATTCAAAAAACACGAAGGAAATTAAAAGCTAATTAGCTAAAAAGATTTGAAAATTGAAAGATGATTTTCGAAAAAGAAGAGAGAAAAATTAGTTAGGAAGTTTTGAAAAAGATAGAAAGAGAAAGGAGAGTATTAAAGAGATATCAAACTTTTAAAATAAGATAAAACAAGTAACTAATTAAGAAATATTTGAAAATAAGATAAGATAGGAGATTTGAAAAAGATTTTATTTTTAAAAATTTTAAATTTAAAATTGGAAAGAAAAAGTCAACAAGATAAGATAAGAATTGAAAAGATTTGAAAAAGATTGGATTTTGAATTTTGAAATTGAAACAAGATAAGATAAAGATTTGAAAATAAGTTGGAAAGATAAGACATGGTGAAGATTTGAAAAAGATTTGAATTTAAAATTTAAAATTAAGATAAGATAAGATAATAATTTGAAATTTAAAGAAAGATGAACCAAAGATAAGATAAAGATTTGAAAAAGTTTTAAATTTTAAAATTTTAAAAGAAAGATAAGACAGAAAAGCATCAAATTAAAAGAAAAGATTTGAAAAAATTTAAAAAGATAAGATTCGAAATTTGATTTTACTTACAAGAAAATACCAAACTTTAAAAATTTTTAAATCAAAATAAAAAAAGAAAGCAAGATTTTCGAAATTTTTGAATAAAGATAGAAAAGATATTTTTTATTTTTTCAAATTAATTAAGAGAAAAACAACCAAAAGACACCAAACTTAAAATTTTTAAATCAAAGATACTAGTTTTTTTCGAAAATTAAAAAGAAAAATACCAAAAGGCACCAAACTTAAAATTTTTAAGATCAAAACAAGAAAAGAAACAAGAATGACTTGAATACCAAGAAGAACAACTCAAGAACAAATTCGAAAATTTTTAGAAAAGAAAAACATACAAGGACACCAAACTTAAGAACTGACACTAGACTCAAACAAAAAGACACAATTTTCGGAAAAAAATTTTGGAAAAAGAAAACAAGAATGTTCAAACTTTTAACAAGAACAAGAATAAAAGACTCACACAAAAGACAAAGATTAATAGTGAAAAGAAAAGGTGTTGAAAAATTCTTGAAAAGAAAACAAAAGACACAAAACAAAATAATAAAAAGTACCTAATCTAAGCAACAAGATAATCCGGTAGACCGGCAAGTGCACCGGGTCATCCAAGTAATACCTCAGGTGAGTGAAGGTCGATCCCATGGAGATTGTTGGTTTGAACAAGAAATGGTTACCTTGTAGATCTTAGTCAGGAGATTAGAAGAGATGATAGTTGATGCACCACTATTTCGTGGTATATCTTATGCTTAATTGAGTGGATTTTATCCACTAAACTCACTCTTATTCACATAATTCGCATGTTTTACATTTTCCTTCCTAATTTTATGCTATGATTGAAAACATGCTTCTTTGGCCTTAAATTGATAATTATTAATCCTCTCTTATTACCATTTGATGCCTTGATATGTGTGTTAAGAATTTTCAGAGTTTATAAGGCAGGAATGGCTTAGAGGATGGAAAGGAAGCATGCAAAAGTGGAAGGAATACAAGAAATTGAAGGAATTGCTAAGCTGTCCAACCTAACCTCTTCGTACTAAATCGACCATAACTTGAGCTACAGAGGTCCAAATGAGGCAGTTTCAGTTGCGTTGGAAATCTAACATCCGGGGCTTCAAAATGATATATAATTTGCCATAGTTGTCCTGAAGATAAGCGACACGCATGCGTGCATCTGCGAAAATTCAACGTATCTGAATTTGCCCCCAGCGATTTCTGGGCTGTTTTTGACCCAGTTCTCGGCCCAGAAAACACAGATTAGAGGCTGCAGAGTGGAGGAATGAGAGGACACAACTTTCATTCACATAATTTTAGGGTTTAGATGTAGTTTTCTAGAGAGAGAGGCTCTCTCCTCTCTCTAGGATTTAGGATTCCTAGTTTTATGCTTGAGTTGGATATTGACAGAGTCTCTACCCCGTTGAAGTCTTTATCATTCTAGTTTGTTTTCTTTTTCCCTTACTCTTTCATATCTTTAATCTTTGTCCAGAGTTACCATTGGATTATTTTTAGAATTTATTAATGTAAGAAGTATTTTTCCATTTAAATTTTATTATTTGTTTAATTGCTTCCAATTGATTTTAATTACCATGTTCCCTTTTTACTTCTCTTATAAGGTTACGAAGATGGTATTCATGTTGACAGAGTAGACTCCCAACTTGACTTGGGAGTTGATTAAAAGGAGACCCTTGAGTTAGAATGCTCAAGTGATTAGTTAAATTGGAAGTTGTTAGCTAATTCTCTATTTACAAACGGTAATCCTTCCCAAGGGAGAGGATTAGGACTTGCGAATAAGAGTTAGCTCAATCATTTGACTTTCCTTTATTTAGTAAAGGTTAACTAAGTGAAAATAACAACCTCTTGATACTACACTTGAGAAAATCCAACAAGGATAGAACTTCCAATTAATCATTTCCCCGGTCAAGGCTTTTTATTCTGAATATATAAATCTCTTTTAATTTACATTGCTTCAATTTATAATCATTTATTTTTCCACTCTCCAACTCCCAAAATATCTCAGAAAATCTCATATGATAAACACACTTCCCTGTAATTCCTTGAGAGATGACCCGAGGTTTAAATACTTCGGTTATTACTTTTTAGGGGTTTTGTTACTTGTGACAACCAAACTTTTTTATGAAAGGATTCTTTGTTGGTTTAGAAACTATACTTGCAACGAGAATTTATTTGTGAATTCTTTACTAGCAAAAATTTGATCATCAAAAGAATGGTGACGTTGCCGGAGAATTGCAATCGTGTGCCTTATTATTGGTTATAGTAAATATTTACTTTTTTCTTGTTTGCTAGTTTTTGTTAGTTTAGGAATTAATTGCTTATTTTTACTAGTTTTTGTTTTTATTTTCTTTTGATACTATGAACTCTCACCCCTCTGGCTATGAGTTTGGTTCGAATTATGTTGTAGGGAATGGAAGCTATAATGGGAACATGCATCAAGGTTGGAACAATCAAAGATGGGAGGAGTCACAAGGATCTGATCAACCCTTTCGGCAACAACCCCAAGGCAATGGTTATGGTGGACCCTTTCGTGACAACCAACCTCCACCAAATTACTATGACCAAGAGCCATTCCAAGAAGCATACCAAGATAATGGCTATGGTGAGCACTCTTTTGATTATCAAGAACCACCACCATACGCCTATGAACCCCTCCTCAACATAATTTTGAACCACCATACTCACAAGCCCCTTACCACCAAACACCCCCATATGAACCTAATCCTTATCCACCATACCAACTACCATATGAACCACACATAGAACCACCCCAATTCCAAAACAATTGCCCCCCTTCATCTTCCTATGACGAGATGCTTCAATCTCTTGCACAAGGACAAAAGACCCTAGAAAGCACACTTACCGGTCTGACCTCCGCTATACAAGCCCTCGTTTCCTAGATTAGATCATCGAATACCTCCAACAATCAACCCTCAACCTTTAGTACACCCCCTTTTCAATCCCATAATGATCTCTCTATCCCATCACCACCCTCCATGAAGGAGCACCCACATCCATCAATCCAAGAGCAACGTGATCCCAATGATGCCACTGACCCAGAACAAGAGAGAAGGGATCGGTTTTGCAAATTCATACTTCACAAGAAGCTAGAGGAGGCCCCAAAGGTGAAGGTAGTAGAGACCCTTGAGGAAAGTTGTCATGAAGGGGAAGACATCAAGGAGGAGTCTAATTTTGTACTAGCGCAAGTGGAGAAAGCCGAAACTATCAAAGAAGAAGAGGTGGTCAAAGACTTAGGAGATGCAGAACCTCCATGGGAAACTCAAGTCATAGCGCCTCCTTCCAAGACGTTTGAATTTGATGTTGAAGAGGGTGTACAACCTCCAAGGCATATCATGGTTGAAGACTTAGAAGCTGTTGATCATGATATGAGTTCAATAGTAAATGAGTTTCTACCTACAGTTGAACTCTCTCCCATTGAACTAGAGGAAGAGGTTACTGTTGCAGAAGGTTGTCAAGAGGTGGAAGTTGTCAAGGAGGAGCTCAAGGGAATGGAGCTGGAAATCACCTTGCCAAAGTTGTTAGAAACCTCTCCCCCAAAGTCATCACCATCCATTCCTTCATTCAAGTGGGTAAATCTTTCATCTCTAAGCTTAATTAACCCACTTGAGTATGCTTTGCTTGAGACGGATGGGCAACTTAGAGCTCTTTGTGGCTTTAAGAGTAAGAGGGAGATGGTTAGTGGTAGGAGTCATCCTACAAGGTTTAATATGGTTGCATACTCAAAGTTGAAGTGCAAGGATTGGTGTAGAGCTCGATTGAATGGGTCTAGGAGGCTGTTTGGATGTCTCAGTGAGAATTCCAATTGCTCACCACCCAAGTGGAGAAATGATGATCAACAAGAAGACGAGTGTAGTAACAAGATTTGGGATCCGGGCATACAAGAGGATCAACTTTGGGAGCTTAAAGCTTGTTAAGAACTCCATCAACGCTTGGGGAATGTACCTGGAATTGATAGAAACTATTGGAAATCCAAGTGTTGGTGGAAGTTTCAGGATGATTTCAAGCACAAGCCACCATTACAAGGAGCTCACCAAATATCCAACTTAAGGACTCTAACTAAAAGTGCTAGGTGGGAGACAACACACCATGGTACGATCTTTCATTTTTATTCTTAGTTTTATTTTATTTTATTTTTATTAGTGTTCATTAATGATTTCTGCATAATCACCTGTATTCTGCATTTTTCATCCTTTATAAAAAAAATGGTGGATCGACGCGCAAGCATCTACAACACGCACGCGTCGTTTGTGTGCGCAACTGAACAAAGAGTTGCGCGAGAGACGCGCGGGAGCGGTGCGTTGCGCACAAGCCACGCCACGCGTACGCGTACCTCACGCGTATGCGTACCTCACACGTACACATCCCCTGCAGAAAAGTTCAACCCACGCGTAAGCGTCGGCGACGCGTATGCGTGGGAATGAAAATCGGCGTAAAAAGCACATTGAACAAAGAGTTGTGTGGCCATGGTGCTGGAGTTGTGCAAGAAGGCACGCGTACGCGTGAGCGTCTGAGCGACGCGCACGTGTCATTTTGCACTTTTGGCCACCCACACGTACGCGTGAGCGACGCTTACGCGTCTTATGGCTGTCTCTATTTTCACGCGTGCGCGTGATGCCCACGTGCGCGTCATGTCCCGTTTTTCATTCCTTTCTCCTTTCTTCTCTCTTTTCTCCTTCTTTCTTTCTCCTTTCTTACTTTCTTCTTCTTCATCTCTTCAACTTCTCATCCCTATTCTTCTCCATTCTATTTTATTTAATTTATTTGCATACTTTCATTCATTGCATTTCAATTGTGTGCATATTTTACCATTGGTGTTAAATATCCTTATTTAACTGTTGCATCTTTTCTTGCATTATTCTGGTGCTTCGTGACTTGTTCTTAACTGTTGGGTGTTATTAATTATAAGTCAATGCTAATTTTATGATCCTGGTATTCTTTTTGCATTGACATGAACTTATACTATCTTGTATTACCCACACTCTCTTCCCCTTTGTTGTAATTTTTACACTACTAATATGCCGTTTGCTTCTACTGTCCTCTCTCTTGCATGTTGTAGCTACCATGTAATTGATACCCTCATTATTTGGCATTAACGAACCCATGTTTTATTTCTTTTCTTATCTTCGTTTCTGGGTTACTTTTCTTCCTTTTTCTCTTCTTTCAGGATGGCCACCGAGAAGGGTGACGTTAGGATTTTTGCCAGTAAAGAAGTTCATAAAAACAGTCGCATTGTAGATATAGTCTCTAAACTAACAAAAATCCCTTCGTGCAAACGTTTTGGTTGTCACAAGTAACAAACCCCTTTTAAAATTGATAACCGAGTATTTAAACCTTGGGTCGTCTTCTCAAGGAACTGCAAGGAAGTATGTTCTTATTATTGGTTATGGAGGTTGTAAAATCGGGGTTGAGAGTGAAGAGTACATATGACAAATAATTTAAATGGCAATTAAAATAAATAAATATTGTAAAGCAAACTTTTAGCAAGGTAAGAGAAATTGGAAGTCCAACTTAGTTATTCCTATCAACAATAGTGAAAGTTGAATCTTAATTCCACTTAGTTAACCTTTACTAAAGTAAAGAAAAGTCAAGGGACTAATTAGTTTGACCTTCGAATCCTATTTATTTCCTAAGAAAAAGTTGGGATTATTGAAGTTCAGTTCAATTAGCAAGATAATGATTATCAATTATGCTGAGTTTAATAATGTTGAGTTACTGATTTCTTAACCAAGACCAAAAAGAAAAAAAGTAAAATTGTTGGAATAAAAATGTCCTTAGATGGGAAGCAATAATAACTTAAATTAAAGAGAACAATAATAAACTGAAATACCTCAAATAATCATTAATTCAAATAATAATCTGTAACATGGAATAATTCATAAGTTAATTGGGCAACATCTGTAGATACGAATAAAAGCATTAAAGTAAAAGTAGCATAGAAACATAAATTAAAGTAAATATTAAACCTGGATCGAGAGTCACTCTTAAAAACTAAGAGAAGTCCTAAATCCTAATCCAAGTCCTAAATCCTAAGAGAGAAAGGAGAGAATCTCCCTCTCAAAACTAAATCTAAATCATGGTAAGTAATAAAAAATGCGAGCTCCCTTAGAATGGATATATTCCCCCACTTTATAGCCTCCAATCTGTGCTTTCTGGGCCGAAAACTGGGTCAGAAACAGCCCAGAAATCGCCACCTGCATATTCTGATACGTTCAGGTCGCGGACAAGTGACGCAGAGGCGTCGTCCACGCGGCCGCGCAGATTGAAGTTCGCAGATGCGATGCGTCCGCGTGGATCACGCGTTCGCGTCGCCTAGCATCAGGGAAACTATGGAATATTATATATCAAATCGAAGCCCCAGACGTTAGCTTTCCAACGCAACTAGAAACGCATCATTTGGACCTCTGTAGCTAAAGTTATAGCCGTTTGAGTGCAAAGAGATCAGGCTAGACAGCTTAGCAGTTTCTCCAACTTCTTGTATTCCTTCCACTTTTGCATGCTTTCTTTCCATCCTCTGAGCCATTCATGCCCTGTAATCTCTGAAAACACTTAACACACATATCAAGGCATCTAATGGTAATAAGAGATGATTAATAATAAGCAAATATAAGATCAAAGAAGCATGTTTTCAATCATAGCACAAAACCAGGAAGGAAAATGTAAAACATGCAAATAGTATGAATAAGTGGGTAAAGAGTTGATAAAAACCACTCAATTGAGTACAAGATAAACCATAAAATAGTGGTTTATCAACCTCCCCACACTTAAACAATAGCATGTCCTCATGCTAAGCTCAAGAGAAGCTATAAAAATGAAGAGGAATGGTAGGATGTATGAAATGCAATCCTATCTATATGAATGCAACTACATGCAAAATATTTCTACCTACTTGGTTTAAAAGTAAACAAGTTCTCCAAGACAAATACAAACCAATTTCCACTAATTCAAATCGTACAATAAAAAGCAAGTAAACTTGTAAGAAGACAGCTCATGAAAGCAGGGAACATAGAATCAAGCATTGAACCCTCACTGGTAGTGTATATCACTCTAATCTCTCAAGTGTATAGGGTTATTCACTCTACTCTTCTCTAGTCATGCTTTCTAAACCTTGTTCTTCATCTAACCAATCAACAATTTTTAATATACCAATGCAAACATCATGAGGTCTTTTTCAAGGTTGTGATGGGGCTAAGGTAAGGGTAAAGGTATATATATGGCTAAGTGAGCTTTATAAATTGAATCTTTAATTAACCTAAGCTCTCACCTAATATACATATACTCTATATACTTTTAAATTCATGCCTAGCTACCCATAATTCCCACTTTTGTATAATTTTCATATTCATGTACCAAATTTTTTTTCTTTAATTTTTATCACATGTGCATTGATCTTTTATTAAACTTAATATTGGGGTAATTTTGTCCCCTTATTTACTTATTTATTGAGTATTTTTGGATTTTTCTCTTTTTTTTCTTTTTTTTTTCTTGTTTTTTTTTTGTGTAGAGAAACAAACATAACTTATCAATGCACATGGATTTTCTATTATTTTTCTATTTTGGTTTTTCATGAGTAGGTTCCCAAATTCCTGATATTCAAATAAATTAGAAACATTATACTTTTCCTTTATTAACCCATGTTCCCACAGTTTTCCGACACTTAATTAACACACTATCTTAAGCTAACCAAAGATTCAATTGGGATAATTAATTTGTTTTCCGCTTAAGGCTAGTGATGTGGTAAGATATAGAACAAATGGGGATTTCAAGGCTCAAAGTGGCTGACAAGGGTGATTTAAAGGGTAGGCTTATTTGGGATAAGTGAGCTAAAATCAAATAATGGCCTCAATCATATGCAAGCATGTAAATACACTAAATATTGGACATATAGACTGAAGTAAAGATCACAATTATAAAGAAGTAAACACACAAGAATAAAATATTTATGGTTAAATAATGTAACCATGTAAATAAGCTCAAAATCTCACAGGTTGTGTGTTCTTTGGCTCAAAAACTATGTTCCAAATACAACTTCAAACAAATTTAACAAAAAAATTTTCAATTTAAATTAGTGAAATTTTTCAAAAATAGGGTCGTTAGAAGAATTTTATTACTTTAACCAAGTAGTAACTAGATGCATAAAATCAAACAAATATGCAAATGCAAAAACTAATTTAACAAAGAAAATTAAACATTGGTGCTAAAATATGAAGTGACTAACCCATGGAAGTCGGTATCGACCTCCCCACACTTAAAGATTGCACCATCTTCGGTGCATGCTGAGATGTGCAGGTGGACGGGCTGTTCCAACTGATGCTTTTCTTCAAGGATTGTGCTTATGTACTTGTTTGTCTCCCCATGTAAACGTCTTCTGGTTCCCTTCCGGGTGGCCATCCTGAAAGAGAAAAGGGAAGAAGAGTAACCCAGAAATAGAGATAAGAAAATAAAAGAAGTATGGGTGGGTTAATGCCAAATGATAAGGGTCTCATTTACATGGAAGCTTCAACATGTAAGTGAGAAAACAATAGAAGCCATGGCATACCAGTGGTGCAAAATTGCAACAATGGAGAAGAGAGTGGAGAAAGAGAGATAATATAAACCCATGTCAATGCAAAAAGTAATACAGGTATAAAAGATTGGCATTGATTTAAATAATATTACCTAACCAGAATAAAACAAGTCATAAGCACCAAGATAATACCAGAAAAGATATAATAGTTGAATAAGAACATTTGAACACCAATAGAAAAATAAAAATATGCAATGAATGAAAGTATGCAAATAAATTAAATAAAATAAAATAAAATATAAGAAGAATGAGAAGGGAAAGAAGGGAAGAAGAAGTAAGTAAGAAAAGAGGGAGGAAAAATTAGGATTGGGAGAGAAAAGATAAGTGGTGCACGAAATTGTGATGTCCAGGCTCAAACAATCCCTGGCAACGTGAGCAACTTGGTGCGCTGATCTCAATACATAATTGTCACAACTTCGATACAACTAACCAGCAAGTGCACTGGGTCGTCCAAGTAATACCTTACGTGAGTAAGGGTCGAATCCCACGGAGATTGTTGGTATGAAGCAAGCTATGGTCACCTTGTAAATCTCAGTCAGGCGGATATAAAGTGATAATGGTGTTTTCGAATATATAATAAAATAGAGATAGAGATACTTATGTAAATCATTGGTAGGAATTTCAGATAAGCGAATGGAGATGCTTTTCGTTCCTCTGAACCTCTGCTTTCCTGCTATCTTCATCCAATCTGTCTTACTCCTTTCCATGGCTGGCTGTATGCAAGGGCATCACCGTTGTCAGTGGCTACATCCCCTCCTCTCAGTGAATAATATGCTCACGCACCCTGTCACGGCACGGCTATTCATCTGTCGGTTCTCGATCATGCTGGAATAGGATTCACCCTCCTTTTGCGTCTGTCACTAACGCCCAGTACTCGCGAGTTTGAAGCTCGTCACAGTCATTCAATCATTGAATCCTACTCGGAATACCACAGACAAGGTTTAGACTTTCCGGATTCTCTTGAATGCCGCCATCATTCTAGCTTACGCCACGAAGATTCTGGTTAGGAGATCTAAGAGATACTCATTCTAGCTTAATTCATGTAGAACAGAAGTGTTTGTCAGGCACGCGTTCATAAGGGAGAAGGATGATGAGCGTCACACATAATCATCACCTTCATCACGTTCTTGGGTGCGAATGGATATCTTAGAAGAGAAATAAGAAGAATTGAATAGAAAACAGTAGTACTTTGCATTAATCTTTGAGGAACAGTAGAGCTCCACACCTTAATCTATGGAGTGTAGAAACTCTACCGTATGAAAATACATAAGTGAAGGTCCAGGCATGGCCGAGATGGCCAGCCCCCTAAACGAGATCACAGGATCAGAATACAATCCAGGATCCAAAGATGGTCAAAAAGACGTCTAATACAATAGTAAGAGGTCCTATTTATAATAAACTAGTCACTAGGGTTTACATGAGTAAGTAATTGATGCATAAATCCACTTCCGGGGCCCACTTGGTGTGTGCTTGGGCTTGGGCTTGAGTGTTACACGTGCAGAGGCCATTTGTGGAGTTGAACGCCAGTTTCTGTGCCAGTTTGGGCGTTCAACTCTGGTTTTGGCTCCTTTTCTGGCGCTGGACGCCAGATTTGGGTAGAAGACTGGCGTTGAACGCCAGTTTACGTCGTCAATTATTGGCCAAAGTATAGACTATTATATATTTCTGGAAAGCCCTGGATGTCTACTTTCTAACGCAATTCGAAGCGTGCCATTTCGAGTTCTGTAGCTCCAGAAAATCCACTTTAAGTGCAGGGAGGTCAGAATCCAACAGCATCAGCAGTCCTTTTTCAACCTCTGAATCTGATTTTTGCTCAAGTCCCTCAATTTCAGCCAGAAAATACCTGAAATCACAGAAAAACACACAAACTCATAGTAAAGTCCAGAAATGTGAATTTAACATAAAAACTAATGAAAACATCCCTAAAAGTAACTAGATCCTACTAAAAACATACTAAAAACAGTGTCAAAAAGCGTATAAATTATCCGCTCATCACAACACCAAACTTAAATTGTTGCTTGTCCCCAAGCAACTGAAAATCAAATAGGATAAAAAGAAGAGAATATACTATAAATGCCAAACTATCAATGAAACAGAGCTTCAATCATATGAGCGGGACTTATAGCTTTTTGCCTCTTGAATAGTTTTGGCATCTCACTTTATCCATTGAAGTTTAGAATGATTGGCATCTTTAGGAACTTCAGATTTCGAATAGTGTTATTGACTTTCCTAGTTCAGTATGATGATTCTTGAACACAGCTTCTTTATGAGTCTTGGCCGTGGCCCTAAGCACTTTGTTTTCCAGTATTACCACCGGATACATAAATGCCACAGACACATAATTGGGTGAACCTTTTCAGATTGTGACTCAGCTTTGCTAAAGTCCCCAATTAGAGGTGTCCAGGGTTCTTAAGCACACTCTTCTTTTGCTTTGGACCTTGACTTTAACCGCTCAGTCTCAAGTTTTCACTTGACACCTATACGCCACAAGCACATGGTTAGGGACAGCTTGGTTTAGCCGCTTAGGCCAGGATTTTATTCCTTTAGGCCCTCCTATCCACTGATGCTCAAAGCCTTGGGATCCTTTTTTATTTGCCCTTGCCTTTTGGTTTTAAGAGCTTTTGGCTTTTTCTTCTTGCTTTTTCTTTTTCTTTCTATTTTTTTTTCGCCTATTTTTTTTTATTTTTTTTTCTGCAAGCTTTGTTCTTTGCTGCTTTTTCTTGCTTCAAGAATCATTTTTATAATTTTTCAGATTATCAAATAACATGTCTCCTAGTCATCATTCTTTCAAGAGCCAACATATTTAACATTCTTAAACAACAATTTCAAAAGACATATGCACTGTTCAAGCATACATTCAGAAAACAAGAAGCATTGTCACCACATCAATATAATTAAGCTAAGTTCAAGGATAAATTTGAAACTCATGTACTTCTTGTTCTTTTGAATTAAAACATTTTTCATTTAAGAGAGGTGATGGATTCATAGGACATTCATAACTTTAAGACAAAGTTACTAACTACTAATGATCATGTAATGAAGACACAAACATAGATAAGCACATAACATAGAAAACAAAAAACAGAAGAAAGAAGAACAAGGAATGAATCCACCTTAGTGATGGTGGTGTTTCCTTCTTGAGGAACCAATGATGTCCTTGAGCTCTTCTATGTCTCTTCCTTGTCTTTGTTGCTCCTCCCTCATTGCTTTTTGATCTTCTCTTATTTCATGAAGCATGATGGAGTGCTCTTGATGTTCCACCCTTAGTTGTCCCATATTGGAACTCAATTCTCCTAGGGAGGTGTTGATTTGCTCCCAATAGTTTTGTGGAGGAAAGTGCATTTGAGGCATTTCCGGAATCTCATGGTGATGAGCTTCTTGCGCCTCTTGAGCTCCATGACTGGGCTCTCTTGCTTGCTCCATCTTTTTCTTAGTGATGGGCTTTTCCTCTTTAATGAGGATATCTCCCTCAATGTCAATCCCAGCTGAATTGCATAGGTGGCAAATGAGGTGAGGAAAGGCTAACCTTGCCATGGTGGAGGACTTGTCAGCCACCTTGTAAAGTTCTTGAGGTATAATCTCATGAACTTCCACCTCTTCTCCAATCATGATGCTATGGATCATGATGGCCCGGTCTATAGTAACTTCAGACCGGTTGCTAGTGGGAATGATTGAGCATTGAATAAACTCTAACCATCCTCTAGCAATAGGCTTGAGGTCCAATCTTCTTAGTTGAACCGGCTTGCCTTTGGAGTCAATCTTCCATTGAGCTCCTTCTACACATATGTCCATAAGGACTTGGTCCAACCTTTGATCAAAGTTGACTCTCCTTGTGTAGGGGCGTGCGTTCTCTTCCATGTATGGCAAGTTGAACGCCAACCTCACATTCTCCGGACTAAAATTTAAGTATTTCCCCCGAACCATTGTAACATAGTTCTTTGGATCCGGGTTCTTACTTTGATCATGGTTCTTGGTGATCCATGCATTGGCATAGAACTCTTGAACCATTAGGATGCCGACTTGTTGGATGGGATTTGTTAGAACTTCCCAACCTCTTCTTTGAATTTCATGTCGGATCTCCGGATACTCATTTCTTTTGAGTTTAAAAGGGACCTTAGGGATCACCTTCTTCTTGGCCACAACATCATAGAAGTGGTCTTGATGGGCTTTGGAGATGAACCTTTCCATCTCCCATGACTCGGATGTGGAAGCTCTTGTCTTCCCTTTCCCTCTTCTAGAGGATTCTCCGGTCTTAGGTGCCATCAATGGTAATGGAAAAACAAAAAGCTTATACTTTTACCACACCAAACTTAGAATATTGCTCGCCCTCGAGCAATAAACAAAAGAATAGATGAAGAAGAAGAAGAAATATGGAGAGGGAGAGGGAGATGTGGTTTCGGCTAAGGAGAGTGTAGAGGGGTGTGTTGTGTGAATTTGATGAAGAATGGAGGGCTTTATATAGGGAGGGGAAGGGGGGGTTAAGGTTCGGCCATATGGGTGGGTTTGGGTGGGAAATTGGTTTTGAAATTTGAAGGTAGGTGGAGTTTATGAGGTAGGTTTATGGGGAAGAGAAGATGGATGTGAGTGGTGAAGGTTTAGTGGGGAAGAGAGATTGAGGTGATTGGTGAGGGGTTTTTAGGGAAGAGTGTTTGTGGGGTTGTGTGAAAGAGAGTGGTGAGAAGAAGTGATTGGAGGTAGGTGGGGATCCTGTGGGGTCCACAGATCCTGAGTGGATCCTGTGGGGTCCACAGATCCTGAGTGGATCCTGTGGGGTCCACAGATCCTGAGGTTTTCAAGGATTTACATCCCTGCACCCATTAGGCATGTAAAAATGCCTTTGTATCCAACTCTGGGCGTTCAGCGCCAGGTTGGTGGCCATTTTGGGCGTTCAACGCCCATTTGTGTGCTATTTCTGGCGTTGAACGCCAGAACCATGCCTGTTCTGGCGTTCAGCGCCCAGAAGCTGCCCATTTTGGGCGTTCAGCGCCAGAACCATGCTCTGTTCTGGCGCTGAACGCCAGACAGATGCTCCTCCAGGGTGTGATTTTTCTTCTGCTGTTTTTGATTCCGTTTTCAATTTTTATATTTATTTTGTGACTCCACATGATCATGAACCTAAGAAAACATGAAAAATAATAAAAATAAGAATTAGATAAACATTGGGTTGCCTCCCAACAAGCGCTTCTTTAATGTCAATAGCTTGACAGTGGGCTCTCATGGAGCCTCACAGATGTGCAGAGCTTTGTTGAGACTCTCCAACACCAAACTTAGAGTTTGGATATGGGAGTTCAACACCAAACTTAGAGTTTGGTTGTGGCCTCCCAACACCAAACTTGAGTTTGACTGTGGGGGCTCTGGTTGACTCTACTTTGAGAGAAGCTTTTCAAGCTTCCTCTCCATGGTTGCAGAGGGAGATCCTTGAGTTTTGAACACAAGGGAGTCCTCATTCCATTGAAGGACTATTTCACCTCTGTCAACATCAATCACAGCTCTTGCTGTGGCCAGGAAAGGTCTTCCTAGGATGATGGATTCATCCTCTTCCTTTCCAGTATCCAGGACTATGAAATCAGTAGGTATGTAAAGGCCCTCAACCTTTACTAATACATCTTCTACTTGTCCATAAGCCTGTTTTCTTGAGCTGTCTGCCATCTCTAGTGAGATTTTAGCAGCTTGCACCCCATAGATTCCCAGTTTCTCTATTACAGAGAGGGGCATGGGGTTTATTCCTGAACCAAGGTCACACAGAGCCTTAAAGATCATGGTGCCTATGGTACAAGGTATTATGAACTTTCCAGGATCCTGTCTCTTCTGAGGCAATGTCAGTTGATCCAGATCACTTAGTTCATTGATGAACAAGGGAGGTTCAACTTCCCAAGTATCAATGCCAAATAATTTGGCATTCAGTTTCATGATTGCACCAAGAAACTTGGCAGTTTGCTCTTCAGTAACATCCTTATTCTCTTCAGAAGAGGAATACTCATCAGAGCTCATGAAGGGCATAAGGAGGTTCAATGGAATCTCTATGGTCTCTAGATGAGTCTCAGATTCCTTTGGTTCCTCAGAGAGAAGCTCCTTATTGATCACTGGATGTCCCAGGAGGTCCTCCTCCTTGGGATTCACGTCCTCTCCTCTCCTCAGAGGTTCGGCCATGGCGCTTATGTCAATGGCCTTGCACTCTCCTTTTGGGTTCTCTTCTGTATTGCTTGGGAGAGTACTAGGAGGGATTTCAGTGATCCTTTTACTCAGCTGGCCCACTTGTGCTTCCAGATTTCTAATGGAAGACCTTGTTTCATTCATGAAACTTACAGTGGCCTTAGATAGATCAGAGACTAGATTTGCTAAATTAGAAGCATTTTGTTCAGAGTTCTCTGTCTGTTGCTGAGTTGATGATGGAAAAGGCTTGCTATTGCTAAACCTGTTTCTTCCACCATTATTAAAGCCTTGTTGAGGCTTTTGATCCTTCCATGAGAAATTTGGATGATTTCTCCATGTTGAGTTATAGGTGTTTCCATAAGGTTCACCTAAGTAATTTACCTCTGCTATTGCAGGGTTCTCAGGATCATAAGCTTCTTCTTCAGAAGAAGCCTCTTGAGTACTGTTGGATGCAGCTTGCATTCCATGCAGACTCTGAGAGATCATATTGACTTGCTGAGTCAATATTTTGTTCTGA